>NC_067250.2:1250000-2500000 GCF_019359855.2 Lolium perenne | reverse complement strand
TTGCCCGAAGGCTTTTGGCTTGTGATTTGCCCCGTGGAAAGTTTGTGAGGGTTTCGAGGCCGCCTCAAGGCCTACCACTAGTGAGTGAGCTCCTACTTCGTGGAGGAGGATCAAGGAGAAGGTGAGCCTACGTGGTGCTTGGGAATCCTTAGTGGAATCCCACCCCTCTCCAACGGTGACATAGTTCACCCCAAGGGAGCGAACACCGAGTCTTCATCTCCGGCATGTCTCGGTTATTTCTATCCGAGCTCGTTACTAGTGTTGCTTAAATTGCGACACCATCATGCTTGAAGTACTTGTATCATCCTATAGGTTGCCTCACCTAGTTTGCATTAGGCCATTTTATTTATCTGCAAAGCCTAAAATTGCTAAAGAACTTAAAAGAAAATTTGTAGAACCTATTCAGCCCCTCTAGGTTATCATCTCTATAATTTCAATTGATATCAGAGTATATGCCTCTTTTGAAGGACTTTAGCGCCTTAAGAGTGAGATAGCTGACAAGGATGGTGAAGGAGAGAATAAAACTTACATGACCAAAGAGGTCAAGGAATTACTAGCTTGGGAACGGGCCAATTATAGACCTAAATGACCATATGAATAAGCTACTTGACAATCGTTTCAAGGAATATCCTCAAGTTTCATGGCAGACCAGAAAAAGATGAACTGATTTCATTTAAAACTTGACACTGCAATTGATTAACTCATACATGATGAATAGTTCCATGAACCAAATGCATTGATCCAATTTAAAATATAATATTTTTGTTGACACAGAGAATTGTATTTTCATGTAATTCAATACTAAAAGCTGTAACATAGAATTTTTTTGGTGTTGCACTAATTTTCGTGTCAGTAAAACACTGCAGTGGTTATGGAAGTCAATTTTCTTTTAAATAATAATAACGAACAGTTAATTCCCCATAAAATTCCAGATAAACCCCAAGGCCCAAGTCCAAAATTACTCCAATACATCAGAGAAATGTGGATACATATCAACTATTATAAATGTTAGTAAAGACATGCCGACTATATAAGCGCATCAGTCTACGGAAATGGAAAATGACACTCTGAATAATGCAAAAACAAATCATGGCAAAAGCCATGATTCTTTAACTAACCATTGACACATTTTGGCAGATCCTCAATACTTGATTGTCTCGCCCATCTAGGAGCAGTTGAGTAGAAGATTGACCCAGCAGAATCTAATTGAAGCACCCACCTGAATTATAAGACACAATATTTATCCAAAGCAGTTTTAACTTTAAAGTGAGAGACTACAAGATGTTATACTTACCATGAAATAATAGCATGAACACATCCATCACCAGTTGTTTTTATCGTGATCTTGGTTTCTCGATGACTATCTGGTCGTTCCGAAAAGTCAAATTCAAAAACTTTGAAGGGTTCTGACAGCTGGAGCAAAACAATTAGGACGTGGGAGGAACATATTTTTCGCATCAGAGTTCAGAACATGCAAAATGAAGTCCATACCAATCGTATCTCGTCTTGTAATGGGTCACACTGCATTGCATGTTGCTGTAGCTTCACGGAAACAATATTTTCCATCCCATCAGGAGTAAGCCAGACACCATCTGCAGCATTTGCTTCATTGTTGTGCAAATCATGCATCTTCCACAAGAATGTACTATCAACTAGCTACGATGCACAACGGCAACAAAAACATTCCAGTATAAACTAATCAAACATTAGTTCCTTAGAAACCATCCAAATGAAATCATTATTAAATAACACGGAGTAAACGGACCTGCCCGTATGTAGTGGCTCGATATGGAACTGTTTTTGGGTTTTTCACCAGTAACATATCATGAGCTTGCTGTAGAGTAGGTATCAGACCCTCACCTAACAGCTCAGAATCAAGAATTTCACTCACCTGTAAAACATAGTATGCTTTGTTCAAACAACTATAATTAACTTTATATGCAACAGAAAAATAAGCCTAATACAACAGAAGTGCTAATTGCTAAGTGAGACCATTCTCAACTGAAATTGTACACTAGTAAATTCATATTTAGTATATAAGGAGACAGTTGAAGAAGCATATTAAAGAGTATGAATACTACACTAGGTCAATTCACTGGATAAATATGGATCGTATTGGAGAAGAATCCCATAGTAGAACAAGAGTGCAAGTTAAGCTAAAACAAAGTCCTACCAGTATATCAGCTGGTGAATCAAGCTCAACTCCAACTTCGAGTTCATCCGACCGCTTATGAAAGACTTTCACCTTATTTTCCATCCCGTTGGTTCTCAGTACCTTCCGCAACAACTTCCCCATGGGAAGGTAGGACTCACATGCTGATACACTACCGCTAGCTTCACTTCTAACATTCCCCAAAGCCCGCGCAGACATCATGGAGAGCAAACCGGTCCCAGCTCTGAACCATCATAAGCATTAGTATCCACTCTGTTTTTTTTCGGCTATTATAGATTATATAGCCAACATAGCTGATTTTTTTTTCTAAACTAGCATGGCATTAGCACCAAGAAATAGATAGTTGCGCAATCATCATCTCCATATGAAACAAGACAGAAAGAGAACCAAGCTACACGTCCACCTACCCGTTGCAGTTTGAATCAGAAAATCAGTAGACTTGGCTAAATACTTCTTCATAAAACAAAATTCCATTGCGCCTCAAATAACATGCTAAATAAGTAGAGAAGCACAAGCGGAAAATGATCCTAGATACTCCAGGTTCAAGGCAACACCCTAACTGCAGCTGCGATTTGATATACTTTTTAGGCCTCCTTCTAATGGTATTACGACAAAGCTCTAATCATCTTCTTTGATTGAAAAAGATAATTCGATTATTCCCAACCCCCACAGCAGGGTCACTCAAGTTGAAATATTTGTTGTTCATTCCTATTGCGCAAGAAACTTCCCGGGAACCCGGCGGATGCTCACCCGATGTCGAGGACGCGGGCGGCGGGGTCGGTGACGGCGGCCTCGATGGCGCGGCGGTAGGCGCGGTTGCGGGCAGCATCATTGAGCATGTCGAGGTAGGAGGTGGCGGCCAGGAGCTGCCTCTGAGCTGCCGGCGTCTTCAGAGGAGGCGCTGCCCCCTCCCCGTCCACTTCCTCGTCAACGACGAGCCACTCGGAGTCGCCGGTGAGCGGGTTGAGGCGGAGCTGGAAGGCGCGGGACGGCCCGGCGGTGGTGGAGGCCATTCTTCGGCGGCCTAGGAGTACGAGGAGGTGGTGGGCGGCGGGCGGTGGCGGGGCCAGGCCGACGAGGCAGCTCGGCATGAACGAGGGGCGCCGCCGCCGCCGCCGCCGCCGTCTAGGGTTTTACAGGCACGGGCTCGCCGTTAGGGGGTGGCGATTTCGCGAAATGGTACTTGGAGACGCACGTATTTCTGCTTTGAGGGCCTGCTTCGAATACTGATATTTCTTCAAGGGGCTCTTCGCACGAACCTTTTCTTTTTTCATTTTAACAATGGAGCAGGGAAGAAAAGTGCAAATTGCTCTACAAGTGATACAGAAAATTGAATGTTGCGTTGTCTTTTTCCGTGGCCACTTGCATGTTCGATGAGCTTCATTCTTTCGCGGTATTTTTTTATATCTTCTATTACCTCTGTCCGTAAATAGATGCCAAAAATTTGTCTAAATTTGAATGTACCTAGACACGATTTAGTGTATAGATATATCCAAATTTAAATAAATATTTAGCATCTATTTATGGACGGAGGGAGTATATTTTTAATCTATGAAGGAAAGTCTACTTGAAATTCTCTTGGCTCTTGTCAACATCGGTCGTCGAAGAAAAACATACATTCTATCTGGAACCACGGTCCAAAAACAGTGCGGTGTGCTGCCCAACAAAACAAGGTACCCTTGGCATCTTGAGTCTTGATAAATTTTGCATTGCTCTTAGGCTTCGTTGGCTCTGACTCGAGTGGACGGACTATTCTAAGGTTTGAATTGGCCTTGGCAACCCTTGCAATGACAATGACCGGGAAATGTTTGAAGCAGCAACTCTTGTCAACATTGGTGATGGAGAAAGAGCCAAATTTTGGTCTTCCTCGTGGCTTTCCGGAGGTAGACCAAAAGGTATTGCTCCAAAGATTTACGCTATTGCAAAGAAGGAGAACATCCCGGTCAAGGAAGCCTTGGAAAATGATTCTCGGGTCGCTAACATTGACTTGGAGCAAGGTTTTGATGTCGAGCACATTCAACAGTTTGTTAACCTATGAGAACGAATCTTCCATGTGCATCTCTCCGAAGGGGTAAAAGACACAATCTCTTGGAAGCTTATTAAAGATGGTTCCTACTCTGCTGCATCGGTCTACAAGATGCAATTTGAAGGCACCACTCTCACTACAATGGAACCCGCTATTTGGAAGGCTTGGACCCCTCCCAAGTGCAAGTTGTTCACGTGGCTAGTTTTGCAAAACAGAGTTTGGATGGCGGACCGTTTGGCTAGAAGAGGTTGGCCAAATTGTGGGAATTGTCTCCTTTGCAATCAAGTTCAAGAGTCCGCGTCTCACCTTCTTTGCAAGTGACACTTCTCCATAAGAATTTGGAATGCCATCCTACCTTGGTGTAGGCAACTAGACATTTCATACATACGGCGTTTTGGGCTAACGGGGAAATTGTTTTTGGTTGGTGGATAAAGTTGTCTTTGGGACATGGAAGCTCCCCGGAAGGCTATGGCCTCGCTCCTCATGCTTATGTCTTGGGAGATTTTGAATGAGCGAAATGCAAGAGTCTTCCGTCATCAAGCCTCGCCGGCTCACATGGTAATCATAAAGATCAAGGACGAGGCTAAAATGTGGAGCATGGCTGGAGCGAAATTCTTGAGCAATGTAATCCCGGGAGAGTAACTGTGTTTGTTAAGTCTGTGACGTCGACAAGGCATTTGTTCTAGGCATTTGTCCTAAAAACCTTCTCCTTAATTAATAAAAATGGCAAGTCTTTTGCCTTGTTAAAAAAACAATGCAATGGACCGACTTAGAAGATTGGACCAGTAAGAATAGCTACAATAAACGATCTTACATACATATTGTATTTTTAACTATTCAATGAATAATAGAAATAGGTATATGATCCTATAGTCGTAGTCATATCATATGGTGTAGATTAACAAGTTTTTGACCCAAAAAGCTAAGTAAAATCCATTGAGATTTTTGCACCTTATAATACAGATTTGAAAAATTGTAAATTAGGTTATAAAAAAACAATTCCCATACAAACAGTCGGTTTGGTTGAAATTAAAATATCATCATCCAAAAAAATAAAAAATACTAATTTTCTTGTTTTCATATTTGACACCACATCCACATGGTACATAACAACCACACATCTTCCCATTATACAAAGAGAACTTTACATGTATTCTCACATAGAATACTAGCAGACGGTTGGTTTTTTGGGGCATCAGCAATCTTCCCGTTTCGGAGCCTTCCGTGTGGGACTGTGACCTTGAAGGCTCCTGTGATTAGAAAAGCTCCTGTGAGATCTTCCATTTGTAATTTCATCAGGAAATCTGCATGGGTCTGTTGTTTTGCTCAAGGCAAATTAATCAGATCAGTATTATTATCTTTTAATTCTAATAAAAAACTCCACTATGATTCTATGTAGCTGATGCAACTTTCACGTGAAGGAGACTTCGCTCCTGAGCCCTGAGGTAGTATACATTGCATTCTACTATTTTGAAAGGCCCAGCATTATGACGGGACGACGGGACGTGGCTACGAACGATCTCTCGATCGTTCTGAAGGATATGGAGGTACAAAACAAACTAAAACTGAAGCATCAGGATAGCAAGTAGAAGCTTGGCCATACCTATTCTTTCTTTCTTTTTTCTAGATGAACTCAACAACACGTAACTAGTGTCTACTTGCTTTGTGATAAAATATCCAACGGCAGTGACCTTTAGACATCCTGACAAACTACTCTATCTTTTATCTGAAATGTTCCAGTCTCGAAGTCTCAGCACGACGTCGATCATGATGTTTCGTACAACCTTCGCTCCAAATAATTGACATTTAAGGTCTGATTTAAGGCTGTGACTATTTATCAGTCAACTGAGAATTTGTCATTAAATTTCAGGTGAACTTCTTATTGCAACTCATGACTAACACGAATCACGAGCAAATCTAACAGTTCAGAGAATTTTTCAACTCCACTTGCAACCGAAAAGAATTCAGTTGCAAACCAAGTTGCAATTCCTACGCACAATTCACAATGAAATCAAATAGTGTAGAACTTGACTAAAAACGAATTTAATTTTCAGCTAGCTGAGAACTAGCAAATCCCTTGTTCTAAGCCATACTTCTCTAAGTTTGACCGAATATAAAGAAAAAAATGTGTTGATATCGACAGAGTTTTATGTATATATATAGTTTGAAAACATATTGTGAGATAAATCTAACTAAATTAAAGCGGTGTTGTCGATAGTTCATATATTATTCTACTTTTTTTTAGATATGAGAGCATCGCTCCAGCATCCGCATCAATAGATGCACACGGCTATCTTTATTGAACCAAAAGTACAGAATCAGTTTACACAAAAATTCAAGGTTACACTCATGGGAAAGCTAAGGTCATATATATCAACTAACTTGGTTAACCTTCAAACTGTTTCATTAATTTATGATAAACCTATCACGATCAGTTATTTGGAATGGTGTGAGTATTTTAGAGGGCTCGTGCATGCATGGTTGTGGCATTATGCCGAAAGTAAGACTATTGCCACATCAATGATTTAGTCGTCCGCTTCCTGCACTAATTTCCTGGCGTACGTGGACATGTTTGTCTTATTTCATCGATATGTCATGGTGCATATCTCAGCACAGGTCATAGTTAGGCCGGACTTAGCTCTAGAGCATGTGGCGCAGCCGTGCGGAGACGATCCAACGATACGCTTGTGGGGCAAAACAGGATACACACACAAAAAAAACATATAAATACTCTCACCATATAAACATTTGGAAAGCCAGCTGGAGCAATGGCAGTTGCACCACCATGTGCCCAAATTCCCGTCATCTCTCTCCTAGTGCTAGCACTCTCGGCCATGGCTGCTTCTTCTTCCTTGAGTATGGCCAACGGCAGCGAGTCGGACCTCGCCGCTCTGCTGGCTTTCAAAGCCCAGCTCGCTGACCCTCTTGGTGTCCTCGCCCACAACTGGACCGGCTTGTCTTTCTGCCATTGGGTTGGTGTCTCATGTAACCGTCGCAGGCGTGTCACCAAGCTAGCGTTTTGTGACACACCCCTCTCTGGATCTTTGGTTCCTCAGCTCGGTAACCTCTCTTTTCTCTCCACCCTTAACATTACCAATGCTAGCCTCATGGGTTCAATCCCTCCCGAACTTGGCAGGCTAAGCTGGCTTCAGACTCTCCGTCTTAGAGGAAATTACCTGTCAAATGGCATTCCTACTGCCCTAGGTAACCTCACAAGGCTTAAGCTTCTTAGCCTAGGTATCAACAACCTCACTGGCCAAATTCCCCATGACATATTCATTCATACACGGAAACTTGATGGGCTTTCTCTTTATGAAAATGATTTGAGTGGACAAATACCACCCTATCTATTCAACAACACACATTCCTTGAGGTACATCTTGATTGATACCAATAGTTTCTCGGGCCAGATCCCTCCTGAGATGTTACTACATCTGCACAACCTTACAGAAATTCAGCTATATGATAATTACTTGAGTGGCCAAATTCCACCCTATCTATTCAACAACACACCTTTGGAGAGGCTTTTCCTACAATACAACAATTTAGAGGGAAGCATGGACTTCATGTCAACTCTTTCTAATTGCAGAGAGATTGACATAGCTCATAATTCTTTCTCGGGGTCCCTCCCTAACAATATGGGAAGCCTCGCTTCCCGACTAGTCATGTTTCGGGCTGGTTATAACAAGTTAACAGGTGGACTTGAAGCAGCATTTTCAAACCTAAGCAGCCTTCAATATTTATTTTTGGGAAATAACCTACTCACCGAGCCGATTCCAAAATCCATTGCCACTATGAGAAATCTCACGTGGCTTGATCTCTCTAGCAACAATATTTTAGGCAATATCCCAACAGAAATAGGCATGGTTGGGAGTCTACAACGAGTGTTACTCAGTGGAAACAAATTGTTTGGCTCTATATGAAATAGGTATGCCTAGCAAGCATGCCGAATAAGGCACACGTGTTATCTGAATAAGGATAAGAAGCCCATGGACTCGAAGATTGAGAAGCACGGAGGCCCAGGAGAACTTCGGACACAGAAAGTAGAGTTGTAATAGGAATATAATAGCAATATAGGAAAGGCCCATAGGTCTCTTGTAGTTTGTAACTTGTACGATACAAAAAGCCTAGACTCCGCCTCCTATATAAATGGAAGTCGAGGGAGAAAGAAGGGATCAAATCTATTATCAACAGAACCACCATAATCTTTAGTCAAGCACCTTTTCGGCTGAAACCTTCGAGATCTACTTGCCCTCTACTTTTCACGAAACCCTAAGTCTATAATCTGTAGGCATTGACAAGTTAATCCCTTGTCAATTGGCTCCGTCTGTGGGAATTGGAGGCGACAAGGTCCTAATCTCGATGGAAAAATCAACATCATCAACATCGTCATCAGCAGCAAGCAACATCATGGAAGGAGGTAAACAAGCGCAACCCGATCTCGTCGATTTTGTTCCTCACGATCCTGCTCGTGTGCATGCATATGCCCATATGGAAAACTCGACGGAGATGACGCTCGGGAGTTTTCGCTTTCTCTTCGGGAAGGAGGGATCACACCGTCTTTTGGCACTGATTTTTTCGGGACCGTCTGCGGCCAAATCCAACTTCTCGGGATCGCCGACAACATCTGTTGAGACAGGCGATGAAGTCTCGCAGCCACGCTGCATCAAGCCCGCCCACGGAGGGGCACTCGAGGATATGTTCAAGGACATGACGTTCAGATCGTTCACGGGATCCGATCTGGACAGTGACTCGGAAAGCTGCAACAACTTCGACTCCATCAGCAACGACTCCACTTCAAGCAAGGAGGTCCTCGCCGATCGTAACGACGGTGTCACCGACCCTGAGTCTGATGACAATTTCATGGTAGCAATACATCAAATCTACGCCATCACAGGAGAAAATCGTGAAGTTGACGAGGAATCTAAGGTTTTCAATGATCTGGGCAACCCCTACATCGATCCCACGGATCTTACTCGAGGAACTAGAAGTAAATATATCGGGACTACGCCGCGAGAAAAAGTACAACTGTCACAAGAAGCATGGGACAGAGCTGCAAGGGCCATAAGCGGTGCGGAGCCGATGGCTACGCATGCCACACCAGAAGCTTTGCAAGCATATCAATATAAACTCGCGCGTGCCGGACGCGTGCCGGGCGCGAGCTAGAAAAGATGCGGCAAAAATTGGATGAAAGAAAAGCCGCGGCAGATGCGTCTAGCGAGCGCAGGAACAACTTGAGCCGACACTCAGGAAGTTCGGCAAATAATGGAGAAGGCCATTGACGAAGAGCAAGGTCCAGATTGAAAATATACCCGAAGGAGAACGGGAAAACCCGATCCAGAACCTCGACATGTATTTTATGTCAATAGACATAAGAGGAAACATAATACCAAAAACTCCAGAGGCAGGATATTTGGCGGCACAAACTTTCATACTGCCATCCAAATCCCAGCTAGGAGATCCTCGTGCGTCATTGTACCAGATGGCCATGACAGGAGTCAGCGTCATGGGGGCAGCACTAGCAGGAAGAGAAATAGCACCACAACCCGAAAGTACCCCATGAAGAACTAGTCCAAGGCAAAATAGTCCTCTATGATCGCGAAACCAGAGCACATGAACGTCGACGTACACCAGAGGATAGCGACGAAGACCTGTGCTGACAAGGTATTAACTTGTCAATGCCTACAAGTAGTAGACTAGGGTTTCGTTGGATGTAGAGGGCAAGTAGATCTCGAAGGTTTCAGCCGAAAAGTACTCGACGAAATAGAAATTAGGGTTTGCTCAACAATGATTCGGTGCCTTTCTCGTCCCTCGACTCCCCCTTATATATGAGGCGGAGCCGAGGGATTCGTATTGTACAAGTTTACAGAGTCCGGGAAGGTTTCTAACTCATTGATGTCTACGTTCCCCCTCCTTTCCTGTAGACAGTGCTGGGCCTCCAAGAGCAGAAGTTTGTAGAACAGCAGCAAGTTTTCCCTTAAGTGGATCACCCAAGGTTTATCGAACTCAGGGAGGAAGAGGTCAAAGATATCCCTCTCATGCAACCCTGCAACCACAAAGCAAGAAGTCTCTTGTGTCCCCAACACACCAAATAGGTGCACTAGTTCGGCGAAGAGATAGTGAAATACAGGTGGTATGAATATATATGAGCAGTAGCAACGGTGCCAGAAAATAGCTTGCTGGCGTGTAGTTGATGGTGGTAGTATTGCAGCAGTAGTAACAGAGTGAAACAGTAAACAAGCAGTAGTAACGCAGCAGTATTTAGGAACAAGGCCTAGGGATTAGACTTTCACTAGTGGACACTCTCAACATTGATCACATAACAGAATAGATAAATGCATACTCTACACTTTTGTTGGATGATGAACGCATTGCGTAGGATTACACGAACCCTCAATGCCGGAGTTAACAAGCTCCACAATTTGTTCATATTTAAGTAACCTTATAGTGTAAGATAGATCAACAGATTAAACCAAGTACTAACATAGCATGCACACTGTCACCTTCATGCATATGTAGGAGGAATAGATCACATCAATATCATCATAGCAATAGTTAACTTCGCAATCTACAAGAGATCATGATCATAGCATAAACCAAGTACTAACACGGTGCACACACTGTCACCTTTACACACGTGCATGAGGAATAAAACTACTTTAATAACTTTGCTAGAGTAGCACATAGATAGTAGTGATACAAAACTCATATGAATCTCAATCATGTAAAGCAGCTCATGAGATCATTGTATTGAGGCACATAGGAGAGAGATTAACCACATAGCTACCGGTACAGCCCCGAGCCTCGATGGAGAACTACTCCCTCCTCATGGGAGCAGCAGCGGTGATGAAGATGGCGATGGAGATGGCAGCGGTGTCGATGGAGAAGCCTTCCGGGGGCACTTCCCCGCTCCGGCAGGGTGCCGGAACAGAGACTCCTGTCCCCCAGATCTTGGCTTCGCGATGGTGGCGGCTCTGGAAGGTTTCTGTGGGTTTCGTCGTACGCCTCAGGGTTTTCGATCCAGGGGCTTTAAATAGGCGGAGAGGCGGCGCAGGAGGGTCGAAGGGGCGACGACACCATAGGGCGGCACGGCCAGGGCCTGGGCCGCGCCGGCCTATGGTCTGGGGGCCCAGTGCCCCCCCTCCGGTCCTTCCCGGGTGTTCTGGATGCTTCCGGTGAAAATAGGAACTTGGGCGTTGATTTCGTCCGATTCCGAGAATATCTCGTTACTAGGATTTCTGAAACCAAAAACAGCAGAAAACAGGAACTGGCACTTCGGCATCTTGTTAATAGGTTAGTTCCAGAAAATGCACGAATATGACATAAAGTGTGCATAAAACATGTAGATAACATCAATAATGTGGCATGGAACATAAGAAATTATCGATACGTTGGAGACGTATCCCCAAGCTTAGTTCTGCTCGTCCCGAGCAGGTAAAACGATAACACAGATAATTTCTGGAGTGACATGCCATCATAATCTTGATCATACTATTTGTAAAGCATATGTAGTGAATGCAGCGATCAAAACAATGTATATGACATGAGTAAACAAGTGAATCATAAAGCAAAGACTTTTCATGAATAGCACTTCAAGACAAGCATCAATAAGTCTTGCATAAGAGTTAACTCATAAAGCAATAATTCAAAGTAAAAGCATTGAAGCAACACAAAAGAAGATTAAGTTTCAGCGGTTGCTTTCAACTTGTAACATGTATATCTCATGGATATTGTCAACATAGAGTAATATAATAAGTGCAATAAGCAAGTATGTAGGAATCAATGCACAGTTCACACAAGTGTTTGCTTCTTGAGGTGGAGAGAAATAGGTGAACTGACTCAACATAAAGTAAAAGAAAGGCCCTTCGCAGAGGGAAGCAGGGATAAATCATGTGCTAGAGCTTTTCAAGTTTTAAAATCATACAGAGCATAAAAGTAAAATTTTGAGAGGTGTTTGTTGTTGTCAACGAATGGTAATGGGTAATCTAACTACCTCGCCAACCAGACTTTCAAGAGCGGCTCCCATGAAGGACGTTATCTCTACCAGCAAGGTAGATCATCCCTCTTCTCTTTTGTTTACACATGTATTTTAGTTTTTATTTATTTATGGGTGACACTCCTCCCAACCTTTGCTTACACAAGCCATGGCTAACCGAATCCTCGGGTGCCTACCATCAATCTCATACCATGGAGGAGTGTCTATTTGCAAAATTAAGTTGCTTGCTGATGAATCAGAGCAAAACATGTGAAGAGAATTATTAATGCAAGTTGTAATTAATTGGGGCTGGGAACCCCATTGCCAGCTCTTTTTGCAAAATTATTGGATAAGCGGATGAAGCCACTAGTCCATTGTGAAAGTCTGTCAAAAGTAAATGACAAGGTTGAAAGATAAACACCACATACTTCCTCATGAGCTATAAAACATTAACACAAATTGAGAAGCATTTTGAAGGTTTAAAGGTAGCACATGAAGTATTTACTTGGAATGGCAGAAAATACCATGTAGTAGGTAGGTATGGTGGACACAAATGGCATAGTGGTTGGCTCAAGGATTTTGGATGCATGAGAAGTATTCCCTCTCGATACAAGGTTTAGGCTAGCAAGGTTGTTTGAAACAAACACAACGATGAACTAGTACACCAAAACTCACATAAAAGACATATTGAAAACATTATAAGACTTTACACCGTCTTCCTTGTTGTTCAAACTCAATACTAGAAATTATCTAGACCTTAGAGAGACCAATTATGCAAACCAAATTTTAGCATGCTCTATGTATTTCTTCATTAATAGGTGCAAAGTATATGATGCAAGAGCTTAAACATGAGCACAACAATTGCCAAGTATCACATTACCCAAGACATTTATAGCAATTACTACATGTATCATTTTCCAATTCCAACCATATAACAATTTAACGAAGAAGAAACTTCGCCATGAATACTATGAGCTAAGAACACATGTGTTCATACGAACCAGCGGAGCGTGTCTCTCTCCCACACAAGCATGATGTAATCCAATTTATTCAAACACAAACAAAAACAAAAACAAACAGACGCTCCAAGTAAGTCACATAAGATGTGATGAAATAAAAATATAGTTTCAGGGGAGGAACCTGATAATGTTGTCGATGAAGAAGGGGATGCCTTGGGCATCCCCAAGCTTAGATGCTTGAGTCTTCTTGATATATGCAGGGGTGAACCACCGGGGCATCCCCAAGCTTAGACTTTTTACTCTTCTTGATCGTAGTATATCATCCTCCTCTCTTGATCCTTGAAAACTTCCTCCACGCCAAACTCGAAACAAACTCATTAGAGGGTTAGTGCATAATCAAAAACTCACATGTTCAGAGGTGACACAATCATTCTTAACACTTCTGGACATTGCCTAAAGCTACTGGAAGGTAATGGAACAAAGAAATCCACCCAACACAGCGAAAGAAGCAATGCGAAATAAAAGGCAGAATCTGTCAAAACAGAACAGTCCGTAAAGACGAATTTTAAAATGGCACCAGACTTGCTCAGATGAAAATGCTCAAACTGAATGAAAGTTGCGTACATATCTGAGGATCACTCACGTAAATTGGCATAATTTTCTGAGTTACCTACAGAGAATTTTGCCCAGATTCGTGACAGCAAAGAAAACAGTTTCTGCGCAGTAATCCAAATCTAGTATTGACTTTACTATCAAAGACTTTACTTGGCACAACAAAACACAAAACTAAGATAAGGAGAGGTTGCTACAGTAGTAAACAACTTCCAAGACACAAATATAAAACAAAATACTGTAGCAAAATAACACATGGGTTATCTCCCAAGAAGTTCTTTTCTTTATAGCCATTAAGATGGGCTCAGCAGTTTTAATGATGCACTCGCAAGAAATAGTATTTGAGGCAAAAGAGAGCATCAAGAGGCAAATTCAAAACACATTTAAGTCTAACATGCTTCCTATGCATAGGAATCTTGTAAATAAACAAGTTCATGAAAAGCAAAGTAACAAGCATAGGAAGATAAAACAAGTATAGCTTCAAAAATTTCAGCACATAGAGAGGTGTTTTAGTAACATGAAAATTTCTACAACCATATTTTCCTCTCTCATAATAACTTTCAGTAGTGTCATGAGCAAACTCAACAATATAACTATCACATAAAGCATTCTTATCATGAGTCTCATGCATAAAATTATTACTACTCCCAACATAAGCATAGTTATTCTTATTAATTGTAGTAGGAGCAAATTCCACAAAGTAGCTATCATTATTATTCTCATCAAGTGTAGGAGGCATAGTATTATCATCATAAAAATTACTCTCCATAGTAGGCGGCACTAAAAGACCAATATCATTATAATCATCATAAATAGGATGCAAAGTATCATCAAAGAAAATTTTCTCCTCAATGCTTGGGGGACTAAAAAGATCATGCTCATCAAAGCCAGCTTCCCCAAGCTTAGAATTTTCCATATCATTAGCAACAATGGTGTTCAAAGCGTTCATACTAATATCATTGCTACTAGCATGCAAATAAGATTCCATAGGTTTTTTAATTTTCGCATTAAACCATTCATGTCTTGACTCAGGAAATAGAATAAAAAGCTCACAGATGTTGTCCATTATGCCTTACTAGTGTAAACAAGAAACAAAAAGTTGCAATTTCAGGATCTAAAGGAAATAGCTTCGAGTACTTACAACGCCGGAAAATATCTTAGTAGCCGAGATACGGAGTGTGAGTACCTTTTACCTTTCCTCCCCGGCAACGGCGCCAGAAAATATGCTTGATGTCTACGTTCCCCCTCCTTTCCTGTAGACAGTGTTGGGCCTCCAAGAGCAGAGGTTTGTAGAACAGCAGCAAGTTTTCCCTTAAGTGGATCACCCAAGGTTTATCGAACTCAGGGAGGAAGAGGTCAAAGATATCCCTCTCATGCAACCCTGCAACCACAAAGCAAGAAGTCTCTTGTGTCCCCAACACACCAAATAGGTGCACTAGTTCGGCGAAGAGATAGTGAAATACAGGTGGTATGAATATATATGAGCAGTAGCAACGGTGCCAGAAAATAGCTTGCTGGCATGTAGTTGACGGTGGTAGTATTGCAGCAGTAGTAACATAGTGAAACAGTAAACAAGCAGTAGTAACGCAGCAGTATTTAGGAACAAGGCCTAGGGATTAGACTTTCACTAGTGGACACTCTCAACATTGATCACATAACAGAATAGATAAATGCATACTCTACACTTTTGTTGGATGATGAACGCATTGCGTAGGATTACACGAACCCTCAATGCCGGAGTTAACAAGCTCCACAATTTGTTCATATTTAAGTAACCTTATAGTGTAAGATAGATCAACAGATTAAACCAAGTACTAACATAGCATGCACACTGTCACCTTCATGCATATGTAGGAGGAATAGATCACATCAATATTATCATAGCAATAGTTAACTTCGCAATCTACAAGAGATCATGATCATAGCATAAACCAAGTACTAACACGGTGCACACACTGTCACCTTTACACACGTGCAGGAGGAATAAAACTACTTTAATAACTTTGCTAGAGTAGCACATAGATAGTAGTGATACAAAACTCATATGAATCTCAATCATGTAAAGCAGCTCATGAGATCATTGTATTGAGGCACATAGGAGAGAGATGAACCACATAGCTACCGGTACAGCCCCGAGCCTCGATGGAGAACTACTCCCTCCTCATGGGAGCAGCAGCGGTGATGAAGATGGCGATGGAGATGGCAGCGGTGTCGATGGAGAAGCCTTCCGGGGGCACTTCCCCGCTCCGGCAGGGTGCCGGAACAGAGACTCCTGTCCCCCAGATCTTGGCTTCGCGATGGCGGCGGCTCTGGAAGGTTTCTGTGGGTTTCGTCGTACGCCTCAGGGTTTTCGATCCAGGGGCTTTAAATAGGCGAAGAGGCGGCGCAGGAGGGTCGAAGGGGCGACGACACCATAGGGCGGCGCGGCCAGGGCCTGGGCCGCGCCGGCCTATGGTCTGGGGGCCCAGTGCCCCCCCTCTGGTCCTTCCCGGGTGTTCTGGATGCTTCCGGTGAAAATAGGAACTTGGGCGTTGATTTCGTCCGATTCCGAGAATATTTCGTTACTAGGATTTCTGAAACCAAAAACAGCAGAAAACAGGAACTGGCACTTCGGCATCTTGTTAATAGGTTAGTTCCAGAAAATGCACGAATATGACATAAAGTGTGCATAAAACATGTAGATAACATCAATAATGTGCCATGGAACATAAGAAATTATCGATACGTTGGAGACGTATCACTCATCCCGCAAGATTACACACAACACTTCCTATTACAACTCTAGCTTTCCTTAATAATATCTTTGGGCTTCCGAGTCTTCTTATTCTTCGGGTAATGGGCCTTCAGCAAACCCCGGGTACTATCTTCGGCAGGCCCATTGGGGATGCCTATGTCAGTAGCTCCTCGAGATTTTGCTTGAATCGTAGAGTCAGAAAAAATCTCCACGGTTTATTTTTACTCGACAACTTTAGCTTGTCTATATTTCTTCTCACGAATTTCTATATTGTACAGGGATAATGGTAGTTGGGGCTAGTTCATCTGACGGATCAGGTACTAGTTAACTGTTCTAGTGGCAATCCGCAAAAACCTACTTCAAGATCACGTCCCTGGACATGATCTCGGGATACTGGTGTAAACTTTGACAGGTGCCGCTTAAGGTCTTACCATTCTGTCGAGTCCCAGTCAAATTTATCGGGTACCTAACGCGTCCGTTAGGATTTTTCTTCGTATCTGTTGATACGGATAAAAGTAGCAAACCGTCGTCAGAGACGGTGCCACGCCGCACAGAATGGATCTGGGGTCTTACCTTCGCAGTGTTTTGCGGCATTCAGAATTTATTCGCAACTTTTGGCGTTCTGAGAATATATTGTCGAGTGCTTATTCAGCTGTTGGAATAGCACATTTCATCGAGTCAATTTCTGACTTATATTGCTCTCCCAATGGGAGTATATGTAGAGTTATTTTTATAACTCGAAATATACTCCTTCTTCCTTCTTTTACTTTCTTTCTTTCTCTTTTTATTTTTCTCTCTTTTCTTTTTCTTTTTGCTAATTTTCATCGGGCACGCGAACAGCGTTCCCGATGGGAGTAGCCCCCGAGGCTACAGCCAAGGACTTGTGCTTGGTTGTAGGCTCAACATTTTAGTGCACCGTGTCGCTATATTGTCATTCCTTCTCGATATTTTCTTCTTTTTATATCTCGGGTGCGCGAACAGCGCTCCCGATGGGAGTAGCCCCCGAGGCTATGAACAAATGCTTGCGTTTGATCATAGGCTCCCGCAATTTCTATATTGTCACACTCGAAATTTCCTTTTTTCGAAGTAGCCCCCGAGCATTTGGGCAAAAACTTGTATTTGACCAAAGGCTTCCGAAGTATCCAGTAATTTCTCTTGTCGCCAAATGTTCTTTACTTTCCTTGTAGAAATTTCCTCCCTTAATCAAAGTGGCTTCATATCGGACGAGAGCCGCGTTTTTTGCCTCCATAAAACTTGAGTACTACTCTCTGTCTGTCTTGTGGGTCCGCTTTTTATACCACGTTGACACGTCGTGCTAGCGGGGGACACACGTCCTCCGCTTTTTCTGGCGCACGTACCGTAACTTCTCCAATGTTGAAATACTTTTTTACCCTTGTCTCTACGTGGCTATCATCTGCTGCACACTTTTTTCCATCCAACGGTCCGCCGTTTCGCCGCACCTCTATATAAGATCTCCTTCTTCTTCCTCGAGCACTTCCGCTCGCGCCGTTGTTGTGCTCTCCTCTGCAAATCCTCCTGCGCTCCACAATTCTCTAAGCTCTGCACTCCTGCGTCATTGTTGATGCCACCACGTCGCTTGACCAGGCACAGCACGCCGGAATCCTCAATGGGTGCCGTGGATCTGGGAACCGCGGAGTGGGAAAGGTCCAAGATTTCCGCCCAGGACGCCAATCTCTTGAAGAAACTGGGGATCAATAAGAAGCCCCAAGCGCTGTGCTTCCCCAGCGAAGAAAGCTACCCAACCCCTCCAATGGGGTATCGGGTAAGTTTTGTCGACCACCTTATCCGCGGTCTTTCCGCCCCCATTCATCCTTTTCTTCGTGGACTACTCTTTATTTATGGTCTGCAACTTCATCACCTGACACCCAATTCCATCCTCCACATTTCTATCTTTATCACCCTATGCGAAGCCTTCCTTGGCGTCCAGCCTAACTGGGCGCTATGGAAGCGCATTTTCTTCTGTCGCCGCAATGGCTCTCCAAACGTCGCCTATAATATAGGCGGCGTTGTAATTTCCGTTCGCCCCACCGTCGACTACTTCGACGTCAAGCTCCCTGACTCGGTTCAAGGGTGGCGCAAGAAGTGGTTGTACATTCAGGAGGAGAACCATGGATGTGCTCAAGACAACATCCCTCCTTTTGATCCGGCGCAGGCGGCGGTACCTGCCGCCGGACCTCCGCGCCGATCCCGCCTACGCCATCGACTCTGACACCTGGCATGAGACCGAGAAGGATTCGAGGAGGAGGGCGGGCTTCCTCGGCGACAAGGACTTCCCCTTTGACCATCCACCAGCGCATGGTCGTCCAACATAGCAGCCGCCGGCGCCTGCACAGGACAACAAAGATGAGGAGGAGGAGGACTACAGCGAGGCGTTGGCCTACCACAACGAGGAGGCCAAGGACGACAGCGACGACTACGTCACCTGCATTTTCCAGGAATGGCAATTGGCCATGGTGGAGGGCCGAAAGTTCGAGTACCCGGAGGCGATGACGGACGACGAGATCGCGAGGCTCGACGTCCTCGTCTCATCACGGCCGGGCCTCAGGAGGAAGAGGCCCTATGACGGGCGCTTGAGGACTCGGCCATGCAACCGCCGCCTCCACCTCTGTCGTACAACCCGTGGAGGCCTCCACCTCCACCACCGGCGTGGGCTGCGCCACCAGCACCACTGGAGTGGGCTGCTCAACCTCTACCACCAGCCTGGGCTTCTCAAACTTCACCACCGCTCGCGGCACCGGCGTATGTTCTGCCGCTTGCGAACTGGCCGTGGCCGGTACCGGAGCTCGTCGACAGCGACAACGATGACCAGTAGGCGCAGCCGTTCTTAGGTTTTAGGGTTTTTTTCCTTTCTTTTACTATGTAATGTATGTTTTTATGTTGAAAAAATGCAAAGTCGAAAAAATACGTCATGCCGCTGGAGCCACCCCCGACGCAAACAAACATGCGGCCGATTTCGAAAATTTGGACCGACGCAAACGGACGTAAGCGGACATTTTGAGCGTTCGAAATACGTCGCCCAGTTGGAGATGCAGCCGAAAAAATCTTAATTTTAACTCCACTTGCAACCGAAAAGAATTCAGTTGCAAACCAAGTTGCAATTCATACGCATGAATCACTGCAATCAATCGGTGGAGAACTTGGCTGATCACGAATTTTGTTTAGCCGAGAACTAGCAATACCTTAATCCCATTGTTCTAAGCCATACTTCTCTAAGTTTGACCCTTTTTCAAAAAAATAAAAGTTTGACCGAATATAAATAAAAATGAGTTGATATATATCTATGACATACCATCCATATATAGTTTTTGAAAACCTATTGTGCGGTAAATGTAATCAAATTAAAGCGGTGTTGTCGGCAGTTGATATATTATTCTATTAACTTGGTTAACCTTCAACGATAAACCTATCACGATCAGTTATTTTGGAATGGTGTGAGTATTTTAGCGTGCTCATGCATGGTTGTGGCATTATGCCGAAAGTAAGACTATTGCCACATCAATGATTTAGTCGTCCGCTTCCTGCACTAATTTCATGGCGCATATCTCAGCACAGGTCATAGTTAGGCCGGACTTAGAGCATCTCCACTCGTCTCCCCACAAAGCCCCCCACGGCCACTTTTTTCCATCCGGACGGCGAAATTCGGCCCAGTCGCGCCCCCGGTTCCTCGTTTTGGTCCGGATTTGGGCCTATTTTCATCCGGCGATCCCACGCCATCCCCGGCCCCCCGGGGAGCGCTCGGGGACTCCGGATGAAGCTAAACCAACCGCCCACGCCCACGTGTCTCCTCTTTCGTCCGGATTCCCCGAGCCATCCTCTTTTTCCCCGAGAAACGCCGCTTGGGGAGCACACGACTGGGAAACTACTCCTCCCCACGCCAAATCTTCCTCCAATCCGGACGAAAATTTCGCCGGATTTGGGCGTGGGGAGCGCCAACGAGTGGGGATGCTCTTAGCTCTAGAGCATGTGGCGCTGCCGTGCGGAGACGGTAATGCGAGCCACACGACTACGATCCAACGATAGCTGTGATTGTGAGGCAAAACAGGACGAGATTCTACACACACACAAATAAACATATAAATACTCTCACCATATAAACATTTGGAAAGCCAGCTGGAGCAATGGCAGTTGCACCACCATGTGCTCAAATTCCCGTCATCCCTCTCCTAGTGCTAGCACTCTCGGCCATGGCTTCTTCTTCTTCCTTGAGTATGGCCAACGGCAGCGAGTCGGACCTCGCCGCTCTTCTGGCTTTCAAAGCCCAGCTCGCCGACCCTCTTGGTGTCCTCGCCCACAACTGGACCGGCACGTCTTTCTGCCATTGGGTTGGTGTCTCATGTTGCCGTCGCAGGCAGCGTGTCACCAAGCTAGAGTTTCAGGACACACCCCTCTGTGGATCTTTGGTTCCTCAGCTCGGTAACCTCTCTTTTCTCTCCACCCTTAACATTACCAATGCTAGCCTCATGGGTTCAATCCCTCCCGAACTTGGCAGGCTAAGCTGGCTTCAGACTCTCCGTCTTAAAGGAAATTACCTTTCAAATGGCATTCCTACTGCCCTAGGTAACCTCACAAGGCTTGAGCTTCTTAGCCTAGGTATCAACAACCTCACTGGCCAAATTCCCCATGACATATTCATTCATACACGGAAACTTTGGGGGCTTTCTCTTTATGAAAATGATTTGAGTGGACAAATACCACCCTATCTATTCAACAACACACATTCCTTGGGGTACATGTTGATTGATACCAATAGTTTCTCGGGCCAGATCCCTCCTGAGATGTTACTACATCTGCACAACCTTACAGAAATTCAGCTATATGAAAATGACTTGAGTGGCCAAATTCCACCCTATCTATTCAACAACACAATTTTGGAGAGACTTTTCATACAAGACAACAATTTAGAGGGAAGCATGGACTTCATGTCAACTCTTTCTAATTGCAAAGAGATTAACATAGAGCATAATTCTTTCTCGGGGTCCCTCCCTAACAATATGGGAAGCCTCGCTTCCCGACTAGTCACGTTCCGGGCTGGTTACAACAAGTTAATTGGTGGACTTGAGGCAGCAGTTTCAAACATAAGCAGCCTTCAAACGTTAATTTTGAGCAATAACCTACTCACCGAGCCGATTCCAAAATCCATTGCCACTATGAGAAATCTCACGTGGCTTGATCTCTCTAGCAACGAAATTTTAGGCAATATCCCAACAGAAATAGGCATGGTTGGGAGTCTACAACGAGTGTTCCTCAACAGAAACAGATTGTTTGGCTCAATACCATGTAGCTTCGGTAATCTTACTAGGTTAGAGCAAATAAACTTGTCCAATAATCAATTAAGTTCAACGATACCTGCAAGTCTATTCCGCCTTGATAAGCTTCTCATACTCGATCTTTCTTACAATTCTTTTGATGGCGCACTACCAACGGACTTTTCGAGGCTAACAGAATTATACCGAATGGACATTTCTTCTAATTTCTTGATAGGAAGCATCCCGGAATCAATTGGGCAAATTAAGATGCTAACTAATCTAAATCTATCTCACAACACATTCATAGGCCCCATTCCAGACCCACTTCAAAAGCTAACTAGCTTAGCTTCATTAGACCTCTCCTTCAACAACATATCTGGTACCATTCCAATGTTTCTTGCAAACTTTACCGACTTGACTACCTTGAACCTTTCATTCAACATGTTGGAAGGCCAAATACCAAAGGGGGGTGTTTTCTCTAATCTCTCGTTGCAATGTTTGATCGGGAATACTCGACTATGTGGCTCTCCACGCCTAGAATTTTCACCATGTTTTGACAAATCTCATTCAAGTAGAAGACACTTGATAAGGTTTCTACTCCCAATTGCCACGGTAGCTTTTGGCAGTATTGCTACTTTCCTATACCTATGTACAAGAAAGAAAGTTGAGATCACTAAGGTAGACACAAAAAATTCTTTTGAGTCATTGGATAGCATAGGCCATCAAATGGTCTCCTGTCGAGATCTCATTCACGCCACAAATAATTTTGATGGAGATAACATATTAGGATATGGAAGCTTTGGAAAAGTCTTCAAAGGCGAGCTAAATGGTTTGGTGGTGGCGATAAAAGTTCTTGACATGCGGCTAGAGCAGGCCATGCGGAGCTTCGATGCTGAGTGTCGCGTGCTTCGCATGACACGGCATCGTAACCTGATACGTATACTCAACACATGTTCCAACCTAGACTTTAGAGCACTTGTGCTTGAATACATGCCAAATGGCAGTTTAGAGAAGCTACTACACCAGCCTACAAGCCCAATGCACTTGGGATTCCTTGAGAGGCTTGACATCATGCTCGATGTATCAATGGCAATGGAGTATTTACACAATGATCAGCACGAGGCAATTTTGCACTGTGACTTGAAACCGAGCAATGTGTTGTTTGATCAGGACATGACTGCGCATGTGGCAGACTTCGGCATTTCAAGGCTGCTTCTAGGTGATGATAACTCCATGATTTGTGCAAGCATGTCTGGAACAGTTGGCTACATGGCACCAGGTACTCAGGTAGCTCTTGTTAAACCATCACATAATTATAATCTACCGTACATACTTGGTCTTATATTTCCTCGTCTATCTTATTTCATGCAGAGTATGGATCTCTTGGAAAAGCATCACGGGAGAGCGACGTATTTAGCTACGGGATCATGTTCCTTGAAGTCTTTACCAGAAGAAGGCCCACAGATGCTATCTTTGGTGGAGAACTAACCCTTAGACAATGGGTACACCGTGCTTTTCCCTTGGAGCTTGTACATGTGGTCGATGACCAGCTACTTCAAGGCTCGGCCTGTTCTTCTAGCCACAACATGAACGAGAGTTTCCTAGCGTCGGTATTCGAGCTGGGTTTGCTATGCTCCAGCGACTTGCCTGACCAGAGAATGACGATGACTGACGCGGTCATCTGTTTGAAGAAGATCAAAGAAGAGTACAATAGAAGGATAACATTGTCATCGTGTGGTGCAACACAATGACTACTTGAAATTCTTCGCTCGATCATATGAAATTTTGTTTCTGGAGGACACCAAGATGCCAGCAATCTCCAGTGAGAAAGCAATCAGTTTCAATATTTCCTCCCATGCTTATTTCCTGTACTACTATAGAAAAGTACGATTTATACTTCCAGTGATGCAATCAGTTTTTAATTACTCTAAGTGATGCAATATTGGTGATATCATAAGAAAAATTAGGAAACATGTCCATGCATTGCAACGACTGATAAAAATTTGTGCAAATTACATACTCCCTCCGTTTACAAATAAATGTCTTAGATTTATCTAATTTTGGATGTGTCTAGACAGAGGTGGTATTCTTTTCTTTGTATTCCACGTGCATACATATTTTCCCCTGAAACTTGGCACATATAAATATAAAAGCTATATGTATCATGCATGTTATATTGAATTTTTCTAAACCAGGAATACGCTTCTTTGGTTTACTGTTGTATCGTATCCTCTGTTTAATTAGCACAAATGCAACACTACAAATCATGCATGAATCCATCATTAGCGAAGAAGCAAGTCCAAGGATGAGTTCAATTTCAAAACTGAAGGAATTGCCGAAGAAGCAGAAGTATGCCAAAATTGAAAAAAATAACAAAGCAAACATATCCATAGACTTGCATCCTGTGCTAGCACACCGCCCAAGCCTTCTTTCGAAATGGAGGTTTGAACCTGAAATACAATGATCAAATCAAAGCTACCATCCTACAGATCGCTAAACCTAAAAAACTGATGAAGTGGATGACTATGCAAGGGCCACTTGCCCAGACAAAACACCGACCAGCCTTATCTAAAGACCGAAAGCTTCAACTGGCTGCCCCACGACGAGCTAGTAGCACTACCGGTCCAGCATACTCTCAAAGCGCACCATCACACACGCTTGTGTTGTCGCCGCCATCTTCCTTAAACCCATCTTTAGGATGGATCAACGCGCCGACCTTGTCAAGCCTACCATCAAGGCCACCATGATGCCAAATAAGTGACGCTCCTTGGAAAACTACTCGGATATAGTTAACATCGGTAAACTACTGTTAAGGAAGAATATTTCTACTGACACATTATTTTTCAAAAAAATGGATACGTCAAGATCCTCGAAAACTACAATCAAGTAGCAGTAACTAACATCGGGAATTACTATACCAAAGGTGAAGATTTCTACTTCAAGATCCTAGAGAAACTACTATCAAATAGCACTGTCAAATTCTAGTGTTTTTTTTTTTTGCAAAAGCTGAGGATTTCTACTTCTAAATTACAATGGCCAATTGTTGTGAAAATGACCCAAAATTGTATAAAGATTATTGTAAAAAGTAAAAAAAAAGCTGTCATCAGACACTATTCATGCATGAGCACTATTCACCCGTGCATTGCTACAGATAATTATTGTCAAGCCAAACATAATGCAGGTAAATAATAAAAACCAAAAAAGTTAATGTTAGTTCAAAACATCGTAGGCTCACAGCTTCGCTTGAAATTTTATAATAACCTTATTCTGAAATGAAGAAAATGAGTCAAAAGAAGAAGGAAAGAAGGGAACACGGGGCCATCAATATAATATGTTGTATATGTTAGCCATATTCCTAAACATGAATGACTCATCAAACATTGCGATGTGTGTTGCATCGACCAAATATATCTCATGGCTAAGTGGCAACAATATCTAGGTGCTATAAACATCATTGTTCCCAAACAACCCATGATAATACAAATTGAGAGTTGTCGTATGAGCCTTGCTAACTCGCTGCCTTATGGTGCTTTAGGTGACTTCTTGCTTGGAGACTCAACGGTGAGGATGACTTATTTTTTTGTTAGATTCCTCCATGCTTCCACACAAAATGGGTCGCAAGGATTTAGAAGATAGGCTACCATGCTGGATTATAGTTGCGGCTAAGCTAGAAGATTATTGGGAGATTTCCTGCCAACTGAGCAAACCATTATGTTCTGCTCACTGTCCCCGATAGTTGTATGGTCCAACACAGAAACAATGAGCTTTGGTGCAGATTGACATCTGCTCCCGTTCAAATATTCGTACTTTGCAGCTGATACCTATTTGATGCATAACAGTAGTGCATATGGTTCATTGTTGTGAACAAGAAGCACGTGCTTGTGTCATAGGTCTAAACATGACTAAAAAATGTATGGGTTGATCTATACATTTACAAAAATTTACTGCTCAATGAGTGAAAATGTACAGAACCTGATGATCGTAGACCAAGGAACTCCAAGTTCATGTTTGGCAACAACAACACTCCTAGAGGTACGGCATTATTTTGGTTCTCTGCCTTCAAAGTTTTTCTAATAAGATACCAATTTGATTATGCTAACCTAATTGTTTGTCACATAACTTTGTGGTGCTTTTTCTTTTGCAAAAAAGCTTTGTGGTACTTCAGAATAAATTACATGATCATCTTCAACAAATCTCAATGATTGAACGGAGCAAAGAGATTAGATCGAACGGTCTTAAGGATCTCAATCTCCTTCATCAAACCCGTTTGACGACCAATTACCAACTGCACTCCCCAAAACTACAGTCCATTCATGTGCAATCTGCAAACATTCTCAGTAGTAGGCAAGCAATGGAGAGATGAAATATGTGAAAACTTATTTTTACCATAGATAATCACAATGGAAACCTTTAGACAAAGATATCATTCACGCTGTTTCATTTTGTATGATATTTTGATTGTTTTAAACAAGACTTTGGCCAACAAATACTCCATTAGTATGTAATTTATATAACATAAAATTGTTATCATTAGATTTGTACTAGATTTGTACTCAGTACTAACTATTATGCTTCCATATCACATAAACAACATATTAATAGAGTAATTGTTGTTCAAGTTTTGGCCGGTAGGGTAAGTGCAGAAGTAGTAGGATAATTAAAACGAAGAGAATTCATATAATAAAGAAATCTTGTATTACATCACACCGAATGGAACTTCGTGCATGTGCCATTGACCACTCCCAGGCAACAAATATATAGAGAGAAGGATACTACAAATGATATTTTCTAGAATATTCTCAACGCTGACAGCATATCAAATACTCCCTCCATACCAGATTAATGGGCAATTACGCACTCCGAGAAACAAATTTGACTATAAATTTAGTCAACAAAATATGAGATATATGCCACAAAAATTATACCAATATGATTCAGCTGTAACTGAAAGTGCATGGAGCCCCCATGTGTGGTTTTGGTAATTAATGACAATCCCTATGGACTAATGTTTGCATTGAGTTATATTTGTAGGAGTCGTCCATAAGCAATGCTTGAACCATATGTTGGCTTCAAGGTTGCATTAAGAAGAAATTGATGAAGGATATCAAGTATCAAGTATGTCTTGAAGATGAAGATGAAGTGAGCCCTCAAGTTACATCAAGACATCAACATGATGAAGAATGAAGAAATGAAGTGCAAGTTCAAGATAAGCCAACTCGAAGAGATCATATGCTTGAAGCTTGCCATCCATATGGTGATCATGGATATGTGAAGATGCGCCGAAGAAGTAGCTCTCCCATAGTGGAGTATGGGGGAGCATTTCGTATGACTTCATCAAGCAAGCACAATCAAGAAAGGCGTTCCATCTTGTTGCGGTCAAGACCGTCATCATCAAGCTCAAGTGGAATGCGCAAGGTTAAGGTTTGCTCTTGATAGGATTTCTTTCTCACCGGTCTTATGGTGTAGTTGGAGACCGGTTTATAGTTTAGTTGACGTACTATCAAGAGGGCTCTCGAGTGAGTAACTCGATCGTATCATTCGGAGAGTTCAAACCTTTGCATTCTTGCATCATCTTTCTTGGTTGTTATTTGGATCTTATCCATATGGTGTTTTAGAGTTTGTGCTTATTCTCATGACAAGCTCTAGTTCATCAAAAACGGATTCCGCATGAATCACTTGTTGCGTTTTCAATATTGGAGTTTTTCTCGGTTTCTCGTATTGAGAGGTTTCAATCTAAAATACATAGAAAAACCTACCCCACTTGTTCTTAAGATTTTCACTCTTTGTGGGGTAGCTCTTGTCATCTTTTTAACAAAAAAATTGGTTTCACCTAAATCCGAGTTCCCTAACTCAAGTTGTTGCATTTTCCATATTAGAGGTTTTATCGGTTTGCTTTTTATAGATAGGTAAAACCTTTATTCATTTGTTTCTATCCTACTTTGCTGGACTATGATGTTTCTATGCATATTGTTGTAGAGCTCGTTGTTGTGATTTCAACGAGCCCAAGATCAACGAATCGGAGTCTGGATGCAAAAGTTCTTAAGGTTTTCGTATCAGGTGTTTGGGTAAAAACAGGGGGGCCGGAACTGCCGCCGGGAGCACCCCGGCACTGCCGGTGGCCAAGGCCAGCACTGCCGGCCACCCCGGCACTGCCGGTGGCACAAGGCTGGCACTGCAGGCCTGTCGCGATTTTGGCCCCAACGGGCAGAAATCTAAGACCCCTATTTAAGGCCTTCTTCCTCCTCTTTCTCCCCACTTCTTCTTCCTCCTTTTGCTCTCCACCATTGTTGACCTTGAGAGGTTGCCACATCCCTCTACTCCTCCAATGATTCTTGAATCCTTTTGAGGGAAAAGGAAGAGGAGATCTAGATCTACAATTCTACCAATCAAATCCATCTCTTTGTGAGTGGAACTCTCTAGATCTTGATCTTGGTGTTCTTTGTGAATTCCTTTGTTCTTCCTCTCTTATTCCCCCAATAGGTTTTGTAGCTTTGTTGGAATTTGAGAGAGAAGGACTTGAGCATCTTTGTGGTGTTCTTGCCATTGCATTTGGTGCATCGGTTTGAGTTCTCCACGGTGATTCGTGGAGGTGAAAGCAAGAAAGTTGTTACTCTTGGGTTCTTGGAACCCTAGATGGATTTTAGGCATTTGTGGCGATTTGTTGGAAGCCTCCAATTAAGTTGTGGATGTGTGCCCCAATCTTTGTGTAAGGCCCGATTTCCGCCTCGAAGGAAATCCCTTAGTGGAACTGTGACCTAGGCCTTTGTGGCGAGGGTCACCGGAGAATAAGGTGAGGCGCCTTCGTGGCGTTCGGTGTGTGGTGTGAGTACCACATCTTGAGGTGAGGCCTTTGTGGCGTTGGTGTGCATAGAGCAACCACACCTCAAGGTGAGCCTCTTGTGGCGTTCGGGAGCACTAAGCCACCGCACCTCTCCAACGGAGATTAGCACTCGCAAGAGTGTGAACTTCGGGATAAATCTTCGTCTCCCGCGTGCCTCGATTATCTCTATACCTGAGCTATTTACTTATGCACTTTACCTTGTGATAGCCATCGTGCTTGAAGTTATATATCTTGCTATCACATAGTTGCTTGTATTGCTTAGCATAAGTTGTTGGTGCACATAGGTGAAACATAGTATATAGGCTTTAGGCTTGACAAAGTAAACGCTAGTTTTATTCCACATTTGTTAAGCCCATCTCGTAAAAGTTTTAAATCGTCTATTCACCCCCCTCTAGGCGACATCCGTGTCCTTTCAGTAACTGACTCAATAATTATCACTTTCGATCCTCATTTTTCAGTCTACAGATTGAATCCAACAATCACGGTTTTCTTACCTTGTTAATTTTGTTGGGGCAGCTCCATGCGGTACATGGCTATGAGCTGGCATGGAAATGTGAGACAGACCTACGATAAAGTGGCATTAAATTGTAATGACCATCATCGTAGAGTTATATAACCATTTTCTTCACCTGCACACATGTATCATATTGGCATCGTTCACACCTTCATTTTAACAATTTATCAATCATTTCTCTTATACTGTTCACTGGAAAACTGAATATGAGACTCTTAATAGAGGAGTTTATGCCATGTTTAAATAGGGTAAAAGGTTATGCATGGAAGTTTCTTTTATGGATTTGAGGTAAATACACTAGTAGTACCACATCTTGTACCGGATGTGCAAATTAGTACCACATATTGCAAAACGTGCAACCGGGGTACCTAATCTTGCTGAATGGTGACAGTTTAGTCAAATTAGTCGGAAGTCTGCCACATGGGCGCTTAGCTGGAGGGTAGTTTAGCATTTTAGCCCACGACGGACGAAATAATATAACAAGCGGGTCCTTCCGCCGGGATGGAAAGGCACAACGGATGGAAAGGCATCGGCTGTTATTTGGGTATCGCGTTCTTTTCGGTTTCGTAGGCAGAGCTTTCGAAGCAGAGGGAGAAGGCGACGGCGACCTTGAACGTGTCGTCGCTTCCGTCGAGGATCCACCGGAGATGCACCACCGGCAGTTCAAGGAAGACCCGCCGGAGTATGGTAGGCAATTTTTCCCGCCCCCAACCTTCTTCCTCTGTTCATCACCGTGGGGTTTGGTAGGGGTTAAGGTGGGCGTTTGATCAGGGAGAATTCAGGTGATTTTACTGGTGATTAATCATGGGAACCTGCATATGTAGTACTGGTACATGGTTTACACGTATAAAAGGTCTGGATTACTGTGCGTGTAATTCATCTTTTAGTCCAAGGCAACTCCTGATCTCCGCTGCTGCAAAAATTGAACTTTTTTTTTGTTCTAAGTCGAGGTAAATGTTCCGTACATCACAAATTAAGACAATTTGTTGCTTCGATACTGATATCTACATATTTAAAGAATTGCAGTTTTATCTAAATAATTGCAGATGTACAAATGTTATCTGAATAATTGTAGAGAACAAGTGTCTGAATAATTGCACTGTTATCTGAATAATTGCAGCTCCATATGTTATCTATAAGATTCTGTACATGTGTTACTATAATCATACTATATTTTCTGATTGCCATTCTTTCCGTCAGTGTTTAATTCAAGTGAAGATAGTGACTTGTTCACTGTAGAAGTTGTGCACAATGGTTTTTTTTGTGGGTTAAGAGAAAATTTGACATACGTGAGTGCGTCTTATGATCAGTTTGACTACTTAACTGCTGACACTTGGTCTCTTCGATGGATTGATGAGATGCTAAGAATTCTGGGATATGTGAGAGATGGTAAACTGCATGTTTACTGGTGTTTGCCAGACAAGGAGATACAAGATGGATTAGTGCTAATTGAGAATGAAGCAAACATCAGACATATGGCCAAGTCAAGCAGGACAGCCAAGACACTTGTCTTATTTGTAGACCACACAAATTTTCTTAGGCAATTGAGAAAGGATGTACTTGTGACGGACCTGCATTGTCACCTGTAATGAGTTCTATCAAAATTCCAAGAGAAACTACTTCTGCTGCACCTGCAGCTTCCTCCAGTTCATCAATTGTTCAATTGGCAAAGAAGGAAGTGAGCTATGCATGTGACAGTGACACAGACAGTGATTTTGTGATGTATGATAGTGACTTTGATGTTGAGGATGGTGATGATGACTTATTCTCGGACAATATTGACAAATCTGTGAGTGATCATAATGAAAGGGAAGTATGTACAAAATGAAGATGATGAAGCACTTGAGGATGATGATCTAAATATGGAAGAAGGCAGGAGAGTAAAATTGATGAAGAAGTTGTCGGCTTTTAATCCTGTGGTAGACATGGACAATCCTTCTTTCAAAAGGGGGATGGTATTTAGTGATGTGGCATAATTGAGGAAAGCATTGGCTGCATACAGCATAAGGAACAGAGTACATATAGATAGCCATGAAGCTTTTGAGTGGATCCAAGAGCTTGTGCCAAATACATGGATAAAAGCATTTTTTAGTGACTTTCCCAAGTGCGACATGCTGCTCAATAATCACTCGGAGGTGTTCAATAGGTAGTGATCTATTATTCAATTCAAACTTACCAGATAACATGTTGTGTGACAACTATTGCGACTCACAAATTCTTGTTCATCTTCTAATGCAGCTATATTCTAGAAGCCAGGGAGATGGCATTCTTGTCAATGCTAGAAACAATCTTTTACAAAATTATGCAAAGACATGAAGGAAAACAGAGAGAGGCTGAGAAGTGGCCAGGAAGAGTCTGCCCGAAGATTAAGAAGAAGCTGGAAAAATTCTTTGAATGGAGTAATGAATGCACTGTCGAGTCAGCTGGTAATTTTCTATATGCTGTTAGTAGTCATGAATTTGAGAAACAATACAATGTAGATTTTAAAACAAAGACATGTGACTGCAAAAGGTGGCAGCTGACTGGAATTCCTTGCCACCATGCTATTGCTTGTTGTAGAAAAGATAGGATTAATCCAGAGAACTTAGTGCACAGTTGTTACACCATTGACACATTTAACAAAGCATATGGATTCAACTTGGCACCACTTAGAGGGAGAGTTTTCTGGGAGAAGATGAATGGAGAACCAATTTATCCTCCTTTGTACACCAAAGTAATGGGCAAACCTAAGAAAAATAGGAAGAAGGCACCTGAGGAGAAAGTTTAAAAGGGGGTCACAATAATTACAAAGGCGGGAACTACGATTCATTGCTCTGTTTGTGGTAAGGATGGCCACAATAAGAAGGGTCACAATGCATATGTGAACACTCAAGTAGAGCAAATGAAACAGGGCATAGTTGGAGACCACGAAGAAGTTGACATTCCTTCCATTCTAGAGGTGATATATATTTTTCCTAACAATTTTACATACATAGTTAATATTGTTTCTTACATTTTCTGTTGTTGTATTTCAGCACATCATCCCACACTCACCAAACCCAAATCTCGATCCTACAAATGTAGAGGACAGCATGGTATACAAGATGCAGCTAGAGGTACTGCTTGTTCATATCTTGTTAATAGTGTGCCATAAAATTGCAACTTACAGATATATGTAAATATAATTGCAGGAAAGAGACAAAATGTCCCTGTAGATAGGTTTCTTGGGCCTTTGCCAGAAAATGCTTTTGTTGCTGTAGCTAGAGATAGCATTCTAGAACCAAGAGCTAGGGTCACAACTGCTTCAACAAGAGGAAGTTTGAGAGGAAGAGGAAGTGGAAAAGGATCTGGAAGGTCAAATGCACCAAGGCCACAATCAAAAACAAATTCATCAACACAAGGAGATGGAAGTAGAGGTCAAGCAAAGAGTAAGAAAAGAAGTGCAGAAGCTTCTACTAGTGGAACACCACATGTAGCTACAGAAATACCTAATTATGCACAGGAGAGAAGAGCTATTGACATACCAGATCTTAATGACTATGTTATCACTGATCTCAACACGCAAGAATTTCCTTTCAGTCAGAATGCGCCACCAACTGATGACATATAGATGTTCTTGATTTCAGTTTTGGTACTGCCTACTGGCTTAATTAAGTTGCAATGTTGCAATGTGGCAATAACAAGTTCATTCATTTGCAATGTAGCAGTAACAAGTTCATTCATTTGCAATGCTATCTCTGAATTCTTGCCATATATTTCTTCATGCTATTCTGCCATTCATGCTACTTTATTTCCAACAAACAGAAACAACTTCATGCCATTTATTTCTAGCAAATAGTCAACAAGATCATGTAAAAGTTACAGGCTCACTCTCCTACATCACAGAAAACCGATAGTAACCAGCGGTAGACACACATAAATCATACACAAGCTGCAGCTACAACCAGAATTGCCACTTCTTTCCTATCTCTAGTTCTAATCTTGTTCTCTTCCTTCAAATTCTCAAGCTCTTGCTCCACTTCAGCCATCCTCCTGAGCAGCTTGTTAGCATCTTGTTCTCAGCACAGATTCTGTACAAGTTGTAGATCAATTTGATCAGAGCAGAAACAAAGCACAGAATAAAGCAGAGCAATTTGAGCAGAGGAATTCAACAACAATTTGAGCACAGAAGAGTAACATTGTGGCCGCCAGCTTGCATGTGCTTCAGCCTGGTCAGCTCCTTCATCCTCCTCCTAGCCTCTGCCGCCGTGGCCGCCTTCTCCCTGTCGCTCAGCGCGACCTGCATGCCCAGTCCTGCTCCGACGACACCGCTTCAATCTCAAGGGTCAGCGAGCACGGATCATCATCCTTGTCGGTGCCCTCCCCGGCCGTCGTTCCATCGCTGCCTGGGATGCCAGTCGGCTCCTTGCGTGGCTGCACGTAGGAGGACGGCGGTAGCTGCTGTACATGACGGTGTGGGCGCGCTGTACAGGAAGCTTGGATGCGGCGGCGTGGGCGTGCTGTACAGGAAGCTTTGATGCGGCGGCGTAGGCGGCGTGGGCGGCGGAGAGGCGTCCGCGTGCTGTGCCGACGGCGCGATATCCATGGGCGTGGTCGCCGATGTCGACGAACAGCGCGCCGCTGCGTCTCCACGTCTCCGTTGCCGCACGTTCTCGATTGAGGATTATTTTCTCCTTTTGCTATTCTACATCTAACAGCAAAGGAATCTGTATTACTAAGATATGCTGTGGGGGCTTATGCAAAATTTACACTTGAGAACGTGTGCCTGGTGCCTACGTGGCGTCAAACGTGTCACCAGCGGACGTTCAAGTACCTAGGATTAACCTGAAAAGCAAGATTAGGTACCCCGGTTACACCTTTTGCAAGATGTGGTACTAACTTGCACATCCAGGAGAAGATGTAGTACTACAAGTGTATTTACCTCATTTTTAATTGAACATAAGCCCTACTAAGTAATATAAAGAAGTTATGACTGCATTTTTCAAATTTATAGGAGACAGTGTAAAATAAGTTTCAGAATAATAAATTTGTCATGTCTCAGTTCTGTTATTCACTTCTCTTATTATTTTTTGAAGGCATCATTGTTACGTCTCAATTCTGTCAAACTATAATGCTAATTATCACAACGTAACGCCATAAGCAAGGTAAAAGTAAGCAATTCAAGATGCTAACTAGATGACCGGGCAAAATAATAGTGAAGGCTAATTGCACTGCCGTTCAACACTAAAAACCCTTGAAATGAGTATCCGTCTCATCTTAAGGTGGAGAAGGAAGGTCTTCTTCATGACATCATCATCCACAACGAAAGCGACCTATTCAACAAGCAGAACTTTCCAAACACTAAAACATAAAAAGCAAAGGAAGATGTCTACAATTTGCAAGATTGGTTTGGAATACAGAGCCTGATGGAGCGGAAGGGGCCGCACCGGCTTCATGCACGGGCAGGAAGCAATGGCTTCCTGTCGGGTCCATTTTCTCGAATCTAGTTTGGCAGATCCGATAAAAAAAGCCAACCGCCCCAAGTGGCACAATCCCCGCCGCCATCGATAAGGGTTTTCTTTTGCGTGATTGGAGAGATTCGAGAGGGGACTCGACTTCGTGGATCGATCGTACGATGCGAGACGCTGGGGAGTGAGCAAACAGACGGTTCGGATTATCCCAATCTCCTTCACTGAACGCATTTGACGACCTAGGGGCAACTCCATCCACTATAATAGTATAGATAATACTCCCCCCACCCAAGTTACTTCAATCATGTACACTTGAGCTGTCTGAATTTTTTTTTAAACGTGTGTCAATTTTTTTAGGCCGGATGGAGCAACAATGAATTTCAAAGTTGCAAGAGGTGGCAATGCTTGGGCGATTGGCGAATAAGCAAATATGTCCCTTAAAAATACATACACAGAATCAAAGTTAACAAATAGCCTGACCGCACCAACCGCCCCCTTCCTCCGTGATTCTCCTCTACATTTCCTTTTCCTCCATCGGAAAGGCTTCCGATCTCCGCCAATTCCGTTGCCGTCGTCGTTGCCGTTGCCGGCGGCCACCATGGCGCTCCTCCTCCGTCACTCCCGCAAGGTACCTCTCCCCCTCTCCCTACTTTTCGTTGCGGCAGGGCCTCCCATTTTCTTGGAATCGCTCTGGTGATCTGGTCCCGCCCTCCAGTCCGCCGCGGCTCTGCGATCCGATCCAGCGACGGTGATAATGGTTAGAATTGTACGACGAGCCAGGGGATAGCAACAATTCTCACGGCTCACGGCGGATTAGATTGGTACACGGCTTATGCCTTTTTTCCCTAGACTAGCAAGATTTTTTTTAGATAAAGCTAGACTAGCAAGTTGGGTTGGAAGTTGGAGCAAATTAATGTGGAGAGTTTATTGTGAATTTAAACTCGTAGAAAAGTCATAGATGCTGGCCAATTGGTTGCCTCGACCCGCTGGCCATGTACGTATGTGATTTGTTGGAACCGTAAATTTGTTATGCAAGACCTGCATAAAGGCCACCACCCGTAGCATCAAAAAGGTTGAGCTGCTACCTTGTGCAATCGATGTAGTCCATCCTCAAAATATTATCGCGACACCTGTGTGGAGCGCTTGACGATGTTTCGTGACTGGTGTGGCGTGACAGAGCAGAAGACAGGTTCTGGCACCGTGTGGCTTATTGGTTGCTCGCTGCCGGTCCTTTCAGCTCCGAAAGTGTTCCGCCACGTGTATGGTTTTCGTATGCTCATAGTTGCTTTGCGTGTGCAGTTGCAAAGAGTGCACGGTGTCCTGGATTACGAGCGTGGGAGCATCGCTAGGCACTTCTCTGCCAGTGCCTGCTCCGCTGCTGTGAAGGAAGACGGTATGTGCTTCTCCCCCTGTGCTCCTTGCACACCTTGGTTAATCCAAGCTGAACAAGTTAAATGTTGATTTCATCCTCGCATGTTCAACTGAGATGCTGGTAATGGAAATACAGTAGTCATCTTGTTCTTAGCCACTGGCTCTTCCAAAGTGAAAATTTGCTCTCAGTGATAATATAATGTACCCGCTGTTTCTTTTAATATGAACCTTGCACAGATTGCAACACATATTATTCTGGATTAGTGTTTTTCTCAGTGGCTTGCTTATAATTTTCATTAAAACTAATCGTTGGCTCCCTGCTGCAGGTGTCTCAAGTTCTAGTGTTCATGGGGACTATGGGAAAAAAGTTGGAAGCTCGAGCATTTTCCAAGAGAGGTTGTCTGGAAAAGGGCCCGGTACCTCTAAGGTTATGCAGCTGTAATTAAATCGTACTTCTTTAGTTGAACATCTTGTTATCTGTTCTGACTTAGATTGGCTGCCCCATCTATTACTTTTGCAGGTATCTCCACGAGAGGCAAGAGGAAGCTACATCCCGAAGAGAATGCAATTTTCTGTTACTGGGGCCAATAGTTTGTTCTCATGGTAGGCACTCTCATTTATGTTTTTTTTTCCTGAATTTATGTGTCCAGATATTCTATGCTGGTTTACCACAGCAGCAACCATGTTTTGACTGTTCATTGCTATTTTATCAGTGGGCATGTAGTTTCGGCAAGGCAGTTTTCGAGTGGTGCAGGTACCTTCCTCGCTCAGTCATGCTAATGTTTTAACATTCTATCCAACTTTGAGTTATGCGATGGTACAGACAAGTTGATACCGTCGTATAGCATTTTAACAAAGTTATACACTGTTTCAGATTTGCCAGCACACGAAGAAATCGGGATGCCTTCTCTGTCACCTACTATGACTGAGGTAATTCACTCAAAATTCGGAAAAAAAAGTAATGATACAGAAACATAAAGCATGACCAATGTGCATGTGTTTCTTCATTTTTCTGTATGGTGTCAAAAACTTTTAAATTACCTGTAGGGAAATATTGCAAGGTGGGTGAAGAAGGAAGGAGACAAAGTTTCACCTGGTGAAGTTCTTTGCGAAGTGGAAACCGTAAGTTCTGTTTCTTTCCATGTACACCCAGACCACGAATGTGCAGCTAGATAATTTTCAAGCACACCTGTGGTGACTAGGATAAAGCTACCGTGGAGATGGAATGCATGGAGGAAGGCTATCTTGCTAAGATTGTTTGTGGAGATGGCGCAAAAGAGATCAAAGTTGGCGAGGTACGGATATGATATATCCTGATGTATAGGCGAAACTTCTTTTTACCATCGGTGACATACTTATTGGCTTGTTACTAATGCCCATATGTTTTTGTGTGAACTAGATTATTTGCATAACTGTGGAAGAGGAGGGGGACATTGAGAAATTTAAGGACTATAAGGCTTCATCCTCTGCTTCAGCTGCACCTCCAGCTGAATCGAAACCCCAGTCTGAGGCCCCAGAACCAAAAGAGGAGAAGAAAGAGCTGTCCAAGGCTCCCGAGCCAAAGGCTACAAAGACTGAAGAGTCAGGGGATCGCTTATTCTCCAGTCCTGTCGCCAGAAAGTTGGCAGAAGACAACAACGTAAGCAACTTACATTTCAGCTATCCAGACAGTTTTAAGGAATGCAGTTTTTGACCATCCAATTTGTGTACAGGTACCGCTTTCAAGCTTAAAAGGTACTGGTCCAGATGGGCGTATTTTGAAGGCAGACATTGAGGATTACTTGTGTATGCTCTCTTCTGTTATTTTTTGTCCCTGCCAATGAAAAAATTCACTCCTGATTGGGTGCTATGACACTGTTCTAGAAGTGCAGAAACAGAGCATGATTAGTCATGAATGATGTTTATTTAGGGAGTAGGTTGTGGCTATGGTACATACAACTTTTTTGCTTACATAAAATTTTAGCACTTTTTTCTCCACCATCATTTCTTTTTCACTCCACCACTCCCATTTGTAGGAAAATTAATGGATGGTGGAAAAGTGTATTTGAAGTGTTTAATATACTCCCTCCCATTCATATTAGTTGACACTAATATAGATGTATCTAGACACATTGTAGTTGTAGATACATCCATTTTAGCATCAAGTAATATGGATCGGAGGGAATACATAAAATTTATCAGTTTAGTTATGCAAGTAGAACTAGTGTAATCAACTGATGATGTTATGTGTATGCTTGATGAAGCCTCTGCCGCCAAGGATACGAAGAAGGAAGCTTCAGCAGCTCCAGGACTAGGCTATGTGGATCTTCCAAATACACAAATAAGGAAGGTAAAATCAGTGCCATGGGATTCTTTGAACATGGATTTGTTTGCCAACTTCTAATTTGACAACTTCTATTTTTATTTGCCTTAGGTTACTGCAAACCGCTTGCTGCAATCTAAGCAGACCATCCCTCACTACTATCTGACAGTTGAAAGTCGAGTTGACAAACTTATTAAGTATGTAATTCTTTAATCATTTTGTATTTTATTTTACACATACTGGTTTTGTGTGAATTAGATAGATAATCTGCTCAATCATTGTTTGGGATAATTGGTCCTATCTTTTGTTTGCACCATTTTTCTGCTGGAAGGCTTTGACGGAAGATCAATTCATTATTTTTTTTCTGTTCTAGATTGCGGAGCGAGTTGAACCCTCTGCAGGATGCCTCTGGTGGGAAGAAGATATCTATAAACGACCTTGTTATTAAGGTAAGTTTTGATGTATGGTAGCTTCTGGTGCTCCGTTTTCTTTGTACTCAAGTACCGACTTGAGTTCACAGTTTTTTAAGAAGGCAGGGTGTTCATTGATTGCTTGAGTGACAGGAAAAGTTATTCGAATAAGTTTATCTTGGGTTATTCATGCAGTTATCAGCGGTTTGTATGCCTCCATGCTACAGGTTTGAATTGATTGTTGTTCGATATGCAGGCTGCAGCATTGGCTCTTCGTAAGGTTCCCGCGTGTAACAGTTCCTGGATGAACGATTTTATTCGCCAGTAAGATACGGACAGTAAAATCTTTAAAACTGGGAGCTTTGTTTTCAACTTTCCATTACTCATAATGTGATGTATTTCATCTATTTGCCATGCAGGTATCACAATGTGAACATTAATGTTGCTGTACAAACCGAGCATGGTTTGTTTGTTCCAGTAGTTAGGGTGGGTTGTTTGACTTGGTATCGTGCTATTTTCCACATTATCTGCTTCTTTAACTTGAATTATTTCTACAGGACGCAGACAAGAAAGGCTTGGCTACTATTGCCGATGAGGTGAAGCAGTTGGCTCAAAGAGCAAGGGATAACAGTCTAAAACCATCAGAATACGAGGTATAGAGTATAGACCGAGTTATATCTTGGCAGAACTTAATAGTATTTATTTATCTTTGACAATGTTGACGCTATGCTTTGCAGGGTGGCACTTTCACCGTCTCAAATTTGGGAGGCCCTTTCGGAATTAAGCAATTCTGTGCCATCGTAAATCCTCCCCAATCAGCAATTTTGGCTATTGGCTCTGGTAATATGTTGCCTCATAGTAGTTGATAGTCCTTATCGAAACCGCTCCATTACTTATGAGTTACCATATGGTTGGAAATTTCTTTGGAGCAGCTGAGAAGAGGGTGATCCCTGGAGCTGAGGGTCAGTTCGAAGTCGGTTCCTTCATGTCAGCCACGCTAAGCTGTGACCACCGGGTCATTGATGGTACTTCTTTTTTTTTTTCCTGCGTCAGCTATAAACAGTGGATGATGCTTGTCATTCCTATCTATGGCAAAGTCTGTGCGCTGACTATCCACTATTCCGTTTCACAGGCGCCATCGGTGCGGAATGGCTGAAGGCATTCAAGGGCTACATCGAGAACCCGACAACCATGCTGCTGTAGGGAGCTATTTTCTTCTGTAAATGATGATGAGAGCAATTTTCTCCTTCATAGGCTCTCACTAATAAAGATCACAAAATAACCACATCTCAATTTTTTCCCGCCCTTTTCTTGCTGTGCATAACCTCGGTAACGAGGGCTGGAAACCGAGATCAAAAAGAGCAGAGTCAGCGCAGGCTGTTTAACTTGTTCCTGGGCAAATTCAGGCTGGTGCAAATTTGTTGCCTACTTTTGTGCCGGTTTCGGCCGAATCTGATTTCAGAAATACCCTGTACCAGTTTTTTTTTTCTTTGGTAGGCGAAGTATCTGCTCATAGCGAGACAACTATCTGTGCGTGTGCATTGTTCTTTCTCAAAATATGCCATTGTGAAGATGAGATAGGAGAGATGGACGACCTTCTACAGCTTGGGACCCACTTTTAGCATCACGGCGCAACTGTTTAGACCAACTCCAATAGTATAGCCGGTTGTTGGTTATAAGCAAGATGTCATGTCATCTATAACCAACTTATAGCCAACAAATACAATAGTTAGCTATAAAAATGTATCACTTTTTTAATGGATGATCCATATTTTATTGATACAACTTGCATAGCAGCATGTGCTAGAGCTAGCTCTTGCTTAAGAGCCCACTGGCATTCTCTCTCCTGTTCTCTCCTCCAACTATACACAAATATACTCCCTCTATTCTATTCTATAGTGCTTATAGTTTTTTGGCACGGAAATTAGCGCAAGAGACCCGAACGATTTTAGATCAACGTAAAATTTGGGAAATCCATATCTTCCTAACTTACCATAACAAATCCCACAAATCTCTCTTGTTGATTCTCCATATATGTGCAGCCAAGTTCAATTAAGAAAAGTAAAACATTGCTGCCTAATTTTAAGGAATTGTTGGGCCATGCATTAGGAATCTCAATTAATTATTTCCAATTTTGTATGTATTTTTTCTCACGCATGTCGTGTGGGAGCTAAACGGGGGAGGGGGTAATTGAAAAAAAATCAAGCTACAACCTTATATTCTGAAACAAATACCAAAAATTTATAGGCACTATAGAAAGGAACGGAGGGAGTATTATTTTAATCCTTGTAGCTAGCTGATTAGGATTTATTATACTTCCTCTTATACCTCTGTTGTGTCGGTTAGCGCATCAACACGCACCCTTATCTTGGCGACAAAGATAAGCCAATCAACTTTAACTTGCACTGTCCCAAATACGCAGGGTATAACTACAATTACGCTACAAAATCAAAGTGCACTTAAAACCATAGTATTACAACTACACTGAAACCCAACTATAACAAAGTAGTTTTGGGAGTATTATTATTTTTTCTCAAAATCTATCAATATGAAGCTAGTTTTAAATATCTCAACGGGAGAAGCTCAAGATTCAAAACTTTTCGTAACTAGTTAGCTTGTACGTGCAACTACACCTGAGCATTCCTCGAACCGAGCCAGGTTTCGGGCCAAGCCCGAAAAAGGCCGAACCTAATTTCCCAGGCCTGAACCCGGCCCGGCCCGACATTCGGGCTTGCAAATCGGGTCTGAACCCGGCCCGAACTAACAAAAGCCCGACCCGGTCCGACAAGCCCGGCCCGAACTAGGCTAAAACTCTGTTTTCTTCAAGCCCGAGCCCGGCCCGGGATTTTCGAGCCGGGTCGGGTCGGGCCGTCCAGGCCGGGCTGCCCATGCCCAGCTGTACGTGCAACGCACGTCTTCATCAAAGTAATCATGTGTCTGATATTTTCCAAACTAATGTAATCCAGGATATTAAAATCTCCCCTTGCTCCATTTTGAAGCTAATATTACTTTGTACTCATGATAGAAAATGTATGTTACAGAAGCATGTCAACTAATATAAATTCAATTCGACACATGGGAATATATGCTCCTGCCACCGGAAATAACATTTTGAAATGTCAAAAAAATTCGAACAAAATTTTTCTCGCTTACGTATCAATATTTTACGTGTTGTGCGAAAAATGTTGAGCTTGCAAATGAAGTAGCCCAACCAAAATTTACAAGATGTCTCTGGATCTTCATCATATCCAGCGTCACCACTGTCAACTTGTGCCCCTCTTGGCTCTTGCTTCACCTCTCCACCAGTGAGCACGATGGTCCTGTTCATAGCGAGTGCATCGTCCATGAATTGAACCACTCGCTGACCAGATGTATCCTAGTAGCTTGAAGCAAATAATGCAGTCCTACTTGGTGACCTCAGATGGTGACCTTGTTGTCATGGCCATTAGTCAGATGCACCAGCTCCAGTGGACATGAAGACAAAGATGACCACAATTTGAAGAGTGAAATTTGAAAATGGTAGTGCTAATAATCAATGTGCACATGTTACTGCAGATAGTATTTAACATGAGCAATGGATTCTAAGGAATACATATGAAAAGAAAATTCATTCTTTCGTTCTACATATGAATACAATAAACCAGCAAATGATCTAACTCATCTGTAAAGGCATTGTACTTAAAGATTTGAATTTATTATGTGAGCCAAAAAATCTAACAGCTGAAGTATCATGTGATTCATTAGGTACATACGCTAGTCTAGCACTAAGAGAAAGGCCAAAGAGTAAATGACATACATACATAGAAGGGAGCATAGGTGGTGGTAGTGAAGGATGTTGGATGTCATACCTTACACTGGATATAATAATCCTGGGGTCCTGGCCCAATCAAGCGGCTTTGGTGAGACCGATACCAATGCCCCCATCTCACTTAACCTTTAGGCGAGGATCAGTACCATTGGGGTGAATTGGACAAAATGTGAGATTGCCTGCTCCCTGACTCCTATTTGTGCTTCTGCATATTTTTGTAGAACACCATTAGGCTCTTCAGTTTTAATGTTCGGAGCTACACTGGAACCTCCATGTTTCCTATCGGCCTTTTGGTCCTTTCAAATGTGCACATAGTTAGAGTCTCACAGAGCAAAATTGAAGAAAATGAAGAAAAACAATCTTGCCAACCGATATAATGGTATATGCAAACTAATAATAAACTGAGAGTACAAACATGAGTACATTCCTTTAGCAACAATTTTATGCAAGGGAGTATAGTTACACCTCCTAACACTTAAATACCAAAATCCAGAACTTAAGCAAAGTGCCAAGAGATTATAATTCTAAATCAGAAAATAGAAGCATGAATGCATCACAGCCATACGCAGTTGCCCTTATTAAAGCCACATACACAACCATATTGCTTCAATAGTTATGCCATGATGTCAAGCAATACTTCAGACCAGAAAAGATAAAAAAAATCACACCTTAGTGTTGGGTCCAGGAGAGCCAACCTAGCGACGGGTTGCGCGGTGATAGAGGCTAGGTAGCTGAAGAGGTCGCTCAACCTGCCGCTGGTGACGAACGCAAAGACGTTGTTCAGATGGACATGGCTGGGGGTCGGAGCATTTGCCCGAGTAGCCCATCTGCACAAGCTCGAGCACGAAGAAAGAATCCAAAATTAGAAGCTTTAGAGAGAAATTAGGGAGCGTATCGACATGGCTGCTGCTCACACGTGAGCCACATCCTGTGCCCCTGCACTCTCTCCAGATGTGGCGGCACGACCTGTGTCTCCGCCTCTGCTGCATCCGACTAGGGCTGCACCAGGGAGGAGGCACAAACGGCAACGTGGAGGAGGCGCGTGGGTGGACAACAATGAAGGAGGTCGGGACTAGGGGCGGTGGCGAGGTTGCAGAACTCGTGAGGAAGAGGACCGATTTAGGGGAATCGTTTCCATGTTGTTCCGTGATTTGGGCGTTCCGGAAGTCTCCAGCCAGATTTTTTGAAAAATAAACGTGGGGGAGATGCTGTTAGCTGAAATCGTGGGCGGGGAGAACGGATCATCGTGGTCCTGTGATGTAAATGATGGACGTTTCAGATTCAATTTTCCAACGGCACTTCGTGCCTTTATAAGTCCTTATAAGTAATAGAGATAATAGACATTTAGACAAGAATAGGGGTGCGTGTTTGAGTGCTTGTAGTCGTTGCTAGGTGGTTAAAAGACTTTTTTTAGTTTATAATTACTTTTAGGTTTTCTTATACTGTTGTTGAGGATTATGAATAGATCGGTGGACTTCTGTCAAATCTTTTTGGATGTTTCCTATTTGACACCTGTTGTATCGGTTAGTGCATCGACGTGCACCCCTCCGGTGTGGGCTAGCCCTCGCCAGAACCGAAGAAGACGGGATGATTTAGAGTAGCTGACTGGCGGTGGGAGGAGGTTTGGGGAGGATGATGTGCTGAGGCCACGCGAGAGAGAAGAAGCCGTGAGTGGTGGCCAACGAGGTTCTATGGCGATGGGAAGGAACAAAGACATCGACAAAATGATGAAGAAGATGAGGAGGAAGTGGGGATGGTGGGCTGAGGCCCACGTCTGGAGTCCTGCAACGTTGGAATATGAGACCACCCATAACATCTACACATGTTTTTTTCTCTCTTATACTCCCTCTGATTCAAGAATAAGGCGTCCTCGTTTTACAGGTTTTTTTGTGTGACCAAGAATTGATTCAAGTATATAAAGATTGTTTGTATGAAATTAACATCATTAGAAAGTGCTTTTCAATACGAATCCAACGATACTAATTACATATAATATAATCAAGATTTTGTTGCTCAATTTTATGGTAAAAGTTCGTCTTGAAATACGTGTGCGACTTATTCCAATACGATTAATCGTGTTTTCATAGCTTTCCTGACCGGTAGGGCCCATTTATGAGGCTGAGTTGGCAGCACATGAGCTGACTAGACGTGGGACCCACCTGCCACACCATCATCTTCCTCCTCTGCCCGTTCCAGTCAAGTGCATCCCAAGACCTCTCCAGCGTGCGCACTGCCCCAGCAGCATCCTGCAACTGTTCCCTATGGCCTCATCGCTTGCCTGCCTCATTGACCTCCCGGGCACAGGCGTTCTCCTGCGTGCCCGCAGTCGCCCACGGGCGGCGCACCCGGTTTAGCCGCCCGCTGCGGCCGCCTAGCTCCTCGCGCTCCCCTTCACCTCAGGCTCGCGCGCCGCCCAGGTCGGCCTCCGCGCCACGCGTGCAATTGCTCTGCCCCACGCGCCCAGGACGGCCAAGTGCTCGACGTCGGCACGTGCCGGCGGGAGGCGGAGGATTCGTCGAGAGACAGAAACCTGGTCGTCTCTTGCGCATCCCCGCGCTTTGCCGCGCTCCTCCGGCTACCTTCTTCCCGGCGTGCGTGTCACGGGCGCTCCTTACACCAGAGGTCCAAGGAGATAGATCGCATTTGATTTCTTGTTTTTGATAGATCTCAACTTGAGGACATCCATACCGGGACAATATAGAAAACAGATAATGGATTCCTCTTTACATTCAACAACATATAATATTCTCATAAGAGATTGAGGATTAATGTCCAAGCTGAAACTTCCACCATGATACATGGCTTTGGTTGGCGGTCCAATGTTCTTCTCTAACAATATGCATACTCAAACCATTCAACTCATGGCAAATCACCCTTACTTCAGACAAGACGAACATGCATAGCAACTCACATGATATTCAACAAAAGTGTAACAGTTGATGGCGTCCCCAGAAACATGGTTACCGCTCAACAAGTAACTTATAAGAAATAAGATACATAAGCGACATATTCTTTACCACAATAGTTTTTAAGCTACTTTCCCATGAGCTATATACTGCAAAGACAAGGAATGAAGTTTTAAAGGTAGCACGCAAGCAATTTACTTTGGAATGGCAGAGAAATACCACATAGTAGGTAGTTATGGTGGACACAAATGGCATAAGTTTTGGCTCAAGGTTTTGGATGCACGAGAAGCATTCCCTCTCAGTACAAGGCTTTGGCTAGCAAGGTTGTTTGAAGCAAACACAAGTATGAACCGGTACAGCGAAACTTACATAAGAACATATTGCAAGCATTATAAGACTCTACACTGTCTTCCCTGTTGTTCAAACACTTTTACCAGAAAATATCTAGACTTTAGAGAGACCAATCATGCAAACCAAATTTCAACAAGCTCTACAGTAATTCTCCACTAGTAGGTTAAAACTACATGATGCAAGAGCTTAAACATGATCTATTTGAGAGCTCAAAAAAATTGCAAGGTATCAAGTTATTCAAGATAATATACCAATTACCACATGAAGCATTTTCTGTTTCCAACCAAATAGCAATAAACGAAGCGGTTTTCAACCTTCGCCATGAACATTAAAGTAAAGCTAAGAACACCAGTGTTCATATGTGATAGGGCAAAGGTGGCCGATCTTTCGATGAGACGAGGATAGATCGATTTGTTGGTGGAGTTCGTGCTTGACGATCCGACTACACGTGCAAAGCTCGTGCGCCAATGCAATCGCTAGGACAATCTCCGGGAGTTACTGATCTTGCGGATGCACGATCAGCCTGACCAGCGAGGGTCTTAATTCCTACCTGAAATCGAGAACAAGTAAGAACTAATGATGCAATCAGAATATTGCGGATGAAAGATGAAAGCTTTATTGAATAAGGTGGGATTCCGAATAGTCGGTCTTGTTCTGGGCGTTGGCCTCAAAAGAAGTACACGAGAGTTGCAGCAATGGCTAACTTTTAGTCTAATCAAAATCCGAGTCTAAACGTGTCGGCTATGGGGGTATTTAAAGGAGGAAAAGGTGGGGTTTCGGCCAGCCATACATGTGGTGGCCGAACCAAACCCTAGAAGACCTTTCCCCCTTCAATACGGACTCTAAAAAGTGGCTGACTTAATTCCTGCGAAAATGACATGGGCCTGGCCCAAAACTAAAGGTGACGCAGCACCATATTATGCTATGGACGAAATTATGAAGTGGAGAACTCTATATTTCGTCCATGTCTTCATCTCTTCTTATGGTGGCTTCAAAGTCCTGAAATCTCCACTTGTGGCATCATCTTCAATCCTCAAGTGCTTGCTGCCATCTCCTCCATGTGTGATCATGCTCCAATGCGTGTCCTCCTCATCCACGCTTGGTCCATCATTCCTAAGAGTAACAAACATATCTGATTTAGGCAGCATCATATTCTCGTGTATGTGAGGAATAGTTCCAAGAAACGAAAGTACCTGATAGTTCAGTTGTTTGGCACGAGCTCGAGTGATTGGTCCTTGTATTTGTGTCGCTGTAGGTACAGCGGTTGTATCAAGAGATGGGATGTCCTCATCATGCCCCCCTTCTTGAATTGAAGTCGTCCTCGACGAAAACTCCTCTTCTTCACCAAAGTAAGGCTTCAAATCTGCAATGTTAAATGTAGGACTAACCGGACCCAATTCTGCAGGAAGCTCAAGTTTATATGCATTATCATTTATTTTCTCTAACACCTTAAAAGGACCAGCAGCGCGTGGCATTAGTTTTGACTTGCGCAGTTCAGGAAAACGATCTTTGCGCAAATGCAACCAAACAAGATCACCAACATCAAACACAACATGTTTTCTTCCTCTATCCCCAGCAATTTTATACTTAGTATTCATGCGTGCTATGTTGTCTTTAGTAGTCTCATGCAATTTTAGTATCAATTCAGCACGGTTTGTAGCATCCAAATTATTTTGCACAGAAGATGGTAAAGGCAACAAATCAATAGGTGCACGTGGTACAAAACCATAAACAATCTCAAATGGGCACATCTTAGTGGTAGAATGCAGCGAACGATTGTAAGCAAATTCAACATGAGGTAAACATTCTTCCCACAATTTTAAGTTCTTCTTCAAAACAGCCCGACATAGTAGATAAAGTTCTATTTACTACTTCAGTTTGTCCATCAGTTTGGGGATGACATGTAGTACTAAACAGCAATTTAGTCCCCAACTTAGCCCATAAACATCTCCAAAAGTGGCTAAGAAACTTAGTATCACGATCAGAAACAATAGTATTTGGCACACCATGTAAACGCACAATTTCGCGAAAGAACAAATCAGCAACATGTGTAGCATCATCAGTTTTGTGACATGGAATAAAGTGTGCCATCTTAGAAAACCTATCCACAACAACAAAGATACTATCCCTCCCCTTCTGTGTACGAGGCAAACCCAAAACGAAATCCATAGAAATATCCTCCCACGGTACACTAGGAACAGGAAGAGGCATATATAAACCATGTGGATTAAGTCGAGACTTAGCTTTTTGACATGTAGTGCAGCGTGCCACAAATCTCTCAACATCTCGACGCATACGTGGCCAAAAGAAGTGTGCAGCAAGTACATCCTCCGTCTTCTTCACACCGAAGTGACCCATCAATCCTCCTCCATGCGCCTCCTGTAACAACAAAAGACGAACGGAACCATCTGGGATGCATAGCTTGTTAGCACGGAACACAAATCCATCATTGAGGACGAATTTGTTCCATGTTCTACCATCTTTACAATTCAGCAACACATCTTTAAAATCAGCATCAAGCAAGTATTGTTCCTTTATGGTTTCTAATCCAAAAATCTTGAAGTCAAGTTGAGATAGCATAGTATAACGGCGCGACAAAGCATCAGCAATAACATTATCTTTACCCTTTTTGTGTTTGATAACATAAGGAAAAGACTCTATAAACTCAACCCACTTTGCATGGCGACGATTCAACTTAGCTTGACTACGAATATGCTTCAAAGATTCATGATCAGAATGTATAACAAATTCTTTAGGCCATAAATAATGTTGCCAAGTTTCTAATGTCCGAACCAGCGCATATAATTCTTTATCATAAGTAGAATAGTTCAGACTAGGCCCACTCAATTTTTCACTAAAATATGCAACAGGTTTGCCCTCTTGTAATAACACACCTCCCAAACCAATTCCACTAGCATCACATTCAAGCTCAAAAGTCTTATTGAAATCAGGAAGTTGGAGTAATGGAGCATGTGTTAACTTATCTTTCAGAATCATGAAGGCGTCTTGTTGTGCATCGCCCCACACAAAGGGCACATCTTTCTTTGTAAGCTCATTCAGCGGCGCAGCAATGGATCCAAAATCTTTCACAAAGCGCCTATAGAAGCCAGCGAGGCCAAGAAAACTCCTCACTTGTGTGACCGTCTTTGGCTGCGGCCAACTCTCAATTGCCTCAATCTTGGCTGGATCAACTTCAATTCCCTGCGCAGTAACAACATAGCCAAGAAACGCAACTCGATTGGTGCAAAAGGTGCACTTCTCAAGATTACCATACAAACGTGCATCACGTAACGCAATGAAAACAGCACGTAAATGATCCAAATGTTCCTCCAAAGATTTGCTATAAATCAGAATATCATCAAAGTAGACCACCACAAAACGTCCAATAAAAGCACGTAAAACTTCGTTCATCAGTCTCATGAAAGTACTAGGTGCATTAGTTAAACCAAAGGGCATTACTAACCACTCATATAAGCCGAGCTTAGTTTTAAACGCTGTTTTCCATTCATCTCCTAATTTCATACGAATCTGGTGGTAACCACTACGCAAATCAACTTTAGAGAACATAACAGAACCACTCAATTCATCAAGCATATCATCTAAACGAGGTATTGGATGACGGTATCGGATGGTAATATTATTAATAGTTCGACAATCAGTACACATGCGTGAAGAACCATCCTTCTTAGGTACCAAGATAATAGGAACAGCACATGGGCTAAGAGACTCACGAATGTAACCTTTATCTTGGAGAACCTGAATTTGCCGCTGAATCTCTTTCGTCTCTTCAGGATTGGTACGGTATGGTGCACGGTTGGGCAGCGACGCTCCTGGAATCAAGTCAATCTGGTGTTCTATGCCACGGATAGGTGGTAGTCCAGGGGGAACATCTTGTGGGAACACATCAATGAATTCCTGCAAAAGGTTAGCAACCGCAGGTGGAAAAGAAGGAGGCATATCCTCAAATGAAAACAGAACTTCTTTGCAAATGATAGCATAGCATTGAGTAGTGTCCACATCAAGTTCGGCAATATCAGATTTGCTAGCAAGCAAACAAGGATTTTTCAAACGAATTTCAGTAGCATGGTTCGAATCAGATTTAGTATTAGTCTTATGTGGAACAAAATCTGCAGCAACAATCTGATTCTCACTCTTAAGTTTCTCCTCGTTTTTTACTCTACTAGCTCTAGCAAGATCATCTTTTAGTATTTGTTCAGGAGTCATAGGTTTGAGACCAATTTTCTTGCCATCATGCATAAGAGAATACTGATTAGTTTTACCATTATGAACAGATTCTCTATCAAATTGCCAAGGTCTACCAAGTAACAAAGAACAAGCTTGCATAGGTACAACATCACAATCCACAAAATCAGAATATGTACCAATAGTAAAATGCACACGTGTAGTTCTTGTTACCTTGAGCTTCCGAGAGCTCTCAAACCATTGAATGTAGTATGGATGTGTGCGCTGTCTTGTTGGGAGAGAAAGCTTCTCCACCATATCAACGCTAGCCAGATTATTGCAGCTCCCTCCATCAATGATGATCCTGATAGCTCGCTCTTTTACAACGCCTCGTGTTTGGAACAGATTGTGGCGTTGATCATGCTCAGCTTTGCTCAATTGCACGCTCAACACACGCTGTGCAACTAAGCTCCTGTACAGATCAGCAGTGTCAGCGTCCATCACCTCCATCTCTCTCTCAGAATCAGAATTAGCACCATCACGTGCAGCAATAAGGGCCAATGTATCTTCATCAAAGTCACTTGCAGAATCATATTCTCCATCTTCTCGCACCAACATCACACGCTTGGTTCTGCATTCTCGCTCGATGTGACCAAATCCCAAGCATTTGCGACATTGAATGTCGCGCGTCTTCCCCGTGGAGGCCATGGAAGATGAACTCCGAGGAGGACCAGCCGATGGTGTTGATGTAGTGGCAGGAGGTGCTCGTGATGCAGGCGCGGCGTACTTGGAGGTAGTAGGTGCTGGTGCAGTACCACGAGATGGTGGCGCTGATTGTCGCGGAGACCATGACGATGTACGACCTGCAGAAACATTAGCTCTTCTCCATGGTGGTTGGCGATCCTGCATTTCACGTTCAGCTTTGCAAGCAAGATGAAACAAGCGAGTAATAGTGTTGTACTCCTTATAATCTAAAATATGCTGAATCTCTTTATTCAAACCACCAAAGAAACGTGCAAGCATAGCCTCATTATCCTCTACAATACCACAGCGAATCATGCCAGTTTGCAATTCTTGATAATAGTCTTCTACAGAATTTTTTCCTTGTTCTAAGCGAGACAATTTTTTCAGCAAATCACGTTGATAATGTGGAGGAACAAAACGAGTACGCATAGCAAGTTTTAACCCAACCCAGGTAGCAGGAATATTTGCTGCATGTGTTCGACAATATTCAGACCACCAAATAGATGCAAAATCTGTGAACTCACAAGTAGCAGCACTAACACGCAAGTGATCAGGGTATTTTAAACATGCAAAGCGTTGTTCTACTTCCAATTCCCATGTAAGATATGCATCAGGATTATATTTACCCTCAAATGGCGGAATATTCAGTTTCAGTTTAGCAACATGATCATCATCATTACGTACCGGACGTGGAGGTGGTCGAGCATTGCGGTTCAGCTGCCGTGGACGACCAGGTGCAGGTTGTTGGACTTCTTCGCCGTCCAGTACGTTCTCATCTACCAGCTCGTCTGCGTCCCCTTCATAATCTTCGTAGCCTTCATCAGAAGGCGCGTCATGTGCGGCTGCTGCAGCAGGAGCGGTACCCGCAGGAATGTCCGCACGAGGAACGCGGCGTGCGCGGCGTTGCACGTTGGCGCGAGGCGGCGGTAACCGAGTCAGAAGCTCCTGGAACTTGGCGTCGAGCTTGGAGTTGAAAGCTGCCTCGAGGCCATCCAGCTTGTCCAGCGCGTCGGTGAGTTTGGCATCCACGTCACCAATGCGCGCATCGGTGTCGCGTGCATGCCCGCCCAAAAGGTGGGTGAAGTGAGCATGTAACTGCTCAGGCGTCATCTTGGCCGGGTCAACAGCGGTCGGATCAACTGGTCCTGACATGGTTAGGACAGACAAAAGCACAAATGTATATGCCTACAAAACTACGGAATATGGTGGTTCACGCGCAATTCGTCAAGCAAAATACAAAGCTCTTACAAGTTCTTACCAAACAGGAGGAAGGCGATGTAACAACCAGCAAGGATCAGCGTCTCCAAAGAGTGCCAAAGCGATTACCAGGTGTCGACACAAAGCACGTGGAGACAATATGTGGAGCTGTAGGATGGCTTATATATGGTAGCAAAACAGCAATTGTCAAAACAGCAATGCAATATTGAAAGTATGCTCAACGACGGTACTGTGCTGGTCCTAGGCTAGACCGTACTAGAGACGCGAGCCTAGAACACTAGCGAGGTCACGGCGCGGCACACAAGCAACTAGCAGCGATGAGGTGGCGATGAGGTGGCGACGCGAGGTGCGAAAAATCACTATGATGGCAAGTGTCGCAAACTGATCCCCAAGGTCTAAAAACAGTATAGCCTCAGAAAATTTTTTTGTCGAAATTTCGGGGGTGCTCCGGAAAGCGCGCTGGCGCCAAAAAAAAATGTCGCTATAACGGCCAGTGGCGAAAAGTGATCGCCAAAGTGAAAAACCAATGTAGCCAGAAAATTTTTTCGGAAGCGTTTCCAGACTTTTTTTTTTTTTTTTTTTTTTTTTTGCTCTCCTTCCAATTCTTTACTGGCGGCCGAAACTTAACTCACGGAAATTTTTTTCTGCAGCGCAAGATGATATTAGAAGGTAACAGCTAAATAGGAAAAACAATAAAACCTAATTCTACACGGGCTCTGTCGCGGCAGAGACACAGCACGAATCCGTGTCGCGGTAGGATACAGGGTATATGGCAGATGTATATGTCTATGGCGGAAACAATCTGGCGGGTGTATATGGTGGATGTATCTGGCAGTGGCGGAAGTATATGGTGGGTGTATATGGAAGTGGCGGACGTATATGGTGGATGTATCTGGCAGTGGCGGAAGTATATGGTGGGTGTATATGACGGTGATCTGCGTATGGTGCGAGTGGGCGGCGGCGGCGTGACTAATATGACCAGAACTCGAAACTCTAAAGGAACTAGACGCTAAGACCAGCAACTCGACACGAAGATGCAGACACAATTTCAACTATGCAAAACTGAAAAGACAATGCAAGTCGTGGCAGGGGGTTTATGGGACGATGATCTATACGACCTAACAGTATTTTTGGCTTTTTCGTGGTTTATGGGTATGATGGCAGATGCAATCTATACTACGAAAACTGTAAAATCTCACCGAGCAACCTGAAATCTGATACCACTTGATAGGGCAAAGGTGGCCGATCTTTCGATGAGACGAGGATAGATCGATTTGTTGGTGGAGTTCGTGCTTGACGATCCGACTACACGTGCAAAGCTCGTGCGCCAATGCAATCGCTAGGACAATCTCCGGGAGTTACTGATCTTGCGGATGCACGATCAGCCTGACCAGCGAGGGTCTTAATTCCTACCTGAAATCGAGAACAAGTAAGAACTAATGATGCAATCAGAATATTGCGGATGAAAGATGAAAGCTTTATTGAATAAGGTGGGATTCCGAATAGTCGGTCTTGTTCTGGGCGTTGGCCTCAAAAGAAGTACACGAGAGTTGCAGCAATGGCTAACTTTTAGTCTAATCAAAATCCGAGTCTAAACGTGTCGGCTATGGGGGTATTTAAAGGAGGAAAAGGTGGGGTTTCGGCCAGCCATACATGTGGTGGCCGAACCAAACCCTAGAAGACCTTTCCCCCTTCAATACGGACTCTAAAAAGTGGCTGACTTAATTCCTGCGAAAATGACATGGGCCTGGCCCAAAACTAAAGGTGACGCAGCACCATATTATGCTATGGACGAAATTATGAAGTGGAGAACTCTATATTTCGTCCATGTCTTCATCTCTTCTTATGGTGGCTTCAAAGTCCTGAAATCTCCACTTGTGGCATCATCTTCAATCCTCAAGTGCTTGATGCCATCTCCTCCATGTGTGATCATGCTCCAATGCGTGTCCTCCTCATCCATGCTTGGTCCATCATTCCTAAGAGTAACAAACATATCTGATTTAGGCAGCATCATATTCTCGTGTATGTGAGGAATAGTTCCAAGAAACGAAAGTACCTGATAGTTCAGTTGTTTGGCACGAGCTCGAGTGATTGGTCCTTGTATTTGTGTCGTTGTAGGTACAGCGGTTGTATCAAGAGATGGGATGTCCTCATCAATATGAAACAGCGGAGCGTGTCTTTCTCCCACACAAGGAATGCTAGGATTCGATTTTATTCAAACACAAACAAAAATAAAAACATACATATGCTCCAAGTAAAGCACATAAGATGTGACGGAATAAAAATATAGTTTCACTAGAGGTGACCTGATAAGTTGTTGATGAAGAAGGGGATGTCTTGGGCATCCCCAAGCTTAGATGCTTGAGTCTTCTTGAAATATGCAGGGATGAACCACGGGGGCATCCCCAAGCTTAGACTTTTCACTCTTCTTGATCATATTATATCATCCTCCTCTCTTGATCCGTGAAAACTTCATCCACACCAAACTCAAAACAATCTCATTAGAGGGTTAGTGCATAATCAAAAATTCACATGTTCAGAGAGGACACAATCATTCCCAACACTTCTGGACATTACCCAAGGCTACTGAAATTTAATGGAACAAAGAAATCCACTCAAACACAGTAAAAAAGGTAATGCGAAATAAAAGGCAGAATCTGTCAAAACAGAACAGTCCGTAAAGACGAATTTTTTCGAGGCACTTAACATGCTCAGATGAAGAAGCTCAAATTTAATGAAAGTTTCGTACATATCTGAGGATTACTCATGAATTTTCGCAGATTTTTCTGAGTTTCCTACAGAGGGATCTACTGAAATTCGTGACAGCTAGAAATCTGTTTCTGCGCAGAAATCCAAATCTAGTATCAACCTTACTATCAAAGACTTTACTTGGCACAACAATGCAATAAAGTAAAGATACAAAGGTATTACGACAGTAGTAACAAGCACCTTGACTCAAATGTAAAACAAAATTGCAGAATTAAAATAATGGGTTGTCTCCCATAAGTGCTTTTCTTTAACGCCTTTCAGCTAGGCGCAGTAAGTGTAAATCAAGTATTATCAAAAGAAGAAACATCATTATCAGAGTTGGGGGTTTTCTCAACGATGCATTGTACATTATCTATGTAAGTTTCAGAGGCTCCTCTTTCATTACTTTTAGGCTTACTATCCTCTTCAAATAAATTTTCAGGAACAATCCAATCAAAATTCTTTTCTAGTGTCTCATGCATTCCTATGAGCTTATAAGGTATTGGTACTTTAGTCTCCCCCTCACAATTAACTTTATTAGTGTACTTTAGTCTATCTTTTTCCATGTTTTCAAGGGTACTTGCAAAATTGGTACAAAAGCCAAGCATCTTATGTTGAATAAAGACTTTTCTAGCTTCTCTAGCTACATCACCAAATTCTTTAAGAAGGGTTTCTAAAACAAAATCTTTCTTCTCTCCTTCTTCCATATCACAGAAACATATGTTGCATTATAGGATTAAAATTAACTAATCTAGCTTCCAACATGTGCACTAAAGAGGCAGTAGCAATTTCATAAGTAGGTGCAAGTTCTACCAAGGATCTATCTTCAAAATCTTTAACTGTACTAACATGAGTGAAAAATTCTTCTATATTATCTCTTCCAATGATAGATCCACGCCCTACTGATATATCTTTCAAAGTGAACTTAGGGAGAAGCATGATGAAATAAACAAAAGTTAAATAAAGTAAATACAAGTAGCTAATTTTTTTGTGTTTTTGATATAAAGAAAGCAAACAAAACAGAAAATAAAATAAAGTAAAGCAAGACAATAAACAAAGTAAAGAGATTGGATGTGAGAGACTCCCCTTGCAGCGTGTCTTGGTCTCCCCGGCAACGGCGCCACAAAAAGAGTTGCTTGTGACGGTAAAGCACACGTCCGTTGGGAACCCCAAGAGGAAGATGTGATGCGTACAGCAGCAAGTTTTCCCTCAGTAAGAAACCAAGGTTATCGAACCAGTAGGAGATGAAGGCCACATGAAGGTTGTTGGTGGAGGAGTGTAGTGCAACGCAACACCAGGGATTCCGGCGCCAACGTGGAACCTGCACAACACAATCAAAATACTTTGCCCCAACTTAATAGTGAGATTGTCAATCTCACCGGCTTGCTGTAAACAAAGGATTAAACGTATGGTGTGGAGAATGATGTTTGTTTGCAAAGAACATCAGAGAACAATGATTGCAGTAGATTGTATTTCAGATGTAAAAGAATGGACCGGGGTCCACAGTTCACTAGTGGTGTCTCTCCAATAAGATAAATAGCATGTTGGGTGAACAAATTACAGTTGGGCAATTGACAAATAGAGAGGGCATAGCAATGCACATACATATCATGATGACTACTATGAGATTTACTTAGGGCATTACGAAAAAGAACATAGACCGCTATCCAGCACGCATCTATGTCTAAAAAGTACACCTTCGGGTTAGCATCCGCACCCTTCTAGTATTAAGTTGCAAACAACAGACAATTGCATTAAGTACTGTGCGTAATGTAAACAATACAAATATCCTTAGACAAAGCATTGATGTTTTATCCCTAGTGGCAACAACACATCCACAACCTTAGAACTTTCTGTCACTCTCCCAGATTCAATGGAGACATGAACCCACTATCGAGCATAAATACTCCCTCTTGGAGTTACAAGTATCAACTTGGCGAGAGCCTCTACTAGCAACGGAGAGCATGCAAGATCATAAATAACACATATATGATAGATCGATAATCAACTTGACATAGTATTCCATATTCATCGGATCCCAACAAACACAACATGTAGCATTACAATAAGATGATCTTGATCATGATAGGCAGCTCACAAGATCTAAACATGATAGCACAATAGGAGAAGACAACCATCTAGCTACTGCTATGGACCCATAGTACAAGGATGAACTACTCACGCATCAGTCCGGAGGCGGGCATGGTGATGTAGGGCCCTCCGGTGATGATTCCCCTCTCCGGCAGGGTGCCGGAGGCGATCTTCAGAATCCCTCGAGATGGGATTGACGGCGACGGCGTCCCAGTAAATTTTCTCGTATCGTGGCTCTCGGTACTAGGGTTTTCACGACGGAGAGATTATATAGGCGAAGGGGCAGAGTCGGGGGACGCTCGAGGGGCCCACCCCATAGGGCGGCGTGGCCAGGGGTGGGGCCACGCCCCCCTAGGGTGTGGCCGCCTCGTCGCCCCTCTTCGTCTCCTCTTCGGACTTCTGGAAGGCTCCGTGGAAAATAAGACCGTGGGCTTTTGTTTCGTCCAATTCCGAGAATATTTCATGTGTAAGATTTCTGAAACCAAAAACAGCAGAAAACAGGAACTGGCGCTTCGGCATCTTGTTAATAGGTCAGTGCCGGAAAATGTATCAAAATGATATAAAGTGTATATAAAACATGTGAGTATTGTGATAAAGCTAGCATGGAACATAAGAAATTATAGATACGTTTGAGACGTATCAAAGCACTAGAAAGAACACTAAGTTATGACAATGGTTTTGTTGTAAGTAGTACGGGGCGCAGTGGCGGCCTCGGTATCTTTTGGAACAATGAAATAAAGGTAGAAATTTCGCCGTATTCTCGGTACCAAATAGATGCACGAATAATTGAAGGGGAGGCCCATCCGTGGAGGCTGACGTGCATGTATGGTGAGGCCCAGACGTCGGAGCGGTACAAGACGTGGGATATGATGAAACGCATCCGGGCAACCTCATCTTTGCCATGGATGTGTATAGGGGATTTCAACGAAGTGCTACACCGACATGAACACGACGGTGTGGGAGAGAGAAGCTTGGCTCAGATAGCTGGTTTTCGTGACACGGTTGACGTGTGTGAGTTGGCTGATCTGGGGTATGAGGGCAACAATTGGACTTTCGAGAAACGGGTGGCGGGAGGATCGTTTTGCAGGGTGCATCTCGATCGTGCCCTGGCGACGACGCAGTGGTGCGATCGGTTCCCATTGGTTGTTGTGCGAAACCTCACCGGCGCGTCATCTGACCTTGAACCGATTTTCCTACGTTGGAGAGAATCAACGAGGGAGCGGAGAGCGACAGAGGAGAAGCTCTTTCGCTATGAGCTGATGTGGGAAACTCACGACTAGTTTAAACCTTTTATGGAGGATGCTTGGAAGGAGGATGGGAAGGCCACTAATATGTCCCAACTCCGGGAAAAGCTCACGCGAGTGTCCGAATCTCTAGGCAGCCGGGGTCGGAACACGTTTGGCAATGTCCAGAGAGAGATACGCTAACTGAATGACAGACTGGCGGTGTTATGGGCGGAGCCCCAACGGGTACAACCGTCATATGAGGAGACGAAAATTACTGAGCGGATCATTGCACTATACGAAAGGGAAGAAGTGATGTGGAGACAAAGGTCCAGGGTGCAATGGCTAGCTGAGGGGGACAAGAATACTCGCTTCTTCCACCTAAGGGCGAGCCAGCGGAAGAAGCGGAACCACATCAACAGGCTGAAACGGCCTGACGGTACGTTGACGGAGGATGATCGAGAGATGGCCAACTTGACTACAAGCTTTTAAGAGAACCTGTACACATCCGAAGGGGTCTCAAATATGGAGGAGGCTATTAGTGTGATCCCCTCATCTGTGTCGGCATAGATGAATGATGCTCTACTGAAGCCGATCAAGGAGGAAGAGGTGAAAACCGCCCTCTTTCAGATGTTTCCTACAAAAGCGCCGGGCCCGGATGGTTTCCCGGCACATTTTTTCCAGACCCATTGGGAAATTTGTGGAGAAGAAGTGACCTCGGCTGTAATTCATGTGCTCAGGTGTGTGGACGATATGAGGGAAGTGAACCAAACTTTCATTGTTTTGATACCAAAAGTAGCGAGCCCGGAGGAGTTGGGTCAGTTCAGACCTATCAGTTTGTGCAATGTCATATACAAGATAGCGTCCAAGGTGATGGCTAACACACTGAAAGTGGTGTTACCAGACATAATCGCAGAGGAACAGTCGGCGTTTGTGCCTGGGAGGATGATTACGGACAACATTATCTCCGCGTCTTCATTTCATGAAGCAGAATAAGGCGAAGAAGAATCATTTTTGTGCGCTCAAACTGGACATGCGCAAGGCTTATGACATGCTGGAATGGAATTACCTGGAGGCCGTCATGATCAAGATGGGATTCCACCGGCTATGGGTTCGAATGGTGATGTGGCTAGTAACAACTGTTTCTTTCCAAGTCCTCTTCAATGGAGGGAAGTACAGCCTTTCACTCCCTCACGAGGGGTGCGACAGGGGGACCTCTATCTCCCCATATCTGTTTTTGTTGGCAGCAGAGGGCCTTTCGTGCCTTTTAAAACACCACAGTTTATCATCGGAGCTACACGGACTAAAGGTGGAGCCCACCGCTCCGGCGGTCAGCCACCTTCTCTATGCAGATGACAGCCTGTTGCTATTCAAAGCGGATATGGAGAGTGCAGAGAAGATCCAATATATTCTGGATCGGTATTGTATGGCGTCAGGCTAGCGGATTAATCGGGATAAATCTGCTATCTTATTTAGCAAAGGATGCCCGAACGGGATGAAGGAGGCGGTGAAAACTGTCCTGGGAGTTCAGAATGAGACACTCCAGGAAAAGTACCTTGGAATGCCTACTGATGTGGGGCGTTCAAGAGGGAGAGCTTTCAAACACATCAAAGATAGAATCTGGGATAAAATCCAAGGGTGGATGGAATGGCTCTTATCGGCGGGAGGGAAAGACATACTGATTAAGTCGGTGGCCCAAGCTGTGCCGATTTTCTCTATGGCGTGTTTCCTTTTGCGAAAAGGACTGTGTAATCATATAAATGCTCTGATTCGGAAATTCTGGTGGGGGAGTCGCGAAGGCGAGAGAAAGCCTTGTTGGGTTTCCTGGAGAGAGATGTGCAAACCAAAGAGCTTGGGAGGCTTAGGGTTTAAGGACATGGAGCTATTCAATTTGGCTCTCCTTGCACGCCAGGGGTGGCACATGCTACAGAACCCGTCGGCATTGAGTGTAAGGATCTTGAAGGCTAAATACTTCCCTGACATAGACATGATGCAAGCCGAGATTGGCTCTTCCCCATCTCAGGTGTGGCGTGGGGTTCACAAAGGAATACAAGTCCTTAAGCAAGGTTTGGTGAGGAGGATTGGCACGGGGGAGCAAACGGACCCGTGCAATGACAATTGGCTACCGAGGGATGAGATGCTTCGGCCTATGGCTTGTCTGGCCAGGAATCCGCCTCACGCAGTGGACGAATTTATCAACTCGAGCTCTGCAACTTGGAACGAGGAGAAGCTCAGGGAATGCTTTCTTACCGATGGATGTTGACGTGATTAAGGAGATTCCTATATCCAGCAGGAGACACGATGAATTCTGGGCTTGGCACTATGAGCGAAAGGGCGTATTCTCCGTGCGTTCGGCATATCGCATGTTGGTCGATACACGGGAGAAGCGAGAGGCGTGGCTGGATAGCAGGGCCACGAGCTCGAACGAGGCGGGAATAACGAAGGAATGGAGCTTGATTTGGAAACCCCAAGTTCCGTCTAAAATTAGGTTCATTCTTTGGAGACTAGCCAAGCAGTCTTTGCCGTCGAATGTGTTGAGGCATAGACGGGGGATGGCGGACGATGACCGCTGCCAGCTGTGTGGCGCATGTGACTCTTGGCGGCACACTCTGCTGGATTGTTCGATGTCCCAATGTGTGTGGGCATTGTTGGATGAAGAAGTAACGGAGCACGTCAGCAATTCAGACGATGGCGATGCAAGGGCGTGGATTGCAGGATTGATCAAAACCTTGAAGCATGGTGATCTCACGACGGTGCTGGTTACGCTATGGGCCATCTGGCACGCCAGAAGGAAGGCGATCCATGAACAGATTTTTCAGAGCCCTCTGTCGGTTCACTTGTCCGTGGAGAGGTTTGTAACGGACTTGAAACAGTGCAAGGAACTTAGGAAGAAGGAACCATCTACCGTCACTGAGCAGCGGGCGCTGGGATGGATCCTGCCACCAAGGGGGATGATCAAGATCAATGTTGACGCCGCGGTGGGGAAGAATGGACGCTGTGGCACGGTGGCGGCGATAGCCAGAACGGAGGATGGAATGTTCGCTGGGGCATCGACGCTCGTGTTCCCTGGAAAGTCTAGCGCTGAGATCCTGGAGGCGTTGGCGTGCAGGGAGGCCTGCGCCCTGGCCAAAGACATACACGGCCGCAGGGTTATGGTGGCAACATACTGTAAGAATGTTGTCACTAGCCTGGATGAGGGGACACTCGGAAGTTACGCTCACATTGTGAGAGAGATCAAGGAATCTAAGGGCGATTTTGATGCTCTTGAGTTCCGCCACGAAGCTAGGATTTCAAATAAAGAAGCACACTGTTTAGTTAGAAGTGCAGTTTATGATGAACCAGGCCGCCGGGTGCGGCTAGTAAGAGCATCTCCACTCGTCTCCCCGACGAGGCCCCCGAGCGACGTTTTCCCATCCGGACGGCGAAATTCGGCCCAGTTGCGCCCCCGGTTCCTCGATTTCGTCCGGATTTGGCCCTTCATCCATCCGGCGATTTCGTAGTCGGCGACAGGACCGCCAAATCCTATCGATTTCCCTCCAATTTGCTTGCATATCCCCATTCTCTGTTGGAGATATGCCCAAGAGGCAATAATAAAAGTGGTTATTATGTATCTTTATGTTTATGATAAATGTTTATATACCATGCTATAATTGTATTAACTGAAACATTGATACATGTGTGATATGTAAACAACAAAGAGTCCCTAGTATGCCTCTTAACTAGCTTGTTGATTAATGGATGATTAGTTTCATAATCATGAACATTGGATGTTATTAATAACAAGGTTATATCATTGTATGAATGATGTAATGGACACACCCAATTAAGCGTAGCATAAGATCTCGTCATTAAGTTATTTGCTATAAGCTTTCGATACATAGTTACCTAGTCCTTATGACCATGAGATCATGTAAATCACTTATACCGGAAAGGTACTTTGATTACATCAAACGCCACTGCGTAAATGGGTGGTTATAAAGGTGGGATTAAGTATCCGGAAAGTATGAGTTGAGGCATATGGATCAACAGTGGGATTTGTCCATCCCGATGACGGATAGATATACTCTGGGCCCTCTCGGTGGAATGTCGTCTAATGTCTTGCAAGCATATGAATAAGTTCATAAGAGACCACATACCACGGTACGAGTAAAGAGTACTTGTCAGGAGACGAGGTTGAACAAGGTATAGAGTGATACCGAAGATCAAACCTCGGACAAGTAAAATATCGCGTGACAAAGGGAATTGGTATCGTATGTGAATGGTTCATTCGATCACTAAAGTCATCGTTGAATATGTGGGAGCCATTATGGATCTCCAGATCCCGCTATTGGTTATTGGTCAGAGTGAGTACTCAACCATGTCCGCATAGTTCGCGAACCGTAGGGTGACACACTTAAAGTTGGATGTTGAAATGGTAGAACTTGAATATGGAATGGAGTTCGAATATTTGTTCGGAGTCCCGGATGAGATCCTGGACATCACGAGGAGTTCCGGAATGGTCCGGAGAATAAGATTCATATATAGGATGTCATTTTATGTGAATAAAATTGACGCGGAAGGTTCTATGGAAGGTTCTAGAAGGTTCTAGAAAAGTCCGGAAGAAACCACCAAGGAAGGTGGAGTCCACATGGGACTCCACCTCCATGGCCGGCCAGCCCTAGTGGGGGAGGAGTCCCAAGTGGACTCCCCCTTAGGGGGCCGGCCACCCCCCCATATGGGAGGTGGAACTCCCACCTCTAGTGGGAGTCCTAGCTTGGCTAGGTTTCCCCACCATATGGAAGGTTTTTGGTTCGGGTCTTATTCGAAGACTTGGAGACCAACTCTTGGGGATCCACCTATATAATGAGGGGCCAAGGGGAGGGGGCCGGCCACCCCAAGACCACAGCCTGGCCGACCCCCTTAGAGTGGCCGGCCACCCCCTCCCAAACCCTAGCCGCCCCGCTCCTCCAATTCCCGCACGCTTAGCGAAGCTCCGCCGGATTTCTCCACCACCACCAACACCACGCCGTCGTGCTGTCGGATTCAAGAGGAGCTACTACTTCCGCTGCCCGCTGGAACGGGGAGGTGGACGTCGTCTTCATCAACAACCGAACGTGTGACCGAGTACGGAGGTGCTGCCCGTTCGTGGCGCCGGAACCGATCGTGATCAAGATCTTCTACGCGCTTTTGCAAGCGGCAAGTGAACATCTACCGCAGCAACAAGAGCCTCATCTTGTAGGCTTTGGAATCTCTTCAAGGGTGAGACTCGTTAATCCCCTCGTTGCTACCGTCTTCTAGATTGCATCTTGGCTTGGATTTCGTGTTCGCGGTAGGAAAATTTTTGTTTTCTATGCAACGTTATCCTACAGTGGTATCAGAGCCGTGTCTATGCATAGATGGTTGCACGAGTAGAACACAATGGTTTGTGGGCGTTGATGCTCTTGTTATCTTTAGTTTGAGTACTTTGCATCTTTGTGGCATAGTGGGATGAAGCGGCTCGGACTAACTTTACATGACCGCGTTCATGAGACTTGTTCCTCGTTCGACATGCAACTTGTATTGCATAAGAGGCTTTGCGGGTGTCTGTCTCTCCTACTATAGTGAAGATTCAATTTACTCTTCTATTGACAACATTAGTATCAACGTTGTGGTTCATGTTCGTAGGTAGATTAGATCTCTCTCGAAAACCCTAAACCACGTAAAATATGCAAACCAAATTAGAGACGTCTAACTTGTTTTTGGGGTTTTGGTGATGTGATATGGCCATGATATGATGATGAATATGTATGAGATGATCATTATTGTATTGTGGCAACCGGCAGGAGCCTTATGGTTGTCTTTAAATTTCATGTTGAGTAGTATTTCAAAGTAGTTGTAATAGTTGCTACATGGAGAACAATCATGAAGACGGCGCCATTGACCTTGACGCTACGCCAACGATGATGGAGATCATGCCCGAAGATGATGGAGATCATGTCCGTGCTTTGGAGATGAAGATCAAAGGCGCAAAGACAAAAGGGCCATATCATATCACATATGAACTGCATGTGATGTTAATCCTTTTATGCATCTTATTTTGCTTAGATCGCGACGGTAGCATTATAAGATGATCCCTCACTAAAATCTCAAGATAATAAAGTGTTCATCCTTAGTAGCACCGTTGCCAAGACTTGTCGTTTCGAAGCATCTCGTGATGATCGGGTGTGATAGAATCAACAAGTGCATACAACGGGTGCAAGACAGTTTTGCACATGCGGATACTAAGGTGGCCTTGACGAGCCTAGCATGTACAGACATGGTCTCGGAACACGTGATACCGAAAGGTAGAGCATGAATCATATGGATGATATGATGAACACTTTGAGTGTTCGCCATTGAAATCACACCTTGTCTCGTAATGATCGGGCTTAGGTGCGGTGGATTTGGTTCGTGTGATCACTAAGACAATGCGAGGGATATTGTTTTGAGTGGGAGTTCACCTAGATTTTTAATTATGTTGAATTAAAATTTGAACTCAATTTGTCATAAACTTAGTCTAAACTATTGCAAATATATGTTGTAGATATGGCGTCCCCAATCAATTTTAACCAGTTCCTAGAGAAAGAAAAGCTTAAGAGCAACGGTAGCAACTTCACCGATCGGTTCCGTCATGTGAGGATCTTCCTCTGCGGCGGAAATCTGCAATATGTGCTTGATGCACCGCTAGGTGACCCTCCAGCAGAAACGAAACCGATGAAGTAAAGAATGTTTACGCGACTCGGAAAACTCGGTACTCTCAAGTTCAGTGTGCCATCCTATGCGATGCGGAATCCGATCTTCAAAAACGTTTTGAGCACCACGATCCTCATGAGTTGATGAAAGAGTTAAAGACTATTTTTGAAACTCATGCGGCCGTGGAATGCTATGAAGCATCGAAACAATTTTTCAGCTGCATGATGGAAGAAGGTAGCTCCGTTAGTGAGCACATGCTCGCCATGACCGGGCATGCAAAGAAACTCAGTGACTTGGAAATAGTTATTCCTAACAGACTGGGGATTAATCGTATCCTTCAATCACTGCCACCTAGTTACAAGAACTTTGTGATGAACTACAATATGCAGAACATGAACAAAGAGTTACCTGAACTCTTTGCCATGCTTAAAGCTGCTGAGATTGAGATCAAGAAAGAGCACCAAGTGTTGATGGTCAACAAGACCACCAGTTTCAAGAAACAGGGCAAGTCTAAGGGAAAATTCAAGAAGGGTGGCAAGAAAGTTACCACACCTCCTATGAAACCTAAGAACGGCCCTAAGCCTGATGCTGAGTGCTATTACTGCAAGGAGAAGGGACACTGGAAGCGTAATTGCTCCAAGTATTTGGCGGATCTAAAGAGCGGCCTTGTCAAGAAGAAGAAAGAAGGTATATCTGATATACATGTTATAGATGTTTATCTCACTGGTTCTCGTACCTGGGTATTTGATACTGGTTCGGTTGCTCATATTTGTAACTCGAAACAGGAACTAAAGAATAAACGAAGACTACTGAAAGATGAAGTGACGATGCGCGTTGGAAATGGATCCAAAGTCGATGTGATCGCTGTCGGCACACTTCCTCTACATCTACCTTCGGGATTAGTTTTAAGCCTAAATAATTGTTATTTTGTACCCGCGTTGAGCATGAACATTATATCTGGATCTTGTTTAATGCAAGACGGTTATTCATTCAAGTCTGAGAATAATGGTTGTTCTATTTTTATGAATAATATCTTTTATGGTCGAGCACCTGAAAAGAATGGCTTATTTCTGTTAGATCTCGATAGTAGTGATACACATATACATAACATTGATGCTAAGCGAATTAAATTGAATGATAATTCTACTTATATGTGGCACTGTCGTCTTGGTCATATTGGAGTGAAACGCATGAAGAAACTCCATACTGATGGATTACTTGAATCACTTGACTTTGAGTCACTTGATAGATGCGAAGCATGTCTAATGGGAAAAATGACTAAGACTCCATTTTCTGGTATGATGGAGCGAGCTACTGACTTATTGGAAATCATACATACCGATGTGTGCGGACCAATGAGCGTAGCATCGCGCGGTGGTTATCGTTATGTTCTAACCTTCACAGATGATCTGAGTAGATATGGGTATATCTATTTCATGAAACATAAATCCGAAACTTTCGAGAAGTTTAAGGAATTCCAAAGTGAAGTAGAAAATCAACGTAACAAGAAGATCAAATTTCTACGATCTGATCGCGGAGGTGAATATCTGAGTTATGAGTTTGGCATGCATTTAAAGAAATGCGGAATACTTTCACAATTGACTCCGCCGGGAACACCTCAACAAAACGGTGTGTCCGAACGTCGTAATCGAACTCTCTTAGATATGGTTCGTTCTATGATGTCTCTTACTGATTTGCCGTTATCTTTTTGGAGTTATACATTAGAGACAGCCGCATTCACTTTAAATAGAGCACCATCAAAATCCGTTGAAACGACACCGTATGAATTATGGTTTAATAAGAAACCTAAGCTGTCGTTCCTAAAAGTTTGGGGTTGCGAAGCCTATGTAAAGAAGTTACAACCGGACAAGCTAGAACCCAAAGCGGAGAAATGCGTCTTCATAGGATACCCTAAGGAAACTATAGGGTACACTTTCTATCACAGATCCGAAGGCAAAATCTTTGTTGCTAAGAACGGAACCTTTCTTGAGAAAGAATTTCTCACTAAAGAAGTGACTGGAAGAAAAGTAGAACTCGATGAGATTGATGAATCTATACTCGTTGATCGAGAGTAGCGCGATCGGAAGTTGTACCTGTACCGCCTACACCGGCAACAAAGGAAGCTAATGATAATGATCATGAAACTTCGAACGAGGAAACTACTGAACCTCGCAGATCGACAAGGGAACGTGCCACTCCTGATTGGTATGATCCTTGTCTAAATGTCATGATTGTAGATAACAATGATGAGGACCCTGCGACGTATGAAGAAGCGATGATGAGCCCAGATTCCAACAAATGGCAAGAAGCCATGAAATCCGAAATGGGATCCATGTATGATAACAAAGTATGGACTTTGGTAGACTTACCTGATAGCCGAAAGGCTGTCGAGAATAAATGGATTTTCAAGAGAAAAACAGATGCTGATGGTAATATTACTGTCTATAAAGCTCGACTTGTCGCAAAGGGTTTCCGACAAATTCAAGGAGTTGACTACGATGAGACTTTCTCACCTGTAGCGAAGCTAAAGTCTGTGAGGATTTTGTTAGCAATAGCTGCATTTTTCGATTATGAGATTTGGCGATGGATGTCAAAACGGCGTTCCTTAATGGAGACATTGAGGAAGAGTTGTATATGGTACAACCCAAAGGTTTTGTCGATCCTAAAAATGCTGACAAAGTATGCAAACTTCAGCGTTCAATCTATGGACTGAAGCAAGCATCAAGAAGTTGGAACCGACGTTTTGATAAGGTGATCAAAGACTTCGGGTTTATACAATGTCATGGAGAGGCCTGTATTTACAAGAAAGTGAGTGGGAGCTCTGTAGCATTCCTGATATTATATGTAGATGACATATTATTGATCGGGAATGATATAGAACTATTAAGCAGTGTTAAAGGTTATTTGAATAATAGTTTTTCAATGAAAGACCTTGGTGAAGCATCGTATATATTAGGCATCAAGATTTATAGAGATAGATCAAGACGCCTAATAGGGCTATCACAGAGTACATACCTGGACAAGATTCTAAAGAAGTTTAGAATGGACGAAAGTAAGAAAGGATTCTTGCCTATGTTACCAGGCAAGGTCTTGAGTAAGACTCAAGGTCCGGCTACAGCAGAAGAAAGAGAAAGGATGAGTCAGATCCCCTATGCCTCGGCAGTAGGCTCTATCATGTATGCCATGCTATGTACTAGACCGGATATAGCACATGCTGTTAGTTTGACTAGCAGATATCAAAGTGATCCAGGAATGGAACACTGGACAGCGGTCAAGAATATCCTGAAGTACTTGAAAAGAACTAAGGATATGTTTCTTTGTTATGGAGGTGACCAAGAGCTCGTTGTAACAAGTTACACCGATGCAAGTTGGAACACCGATCCCGATGACTCTAAGTCACGGTCACGGGTACGTGTTTATATTGAATGGTGCTGCAGTAAGCTGGGCAAGCTCGAAGCAGTGCACGGTGGCGAAGTCTTCAACAGAATCAGAGTACATAGCGGCTTCAGAGGCTTCATCAGAAGCGGTATGGATGAAGAGGTTCATTGTAGAGCTCGGTGTGGTTCCTAGTGCATTGGACCCATTAATCATTTACTGTGATAACATGGGTGCCATCGCCAATGCACAAGAGCCAAGGTCGCACAAGAGCCAAGGTCACACAAGAGGCTGAAGCATATCAAGCTGCGTTACCACTCGATTCGCGAGTACATCGAAGATGGAGAAGTAAAGATTTGCAAAGTACACACTGATCTGAATGTAGCAGATCCGTTGACTAAAGCTCTCCCTAGGGCAAAGCATGACCAACATCAGAATGCCATGGGTGTTAGGTATCTTACAATGTAATCTAGATTATTGACTCTAGTGCAAGTGGGAGACTGTTGGAGATATGCCCAAGAGGCAATAATAAAAGTGGTTATTATGTATCTTTATGTTTATGATAAATGTTTATATACCATGCTATAATTGTATTAACTGAAACATTGATACATGTGTGATATGTAAACAACAAAGAGTCCCTAGTATGCCTCTTAACTAGCTTGTTGATTAATGGATGATTAGTTTCATAATCATGAACATTGGATGTTATTAATAACAAGGTTATATCATTGTATGAATGATGTAATGGACACACCCAATTAAGCGTAGCATAAGATCTCGTCATTAAGTTATTTGCTATAAGCTTTCGATACATAGTTACCTAGTCCTTATGACCATGAGATCATGTAAATCACTTATACCGGAAAGGTACTTTGATTACATCAAACGCCACTGCGTAAATGGGTGGTTATAAAGGTGGGATTAAGTATCCGGAAAGTATGAGTTGAGGCATATGGATCAACAGTGGGATTTGTCCATCCCGATGACGGATAGATATACTCTGGGCCCTCTCGGTGGAATGTCGTCTAATGTCTTGCAAGCATATGAATAAGTTCATAAGAGACCACATACCACGGTACGAGTAAAGAGTACTTGTCAGGAGACGAGGTTGAACAAGGTATAGAGTGATACCGAAGATCAAACCTCGGACAAGTAAAATATCGCGTGACAAAGGGAATTGGTATCGTATGTGAATGGTTCATTCGATCACTAAAGTCATCGTTGAATATGTGGGAGCCATTATGGATCTCCAGATCCCGCTATTGGTTATTGGTCAGAGTGAGTACTCAACCATGTCCGCATAGTTCGCGAACCGTAGGGTGACACACTTAAAGTTGGATGTTGAAATGGTAGAACTTGAATATGGAATGGAGTTCGAATATTTGTTCGGAGTCCCGGATGAGATCCCGGACATCACGAGGAGTTCCGGAATGGTCCGGAGAATAAGATTCATATATAGGATGTCATTTTATGTGAATAAAATTGACGCGGAAGGTTCTATGGAAGGTTCTAGAAGGTTCTAGAAAAGTCCGGAAGAAACCACCAAGGAAGGTGGAGTCCACATGGGACTCCACCTCCATGGCCGGCCAGCCCTAGTGGGGGAGGAGTCCCAAGTGGACTCCCCCTTAGGGGGCCGGCCACCCCCCCCCATATGGGAGGTGGAACTCCCACCTCTAGTGGGAGTCCTAGCTTGGCTAGGTTTCCCCACCATATGGAAGGTTTTTGGTTCGGGTCTTATTCGAAGACTTGGAGACCAACTCTTGGGGATCCACCTATATAATGAGGGGCCAAGGGGAGGGGGCCGGCCACCCCAAGACCACAGCCTGGCCGACCCCCTTAGAGTGGCCGGCCACCCCCTCCCAAACCCTAGCCGCCCCGCTCCTCCAATTCCCGCACGCTTAGCGAAGCTCCGCCGGATTTCTCCACCACCACCAACACCACGCCGTCGTGCTGTTGGATTCAAGAGGAGCTACTACTTCCGCTGCCCGCTGGAACGGGGAGGTGGACGTTGTCTTCATCAACAACCGAACGTGTGACCGAGTACGGAGGTGCTGCCCGTTCGTGGCGCCGGAACCGATCGTGATCAAGATCTTCTACGCGCTTTTGCAAGTGGCAAGTGAGCATCTACCGCAGCAACAAGAGCCTCATCTTGTAGGCTTTGGAATCTCTTCAAGGGTGAGACTCGTTAATCCCCTCGTTGCTACCGTCTTCTAGATTGCATCTTGGCTTGGATTTCGTGTTCGCGGTAGGAAAATTTTTGTTTTCTATGCAACGTTATCCTACATTCTCTCCCGCCGAATTTGTGTAGGCATCTCCATTCTCCTCCTCGTCTTTCTCGTCCACCACCATGCCGCCGAAGTCGAGGAAGGCGCGGGCGAAGAAGGAGCGGCCTCCGGGTGTGTCCAACGCACAGTGGGCGGTGGACGAGCTTCGGCGCCAGATCGAAACAAGCGGCAGGGCGGAGAGGGAGAAAAAACTCTCCGCGAAGAGGGCGGCGGCAGAGGACGAACAAGCGAGGAAGGTCTCCATGGCCATGAGCATGGGCCATGCTCGCGGAGGCGGCGGCGCCATGTTCCCCGGCCAATGGCCGACACAAAGGTACAAGCAGTTCCCCGTCGACTTTCTCCCCTTCGAGCTTCTCGCCGTCGTCGCCTGCCATGTTCCAAGAGGCCACCTACAGCCAAATGTCCAGGTTCACGCCGTCGCCGCCAGAGCTCGCCGGCGGCAACCTGAACGAGAACCAGTACGAGGAGGGCATCTCGCCAACCCTGCGACGAGGGCCACTCCCGTTCGGTGCGACAGCGGCGCTGAGCGACGAGGTGATGAACGAGATGATCAACTCCGGCTCCATGGCCGCCGCTGCGAGCCCGGGGTTCTTCACGCAAGAGGAGGTGAGGGCGACGGCAACTGTCGCGGCGCGCAACGAGTGGGTGGAGGACGTGGCCGACGGAAGCCAAGCCGTCAAAGAAGAAGAAGAAGAAGAAGAAGAGGAAGAACCAACTCAAGTCGGGGTCGCCGACGCCAACCTGCCGAAGGGAAAGAAGAAGAGGAAGAAGGACTCGCCGCCTGCCGAACCGCGGATCAAATGGACGGTGAAGGAAGAGGAGTGCCTCGCCGAAGCTTGGATGACCGTGTCCATGAACGGCATAACCGGGGCGAATCAGTCATACGACACATATTGGCTTCGAGTGAAGCAGGCGTTCGACGAGCGCAAGCTTGTCGATCCCTACTTCAACAAGACGATCATGAACCGGGGAGACAAGGCCATGGCCACCCATTGGGGGATCATACAGACGGTGTGCAGCAAATGGCACGGCATACAAGAGGAGATCAAAAAACGGCCGGTGAGCGGCCACAACTTTGAAGCCAAGGTATGCATGCTCACGCGCCATGGCTCCTCCGTCGACCCTGCATGTATTGATCGCCGTGAGCTGACCCGTCTCGCCGTCCTCTTTTTCGCCAGGTGCACCGTGCTTTCGACATGTACCACGACGACACCAGCTTGACGTTCAAGTTCCTGAACGTCTTCTCCCGCATCGAGGAGTGCGAGAAGTGGACGGAAACCCGCACGAGCCTCTCCAAGAGCAAAACCGAACAGTACAACCCCGACGCTCCGGAACTCGGCCAGAAGAAGCTCAAAGATCTCAAAAAGATGGGCCATCCAGCCGAGAGGCTGCACGCGTCGTTTGACAAGTGCTAGGCCGACGCGAGGACGCATGCCGCCGGGAGGGACGACAAGTTCGACGGCAGGTGGAGGGAGATGCTCGCCAACCAAGGCGCCCGGATCGCCCTGCTGAAGACGACGGCAGCGGCAAAGAAGAGGAACACAGACTTGGCGTTTCTGATGGGCGGCAACACGGACCTGATGGACGAGGAGACAAGGATTTGGTACGCGGGCTATCGCACCGACATCCTCCGACCCACTCCAGCCAGTGCTTCATCGTCTCCGGCTCCTACCTCGTCGTCCTCACCGTCTACGATGTCGACCGCCGCCGCTTCGATGTCGACTGCCGCCGCAGCGACATCGGCCGCCGCTTCGACCACAGCGTGTGAGGAAACTGGGCCGTCAGACACCACCGTGCCAGACGGGACTGCCGACTCCCCTGTTTCAGTTTAATTTCCCTCCGATTGCCAATCTGTGGCTGATCCTTTTGCCGATCTGGCCGTATTTGTAGCGGGACGACGATTTGTTTGAATTTCGACTTTGTCCGCCGAACTCCGGGTGGACGACTGGAAATATGGTTCTCCCCACAAATTAATTTCGTCCAATCCGGCGGTTGTTTCGTCCGGATTTCGGCGTGGGGAGGCCAAACGAGTAGAGATGCTCTAAGGGCATCTCCAACGGGGCGACCCATCCCGCGCCCGCGCGTCCGGATGGGTCGAGCCGGACAAAAAAGCGGCCCAACGCGGGAACGCACCGCAAAAGCGGACGTCCGCGGCGTCCGGAACGACGCAAACCCGGCCCAAATCTGGGCTACGTTTGCGTGGCCGCGGATGGCACGCGGCGTCCGCTCGCGTCCGGGCGCTTGTCGCATCGTCTCCCTTGGGCCCACCTGTCGGTGACCGGGGAGGCTATTAAATGTGGACTGGAGGGGATCTGTCCCTCCACTCCAGTCCCCACTCCACTCCCCGAGCGAAACAGCCGCTATGGCCCCGAAGCGACGGTTCGCTCCCGGAGCCAACGGCGAGGAGGCGAGCAGCAGCCGCTGTCCTCCGACGACGCTGCGGCCATCCGGAGGAAACCGAGGCGGCCTCCACATCGGAGAGGCCGCCCGCGGCGGCGCGGCATTGCCGCAACCACCGCCGCTGCTGCTCGAGCCCAAGCCCGAGTCCTCGGAGGAGGACCCCGACCTCCGCGCCGCGCTGCTCATCTCGGCGGCGAAGGAGGACGCGAAATGGCCGCACCTCCATGCGGCCATTCGCACCTCCGAGATGGAGGAAGCGGCCTGGTAGGAGGTGGAGGAAGCCGAGGCCTGGGAGCTGTACGCCCAGGCCCGCCAGGCGCGACGGGAGGAGGAGGAAGCGGCGCGGCGGGAGGAGGCCAGGCGCCGCGCGGAGGAGGAGCGGCGCCAGAAGGCCAGGCGCCGTGCCTGGCAGGAGAGGGAGCAGCACCTCAGGGAGGAGGCGCTGCTCCGTGAGCCGCCGCTTCCTCGGGTGGCTCCGGACCCCCACTCGGCCCGGGAGGAGGCCATGTGGTCTCCGTGGCCGGAGTCCCCGACGCGCTCGAGCCACAACAATGCCTCGCCGCCCGGGGACGTCGTCGACGCCGACGACGACGCCGACAACGCCCACAGGGGCTAGGCGGCGCACCGGCGGCCATCACGCCGTCGACAAAACCCTAACATAGGGTTTTTAGTTTAAATTTTAAAGCCCATATAGAGGGCTTCTTTTGTTAGTTATTTACCCAAAATAGGGCTATGTACAAATTTGCCCAAAATAGGGTATATGGTTAATCAAATTTCGTTTAAATTTGTATTTTTTACTTTTGTTTTTCTATATCTTCGATTATGCGCTGCATCCGCGTGTTGGACGCAGCGTGCGACCCAAGCGGACACGCAGACGCGGGTCGCTGTCCGCGTGTCCGCTCGATCACCCAAATGGTCCAGCGAGTCCGTTTAGGTTGCTTGGTTGGAGATGCCCTAAGGCCGCCAGAGGGATTCCATGTATCGATTACCTCTGATTAATAAAAGGCCGTTTTCCCCCGCTAAAAAAACCCCATAAAATCGACACATGTTTTTTCTCTTATATTCCTTAACGGGCCTGGGCTGGCCCGGCCCTACGGGAGAGTACCAAGACAGGCCATTTCTGCGATCTCCCCGTCGTCTCGCTCCCCCAAAACCCTACGCCATGGCCGCCGCCCGCGCCGCCCTCCTCCGCCGCCACGGCCTCGCCGCCGCCCCCGCCAACCCCGTCCTCTTCTCCGCCCACGGACTCCGGTACCGCAAGCTCGAGGTCATCCTCACCAAGGTAATCGCCCCCCACAACCCTTCCTCCATCAAAGTCCCAATCACGCGATGCTTGCCTTGGCCCTCCACTCTCCTCCGGTTTACTGCAACACGCGGAAATATCAAATATGCCACTCATGATCTCACTCGCCGCTTGTGTTTCGGGGCGATTTCGGCGAAATGTATTTTGATCCAGTGAGGCTGATGCCACCTTAGTGACACAGTTAGTTAGACCAAAATCTTCATAATTTTGTGCATTTCTAGCTAGTATTCTGGTTGAGCGTCCGTTCAATGATGGAATGCTTAGATATACGGGGAAAATTGACCTCTGCCATCTTTCGCTTGGTCACTGCAGACGATCGATAAGCTGGGGAAAGCAGGGGAGACGGTGAAAGTGGCGCCGGGCCACTTCCGCAACCACCTCATGCCCAAGTTGCTCGCCGTCCCCAACATTGACAAGTTCGCCATACTCATGCGTGAGCAACCCAAGGTTCGCTTCTTCCTCCCCCACCCCCATAGATAAAATGTACTGCGATCGTGTAGTTTGGAATCTCCTGCTCAGTTCACACGCATGCTTGCTAGCGTAGTTTTACTGACTTTTCGGCTTGTTTTCTCCCATGAATAAGTTGTGCTCTATGAATGTATGAATGGTGCATCTTCTCTAAGTTTTGTCGCATTTTAGCTCTTTGGTAGAATAGACTTATATACAACTCTATACTACTTTTGTTCAACGTGCAAGTTACCGTTCAAAGGTATTGTGATTCATCGCTGCTGAATCTTGCTTCTAGTAGAGCTGTACTGCAGAACATTGTAGTGTAAACCCGTGCTTTGCAGGCTTACAAGTATCTCATGTGTTCATGTAATTTGGAACAATCCAGCAGTTCACCAGCATGCTTACTGGCCTAGTCGTACTGACTTTTGAGGGTTGTTTTTCAGCATATCGTACATCAACTGTGCCTCCCTATGAATTTATGAATTGTAAGAGTTCTCAAATAGTTGTTGCATCTTAGCTCTTTGGTAGAATAGCCTTACGGACACTACTACGTTCAGCGAGAAAATTGTGTTGAAGTTATTGCGTTTTGTCCAGTTCGTCGGTACGAAAAGAGTTATAGTGCGGTTATTTGCAGTGTGAAGTATTGCTTTCCAGTCTTACATGCTTCTCATTTGTTTGACCAGATTTACCAACATGAAGAGGAGGTGGTTGTCAAAGAAGTCACCAAGGAAGATGATGATGCTCGGGTAGGTTGTGCATTGAATAGTTTTTTTTTTTGTGAACTGCGGTATATGTTAGAGTTCTTGGTACGCACCCAAGTGGCCTCTCCTATTCATTTCCTGAAAGCTCCTTTTTTTTAAACGCAATTCCAGTTCAGAGCTGTGTCTTTTTTGGATTTGTTGGCAGTAACACATTTCAAGACCGTTTGACCATCTGATATTTAAAATATTCAACATGTTAATTTTACCTGCCACCTTCTAGAACATGTTAAAATATCTGATACTACCACAGCTTTCTTAGATAGTGCTTCGTAGGTTAATTTCTTACTATAGTTCACAGTGTGTTGATATGAACATATTAGCCTTTTGCTGGATCTGTAATGTCCGTCCCATACTGTACGTGGAAAGATCCTTGCGATGCACGCTTGAAACCACATTTTTGTCGCTCAATCCTGAGATCAAACTTGTTCTTATAATTTAGCTCCTAAAATTTACAGTTTGGTTAACTACAGATCTTGTATGTTTTGTCCCAGTCACATACTTCATTTTGTTAACAAATGTTACTCATTTTGTTCTCAACTCAATCATTTGAACAGCAAGCAGAAGAGAAACTGAAGGGGTATCAAGCAGCAGCAAAACGTCTCGATAATGCTCTTTTGGTTAGTATGGTTCCACCAAATTTGTGAGTCCTGGTGCAGCATGTTTTTGTTTATTATGTGGAAGTGCTGATCACTAATTATGTTTGATAGGTGTTGAGGCGGTTCATTTCCGAGGGGAATGAGTTGCGCACTCCTGTAACAAAGGATGAAATTGTTTCAGAGGTTCCTCTTCAGCTCTGTCATCCCCGATTTATTTAAGAAAGCTGTGGTAGTAACATCCAAACTTCCCCAACAGGTGGCAAGGCAACTCAATATCAACATCCACCCAGACAATTTGCACCTGGTGTCACCATTGTCGTCTCTCGGAGAATTCGAGCTGCCCCTTCGCTTACCGAGGGATATACCACGCCCGGAAGGCAAGCTCCAATGGACTCTCAATGTCAAGATCAGGAGACCCTAGGTACTCTCAATGGGTAATCTTGTTCTCCTTCCAAGGTGGTGAATGATACCAAAAGACCACTGTGGCCTTCAGATCGAGAGATGCGCTGAAATAGATCTTCAAACTGAACGCCTTATACCTTTAGAATTTTATTTGTCCTGTCATTCTCAAGCGGGGTGATATGATCCGCTTTTTGTTCCTACAAATGTTAAGAAATAGTGAATAATTTGTTTGGAGTAGGGTGTCTAGTATTGTTGTTGGCTTTGTCATCATATTCTTGACTTGCTAGTGTGCCCAATCCCAGTGTGAAAGTAGAGAGGGATATAAAGAAAGAAAGGCTGTGATTGCAAGGCATCCTTTGAAAGGAGAGGCAGGGAGTGAAAGCTTCCTTGGAAATGCTCGAATGGCGTCGTCATCATCATCTTATGAAGAAAATGGCAGTCTCCATCACGTTTTCAATGGGCTTCCGTTGCTCTACGCGTCCTGTAATCGCCTTTTTCTTTGATAGGGAAATGGTCTTTAATTTGCGAACATGTATTCGCTGCCTTCTTATCTCCCCAGCTCCCCAGTTGACTGAATGGTTATCAATTGGTCAATGGACCCCTGTGATGGGTACTGGCAATGATTGTCTTGGTCCTATTTTGAGATCTAATCTGAATTGCATTGACACTGACTGGATACCGTTGATCTCTGCTTAAAATTCGCTTCAAGCATTACTTCGAAAATTTATTTTTTGTGGTAATTACACGTGGTAGAGGATTATCAGTGCATCCAAAGTACTACTATATAAAATGTTCAAAAAAGGTTCTGGTAGAAAAGTAATTGTAAATATTAACGCTTTGACAGTGTGAAGAACTTTCATGTGGAGCTACCCAGATCCTACTTTGCTTGAGCACTGCAAAATACCTTTCCTATGCAGCAAGAGAAAGCTGTAAAGCAGTAATCTTACCTGCAAGGCATCAGAGTTTGACAAGCAATATAGAGATGCTTCTTTTGGGAGGAAATAACAGACATGTATGTAGTTCATTAAGGTGTTGTTCAAGCTTCAACAGTGCATCCCTTATGGATGGGATGGTGTCATTGGTGGTCCTAACATCTAGTTTAGAGGTCATAATCTTCAATCTCCTTTCTACTATAAGGTTATACTTATCTATCGGCAAAGGTCAAACAAAAAATCGGTCCATGATATGATGTTTTTTTCTCTTTCCTCCAACTCCAGTCAGCTGATTGAGCTCTTTATGTGGATCTACTGAGTTGGGAAGAATTATTGATATTTTTTGCAGACATGTCACATTGGAGAAGAAAATCTCATAATATGAACTTGAGGTCACCATTGTAAAAGAAAAGTTGTACACTTCAGCTGCATCATGTGGTTAAGCTAACCAACCCTCTAATGCTAGTTTGTGGAGTCAAAGAAGGAAAAAAAATATGTTAATCTAATAACTATAGATATACAAATCAACCTGATAGACTATGGAGGGGCCAAGTGAAATAAGAAACTGATGTCTACATGTGGTGAGGGGGCAAAGCCCATGTGAGACCATATGATTCATGCCTAAACACAATATAGTACTACACCATAAGAAATAATTGCCACTAGCACTCTAGAGTAGACAAGAGAGGACAGCCTGCTAAGGAACTGCTTGGCTATGATACAGCCAATTTAAGCAAGATTAAAATATCTCAAGCCTTCCAGGGTAGAACAAGAATGATATCTGAAAGCCTCAGTTGTGTGGACAATTATAGTAGACTAGACTAGTGGCGCTGTAGTGAAAGTGAAAGATGAGGAGAGCCAACAAGACAAATCAAAGTGTCACAAGAAAAGCAGATGAAAACTTGGAAAGGTGAGTTTGCACTTCATTTGTACAAACGAATACAAAAGGACAAAGTGTATTATCATGGTGCTGAAAGACAATAGTGATGACTTCCCAAAAAAACTCCATACATGACTGCTGGGGCAGGCAAATCAGCTTCAGGCTTTGGAGAAATAGGTCGATCTAGGGAACGATGAAGTTTGAATCTCTGAACCCTTTAGATTCTGGAAGGATCTGGATTGGACATTTAAAGATTACGGATTATACTTAGCCAGTAAAAGGCGAGAGTATATGTAGCAAATTCGACGTAGCAACTGCAACTTTGAAAGCAAAAGAACAGATGAATGAGTGACAGCACCATCTCATTTGTTGTTTGAAAGGCAGATATTACTAATAATAACTCTGCGTGTTTTCCAAAATGTTCCGTAAATGGCTTGATGATTTTTTTTTTCAAGATTAGCTTAACCCAAAGATAGAAATATGTTATCAAAGGCCAACGACGACACCTCAATTGAAACATTTCCTTGCTGCCATGCTATCTCAACATCTCTACACCATGCAAATTGGGTCAGTGTGTAGTAAATTCCATGTTCACAGCTTGAAGCAAAAACAGGATAATTCATGGAGAAAAACGAGGGTGCTATATGGAGATCCTGATGTGTGAAAGATAGTGGTACCATGGACCTGGCTTGTAAATAAAGACACATCACATTCATATCTACTGTCCATCTTTGATGTCCTTCTCCTTACAAACAGAAACATTAAAAAGGGGGGGGGGGGGGAAATCTGATACAAGTAGAATTGTCACAGGAATCAACATACCACAGTTGCAGGCTGATTGATGCATACTCTGATTGCTCGATTTAGTGCTCACAGGCTAATTAAACCCTATTACTGCTTGACAATTCCAATTCCCATCAGTGAAAGCTACTAGTATACAAATTACAACAGGACAACTGAACTTTGTAGGTAATGAAATTTGTCTCATTTTCTGCTTAGAAGTTTCTTGCTGATTTCAAAAGTTAATTACAAAGAAGAGAGACAGAAAAACTTAACTTGAATCAGTCTGAAATATGACTGGCATAGTACACAGTGAGCACACGGAATTACAATATGAACAATTAAGCTTGTAGAAGCTTTGGTGTTAACATTCTTGGGCATTTCCAATTTTCAATCTGTTGATGCCTCAAATTGCTACTAGTATATAAATCACAAACCAAGATTGGCTAGTACTTGAAAAGATTCAAGTTTGGCAAGATGAACATTCTACTACAGCGTCTGTACCAGGCTGCTCGATCAGGTTGGTCAAGCAAGATGATCAGCACCGCCACGCAGAGACGGACACTAGCTCCGATCGCTGCCACCAGAGCGCAAGCGCCGCCTGGCGCTTCTCGACGTGGAAGCCGTGGTTGGTGCTGCGCCGGAGCAGGCACTCGGCCTGCGCCTCCGTCGCATTGCTGAGCTGCAGCGGCGTGAACCCAGTGGATGCAAACATGGACCGCCATGGAGGCAGCTTGTCGCCGCCGATAATCAGGCGGTCCACTCTTGGCCGGAGGATGAACTGCTCGACCTTGGCCACCACGTCCAGCGACGTGCCGGCGGTGTCGAGCGACTCGACAAGTGCGGCGCAGGAGCGCAGGACGTTGAGGGCGTGGTTCGGGAGCGGCAGGTCGGCGCGGTCGCATCCGTGGTCGACGCACACGACGACCGCGGGCCGGAGCTGCTTGATGACGCGGAGAGACGCCGGCGCAAGCGCCAAGGCGTCCGTGCCGACCGTGACGTGCACGGCGACGGCCTCGTCGGAGGAGAAGCCCGTGAGCGGCGGCGAAGGGCTGAAGGGGTCGAACGCGACGGCGGCGAACTCGAACGCGATGCCCAGCTCGGCCGCGAAGCGCGTCAAGCTCTCTTGCGTGAGGTGGAGCTCCAGTGGGTGTCTTGAGCCAGGCGAGACCAATGCCGTGACCTTCAGGGTTGGTGCTGGTGCTGGCGCGGCGGAGCGACGCCACTGGTGCGCGAGCTCCTGCATGAGCGGCGGCCAGTGGCCGCCGAACCCGACGTCGAAGTCGACGACGTGCACGCGGCGCGCGCCGGCGCCGAGCGCGTCGAGGAAGGCCTGCGTGGACGTGAAGCCGGCGAACTGCACGGTCGGGGACGCGTCCGCCAGCGCCTTGTGCGCCGCGAGCTTCAGCGCGACGTCGAGCGGCGAGCGGACGGGGGCGGGCGGGACGGCGGCGGGCGGCAGGCGCTGCAGGAGCGCGTCGCGGAGGAGGGCCGCGGCGCGGAGGAGGGGAGGGTGCCCCGGCGGCGCGGGCGGCGCGGGGAGCCGTTGATTGAGCCGCGCCAATATCTCGCGTGCGCCAGTGGAGTCCCCGGCGTCGGCGCGGCGCGCCGCCTCGAGGAGCTCGTCCACCGCTGCCTGCGGCTCGAGATCTCCTTCTAGCGGGACGGGGAGCGGGTGTGGTGGGACGGGGACGGGGAGCTGCTGTGGGAGCTGCGGCAGCGAGAAGACCTCCTCCCCGTGCTGCTGGAGCTGCGGCATCGGCGGCGGCGGCAGGGGGGAGAGGAAATTGGGGTCGAAAAAGGCGGGGCCTTTGAAGCCGAAGGCGTCCCCGTCGCCGTCGGCGTATCCGGCGTCCATGATCCAGCGGAGGAAGGAGCTGTCCTGGGCGGCGGGAGCCGGCGCGGCCATGTCGGAGCCGCCGGAGAGCAGCACGGCCTCCCAGTCCTCGGCGCTGATGGGGGGCGGCTCGGAGTGGGAGTGGGAGGAGGAGGTGGGCGGGCTGGGGCTCCGGTTGTAGAGCACGGAGGTAGGCTCCGGCGACTTGCCGTGGAGGCGCTTGCCGGCGGCGTTGTTGTCGAGGGTGGTGCAGGACATGGTGGAGCCGGTGGTGATCATAAGGAAGGAAGGAAGAGAGAGCGGAGGAGGTGCGTGCGTGCGGCGTGCGGTGGTGTGGCGTCGCGTGTGGGCGTGTATGGCCTATTGGTCTTTCACTTCCCAGCAGTGCTGCTCCTTTCTTTACCTCGATTTTTATGTCTCTTTTGTGCACTCCCACCTCCCACCATGGATGGATGGAGATCACCTCAGCTGGAACTGGGACCTCAGAGCATCCCAGCCATTGGGGCTCCCAGGCCTAAATCCGGCGCTATTTAGTGCCGGATAGATGTATTTTTTTTTTGATCTAAGGAGGCCTATTTTCTCAGCGGCGAACGCATGGTTGCCTTCTGACGCGCACCCACCGCGTGTATAGCGACGGTGCAGTCGCCGGAAAGGGCAACCGTCGGAGTGCCCTCGACGCATTGAACCGCCGTAAATGGTCCGCGAAGTGGACTGGCGAGCCCAAACGCCTCGTCGGGAACGGTCGAAGTGTCCTCGACAGGAGAACCACCGTAATGGAGCACGAACCCCGCAGAAGAGCAACCGCCGCTCTCTTCGTCGAGAGACCTACATATAAGGTTTCCGACGGTCGACATCATTCATCTATTCTCTCCTCACCATCCTTTGTCAACCATGAGCGATCTCTCTTGGCCATCTGACACCGACAACGAGGGGAAGCCGCCTGGATGGCGCCATTGGTGGGATCAAGCTGCATCGTCCAGCAGCGATGATTCCCTCCCGCCGGAAAGCGAGGACGAATGGGATGACGACGAGGAGCAGGCCGAGGTAGAGGCCGAGGAAGAGGCCGAGGAGCGGGAGGAGGAGGAGGAGGAAGAGGCTGAGGACGCTGACGACGAGGACGACTCAACTTCCTCCGACGAGGAGGTGACGAGCCGGAAGCGTCGCCGCCACGACGATGAGGCGGGGCCATCTAGGAAGAAGAAGTAGTTTAAGTTTGTTCTAAAAAATTTATATGTAATTTTTATGTTCATTCGAATTATATATAATTTGTCTATGTTGCACCACTTGATAGTTCAAAGCTTTCGACGATGGTGTTGCCGTAGATCGGGAAGACGAGGGTATTGTCGTATAAACCCAGGCCATTGTCACCGAGCCAGAGCGCGTTGCTAACCAGGGACGATGGAGGAGCCAGAACCGACAACTTAGATGGTCGCCGATGTCGAAGACGACACATGCTCAATTTGGGCGATTGGGAGCTTCCGGGCTAGCCTAGCTTGGCGAGAGGATGCAGAAGTAGCAGAGAGGCTTGGAAGCGTCTCGTTGGAGCTAGAGAGGCGTGTAGCGGCAGGGCTAAGCAACGGGGCCAAGCGGCGGCTAGAGCTAGGGTTTGGGGTATCTTGCAGCCCGAGCTAGGGTTTGGGGATCTCGCAGCTTGCAGCAGGAACCATCTACCGAAGACGATGAAGACATGCAAGCCTCATGGCGTGGGTCGCGATCATCAGCTCATCGTCGAGGGCACTGGGTTAGAGGGCGCGACCAGGACGCTCCAATGTGCTAGGACGGGGAAGAACATGCACCTGACCAGTGGGAACCACTAGCCAGCGAGAGGGACGAGAGAGACGTGAGATTAAGAGGACTATCTTGATTGTTTAGGGTTTTTTTTTTTTGCAAAAGAACATCCTAACATGGTCAACAGAAACGTGCTACTTAACACAAAATGACCAATTTGCTCATAAACAGTCCTAAGTGACCAACGGACTTCTCTTCTGAAGTTTTGTGACTAAAGTTCTCATCTCTGGTAAGTTTTGTGACCAACCATGCGATTATCTCTTTTTGTAACAAATAATTTTCAATCCATGTCAGGCAGATATATTGTTAAAATTAGTAATATAATTAATTTTTAATATGAATCCAATGATAATAATCGTTAACTCTGGTACCCTCTTTATTTATAATCACACGGTGTTTTGGGTTTAGTCAAAATCCAACCTTTTAAAATTTATAACCAAATAAATAGGAAAGAGGGTGGTGTTTTGGAACATGGGTGCATATGCTCCCTATATTTTTAAATGCATCTTATATATATTTTAAATTTCAAAAAATTGAAACAAAAAATTTGTACGTACATCTTCACATGCTACACGCTCACAAAGTCGTTTCATAAAAAAAATGACTTATCATGTGACATGTGTAAAAAATACAAAATTTATTGCTAAAAATAATTCTTTTCACAAGATAAAATTTCTCCTTTTTACATAGATCATAAAAAATATTGGTTTTTCGTGAAACTTAGCAAATGCACATACATTATGGAGATGTACACGTAGAATTTTTTATCTAATTTTTTTGACATTTCGAAATATGTTTTTTTGGTAGAGGGAGCATACGTACCCGGGAGCCGAATTGAATTTCCGAATAAATAGGAAAAATATTTATATCTACAGGGTTCCGCGCGGTCAAAAATGTGTCGGGATCAGGCAGCGGCCCGACACATAGTAACCGGGCTATCCGCGGAGACGCAAACGCGGCCCAAATATGCGCCTCGGATACATCTCCGTGGACGCTGCGCTGACGCGCTGAGCGTCCTCCTTTTCTTACCCATCCCGCACATCAGGGACATCGTAATCGACCGCGCGGATTTGCTTGCTCTTCCCCTTCTTTGCCGCCCTAGTGCGACGCCACCAGCCCAACCCCAACCCCGCCGTCCAGGACCTATTCGGTCAATTGCGCTGGTAATTTTCCTAATCATTTTTTTGGGCGACCAATGATCTGTAGTTGCTACTCACGTAGATGGTCATGTGGAAGATGCTCGACAAGTTCCGCGCTGATGTCATCGACTCCTCTTCCGACGACGAGTCCGATCAGACGACGCAGAACATGGCTTCTGCTGCAGGCCTCCATCCTGCACGAGCACAATGACAGCCAGATGCCGGTGCACCGGGGCTCTGTGAAGGGCCGCTCAGAAAACATGTCGCACAACCGAGTGGAAGGGCGCCTACGGCTCCACAAGGCCTACTTCCACCACACCAATCCAGTTCTCACTGAGAAAATGTTCTGGCGGCGGAACATGATGTGAAGGGACCTGTTCATGGTCATTCTACAGGGCGTTAGAGACTACGACCCGTACTTCCAATGCAGGCCCGATCAACAGGTGCGCTAGGCTTCACCTACCAAAAATGTCCCGTAGCTATTCGCATGCTATCCTATGGAATGTCTGCTGATATATTCGATGAGTATCTTCGAATGGGTGAGAGCACCTGGCTTGAGTCCATGTGCCGGTTTTGCCGAGCCATGATTTCCGTGTTCGGAGAATATTACTGTAGGGAGTCAACAATTGAGAATACAAGGTGGTTGTTGTCTATCAACGAGTCTAGATGATTCCCAGGCACGATTAGCAGCATAGATTACATGCATTGGGAGTGGAAGAACTGTCCATTTGGATGGTAGGGTCAGTACAACGGCCATGCGGAGCTGTCATTCTTGAAGCTGTGATATCTCAAGATTCATGAATTTGACATTTATTCTTTGGCATGGCCGATTCCAACAATGGCATCAATGTGTTGTGCGGATCGCGGGTTTTTCAACAGGCTCATGCAAGGCAAAGCTCCTTAGACGAGCTACGAGATCAATTGAAATGAATCCATATTATCTTGTTGATGGCATTGTAGGATAACGTTGCATAGAAAACAAAAATTTTCCTACCGCGAACACGCAATCCAAGCCAAGATGCAATCTAGAAGACGGTAGCAACGAGGGGTTTATCGAGTCTCACCCTTGAAGAGATTCCAAAGCCTACAAGAGGAGGCTCTTGTTGCTGCGGTAGACGTTCACTTGCCGCTTGCAAAAGCGCGTAGAAGATCTTGATCACGATCGGTTCCGGCGCCACGAACGGGCAGCACCTCCGTACTCGGTCACACGTTCAGTTGTTGATGAAGACGACGTCCTTCTCCCCGTTCCAGCGGGCAGCGGAAGTAGTAGCTCCTCCTTGAATCCGGCAGCACGACGGCGTGGTGGCGGTGGCGGTGGAGATCTCCGGCGGAGCTTCACTAAGCATATGCGGGAGAAGTGGAGGAGGAGAAGAAGCTAGGGTTTGGGGAGAGAGGGGGGTTGGGCGCCGGCCCTCTAAGGGGTGCGGCCAAGGCTGAGCCAAAGAGTGGCTGCCCCTCCCTCTCCTCCTCATTATATAGGTGGAAGCCCCAAGAGTTCTAGTCCAAGTCTTCGAATAAGACCCCAACACTAAAACCTCCCATATGTGGGAAACCTACTCAAGGAGGGAGTCCTACCCAAGGTGGGACTCCCACCTTTCCTTGAGGTGGGGTGGCCGGCCACCTTTAGGTGGAGTCCACCTGGGACTCTTCCCTTTAGGGCTGGCCGGCCATGCTAGTGGAGTCTCTTCGGGACTCTACTTTCCAAAGTGCCATTCTTCCGGACTTTTCTAGAACCTTCTAGAACCTGCCATAAATGCACCGGATCATTTCCAAACTTGGAATATGACTTCCTATATATGAATCTTATTCTCCGGACCATTCCGGAACTCCTCGTGATGTCCGGGATCTCATCCGAGACTCCGAACAAATATTCGAACTCCATTCCATATTCAAGTTCTACCATTTCAACATCCAACTTTAAGTGTGTCACCCTACGGTTCGTGAACTATGCGGACATGGTTGAGTACTCACTCCGACCAATAACCAATAGCGGGATCTGGAGATCCATAATGGCTCCCACATATTCAACGATGACTTTAGTGATCGAATGAACCATTCACATACGATACCAATTCCCTTTGTCACGCGATATTTCACTTGTCCAAGGTTTGATCTTCGGTATCACTCTATACCTTGTTCAACCTCGTCTCCTGACAAGTACTCTTTACTCGTACCGTGGTATGTGGTCTCTTATGAACTTATTCATATGCTTGCAAGACATTAGACGACATTCCACCGAGAGGGCCCAGAGTATATCTATCCGACATCGGGATGGACAAATCCCACTGTTGATCCATATGCCTCAACTAATACTTTAGGATACTTAATCCCACCTTTATAGCCACCCATTTACGCGGTGGTGTTTGGTGTAATCAAAGTACCTTTCCGGTATAAGTGATTTACATGATCTCATGGTCATAAGGACTAGGTAACTATGTATCGAAAGCTTATAGCAAATAACTTAATGACGAGATCTTATGCTACGCTTAATTGGGTGTGTCCATTACATCATTCATATAATGATATAACCTTGTTATTAATAACATCCAATGTTCATGATTATGAAACTAATCATCCATTAATCAACAAGCTAGTTTAAGAGGCATACTAGGGACTTCTTGTTTGTCTACATATCACACATGTACTAATGTTTCGGTTAATACAATTATAGCATGATATATAAACATTTATCATAAACATAAAGATATAAATAATAACCACTTTATTATTGCCTCTAGGGCATATCTCCTTCAGTCTCCCACTTGCACTAGAGTCAATAATCTAGTTTACATTTGTAAAGATATAACACCTTGGCCTTAGGTGTTTTATCATGTATTGCTCACGGGAGAGGTTTTTAGTCAACGAGATCGACACGCTCAGAAACGTATGTATTTTGTAATTCATTTGCGTCTCAACGCATTACTCATTTCCAAATGAGTCGGCATTAAATATGTTTGATCTTCTGGTGGAACCTTAATTCCGCTGTCTGAAATATGTCACTAATATTGTCACACACAATATAGCTTCAAAATTCGACTGTCGGAACTACACCAAGTTCTCAAAGAACCTCTTGACTTTAACATCCTTTGTCATTTGTCAAAACAATGACATATTCTGCCTTCTTTTGTAGAATCCGTCACAATATTTAGAACTCTTCTAAATCTAGCATAGACAACTTCTAGCTCATTGTGCTACCTTTTTAAACAACACTTAGTCTAGTTTGAGATTGAAATTATATTTTATATGTGACAAAACCAATATCGGTGTAACACCTTACATCGATTTGTTTGTCATTTCTTCATACAAAAATATATATATATCCTTAGTTCTTCTAAAGTACTCAAGGAAATTCTTACTGTCGTCCAATGATCATCATATGAATCATTCTGGTATATGCTCATAACACTTTATAGCACATGATATCTGATTGTGTACATATTATTCATGATCTATAATCACTCATGTGTTTTTACTCATTGAGTGTCAGATACACTCAAGTCTTGTTAAACCTTCACATGACAAGAACATTTTCTTAATATTTCTATATTGAACTACTTCAACATCCATCATATGTACTTTGACTTAAACTTATTTATGTGTTTCAATCTATCTTCATAGATCTTGACACTAAATTTGTTTCAGTCCATATCCTTTCATTGAAGTTAATTTCTCAATGAAACCTTTTTAATCAAGTATTTAATTACATTATTTATAACCAACTATATGTCACCTACATAAAGTATTATAAATATGTCTTAGCGCTCCCACTTAATTTCTTGCAAATGCAAGCCTCTTCATCGTCTCTGATGAAATCAAAAACTCTTTGACTATTTCATCTGGTGAAGATTCAAACTCCGCGATACTCACTTCATCAAATTGAAGTTTTGTATACCTATTTAATATTCCACGGACCAGCAAAACTCTTGGTTGTATCTTGTATACACCTTTAATACATACTTCTGATAAGTAATGTATTTTTCCATCCTACTAGAATAATCCATATAGACTATAAGCATTTCTACGGAAGATCTAATCTTATCGTAGTCAACTCTTTGAACTTTGTCGTAAACAATTTTTCGACAAGTCGAGCTTCTTCAAGGATATTTCATCCAAGTCTATAGATCCATTTACTTTCAAAAAGTATTCATCTATTATGGATTTCATGGCGCATGGCCATTTTAACGGAGTCAGGGCCCATCATAACTTCTTTGTTTGTAGTTGGTTTATCATTGATCAAAATCAATCCTTTGTCCACAAATCATTTATTTGATCACAAAATAAACCATACCTACAAGGTTCAATATGTACTTCGATCTCCATGACTAAAACACTTTGTAGTCATGGGAGCCATGATCGTTGTGGCCGCTTCGAAACCAATTCCGATGCTGCGCTACTCGATCATTATGCTCAGGTTCATAAACCTTATCAAATTATATTGTCCTCCCACTCAAATACTTCACTAGAAACAATTTCTCGGAAATAAGAAACATTGACAAACACTTTTGTCTTTGTCTCGTGGGAAGAATTCCCAATTAAATCTCTGGGATAACCAACAAAGACACTCATCCGATTTTGGTTGTAAACTTATTTACTTATGCTATGCATACCAAAATTTAAGAAAAGACTATCAGGTTTCTTACCTATGCCATAACTCGTATGGTGTCATTTCAACGGATCATGATGATGCTCTATTTAGTGTAAAAGCGGTAGTCACTAAAGCATAATCCACAAAAATATAATGGCGTCATAATATTTTTATCTCATCATTAATCCAACAAGGTTTGGATACATATCTTGAATACTATATCATCATTATGATACTCCAAGAAATGTGAGTTGTAGAACAATTTCATAACTCTCTTAGATGTTCGCTAAAACTCGTAATTCAAATATTTCCACCATGATCCAATCATAGATATTTGACTTTTCTATTACGATGATTTCCACTTCATGCTGAAATTTATTTGAATCCATTCAAATGTTTCAAACTTCTTCCTTATTGAATATATCCACATATATATACTCAATTCATTGTTGAAAGTTTTCATGAAGTAGAAGAATCTCCCGCACACAACTATGCCCAGTGAACCACATACATCATCATGTATTTTTCCACTAAGTTAGTTGCCCGTTCAACTTTTGGCCTATGAACGGTATTTTAATCATTCTCTTTAGAAAAGATTTGCAAGCGCCAAATGATTCAAAAATCAAATGACTCCAAAAATCCATTTGCATAGAGTTCCTTCATGCGTTCCTTTCTAACATGACCTAAATGGCGGTTCCACAAATAAGTGGAATTCAAATCATTTGCCTTATGGCATTTTTAGCATCAGTGTTATGTATGTGTGTTTCACCATTAAAATTTATAATAACTTATCCATCGTTCATGGAGTAATGTCATAATTTGAACAACTCATTGTTTTTATTTGACAAGAACAAAATAACAATTATTAAGTTCTTTATTATAAATTCTAAGGGCTAGATAGAATGCCAACGATGAACATAATAACACTTTATTTTTGTTCCAGACGTGCATTTCTATCATATTCCTTGTCAGTCATTTAGGCCATTGTATTCTTGTATTGCGTTGTTTTGTATGACACTTCATACCAACCAATATGGTACAAATACCCAAGAATTTCATTGTGTGACCAAACGAGGAATACATCCATAACACGTATATCATTGATATACACCTGAGCTAGACTTTCTAGTCTTTTCTTTTCTTTCTGCCAGAATATCTTTTGCAGTTTCTCTTTTAGCTTTCCTCATTATTCAGAAAAACACTTCAACATCAATAACTTCTAGGTTTGTTGGTCAAATACCAATAACCTTGAGGTTCTTACTTTGAAGTTGATCATCATATGACAAGTGTTCTAGATTTCACTTATTAGTAACTATGATGAACAATTTCACTCATAATTTTATCCATCAATTCATGACAACTTTTTGAGACCATGTCTGTACATGCTAGGCTCATAAAGTTTAACCTTGGTATTTGCATGTGCAAATCTAGCTTGCACCCGTTGTATGCACACGTAGAATCTATCACACCCGATCATCACGTGATGCTTCGAAACGACGAGTTTTAGTAACGGTGCATATTAAGGATGGTCACTTCATGGATATGCGAATATCGTTAGTGCCCCAATAGTTGGAGGATTGTGACGCCTTGCGTCTTCAACCTTCGTACATTCTCATAAAACTTATGAGTTCATGTAGTCTCACCAAATTATATTCTATCATCTTGTAATAAGGTCTTAGATATCACATATATCTCATACCTTGATTATTTCTAAAAACTAAATTTCCAGCTCCTTACTTTTCAAACAGATTTGAACTTCAAGTTTCACGGAGACAAGATAACTTTAGGTACTAATTGAAACCATAGCTCTTTGAATCAACAATGTGAGGTTTACTAAAAGTTTGCAATAGGACTTAATCAATTCTTGATTCTTTAACAATACGGTACCAATCCGTAAAGTTTCTTGTCAGATTTTAACAGTATTTCTATCTCAATAACAAGACTAGCGCATAGTAGAAAACGGATGCCAATTCTACAAATCAATTCAAAATACTACTCAGACTATGTTTATGATAATTAGTTCATGTTTTAATCTAATTACTAATGAACTCCCACTTAATACAACATCCCTCATAGTTGTTAAGTGGTACACGATCCAAATCCACTACACCAAAACCGATCATCACGTGAGATGATGTAGCTTCAATGGTGAACATCAACATGTTGATCATATCATCCATATGACTCGTGTTCAACCTTTCGGTTTCCGTTGTCCCGAGGCCATGTCTGTACATGCTAGGCTCGTCAAGCAAACCCAAGTATTCCGCGTGTGCAACATGGCTTACACCCGTTGTATGTGAATCGTTGAATCTATCACATCCGATCATCACGAGATGCTTCGAAACGACGAACTGTTACAACGGTGCATACGAGGGGAGAACACTTTATTATCTTGATATTAATGTGAGGGATCATCTTATAATGCTACCGTCGCGATCTAAGCAAAATAAGATGCATAAAAGGATTAACATCACATGCAGTTCATATGTGATATGATATGGCCCTTTTGTCTTTGCGCCTTTGATCTTCATCTCCAAAGCACGGACATGATCTCCATCATCTTCGGGCATGATCTCCATCATCGTCGGCGTAGCGTCAAGGTTCATGGCGCCGTCTTCATGGTTGTTCACCTCATGTAGCAACTATTACAACTACTTTGAAATACTACTCAACATGAAATTTAAAGACAACCATAAGGCTCCTGCCGGTTGCCACATACAATAATGATCATCTCATACATATTCATCATCACATTATGGCCATATCACATCACCAAACCCTGCAAAAACAAGTTAGACGTCTCTAATTTGGTTTGCATATTTTACGTGGTTTAGGGTTTTCGAGAGAGATCTAATCTACCTACGAACATGAACCACAACGTTGATACTAATGTTTTCAATAGAAGAGTAAATTGAATCTTCACTATAGTAGGAGAGACAGACACCCGCAAAGCCTCTTATGCAATACAAGTTGCATGTCGAACGAGGAACAAGTCTCATGAACGCGGTCATGTAAAGTTAGTCCGAGCCGCTTCATCCCACTATGCCACAAAGATGCAAAGTACTCAAACTAAAGATAACAAGAGCATCAACGCCCACAAACCATTGTGTTCTACTCGTGCAACCATCTATGCATAAACCTGGCTCTGATACCACTGTAGGATAACGTTGCATAGAAAACAAAAAATTTCCTACCGCGAACACGCAATCCAAGCCAAGATGCAATCTAGAAGACGGTAGCAACGAGGGGTTTATCGAGTCTCACCCTTGAAGAGATTCCAAAGCCTACAAGAGGAGGCTCTTGTTGCTGCGGTAGATGTTCACTTGCCGCTTGCAAAAGCGCGTAGAAGATCTTGATCACGATCGGTTCCGGCGCCACGAACGGGCAGCACCTCCGTACTCGGTCACACGTTCGGTTGTTGATGAAGACGACGTCCTTCTCCCCGTTCCAGCGGGCAGCAGAAGTAGTAGCTCCTCCTTGAATCCGGCAGCACGACGGCGTGGTGGCGGTGGCGGTGGAGATCTCCGGCGGAGCTTCACTAAGCATATGCGGGAGAAGTGGAGGAGGAGAAGAAGCTAGGGTTTGGGGAGAGAGGGGGGTTGGGCGCCGGCCCTCTAAGGGGTGCGGCCAAGGCTGAGCCAAAGAGTGGCTGCCCCCCTCCCTCTCCTCCTCATTATATAGGTGGAAGCCCCAAGAGTTCTAGTCCAAGTCTTCGAATAAGACCCCAACACTAAAACCTCCCATATGTGGGAAACCTACTCAAGGAGGGAGTCCTACCCAAGGTGGGACTCCCACCTTTCCTTGAGGTGGGGTGGCCGGCCACCTTTAGGTGGAGTCCACCTGGGACTCTTCCCTTTAGGGCTGGCCGGCCATGCTAGTGGAGTCTCTTCGGGACTCTACTTTCCAAAGTGCCATTCTTCCGGACTTTTCTAGAACCTTCTAGAACCTGCCATAAATGCACCGGATCATTTCCAAACTTGGAATATGACTTCCTATATATGAATCTTATTCTCCGGACCATTCCGGAACTCCTCGTGATGTCCGGGATCTCATCCGGGACTCCGAACAAATATTCGAACTCCATTCCATATTCAAGTTCTACCATTTCAACATCCAACTTTAAGTGTGTCACCCTACGGTTCGTGAACTATGCGGACATGGTTGAGTACTCACTCCGACCAATAACCAATAGCGGGATCTGGAGATCCATAATGGCTCCCACATATTCAACGATGACTTTAGTGATCGAATGAACCATTCACATACGATACCAATTCCCTTTGTCACGCGATATTTTACTTGTCCGAGGTTTGATCTTCGGTATCACTCTATACCTTGTTCAACCTCGTCTCCTGACAAGTACTCTTTACTCGTACCGTGGTATGTGGTCTCTTATGAACTTATTCATATGCTTGCAAGACATTAGACGACATTCCACCGAGAGGGCCCAGAGTATATCTATCCGTCATCGGGATGGACAAATCCCACTGTTGATCCATATGCCTCAACTCATACTTTCCGGATACTTAATCCCACCTTTATAGCCACCCATTTACGCAGTGGTGTTTGGTGTAATCAAAGTACCTTTCCGGTATAAGTGATTTACATGATCTCATGGTCATAAGGACTAGGTAACTATGTATCGAAAGCTTATAGCAAATAACTTAATGACGAGATCTTATGCTACGCTTAATTGGGTGTGTCCATTACATCATTCATATAATGATATAACCTTGTTATTAATAACATCCAATGTTCATGATTATGAAACTAATCATCCATTAATCAACAAGCTAGTTTAAGAGGCATACTAGGGACTTCTTGTTTGTCTACATATCACACATGTACTAATGTTTCGGTTAATACAATTATAGCATGATATATAAACATTTATCATAAACATAAAGATATAAATAATAACCACTTTATTATTGCCTCTAGGGCATATCTCCTTCAGGCATCTATCGTAAGTGGATAACCCTGCTGAAAACTGTCAACACCCGGATTTTTAAGTCCAGATGCCTATTATGCCATACATCGCAATCCCAGGAATATTGTTTTTGCGAGACATAATAGATTGATATCACAGAACATCATTCATTACAAACCATAATAGTCTTATATCAAAGGATCACATGATCCATGCTTACAACAAAGTTGATCTAAGGATCAATTACAAAGCACACAGCGGAAGAAACGTAGTAGCGGTCCATCTGTTCCACAGGCAACGCTTGACGTCAGGAGGTAGTCCTAGTTATCATAGACGTCCTGCTGTCCATCTTCCTGGTACTTGGGCTCCTCTTCATAGTCCGGCCATTTGTATAGCCAGGGACACAGCCATGAGTACTTTAAAGTACTCGCAAACTAATACTAGTGTAAGCAGTATCAACTATATCAATGGAGTTCTAAGCTCTAGGTTCATTTGCATAAAGCCAGTTTTATTTCTTAAGCACTTAATAATAAAAGACTCTTTATTTGCCTAACTAACTCAAGTGGGAACATTAGTGTCATTCCCACAACTCTGTTGTGATCAAGTCAAATTCATAAATCAAGTTCAAGTTTCAAGTCACCAGTCACATGTCATATTTTGAAAGGTTCTGATGACGGAACCGTATGGCCTTTCCAACTGTCCATGACCGTGGACGCGGCTATTCGAATAGTTTTACACTCTGCAGAGGTTGTACACTTGTGCCACAACTTTTGATTACATCCGTCAGGGATAGCACTAAATAATCATAACTCAGTATGCGGATCATCAACCATTAACCTTTCACTTACATACCCTAGTATAGGCACCTCCCCCATGAGCTTGGCCTCCCAGTGATAGCAAACCATCAACCTGGGAAATGCACAGGGTTTGGGTAGGACATTCACCTCATTTCACGTCATTTCACTTTCAACGGAGGCAGCCTCGGCATAACCCCTATGATGCTTGTTCAAAGGGAACCCATACTAAGACACATAAATTTCCAGCTAAAGCCTTACACATAATCAGGTATTGTGGGGGTACTCAAAAATTGGAATGGTATCGCATCCGAACCCAATCATCAGTTTTTATCAAAATCACCATGTCATTCAAGTCACCTTCACCTTCAAAATCTTTCAATAGAATGACTCATCATTCCAAGGTTTTCAAAGTCAAGAATTTCACAAGTTCCCATCTAGAGTAGTCAATTTTAGTTTTAGCACTAGCAACTAGTCATGAGGGTGCTAACTAGCTTGTAGCTTTCTAGGCTAACTTTGATGTTCTTGTACTACTCCTTATCTAGACTCAAGTTAACTATAAAAGTAAACCTTGATAATCAAAGTAAAAGCCTTGTAAGATAAAACCTGGGACTTGGAAAGTAAAACACAAAGTAGTATGGTAGTGGTGCCTTGCTCAAGTAGAGATTGCACTTGGGTAACTTGCAAGAGTATAGCTTGCAATAATACAGCTTGCCTTGATTGGTGTAGCGATCAAAGTTCTCTTCTTCTTCTTGGTAGAAGACCTCCTCCTCCTGGTAGTCCTAGGTACTAGCGTCTATAAATGGATACGAGGTAACAAACACCAATCAATACTTAAGTAGACTAGTTAGCCCTAATGGCTCAATCAAGATGTACTAGCATCCTCACAAATATCACTCACATAACACTAGGGTTTCTTCATTAGTGTTTGGAAAATAAATTCCTCTTATTAAAATATGGATTAGGGTTTCTATTTATTTCCTTTGGAGAAATAATTTCCTCTCATTGAATCTTATTAAGATTTAATCTCCTCAATTAATAAGTGTGAGATTATGTTGACCTAGGTCAACACTTCACATTTATCATTTGGGAAAAAAGATTTAAATGAGATACTACCCTCATACAATTTTCATAATACTTTGACAAAGGATTTAATATTCTCAAGTAATAACATATGGGTTCATGAAGACTAAGGTCATCACCTCATATTGAATTACTTGTGAAAGTGATTTAAATGAGATGCTACATCTCATAGGATTTAAATATTATTTTTGAAATAATTTAAATGAGCTAGAAATGACTACATAGTCATTATTTGAATCTAGCGCATGATCATGTAAACAACTATGCTAGGTTTTTGCATAAACAATTAGGGTATTTGAAATGTGAATTACGAGAGGTGGAATCACCTCAAAATTCAATATGGTTGATTTTTAATAATTGTTTGAATTTGAAAAAGGCTCTTCCTTGTTATTTTTACTACAGGAGTTATGCAATGTATCTAAAGTTGAAACCAGTGGGGTTTGATAGATAATTTTATAGGCTTTGCAACAATATCAAGTTCATCAAATTTGGCTCAGTAGATTTGATTCTATTCAAAGTTGAAAATGGTAACAGTATTGAATTTAACTAATTTGATTTAATTCGAATTCAAACGGGTGGGCTTGCGTGGGAAAGGAAGCTGGGTCGAGGGAGAAAAAGAAAACGGGTCGGCCCAGCTGCGTGTCTTGCACGAGCGGGCCGCCTGATAGTGGGGTCCACTCGTCAGCGAAGTTTAAACGCCGAAACGGTATGGGCTAACGTGGGACACAGGATTAGAATCAGATCGGACGGCGTGCGTGCGTCGTCGTCGAGGACGAGCACAGCTCACTGGCGCGGCGAGGGTAGGGTGTCGAACGGCTAACCAGGCTCCGGCGATCGTCGGCGAGGGTGCGCGGCGATGTTGTCGAGGGTGGCGAAGCTCCTGGTACAGGTGGCGTCGCCTGAGGTGGCCCCTAGCTTCTTCTCCTTCCGCGGCGGCTCCACGGGCTCCGGCGATCAAATTGGCTAGCTACCGGTGGAATTGAGAAGCGGTGGTGCTCGAGGAGAATCAGAGATGGGAGGAGAAGCTGCTGGTGTGAAGAAGTGGAGAGGGGAAGCGCTCTATTTATAGAGGAGAGGTGTGCCGCGGGGGTGTGCTCGGGTCGTCCATGGCGTGGCGTCTCTGGGCCGCGAAGAGGCAAGGCGAGGACGGCGTGGGCTAGCTGGCATCATGGCGATGCTCGCGTGCTTGCTGGCGCGGCGAAAGGGGGACGAGATGGCTCGAGATGATGCAGTGTCTGCCACGGGTCCGGCGGCAACTTTCGGCGCGGGTGGCGGCGACAGGGCGCACGCAAGCGATTGAGCATGTCTAGTTCATAGCCGTTGGCGTGGTGCAGAGGTAGAGGGGTAGGGAAGGACGGAGGCGACGGGGCGAGCTGGCGCTCTGGCGTGTCCAGGGCGTGGTGAGCGCGCATGGCTGGCACGCCTGGGCGCTCTGGGCGCGTAAGGGGCTGGCCAATGCCGGCCTCTCCCATGCCAGGGGTTGGCATGGTCTTGCTCAGGGTTGCCAGGAGATGCTGCTTGACAAGGTTAAAGTGAAAGGGAGGGGTCAGAGAGGAGAGATGGCATGGAGGTGTGCATGGTGCACGACATGGCCACGACCTGGTCACCTGCATGCTTTAATCATCAAAGTAATGGCATGGTTTGATCCAGGGGACATAGGAGTACAGTAATGAGCAGGTTTGGTCTCTGGTTTAGGCCAAAAACCAGTGGGTGATAGCATGTGTGCTTAAAGTAGATGCTTGCCCACCAGGTGTTCGACACAATGGCCGCATGAGAAACATTTTTGAATTTTGAAAAGATTTTTGGTGGAGTTGATTCTAATATCCTTTGGCACACAATGGTGGTGGTGGTGTGCAAAATGGAATTGATTTGTGAAAAACCAAATTTGACATAATCTAGAATCTGATTTGAGGTTGCCACTTTGTCTCCTTTTATTAAGCAATAGAAAGAGAACTAGTCAAAGTGGTCAACAACAAGGTTTTTCAACTTGATGAGGTCTTGGATGAGGTGCAAAGAGTTGAGAGGTTTTGGTTTAAGAATCTCTTACTACAGGGGCTCAAAGTGGGTAAGATGTTAAAATTGCCACATGTGACCATTATCACATGTAACTAGGTTTTGCTATTTCCTTTGATTTGATTTATGTTTATTTGATTCAAAAGGTGTTATTTGGTGTTTAGCTATGTTTCTAAACCATTGGCACAAAGTAAAATGGCCTAGGTTAAAGATTTGCAAAAATGGCCATAGCTTCATATGTGAATTTCATGTTTTTATTTTATTTTCTTTTTCTTTGACGAAGGGTCATCAATTTGGGTTCATTGTGTGTTAGGTTAAGTTTAGTAATGGTTTAAAACCATTTAGGTTAAGTATAATGGCATAAGTCAAGATTTGCCATTTTGGCTATATGCTCTCATATGCCTTTTTTCTTATTTTGTTTTCTTTTTATTTTGTTTCTTGTTGACCTCAAAGAGCAAGGTTTAGGGTTTTAGGAACATGTTCATCACTTCAACAAATAATCATGGCAAAGATCACATCCTACATGCTTGAGCACTATGCACATTATAGAACTCAAATAAAGTTTTTGTTGGTTCCAATTTTTTGAAAAAGGAAATTCATTTTCTTCTTTGTTTGGAAATTTGGGATGTTACAAATCCTTCCCCCTTAAACAAAATCTCGTCCCGAGATTTAAGAAAAGTTAGGAACCTAAGAGAGATTGGGCAATTGGTTTAAGAAGAAAACATACTCTGCATGGCCTGGGGTGCTTCCTGGGCTTCTGTGGCACTCATGTGGTAGAAACGGCCGTTGCGCTTGTTCGGGTTCCTTCTAGCTGCGAAGCGGCGCTGTTGCTGGGCAGGTGCAGCGGTATTGGGGGCAGTCTTGGCAAGCTTCTTGGGGCACTCATTGGAGTAGTGACCCACAGTTCCACATTCATAACAAGTCACTGTTGACTTGTCCTTTGGGGCAATGGGGGTAGCATTGCTTCCAGTCCTTGGGGCAGTGTTGGTGTTGTTATTGCTACCATTGTGGTTGTTGTTGCTGTTGTTGTTGTGGCTGTGGTTGTTGTTGTTGTTGTTGTTGTTGTTGCCTCCGGGCTTCGGGGGTCCTCCGTTATTGTTGGTGTAGTTCGGGCAGTACGTCTGAGCAGGTGGCTTGTTGTGTCTTGGGGCAAATCCTCCAGATGAATTGTTGCGGTACTTCTGTGCATTGTTGGGCCCATTCTAGTTCATCATGTGACGCTTGCGGTTCTCATTGGCTTGATGTAGTTTCCTTTCCATTTGGATGGCAGAGTCCACAAAGGCTTCGAGGTCAGCAAACAGGATGTTCACTAACACTGTCTGCATCTCATCATGCAGTCCGTTCAGAAATCTTTCCTTCCTCTTTTCGTTGGTGTCGGTCTCATCCGGGGCGTACCTAGACAGAGTGAGGAATCTGTCGCGGTATTCCACCACGGACATCCTTCCTTGTTTGAGTTCGCGGAACTCGTCTCTCATCTTCTTGATCAGTCCTTGGGGTACATGGTATTTGCTGAACTTGAGTTTGAAGTCTTCCCAAGTCATCATTTGTCCCGCATTCATTGCACGGGCACTTGTCCACCAGGCTCTGACAGGTCCTGACAGGTAGTGGGTGGCGAACAGTACTTTCTCTGCGGCTTCTACTCCCGCAACTTCCAGGTTGTTCTCCATTGTTTGGAGCCAATCATCAGCATCTAGGGGCTCTTCTGTCTTGCTAAACATTGGGGGGTTTGTATTCTGGAAATTTTTCAACTTAGATCCCGGGTGATCCTGATGTCCATGGCCTTGGTTGTTCTGGGCTAGCTGTTGCAGTACGACAAGGTTGGCTTGTCACTCAGCTCTTTCGACTTCTCGGTCTGCCATCATCATCTGCAGCATCTGGAGCATTGCATCTTGGTTGGTGCTGCGGGTTGGAGGGGCCATCTGAACATTGAGGCAGATGATAAGATAAGAGGGAAATTTCTATGGTTTGTTTGGTTTAAAGTTCAAGAAGTTTCAAAACTTGAGTAGTGCTGAGGTGGTAAAAACCAACAACACTTTTTTCATTCATACCAAACATCACACATTACATCACTAACACACCGGTGGTTTTACTAACCATTCATTCGTTCTACGATACAAGGGGACATATACAAACTCACACCTACGAGAGTGCTCTAGTGTTACTACTCTTCATCCGGAGTGGTGGGTTCTTCGTCTTCACGGGTAATGTGCTTGGTGAAAGGCGTGTGCGTTGTCCAACTCCTTGCGGGTCTTGTACAACATTAAGTCCAGGTATGCAACATAGTGGTTCATCTCTGGGTGCGGTGGCATGGTTACCGGTCTTCCCATGGGGTCATGTCTTGGGTAGTAGAAAAAGCGAGTTTGCTTGATCTGGTTCACATTTTGTCCACACAGACGGGCAAGTGCTTCCTGCATGGCTTTGGCTATTCCTTCCTTCCAAGTGTTTCCCCTTACAGAAAACTAGATGGTTTCTCAAATTGGGGCTCCTAGCTTTCCTCTCAGATATGCAGTAACTTTCCACTGGGGTTGTCTTCCCGACTTATTATTGAGTGGCACTCCGAAGAACTCAGGATATGGGCGTCCTAGATATTCAACTAGTTGCTTCGAATCCTTCTCGAAAATTAGGTCTCCTCCGTGACCAAGCTGATAGGACTCACATTTGTACTCCATCTGTGAGCCATTTAGGATGAGTAGGTTAGAGGAGTGATCAAGTGTGCAAAATTTTATGTAGAATTACAAGGAAAAGTAGAGCATGGATTTCTTATTTTGAAAAGATCTCAAGGGTAAGAGTGGGAATAAGTTTTCATAAATATTCACTTCATTTGTTTTGAAACTAAGTTTTTCAGACGTCCATTCTAACTAGGCTCTCCTAAGGTCAAACAATGGCTCTGATACCAACTTGTCAACACCCGGATTTTTAAGTCCAGATGCCTATTATGCCATACATCGCAATCCCATGAATATTGTTTTTGCGAGACATAATAGATTGATATCACAGAACATCATTCATTACAAACCATAATAGTCTTATATCAAAGGATCACATGATCCAGTCTTACAACAAAGTTGATCTAAGGATCAATTACAAAGCACACAGCGGAAGAAACGTAGTAGCGGTCCATCTGTTCCACAGGCAACGCTTGACGTCAGGAGGTAGTCCTAGTTATCATAGACGTCATGCTGTCCATCTTCCTGGTACTGGGGCTCCTCTTCATAGTCTGGCCATTTGAATAGCCAGGGACACAACCATGAGTACTTTAAAGTACTCGCAAACTAATACTAGTGTAATCAGTATCAACTATATCAATGGAGTTCTAAGCTCTAGGTTCATTTGCATAAAGCCAGTTTTATTTCATAAGCACTTAATAATAAAAGACTCTTTATTTGCCTAACTAAGTCAAGTGGGAAAATTAGTGTCATTCCCACAACTCTGTTGTGATCAAGTCAAATTCATAAATCAAGTTCAAGTCTCAAGTCACCAGTCACATGTCATATTTTGAAAGGTCCTTATGACGGAACAGTATGGCCTTTCCAACTGTCCATGACCGCGGACGCGGCTATTCGAATAGTTTTACACTCTGCAGAGGTTGTACACTTGTGCCACAACTTTTGATTACATCCGTCAGGGATAGCCCTGAATAATCATAACTCAATATGCGGATCATCAACCATTAACCTTTCACTTACATACCCTAGTATAGGCACCTCCCCCATGAGCTTGGCCTGCCAGCGATAGCAAACCGCCAACCTGGGAACTGCACAGGAGTTGGGTAGGACATTCACCTCATTTCACGTCATTTCACTTTCAACGGAGGCAGCCTCGGCATAACCCCTATGACGCTTGTTCAGAGGGAACCCATACTAAGACACATAAATTTCCAGCTAAAGCCTTACCCATAATCAGGTATTGTGGGGGTACTCAAAAATTGGAATGGTATCGCATCCGAACCCAATCATCAGTTTTTATCAAAATTACCATGTCATTCAAGTCACCTTCACCTTCAAAATCTTTCAATAGAATGACTCATCATTCCAAGGTTTTCAAAGTCAAGAATTTCACAAGTTCCCATCTAGAGTAGTCAATTTTAGTTTTAGCACTAGCAACTAGTCATGAGGGTGCTAACTAGCTTGTAGCTTTCTAGGCTAACTTTGATGTTCTTGTACTACTCCTTATCTAGACTCAAGTTAACTATAAAAGTAAACCTTGATAATCAAAGTAAAAGCCTTGTAAGATAAAAACTGGGACTTGGAAAGTAAAACACAAAGTAGTATGGTAGTGGTGCCTTGCTCAAGTAGAGCTTGCACTTGGGTAACTTGCAAGAGTATAGCTTGCCTTGATTGGTGTAGTGATCAAAGTTCTCTTCTTCTTCTTGGTAGAAGACCTCCTCCTCCTCGCAGTCCTCCACTACAAGAAAAGTTGCCATGGCCGACGAAGTTGAAGTCGCGCCGTGGTTGCTGGTGTACCATGGCCGACGATTTTGGGTCTGTCCGTTGTGCATGTCAAAACGTTTTTTTTCTCGTTTTTGAGGCCACCTAGCCCGACGAAAACGGCCAAAACGTTGCGTATGGTGGCCCGGGACGTGGTGCATCTCGAATTCTCGGGTTCGCCGGCCGAGTCAACGCAAATCCGCACCACCGAGGGATGTAGGGCCCAGATGGCAACCTCTCTGGCATTGTTTTTTTTCTCGATCGCGCCATCTCGTTCAATGCTCTCTGATCGAGCCGTTTACGATGCATGATCATGGGTCCCGCATGTCATCCTCTATGAACCAAAATTCTTTCTATTCTTGGATTTTTTGACCCCCTGATTTCTGGCTACTTCCTTTTTCTTTTGATCCCTTGCCGCCTTGGAAACGTTGACACCGCTGCTGCTAATTGGGACCCGCATGTCATCCTCTATGAGCAATCAACTTTCTTTTCTTGGAGTTTTTTTTGGCACCTCAAATTTGGTCACTTGCCTTTTTCTTTCGATCCCCTGCCGCCTCTCAAACGGTGATACGGCTGCTGCTAAATGGGACCCGCCTGTCATCCTCTATGTACTATAAAACTTTCTTTTCTTGGATTTTTTTGGCATCTCATATTTGGTCACTTACCTTTTTCTTTCGATCCCCTGCCGCCTCTCAAACGGTGAGACCGCTGCTGCTAAATGGGACCCGCATGTCATCCTCTATGTACTATAAAACTTTCTTTTCTAGGATTTTTTTTGGAACCTCATATTTGGTCACTTGCCTTTTTCTTTCGATCCCGTGCAGCCTCTCAAACGGTGATACCGCTGCTGCTAAATGGGACCCGCATGTCATCCTCTATGTACAATCAAGTTTCTTTTCTTAAATTATTTTTGGCTCCTGATATTTGGTCACTTGCATTTTTCTTTCGATCTCATGCCACGTTGAGGACCCTGCAGGCTCATGGGACCCGCATGTCATCCTCTATGTACTATAAAACTTTCTTTTCTTGGATTTTTTTGGCACCTCATATTTGGTCACTTGCCTTTTTCTTTCGATCCCCTGCCGCTTCTCAAACGGTGATACCGCTGCTGCTAAATGGGACCCACATATCATCCTCTATGTACACTCAACTTTCTTTTCTTGAATTATTTTTGGCTCCTGATATTTGGTCACTTGCATTTTTCTTTCGATCTCATGCCACGTTTGAAACATTGAGGAACCTGCTGGCTCATGGGACCCGCATGTCATCCTCTATGTGCTATAAAAGTTTATTTTCTTGGGTTTTTTTCACCCTCTGATTTTTGTCTATTTCCTTTTCCTTTTGATCCCTTGCCGCCTTGGAAACGTTGAGTAAGCTGCTGACTCATGGGACCCGCATGTCATCCTCTATGTACAATCAACTTTCTTTTTTCTTTTGATCTCAAGCCGCATTTGAAACGTTGAGACCGCTGCTGCTAATTGGGACCCGCATGTCATCCTCTATGTACAACAAAGTTTTTTTTCTTCGATTATCTTTGGCTCCTGATATTTTGTCACTTGCCTTTTTCTTTCGATCTCATGCCGCCTTTGAAATGTTGAGTAAGCTGCTGGCTCATGGGTCCCGCATGTCATCCTCTATGAACAATAAAAGTTTCCTTTCTTGGAGTTATTTTTGACCCCTAATTTCTGGCTATTTGCCTTTTTCTTTTGATCTCCTGCCCCCTTTGAAACGATGAGGACGCTGTTGGCAGGTCGGTCCCACATGTCATCCTCTGTGAACAATAAAAGTTTCCTTTGATGGATTTATTTTGAACCCCTAATTAATTTCGGGATATTTCCTTTTTTTTCCTTTGATCCCCTGCCGCCTTGGAATCGTTGAGGATGCTGCTGCCTCATGGGTCCCGCATGTCATCCTCTCAGAACGGTAAATGTTTTTTTCTTGGATTTTGTTACCAAATGATTTTTGGCTAATTTTTCTTTCGATCTCCTACCGCCTTTAAAATGTTGAGGACGCTGCTGGCTCATGGGTCCCACATGTCAGCCTCTATGAACAATAAACGCTGAGGATGCTGCTGCCTCATGGGTCCCGCATGTCATCCTCTTAGAACGAAAATGTTTCTTTTCTTGGATTTTGTACCAACATATTTTTGGTTTATTTTTTCTTTCCATCCCCTGCCGCCTTTAAAACGTTGACGACGCTACTGGCTCATGGGTCCCCGATGTCAGCCTCCCCGTACAAGAAACATATGATATCTTGATTATTTTGCAGACAATAAATAGTGTATTGCGCTCTGAGCTATTTCAAACGGAAAATTAAATCTTTATTTTTACATAAACAAACTTATATGTTGAATCTCCTTGTTTTTTTGTCTTTGTGAAGCATAGGACTTTCCTATTTTTTTTAGAAAATTCGGAAATTTCCTGTTTTAGAGTGGGCTGAAATTGTACAAGTCAAAAGGCCAAGCAGGATAGTTCGAAGGCCCAGATGTCCAGATGCAGCCCAATTGAAATCTTTCTTCTTGGATTTTTTTCACCCCCTGATTTCTGGCTACTTCATTTTTCTTTTGGTTCTGTGCCGCCTTGGAAACGTTGAGACATTTCTTTGCAAAATGGGACTCGCATGTCATCCTCTACGTACAATAAAATTTCTTTTCTTGGATTTTTTTGTCTCCTGATATTTGGTCACTTGCCTTTTTCTTTCGATCCCGTGCAGCCTCTCAAACGGTGATACCGCTGCTGCTAAATGGGACCCGCATGTCATCCTCTATGTACAATCAAGTTTCTTTTCTTGAATTATTTTTGGCTCCTGATATTTGGTCACTTGCCTTTTTCTTTCGATCTCATGCCACGTTTGAAACGTTGAGGAACCTGCAGGATCATGGGACCCGCATGTCATCCTCTATGTACTATAAAACTTTCTTTTCTTGAATTATTTTTGGCTCCTCATATTTGGTCACTTGCCTTTTTCTTTCGATCACATGCCACGTTTGAAACGTTGAGGAACCTGCTGGCTCATGGGACCCGCATGTCATCCTCTATGTACTATAAAAGTTCATTTTCTTTGGTTTTTTTCACCCTATGATTTTTGGCTATTTCCTTTTTCTTTTGATCCCCTGCCGCCTTGGAAACGTTGAGTAAGCTGCTAGCTCATGGGACCCGCATGTCATCCTCTATGTCCATCAACTTTAATTTCTTGGATTTTTTTGACCCCCTAATTTCTGGCTACTTTCTTTTTCTTTTGATCTCAAGCCGCATTTGAAACGTTGGGACCGCTGCTGCAAAATGGGACCCGCATGTCATCCTCTATGTAAATAAAGTTTCTTTTCTTGGATTATCTTTGGCTCCTGATATTTTGTCACTTGTCTTTTTCTTTCGATCTCATGCCGCCTTTGAAACTTTAAGTAAGCTGCTGGCTCATGGGTCCCGCATGTCATCCTCTACGAACAATAAAAGTTTCCTTTCTTGGAGTTATTTTTTACCCCTAATTTCTGGCTACTTGCCTTTTTCTTTTGATCTCATGCCCCCTTTGAAATGATGAGAACGCTGTTGGCAGGTCGGTCCCACATGTCATCCTCTATGAACAATAAAACTTTCCTTTGATGGATTTATTTTGAACCCCTAATTAATTTCTGGATATTTCCTTTTTTTCTTTTGATCCCCTGCAGCCTTGGAATCGTTGAGGATGCTGCTGCCTCATGGGTCCCGCATGTCATCCTCTCAGAACGGTAAATGTTTATTTTCTTGGATTTTGAATAGCAAATGATTTTTGGCTTATTTTTTCTTTCGATTTCCTGCCGCCTTTAAAACGTTGAGGACGCTGCTGGCTCACAGGTCCCACATGTCAGCCTCTAACATTAAACGCTGAGGATGCTGCTGCCTCATGGGTCCCGCATGTTATCCTCTCAGAACGAAAATGTTTCTTTTCTTGGATTTTGTACCAACAGATTTTTGGTTTATTTTTTCTTTCCATCCCTGCCGCCTTTAAAACGTTGACGACGCTGCTGGCGCATGGGTCCCCGATGTCAGCCTCCCCGTATTAAGAAACATGTGATATCTTGATTATTTTGCAGACAATAAACAGTGTATTTTGCTCTGAGCTATTGCAAAGAGATAAATTAAATCTTTATTTTTACATAAACAAACTTATATGTTGAATCTCCTTGTTTTTTTTGTTTTTGCGAGGCATAGGACTTTCCTGTTTTGGAATGGGCTGAAATTGTACGAATCAAAAGGCGTCCAACGGGATAGTTTGAAGGCCCAGATGGCCAGAAACAGCCCAATTGAAATATTCCTTTTCTTGGATTTTTTGACACCCTTATTTCTGGCTACTTCCTTTTTCTTTTGGTCATGTGCCGCCTTGGAAACATTGAGACCGCGGCTGCAAAATGGGACCCGCATGTCATCCTCTATGTACAATAGAAGTTTCTTTTCTTGGATTATTTTTGGCTCCTGATATTTGGCACTTGTCTTTTTCTTTCGATCTAATGCCGACTTTGAAACCTTTAGACCGGTGCTGCAAAATGGGACCTGCATGTCATTCTCTATGCACAATAAAGTTTCTTTCCTTAGATTATTTTTGGCTCCTGATATTTGGTCACTTTCCTTTTCCTTTCGATCTCATGCCGCCTTAGAAACGTTGAGGAAGCTGCTGGCTCATGGGTCCCGCATGTCATACTCTATGAACAATAAAAGTGTCCTAAATTGGATTTATTTTTTACCCCTAATTTCTGGCTATTTGCCGTTTTCTTTTGATCCCCTGCCCCCTTTGAAACGATGAGGACGCTACTGGAAGGTTGATGTCTACGTTCCCCCTCCTTTCCTGTAGACAGTGTTGGGCCTCCAAGAGCAGAGGTTTGTAGAACAGCAGCAAGTTTTCCCTTAAGTGGATCACCCAAGGTTTATCGAACTCAGGGAGGAAGAGGTCAAAGATATACCTCTCATGCAACCCTGCAACCACAAAGCAAGAAGTCTCTTGTGTCCCCAACACACCTAATAGGTGCACTAGTTCGGCGAAGAGATAGTGAAATACAGGTGGTATGAATATATATGAGCAGTAGCAACGGTGCCAGAAAATACTTGATGATGTCCAGGACTGGCGCGTGGTTGATGGTGGTAGTATTGCAGCAGTAGTAACACAGTGAAACAGTAAACAAGCAGTAGTAACGCAGCAGTATTTAGGAACAAGGCCTAGGGATTAGACTTTCACTAGTGGACACTCTCAACATTGATCACATAACAGAATAGATAAATGCATACTCTACACTTTTGTTGGATGATGAACGCATTGCGTAGGATTACACGAACCCTCAATGCCGGAGTTAACAAGCTCCACAATTTGTTCATATTTAAGTAACCTTTAGTGTAAGATAGATCAAAAGACTAAACCAAGTACTAGTATAGCATGCACACTGTCACCTTCATGCATATGTAGGAGGAATAGATCACATCAATATTATCATAGCAATAGTTAACTTCGCAATCTACAAGAGATCATGATCATAGCATAAACCAAGTACTAACACGGTGCACACACTGTCACCTTTACACACGTGCAGGAGGAATAGGACTACTTTAATAACTTTGCTAGAGTAGCACATAGATAGTAGTGATACAAAACTCATATGAATCTCAATCATGTAAAGCAGCTCATGAGATTATTGTATTGAGGTTCATGGAAGAGAGATGAACCACATAGCTACCGGTACAGCCCCGAGCCTCGATGGAGAACTACTCCCTCCTCATGGGAGCAGCAGCGGTGATGAAGATGGCGGTGGAGATGGCAGCGGTGTCGATGGAGAAGCCTTCCGGGGGCACTTCCCCGCTCCGGCAGCGTGCCAGAACAGAGACTCCTGTCCCCCAGATCTTGGCCTCGCGATGGCGGCGGCTCTGGAAGGTTTCTGTGGGTTTCGTCGAACTTATCAGGGTTTTCGCGACGGAGGCTTTAAATAGGCGGAAGGGCAGCCTCGGAAGGTCGAAGGGGCGCCGACACTATAGGGCGGCGCGGCCAGGGCCTGGGCCGCGCCGGCCTATGGTCTGGGCCCCCCGTGGGTCCACTCTGGCGACTCTCGGGTGTTCTGGATGCTTCCGGGCCAAATAGGAACCTGGGCGTTGATTTCGTCCAATTCCGAGAATATTTCGTTACTAGGATTTCTGAAACCAAAAACAGCAGAAAACAGGAACTGGCACTTCGGCATCTTGTTAATAGGTTAGTTCCAGAAAATGCACGAATATGACATAAAGTGTGCATAAAACATGTAGATAACATCAATAATGTGGCATGGAACATAAGAAATTATCGATACGTCGGAGACGTATCAGCATCCCCAAGCTTAGTTCTGCTCGTCCCGAGCAGGTAAAACGATAACACAGATAATTTCTGGAGTGACATGCCATCATAACCTTGATCATACTATTTGTAAAGCATATGTAGTGAATGCAGCGATCAAAACAATGGTAATGACATGAGTAAACAAGTGAATCATATAGCAAAGACTTTTCATGAATAGCACTTCAAGACAAGCATCAATAAGTCTTGCATAAGAGTTAACTCATAAAGCAATAATTCAAAGTAAAGGCATTGAAGCAACACAAAAGAAGATTAAGTTTCAGCGGTTGCTTTCAACTTGTAACATGTATATCTCATGGATATTGTCAACATAGAGTAATATAATAAGTGCAATATCCAAATATGTAGGAATCAATGCACAGTTCACACAAGTGTTTGCTTCTTGAGGTGGAGAGAAATAGGTGAACTGACTCAACAATGAAAGTAAAAGAATGGTCCTCATAGAGGAAAAGCATCGATTGCTATATTTGTGCTAGAGCTTTGATTTTGAAAACATGAAACAATTTTGTCAACGGTAGTAATAAAGCATATGTATCATGTAAATTATATCTTACAAGTTGCAAGCCTCATGCATAGTATACTAATAGTGCCCGCACCTTGTCCTAATTAGCTTGGACTACCGGATCATCACAATGCACATGTTTTGACCAAGTGTCACAAAGGGGTACCTCTATGTCACTTTGTACAAAGGTCTAAGGAGAAAGCTCGCATTGGATTTCTCGCTATTGATTATTCTCAACTTAGACATCCATACCGGGACAACATAGACAACAGATAATGGACTCCTCTTTTATGCATAAGCATGTAACAACAATTAATAATTTTCTCATTTGAGATTGAGGATATATGTCCAAACCTGAAACTTCCACCATGGATCATGGCTTTAGTTAGCGGCCCAATGTTCTTCTCTAACAATATGCATGCTTAACCATAAGGTGGTAGATCGCTCTTACTTCAAACAAGACGGACATGCATAGCAACTCACATGATATTCAACAAAGAATAGTTGATGGCGTCCCCAGAAACATGGTTATCGCACAACAAGCAACTTAATAAGAGATAAAGTGCATAATTACATATTCAATACCACAATAGTTTTTAAGCTATTTGTCCCATGAGCTATATATTGCAAAGGTGAATGATGGAATTTTAAAGGTAGCACTCAAGCAATTTACTTTGGAATGGCGGAAAAATACCATGTAGTAGGTAGGTATGGTGGACACAAATGGCATAGTGGTTGGCTCAAGTATTTTGGATGCATGAGAAGTATTTCCTCTCGATACAAGGTTTAGGCTAGCAAGGCTTATTTGAAACAAACACAAGGATGAACCGGTGCAGCAAAACTCACATAAAAGACATATTGAAAACATTATAAGACTCTACACCGTCTTCCTTGTTGTTCAAACTCAATACTAGAAATTATCTAGACTTTAGAGAAACCAAATATGCAAACCAAATTTTAGCATGCTCTATGTATTTCTTCATTAATGGGTGCAAAGTATATGATGCAAGAGCTTAAACATGAGCACAACAATTGCCAAGTATCACATTACCCAAGACATTTATAGCAATTACTACATGTATCATTTTCCAATTCCAACCATATAACAATTTAACGAAGAAGAAACTTCGCCATGAATATTAAAAGCTAAGAACACATGTGTTCATACGAACCAGCGGAGCGTGTCTCTCTCCCACACAAGCATTTATTCAAACAAAAACAAAAATAGAAACAAACAAACAGACGCTCCAAGTAAAGCACATAAGATGTGATGGAATAAAAATATAGTTTTAGGGGAGGAACCTGATAATGTTGTCGATGAAGAAGGGGATGCCTTGGGCATCCCGAAGTTTAGACGCTTGAGTCTTCTTGATATATGCAGGGGTGAACCACCGGGGCATCCCCAAGCTTAGAGCTTTCACTCTCCTTGATCATGTTGCATCATACTCCTCTCTTGATCCTTGAAAACTTCCTCCACACCAAACTCGAAACAACTCATTAGAGGGTTAGTGCACAATAAAAATTAACATATTCAGAGGTGACACAATCATTCTTAACACTTCTGGACATTGCATAACGCTACTGGACATTGGTGGATCAAAGAAATTCATCCAACATAGCAAAAGAGGCAATGCGAAATAAAAGGCAGAATCTGTCAAAACAGAACAGTTCGTATTGACGAATTTTAAAATGGCACCAGACTTGCTCAAATGAAAATGCTCAAATTGGATTAAAGTTGCGTACATATCTGAGGATCATGCACGTAAATTGGCTTAATTTTCTGAGCTACCTACAGGGAGGTAGACCCAGATTCGTGACAGCAAAGAAATCTGGAACTGCGCAGTAATCCAAATCTAGTACTTACTTTTCTATCAAAGACTTTACTTGGCACAACAAAACACAAAACTAAGATAAGGAGAGGTTGCACAGTAGTAAACAACTTCCAAGACACAAATATAAAACAAAGTACTGTAGCAAAATAACACATGGGTTATCTCCCAAGAAGTTCTTTCTTTATAGCCATTAAGATGGGCTCAGCAGTTTTAATGATGCACTCATAAGAAATAGTAGTTGAAGCGAAAGAGAGCATCCAGAGGCAAATTCAAAACACATTTAAGTCTAACATGCTTCCTATGCATAAGAATCTTGTAAATAAACAAGTTCATGAAGAGCAAAGTAACAAGCATAGGAAGATAAAACAAGTATAGCTTGAAAAATTTCAGCACATAGAGAGGCATTTTAGTAACATGAAAATTTTTACAACCATATTTTCCTCTCTCATAATAACTTTCAGTAGCATCATGAGCAAACTCAACAATATAACTATCACATAAAGCATTCTTATCATGAGTCTCATGCATAAAATTATTACTCTCCACATAAGCATAATCAATTTTATTAGTAATTGCGGGAGCAAATTCAACAAAGTAGCTATCATCAAATATAGGAGGCATATTGTAACCATAATCAAATTTATCCTCCAAAACAGGTGGCAACAAAAGACCACTATCATTATAATCATCATATATAGGAGGCAAAGTATCATCAAAGTAAATTTTCTCCTCAATTCTTGGGGGACTAAAAAGATCATGCTCATCAAAACCAGCTTCCCCAAGCTTAGAATTTTCCATATTATTAGCAACAATGGTGTTCAAAGTATTCATGCTAACATGTTCCATGGGTTTTTTAATTTTCGGATCAAACCATCCATGTCTTAACTCAGGAAATAGAATAAAAAGCTCATTGTTGTCCATTATGCCAAACTAGTGTAAACAAGAAACAAAAAGTTGCAATTGCAGGATCTAAAGGAAATAGCTTCGAGTACTTACGACGCCGGGAAATAGCTTAGTAGCCGAGATCCGGAGTGTGAGTACCTTTTACCTTTCCTCCCCGGCAACGGCGCCAGAAAAGTGCTTGATGTCTACGTTCCCCCTCCTTTCCTGTAGACAGTGTTGGGCCTCCAAGAGCAGAGGTTTGTAGAACAGCAGCAAGTTTTCCCTTAAGTGGATCACCCAAGGTTTATCGAACTCAGGGAGGAAGAGGTCAAAGATATACCTCTCATGCAACCCTGCAACCACAAAGCAAGAAGCCTCTTGTGTCCCCAACACACCTAATAGGTGCACTAGTTCGGCGAAGAGATAGTGAAATACAGGTGGTATGAATATATATGAGCAGTAGCAACGGTGCCAGAAAATACTTGATGATGTCCAGGACTGGCGCGTGGTTGATGGTGGTAGTATTGCAGCAGTAGTAACACAGTGAAACAGTAAACAAGCAGTAGTAACGCAGCAGTATTTAGGAACAAGGCCTAGGGATTAGACTTTCACTAGTGGACACTCTCAACATTGATCACATAACAGAATAGATAAATGCATACTCTACACTTTTGTTGGATGATGAACGCATTGCGTAGGATTACACGAACCCTCAATGCCGGAGTTAACAAGCTCCACAATTTGTTCATATTTAAGTAACCTTTAGTGTAAGATAGATCAAAAGACTAAACCAAGTACTAGCATAGCATGCACACTGTCACCTTCATGCATATGTAGGAGGAATAGATCACATCAATATTATCATAGCAATAGTTAACTTCACAATCTACAAGAGATCATGATCATAGCATAAACCAAGTACTAACACGGTGCACACACTGTCACCTTTACACACGTGCAGGAGGAATAGGACTACTTTAATAACTTTGCTAGAGTAGCACATAGATAGTAGTGATACAAAACTCATATGAATCTCAATCATGTAAAGCAGCTCATGAGATTATTGTATTGAGGTACATGGAAGAGAGATGAACCACATAGCTACCGGTACAGCCCCGAGCCTCGATGGAGAACTACTCCCTCCTCATGGGAGCAGTAGCGGTGATGAACATGGCGGTGGAGATGGCAGCGGTGTCGATGGAGAAGCCTTCCGGGGGCACTTCCCCGCTCCGGCAGCGTGCCGGAACAGAGACTCCTGTCCCCCAGATCTTGGCCTCGCGATGGCGGCGGCTCTGGAAGGTTTCTGTGGGTTTCGTCGAACTTATCAGGGTTTTCGTGACGGAGGCTTTAAATAGGCGGAAGGGCAGCCTCGGAAGGTCGAAGGGACGCCGACACTATAGGGCGGCGCGGCCAGGGCCTGGGCCGCGCCGGCCTATGGTCTGGGCCCCCTGTGGGTCCACTCTGGCGACTCTCGGGTGTTCTGGATGCTTCCGGGCAAAATAGGAACCTGGGCGTTGATTTCGTCCAATTCCGAGAATATTTCGTTACTAGGATTTCTGAAACCAAAAACAGCGAGAAAACGAGGCTGGGACTTCGGCATCTTGTTAATAGGTTAGTTCCAGAAAATGCATGAATATGACATAAAGTGTGCATAAAACATGTAGATAACATCAATAATGTGGCATGGAACATAAGAAATTATCGATACGTCGGAGACGTATCAAAGGTCGGTCCCACATCCTCTATGAACAATAAAAGTTTCCTATGATGGATTTATTTTTGACCCCTTTTGATCCCCTGCCGCCTTGGAATCGTTGAGGATGCTGCTGCCTCATGGGTCCCGCATGTCAGCCTCTCAGAATGGTAAATGTTTCTTTTCTTGGATTTTTTTACCAACTGATTTTTGGCCTTTGTCTTTCGATCTCCTGCCGCCTTTAACACGTTGGGGACGCTGCCGGCTCAGGGGTCCCACATGTCAGCCTCTATGAACAATAAACCTTTACTTTGTTTGATTTATTATTGACCCATAATTTCTTGGTATTTGCCTTTTTCTTTCGATCTCATGCCGCCTCTGAAACGTTGAGACGCTGCTGGCTCTTGGGTCCCTGTCAGCCTCTATGAACAGTAAAAGTTTCCTTTGTTTGATTTATTTTTGACCCTAATTACTGGCTATTTGCCTTTTTTTATCCCCTGCCGTCTTTGAAACTAAGAGGACGCTGCTGGCCCATGGGTCCCACATCTCAGCCTCTCTGAACGATAAACCTTTCCTTTCTTTTTTTCTCGATCCAGTGCCGCCTTGGAAACGGTGAGACCGCTCCTGCAAAACGGGACCCATATGTCATCCTCTATGTACAATAAAAGTTTCTTTCCTTGGATTATTTTTGGCACCTGATATATGGTCACTTGCCTTTTTTCCGATCCCCTGCCGCCTTTGAAACGTTGAGGACGCTGCTGGCTCGTGGGTCCCACATGTCAGCCTCTATGAACAATAAACATTTCATTTCTTGGATTTATTTTTGACCGCTGATTTCTGGCAACTTTGCTTTTTCTTTCGATCCCCTGCCGCCTTTGTTAAAGTTGAGGACGCTGCTGCAAAATGCATCCCACATGTCAGCTTCTCTGTACGATAATTGTTTCCTTTCTTGGATTTTTTTCCACGGCTAGTCGATGGGTCCACGATGTCAGCCTCTATGTACAAGAAATATGTGATTTCTCGATATGTTTTAACCCGAGATATGTAGGATACTTGCTTTTTTTCGATCCCTTTTGTTTGTCTTTACCTTCAAATGTTGAGGGACGCTACTGGCAAATGGGTCCTGCTCTAGCATTCTCAACTGAAGGAAAAACTGAAATATTGCCTATTCATTTGTTTTTCGTACTCCATGCACCTAATCCATACTAACTGTTGATCCAGGTTTTAGTTCAACTTAATTAGTTCAAATTTGATCTACGAGGAAGTATGTAATATATTTTGGGTTCACAACACTACACTTGTTAACAACAATCTGATGAAGAGGTTTGTAATTTTTTTAAACTACAAATACACTCAAAGATCTTGCAAACTGATAGAATAAATCTTGGAACTTTAAATAATTTATGAAAATTTTGAAATCGACTATATGAATATATCAAAATATAGATCCCATGTAGATGCGCATACTGGCTATGCACATTTAAAAAGAATCATAATCATAATTGATACGAAATAAAAATAACTTTATATGTAGAATCTCGGTTTCTTGAGGGCCAATCATAGGATCTCCGTGTTTAAATTAGGAAGGGCCCCAATGGCATGAGTCGGAGGCCCATTAAATGTTTTTGGATTGTTATCAGCGAAGTAAGCGGTGACGGCAATCACCATGTACATGGCGGCGGCAGCCCAAAAGTACAAACAATTGGCCCATGCAGGGAAGGTAGTACTTTTTTTATTGGGAAGGTTGTCTGGGCTAACCCCAAAAAAAAGTGGTGCTACATGGGGTAGCACTTGAACCCGGAATGAGACCATGAACAGTACATATGCTACATGCTACAGTACTTGGTTCTTAGCTATCTATTTTCGATCCAACGTCCAAATCTACAAGTCAACCAACTGTTCATCTGTGCTTGCTGATGTCAAGGCACTGGATCCTGGACGCTTGAACCCATGATCGTTCGAGGGTTGCCTATTTGCACATAATATGTTTTGTCAGCGGGCACTTCACTAGTTTGTGCAAAACATATCCAGCGCAGGATTCGAAAAAATATCACGTTTTTTTCTTTACGGAAACAACAGAACATCTCATGTTCATCACAATCCAGCCAACATAAGCACATAATAATTAATAGTACAACTAGAGAGCTGTACATATAAATAAGGTTTGTCAAGCTTCATGCACTAGCCAACGCAATCAAAAGTCAGAACTGATGGAAAGGGCTAGGCAATCCACTTATACATCTCAATACCCCTCCTCACGTGTGACCGGAAGAAGGGAAGAGGTCAACACAAGGAGACTCTCAAGAGGCATATACGTGGACTCCGAGGAGGGCAACGGAGGGCAGCACCAATTTTTAGGATAAATTACGAAAGCCAGGTCTCGAACTCGAGACCCTGGGCTCTGATACCATGCCAAGCTTCATACGCAAGCCAACACAACCAAAAGTCTGAACTAATGGAAAGGGCTAGGCAATCCACTAATCCAGTAATGGTACCATCATGTTCACCACAATGCATCATTATACTATTATAGACCAGCTCTCTCTACAGAACATTTGTAAGACAACTTAATACAGCTGTGATTCATTTTGTTGCCCCAGCGATGGGTGATAACCTGAACACCATATAACCTTCTCACAGCAATTGTAACCAAATATGAGCACCTGCAATGATTTGGTGTCAATCTTCTTGAAGGTCAGGAGGTATCCTACCTTCAAGTCATGTGCTTTGACAAACTCACGGCCATCCTGCGTCCATTAAAACATTGCCATCTTGTTGCTTCAGGTCCACAATCCAGGTGCATGCAGTGGACATCTTCAGGTTGATGGACTCTGGACACCCACCGTAAAACCAGGGTAGAACACGACTGGGGATGTTAATCACCTCTAACTCCGATGTACATAGTACCTTGCAGAAGCTGTCAGCGGTATTCTCCTCATCGATGCGCCTAAACACCTTGCACACTGGGGCTGGCTCTACAGATGTCTCCTTCCATGATAAGCTCTCTCCAAGCTTGAGCTTCTTGTTTGAACACTGCAAAAAAGAGGCCTCAATTAGATAATGCCTCTAGCTTCTGACCGTAATTCCAAGCAAATGCATAATCAAAGGCACCTAGCAAAGTCAGCGGATCATTGTTCTTATCGAACACACAGTCTGAACAATAAGCTTCTGAATCTAGCTAGGATGATATGTACAACCTTGTATCATCAAATTATTCAGCATAGTGTATCATTGTATCGCAGAAGCCAAATCGATATAAATAGTAGCTATGAGAATAGAAATCAAGCTAGCATGAGCCATGCATGCTTGCTGGCTAGGTCTAGCATCAGAGTAATGCATCTGCAGTTCATCATCACTTGATCTGAGATCGACCAAGCAAACAAAAAAAAAATCAGCGTCGGCCTAAAGAGTCCATAAGCCAGACATGCATGCTCGGTGTCCTCATATGTGATTATCGGCCGTGGATTGACCAATATCATATTTGAACGATTATTATTGCACACATTAGATCCAGTCCCAACCTAGCTAGCATGCGTGCATGTGTAGCCCGAGTCTTTACCAGAGGATTAATATATACACTGGATGAGAGAAATAGTCTATATCAAACAATGCTAAGCAACCGGCAATACAGCTTAGATATAATAAAGATGTGACCGGCAACGCTAGTGATTCGGGGGAAACATACCGCCATTGCAGCCATGGACCGAGAGAATCGGGGATGCCGCGCCGCCTTAGTGGAGTTTTTAGGTGCGACATCGCCGCATCCGTAGAGGACGGAGTCCAAGCCGCGTAGTCCGAGCGGTGGTGGACGCCGGTGGTGTAGGGAGAGGACTCAGGGGAGATGGACGGCGAGGGATCTGGGGAGATCTGAACATGAGGGGGCTGTGAGAAACTGAGAATGATACATCAGCAAGGGAATAAATGCGCGTGTCCCCCCGGTCAAAAAAATGCGCGTTTCTTGGAGGAACGAAGCCAGGTACGCAGGAATCCACACAGAAAACTTCACCCGGCGGGTCATTGGGCTTTATCAGTATCTGGTGGGGCCCGGACCTACATACCAGTGAGACAGGTCGTGTGGGTTATGATCCGATCAGTGTGCACACAGAAATTGCATTCAGAGCTAAAGGCCTCAGGCTACGTTGTACTATACAGTATATCCATTTATTTTGGTAAAATGAAAACGATACTCCATCTGATCCTCATTACTTGATGATAAAATGGATATCTCTACAACTAACAGTATCTCAAAAAAATGGATCGGAGGGAGCATTAAGAGGTGTCAAAAAAAAACTGCAAACAAACATGGATGTAAGCGGTTGAGTATTAAACCAGTGCGTAAAATACCTTTATATCTCGACCATGTAACAATGAATATGAGAAGTTTTGGGGGTTTGACCATCTGCACTTGTGTTCGCTACAATCGTTCGCTACAATCAGATCAAAAAAATTGGTCACTTTTACACTTTCTAAAATAAAATGTTGAGCTCCATGTAGCTAGGTATAATACAAATCATCAGACCGCACATTGAAACTACCGCAACATATCACAGTAAATTAAAGTAAAATAAAATATGTCTAACATATACTATATTAGCTAATTAACAAAGTCTCATCACATTGTATCTGATCCCCAGTTCAGCTTAATACAAAAACCAAGTTCAGCATGAACATCAGCAGGGCACTACCCCAGGTCCAAAAGCAGCATCTAGTTAATTCAATAAAATATTGAGGTGTTTCTGATCCCCTCTTCCTAAAAGCACTGCAGATCATGCATGCAACTAAGGGTGATCAGCACAAAATATTACCCTCTGGGTGGAGGTGTTACAGTCGTAGATCAACACATTCATCAAGGAAGTGTCTTTCACCTCGAAGACGAGAATGTCACCGAGCTGCAGTTCATGCGCCTCTGCAAACCCGAACCAACCATCCTTCAAGACCAGTTCACCCTGGTACTCATCGATGTGCACATACCAGGCGTAGCCTACGCTGGTCTTGAGCTTGATAGGCCTGGGAAGAATCCCTTTCAGACATTGCTTGAATTCTCTGGGGATGACCAACATATACATGTCGCCGTCCAGTTGCACATAGAAGCGCGAGGGCTGAGGAGGGTCCGCCGAGTGACCAACCCGTTTAGGGCGGCCTTTCCCTCGCCCTTTTAATATACAACGTTGAATTGCTGCATCACGCCTGCCCGTCACCTTTGGCTTTTTGGCTAGTGAATTTCTTTGAATTCTGAACTCGGGGGGTGCAGAGGACATGTACAATCACCAGTCCTAAGACGTAGTTGCTCATTGACGTTGGAGCGAGTTTGCTTCTGCATCTAGTTAAGCACTGTTTGTATCAATCAACAGCATATAAATCAAAACGTAACATACATGGAGAAAATGCATCTAGCTATCTCTTTAATTAGTTTGCACAAAATCTAGCAGCAGCAAGACAATTTGATTTTACATGTACTGAGCAAGCTTTCAGACTTTCTGAAACAGGTAACATGGAGCATATATTTGTATGTTCAGACTGCGAAACCCTGCTCTGTGATGGATACTATTACTTAACATCTTTTTGCCAGAACTAGTACTTAACATCTACTGTTTCCCATCATTAAAAAAACATTTGCAGAAGAATACTACTACGGTTTCCCATCATTAAAGAAAAAAGAACTTGTTAAAACCCCAACTATCATTGACTACTTACACCTGCATCCTAGTGAGTTCAGGACAACTTACAGCCACTTTTGGTGGTGCCACCACCGGAGAAGACCGTGCCGCGGGGGTTGGGGTCGGCGCAACCGGAGAAGCTGGTGCCGCCGCCAGGGAAATCAGTGCCGAGCCAGATGGTGCTTCCAGCGGAGAAGAAAGTACCGCAAGAGATGGAACCGACGCTGCCAAAGGGTAAAAAACGGATGTACCCGTAGATCCTTCTCTAGTCACGATCTGGATAGAAGAGACTGGACGTCCATCAAGCTGCTGGAGGATGCGGTGGATCAAATCGGCTGAGTTCAGGAAATATCGGCGATGTTCATCTGTGTCGGCGGCCGTTACCGCCAGGCAGCTGCCAGTGGAGGGAGGAGGTGAGCCGTTCATGGCAGTCATTAGTGTAAACGAGGTGAAGTAGGTGGGAGAGATAGAGGGTTCGGGACTGAAGTAATTGTAGTCTGCTCTCTCTTTTTTACAAGCATGCGTCCTCAGGCAGATTTTTTTTAGATGCGTACTCAGGCTGCTTTGTCAAACCAGGGCCTCAATGAAGCCCAGTTAACTATTTCCCCGCTAAAAGAGCGCTATAGCATATCTAGAGGGTCCACGCTTAGTAATTTTGCTCGCTGAGGCGCTATTTGCGAAACAGCATGCTATATCGCCCTAAAACTTCATAGTGTTAGCGCACTATTTTTTTCAGGCAAGTTGCTTTCACTTTTTCGTGGTGATGAACTACAATCTGTTGGTTCCACTTCTAAGTCAGAAGATAATATCGCTAATGCTAATATGTTTTAATAAATAATTTATACTATGTTGTTGCCTTGTGAAATGTTGATGTTAGCCTTCTAAAATACTTGAGATCTATTTCTATATGTGGTTATGTATGTATGATTCAGTCACTTTTGGACTATATATATCTATTCGCTCTAGTAAAATTATTTATTTTTAGGCTATATTTAGTATTATTTTGAAAATGCTATTTAAATATACCACACTATTACCACGATATAGCGTTCATATCGTTTGAAGGAGGCTGCCGCTAATTCATTTAGCACGCTATTTTAAAACTTAAGATGCGTTTGGTGGCCTGCATCCAGGCTGGTGGGGAAATACCGTACCCAAGTGCTTAAAAGATTGCACCTTTTAGCAGGAAAACATTAGGGCACGTCCAACACAGGCGCTACTGCAAGGGCGCTAGGAATTATTTCCTCGTCGTTTGGCGGTTGGAGAGGTGAATCCCTGCGGTAGGCCTACTGTCGACGCAAAAGAAAGCAGGGCGTGAAACTCTTTTCACCTGTCCTAGCTAAAGCACCGGAACCAACAGGAAGTCAGTCTGCCATCAGCAATTAGCGCTGCAAGGAGAGTACCTGGAGGATTTTACAATATTTTGACATTCATTTGTTCTCTATTAGCGCCATATAGTATATAGCATTGTAATGCCCTTATACTCCTCTCAACATTAAAAAAAAGGTGTGCATATACTAATAACGATTCTTTGAAATGAAACTACCAATAAACACACATGCACGGTATACGAAGGATGGAAATACAGAGTTCATCACCATCCGTTTTAAATTATAAGATTAGATTACTTCAATGTGGGCTACATACACACTAAAATGAGTAAACAGACACACTGAAATGGGTCCAGGTATATAAGATTCAGAAAAAAGGAAGAGCATCTTAAGATACAGAACAGATTACTGAATTGTTCAAACATATCGTACAAAAAAGATTATTTTCTCCAGAAAGATTCATGGCTCAGTTTAGGGTTGCATCAACATGCGGATATTTTTCAGACTAGGCTTAAACCACATTGTCGCCTGTCGGGGAAATCCCCAACCATCTTCTGGAAGGGTGATAACTCCCATGAGCTCATTTTCCCCTTGCTGCAGGTTACAACGACAAATACAACTAAATGCTGGTTCCCGAAATGCATAGAACGCGATGTACACACAATTTGACCTCATGAACGGAGTCAATGTTCCATCAGGAGCATTGCCATCATTTATCTTCAGGTTCATTGGATAATTCAGTCCAATGAACAGAGAGTGTGTGCCAAGGCTGTCAACTCGACTCCAATTGGGTCCAATCAGGGATAGATCTTTCTCAAAAATATGTATGACAGGGGCAGGATACTCTCGCAGGATAAGGCCATTACCATGATGCAGAACTTCTGCAGGCTCAAGGTGATCATTGCTACGTATATACCGATCTTCATGGATGATCATCAAGCACTTGCCATCGGCTGATCGAGCTAAAAACCATCTGCCAGACGGTTCCTTCATCGGTGATGGGATCACGAATGGCAGGGCAAGGTGGGCATCTGCATTGTAAACAGAGACAAAAAAAATAGTGTTTGAATGGCTCAGGAAGACAAAAATACCAGTAGCTGCAACTTCACATTTGTAGGATCAAATGGAGGATGCAGTCATTATACTTGTATAAAAACTCGAAGAAATAAAATTGTTCCCATTTGAGATGTATGTTAATTACACTCATATTCATTGATGGTAGATACATGTCTCAACCTTATCTGATCCATGATTGTAATGCTTTGAGTACATCGAATATTCAAATAAATTGAAAGTTTGCATGCATCAATTGATGAAGAGGCCAGGGCTAAGCTCCTTATTCATATTCTGATAAGAGCATGCAGTAACTAATTCAGGAATGCATTCATATACTGCAATAATCTGGTTTGGGTTGACAGATTAGTGCACTGCATATACTACTGTAATTCGTTTGTAGCAATGGTTCAGTCAGGTTAGGATAATTAAATGGTGCACAGTCATTTGAAAGGTGAAAAAAATCTTATTGACCAATTAGTTAATTCAGTTACAATATATCATGAATGGGCTTGATATTAAAATTTAGTGCGAAGTATATCATATGGATTGAAGAATTACCGGCCTGTGATTGATCCCAGCAATATGTGGTGCCGGTCAACCCATCCACCGCAACAATGAAGCCGTTGTGCTCGATGGCGTCACTGTAATCTACACCCCAACTATAAAGAGAGAATAACCTCCACTCCTGGCTACCATTAGCCAGGTAAGCGAGTCCAGAATTGAATAGAGCGATGAGCTTGTAATCTGAGTAATGTCCAGCTTTTGTGGGCACTTCGCAAATTACAATCTTCAACAAAAACATGGCACGCCCATACGTCATGTACCTTTCAGGAGGCAAGTCGGGGAAGCCAATCCATTCCTCCCGAAAAATGTTGCAAGTTTCCGACGATGGTAGGGAGATTTCTTGGTGCGTGTAGATGTTCGCGAGGAACCAGTTCCCACCACTGTCCACGCCGGCGATCCAGTCGCCGTTCATGCCAACCCAGAATCTATTGTCCATGAACGGCAGGATGGCTGTGCGCCGAGGATGGTCGAGGGGCACAACGTGGTACACCGTGTGGTGCGCACTACTATCATCATAGTGCCAATGGGCAGAATCGGGCATCAGCAAGCAGGGTCCATCCCAATGGTGTAGATTCATGTTGTCGGCGACATGGCGGCACAGCGTTTTGGAGCATGCGGCTAGCCGGACGTCGACTGTAACGTCCAGAATCTGGGCAATGAGATTGAACAGCTCGGCGGGGAGCTTCCCCCAGTCGCCATACAGCTGGTCGCCGTTCGATGCCGCCATGGAGACGAGAAGGATTTAAGAGGGCGGAAGCAAGTATGTGTGATTGGAGTTTTGTAGGAGAGTCGAGCGGGAAGGAGGAGTGCTGCGGTTCTGCGGAGGGGTGAGGAGAGAAAGCTATGCAAATGGGAGATCTAGAGGATGAAATTTTTTGCTAGCAGCGCTTCGCGAGTGGAGAACGATGATGGAAGTGGAGAGCCAAGGATGGAAACGATGGAGGTGAAGAGTAGGAGTGGATATGACTTTTTTTATTCTTCGACGAGTGCATCGAGGCGCCGAGTAAAACTTCGGCTAGGATAGCACGCCACTACGTCTGGTGCGATTCTTGTCCCGTCAAATCAGTTTGACCACAGAAATGGTTTCTTTATTAGTACAGTATAACTTAATTTTTTCGAACAATATATACTACTCCATTTAATATACTCACTCCGATTCATATTACTTGTCAAATGATATGGATGAATCTTGAACTAAAATGTGTCTAGATATATCCATATTATAGTCAACTAATATGAATCGGAGTTTGTTTGGTTCAAAGGATTTCTAAAGGTATCTTGTACGGAGTAGGATTTTTACACATAGGGATTTTTCCTATAGAGCTTGCTTGATTCAAAGGATTGAGAACCCTCCAAAATACCTATGGATTGCTTTCTCTACAATCCTATCTCCTGGTAATATTGCTATGTATCTATAACAACTATGAAATGAACTCAATCTCAATAGAAATTTCCTTTGTCTTTCCTAATCAAACAACTAGTTATTTTATGTCTTCGTTTACAAATTAAGATAATTTTTAGGTTATAGGTAATCATCGAGCTTATGTGATCATCTTTTATGATCAAACTTACTTGATCAGCCGCGGAGGCGCAAAGGAGCAGCGGTGTGCATTAATACAGCCGCATGGGGAAGGCACAGCTAGCGACGATGAGACGTATCGCCAGCATTGGCCTAGGGAACCGTCGCCACCATTAATAAAAGCTATCCCTTTGGGCACCATGTCTCCCACTACTCGTGTCACGCGCGCATGTGGGTTAATGATGGATGGGCTGGGGAAGGCGGACAGAAAACATGACAACCAGGGGGAAAATAAATAAAAATAATACAAAGTCGAAAATATTATTAGATAGAAAGTTTGACTAAGTTTTTACCAAATGCATTAATATGCAAGATACAAAATCAATATTATTAGATAGAAAATAAATTATATTTTCATATGGTGTCTACAAAATATTATATGTGCTGATAGGTTTGGTCGAACTTTACTTGGTTTGGCTTTTCAAGAAAAATATACTAAGCTTTAAGCATTGGAACGGAGGTATTTTTCGAAGCACCTACATGTCTTTAGAAGACAAAAGAAAACATGGAGTAAGGTTGTTTTTTGTGCAAAAGTTTACGTCAAAATCTGGTTATGTGTGTAAAAAGAATCTCAAATTGTGTTATGTGCAAAAACTGCACCAACAAGTGGTGGTATGTGCAATTTCCTCCGTCACACAAAAGGCAAGCCATTGATTCATACTTAATTGTGAATAATTACAAAAGTAGTAGGCAACTAATAAGCGCACATGATTAAACTGCTATGCGAGATCTTCAGCCACCAGAAGTCATTCCCGCGCCTCTCTAGCATTGAAAATCACGCGTTCTGCGACTTCCATCAAAGAGACAAGCTGAGCTTTGATCCGTTCTCCCAGATGAATGGCCTCGTCACAACTCCTACGAGCGCAGGCCGTGATCTCATCCACTTCTAGGAAAGACACCGCCTGCCTGTACCGAAATATCTTGATCCCTAACTCTCTGTTCTCCTCCCGCATGCTGGCAAGATCCAACTTCATCCTCCGACAGGATAAGCAAGGGGAGTGATCCTGCCAAAGGTAACAACAAACATATCGAGCGTTACCGGCAAACGAAATGCACAAAATAGCTGATTAACGAATGTGGTCACTAACATGTAGGACAGACTTAAGTGGTGTCTACATGTCAGTGACTCGAAGTACCAAAAACCAGCAACCCAAAGTCAGCTAATATTAACCTCCGTCTTCAGCTCCTTCATCCTCTTGAACGGTGGGGAAGCTGGCAACTTATCTTCTTCTACGACCTCTCGCTGGAACCTGACGTCGAAGGATGAGAGATCCTGCGAACGGATGTGCTGCGCCTGCGCGTGCGATTCCCCAGGGCGCTTCTGGCGTAACTCGGAGTTCTCGGCGCCGAGATGCGGAAGTTCCGCTCCCGGGGCCTTGTTGACCCTAAGCCGAGATAGCTTATGTGTAAGCCGACGAAAAATGTTCAAAATGTTATAGATCAGGCATATCATTACCAGTGCAAACGAGGTAAGTGAATCTCCGGGATCTCGCCCAACGACCACGGTTGGTCCGATGCCACCACATCTTCTCCGAGATTGACTAACTCCTTTACATCATCTTCTCCGAGCTTGACCATCTCCTTTACATCATCTTCTGCTCCGAGCTTGACCATCTCCTTTACATCATCTTCTCCTGCGAGCTTGATCATCTGCCTCACATCATCTTCTCCGGCGATATCGACCCTCTCCTGCGGAAGATAACAGATATAAGTCCGAGTATTACCAACAAAACGAAGGTAATTAAAAGAGGCGTAGTAACCCTTGTGTCCTGGCTCATCAACAGCGGGGACGCTGAGCCCGCATCATCTCCTCCGAGATCTCCCTTCGCAGGCAGGATTGTTAGAGACAGTGTACTTCTGGTAGTAGTATTTATGCGTGGGGCGCCAGGGGGTCGAGAAGCTAGGACTGCATCTTCTCCTCCGAGCTCTTCCTTGGTAGACATGACAAATGAAACGAGGTGTGGGGGGCGTAAAGGTATAAAATGGCGGACGGCCGTCCCGCCTCGGCCCTCCAAGGCTTATTTTTTTTGCCTTACTAAACTAAAAACCATATTTTGCGTCTCACACGTCTTCCCTAAGAGGGCTGCAGGGTCCCATGCATGCAGGTCCCACACTTTAGTGAGCACAAGTCATGTGCGGTAGGTAGGCAAACTTCCAACAATCTTCTTTGTCAAGTGAAGACACGTCGTCAAGACTCTCTCTCTCTATCTCCCCCCTTTTGTCATTGAAAAAAAAGAATATTAGACGGGGGCCTAGCCTGCACTGCAGGGGGGGGGGGGTGATTTTGACAAAGTAACCCTTTTGGTGAAGAAAAACACAGAATGAGCCACACAAAAAGGTTAGTCCAGTGAAATAGATTGCTCAGAGGGTCAGTCCGTGCTTTTCTTTGCCAAAAGGGTTATTTCTGTCAAAATCGCCGCACTGCAGGTTTGCAGCACTGAAAAACCTTGCGTGCCAGTCAACATCACTTCCCGGAAAGGTTGAAGCATTTCGAGGCCGTGACTGCTCTCCCTTCCTCTTCTCCTTCCGTGTGATCCCTCTTCCACCTTTTATCCTTTGCAATATATGCAAAAAATTGTCCGTGACTTGTGCTCACTGAAGTGTGGGACCTCACGCATGGAAACCACACGTAAGTGATAGACCTGTTGGTGTAATAATTTGGGTGATCATTATACTGTATTAGAACTCCGTACAAAGATTCGTATGGATTCAAGGGTAGGAAAGCCAAGTTAGTAACTCACTTTTTCCGCGCGTGAAGGGAGGGGGTGGGCAGTATGGTACCCTGAATTTGTGTGACCCCCCAAAACTAGCAAATACGAGAGAGGCATCGAAAGAAACACACTCGTCCCCTACCCCCCTCCCCACTAAATTTGAAATCAAGCCAAACAAAAAAGGCAATCGAAAAGCATGGACTGTTCATCTTTTTCTATATAGTTAGGGTTAGGGTTTAGGGTTTATAGAGATGCACATATTTTCATTTTACATTTGTGATGTAGCATAATACATAGGTAAGATACCAAGCATGACCTTTGTTAGAATAACGATTAACGTGTTCTCTCACCTTTAGATTCAAATGGGCATAAACATTCAGAAAAATCAAAAAACAATGAAAAACCAAAAGCACACATAGTCTTCTTATGTCATATAGTAGGAATTGAAGTTAATAAACAAGGTCTAGACATATTCAAACCAGACAAATCATGTATCTACACCTAACCCTAAACTTTGTCTTCTGAAGTCAAGCATGAAGAGAAATGGTTTTGGGTTTCAAACATGGAAATTGCAAAAACCTCCCAACAAAAGCTTCATTTTAGAGTGACTAAGAAGGATACACGCTTACCTTTTCATTTTCATGTTTGAAACTTGTTTAAATCTAGGTCAAACCTAGGATTTGACCAAGATTCAAATGGGCATAAACATTAAGAAAATAAAAAATGAAAAACCAATGCACATATAGTCTTCTTATGTCATATAGCTAGTAAGCATTCAAGTTGATAAACAAGCATGTCTAGACAAATTCAAACTCGACAAATCATGTATATACCCACTAACCCTAAACTATTTCTTATGAAGTCAACCATGAAGAGAAGTGTTTTGGGTTTCAAACATTATATTGAGATTCAAGAACCCCCCAAAAGCTTCATTTTAGAATGACTAAGAAGGATCCAGGCTTACCTTTTCATTATATGTTTTAAACTTGTTTAAATCTTGGTCAAACCTAGGATTTGACCAAGATTCAAATGGGCATAAACATTAATTTAGAAAAAACAAAAAAACAAAAAAAAACCAACGCACATATAGTCTTCTTATGTCATATAGTAAGCATTCAAGTTGATAAACAAGCATGTCTAGACATATTCAAACCCGACAAATCATGTATCGATCTACCCCCTAACCCTAAACTCTGTCTTATGAAGTCAACCATATGAAGAGAAGTGGTTTTGGGTTTCAAACATTGAGATTTCAAGCACCCCCCAAAAGCTTCATTTTTGAATGACTAAGAAGGATCCATGCATGATTACCTTTTCATTTTCATGTTTTAAACTTGTTTAAATCTAGGTCAATCCTAGGATTTGACCAAGATTCAAATGGGCATAAAAAAAATCAAAGCACATAGCCTTTTATGTCATATAATGAGCATTCAAGTTGATAAACATGGTCTAGACATAATAAAACAAGAAAAATCATGTATCTACCCTGGCCCTAACCCTAAACTCGATCTATCTTATGAAGTCAAACATGAAGAGAAGTGGTTTTGGGTTTCAAACATGGAAATTTCAAAAACCTCCCAAAAACTTCATCTTAGAGTGACTAAGAAGGTTCCATGCTTACCTTTTCATTTTCATGTTTTAAATTAACTTGTTTAAATCTTGGTCAAACATAGGGTTTAAGGTTTAGGGATCATCGATCGAGTGGACACACACATTATTAGAGGCACATGCGCCTTTGCGCATAAAGTGCATGCGTATATATATAAGTGTGTTTCTTGGCCACCAACGATATATAGATCTAGAGAGAGAGATTGAAATATATTTAGGGTTTAGGGTTTAGGGTCTAGGGTTAGGTTTTAGGGTTTAGTGTTTAGGGTTTAGGGCTTAGGGTGTAGTGTTTAGGGTTTAGGGTCTAGGGTTTAGGTTTTAGTGTTTAGGGTGTTTAGGGTGTACGTTTAGGGTATAATTAGGGATTAGGGATTAGGGTTTTAGGGTTTAAGGTTTATGGATCATCGATCGAGTGCACACACACATTATTGGAGGCACCCGCGCCTTTGCGCATAAAGTACATGCGTATATATATAAGTGTGTTTCTTGGGCACCAACGATATATAGATCGAGAGAGAGAGAGATTGAAATATATATATATATCCCCAAGAATATGTTCAAATATATATTGAAATATATGCACGAATGATATGCAAGGTATGCCATGCGCGCATAGCATGAAGAGAAGTCGTATTGGTTTCAAACATTGAAATTTCAAGAACCTCCCAAAAGCTTCAATTTAGAGTTTCTAAAAAAGATCCAGGCTTGCCTTTTCATTTTCATGTTTTTAAATTGTTTAAATCTTGGTCAAACCTAGCTAGTATTTGACCAAGATTCAAATGGGCATAAAATTAAAAAAACATAAAAATGAAAAACCAAAGCACATATATAGCCTTCTTATGTCATATAAAATAAGCATTCAACAAGTTGATAAACAAGGTCTAGACATATTCAAAATAGAAAAAGCATGTATCTACCACCCCTAACATTTAACTCTGTCTTATGAAGTCAAGCATGAAGAGAAGTGGTTTTGGGTTTCAAACATTATATTGAGATTTCAAGAACCCCCAAAAGCTTCATTTTAGAATGACTAAGAAGGATCCAGGCTTGCCTTTTCATTTTCATGTGCTTTAAACTTGCTAAAATCTTGGTCAAACCTAGGACTTGACCAAGATTCAAATGGCATTAAACATTCAAAAAAAATCAAAAAATGAAAACCAAAGCACATAGCCTTCTTATGTCATATATATATATATATTAAGCATTCAGGTTGATCGATATGAACAAGGTTTAGACATATTCAAAACAGAAAAAGCATGTATCTACCCCTAGCCCTTAACTATGTCTTATGAAGTCAAGCATGAAGAGAAGTGGTTTTGGGTTTCAAACATGGAAATTTCAAAAACTTCCCAAAAGCTTAATTTTAGAGTGAATAAGAAGGATCCAAGCTTACCTTTTCATTTTCAGGATTTATGCTTGTTTAAATCTTGGTCAAACATAGGATTTGACCAACACACATATAGTCTTATTATGTCATATAGTAAGCATTCAAGTTGATAAACAAGCATATGCATGTCTAGACATATTCAAATTAACCCGACAAATCATGTATGTACCCCTAACCCTAAACTCCGTCTTATGAAGTTAACCAGGAAGAGAAGTGGTTTGGGTTTCAAACATTGAGATTTCTAAGAACCCCCCAAAAGCTTCATTTTAGAATGACTAATAAGGATCCAGGCTTACCTTTTCATTTTATGTTTTAAACTTGTTTAAATCACTGTCAAACCTAGGATTTGACCAAGATTCAAATGGGCATAAAAAATCAAAAAAATCAAAAAAAAAAAGCACATAGCCTTTTTATGTTATATAATGAGCATTCAAGTTGATAAACATGGTCTAGACATATTAAAACAAGAAAAATCATGTATCTACCCTGGCCCTAACCCTAAACTCGATCTGTCTTATGAAGTCAAATATGAAGAGAAGTGGTTTTGGGTTTCAAACATGGAAATTTCAAAAACCTCCGAAAAACTTCATCTTAGAGTGACTAAGAAGGTTCCATGCTTACCTTTTCATTTTCATGTTTTAAATTAACTTGTTTAAATCTTGGTCAAACATAGGATTTGACCAATAAGATTCAAATGGGCATAAACATTCAGAAAAAATTAAAAATAAGAAACCAACGCACATATATTCTTCTTATGTCATATAGTAAGCATTCAAGTTGATAAACAAGCATGTCTAGACATACTCAAACCTGACAAATCATGTATCGATCTACCCCCTAACCCTAAACTCTGTCTTATGAAGTCAACCATATGAAGAGAAGTGGTTTTGGGTTTCAAACATTTAGATTTCAAGAACCCCCCAAAAGCTTCATTTTTGAATGACTAAGAAGGATCCATGCTTACCTTTTCATTTTCATATTTTAAACTTGTTTAAATCTTGGTCAAACCTAGGATTTGACCAAGATTCAAATGGGCATAAAAAATCAAAAAACAAAAAAAACAAAGCACATAGCCTTTTTTATGTCGATCATATAATGAGCATTCAAGTTGATAAACATGGTCTAGACATATTAAAACAAGAAAAATCATGTATCTACCCTGGCCCTAACCCTAAACTCGATCTGTCTTATGAAGTCAAACATGAAGAGAGGTGGTTTTGGGTTTCAAACATGGAAATTTCAAAAACCTCCCAAAAACTTCATCTTAGAGTGACTAAGAAGGTTCCATGCTTACCTTTTCATTTTCATGTTTTAAATTAACTTGTTTAAATCTTGGTCAAACATAGGATTTGACCAAGATTCAAATGGGCATAAACATTCAGAAAAAAATTAAAAATAAGAAACCAACGCACATATTGTCTTCTTATGTCATATAGTAAGCATTCAAGTTGATAAACAAGCATGTCTAGACATATTCAAACCCGACAAATCATGTATCTACCCCCTAACCCTAAACTAGATTGGTCATCTTAGAGTGACTAAAAAGGATCCAAGCTTACCTTTTCATTTTCATGTTTATGCTTGTTTAAATCTTGGTCAAACATAGGATTTGACCAAGATTCAAATGGGCATAAACATTCAAAAAAAATTAAAAAACCAACGCACATTAGTAGCCCAAAATCGAACCATTCAAGTGGATATTTTTGAACTTGATCTGTAGTAGTGGGCAAAACCCTAGATTAACCTATATTTAATCATAGATTCGTAGGTCGATTTTTCTACTTTTTTATTATTACTATGCAGTACATGTGTGTTTGCCCATCGCGTGAAACTCGGAGGAAGAGGGATCACTCGGAAGGAGAGAAGAAGGGAGTGCATTATGGTGTCTCCCCTTTTTCGGGTGATGATGTTGACTGTTGTGCAGGTTTTGTCAGTGAGCAGGAGGTGCGAGCGAGCGAGCGAGTCGAAGCGAGGCCGAGAATGAGAGATTTTTTTTTGTGAGAGGGACAACCGAAGGATCCTGAAGGACCCACAGAGTTCCAATACGCATCCTGATGCGTCTTCTCTTGACAAAGAAGATGGGTGGGAGTTTGCGTACCTACTGCACGTGACTTGTGCTCACTGAAGTGTGGGACCTCACGCATGGGCACCACACGTAAGTGACAGACCTGTTGGTGTAAAAACTCAGTTGATTATTATAGTGCATTAGAACAAACTTTCCTATGGATTCAAGGGTAGGAAATCCAAGTTAAAACTCATTTACATGACATTAATTTTTCCATGAAGCAAAGTTAACACATCTATCAATTGGTACATTTTGGAGTGACTAAGAAGGATCCATGCTTAATTCTTCGTTTTCACGTGTTAAACTTGTTTAAATCTTGCTCAAACCTAGGATTTCCCCAAGATTCAAATGGGCATGAAAATGAAAAAATGAAATACCAATGCACATAGTCTTCTTATGTCATATAGTAAGCATTCAAGATGATAAAAAAGGTCTAGACATATTCAAACCAGGCAAATCATGTATGTACTCCCTAACGACCCTAAACTCTGTCTTATGAAGTAAGGCATGAAGAGAAGTGGTTTTGGGTTTCAAACATGGAAATTTCAAAAACCTCCCAAAAGCTTCATTTTAGATCTTGGTCAAACCTTGCTAGTATTTGACCAAGATTCAAATGGGCATAAAATTCAAAAAAATTAGAAAATGAAAAACCAAAGCACATAGCCTTCTTATGTCATAAAGTAAGAATTCAAGTTGATAAACAAGGTCTAGACATATCCAAACCCGACAAATCATGTATCTACCCCTAACCCTAAACTCTGTCTTATGAAGTCAACCATGAAGAGAAGTGGTTTTGGGTTTCAAACATGGAAATTTCAAAAAACCCCCAAAAGATTCATTTTAGAGTGACTAAGAAGGATCCATGGTTACCTTTTCATTTTCATATTTTAAACTTGTTTAAATCTTTGTCGAACCCAGGATTTAACCAAGATTCAAATGGGCATAAAAATTCAGGAAAAAACCAAAAGAATGATAAACCAAATCACATAGCATTCTTATGTCATATAGTAAGCATTAAAGTTGATAAACAAGGTCTAGACATATTCAAACCAGATAATCATGTATATATCTGCCCCTAACCTTAAACTCTGTCTTAATTATGAAGTCAATCATGAAGAGAAGTGGTTTTGGGTTTCAAACATGAAAATTTCAAAAACTTCCCAAAAAATGGTACATATTAGGGTGACTAAGAAGGATCCAGTCTTACCTTTTCGTTTTCATATTTTATACTTGTTTAAATCCTTGTCAAACCTAGGATTTGACCAAGATTCAAATCTGCATAAAATTCAAAAAAAATAGAAGAATGAAAAACAAAAGCACATAGCCTTCTTATGTCATATAGAAAGCATTCAAGTTGGTAAACAAGGTTTAGACATGTGTTCAAACCAGACAAATCATGTATCTACCCCCTAACCATAAACTCGATCGATCTTATGAAGTCTAGCATGAAGAGAAGTCGTATTGGTTTCAAACATTGAAATTTCAAGAACCTCCCAAAAGCTTCATTTTAGAATGACTAAAAAAGATCCAGGCTTGCCTTTTCCTTTTCATGTTTTAAAATTGTTTAAATCTTGGTCAAACCTAGCTAGCTAGTATTTGACCAAGATTCAAATGGGCATAAAATTCAAAAAAAAAACCAGAAAAAAATGAAAAACCAAAGCACATAGCCATCTTATATAGTAAGTAATATGAATCTAAAAATGATTTTGGGGGATTTCTATGACCAAGTTATAACACACCTACATTTCAAATTTGAATTACTTCCAATAAATCAGCATATAGTCATTTAAATGTGTGAAACTGGCTAAAAACACTAAAAATCGTAAAGAGTTGGGAATTGGCACTAAAATATGTCATAGTTTATCTTAAAAATGTAGAGGCGCCATTTTGACCCGTATCTTATGTACCCCATTCGTTAAATGATAAACTATCACGAATTACCTTTTATTTTAGGCATTACTTTTCACGGTAAAATGATAAACTATATCACGAAGTTCCATTTTCGTCAAAATAGTCTGCGTTACTTTTTTGTTGAGATATAAACCCCCACAACGGCCATCTCCTCCTTAATTTATTGTGTAAAACCCCCACAACGGTCACCTCCTCCTTAATTTATTGTGTTAACCCCTACAGCGGTCATCTCTTCCTTATAAACAACCACAACGGCCATCCCTTGTGTCAATAGGTTCTGCCTCTCTCTTCTTCGTTCACATACACTTGATCCCATTGCCATGGCTTCCACGTCTCGAACGCCGACCAGAAGGGGAAGGGGAAGGGGAAGGGGAAGGGGCGGCCGGGGTGATGGATCATCATCATTGCCACCACCACCGTCAACACTACCTTTGATCATAGAGGAGTTCTTCATCGTCGTCTATGAAGACCCTTTGGTCAAGAAGGTACGTACGCGTTCCCACATATATGATGCATGTGATTGATTATGGGCATGTTCTAAAAAACCTTTAATTTCAAACGATCGGCGCTCGATCTCTTTGCAGGCTCTCCCAAAAAAGTTTGCGGACTATCTTGACGGCCAGGAGCCAGCTAAGGTGTATCTGCGAGCAGCTAACTGCGGTCCTCGTCTCTGGACCGTGGAGGTCCTATTTGATGGACAAGGCCGGATGTACCTCGACAAGGGCTGGGAGAATTTCGCCATCGCGCACGGTGTGGATTTCGGCTGCTTCGTACACTTCAAATATGAAGGCGATGATGTGCTCACAGTGAAGGTATTCGACGGAACAATGTGCAGGAAGTACTACTACTCGGACGACGAAGATAATGACGATGAAAGCGACGATGACGTGAAGCCATGCATCCATCATCTTTAGATAAGGGGATTATGACCAAGAATATATATGTAGCCGCTACATATGCATCGATTTTAGAGGTGGATAACTGGAGAGAGAGAGAGAGTCTTGATGCGTCTTCTCTTGACAAAGAAGATGGGAGTTTGCCTACCTACCGCACATGACTTGTGCTCACTGAAGTGTGGGACCTCACGCATGGGAACCACACGTAAGTGACAGACCTGTTGGTGTAATAACTCAGGTGATCATTATACTGTATTAGTACAAAGTTTCCTATGGATTCAAGGGTAGGAAAGCCAAGTTAACTCATTTACATGACATTATTTTTTCCATGAAGCCAAGTTAACTCATCTATCAATTGGTACATTCTGGTTATATTCGAAATTTTACTTGAAACTTGTTGGTCATGCCATTTTACTACTCGCCTAACACTTTTTCCGCGCGTGATGGGTGGGGGTGGGCAGTATGCTACCCTGAATTTGTGTGACCCCCAAAAACTAGCAAATACGAGAGAGGCATCGAAAGAAACACACTCGTCCCCTACCTCCCCTCCCCACTAAATTTGAAATCAAGCCAAACAAAAAAGGCAATCGAAAAGCATGGATTGTTCATCTTTTTCTATATAGTTAGGGTTAGGGTTTAGGGTTTATAGAGATGTACATACTTTCATTTTACATTTGTGATGTACCATAATACATAGGTAAGATACCAAGCATGACCTTTGTTAGAATAACCATTAACGTGTTCTCTCACCTTTAGATTCAAATGGGCATAAACATTCAGAAAAAATCAAAAAACAATGAAAAACCAAAAGCGCACATAGTCTTCTTATGTCATATAGTAGGAATTGAAGTTAATAAACAAGGTCTAGACATATTCAAACCAAACAAATCATGTATCTACACCTAACCCTAAACTTTGTCTTATGAAGTCAAGCATGGAGAGAAATGGTTTTGGGTTTCAAACATGGAAATTTCAAAAACCTCCCAACAAAAGCTTCATTTTAGAGTGACTAAGAAGGATACACGCTTACCTTTTCATTTTCATGTTTTAAACTTGTTTAAATCTAGACCAAACCTAGGATTTGACCAAGATTCAAATGGGCATAAACATTCAGAAAAACAAAAAATGAAAAACCAATGCACATATAGTCTTCTTATGTCATATAGCTAGTAAGCATTCAAGTTGATAAATAAGCATGTATAGACAAATTCAAACCTGACAAATCATGTATATACCCCCTAACCCTAAACTATTTCTTATGAAGTCAACCATGAAGAGAAGTGGTTTTGGGTTTCAAACATTATATTGAGATTCAAGAACCCCCCAAAAGGATCATTTTAGAATGACTAAGAAGGATCCAGGCTTACCTTTTCATTTTATGTTTTAAACTTGTTTAAATCTTGGTCAAACCTAGGATTTGACCAAGATTCAAATGGGCATAAACATTAATTCAGAAAAAAAAAAAAATTAAAAACCAACGCGCATATATTCTTCTTATGTCATATAGTAAGCATTCAAGTTGATAAACAAGCATGTCTAGACATATTCAAACCCGACAAATCATGTATCGATCTACTATACCCCCTAACCATAAACTCTATTTTATGAAGTCAACCATATGAAGAGAAGTGGTTTTTGGTTTCAAACATTGAGATTTCAAGAACCCCCCCCAAAGCTTCATTTTTGAATGACTAAGAAGGATCCATGCTTGCCTTTAAACTTGTTTAAATCTTGGTCAAACCTAGGATTTGACCAAGATTCAAATGGGCATAAAAAATCAAAAAAAATAAGAAAAATGAAAAACCAAAGCACATAGTTTTCTTATGTCATATAGTAAGCATTCAAGTTGATAAACAAGGTCTAGACATATTCAAACCATACAAATCATGTATCTACCCCCTATCGACCCTAAACTTCATCTTATGAAGTCAAGCATGAAGAGAAGTGGTTTTTGGTTTCAAACATGGAAATTTCAAAAACCTCCCAAAAGCTTCATTTTAGAGTGACTAAGAAGGATCCATGCTTACCTTTTCATTTTCATGTTTTAAACTTGTTTAAATCTTGCTCAAACCTAGGATTTGACTAATATTCAAATGGGCATAAAATAAAAAATAAAACAAAGCACATAGTCTTCTCATGTCATATATATAGTAAGCATTCAAGTTCATAAACAAGGTCTAGACATATTCAAACCAGGCAAATCATGTACCCCCTAACCCTAAACTCTGTCTTAATTATATATGAAGTCAAGCATGAATTGAAGCAGAGAAGTGTGGTTTTGGGTTTCAAACATGGAAATTTCAAAAACCTCCCAAAAGATTCATTTTAATTAGACTGACTGGTTAATTAAGAAGGATCCAGGATTAATTACCTTTTCATTGTCATGTTTTAAACTTGTTTAAATCTTGGTCGAATCTAGGACTTGACCAAGATTCAAATCTGCATAAAATAAAAAAATAGAAAAATGGAAACCCAAAGCGCACATAGTCTTCTTATGTCATATAGTAAGAATTCAAGTTGATAAACAAGGTTTAGACATATTCTAACCAGACAAATCATGTAACTACCCCCTAACCCTAAACTCGGTCTTATGAAGTCTAGCATGAAGAGAAGTCGTTTTGGGTTTCAAACGTTTAAAGCAAAAGCCCCATTTCAAATATTTCAAACTTATTCAAATTTGGTTCAAATTTGAAAGACATACAAGTTATAGCACACATAGTGCATACATGTTCACACATACTGCACTAGATGCTAACCCTATAGTTTGAGGCCATTGGATGAGGTCGAAAAAATTCTTGGATTAGAAATGGGGTTGTTCGAACCCCGTAGTTGGATTTTTTTGAACCTTGATCTCGTAGTAATCTTGGGCAAAACCCTAGTTTAACCTATTTAATTATAGATTCGTAGGTCGATTTTTCTACTCACCTTTTTATTATTACTATGCAGCACATGTGTGTTTGCCCGTCTAGCTAGTGAAACTCGGAGGAAGAGGGATCACTCGGAAGGACAGAAGAAGGGAGAGCATTATGGTGTCTCCCCTTTTTCGGGTGACGATGTTGACTATTGTGCAGGGTTTGTCAGTGAGCAGGGAGGTGCGAGCGAGCGAGCGAGCGAGTCGAGCGAGGCCGAGAATGAGAGAGATTTGTTTTTTTTGTGAGAGGGACAACCGAAGGATCCAGAAGGACCCACAGACTCCCAATACGCATCCTGAATCCTGATGCGTCTTCTCTTGACAAAGAAAATGGCTGGGAGTTTGCGTACCTATTGCACGTGACTTGTGCTCACTGAAGTGTGGGACCTCACGCATGGGCACCACACGTAAGTGACAGACCCGTTGGTGTAAAAACTCGGTTGATTATTATAGTGCATTAGAACAAAGTTTCCAATGGATTCAAGGGTAGGAAATCCAAGTTAACTCATTTACATGACATTATTTTTTCCATGAAGCGGAGTTAACACACCTATCAATTGGTACATTTTGGAGTGACTAAGAAGGAACCAGGCTTACTTATTCGTTTTCACGTGTAAAACTTGTCTAAATCTTGGTCAAACCAAATTGGCAGAAAATTCAAAAAAAATAAAATCAAAAACCAAAGCACATAGTCTTGTATGTCATATAGTAAGCATTAAAGTTGATAAACAATATCTAGACATATTCAAACCATACAAATCATGTATCTACCCCGTAACCCCTAAACTATGTCTTATGAAGTCAAGCATGAAGAGAAGTGGTTTTGGGTTTCAAACATGGAAATTTCAAAAACCTCCCAAAAACTTTATTTTAGAGTGACTAAGAAGTATACATGCTTCCTTTTTCATTTTGATGTTTTAAACTTGTTTAAATCTTGGTCAAACCTAGGATTTGACCAAGATACAAATGGGCACAAAAAATAAAATAAAAAAATAAAAACAAAAGCACATAGTCTTCTTATGTCATGTCGTAAGCATTCAAGTTGATAAACAAGGTCTAGATATATCCAAACCAGACAAGTCATGTATCGATCTACCCCCTGTCGATCTTATGAAGTCTAGCATGAAGAAAGACCGTTTTGGGTTTCAAACATGGAAATTTCAAGAACGTCCCAAAAGCTTCATTTTAGAGCGACTAAGAAGGATATAGGCTTCCCTTTTCATTTTCATGTTCTATACTTGTTTAAATCTTGGTCAAACCTAGGATTTGACCAAGATTCAAATGTGCATCAAAATTCAAAAAAAATAAGAAAAATGAAAAACCAAAGCGCACATAGTCTTCTTATGTCATATATATAGTAAGCATTAAAGTTGGTAATTAAACAAGGTCTAGACATATTCAAACTAGACAAATCATGTATCTACCCCCTAACCCTAAACTCTGTCTTATGAAGTCAAGCATGAAGAGAAGTGGTTTTGGGTTTCAAACATGGAAATTTCAAAAACCTCCCAAAAACTTCATTTTAGGGTGACTAAGAAGGATACAGGCTTCCCTTTTCATTTTCATGTTCTATACTTGTTTAAATCTTGGTCAAACCTAGGATTTGACCAAGATTCAAATGTGCATCAAAATTCCAAAAAAAATCAGAAAAATGAAAAACCAAAGCACATAGTTTTCTTATGTCATATAGTAAGCATTCAAGTTGATAAACAAGGTCTAGACATATTCAAACCAGACAAATCATGTATCTACCCCCTATCGACCCTAAACTTCGTCTTATGAAGTCAAGCATGAAGAGAAGTGGTTTTTGGTTTCAAACATGGAAATTTCAAAAACCTCCCAAAGCTTCATTTTAGAGTGACTAAGAAGGATCCAGCCTTACCTTTTCATTTTCATGTTTTAAACTTGTTTAAATCTTGGTCAAACCTAGGATTTGACCAAGATTCAAATGTGCATCAAAATTCAAAAAAATAATAAATAAAATTAAAAACCAAAGCACATAGTCTTCTTATGTCATATAGTAAACATTCAAGTTCATAAACAAGATCTAGACATATTCAAACCAGACAAATCATGTACCCCCTAACCCTAAACTCTGTCTTAATTGTATATGAAGTCAAGCATGAAGCAGAGAAGTGTGGTTTTGGGTTTCAAACATGGAAATTTCAAAAACCTCCCAAAAGCTTCATTTTAATTAGACTTACTGGTTAATTAAGAAGGATCCATGATTAATTACCTTTTCATTGTCATGTTTAAACTTATTGAAATCTTGGTCAAACCTAGGATTTGACCAAGATTCAAATGGGCATAAAAGTTTAGAAAATTTGAAAGAATGAAAAACCAAAGCACATAGCCTTCTCATGTCATATAGTAATTATTCAAATTGATAAACATGGTCTAGACATATTCAAACCAGAAAAATCATGTATCTACCCCTAACCCTAAACTCTGTCTTATGAAGTCAGGCATGAACATAAGTGATTTTGGGTTTCAAACATGGTAATTTCAAGAACCTCCCAAAAGCTTCATTTTAGAGTTTCTAAGAGAAGGATCCAGACTTACCTTTTCATTTTCACATGTTAAACTTGTTTAAATCTTGCTCAAACCTAGGATTTACCAAGATTCAAATGGGCATAGAAATCAAAAAATGAAATACCAATGCACATAGTCCTCTTATGCCATATAGTAAGCATTCAAGTTGATAAACAAGGTCTAGACATATTCAAACCAGACAAATCATGTATCTACCCCCCTATCGACCCTAAACTCTGTCTTATGAAGTCAAGCATGAAGATAAGTGGTTTTGGGTTTCAAACATGGAAATTTCAAAAACCTTCCAAAAACTTCATTTAGGGTGACTAAGAAGGATACAGGCTTCCCTTTTCATTTTCATGTTCTATACTTGTTTAAATCTTGGTCAAACCTAGGATTTGACCAAGATTCAAATGTGCATCAAAATAACAAAAAAAAATCAGAAAAATGAAAAACCAAAGCACATAGTTTTCTTATGTCATATAGTAAGCATTCAAGTTGATAAACAAGGTCTAGACATATTCAAACCAGACAAATCATGTACTACCCCCTATCGACCCTAAACTTCGTCTTATGAAGTCAAGCATGAAGAGAAGTGGTTTTTGGTTTCAAACATGGAAATTTCAAAAACCTCCCAAAAGCTTCATTTTAGAGTGGCTAAGAAGGATCCATGCTTACCTTTTCATTTTCATGTTTTAAACTTGTTTAAATCTTGCTCAAACCTAGGATTTGACCAATATTCAAATGGGCATAAAATAAAAAATAAAACAAATCACATAGTCTTCTCATGTCATATATATAGTAAGCATTCAAGTTCATAAACAAGGTCTAGACATATTCAAACCAGGCAAATCATGTACCCCCTAGCCCTAAACTCTGTCTTAATTATATATGAAATCAAGCATGAATTGAAGTAGAGAAGTGTGGTCTTGGGTTTCAAACATGGAAATTTCAAAAACCTCCCAAAAGCTTCATTTTAATTAGACTGACTGGTTAATTAAGAAGGATCCAGGATTAATTACCTTTTCATTGTCATGTTTTAAACTTGTTTAAATCTTGGTCGAATCTAGGACTTGACCAAGATTCAAATCTGCATAAAATAAAAAAATAGAAAAATGAAAACCCAAAGCGCACATAGTCTTCTTATGTCATATAGTAAGCATTCAAGTTGATAAACAAGGTTTAGACATATTCTAACCAGACAAATCATGTAACTACCCCCTAACCCTAAACTCGGTCTTATGAAGTCTAGCATGAAGAGAAGTCGTTTTGGGTTTCAAACGTTTAAAGCAAAAGCCCCATTTCAAATATTTCAAACTTATTCAAATTTGGTTCAAATTTGAAAGACATACAAGTTATAGCACACATAGTGCATACATGTTCACACATACTGCACTAGATGCTAACCCTATAGTTTGAGGCCATTGGATGAGGTCGAAAAAATTCTTGGATTAGAACTGGGGTTGTTCGAACCCCCGTAGTTGGATTTTTTTGAACCTTGATCTGTAGTACTGGGCAAAACCCTAGTTTAACCTATTTAATTATAGATTCGTAGGTCGATTTTTCTACTCACCTTTTTATTATTACTATGCAGCACAGGTGTGTTTGCCCGTCTAGGTAGTGAAACTCAGAGGAAGAGGGATCACTCGGAAGGACAGAAGAAGGGAGAGCATTATGGTGTCTCCCCTTTTTCGGGTGACGATGTTGACGATTGTGCAGGGTTTGTCAGTGAGCAGGGAGGTGCGAGCGAGCGAGGTCGAGCGAGGCCGAGAATGAGAGAGATTTGTTTTTTTTGTGAGAGGGACAACCGAAGGATCCAGAAGGACCCACAGACTCCCAATACGCATCCTGAATCCTGATGCGTCTTCTCTTGACAAAGAAAATGGCTGGGAGTTTGCGTACCTATTGCACGTGACTTGTGCTCACTGAAGTGTGGGAGCTCACGCATGGGCACCACACGTAAGTGACAGACCCGTTGGTGTAAAAACTTGGTTGATTATTATAGTGCATTAGAACAAAGTTTCCTATGGATTCAAGGGTAGGAAATCCAAGTTAACTCATTTACATGACATTATTTTTTCCATGAAGCAGAGGTAACACACCTATCAATTGGTACATTTTGGAGTGACTAAGAAGGAACCAGGCTTACTTATTCGTTTTCACGTGTAAAACTTGTCTAAATCTTGGTCAAACCAAATTGGCAGAAAATTCAAAAAAAATAAAATCAAAAACCAAAGCACATAGTCTTGTATGTCATATAGTAAGCATTAAAGTTGATAAACAATGTCTAGACATATTCAAACCATACAAATCATGTATCTACCCCCTAACCCCTAAACTATGTCTTATGAAGTCAAGCATGAAGAGAAGTGGTTTTGGGTTTCAAACATGGAAATTTCAAAAACCTCCCAAAAACTTTATTTTAGAGTGACTAAGAAGTATACATGCTTCCTTTTTCATTTTGATGTTTTAAACTTGTTTAAATCTTGGTCAAACCTAGGATTTGACCAAGATACAAATGGGCACAAAAAATAAAATAAAAAAAGAAAAACAAAAGCACATAGTCTTCTTATGTCATGTCGTAAGCATTCAAGTTGATAAACAAGGTCTAGATATATCCAAACCAGACAAATCATGTATCGATCTACCCCCTGTCGATCTTATGAAGTCTAGCATGAAGAAAGATCGTTTTGGGTTTCAAACATGGAAATTTCAAGAACATCCCAAAAGCTTCATTTTAGAGCGACTAAGAAGGATATAGGCTTCCCTTTTCATTTTCATGTTCTATACTTGTTTAAATCTTGGTCAAACCTAGGATTTGACCAAGATTCAAATGTGCATCAAAATTCAAAAAAAATAAGAAAAATGAAAAACCAAAGCGCACATAGTCTTCTTATGTCATATATATAGTAAGCATTAAAGTTGGTAATTAAACAAGGTCTAGACATATTCAAACTAGACAAATCATGTATCTACCCCCTAACCCCTAAACTCTGTCTTATGAAGTCAAGCATGAAGAGAAGTGGTTTTGGGTTTCAAACATGGAAATTTCAAAAACCTCCCAAAAACTTCATTTTAGGGTGACTAAGAAGGATACAGGCTTCCCTTTTCATTTTCATGTTCTATACTTGTTTAAATCTTGGTCAAACCTAGGATTTGACCAAGATTCAAATGTGCATCAAAATTCCAAAAAAATCAGAAAAATGAAAAACCAAAGCACATAGTTTTCTTATGTCATATAGTAAGCATTCAAGTTGATAAACAAGGTCTAGACATATTCAAACCAGACAAATCATGTATCTACCCCATATCGACCCTAAACTTCGTCTTATGAAGTCAAGCATGAAGAGAAGTGGTTTTTGGTTTCAAACATGGAAATTTCAAAAACCTCTCAAAAGCTTCATTTTAGAGTGACTAAGAAGGATACAGCCTTACCTTTTCATTTTCATGTTTTAAACTTGTTTAAATCTTGGTCAAACCTAGGATTTGACCAAGATTCAAATGTGCATCAAAATTCAAAAAAAAAAAAATTAAAAACCAAAGCACATAGTCTTCTTATGTCATATAGTAAACATTCAAGTTCATAAACAAGATCTAGACATATTCAAACCAGACAAATCATGTACCCCCTAACCCTAAACTCTGTCTTAATTGTATATGAAGTCAAGCATGAAGCAGAGAAGTGTGGTTTTGGGTTTCAAACATGGAAATTTCAAAAACCTCCCAAAAGCTTCAATTTAATTAGACTGACTGGTTAATTAAGAAGGATCCATGATTAATTACCTTTTCATTGTCATGTTTAAACTTATTGAAATCTTGGTCAAACCTAGGATTTGACCAAGATTCAAATGGGCATAAAAATTTAGAAAAAATCGAAAGAATGAAAAACCAAAGCACATAGCCTTCTCATGTCATATAGTAATTATTCAAATTGATAAACATGGTCTAGACATATTCAAACCAGAAAAATCATGTATCTACCCCTAACCCTAAACTCTGTCTTATGAAGTCAAGCATGAACATAAGTGGTTTTGGGTTTCAAACATGGAAATTTCAAAAACCTTCCAAAAACTTCATTTAGGGTGACTAAGAAGGATACAAGCTTCCCTTTTCATTTTCATGTTCTATACTTGTTTAAATCTTGGTCAAACCTAGGATTTGACCAAGATTCAAATGTGCATCAAAATTCCAAAAAAAATCAGAAAATGAAAAACCAAAGCACATAGTTTTCTTATGTCATATAGTAAGCATTCAAGTTGATAAACAAGGTCTAGACATATTCAAACCAGACAAATCATGTATCTACCCCCTATCGACCCTAAACTTCGTCTTATGAAGTCAAGCATGAAGAGAAGTGGTTATTGGTTTCAAACACGGAAATTTCAAAACCCCCCCAAAAGCTTCATTTTTGAGTGACTAAGAAGGATCCATGCTTACCTTTTCATTTTCATGTTTTAAACTTGTTTAAATCTTGCTCAAACCTAGGATTTGACCAATATTCAAATGGGCATAAAATAAAAAATAAAACAAAGCACATAGTCTTCTCATGTCATATATATAGTAAGCATTCAAGTTCATAAACAAGGTCTAGACATATTCAAACCAGGCAAATCATGTACCCCCTAACCCTAAACTCTGTCTTAATTATATATGAAGTCAATCATGAATTGAAGCAGAGAAGTGTGGTTTTGTGTTTCAAACATGGAAATTTCAAAAACCTCCCAAAAGCTTCATTTTAATTAGACTGACTGGTTAATTAAGAAGGATCCAGGATTAATTACCTTTTCATTGTCATGTTTTAAACTTGTTTAAATCTTGGTCGAATCTAGGACTTGACCAAGATTCAAATCTGCATAAAATAAATTCGTAGGTCGATTTTAACCTATTTAATTATTGATTCGTAGGTCGATTTTTCTACCTTTTTATTATTACTATGCAGCACATGTGTGTTTGCCCGTCTAGCTAGTAAAACTCGGAGGAAGAGGGATCACTCGGAAGAACAGAAGAAGGGAGAGCATTATGGTGTCTCCCCTTTTTCGGGTGACGATGTTGACAATTGTGCAGGGTTTGTCAGTGAGCAGGGAGGTGCGAGCGAGCGAGCGAGTCGAGCGAGGCCGAGAATGAGAGAGATTTGTTTTTTTTGTGAGAGGGACAACCGAAGGATCCAGAAGGACCCACAGACTCCCAATACGCATCCTGAATCCTGCTGCGTCTTCTCTTGACAAAGAAAATGGCTGGGAGTTTGCGTACCTACTGCACGTGACTTGTGCTCACTGAAGTGTGGGACCTCACGCATGGGCACCACACGTAAGTGACAGACCTGTTGGTGTAAAAACTCGGTTGATTATTATAGTGCATTAGAACAAAGTTTCCTATGGATTCAAGGGTAGGAAATCCAAGTTAACTCATTTACATGACATTAATTTTTCCATGAAGCAAAGTTAACACATCTATCAATTGGTACATTTTGGAGTGACTAAGAAGGATCCATGCTTACTTATTCGTTTTCACGTGTTAAACTTGTTTAAATCTTGCTCAAACCTAGGATTTCACCAAGATTCAAATGGGCATGAAAATGAAAAAATGAAATACCAATGCACATAGTCTTCTTATGTCATATAGTAAGCATTCAAGATGATAAAAAAGGTCTAGACATATTCAAACCAGACAAATCATGTATCTACTCCCTAACCCTAAACTTGTCTTAATTATGAAGTAAGGCATGAAGAGAAGTGGTTTTGGGTTTCAACCATGGAAATTTCAAAAACCTCCCAAAAGCTTCATTTTTAGATCTTGGTCATACCTAGCTAGTATTTGACCAAGATTCAAATGGGCATACAATTCAAAAAAATCAGAAAATGAAAAACCAAAGCACATAGCCTTCTTATGTCATAAAGTAAGAATTCAAGTTGATAAACAAGGTCTAGACATATCCAAACCCGACAAATCATGTATCTACCCCTAACCCTAAACTCTGTCTTATGAAGTCAACCATGAAGAGAAGTGGTTTTGGGTTTCAAACATGGAAATTTCAAAAAACCACCAAAAGATTCATTTTAGAGTGACTAAGAAGGATCCAGGGTTACCTTTTCATTTTCATATTTTAAACTTGTTTAAATCTTTGTCGAACCCAGGATTTAACCAAGATTCAAATGGGCATAAAAATTCAGGAAAAAACCAAAAGAATGATAAACCAAAGCACATAGCATTCTTATGTCATATAGTAAGCATTAAAGTTGATAAACAAGGTCTAGACATATTCAAACCAGATAATCATGTATATATCTGCCCCTAACCTTAAACTCTGTCTTAATTATGAAGTCAATCATGAAGAGAAGTGGTTTTGGGTTTCAAACATGAAAATTTCAAAAACTTCCCAAAAGATGGTACATATTAGGGTGACTAAGAAGGATCTAGGCTTACCTTTTCGTTTTCATATTTTATACTTGTTTAAATCCTGGTCAAACCTAGGATTTGACCAAGATTCAAATGGGCATAAAATTCAAAAAAATAGAAGAATGAAAAACAAAAGCACATAGTCTTCTTATGTCATATAGTAAGCATTCAAGGTTTAGACATGTGTTCAAACCAGACAAATCATGTATCTACCCCCTAACCATAAACTCGGTCGATCTTATGAAGTCTAGCATGAAGAGAAGTTGTATTGGTTTCAAACACTGAAATTTCAAGAACCTCCCAAAAGCTTCATTTTAGAGTGACTAAAAAAGATCCAGGCTTGCCTTTTCATTTTCATGTTTTAAAATTGTTTAAATCTTGGTCAAACCTAGCTAGCTAGTATTTGACCAAGATTCAAATGGGCATAAAATTCAAAAAAAAAACCAGAAAAATGAAAAACCAAAGCACATAGCCTTCTTATGTCATATATAGTAAGCCTTCAAGTTGATAAACAAGGTCTAGACATATTCAAAATAGAAAAAAAGCATGTATCTACCTCTAACCCTTAACTCTGTCGTATGAAGTCAAGCATGAAGAGAAAGTGGTTTTGGGTTTCAAACATGGAAATTTCAAAAACTCCCAAAAGCTTAATTTTAGAGTGACTAGGAAGGATCCAGACTTACCTTTTCATTTTCATGTTTTAAGTTTGTTTAAATCATGGTCAAACCTAGGATTTGACCAACAACAAGATTCAAATGAGCATAAAAATTCAGAAAAAATCAAAAAAAAAGAAAAGAAAAACCAAAGCACATAGTATTCTTACGTCATATATATAGTAAGCATTCAAGTTGATAAACAAGGTCTAGACATATTCAAACCCGACAAATCATGTATCTACCCCTAACCCTAAACTCTGTCTTATGAAGTCAACCATGAATAGAAGTGGTTTTGGGTTTCAAACATTGAGATTTCAAGAACCCCCCAAAAGCTTCATTCTAGAATGACTAATAAGGATCCAAGCTTACCTTTTCATTTTCATGTGTTTTAAACTTTCTTAAATCTTGGTCAAACCTAGGATTTGACCAAGATTCAAATGGGCATAAACATTCAGAAAAAATCAAAAAAAGAAAACCAAAGCACATGAATCTTCATACACACGATAGTCCGTCTTGTGAAGACATTTTGTTTTTACTACCCTATCACATGTTTCTGTATATAGTAAGTAATATGTATCCAAAAATGATTTTTGGGGATTTATAGGACGAAGTTATAACACACCTACATTTCAAATTGGAATTACTTTCAATAAATCAGCATAGAGTCATTTAAATGTGTGAAACTAGCTAGAAAGCACTAAAAAACGTAAAGAGTTGGGAATTTTCACAAATATGTGGCCTTATTTATCTTAAAAATATAGAGGTGCCATTCTGAGCCGTATCTTATGTACCCCATTAACAAAATAAACCTATTTTGTCATCTAGAAATTGAAAAATGAGTTTTATATACCGAAAAGTTGAAAAGTCTAGTCAGCAACATTGTTGGGAATGGCAAGATGCACCACCATTCCCAATTTGGGCACATTGTAACAAACTATGCCACAAATATGGCCATAACTATATCATTTGGCTTGCAAACTAGGAATCTTCATACACGATAGTCCGCTTTGTGAAGACATTTTGTTTTTCACTACCCTATCACATGTTTATTATTTTCCCTGTCAACTAACACATACAAACACACTCCATGTAGAAGGGTTTCATTTTTGAGGTTTTCTTCATTTTCATTTATTTATTTCAAAACCAGGTCAAAATGGTCGACATGATTATCTTTGCAAAGGGGTTGAATATTTTAGTACTATCACTGGTTTCTATATATAGTAAGTAATGTGTATCTAAATATGATTTGTGGGGACTTGTAGGACCAAGTTATAACACACCTACAATTCAAATTTGAATTACTTTCAATAAATCAGCATAAAGTCATTTAAATGTGCGAGACTAGCTAGAAAGCACTAAAAACCGTAAATTTGGGAATTGGCATTAAAATATGGCCTAATTTATTTTAAAAATGTAGATGCGCCATTTTGACCCATATCTTATCTACCCCATGCACAAAATAAACAATTTTTTATCATCTAGAAAATGAAAAACGATTTTTTATACCGAAAACTTGAAAAGTCTAGTCATCAACAGTGTTAGAAATGGAAAGATGCACCACCATGCCCAATTAGGGAACACTATAACAAACAATGCTGTCCAGGGAGAATCAAACTTGGTAATATTAACTATGAGATTGAACAAAATGTTATATTTGGTTTACCCTTTGAACCTCCTAACTTACCACAACATTGATTTCTTATTTTTATTTACAAATAGATATTTTAATATCCCATTGTTGTGCAATAATATATGTTTTTTCTCAAATCAATTAGCATTTGATTTTCAGAAACTACCATAATAATTTATGAGAAAGCGTTGAACAAGTTTCAGAATGTAATTTTATACTTGATATGACCAATAATAGACTTAAATTAAATTGGATTTCAAAGCTCAGATTTTATAAGCGAATAGAGTTTCATGTTGCAGACTATGTATTAGCTTGACGGGCACCCTAGAATAAAGTAGATCGGTCACTTACGTGTGGTTCCCATGCGTGTAAGTCCCACACATCAGTGAGCACAAGTCACGTGCGGTAGGTAGGCAAACTCCCAGCAATCTTCTTTGTCAAGTAAAGACGCATCGTCAAGACTCTCTGATACGTCTCCAACGTATCGATAATTTCTTATGTTCCATGCCACATTATTGATGATATCTACATGTTTTATGCATACTTTATGTCATATTTATGCGTTTTCCGGAACTAACCTATTGACGAGATGCCGAAGGGCCAGTTCCTGTTTTCTACTGTTTTTGGTTCCAGAAATCCTAGTAAGGAAATATTCTCGGAATTGGACGAAATCAACGCCCATGGTCCTATTTTTCCACGAAGCTTCCAGAAGACCGAAGAGGAAACGAAGTGGGGCCACGAGGCGATGACACAACAAGGCGGCGCGGCCTAGGCTTGGGCCGCGCCGGCCTATTGTGTGGCCACCTCGTGTGGCCCCCTGACCTACCCTTCCGCCTACTTAAGGTCTCCGTCGCGAAAACCCTACCACGTTCGACGAAACCAGAGAAAACCTTCCAGAGCCGCCGCCATCGCGAAGCCAAGATCTGGGGGACAGGAGTCTCTATTCCGGCACGCCGGCGGGATGGGGAAGTGCCCCCGGAAGGCTTCTCCATCAACACCACCGCCATCTTCATCAACACTGCTGTCTCCCATGAGGAGGGAGTAGTTCTCAATCGAGGCTCGGGGCTGTACCGATAGCTATGTGGTTAATCTCTCTCCTATGTGCTTCAATACAATAATCTCATGAGCTGCCTTACATGATTGAGATTCATATGATGATGCTTGTAATCTAGATGTCATTATGCTAGTCAAGTGGGTTTTACTTATGTGATCTCCGGAGACTCCTTGTCCCACGTGTGTAAAGGTGACAGTGTGTGCACCGTGTGGGTCTCTTAGGCTATGTTTCACAGAATACTTATTCACTGTTATGAATGGCATAGTGAAGTGCTTATTTATATCTCTTTATGATTGCAATGTGTTTTGTATCACAATTTATCTTTGTGCTACTCTAGTGATGTTATTAAAGTAGTTTATTCCTCCTGCACGGTGTAATGGTGACAGTGTGTGCATCGTGTAGTACTTGGCGTAGGCTATGATTGTGATCTCTTGTAGATTATGAAGTTAACTATTGCTATGATAGTATTGATGTGATCTATTCCTCCTTTCGCAGTGTGAAGGTGACAGTGTGCATGCTATGTTAGTACTTGGTTTGGTTATGTTGATCTGTTATGCACTCTAAGGTTATTTAAATATGAACATTGAATATTGTGGAGCTTGTTAACTCCGGCATTGAGGGTTCGTGTAATCCTACACAGTTAGTGGTGTTCATCATCCAACAAGAGGGTGTAGAGTCTAGCATCTATTTATTTATTCTGTTATGTGATCAATGTTGAGAGTGTCCACTAGTGAAAGTATGATCCCTAGGCCTTGTTCCTAAATACTGCTATCGCTGCTTGTTTACTGTTCTGTTACATGTTTACTTCCTGCAATATTACTACCATCAACTGCACGCCAGCAAGCACTTTTCTGGCGCTGTACTACTGCTCATATTCATTCATACCACTTGTATTTCACTATCTCTTCGCCGAACTAGTGCACCTATTAGGTGTGTTGGGGACACAAGAGACTTCTTGCTTTGTGGTTGCAGGGTTGCATGAGAGGGATATCTTTGACCTCTTCCTCCCTGAGTTCGATAAACCTTGGGTGATCCACTTAAGGGAAACTTGCTGCTGTTCTACAAACCTCCGCTCTTGGAGGCCCAACACTGTCTACAAGAATAGAAGCACCCGTAGACATCACTCTCTCTCTCTCTCCCATTTGTCGCTGAAAAAAAAGAATATTAGACGGGCGCGTAGCCTGCACTGCAGGTCTACGGAACTGAAACCCTGTGTGCCAGTCAACATCACTCACCGAAAAAAGTGAAGCATTTCTTTTCACCATAAATAACAGCGGCCCCGTGAGGCACTGCTCTCCCTTTCTCTTTCTCCTTCTGTGTGATCCCTTTTGCACCTTTTATCCTTTGCACGAAACTCCACTTATTGTTGTCATTGTTGCACAGAACACTCACTTAACCTGTTCTTTTGCACATATCACCAACTCATGTATTTGTTGCACAAAGGTCTAAATCTCTGGCTAAGTTACTTTTCTCTAAGGGATCCTTTGATTCAAAGGATAGAAAAAGCATAGGAATAGGAAAGTCATAGGATTAGAATGGCATGTCTATTTGAATCCCATAGGAAGGTGAAGTGTGTTTGATTGAAGCAAAGGAATTTTTCATGGCTAATAGATACATCCATATTAGAGTCAATTAATATGAACCGGAGGGAGTACAAGATTTCCATAGGTATTTTTCCTATAGGATATATTCCTATGAATCAAACAACATGTATAGGAAATTTTTCCATAGGAACCAAATCCTACACAATTCCTATGCAAATCCTATGAATCAAAGGAGCCCTAAATCTGATGGCCGGGACCTAGAAGGTAGTGGTAATATCCATTGTCATTGTGTAGTGTGTTTTTTAGAACTCTAAAAGAATATGCAAATATTTTAGCAATTGAAATAATATAAATTAACTAATATGGGAAGTCATGAAATATATTTTCTACTATCCGGCCAATAGCAAGTGTCATGAAATATATTCATTGTAAACTTAGTGATAATCACTCGAGTTTGATATGAATGGCCTAGCTAGCTATGGGCATCTCCCATATATATGTTGTCCACACGACCAACCAACAAGCAAAAGGTATTCCATGAGGAAAGTTTCTTATGGGTGACTTTCATCTCTGCCGCAAAACACGCACCGAAATTGTTGGCGCGTCCCATTTTCAAGCTACCCCAAAACATGCGGTTTGCCCGTCGGCCTATAAAACATCGGTCAACAGAGGATATTTCCCTGTAGAGCACAATATTAACACCACATCTTTCTCATGCTTCTACCAGGCACACTCCCACGACGACGGCCATGCCTCACCGCCCCTCCTCACCATCACTGCCTCCTCACCGGCCACCGTAGTGACCGACCACGTTTTACCGGCAGACCTCCCTTGCTGTCTAGCAAGCCGGATTAGCTTCCTCGACGCCGACGTTGACCGCGCCATATCTGCTCTGGATCTGCTTCCCCGACTCTGTAGTCCACCTCACCGGAGATCGAGATGGGCAAAAAACGCGGCCCCAAAGTCGACCACCCCCAACCAAAGAGTAAATCCGCCCTGGCCTTAGACGAAGGTTGATGAATACTTTACATGTCCGCTTTTGTTATATGCATTTGATTTCTGACACTAGTTTTCGTTGCTTTCTTGCAATGCATTCTTGCTGATATTAGATCAGTGTAGATAGTTGTTTGCCACGTAGCTATATGAGATCTCAACCTTACATCTGCTGATCGAGAGGAAGATCGAGGTTATGTCCGCTTTCGCTATGCATTTCTTTACCGAGAATCACTTCTGTGTGATATGTTTTGGGGGTTTGAAGTATGCATTTTACAAAGTTTATGATAGCAGTCAAGCTAGCAGAGCAATTTGTTGATCGTATTAAACTACCTGTATTTTTTTTTATCTCGGAACTCTGCTTGTCGTCGTGGTGAACAGACAGATGCCATAGGATGGCTTGAGTTGGGGCCGAATGGACACTAGAGGATTCGGGGGAGGGTTTGTGATTAGATGGGATGAACTTCCGGATGGTTTCCTCAAGAACTTAGCCTAGGCCAGAGGTTGAAGAAGAAAGACACAAGGAAGAACTCGCTCTAGATCATCTTCTTTATTGATCTCCACAGGTTACAAGTTTCTCAGTACAAAGGCTCAACTACGCGTCCATGTGTTCGTCGTCCCTGAAGAGGGCTGCCCCCTCTCCTTATATAGGGAAGAGGGTGGCTTACAGGGCAAGAAACCCTAATGGCATCTTTGACTAGACAAACTACTTTACAAAGTTACTTTAATCATAGATGACACCGGGGTCCTCTTTAATCAGGGAGGCTGACGTCCTCCGGCTTCTTTGATCGTCATCCTCCTCTTTATCGTCAGCCCTTCGCTTAAAGCTACTTTGCTTAGCTCATCTTTGTCTTCTAGCTCTGGAGAGAATCTTTGACCAGTCCTGCCGACATGCTCTTCTTTCTAGTGGCCCTGTGTCTTTTCTATCCGGTTCTGGTATACCCCTCTTGGGGATACCGGCTTATCTTTTCTTAGCCAAACTCTTATCTTTGTGCTCCGGTATGAGCATTAAACCGGTATCTTGATGGCTCAAACCATCTGGTTTGGCATGCCTTTGGCATACCGGGGGTTATCCCCCCAACATTAGTCCCCGAAGCTGGTATAGTCTGGCGGATTCTATCCAACAGACCATGCCAGGTTCTTCTGTCTTGGGATACCGGTTTAATCTACCCGGCGCTTAGCTTAGATCCAGCATCTTTGCCCGGACTCACGTTTTCTCTTTTTGCAAGGTATTCTCCGGTGTCTTATCCTCCGGCATCTTAGACATTAACTCTTTCCTCGGTGAAGTCGAGAATTTCTCGGGTACCGTGCCTGTCAGTGACATGCGCACTGTGCCTGACGCGCCAGTGTCAGAGGTCACTTCCCTTCGACTTCTGCGCCAGCATTTATGGCGCCACACCGGATCCTCGCTGCCGTTCCGGATCCGTGTGGCCTCCCTGTGACATGTTGTTTTCTACGCGTGTATTTGCGTGCCATGTGGCGGCTGATAACCCACAAGTATAGGGGATCGCAGCAGTCTTCGCGGGTAGTAAAACCCAATTTATTGATTCGACACAAGGGGAGACAAAGAATACTTGAAAGCCTTAACAGCGGAGTTGTCAATTCAGCTGCACCTGGAAATAGACTTGCTCACAAGAGTTTATCAGTAGTAACAGTTTTATAGCAGTAACAATAGTGAAATAACAGCAGCAGAGTAACAGAGACAGCAGTAGTGATTATAGTAAACAGTAGGATTAAAATACTGTAGGCACGGGAACGGATAACGGGCGTTGCATGGATGAGAGAAACTCATGTAACAGTCAAGCAGGGCATTTGCAGATAATAATAAAATGGTGTCTAAGTACAAAGCAATCAATAGGCATGTGTTCCAATTATAGTCGTACGTGCTCGCAATGAGAAACTTGCACAACATCTTTTGTCCTACCAGCCGGTGGCAGCCGGGCCTCAAGGGAATCTACTGGATATTAAGGTACTCCTTTTAATAGAGTACCGGAGCAAAGCATTAACACTCTGTGAACACATGTGATCCTCACATCACTACCATCCCCTCCGGTTGTCCCGATTTCTGTCACTTCGGGGCCATTGGTTCCGGATAGCGACATGTGTATACAACTTGCAGGTAAGACCATAAACAATGAATATCATGATGAAATAATAACATGTTCAGATCTGAGATCATGGCACTCGGGCCCTAGTGACAAGCATTAAGCATAACAAGTTGCAACAATATCATCAAAGTACCAATTACGGACACTAGGCACTATGCCCTAACAATCTTACACTATTACATGACCAATCTCATCCAATCCCTACCATCCCCTTTAGCCTACAGCGGGGGAATTACTCACACTGGTTGGGGGAAACATCGCTGGTCGATGGAGAGGCGTCGGTGGTGATGGCGGCGATGATCTCCTCCAATTCCCCGTCCCGGCGGAGTGCCAGAACGGAGACTTCTGGCTCCCGAGACGGAGTTTCGCGATGTGGCGGCGTTCTGGAGGGTTTCTGGCGACTAAGACTTCTTCCCGTGCGTTTTTAGGTCGAGGCCGATAAGTAGTCCGAAGGAGGGCGTCAGAGGCCGGCCGAGGGGGCCACACGCTAGGGCCGCGTGCCCCCCTCCTGGGCCGCGCCGCCCTAGGGTGTGGGGCCCTCGGGCCTCCACCTGACTTGCCCTTCTGGCTCCGTGAGTCTTCTGGAAAATAGGACCTTTCGTATAAATTCTGAGGATTTTCCTGAAAGTTGGATTTCTGCACAAAAATGAGACACCAGAACAGTTCTGCTGAAAACAACGTTAGTCCGTGTTAGTTGCATCCAAAATACACAAATTAGAGGCAAAACAATAGCAAAAGTGTTCGGGAAAGTAGATACGTTTTGGACGTATGAACTCCCCCCAAGCTTAGCTTATTGCTTGTCCTCAAGCAATTAAGTTAACAACTGAGCGATAAAAGAACTTTCACGAACACATTTGTTCATATGATGTAAATATTCTCATGCTATGGCTAACACTTAGGCAGTTCATAATAAGATACATGCAAATAAGATCATCTAATAGCTATATCAATCATGGAAAGGTACCAACAATTAATAATAAGCATCATGAATCATGTATATAAGCAGGATTGCAATGTTCATAAAAGAGTATGATAGAGTGGTATCTCGCTTGCCCATATTTGATCAGCAAAACATAAATGCTCAGGCACCTCTGAAGTTCATAGAAAGACTAGAAATAGTGATTGTCAAAGATAAAAGCATCAAAGTTATACCACAATCAATCATATTTTGAGACAAGCATATTATACTAAGAATGACAGTTGTGCTCTCAAGAAAGTGCTCAAAGAAAGGATGGAGACTCAATGTAAAAGTAAAAGATTGACCCTTCGCAGAGGGAAGCAGGGATTAACATGCGCTAGAGCTTTTCATTTTTAAAACAGGAGTAAAATTGTTTTGAGAGGTGTTTGTTGTTGTCAAGGAATGGTAATGGGTACACCAACTACCTCGCCAACCGGACTTTCAAGAGCGGCTCCCATGAAGGACGTTATCTCTACCAGCAAGGTAGATCATCCCTCTTCTCTTTTGTTTACACACATATTTTAGTTTTATTATGGGTGACACTCCCCCCAACCTTTGCTTACACAAGCCATGGCTAACCGAATCCTCGGGTGCCTTCCATCAATCACATACCATGGAGGAGTGTTGATACGTCCAATTTGCATCACTATTTTATATCATAATTTGCTGTTACTCATTGATATATTTCATATTGGGACACAATACTTATGTTATTTCATCTATTTTGCATGTTTCATCATTATTGGAGGATCAAGCACCGAAGCCAGGATTCTACTGGAAAAAGCACCGTCAGAACGCAATATTTCGGAAGATCATCTGTGGAAGGAAATTATACCAAAAATCCTATTTTTCAAGATGACGAAGGAAGCCAGAAGGAGGAGCTGAGAAGGCCCAAGGTGGGGCCAGACCATAGGCCGGCGCGGCCCATGGCCTGGCCGCGCCACCTTGTGGTGTGGGGGCCCCACAGCCCCTTTCGCCTCCTTTTCTTCGCGAAACCCTTCGCCCCGAAAACCTAAGCTCCAGAGGGTACCTCACGAAGAGTTACAGCCGCCTCTGCGGGGCGGAGAACACCAGAGAGAAAAGAGCTCTCTGGCGGGCAGGAATCCGCCGGGGAAATTCCCTCCCGGAGGGGGAAATCGACGCCATCGTCACCGTCATCGAGCTGGACATCATCTCCATCACCATCATCATCATCTCCATCATCATCACCGCCATCTCCACCGCAGCACCTCGTCACCGCTGTAGCAATTTGGGTTTGATCTTGATTGTTTGATAGGGGAAACTCTCCCGGTGTTGATTTCTACTTGTTATTGATGCTATTGAGTGAAACCGTTGAACCAAGATTTATGTTCAGATTGTTATTCATTATCATATCACCTCTGATCATGTTCCATATGATGTCTCGTGAGTAGTTCGTTTAGTTCTTGAGGACATGGGTGAAGTCTAAATGTTAGTAGTGAATTATGGTTGAGTAATATTCAATGTTATGATATTTAAGTTGTGGTGTCATTCTTCTAGTGGTGTCGTGTGAACGTCGACTACACGATACTTCACCATTTATGGGCCTAGGGGAATACATCTTGTACTCGTTTGCCAATTGCGGGGTTGCCGGAGTGACAGAAACCTGAGCCCCCGTTGGTATATCGATGCAGGAGGGATCGCAGGATCTCAGAGTTTAAGGCTGTAGTTAGATTTATCTTAATTACTTTCTTGTAGTTGCGGATGCTTGCAAGGGGTAAAATCACAAGTATGTATTAGTCCTAGGAAGGGCGGTACATTAGCATAGGTTCACCCACACAACACTTATCAAAACAATGAAGATTAATTAGCCATATGTAGCGAAAGCACTAGACTAAAATCCCGTGTGTCCTCGAGAACGTTTGGTCATTATAAGTAAACAAACCGGCTTGTCCTTTGTGCTAAAAAGGATTGGGCCACTCGCTGCAATTATTTCTCTCGCATTTTACTTACTTGCACTTTATTCATCTGTTACATCAAAACCCCCTGAATACTTGTCTGTGAGCATATACAGTGAATCCTTCATCGAAACTGCTTGTCAACACCTTCTGCTCCTCGTTGGGATTGACATTCTTACTTATCGAAAATACTACGATACACCCCCTATACTTGTGGGTCATCAAGACTATTTTCTGGCGCCGTTGCCGGGGAGTGAAGCGCTATTGGTAAGTGGAATTGGTAAGGAAAACCTTTACTGTTTGTGCTGATTTTATTTCAGCCTGCTGCTATAAGTCATTATGGAGAGATCTTCTCTTCAATTTCTATTTGGAAAATCTACTACTACTGCAACGGTAGTGGATGAGGCGCCAGGTGAGGAAGTGATACCATATAAAATACCTATGAAAATTATTGAACGTGTTATGGATAACCGCTATGAAGGGGATGGAACTATCCACCCTGGAGATCATTTATTGTTCTTGCATGAATTATGCGGTTTATTCAAGTGTGCAGGTATTGCTATGGATGAAGTGAGGAAGAAACTATTCTCTATATCGCGGTCTCGTACGGCGGCGCATTGGTATAAATTACTGGATAATGGGGATTCTCTTGAATGGAATGATATTGTGCCCCGGTTTTATTCTAAGTTCTATCCTCCAAGTGAAATTCACAAGGATCGGAACCGCATATATAATTTTTGGCCTCATGATGGAGAGAGTATTGCCCAAGCTTGGGGGAGATTGAAGTCTTTAATGCTCAAATGCCCCATTCATGAGCTTCCTGGTAATGTTATTATTGATAATTTCTATGCAAGACTTTCTTTTCAAGACAAGACCTTGCTGGATACTTCTTGTTCTGGATCATTTACACGCAACAAAGAAGAGTTTAAAAGGGACCTTCTTGATCGGATCCAAGAAAATACTGAAGGTTGGGAGAACGACAAGGATAGAGAATCAGGTATAATTTATGATTATAAATGCATTGAAGCTTTTATGGATACTGATAAATTTCGTAATATGAGTGCTACATATGGTCTTGATTCTCAAGTTGCTGCAAATCTTTATAAAGCTTTTGCCTCTCATTATGAATTTCATAAGAAGAATTTTGATAAGTATCATGAACCGTATAAAGATAAAATTGATTCATCTATTAATAAATGCGTTGTAGTTGAAACTGCTGATCATATTATTCCTGAAGCTTATATTGAAAAAACTCCTTTCCCTGCTAAAATGAAGGAGTACTCTGTTATAAATAGTGCGGTTCATAAAAGTGAAAAGAAACCTGTAGAACCTGAAGAACAAATAAAAGTTGAACCTGCTGTTGCAATAGTTAAAGATCTTGTGACTGAAAATGTGGAGGATGGTCATATTATTTTCTGTGAAGATGCTTCTAATATTGTTTCACATCCTAATAAACCCAAACAAGTTAGTGTTCCTATGCTATCTGTTAGAATTGGTGATCATTGCTATTATGGTTTATGTGATATTGGTGCAAGTGTTAGTGCTATTCCTTATGAGCTTTACACGGAGATTATGCATGAAATTGATTCTTGTGAACTTGAAGATATTGATGTGGTTATTCAGCTGGCTAATAGAGAAACTATTTCTCCAATTGGTATTGTTCGAGATGTGGAAGTTCTATGTGGTAAGATTAAATATCCTGCTGACTTTCTGGTACTTGGTTCTGCTGCTAGTGATTATTGTCCTGTCATTTTTGGTAGACCTTTTCTAAATACTTGTGGAGCTATTATAGATTGCAAGAAAGAGAAAATTTTGACTAAATTTGCTGGTGAATCTTAGGAGTTTAACTTCTCTAAATTTACCAAAACTCCTTATAAAGCTGATTTGCTTAGTGATGATTTTAAAATGGAGCAGTGTGCATCTATTGTTCTTGTTCCTAATAATCCTTTGCAGCAACATTTGGAGAATAGCGAGAGTGAAGTTTTTAGGAAAGAAAGAGATGAGCTTGAGGAAATTTTTCTTCGCCAACCTATTCTCAAGCATGATTTACCGGTGGAAGATTTGGGTACAACACCGCCACCAAAGGAAGATCCTGTTTTTGATTTAAAGCCTTTGCCTGATAATCTTAAATATGCTCATATTGATGATAAGAAAATATATCCTGTTATCATTAGTTCTAAGCTTTCAGAGAGTGAGGAAGAAAGGTTATTGGAAATATTGAAGAAACACCGAGGAGCTATTGGCTACACTCTTGATGATTTGAAGGGGATTTCTCCTTCTATTTGCCAACATGCTATTAATATGGAAGATGATGCAAAGCTTGTTGTTGAACATCAGCGTCGTCTAATTCCGAAGATGAAGGAGGTGGTAAGGAATGAGGTATTAAAACTTCTTGAAGCTGGTATTATATATCCTATTGCTGATAGTAGATGGGTTAGTCCTGTGCATTGCGTTCCCAAGAAAGGAGGAATGACTGTTGTGCCTAATGATAATGATGAGCTCATCCCTCAAAGAGTAGTTGTAGGGTATAGAATGTGCATTGATTTTCGAAAAGTTAATAAAGTTACTAAGAAAGATCATTACCCTTTACCATTTATTGATCAAATGCTAGAAAGATTGTCTAAAAATACTCATTTTTGCTTTCTTGATGGTTATTAAGGTTTTCACAAATTGCTGTTAAAACTAAAGATCAAGAGAAAACCACTTTTACTTGTCCCTATGGAACTTATGCTTATAGGCGTATGCCTTTTGGTTTATGTAATGCTCCTGCTACTTTTCAAAGATGCATGTCTGCTATTTTTCATGGCTTTTGTGAGAGTATTGTGGAAGTATTCATGGATGATTTTTCCGTCTATGGGAATTCTTTTGATAGTTGCTTGCGAAACCTTGATAAAGTTTTGCAGAGATGTGAAGAAACTAACCTTGTTCTTAATTGGGAGAAATGCCACTTTATGGTTAATGAAGGAATTGTATTGGGACATAAAATTTCTGAGAGAGGTATTGAAGTTGATAGAGCTAAAGTTGAAGCAATTGAGAAGATGCCCTATCCGAGGGATGTTAAAGGTATTCGTAGTGTTCTTGGTCATCTTGGGTTTTATAGGAGATTTATTAAAGATTTCTCCAAGATTTCAAAGCCTCTTACTAATCTTCTTCAAAAAGACGTACCTTTTGTTTTTGATGATGATTGTAAAGAAGCTTTTGAAACTCTAAAGAAAGCCTTAACAACTGCTCCTATAGTTGAACCTCCTGATTGGAATTTGCCTTTTGAAATTATGTGTGATGCTAGTGATTTTGCTGTAGGCGCTGTTCTTGGACAGCGAGTAGATAAAAAACTGAATGTTATTCATTATGCTAGTAAAACTCTTGATGCTGCTCAAAGAAATTATGCTACAACTGAAAAAGAATTATTAGCTGTAGTCTTTGCTTGTGATAAATTTAGATCTTATATTGTTGATTCAAAAGTTACGATTCATACTGATCATGCTGCAATTAGATACCTTATGACAAAGAAAGAGGCTAAGCCGAGGCTTATTAGATGGGTACTTCTTTTGCAAGAATTTGATTTACATATTGTAGATAGGAAAGGTGCTGATAATCCTGTTGCTGATAATTTGTCTAGATTGGAAAATATTGCTTATGATCCTGTCCTGTTAATGATAGTTTTCCAAATGAAAAATTGGCTGTAATAAAGGTGAGCTCGCTAGACAGTCCTTGGTATGCTGATTATGCTAACTTTATTGTTTCCAAGTACTTGCCTCCAACCTTTTCAGCTCAGCAAAGGAGGAAATTCTTTTATGACTTGAGGCATTATTTCTGGGATGACCCACACTTATATAAAGAAGGAGTGGATGGTATTCTGCGAAGGTGTGTTCCCGAATATGAACAACAAGAGATATTGAGTAAATGTCATGGTAGTGCTTATGGAGGACATCACGCCGGAGAAAGAACCGCGCAAAAGGTTCTACAATCAGGTTTTTATTGGCCAACTCTCTTCAAGGATGCGAGAAAGTTTATTTTATCTTGTGATGAATGCCAAAGGGTTGGTAATATCTCCAGACGTAATGAAATGCCTATGAATTATACTCTTGTTATTGAACCATTTGATTGTTGGGGATTTGACTTCATGGGACCTTTTCCGTCTTCAGAAGGTAACACTCATATACTTGTTGCTGTTGATTATGTTACTAAATGGGTGGAAGCCATACCTACAAAAAGTGCTGATGGTGAGACCTCTTTAAAAATGCTTTTAGATATTATTTTTCCTAGATTTGGAGTACCTAGATATATTATGACTGATGGAGGTTCTCATTTTATTCATGGAGGTTTTAGAAAAACTCTTGCTAGGTATGGTATTAATCATAGAATTGCTTCCGCTTATCATCCTCAAACTAGTGGGCAAGTAGAATTGTCAAATAGAGAGATTAAATCTATCTTGCAAAAGACTGTTAATAAAACTAGAAAGAATTGGGCTAGTAAATTGAAGGATGCACTATGGGCTTATAGAACTGCTTATAAAAATCCCATCGGAATGTCACCTTATAAAATGGTTTATGGGAAAGCTTGTCATTTACCTTTAGAACTAGAGCACAAAGCTTATTGGGCTGTTAGAGAATTAAATAAAGATCCTAAACTTGCCGGTGATAAGAGGTTGTTGCAATTAATTTCTCTAGATGAATGGAGAAGTGAAGCTTACGAAAATGCTAAACTCTTTAAAGAGAAAGTTAAAAAATGGCATGATAGAAGGATTATCAAAAGAGAATTTAATATTGGGGATAAAGTCCTATTGTATCGGTCTCGTCTCAGATTCTTTGCAGGGAAATTACTCTCGAAATGGGAAGGACCGTATGTTGTTGAGGAGGTGTATCGTTCAGGAGCAATTAAAATTAGCTCTCTCCAAGGCAATGCCACGCAAGTGGTGAATGGACAAAGACTCAAGCATTATATCTCAGGTGATTCTTATAATGTTGATGTTGATATTATTCAAGTGGAAACACCGGAGGCTTTCATCAAAGGACAAATTGACAGTCCGCCAGAACTCGACTTTGAATAGGTAACAGTACTGGTAATGAAAAGTTCGCAGTTTACTTTCCGAACAATGTTTTTGCTGTTTTTGGAAAATATGAAAAATTACGAGATCGAAACGGAGTGGAAAAGACGCACGAGGGCGTGCCACCATAGGCCGGCGCGGCCTGGCCTGGGCCCGCGCCGCCCTATGGTCTGGCCGCCTCGTCGCCCCTTTCCGACTCTGGTTCGACCTGGTACTTTCCGTTTGTTCTGAAAATTGTTACTATATAATCCCGGACCCACGGAAGTCCGTATATCGTTTTCTCGACGTGTTTTGTTTCAAGCTGTTTCTGCCAGGATTTGTTTCGGATCTAGAGCCATCATGTCTTCGTCGGGAACTCCGAAGGACAGCTCCTGCAAGGATGTTGGCAACTTGTACATGGAGGAGCTGAGGATGCACCCAAAGGAGTTGATGCTCGTCGAGGGAAAACTGCAGATCAAAGATGTTCAGGGTCCCAAAGGAGAAGGAAGCTTGGAAGACAGGATGGAGAAGCTAGAACAAGAGGTCTTCAATTACAAGAAGATGGCCGAGCGTGAAGTGGATATCTTCCACAAGATTGTGTCTGAACTCATTGCTGAACACGAGAAGGAAACTGCAAAGCTATGGGGCGACATCCTCTCACTTCACGACACCACCAACAAACTCCAAGCTCAACTCTATGACGTTCATAATCAGAACTGTGAGTATGAAAACAGGTTTAAACACATAAGCCGTGCTACTAGTTTCAGGATTCCCGAGACCAAGATGTCACTTGTTGATGGAGAGCCTCTATCTTGGAAGTCTGAAGACGGGAATTCATCACCACCATCGCCAAAGGATTGATTCATCATCGGTATTGGCATCCCCTTGGTTTGTTCCAAGCTTGGGGGAGTGCCGCGGTATCACATCATCAGTATCTTTTACTTTTTATTATCAAGTAGTGTCATATCATGAGTAGGGAAGTTATTATATAAGATGGGTTGCAGTGTGGAAGTATCTCTCCTTTAGTTGGTTGTCTATGTATCCCTCGGTGTGAGTTATCGTTATGAAATATTAATGAGAAGTCTTATCATTTACATATTGCACATCTTATTTTAGTTTGCAATTTCTAGTATATGATTGATCTTGATTTTAGTATTGGTACCACTTTGGGAGCATTGAGTAAATCTATTTGGTTTTCGCAAACTTAGCATTGGTCAATAGCAACAACACCTTGAGGTTTAAGTAGAAAAGAGAAATACATATAGTTGTTTCATTGTCTTCCTTTCTTGTTAGCTCATAGCTTATTATTCTGAAGTTAAAATTGTTTGTGCTTGCAAGAAAGATGCATGATTATTTCTATCACATGTATATTTGTTTGTTTCCTTCAACTCTTATGCTTGCTAATTAACCTTGCTAGCCAAAGACCTGTACTGAGAGGGAATACTTCTCGTGCATCCAAACCTTAACCCAAACCTATGCCATTTGTGTCCACCATACCTACCTACTACATGGTATTTTCTGCCATCCTAAGTAAATACTTCATGTGCTACCTTTAAACAAATTCAAAATTTACTATCTCTTATTTGTGTCAATGTTTTATAGCTCATGAGGAAGTATGTGGTGTTTTATCTTTCAATCTTGTTGGGCAACTTTCACCAATCTAGTGGCTTCATCCGCTTATCCAATAATTTTGCAAAAAGAGCTGGCAATGGGATTCCCGGTCCCAAATTAATTAAACTAAATAGACACTCCTCCATGGTATGTGATTGATGGACGGCACCCGAAGGATTCGGTTAGCCATGGCTTGTGTAAGCAAAGGTTGGGGGGAGTGTCATCATAATAAAACTAAAATAAAAAGGCACTCCTTCATGGTATGAGATTATTGGCAGGCACCCGAGGATTCGGTTAGCCATGGTTTGTGAAAGAAAGGTTGGAAGGAGTGCCACACAAAATAAAAATAAAATGGGAGCCGCTCTTTGAAGGTTGTCTGGCAAGGGGGTTAGAGTACCCGCTACCAGTCGTTGACAACAACAAACACCTCTCAAAATGTTACTTTTATTATCTCTATATGATTTCAAAACTGAAAAAGCTCTAGCACATGATTTAATCACTGCTTCCCTCTGCGAAGGGCCTGTCTTTTACTTTATGTTGAGTCAGTAAACCTATTTCCCTCCATCTCAAGCGAGCATTTGAGTAGTTGTGATCAAACCATTATATTGTGATTTGCTTTATCATGTCTTTTATTCTTCCTTGTTTAGTACAAGTTTTATCTGAATGAATATAGCTTTGCAAGTTATCAATGATCATGAGGAGACCATTATGATTGAGTATGCAATTTGTGCCTTATAAACTTTAACATGAGAGCGCTGCTCAATGAGATAAGTATAATTTGTTAATTGTTCTCTGACCAAGAACGAAGTTTGCCATCACCAACTATGATTTCTTATGCACCTTTATTTGTGATTACTTTATACTTGTTTCAAGTTGAGTTATATGAGGAAGTTGTTTACTAGAATGTCTTGTGTGAATGAATATGATGCTTCTTGTCTATATTTTATTTATCGACTCTTCACTCCATTAACATGTGGTCCTGTTTACCGAGTTCAGTTTCGCTTGGGGACAAGCGAAGTCTAAGCTTGGGGGGAGTTGATACGTCCAATTTGCATCACTATTTTATATCATAATTTGCTGTTATTCATTGATATATTTCATATTGGGACACAATACTTATGTTATTTCATCTATTTTGCATGTTTCATCATTATTGGAGGATCAAGCACCGAAGCCAGGATTCTGCTGGAAAAAGCACCGTCAGAACGCAATATTTCGGAAGATCAACTGTGGAAGGAAATTATACCAAAAATCCTATTTTTCAAGATGACGAAGGAAGCCAGAAGGAGGAGCTGAGAAGGCCCAAGGTGGGGCCAGACCACAGGCCGGCGCGGCCCATGGCCTGGCCGCGCCACCTTGTGGTGTGGGGGCCCCACAGCCCCTTTCGCCTCCTTTTCTTCGCGAAACCCTTCGCCCCGAAAACCTAAGCTCCAGAGGGTACCTCACGAAGAGTTACAGCTGCCTCTGCGGGGCGGAGAACACCAGAGAGAAAAGAGCTCTCCGGCAGGCAGGAATCCGCCGGGGAAATTCCCTCCCGGAGGGGGAAATCGACGCCATCGTCACCGTCATCGAGCTGGCCATCATCTCCATCACCATCATCATCATCTCCATCATCATCACCGCCATCTCCACCGCAGCACCTCGTCACCGCTGTAGCAATTTGGGTTTGATCTTGATTGTTTGATAGGGGAAACTCTCCCGGTGTTGATTTCTACTTGTTATTGATGCTATTGAGTGAAACCGTTGAACCAAGATTTATGTTCAGATTGTTATTCATTATCATATCACCTCTGATCATGTTCCATATGATGTCTCGTGAGTAGTTCGTTTAGTTCTTGAGGACATGGGTGAAGTCTAAATGTTAGTAGTGAATTATGGTTGAGTAATATTCAATGTTATGATATTTAAGTTGTGGTGTCATTCTTCTAGTGGTGTCGTGTGAACGTCGACTACACGATACTTCACCATTTATGGGCCTAGGGGAATACATCTTGTACTCGTTTGCCAATTGCGGGGTTGCCGGAGTGACAGAAACCTGAGCCCCCGTTGGTATATCGATGCAGGAGGGATCGCAGGATCTCAGAGTTTAAGGCTGTGGTTAGATTTATCTTAATTACTTTCTTGTAGTGTCGGATGCTTGCAAGGGGTATAATCACAAGTATGTATTAGTCCTAGGAAGGGCGGTACATTAGCATAGGTTCACCCACACAACACTTATCAAAACAATGAAGATTAATTAGCCATATGTAGCGAAAGCACTAGACTAAAATCCCGTGTGTCCTCGAGAACGTTTGGTCATTATAAGTAAACAAACCGGCTTGTCCTTTGTGCTAAAAAGGATTGGGCCACTCGCTGCAATTATTTCTCTCGCATTTTACTTACTTGTACTTTATTCATCTGTTACATCAAAACCCCCTGAATACTTGTCTGTGAGCATATACAGTGAATCCTTCATCGAAACTGCTTGTCAACACCTTCTGATCCTCGTTGGGATCGACATTCTTACTTATCGAAAATACTACGATACACCCCCTATACTTGTGGGTCATCAAGTGTCTATTTGCAAAATTAAGTTGCTTACTGATGAATCAGAGCAAAACATGTGAAGAGAATTATTAGTGAAAGTTGATTAATTGGGGCTGGGAACCCCATTGCCAGCTCTTTTTGCAAAATTATTGGATAAGCGGATGTGCCACTAGTCCATATGAAAATCCGTCAAGAGTAAATGACAAGGTTGAAAGTTAAACACCACATACTTCCTCATGAGCTATTAAACATTAACACAAATTGAGAAGCATTTTGAAGGTTTTAAAGGTAGCACATGAGAATTTACTTGGAATGGTTTGAAATGCCATGCATAGGTATTTATGGTGGACACTCTGGAATAACTTGGTTTTCATGTGTTTGGAAGCACGAGCAGCGTTCCCGCTCAGTACAAGTGAAGGCTAGCAAAAGACTAGGGAGCGACAAATCAAGAGAGCAGTAACTGTCATAATCATGCTTGCGGCAAAATAAATTAACTGAGGCATAAAAGTGATACAAGAACTCTGAAGCAATGTAAATCATCGAGGATTAATTGACTTTTGTTCAGTCATATGCATGCGTGAGCATGTGCCAAGTTAATTCAACCGAATTATTCAGAGGAGGATACCACAATATCATACCTATCTATGAATAAAACAATGCAAGCAAACATCCATGACATGCTACTCATATTAATAAATTGGAGCTAAACATGAGAGATCATGAACTACTAGACTTTCTTAAATGACATATACCTCACATGAACCAACTAAGCATGCTCACATGGATGAGTATATGTACAAAAATGAAAACAAATAGAGTTCATACCAGCCTCTCACCACAATCAGATTGTCGTAGATCGTCATTATTGCCTTTTCACTTGTGTAGCTTGGATAATATGAAATGAAAACCACGCTCCAGCCACCGAAGACCATTGAACTCATAATGAACTTTACAAACCAAAGAAGAACAGCAAATATTTTTGGTGTTTTCGAATTTGAGAACAAGAAAACAAAGCGAAATCTTTTTGGGTTTTCTTATAGCAAACTAGCAATAGCAAATAAAGCGAAACAAATGCAAGAATCAAAATAAACAAATGGTGAAGAGAAACAACAGAAACATTTTTGGTCTTTTTGTGTTTTTAGGAAAGAAACAAAGCAAGAACAAGAAAATGAAAACTAAAAGAAACACAGAAAAGCAAGATGGCAGAAATCTGCCAAAACCTGACAGCAGTACAGAAATCGATTTTTACAAAAATCTTCCGTTGCTCAGCTCGAAAAGTGTTCAACTAATGAAAGTTAGATAACAACCTGGGGAACATGCAAAAACATTGGCAGCTCAAAATAACGTTCTGGATGTGCGCACGATTTTTTTTGGTAACAGTCCAGAATCTGTTTTCAGGCAGCACTTCCCCAAATATCATCTCCCTCTCATTAGAAAACCACTCAAAGAAACTAAACAAGTATGTACAAGTATCCAGAAACCATAATATGCAAAGAATGAGTGATGCCGGTATACCTCCCCCCAAGCTTAGGCTTTTGGCCTAAGTGGAGATCAACCCCATGGTGCCCATGAAGAAGCACCTTCGTAGTACGAAGATGGATCATATTCCGGGTATGTGCTAGAGGAAGCACCCGGATACATGACGGTGTAGTCGTAGGAGGGCTCGGCGTCCTCGGAGTCATGCTGCTGGTGGAAGTTGTGTATCTTCAGCTTCTCATCCACCTCCTCCTTAGAGCGCGACCATGGTTTCCTGTTGATACTGAACAAATCTGGTTGGGGCAAAGGGACTTCCCTCTCTTCCCCGTCAGCAAACAACACTCTATAAACAATATTATCTAACCTAGAGTCAGCTGTAACAAATTAATGACTCTTCATAGCAGCAATATCAAGCCTCATAGGAGTTATTCTCACATCATTAGGGTCAAGAGGAAGCTCTAAATATGCTAAAACGTGCGAAGCAATAATTCCTCCAAATATAGGCCCCTTGTTAGACAAGCGGCGAGCAACAAGAGCACCAAGATGATAAGGCGTGTCCCCAGTGAGTGCAGCAATTAAGAAACCAAGGTGATAGCTAGATATGTTGCTAGTGTTCTCCCTACCAAGAATGCTAGTACCGATATAATAAGCAAAATACTTAATGGCGGGGAGTTGAATATTTCTTATCTTGCCACGCTGAATGGTGCGACAATCATCGTTGGTGATCTCTCGATAGAGCTCCAGAAATTTCTTGGGGTTGTCCTCAATCTTCCTTGCTGTACCTACAGGGGCAATACCCAATGCAGCACAAATTTTTTCCAACTTCATAGTAATAGGCTTACCATAGATCTTAAAGTCTACGGTCGGGCGAAAATGCTTATTGTTGAACTAGAAGCTCTCCACAAAGATTTTAGTGAGCGTGTAGTATTGCTCACTCTCATCTCCCACATAGGTGGTTAAACCTGCCTTACCGACGAGGGTCAAGAAATCATCCAATAACCCTGCATTACCCAAAAAGTCATAACATGGAAAGGATGCAGCATTGGGGACTCCATTGTCCTCCTCGGGTGCGAAGCTTGGTGCGATGAGGTCCTCATTATAGGATGGCCTGAATCGGGTGGATGACCTCGAGGGCCTTCCCGTGCTTGTTGTCTCCCCTTGGAACACTTCTCCAAAGTTAAAGTTGTCCATCCCCCTTTTCTGAAATTTTTCAACAAACAATATAAAATTTGATTTGGTGACATATAATTGAGGGAAACTACCATAGGAACTTGCTGGAGTACTAATCATGCATCAAAACTAGTTTCTACCACTTAGAACAAGCATGCAAACTCACTAAACATGTTACCTACAGCAGCAAAATATGCAAGATATACTCCACCAAACAAAATTCTACTTGGATAATCGAAGGAGTCACATACCGAAGAGCAAATGTGCCAAATTTCAGACAGAAATCTGGGCTGAGCAAAGAGATCGAGAAATCTGGAGTTCTTGAGCAAAAACACGAGTGAGAGGAAGCTGGTGTCGATTTTTTCGGGAGAGAGAAGAGTGTGGGAGGAAGAGATGCTGAAGTGGGGTAAAGGGGGGCCCACACACTAGGGTGGCGCGCCCCCCTTGCTGGCCGCGCCAGCCTGTGGGGTGCCACCCTGGGGTGCCCCACTGGTCATCCCCAGGTGCTCCCAGGTGCCTCGTCGAAAAATAGGACCAACTGTGTAATTTTTGTGAATTTTTGAAAACTTTGAAAAATGCACATTTCTGGGTGTTAAGTTTATTATTACTGGGCAGGAAATTTTTTGAAATCTCCAAATAACTAAAGAACTTTGCAAAATAAAAGTGCTACAGCAAGTAGAACAAGTGGAGGAAGAAAGAGATGTTGTTTACCTCCTCTTTGCATATAAAAAGTATTTGTTAACAAGGTTGATCAAGTCTTGCCACCAAATAAATTTTACATAGCATAAGAAGAAATAAACCTCAAATCAATCATGTTACCTTGAATTGTATTGATACGGATCCAATCACAAGAGTTTGATATTCTTCTTTAGGCTCATATATTGGACAATCGATAGTTCCGACTTTGATAGTTCTCACATTAGAAATAGTATTAACTCCACATGCTTTTTCAATCCTCTTGGGGAAATAGACGGTGTGCTCCCTATCATCAACATTGAAAGTAACCTTTCCTTTATTGCAATCAATAACAGCCCCTGCGGTGTTAAGAAAAGGTCTCCCAAGAATAATAGACATGTTATCATCTTCAGGCATTTCCAACACAAAAAAATCAGTTAATATCAAGCAGTTATTAGTAACTTGAACAGGAACATCCTCACATATACCAACAGGAATAGCAGTAGATTTATCAGCCATTTGCAAAGATATATCAGTAGGTATCAACTTATCTAAGTAAAGTCTCTTATAAAGAGAAAAAGGCATAACACTAACACCGGCTCCCAAGTCACATAGAGCAGTTTTAACATAATTATTCTTGATAGAACAAGGAATAGTAGGTATACCTGGGTCGCCCAACTTCTTTGGAACTTTGCCATTGAAAGAGTAATTAGCAAGCATAGTGGAAATTTCCTCATTGGGGATTTTCCTTTTGTTAGTAACAATATCTTTCATATACTTTGAATAAGTTGGCAATTTAATAGCATCAGTCAAAGGGATTTGCAAGAATAAAGGTTTCATCCAATCACAAAATTTATTATAGTGTTCTTCTTCCTTTGATTTTAGTTTCTTAGCAGGAAAAGGCATTTGCTTTTGAACCCAAGGTTCCCTTTCATTACCATGTTTCTTAGCAATAAAATCTTCTTTAGTATACTTTTTATTTTTATCTTGCTTTTCAGGTTCATCTTCAACTTCTTCTTTATCAGAAACATCATTCTTATCATTACCATTATTATTATCATGTTCATTACCACTTTCAGTTTCAGTATCAGAAATAGAAATACTATTAGGATCATTAACAGGTTCAAAGGATTCTACAACATTTTTATGTTTCTTCTTCTTTTTCTTAGAAGGAGCACTAGGTTCAATGCGTTGAGAATCTTGTTCAATTCTTTTGGGATGCCCTTCAGGATATAGAGGATCCTGGGTAGAGACACCACCTCTAGTTGTTACTTCATAAGCATGTTTCTCTTTAGAATTATTTTTTAATAAGTCATTTTGCACTTTAGTGAGTTGATCAATTTGAGTTTGAACCATTTGAAAATGTTTAACAAGCATCTTAACATCATTGGAGGTTCTCTCCACAATATCATGCAATTTACTAATAGCTTGAGAATTTTCCATTAAATGAATCTCTACTCTCATATTTAAATTATCTTGCTTAACAACATAATTATCAAATTCATCTAAACGTAGATCAGGAGGTTTTGAGTAAGGAATGTCTCCTTTATCAAAGCGTTGAAGAGAATGTACCTCAATCGTGGATGAAGGGGGAGTTATCTTACATAAATCTTCTATGGGGGGTAAATTCTTCACATCTTCAGATTTAATACCTTTCTCTTTAAGAGATTTCTTGGCTTCCCTCATATCTTCATCATTTAATTCAATCATACCCCTCTTCTTCAATATTGGTGTTGGGGTTGGTTCAGGTGTAGTCCAATCATCATGATTTTGGCCTATTCTAGCCATTAATTTTTCGTCTGGAGATCTTTTCCTGAAAACACAACCAGCACAACTATCCAGGTATGCCCTAGACTCAATGGTTAGTCCACTATAAAATATATCAAGTAAGTCATGCTTTTCCAAATCATGTCCAGGCCAAGCTCTAAGAAGAGAGCAAAACCTTGCCCAAGCTTCAGGCAATTTCTCTCCATCTTCCTGGTCAAAACTATAAATTTTCTGCAAAGCAATATGTTGAGCACTAGCAGGAAAATATTTCTGAAAGAAAACATCAAGCAAACCATTTGGACTATCAATAGAATTAGGAGGCAAACTATTATACCAAGTTTTAGCATCATCCTTTAATGAGAAAGTAAAATTTTTAGCAACAAAATAAGTACGCTTCTTGGTATCATCAGAAAACAAGCTACTCAAAGTAGAAAGCTCAATCATGTGCTCTACAATACTTTCTTTTTCAGTACCACAAAAAGGTGTTTTCTCAACAATAGATATATGAGATAAATCAAGAGAAAAAGCATAATCCTTATCCTTAATGTTTATAGGAGATGTGGCAAATTTAGGATCAGGAGACAGTTTATATCTAACAGCACGTTATGCAAGAAGCTTTTTAATATTACTTGCACCAGTAGTAGCATTACATTTATCAATAAAATCATCATCAAGTTCCACATAATCTTCATCAAGATCATCACTAGAGTGTTCAACAGACTCAGGTGAATTAACAGGTGTAACAGTATTTTCATTAGGAATTTCAGTATTTTCAATTTGTCTAGACCTAGCAATTGTAGCATCTAGAAAAGAACCTAATGAACCATTATCATCAAGAACAATAGAAGCATCATCAAGATTATAAGAGGAATTTTCAGATTCAGCAGAAGTACTAGCATGTGAAGCTTGTGGTGGTGAAACAAGTTGACTTATCACAGATGGTGAATCAAGAGCAGCAGAGGTATGATGACGCGTGAAGCACACGTCCGTTGGGAACCCCAAGAGGAAGGTGTGATGCGTACAACAGCAAGTTTCCCTCAGTAAGAAACCAAGGTTTATCGAACCAGTAGGAGATGAAGGCCACGTGAAGGTTGTTGGTGAAGGAGTGTAGTGCGGCGCAACACCAGGGATTCTGGCGCCAACGTGGAACCTGCACAACACAATCAAGATACTTTGCCCCAACTTAGCAGTGAGGTTATCAATCTCACCGACTTGCTGTAAACAAAGGATTAAACGTATGGTGTGGAGAATGATGTTTGTTTGTAAAGACCAACAGAGAACAATGATTGCAGTAGGTTGCAATCATGGATGAAGGGGGAATTATCTCACATATATCTTCTATGGGAGGTAGATTCTTCACATCTTCAGATTTAATACCTTTCTCCTTGAGAGACTTCTTGGCTTCCCTCATATCTTCATCATTCAATTTAATTAAACCCCTCTTCTTCAATATTGGCGTTGGAGTTGGTTCAGGCGTAGTCCAATCATCATGATTCCGGCCTATTTTAGCCAATAATTCTTCAGCTTCGTCTGGAGTTCTTTTCCTGAAAACACAACCAGCACAACTATCCAGGTATGCCCTAGACTCAATGGTTAGTCCACCATAAAATATATCAAGTAAATCATTCTTTTCTAAATCATGTCCAGGTCGAGCTCTGATAAGAGAACAAAATCTTGCCCAAGCCTCAGGCAATTTCTCTTCATCTCCCTGGTCAAATCTATAAATTTTCTGTAAAGCAACATGTTGAGCACTAGCAGGAAAGTATTTTCGAAAGAAAACATCACGCAAATCAGTTGGACTTTTAATAGAACCAGGAGGCAAATTATTATACCAAGTTTTAGCATCATCCTTTAATGAGAAAGGAAAAATTTTAGCGACAAAATAAGTACGCATCTTGATATCATCAGAAAACAAGCTACTCATAGAAGACAGTTCAATCATGTGTTCTACAGCACTTTCTTTTTCAGTACCACAAAAGGGTGCTTTCTCTACAATAGCTATATGAGATAGATCAAGAGAAAAATCATAATCTTTATCCTTAATGCATATAGGAGATGTGGCAAATTTAGGATCAGGAGATAACTTATGTCTAACAGTATATTGTTTGAGAAACTTTTTAATTTTACTTGCATCAGCAGTAGCATTGCATCTATTAATAAAATCATCATTAAGCTCCACATAATCTTCATCAGGATCATCACTAGAATAATCAAGTTTAGGTGAATTAACAGGTGTAGTAGCATTAGGAGTTTCAGTATTTTCAATTTGTCTAGACCTAGCAATTGTAGCATCTAGAAAGGATCCCAATGAACCACTATCATCAAGCACAGCAGAAACATTATCAATATCATAAGAGTTTTCAGATTCAGCAGAGGTACCAGCAAGTGAAGCTTGTGGCGATGAAACAAGTTTATCAATCACAGATGGTGAATCAAGAGCAGCAGAGGTATTCAGAGTTGTACCTTTTCTTGTAGTGGATGGTAATATGGTGACTTTAGGATCGCGAGTTTTACCCATGATGGAGAATTTGCAGTGAACAATATCAATCCAAGTGAACTTCCAAATAAAGCTATGCTCCCCGGCAACTGCGCCAGAAAACAGTCTTGATAACCCACAAGTATAGGGGATCGCAGCAGTCTTCGCGGGTAGTAAAACCCAATTTATTGATTCGACACAAGGGGAGACAAAGAATACTTGAAAGCCTTAACAGCGGAGTTGTTAATTCAGCTGCACCTGGAAACAGACTTGCTCGCAAGAGTTTATCAGTAGTAACAGTTTTATAGCAGTAGCAATAGTGAAATAACAGCAGCAGAGTAACAAAGACAGCAGTAGTGATTATAGTAAACAGTAGGATTAAAATACTGTAGGCACGGGGACGGATAACGGGCGTTGCATGGATGAGAGAAACTCATGTAACAGTCAAGCAGGGCATTTGCAGATAATAATAAAACGGTGTCTAAGTACAAAGCAATCAATAGGCATGTGTTCCAATTATAGTCGTACGTGCTCGCAATGAGAAACTTGCACAACATCTTTTGTCCTCGGACCTCAAGGGAATCTACTGGATATTAAGGTACTCCTTTTAATAGAGTACCGGAGCAAAGCATTAACACTCCGTGAACACATGTGATCCTCACATCACTACCATCCCCTCCGGTTGTCCCGATTTCTGTCACTTCGGGGCCATTGGTTCCGGACAGCGACATGTGTATACAACTTGCAGGTAAGACCATAAACAATGAATATCATGATGAAATAATAACATGTTCAGATCTGAGATCATGGCACTCGGGCCCTAGTGACAAGCATTAAGCATAACAAGTTGCAACAATATCAAAGTACCAATTACGGACACTATGCACTATGCCCTAACAATCTTACACTATTACATGACCAATCTCATCCAATCCCTACCATCCCCTTCAGGCTACAGCGGGGGAATTACTCACACATGGATGGGGGGAACATGGCTGGTCGATGGAGAGGCGTCGGTGGTGATGGCGGCGACGATCTCCTCCAATTCCCCGTCCCGGCGGAGTGCCAGAACGGAGACTTCTGGCTCCCGAGACGGAGTTTCGCGATGTGGCGGCGTTCTGGAGGGTTTCTGGCGACTTCGACTTCTTCCCGTGCGTTTTTAGGTCGAGGCCGATAAGTAGTCCAAAGGAGGGCGTCAGAGGCCGGCCGAGGGGGCCACACGCTAGGGCCGCTCGCCCCCCTCCTGGGCCGCGCCGCCCTAGGGTGTGGGGCCCTCGGGCCTCCACCTGACTTGCCCTTCTGGCTCCGTGAGTCTTCTAGAAAAATAGGACCTTTCGTATAAATTCCGAGGATTTTCCTGAAAGTTGGATTTCTGCACAAAAACGAGACACCAGAACAGTTCTACTGAAAACAGCGTTAGTCCGTGTTAGTTGCATCCAAAATACACAAATTAGAGGCAAAACAACAGCAAAAGTGTTCGGGAAAGTAGATACGTTTTGGACGTATCAGCGGCCCACAAGGCGAACCGCCGCGGCCCGACGGTTTTCGGCCCACTTTCCCCTCTCTCTATATAAGGACGGGGCAGTTCCTCTTCGTCTTCTTCTTCGCACTTGCCCCCATTTCCAGAGTAGTTTGAGCCCTTCGCCCCTTGCTTCTTCTTCGTCACCGGTCGCCGCCTGAGCGCCGCTTCCGTCGATGCTAGGACGTTGCTCTCACCGCACCAAAGCTCTTCACTGCGCGGAGTTCTTGCTGCATTCCTTCCTCGCCGCAGATTCAAGCTTTCTTCGACGGACCTAGCCCCTCACCGTCGCCGGCCTTCATCGACAGCCAAGTGCTCGCCGTTCCCCCGGCGAACTTCTCCCTGAACGCCTCCGCCGCCTCAGGTTAGGCTCGATACACCTTTACTTCTTCTCTCTTAGCTTCCCAGATCTTGGGCCGGTAGAGTATTTACCCCCTCTTTATTTTGCTTTTTCTCTTACTCGTAGATCTTCGCGCGAGGGTCTTTTTGGGGAAAACTGTTTTTCGGTAGATTCTGGTGTTGTCCAGATCTACATGTCTAGCGAAGAATCTCTTCTTGCCTCCTCTTCTAGTAGTCAAGGCAGTAGGACCTCCGACGGACTAACTGAAGATCTGGCCCGGATGGAAATAGAATCCAGCAAAGATCTAGAGGTCGGCACCTCCAGCCGGGCCCCCGGAAAGGATCTTTCCGGTATCACACACGGAGCCTGGAGAGGTTCCGACGTGACTCAACACGAGATCAACTGGCTTTACCGGTCTAGGAGAATACCGGATGGAGTCGCCTGCCGACTTCCAGGTGATGAGATCGAACCGGTGCTTGAACCCGGTGAGGTCGTTGTTTTCCTTGCTCACTTTTAGCGTGGCTTCGGCCTTCCTGCCTCCGACTTCTTCCGCCAAATCCTTGATTTCTATCGACTCCAGCCTCACCACCTTCCCGGCAACGCTGTTTTTTATCTTTCTTGTTTTGTGGCCTTCATGGAAGGCTATATCGGCATCCGTCCCGCTCGCGAGACGTTTGCCCGCTTTTTTTCTTTCCGGATCAACTCGGTCCAGGGCAAGGACATTCCCAAGCCCAAACACCCCCGTACAATGCGGGTCTTGTATCATCGGCTCCAGCCAAGGGAGCCCCTTTTTTAAGTTCAACGGCCTCGAGTCTTGCCGGTTGTGGCAGACTACGTTCTTCTACGTGAAGAACAAGAGCGCCACTGACCTCATCAATCTGCCGCCCTTCAACCCGGCGCCGCCCGCCAAGGTCAACTGGAACTACAACCCCGGTACGGACCATATAGAGACAAACCGGGTGGTACGCTTCATGTTGAACCTGATGAAGGAGACCAACATCTGCTCCGATAATATCATCCGCACCTTCATCAGCCACCGGGTGCTTCCCCTTAAGCGCCGCGCTCACAAGATAAGCGAGATGTACGGCCCTGGTGATCCAACCAAGATCACCGGCCTACCCTTGAGCAAGGCGGATGTGGTCCTGAAGGCTAATCAAATATGCCAAACGGACATGCCGGATGACTGGGAGTGGGGCTTTCTTCCTCTCAGCTCCCTCAACCCCCCAACCAAGGAAGTAAGAGACCGCGCCCCCCGGGTTGCTCTACCGGTAATTTTTGCGCTGTGGCTGACTGTTTTTATTTCTTTTTGTTTTCAGGCCAAGGACCGCTTCCCTCGCATCGAGTCAGAGCAGCGAGGCCCTTGCCGGAAGCGTGCTCTAGACAAGTTCGACCCGGACCCTTTCATCCATTGGCAGGACCTGAAGATGGGCCGGACTCCAGCCTCGCGCCTCGGCAGATCTCCACCGGAACCAGCCGGTTCGTCTGACGACCTGACCTTGCTTGAGGTAGCTCTTCTTTTTGATCTCTCATATTCTTCTGTTACCTATTTTCCTTCTGTAGACGTTCCCTCAGCTGGCCCCGAACCACAGGTCCACGAGCATGTGCCTCCCCTGCAGGCCGAGGTCGGGGATGAGTTTCTGAATAAGCTCATGCCCCAGAGCAAAAAGAGCAAGGCGCCTGCTGCTGATGCCGGTTCTAGCCAAGCTCCTCCCGCCAAACGCTCCCGGACGGAAGTCATTGGGGGAAAGCAAGTAAGCACGAAGCGCTACAAGCATAAGAGATGCCGATTTCTTCCGGGTAAGTTCTTTATTTCTCTTTTTTGTTTGTTTTGTTCTTACTAAGTTCTTTTCCGGTTGCTTTTTTCCAACCCTTTCTTTTTCTCTTTTTTCAGCCCCGCACTCAAGCTTGGCTCCAAGCCTGAGGGCTCTGCCGTCTCCGCAAGGACCTCAACTCCTCCTCCTCAAACAAGCCCGGTACCATCCGGTACCGGCGACCTCTCTGCCTCCACTTTGGGAGGCACCACAAGTGCGGGGCGCGCGGCCCCTACACCTCCTGATCACCGCGTGGAAGAGGATCTCACCTCCCCTCCTGAGACCCAAGACACCGGCACCAGCAACACCGGCGCCGACGATGAAACTGCCGGGCGGGCGGAACCTCTGGTTCCTCCTGCCCCGAAGAAGAAGAAGAAGAAGCAGCCAAGCTCTTCCCCCACCAAGACCGCGCCGGATACTTCTGCGCCGGCCTCCTCTGCACCGCACCCGGAAGCTCCTACTCTTGAGCCTACCGGGACTACTCCAACACCGCCACCAAGCCAAGGACCTCCCGCGGCCAAGCCAAAGCCGCCGCCAGAAACCCCCAAGATCACCAAGTTCCTCAAGCTGGGGGCTTCTCGGGGCAAGGCCGTGGAGGGCAGCGCCTCAGCCGGCTCGCAGTCTCTAGTGCTGCACATCGGCCCTGCCGCTGCTGCGGTCCAAGAAAAACCTTCCGGCCTCCTGGGCCGGATCGTTGAGCTGAAGCGCGAGGACTGGGATCTGGGGCACCTTCTCCCCTACGCCCAAAAATGGAACGATGCGGATATCTCTGCATCCACCCGCGGCTTGGGGAAGGACCGTCTTCCAGCGCCAGACACTGCTGGGCCCCGGTCCACTGAAGAACACTTCATGCGGCTCAAGCGCGCCGTGAAGGAGTTCGACAGTGCGTGGTACGATGCCACCAGCAACGTGGTGGTAAGTTTTGCCAACCTTTTTGCAACTTTTTGTTGATGCCAGTTTCTTTCTTTCCGGATCTTGTCTATCTTCCCAGTCCCCGAGTTTCGTGTTGAGAGCATAGCTTTCAGCGCGAAACTTAACTAGAAACGCGCGAAACCGGCATAGCCAGTCCCCGAGTTTCGGGTTAAGATCTTTTGCTCTTAGCGCGAAACTTAACTAGAAACGCGCGAAACCGGCATAGCCAGTCCCCGAGTTTCGGGTTAAGATCTTTTGCTCTTAGCGCGAAACTTAACTAGAAACGCGCGAAACCGGCATAGCCAGTCCCCGAGTTTCGGGTTAAGATCTTTTGCTCTTAGCGCGAAACTTAAGTAGAAACGCGCGAGACCGGCATAGCCAGTCCCCGAGTTTCGGGTTAAGATCTTTTGCTCTTAGCGCGAAACTTAAGTAGAAACGCGCGAGACCGGCATAGCCAGTCCCCGAGTTTCGGGTTAAGATCTTTTGCTCTTAGCGCGAAACTTAACTAGAAACGCGCGAAACCGGCATAGCCAGTCCCCGAGTTTTGGGTTAAGATCTTTTGCTCTTAGCGCGAAACTTAACTAGAAACGTGCGAAACCGGCATAGCCAGTCCCCGAGTTTTGGGTTAAGATCTTTTGCTCTTAGCGCGAAACTTAAGTAGAAACGCGCGAAACCGGCATAGCCAGTCCCCGAGTTTCGGGTTGATAACATAGTTTCTTTCTTTTTCATAATTATCTCCCTTTGAACAGAGCACCGCGGACGCCCGGAAGTAGCTCTTCGAGGAGCTTCTCTGGGAGCACCGGGACCTTGCCGAGGCCCACAGCCACTGCCAAGGTTTATTTCCTTTCTTTTCCTCCGGCGTCTTTTTACCGGAATGTTTTCTTCTTTAACACTTACGAATCTTTTGTTCAACAGCTGTCCCAGAAGCTACCATTGAGGCCCTCAAGGTCCAGATTGCCACTCTCGAAGGTGTCACTTTTTCTTTTCCGGTCAACTCGTTCTTTCCTCATTTTATCAGCTGCCACTTTGCTAACACCTTTCTTTCCGGTGCCTAGGTGAAAAGGAGCAGCTCATCAAGGAGCACCACGAGGCACTGGACGCCCAGAAGACCGCCTCCAGGGAGCTTAAGGAACAGGCTATGCGGGCCGTGCTCCATCATGACCAAGATCTGAAGGACGCCAAGGCCACAGCCGAGGCCAGGCTGGCGGAGGTTGTGGACGATTCCACGAACTCCAATGCGGTGCTGAGGGCAGAGCTGGAGGAGGAGAGGAAGGCGCGGAAAGCGGCGGAGCACCACATTGAGGTCATGACCACTGATCATAAAGAATATGATCGGCTGGTCATGCAGATTGATGCGCTGGCTCTCCGTAAGCTCTTGCCTTGTCCCTTCCTTCGCTTATAAGCTTTTTCTTTTTGAGAATGTATTCGTGTTCCTTTTCTTTCCGGTAGATTGTTTTCCGGTATCTTACGCTTATTCTTTTCCCTTCTTCCTGTAGAACACTTCCCGGACTCTCAGACGCACGCCATAAAAAAGGTGATGGAGGATCGGGTGGCGCGGGAGTTCCCCAACATGGACGCGCACTGGGACGGGTACGACTATCTGGTCGCCCTTTCCGCTCGAGTCCAACATATGCGCTCAGTGGACCGGCTCCTTGCCGATCTACCGGATGCCGCCATCCAACTTTTCAAGGTGCTGTGGCCTGAAGAAGCGATGCCGACTAACATCACCCTCACCGCCAACCGGCTAAAGGAGGCAGGGCGCCGGATTCGTGAGTGGCAGTGCTCCGCAGCTCGTGCTGGAGCTGACACCGTGCTGCGCTCCGCGTGCTCCTGGTACCCGAACTTGGATCTTGATGCTCTGCAAGGCGTACGCCAAGATGCTCCCACTGATCTGGACCCAGCTCTTTGATAAGGGGTGGCCCGATCTTCTCAGTAAGCAACGGTGGTGATGATGATCACCGGGTGATAGCAGCGGACAAACACGACGATGTAGTGGATGATAACTTGTATGACGCAACGAGATCTCTCGATTGGTCCCTGTCGCCAGATGCAACAGCTCTCAACCCTGCAAGATATTCGCAACTCCACACACTTGCGCACGTAGCCGCCGACCACGAAGCGGTAAGTTGCAACCGTCTAATTCCCAATGGAACAGCAGATCACACAAGACTTAAACAGGATCTACACAATATCCAAGCAATATGGTGTAGGGAATTCAATAGTTTTGCAGAGCAAACAACTAAGAACTAGGGTTTATCTTAAACGTGGTCTAAAGCAGCTAGGGGGTCGTCCAAGGCACTTATATAGGCGTCCGGGACGAGTTCTGGTCGAAAAATACAAGTAAAACCGACCCAGAATAGATCTGGTCGAGACAGACTCGGACTGGTCCGGTCTGGAATCCGGTCGACCGGGCTGTGGACCGGCCGGTCCGGTCGGTGGTCCGGTCAACCGGTCGCCAACCGGGAAACTGCGAAGTTTCTGGTTTCGCCCGCACGATGCACTCCCTCCGGTTGGCGGCCGGTTGGCGGCCGGTCGACCGGGCCAGGGACCGGGCGGCCCGGCGCGGGGGCCGGTCTGACCGGGCGCTGGACCGGCCTGGACTTCTTCTTCTCCTCTCGCGCATTCCTCCCGCTCCTCCCTCGCGCGTCCATGAGATATCTTCATGTCCAGCTCCTTGTCCAGCTTCACATCCATCTTTACGTCCAGCTGCTCCTCTCCTCCTCGTGCGATGCTTGTCTCCTCTTCATACCTGATGATACATAAGTAATAGGACTTAGGTAGTATAAAGTTCTCATCAATCAAGGTATCGTTTAGGAACAAGTTTACCTGTTGTTTAAGTAGCTTCGCACAAGCTCGTGTCATTGGTCCAATCCTGACTTCATTGGACTTGAGCTTCACAGCAGGTTCATCTTCAGTTGATAATGACGGAGGTAGTAGTGAGGTAGGGATGTCCTCATCATCCCCCCCTTCAAAAGGCGTCGACCCCGACGCTCCAAGGTCTTCTCCGTCATATGGTGTCAAATCAGCAACATTGAAAGAATTACTGACACCAAACTCATCCTCTGGAAGATCTATCGAGTATGCATTATCATTGATCTTGGCAAGCACTTTGTAAGGACCAGCACCACGAGGCTTCAACTTAGACTTCCTCAGCTTCGGGAACCTATCCTTGCGAAAATGTACCCAGACCAAATCACCAGGCTTGAACACATCTCCTTGCGCTTCTTATTCATCCTTGCAGCATTGCTCTTGCCTTTCTTCTCAATCAACTCTTTAGTCTTCACATGAATCTTCTTCACAAAATCTGCCCTCTTTGATGCCTCCATATTGACTCTCTCATGTATGGGCAAAGGCAACAAGTCAAGTGGAGTAATGGGTTTGAAACCATACACCACCTCAAAAGGACATAGCTCCATGGTAGAATGCACCGCCCTGTTGTAAGCAAACTCCACATGCGGCAAACACTCTTCCCACTCCTTCAGGTTCTTCTTGATCATGGATCTCAACAGTTGTGACAATGTTCTATTCACCACTTCAGTTTGACCATCAGTTTGGGGATGACAAGTAGTGCTGAACAGCAGCTTCGTCCCCAGCTTTCTCCAAAGCGTCTTCCAGAAGTAGCTCATAAACTTCACGTCATGATCAGAAACAATAGTCTTCGGAACTCCATGTAAACGTACAATCTCCCTGAAAACAGGTTACCAATATGCGACGCATCGTCACTCTTGTGGCAGGCAATAAAGTGGGACATCTTAGAAAATCTATCCACTACCACAAATATAGAATCATGGCCTCGCTTAGTACGCGGCAAACCCAACACAAAATCCATACTAATATCCTCCCATGGTGTAGTAGGTGCCGGTAAAGGAGTATACAAACTGTGAGGCTTCAGCTTGGACTTGGATTTGTTGCAAGTAATGCATCTCCTCACATATCTATCCACGTCCCGCCTCATCTTTGGCCAATAAAAGTGGTCAGCTAGCATGAGTAGCGTCTTCTCACACCCAAAGTGACCCATCAAACCTCCAGCATGTGATTCCTGCAATAAGAGCAAACGCACAGACGATTCTGGAACACATAATTTGTTAGCTCTAAACAAGAACCCATCATGTATGTGATATTTTTCCCATGCTTTACCAAGAGCACATAAGCGGTATGGTTCAGCAAAATCATGATCAGTAGCATACAAATCACATAGTATCTCTAAACCAGGAATTTTAACATCAAGTTGAGTTAATAGCATATTCTTCCTAGATAGAGCATCAGCAACAATATTATCTTTTCCCTTCTTATGCTTAATAATATATGGAAAAGACTCAATGAACTCAACCCACTTAGCTAGACGCTTATGCAAAGTAGATTGGGCTTTCAGGTATTTTAAAGCTTCATGATCAGAATGTATGATAAATTCTTTTGGCCACAAGTAATGTTGCCAAACCTCAAGAACTCTAATTAAAGCATACAATTCTTTATCATATATAGGATAGTTCAACTTAGCACCAGAAAGTTTCTCAGAAAAATATGCAATTGGGCGACCCTCTTGCATCAACACACCACCAATTCCAATACCACTAGCATCACATTCAATCTCAAATTGCTTATTGAAATCAGGAAGTGCAAGCAACGGTGCAGAAGTTAACAATCTCTTAAGTTCATCAAAAGCATGATCTTGGGCTGCGCCCCACTCAAAAACAACACCCTTTTTAGTCAAATCATTCAAAGGTGCAGCAATAGTACTAAAGTTGGGCACAAATCTGCGATAAAACCCAGCTAGACCATGGAAACTTCGTACTTGACTCACATTCATAGGAGTAGGCCAATTTTGAATAGCTTCAATTTTAGACACATCTACTTCTACTCCATGCTTAGAGACAACATAACCCAGAAATATGACCTTATCTTTGCAAAATGTGCACTTCTCAAGATTACCATAGAGTTGATTATCACGCAACACTTGCAAAACATGTCTAATATGTATAGTATGATCAGATTCATTGCGGCTGTAGATTAATATGTCATCAAAATACACAACCACAAATTTGCCAATAAATTCACGCAAAACATGGTTCATCAGTCTCATGAAAGTGCTAGGTGCATTAGTTAACCCAAAAGGCATTACTAACCACTCATATAAACCAAATTTTGTTTTAAAGGCTGTTTTCCACTCATCCCCTTCTTTCATCCTAATTTGATGATAACCACTACGCAAATCAATTTTAGAGAACACAGCAGCACCACTCAATTCATCTAGCATATCCTCTAAACGGGGAATAGGATGACGATATCGAATAGTAATGTTGTTTATAGCTCTACAATCTACGCACATACGCCAAGTACCATCTTTCTTGGGAACTAGAATAACAGGAACAGCACAAGGACTAAGGCTTATGCGGATATAACCTTTGTCGAGTAGCGCTTGTACTTGCTTCTGTATCTCCTTCGTCTCTTCGGGATTAGTGCGATATGGCGTCCTATTGGGCAGCGAAGCTCCGGGAATCAAGTCAATTTGATGCTCAATACCTCGCAATGGTGGTAGTCCTGCGGGTACCTCCTCCGGAAACACGTCGCCAAATTCCTGCAAAACATTAGAAACACCAAAAGGAAGAGGGGTCATATCGTTAGTAACCAAGACCGTACCCCTGTACAAAAGCACAAGAGGCATGGCCGTAGGATCCTCACTAAATTCTCTCATGTCTTCTTTGGTGGCTAATGAAACTAAGGAATTCACTCTCTCACTTTTCGTTATATCACTCACGACATTACAATTCGCTCGCCTATCTAGAGGTGCATCCTCCAAATTCACTTCAATCTTCTGACGAGACTCATTGACAATTTGTTGTGGTGACATAGGCTGTAAGTTAATTTTCTTGCCCTTGTAGTCCAAGTGATAAGTATTGGCTCGGCCATTGTGTTGCACTGAACGGTCATAGAGCCAAGGCCAACCCAATAAGAGGTGACAAACCGTCATAGGAACCACATCAAAATCAATGCAATCCTTATACGGTCCAATCTCAAACTCAACACGCACCATGTGGTTTACCTTCATCTCACCATTGTCGCTCAACCACTGAATATAATATGGATGCGGGTGCGGTAGGTACTTCAACTTCAGCTTGGTACATAACTCCTTACTTGCTAAATTGCGGCAACTCCCGCCATCAATAATGACCTTGCAAGCCTTGTCAGGACCAACTAAAGCTTTGGTTTGGAACAAATTGCAGCGCTGAGTAGATGCACTAGGCAACACATTAAGAGCACGCTGCGACACAACAATGGTACGAGCATCAGAAGGATATGCATCTTCACCATCAGTGTAATAGTCATCATCGTCTGGAGCATTTGGATCAACATCATCTCCAGTCTCATACTCATTATCCTCATTGATAATCATGACTTTGCGGTTAGGACAATCTCTCTTGAAGTGACCCTTGCCACCACATGTATGGCAAAGCATATCGCGGTTGCGCGCTGTAGACATGCTAGAACCACTCGTACTTGCAGCAGATTCGGACTTCTTTGCATGAGATACATTGGAGACCAGTTTGCTAGGCGGAGTAGAGTAAGGAGCAGAGCGCGTCGAAGGCGCCGGCGCTGTAGAAGGCGCATGGGGTGTAAAACGCCCACCTCCCGTAGCACGTCCCTTAACCTTTGCTTCTTCAGCCAACTGTGATTCAGCTTCTCTTGCATGATGTAACAATTGATTCATATTGGTGTAGGTGTAATGACGAACAATGCCTTTAACATCATACTTCAATCCATTGACAAAACGCTGCATTGTCATCTCTAGAGACTCACGGACACGACCACGCTGCATAAGCATCTCCATCTCCATGTAGTACTCATCAACAGTCTTCACACCTTGTCTCAAGAGTGTTAGCTTATCAAATATATTCCGCATGTAATTTGTAGGCACAAAACGAGAAGTCATAACCTCCTTCATAGCACGCCATGTACGGATAGGTTGTGCACCATCTTCATCGCGGTTACGAACCAAAGAATCCCACCAACGCAATGCATAACCATCAAATTCAGAAGAAGCAAGCTTGATCTTCTTATCTTCAGAATAGTTGGGATGTAAGCTCCATAACTTCTCAATCTTGAGCTCCCAAGTGAGATATTCTTCAACATCAGCTCCTCCTTCAACTTGGGTATGGAAAACTTGGGCTTACCCAATCCATCTTCTTCATCTTGTCCACGACCATTGCGGCCAAGTGGAACCCTGCCACGAGGACGATGACCACGAGGCGCACCACGAGCATTGTGTGCGTCATCTTCAAGCTCAGGATCTTCATCATCGTCTTGTTGTTGTTGTTGTTGTGCAGTCAAATTCTCAATAGCGAGGCGCATATCGGCAATATTGCGCTGGATATCCGTCATTTGATCAGCCAATCCAGTGACGGTAACATTAGTAGCATCCAACATTTGTTTGATCTCGTCAACTGTACCCTTAAGCTCATCATCCTTAGTGCGGAATTCACGTCGCATCTCATTACGAAGAGCTTCATACTCCCTCCATGTGATGATATCTGCCGAATTCTTGTTTTCCTGGTTAACAATCTTATTATCACTAGCAGACATGATTAGTAGGTTAGTGCACTAAATAAAAAATATATGGTGGTACTCTCACAACTCACTCAAAACTGATAAGAAAAGGAAATCTTACCGTTCCAAAGTAAATTAGTATTGCTTACCACTTGTAGTAACAACTAGTGCACGGATGTAGCGAAGCGAATATCAAGGGTATAAGAACAATCACACGACAAAGCAGGGTATATGTGGGGCTGTAGGTAGGCTACCTATTTGCACCAATAATAAGCTCTAGCGCTGACCGTAGACAACCAAATATACTCACACAAGGCGATATAATGGGGCAATGCAACTATATGGAGGAAAGGTTGCAATGCACTAGAGAGACGCTAGCAAAGCTCAACGATACAGGCACAAGATTGCTCAACTACGAGTGCAGTAAAGAAAACTTAGGCCTTTCACTTGAATCGACTAGCACTTCACTTTTCTTTTTGTATTTTCCTTTTTGTTTTGTAACACACGCAGCTATGTAGCTCTTTTTGCTTCTTTTCAATTATCTTTTTTTTTTGATTTTATGACTCAACTCCTTGATAACACGGCCAACAAGATATGCAAAGCACCAAAACCCTAATGAGCAGCCTGTCGAGCGGTAAAACTAGTCTCTTCTGGGGAAGTTCCTAGTCACGTATATCGATAAGCTGTGTCTATGGTTGGGAACAAGCACACTGTACGCTATGTGGACTCGGAGTAACAAAAACTGACACACTATGATAAACTAGATGATAGAGAAAACACAAACCCGAACAATTCTACTAGAAGAAAGATAAAGATACGCAAAAACAACTACGAGAAGCAACTAAAACTTGAAATTAGTGCAATCTAAGGCTATGGCAAACCCTAACCCTAATTTTTTTTATGGCTTTTTCTGGATAGGAAACACTCACAACTCAACTATGGGGTGGATTGTGGATGGCTTACCGAGGAAAACTGGAAATCTGATACCAAGATGATAAGGGGTGGCCCGATCTTCTCAGTAAGCAACGGTGGTGATGATGATCACGGGGTGATAGCAACGGAGAAACACGACGATGTAGTGGATGATAACTTGTATGACGCAACGAGATCTCTCGATTGGTCCCTGTCGCCAGATGCAACAGCTCTCAACCCTGCAAGATATTCGCAACTCCACACACTTGCGCACGTAGCCGCCGACCACGAAGCGGTAAGTTGCAACCGTCTAATTCCCAATGGAATAGCAGATCACACAAGACTTAAACAGGATCTACACAATATCCAAGCAATATGGTGTAGGTAATTCAATAGTTTTGCAGAGCAAACAACTAAGAACTAGGGTTTATCTTAAACGTGGTCTAAAGCAGCTAGGGGGTCGTCCAAGGCACTTATATAGGCGTCCGGGACGAGTTCTGGTCGAAAAATACAAGTAAAACCGACCCAGAATAGATCTGGTCGAGACAAACTCGGACTAGTCCGGTCTGGAATCCGGTCGACCGGGCTGTGGACCGGCCGGTCCGGTCGGTGGTCCGGTCAACCGGTCGCCAACCGGGAAACTGCGAAGTTTCCGGTTTCTGCCCGGTACGATGCACTCCCTCCGGTTGGCGGCCGGTTGGCGGCCGGTCGACCGGGCCAGGGACCGGGCGGCCCGGCGTGGGGGCCGGTCTGACCGGGCGCTGGACCGGCCTGGACTTCTTCTTCTCCTCTCGCACATTCCTCCCGCTCCTCCCTCGCGCGTCCATGAGATATCTTCATGTCCAGCTCCTTGTCCAGCTTCACGTCCATCTTTACGTCCAGCTGCTCCTCTCCTCCTCGTGCGATGCTTGTCTCCTCTTCATACCTGATGATACATAAGTAATAGGACTTAGGTAGTATAAAGTTCTCATCAATCAAGGTATCGTTTAGGAACAAGTTCACCTGTTGTTTAAGTAGCTTCGCACGAGCTCGTGTCATTGGTCCAATCCTGACTTCATTGGACTTGAGCTTCACAGTAGGTTCATCTTCAGTTGATAATGACGGAGGTAGTAGTGAGGTAGGGATGTCCTCATCACTCTTACTGCGAAGCGGCAGGACCGGGCCTACCGGCTTGCTGAGTACGCCCAGGTTCGCACCTTCATCCCTCCTCCTCCCGATGTTAAGGACTACCTCAGCGATGAGGAGGAAGAAGAGGAAGGTGAAGATGAGGGTGCCGGTGATGTGCCGCCGGAAGCTCCCGAGGCCAATGCTGCTCCTCCTGAAGCCCCCGCTGTTTAAACATCTATCGCGACAACCAGTTTGCCTGCTCCTGCTTGCTTCATGATAAAACTTGTTAAATTCTACCCCGTTATGCCGGGGTTTATGATGTAAGATAAAACTCATCCTTTTGGTTGTGGTACAACTTTATGCCGGTGTCTTTCATACCGGTAACTTGCTAAATTATGTTGGTTTGTTAACTTAGCACTTTGCTTTTCGTTCTGATTTCTTCTTGCACTGCAATGATTCCGAAATTGTTTCCGCATCCAATTCGATGCACACTTGGCTCTTTTGCTTTGGCTCTGCCTACCTTCTCTGGGCGTTTTTAGCGTATGAGCACAAAGTTCTTTTACCAAGAAAGCACTTTTTTGAACTTAGAAATAACTCGAAATTTTTGCAAAAAACCGGTATAACCGGGGTTAGTTAAATTTTTCCGGATTGTTCTTTCCCGGTCTCCCTCTTCGCAGTTCATGTGCTGATCCCCTACCGGTTTATCTTGCTTGCCATGAAGCCGGTTTGCGGACAGCAGCAGAGTCGAAGACTCCGGTAGGGTTTAGCACACTACTAAACCGGAAAGAAAAACGTTCAATAAGCAACCGGTAAACTGAAAAAATAAACATGTTACATGCAACTTTAGTAAGGGTAGTCCCCGAGACTCATTTGTGGTTCTGACATCTTTTATTCATAGTAGATAAGGTACAAAAAGGAACTTCTTACACCACAACTTCAAGAGTAGAAAGGACGCAACAGAGCTACATTCCATGGACGCTTAGTCTCCTCTCCGGACCTGTCCGCCTTTCCTTTCTTCCATTCCTGTGCATCAATTAGGTAGTAGGCATCATTGTGGAGAGCCTTGCTCACAATGAAAGGTCCTTCCCATGGAGGGGAAAGCTTGTGCCGGCCTTCAGTGCACTGCACTAGGCGTAGCACTAGGTCTCCTTCCCGGAACACCCTCGGGTTAACCTTCCGGCTGTGATAGCGTCTGAGGTTTTGCTGGTAAATGGCTGTTCTTGCCAAAGCTAATTCTCTTGCTTCTTCTAGCAAGTCCACATCGTTTTCTCGGGCCTCTTTTACCTCTTTTTCAGTATAGAGTTGCACCCTTGGTGAATCATGGAGAATGTCGGTTGGTATGACCGCTTCTGCTCCATAAACCATAAAGAATGGAGTGTATCCGGTAGACCGGTTTGGAGTTGTTCTTATACTCCACAGCACTGATGGTAGCTCATCGAGCCAACACCCCGGCGATTTTTCTACCGCATCAATGAGTCTTGGTTTGATACCGGAAAGTACCAAAGCGTTTGTTCTTTCAACTTGGCCATTGCCTTGTGGGTGTGCGACTGAGCACAAATCCAACCGGATGTTGTTGTCCTCACAAAATCTTTTGAACTCACCTTGAGCAAAGTTCGTGCCATTGTCAGTGATAATGCTATGTGGGTAGCCATACCGCAAAATAACATCTTTTAAGAACTTCACCGCTATGCGCCCATCACACTTTGCAATGGGCTTCACCTCTAGCCACTTGGTGAATTTATTCACCATAACCAAGATGTGGGTCATGTTTCCCCTTGCGGTTTTGAATGGGCCAACCATGTCTAGGCACCAAACGGCAAACGGCCAAGTTAGCGGTATTGTCTTTAAACCGGATGCTGGGGTATGATTTTGCTTGGCGTACCTCTGGCACCCATTGCATTTTCTTACCAGATCCTCCGCGTTTTCCAAAGCCGTGGGCCAATAGAACCCATGTCGGAACACTTTTGCCACCAGCGCCCTTGACGAAGCGTGATGCCCACACTCCCCTCGATGGATCTCCTCAAGCATTTCTCTTCCTTCTTCCGGTTGTACACACCTTTGGAGGACACCGGTAACACTTCTCTTGTACACCTCGCCATTGATGATGGTGTAAGCTTTGGACCTCCTCTGGATCCTTCTCGATTCATTTTCGTCAACCGGCAAGGTGCCGTTGATCAGGAATTCCTTAATAGGTTCAACCCATGATGGTGCCTCCCGAACCAGGAACGCCGGTACGTCTATGTCCATGCTATCCACCAGCATTGTTTCTTCCGGTACAGGCACGGCAGTCCCCGAGCTTACCAGAACGGTCCCCGGGTTTCCTTCATCAATATCCATCGGTACAACATGTGATTCCGGTACAAAAATTGATTCCGACTCCGGACTCGGCTTGATCGATGGTACTCTTAAGTGTGCCAAGGCTATTCCGGGAGGAATTTCTTGCCTGGACGAGCCCAGCTTGGACAAAGCATCCGCGGCTTCATTTTCTGCACGCGGCACATGGTGAAACTCACACCCTTCGAAGAATCCGGCGATCTTTTGCACGTGAAACCGGTATGAGGCCATGTTGGCATCTTTTGCGTCCCAATCTCCAGAACATTGTTGTACCACAAGGTCTGAGTCTCCATAGCAAATGATCCGGTGTGCACCGATTTCTTTTGCGACCTTAAGCCCATGGATCAAAGCCTCGTATTCAGCGACATTGTTTGATGCCCTGAAATGTACTTGTAAAACATACCGGAGATGATCTCCCTTGGGTGAGGTGAGCACCACACCGGCACCTAGACCCTCTTTGAGTTTGGATCCGTCAAAGTGCATCTTCCAGTATTCTATTCTTTGATCTGGGGGCTTGTACTGCATTTCCGCCCAATCGACCAAGAAATCAGCTAAAGCTTGTGATTTGATGGCATCTCTTCTTTCGTACACCGGTACATACGGTGATATCTGAATTGCCCATTTTGCAATCCTACCGCTAGCATCTTTGTTGCTCATGATATCAGAGATGGGTGCTTCGCTCACCACCTTCATGGGGTGTACCTCAAAGTAGTGCTTGAGCTTCGTGGCGGCCATGAACACGCCATAAGTCATTTTCTGGAAGTGTGGGTAGTTTTGCTTTGAGAGAGAGAGCACTTCGCTCAGGTAGTATACCGGCCTCTGGACGGTTTTTCCTTCCTCTTATCTTTCTACTACCACAACAACACTCACAACCCGGTTAGTTGCTGCTATATATAACAACATGGGCTCTCTTTCCAGCGGCGAGGCCAGTATTGGCACAGTGGCTAGCATCGTTTTTCGCTCTCTAAACGCCGCGTCTGCCTGAGGGGTCCAGACGAACGTATCGGATTTTTTCATCAGAGCGTAAAGTGGCAAGGCCTTTTCTCCCAACCTGCTTATGAACCGGCTTAGCGATGCTAAGCTTCCGGTAAACTTTTGTACATCCTTGAGATCTTGTGGTATCGTCATTCTCTCGATTGCCCGGATCTTTACCGGATTGACCTCGATGCCCCGACTTGAGACGAGAAAGCCAAGCAGTTTGCCGGCAGGGACCCCGAAAGTGCATTTCGCCGGATTAAGTTTCATCCGGAACCTTCTTAGATTATCAAATGTTTGCCGGATATCGTCAATTAGGGTATCTTTTACCTTAGTTTTTATCACAATGTCATCCACATAGACTTGCACATTCTTTCCAATTTGATCAAACAAGCATTTTTGCATACAGCGCTGGTACGTTGCACCAGCGTTGCGCAAACCAAAAGGCATAGTGACATAGCAATAAGCCCCGTGCGGGGTAATGAACGCAGTTTTTATTTGATCTTCCTTTTTCAAGGGGATTTGGTGGAAACCGGAATAAGCATCTAGGAAAGATAACAACTCACACCCAGCAGTTGAATCAATCGCTTGATCGATCCGTGGTAGAGGGAAAGGATCTCTTGGGCAAGCCTTGTTGAGGTTGGTGTAGTCGATGCACATGCGCAACACATTTGGAGCTTTTGCCTCCAGGTTCTCATCTTTTTTCTTTTCGACCATTACCGGATTAGCCAGCCACTCAGTATGCGTGACCTCTACGATGAAACCGGCAACTAACAATTTCGTCACCTCTTCTCCAATAATCTTCCTCCCATCTTCAGCGAACCGGCGCAAGGGTTGTCGCACCGGCTTGGCATCCTTCCGGATGTTCAAAGAGTGCTCAGCCAGCTCCCTCGGAACACCTACCAAGTCATCAGTAGACCAGGCAAAGATATTCCGATTCTCACGGAGGAAGCTGACGAGCGCGCTTTCCTATGCTTCATTGAGGCCATCACCGATACGAACGGTACGCTCAGGGAAAGCCGGATCCAGCACGATGTCCTTTGTTTCCTTTGTCGGCTTGAACGCTGGAGCGCTCAAACTTTCACTCATTGCCGCTAAGCTCAATTGTGAGGACTGAGCCAGCGCAACTGCGGTCTGCATCCTCCTTTTCTCCTCCGCGATCACCAGCGATTCCGCTAGGTTCGATCCGGCAGATGCTGTTTCCAGTGAGACTCTATAGTTTCCCACCACAGTTAAGGGTCCACGAGGTGCCGGCATCTTCATCTTGAGATACGCCGTGTGGGTCGAGGCCATGAAGGCTGCCAATGCCGGTCTCCCCAGCAGTGCATGGTACGGACTATCTAGGTCCACCACCTCGAACTCAATGTTTTCAACCCGGCAATTGTCACATCCTCCAAACGATACGTCCACCCGGACTTTTCCTACCGGTGCGCAAGACAAACCCGGAACGATTCCGTGGAACGTTGTACGAGTTGGCTGAAGCATGTTTTCTGTTATGCCCAGCGTATGCATGGTGTGTCGGTACATTATGTTTATGCTGCTCCCATTGTCTATCAGCACCTTGCTGAACTTGACGCGAGTCGTTGGCCCTTTCATGATCGGGTCCACCACGAGAGCGTAACCACCCGGATTCGGCATGATTTTGGGGTGATCCTTGAACGACCAGGTGAGTTCCTGATCTGACTACAACATGTATTTTGGCACTGCCGGCATCACCGCGTTCACTTCCATGGAATGGCGGCGTAGGCTTTGCTTGTCCGTCGGCTCAGTGACGAACACGACACAGCACACGTCTGGATCCTCATAAACATTCCGGCCCAAAGGTGCCGGTGGAGGTGGTTGGCCATAGCCTTCCCCCACCTGATTGACTTGCTGGTACTGCTGCCTGTTTGGCTGAGGCTGCACCGGTAAAGCATTTGCTCCAGTGATTGGTGGTGGTGGTGGTAGTTGTTGCTGGCGCAGCATATCTTGAGATGGTGGCAACATTATGGCACACCCTTGTGCTTGCGCATCTTTTACTGCTCCCTTTTGCATCAAGTACTTGGTCCAAGAACAATCCTTCGTCAGGTGGTTTGATGGGTGAGCCGGGTTCGGCGTGTGCCACCGGCAAGGTTGATCCATGGCGGCTTCCATGGTGTATTTCACGGGTTCTTGCCAATTCTTTTTCTGGCCCCAGGGTTTCTTTTCGACCCATTGCTTCTTAGGACCCGCCCATGGCTGCGATCCGGTTTTCTGCCCCTGGCTGCCGCTGGCATCAGAGTTTTCTTGCACAGCAGCAACTTGCTGCGGAGCGTACCTTCGATCCGGGAAATCTTCCCTTCTTTTGTTGTTCCGGTTGTCCCGGTATTGTTCCTGGCGCTGCTGAGGTGGGTTTGACTGTTCCGGCTCAGCTTGTACCGCCGGTTGCATTGGGTCTCCCAACGCATAGTTATCCGCCACACGTATCATCTCCGCCAAAGTTGTTGGCATGTTTCGTTGCAGCTTTTGCCACAAAGGCGAACCTCGCCGGCATCCTTGGCTAAACCAAGCAATGGCCTGTGCTTTTATCACTCCTTCACAAGAGTTTCTAATAGAGTTCCACCGGGTCAGGTAATCCTGGTCTGTTTCCTGCGGGCGCTGCAAGCACAAAGCGAGCTGCTGAGGCATGTTGGGCCTTCGGTAGGTGCTACTGAAGTTACTCACAAATGCTTCCTCAAAGTCTAACCAGCCATTTATGCTTCCTGCCGGCAAGTTGTTTAGCCAGATTCTTGCCGGTCCCACTAAAAACGTTGGCACAATCCTCACAGCCCAACGCCGGTTTCCTCCTCCGGCTACACATCCTCCGCCGCCAGCAACGTATACCGCGGTCACATAATCCGCGAGCCAATCTTCCGGCTTAGTGGTGCCATCATATGTTTTGGTGTCACGGGACAACTGGAAGTTGCGAACCGGTGGTTGCTCTTTCATGATCCTAGGGCCAAAACACTTTGGACCCGGAGGGCCCTCTGCCTCTACCATTTCAGACAGGTACACCCTATCCAGACGGTGCCTCGCATCCCGTTCCGGCAGGTGTCTTTCTCCTACGTGCTCTCCCAAAGGATTTCGGTAAGCGGTGAATCTTGTCGACTCAGCTTCATCGCAGCGTTCCGGTGCCGCGGCCCTTGCCTGCCGGTACCTTGGTGGAGGCATCTCCTCCTCATCATATGCTGCCCTTGTAGCTTGATAGTTTTGCCCGGTTTCATATCTACCGGCATGATTGTTTCCGGCATAGCCTCCTTTGGCGTAGCCTCGATCTGCCCCTTGGCTTTTTCTACCGGCATCGTGTTGCCCGGCTTGTTGTTTTCCGGCAAGAACCGGATCGTACACAGTGATCTGCTGTGCGTTCACTTCTTTTTCTCTCATTCTGTCCGGATGGGGGGACGAGGCCTGCCCATGGGACTTGCTTCCGGCATTCTTTGTTGAACGCGCGGATTTTGAGGCTGCAGCCTTGTTCAGCTTAGCCAGCTGCTCAGCATTTTGCTGCTCAATAGTTTCCAGCAGCTCTCTAACACGCTCTTGCTGCTTTGCCAAAGAATCTCCGGAAAGCAATTCACACAGCTCTACCGCAGCCTTAGCAGCTTTTATGGTTTTATCCGGGCTACTGTACTTAGGTTTCTCTACAATGCTCACAGATGCAGAGGTACTTTTGCCGCCAAGAACTTCCTTACGCAAATCCTTATCTAGATTGCGAGCTTTAAGCCGGTTCTCCGGTATCCTAGCAGCATGAGCGCTAACAGAAGCAAAGCCATGGGCAGCGTTTTACTCACGTAAGGTTAGGTTCAGCTCGCACTGCGCCCGGACAATGTCGGCGCCGTTCGCGAGCAGCTTCTGGCGTTGTGCCTCCAGCTCCGCCTGAGCCACTGCCGGGTCGATGTTCTACGTGATGGGCGTTGCCAGCACGTTCATCGCCGCTTGGAGTGGTGTTGCCGGTGGTGCGGACGATGCTCCCGCAGCGCCAGTGTCGCGCTCCAGCGGTGGCTTGGCCGCACGGGTTGAAGCCGCACGACCAGCACCTTCATCCACAGCTTCCTTGCCTGCACCAACCGCACCGGTCATCATTACCTCAACGCTGCCGGCGGCGTGGCCAGCACAGAGCCACCTTGGCGGGTCCGGTGCCACCAGCACCGGCGAGAGGCGCTGGCGCACGGGGACGGTGCCGAAGTAGACGCGGTGGCTGCCGAACTCGATGATGCGGCCGTTCTTGGGGAAGATGCCGCCGTTGGCGAAGCAGCCCGCGTTGTCGTTGATGAAGTCCATGTGGAGTAGAGGCGCTGGACGAGCGCAGACACCGTCCGCTCGCCGGCGACCTCGAGGATGCCCGCCCGAATGTGAACTCCTGCAAGCGCCACTTCATGCCCCACGGTGGGCGCCAACTGTCATCGTGGTGAACAGACAGATGCCATAGGATGGCTTGAGTTGGGGCCGAATGGACGCTAGAGGATTCGGGGGAGGGTTTGTGATTAGATGGGATGAACTTCCGGATGGTTTCCTCAAGAACTTAGCCTAGGCCAGAGGTTGAAGAAGAAAGACACAAGGAAGAACTCGCTCTAGATCATCTTCTTTATTGATCTCCACAGGTTACAAGTTTCTCAGTACAAAGGCTCAACTACGCGTACATGTGTTCGTCGTCCCTGAAGAGGGCTGCCCCCTCTCCTTATATAGGGGAGAGGGTGGCTTACAGGGCAAGAAACCCTAATGGCATCTTTGACTAGACAAACTACTTTACAAAGTTACTTTAATCATAGATGACACCGGGGTCCTCTTTAATCAAGGAGGCTGACGTCCTCCGGCTTCTTTGATCGTCATCCTCCTCTTTATCATCAGCCCTTCGCTTAAAGCTACTTTGCTTAGCTCATATTTGTCTTCTAGCTCTGGAGAGAATCTTTGACCAGTCCTGCCGACATGCTCTTCTTTCCGGTGGCCCGGTGTCTTTTCTATCCGGTTCCGGTATACCCCTCTTGGGGATACCGGCTTAGCTTTTCTTAGCCAAACTCTTATCTTTGTGCTCCGGTATGAGCATTAAACCGGTATCTTGATGGCTCAAACCATCCGGTTTGGCATGCCTTTAGCATACCGGGGGTTATCCCCCCAACATTAGTCCCCGAAGCTGGTATAGTCTGGCGGATTCTATCCAACAGACCATGCCAGGTTCTTCTGTCTTGGGATACCGGTTTAATCTACCCGGCACTTAGCTTAGATCCGGCATCTTTGCCCGGACTCACGTTTTCTCTTTTTGCAAGGTATTCTCCGGTGTCTTATCCTCCGGCATCTTAGACATTTACTCTTTCCTCGGCGACTCACGTTTTCTCTTTTTGCGAGGTATTCTCCGGTGTCTTAGCCTCACTTCTGTGTGATATGTTTTGGCGGTTTGAAGTATGCATTTTACAAAGGTTATGATAGCAGTCAAGCTAGCAGAGCAATTTGTTGATCGTATTAAACTGCCTGTATTTTTTTTATCTCGGAACTCTGCTTGTCGTCGTGGTGAACAGACAGATGCCATAGGATGGCTTGAGTTGGGGCCGAATGGACGCTAGAGGATTCGGGGGAGGGTTTGTGATTAGATGGGATGAACTTCCGGATGGTTTCCTCAAGAACTTAGCCTAGGCCAGAGGTTGAAGAAGAAAGACACAAGGAAGAACTCGCTCTAGATCATCTTCTTTATTGATCTCCACAGGTTACAAGTTTCTCAGTACAAAGGCTCAACTACGCGTACATGTGTTCGTCGTCCCTGAAGAGGGCTGCCCCCTCTCCTTATATAGGGGAGAGGGTGGCTTACAGGGCAAGAAACCCTAATGGCATCTTTGACTAGACAAACTACTTTACAAAGTTACTTTAATCATAGATGACCCCGGGGTCCTCTTTAATCAGGGAGGCTGACGTCCTCCGGCTTCTTTGATCGTCATCCTCCTCTTTATCGTCAGCCCTTCGCTTAAAGCTACTTTGCTTACCTCATCTTTGTCTTCTAGCTCTGGAGAGAATCTTTGACCAGTCCTGCCGACATGCTCTTCTTTCCGGTGGCCCGATGTCTTTTCTATCCGGTTCCGGTATACCCCTCTTGGGGATATCGGCTTAGCTTTTCTTAGCCAAACTCTTATCTTTGTGCTCCGGTATGAGCATTAAACCGGTATCTTGATGGCTCAAACCATCCGGTTTGGCATGACTTTGGCATACCGGGGGTTATCCCCCCAACACTGCTGATCGTAACCTTACATCTGCTGATGGAGAGGCAGAGCTTATGTCCGCTTTCGTTACGCTTTTCTTTTCCAAATATCACTTTTGTGCGGTACTTTTTTGGGGTTTGAATACTTGTCTCAGTCAACTGAGAATTTCTAAAGTCTCAGTCACTCAGAAAAATGCACTTGAGCTGCACTTTTCTGTCAAAAAAGTGCAATTGCACTTTTCTACTAGAAAAGTGCAACTGATCCGAGTTGCACATTTTTTTGAACTGCAGTTGCACTTTTCTGAAGTGACTGAGACTTAAGAATTTCTCAGTTGACTGAGACATAGACACACCCAGACCTGAAGGCTTATTTATAAAAGTCAAACCAAGTAAAGTTTGACCAAACTTTCGAACAATCTATCAAGAAATATAATATTTCGTAGATACCGCATTTTAAAATATATTCGTTATCTATTTAATGATGTTAAATTTGTATTTTGCATGTTAATAATGATTTTTGGTAAAAACTTCGGGATGGTGGTAGTACGTTTTACAAAGGTTATGATAGCAGTCAAGCTAGCAGAGAAATTTATTGATTGTATTAAACTGCCTGTATTTTTTTCTACTTGCAACTCTGTGTGCGCCATGTGGAATTGCATGCTCTAGCCAGTTCATCCAATGAGATTTTATATCACTTAACACCAGAAGTTCGGGATTTTATTTTATCACAGAACCACAACCCTAGAAATTTGTATCACAAAACACCAACATTTGGGGTAATTGTTTCGCAGAATACATGATCTCTGTTTGATAGCCCATTAGTGACTTCAGGCCACCGTCAGTTTAAGAGTGACGGGTGAAAGACAATTAGACTTTATTTTGTGGTATTTGCTGTTAAACGCTAAATACAAAGCTGTTTGTCAACACTAGTTGTTAAATCTTATGTCCATACAGTTCAAAAAAATCTTATGTCTAGGGTAGTTGTATTGGTACACATTATCAAAACCTTATGCCGGTACAGAATATATTACCCAAATCTCATGTTCTTGTGTGGTTATAATTTCAATGGATATTTGTCATATGGTAATTCATTTTGTGTGTAGCATATGTAACAAGTGTGACTCATATTCTCATTTCCACAGAGTGTCTACAAAATTTCACACCAAAATTCATTTGTTTGTAGCAAACATGCTCACGTACTGTAAATTGGTGTCACGCTGTAGGGTGATGCTCTTGTCAAGCCAACTAATGACAAATAATGTGTTATGTGAAATAATTTCCCCAAATGTTGGTGTTTTGTGATAAAAATTCCCAACTTGTGGTGCTAAGTGATAAAACCGCTCATTCAATAGACCGAGCCTTAGGCATGTATCATTAGATATTTTTTTAGGAAGGCTGCAAGTATTTATTTTGAATACTGCGTTGCTACTTGCTAGGATTTGAACTCAGGACCTTGTAGGTCTGATACCATTTCGAATTGCATGCTCTAGCAAGTTCATCCAATAGACCGATCTGTTGGAACTTGGAAGACCCTAGGCAATTATATTAAGCACACGCTATTCCATATGGTTAACCATGGGCATGAAATGACACTTATGTGTTTGAGTCTATATGTGGATTGCTTAGCCCTTTCCATCAGTTCGGACTTTTGGTTGCGTTGGCTACTGCATGAAGCTTGACATTCATACTTATCCTAAAAATTGTTGCTGCTGCCCTCTGTTGCCCAACATAAATTATTTTTGAGCCATAATTTGTTTGCCCTTTCCATCAGTCCGGACTTCCGGTTGCGTTGGCTAGTGCATGAAGCTTGACAATATGAACATCAATTATTTTTGAGCCATAGTTTGTTTGTCATTACACCTTTTGAGCAGTCTCACTGCTACTATTAATTTGTTCTTATATGCACAGTTCCATGATAAATCTCATCTGCATTTCTCGCCAATGCATGTTAGGTCTTCCACTCGAGAACGAGTACGAAGAGCAACGGGGGCAAACTATCCTGCATAATAGCCGAGTTGCAGCCTCGTTGGGCCTAACACTACATCCTTCTACAAGGTCTAGTGCAAAAACACCACCCACCTCCATCACAAAGGATACAGAACATTCCTCTGATTCAGAATTTGATCCTGCTGATTGTGATGGCGAGCTGACTCAGGAAGATGCCCTGGTCGACTATCCTCTGCAACACAACAAGGTGAGTTTTCTCTATCCTGTCATCGAATTATTTTTCCCAACTTCCATTTGTTGTATCCCAGTCCTACCAAATATGTTACCCATGCCATGTTCAATCTCATTACTACAATTTTTCCTGCTTAGTTAACGCATCATACATGTTTTGGCATATGTTGCCTTACTGTTTTTCCATTCCATCTGCATATCATCATCATATAATATTGTACATTGAAATATCATTTATGTGTGACAGGCATCTGCAGATTCGGGCAAGAACTTTTCAAGAGCGAACAGGAGGAAGAACACTCAACAGGAACCTCAGGCTGATACCAGAGGATGGGTGACAGTGCGTAATAAAAAAAGGGTTAAGCCTGATGCTCGTGCTGCTCCACCTATTACAAGGTCTAACAAAAGACTGACATGAGGTGGCGAACAGGCCGTGAATGATAACAGTAAAAGGTCTCGTAAAAACCACAAACCATCGAATCAGACAGAAGTAGCCCCAGCATGTACCAGCCCACACATTCCACAACCACCAGTTGCCAATACTGTTTCTCAGCAACAATTGCCAACAGAACCAGTTTCCACAACAAATTTGAGCCAATAATTGGCACCATCAGGAGTGGTGGTAGGTAATAATGGCCAAGGACACATGATGCTAGTCCCAGATGATACAGCCTCAAATGTCCAAACAGTGCTGCCACAACACCAGCAAACTGGTGATGATCTCCCTCCGACCCTTAGTCCTGCGAAAGACAACTCCTCTCCCGATGATGAGACCCACGCCAAAAAAGGTAATACTTTTTTCAAGACTTGTAGTTTAATGCTCCCTTATGTATCTATATACCATGATAGCTTGATGTAATGCTTAACTTGGTAGGTTACCCACGATCAATAAAAATGAGGGGGCCAACGGTAGGAAGAAAACTTGCAGCTAAGATTTCCGGAATGGGTTCAAGATTTCGCATCACATCTATTGTAGGTGGCAGAAGGCCACTTCATCCGCATGAATCTTCATATCTTGTATCACATATTGGCTATTTTATTAGGAATGAACTTCCTACCTTCCCATTGTGGAAGCAGCATGTTGACACCCCTTCACAGTTCGAGAGTTTAGTGCATAATTTACATGTAAGTCATGCTTCTCCTGGTAATGATAAATTATTCCACATTGATCTGTCCCATTTCTTGTAGCTTACTGTTGTTTCTATGCTATATAACTCACCAATCATTCAACCGTTGTGAGCAGTTAAGGTTTGAATTCGATGAGGATAATGAGGATGTAAAGTTTGTCATCGCTTCCATATTCAAAGAATTATTGCGCCAAAGACCGCTTATAAGCTTAAGGCGACATACTTCATCGGCTGATTATCGCCAATGTTCGAACAAAGTCTCCTGCACCACTGTATGGTGACGAGCAGTGGGGAGATCTTGTCAAGCACTGGTCTGATCCAAAGAATGTGGTATGGCTTATGAGGACCGTGAAACCAGATTAAATTCCGAATACTTATTTTGCGCCAGTGTCTCACTAGTCTCCTTTTGCTGACGTTGTCTAAAAGGAACCAGGCTAACCGCTTGAAACAACGTTTACCAAGCCGTACAGGATCTCGTCACTTGGTTGGGCATCTCTGGCAAAAAGTAATGCCCCACTGGTCTGTACTGCTACATATGTTACTCGTAAATTGCGTAGAACTCCATGTGCATGTTATATTTGCATCCTCCATTTTAACCACGTTATTTGATTTCTATATGATTGTACAAAAATGCAGAAAGTAGATCATGCAAACAACATGCAACCAGAGAAAGAGATGACTCTGACAGAGTAGTTCGAGGCATGCCAGAAGAACAAACATAATGTGATAGGAGAACTCGCAGAAAGTGTTATTGTAAGTCTTCTTTATGATTTAAATTTTTTAACGACACACTTGCTAATTTGTAGGAGCAATAATGGGCATGTCAATATGATCTTGTAGACGTTTTTGTGAAAATGCATTTGATGTGTAATCAGGCATACCAACTTGTAGGATTAAAAGTAGTTCATACACATTAAATCTACCGTTTGCATGTTTCTCTGTAATAACTTTAATTTTTACATGATTGAAAACTTTTCAGGCAAATATGAAATTGGAGATGGCAAAACCCGGGAAAGACGGTATGGAAAAAACTCTAGAAGAATGTAAGGAGACATTTACCATGGTACTTAAAAATAAAGATATCACCAAAAACACTTTCCTGCGAAATGCTGGGTTTTTGCAGTCCAAGTCCAAGTCCAAGTCTTTCTCTGCACAAGTTCTGGAGGAACAACTCCAAATAGAACGAGGTGCAGCAGATGTGTTAAGAAACCAAGTTGACATGTTGAGATCGAGATCAGAAGCATGTGATGCCCTACTGCAGGAGGCCAATCAAGTTCGTTATAATCTCTCAAAGACTAATAAAATGGCATAGATAATTGGAGATGAACACTAACATTGACATGTGAGTACCTTGGTATTGTGAAAGTTTTCCTGAGACTGAGGCAATGTTCCTATTTTGTTGGTGGATGCATTTTATCTGCGGCTGGGATCAACTTGGTAGTTGTTCCTGTGGATGTTTTATAAATTGGTTGCCTAGCCTTTTCAATCAGTTTGAACTTAAATGGTATTAGAGCCAAGGTCTCGAGTTTGAATTGTTGACGGTGTGGTTCAATTCATCCATAATTTGTTGGTGCCCGATTGGCCCTTGTAAAGCTTCATGTGCCTACCTCCGAATCCAGTGTTGAATTTCTCTTGTCACACACGAGGATGGCTGTTAATGTGTGTATAAGTGGGTTGCATAGCTCCTTTTATGTAAGTTTGCAAGTTTCCGTATTGTGTTGTGCCTTTGGGACTCGAGGCTTGCTTCGGTGTCCCCCCCTCACCAAAACTTGAAGGGGTAATTTTTGCCATGTGCCTTCATTTTTTAGCCCGTAAAAACCCATATCAAGCCCTATATACCATCGTATAGATATACTAGGTGTACTTAATGTTCCTAACAGCCAATGTGGCTGGCGAAATATTTTACCCACGAACGTTTTGGTTTTCAATGTACAACGTTGTCTGCGTGTCTGACTACTGAACAATATAGACTCAAATGGACCGTACTGGCTACTTGAGAGCTTACACTTATGTCTTTTTATTCACTTTTAATCATTACGCCCTTGGTTACGAAGAGTTAAAAAGAGATCTTTGCCATTCATATGTTTTAGTTCACTACAGTTTGAACGAGGGGGGGGGGGACACCGAAGCAAATGTGTTGGGACTCAGCCTGCACTTCTGAATTTTGGTTGCGTTGGCTACTGCATAAGTTTAATATAGTTCCATGTGGTTTTTGTTGAGATCTATAAGTGGATTGCCTAGCCCTTTCCATCATTTCGGACCTGTGGTGTGCTATTCTGTTTTCCACGTGTTAGACCTCCTCTTCTTAACAAGACTCCATGAGTAGGAGGCACTATGATTTTATTTTTTGCGCATGAAATTACACAATTAGATACTAGCTTAATCCCATTTGTTGACTCTCTGTTGACCAGCCACTTGAGGGTAAGACTGAGTATATTGCACTAGCCAGTATTAGTACTCGAGGGGAAAACTGAGTACGTATATTTTTCTAGTGTAAGGCTCGACGGTAGAACTGAGTACACGTAACGGTGCAGACGTGCAGTACCACGGACGCGTGTCGTGGTGCGCAGCGGTTAGGCGGTGCGCGTGTTGAGACCAAACGTCTAGCTTTTTTGAGAAACTGCCGAGACCAACCGTCACGTTGCCTATACAGAGCCCCTCTGTCCCTCCCTCTGCACACAGTCTCATTCTCACTCACGCACGCAACCACGCCTCTCATGTCCCATCAACTTCTCCAAATCGAATGAAAAAACACCAACCGCCCTACGAGCGTTCCCTGCCGGCGATGGACAAGAAGAATGCGCCGGCGGCCGTCGCCCCCGAGACCGTCGCCTCTGAGGGCGGCGCATCCAAGCGCCACTCCTCCGTGGACTGGGCCTCTCTCAGGGCTAACGGACCACTTCACAAGATCGGGGACTGCTTACTGGCGAAGGAGGAGTACATGGACACCTACTCTGCTTTGAGGCAAGTTTGTAGAAATTGGCGCTTAGGTTTACCTGAGCCCGACGTGCACCTGCACGAATGGATCATGGTAGAACACGCCCTTCCACGCGCTGTTGATTTCACCTTCCTCCACCTCCGCACATCCCGCTACGTCACCATCGATCTAACGGAAGTTCATGCAAGGTTCAAATTCCTCCATATCTATAGAGTTAATCTATTTTTATTTTCAATCGTAAACATCTTAGTGCTGAATGTTATCTTCATCAATATATTTTAGATACTACTTCGTCGGCTTTTGCCGTGGCGTCATCGTGCTTGCCCAGAAGAACCAGCCGGACAAGATACGGCTTCTGAACCCACTCACAAAGACATTGAATACTAGGTTTGAGGCGCATATGCCATATGTTATTCTGAAGTCAGTCGCTGTAATGAAGTCCCCGACTATGGTCTTCGTTTCCAAAGATTACCCGGCGGAAATTGCTTGGGTCGATGAGAGCACTCCAACTAAGGGTATAGATGAAGATTGGGGAGAAGGAAGATTTTCGACCGAGCATCATTCTCTGCGTTGCATTACCCCGTTCAATGGTGAATTGTATGCAATAGCTGTGAACAATTTTGAGTTCGGAAAATTAGTGTGCACCAACAATGTCCAGTTGGAGCAGCGCGCGAGCACAGTCAACATGGATACACTATTTTCATTTTCAGAACTTGGAAATAACAAGTTCTACCTTGTGAAGTCGGATGGTGCTCTGCTGCTTGTGTTGTTGGACAACAAGCATTTGGAGGAAGGTCAATCATTGGTCTACCGTGTGGACACTGAGAGCCGCTCTCTCCATGCTGTCAATAACATTGGCAGTCGTGCCTTCTTCGTCCATTATATCCGGTGTATCTCCGTCGACACCAGAGTGCACCCGACACTTCGACCTGGCTGCATCTACTACACAGATTTGGGTTATATCAGAGAGTACTTTGATGATATAAAGGCCTGGGATAAGTGGCCAATACGTGTGGATAGATTAGGAAACTACGGTATGAGAAATGAACAAAGGCCATACCGTTTGGAGGATGTATTGGCTGCACACTGCAGACGGAAGGAGTTCAATGAATATTTCCTTCAGATCAGAGAATGGAGTGACGAAGAAATATATGCTGAATGAAGATCAGATTCATTCATCCTGGGGTATCCTAATCTTCATGTTGGCCATACATTGCGTCTTGTATTATTTTCAGATTAGTTTGTCGTGAACATTAACATTGTTATTGGCTGCTTTTGGCTATTGTATGCATTTTATGTATTATACTCCGTACTTAGTTTTCTGGATTTATTATGCTGCTGTGAATTTTTCCTATACTAGCTTCTAGATTTGACTGATTTTTTTTGTAATGATGATGGCTTGATGTGGCTGTTGGCCTTGACTGCCGGAGCAGAGCAATTAGTACTGTACTTAACCAGGTGTACCGTCTTTATATTAGTATTATATTATATTACTTGACCATAGCCATATTCAAAATCAAATCTCAGTCGGGCGGCAAAATCTCCCGCCAATCCTGAAATATTTCAGACGGGTTTTTGAATGGGATAAGAAGATAGATCACGATGATAGTAACCGGTACTCAAGGTGATGATGATTTGATTTTGCACTCGGCCTTGAACAGAGGTACTAGTACGGTCTCACAATTTTTTATCATTATAGTTGGACCTTAGCCAAATTCAAAAGCTCATAGCGGCAAAACTTCCCGCCCACAAAATATAAAAATTTCACACGCTTCCAAATTCCCATTCTACCCCTGTGGAGATGACAGCAAAGTCGGTTGGTGGGGGGTATGACCGTCATTTTTTGGATCACCACCTCCCTAGCCCAGAAACCCTCCCAAAAAAAATTCATTTCCCTCAGACCACCCACCGAAACTTCCCAAGTCCCTCTCTCCCACCTCCACGACCACCGCACCGGAACATCCCCGCCGGACTTCCCTGGCCTACCCGAGCCCTCGCGATCCTCGTCATCCGGCTGCCTGCCGGAGCCGCTTCATCGATGCCGTCATCAACCGGACTGGATCATCCCCGCCGAACCTCGAAACCATATGCTCATCCAGCAGTCTACCGCAGTCGCTTCAGCTGCGGTATCGTCCACCCCACCGGAGCCGCTTCGCCGGATCCGTCGTGCACCGCATCGGATCTTGCTCACCGACACCGCTGTGCATGAACCGGATCTGCTTCACCGGCGCCGTGCATGATCTAAACTCTTCTACTGTCGCTTTTCTATTGCTTGCCTGCAAGTTCTTGTTTAATCTTGCGGGAACCTGTTTGTGCTAACGACGCGCCGTTACGTTTTTGCAGATGAGATGAGTAACCATGAAGTGTAATGGCCGTCTCTCCAACCCCAAGTAGCACATGTAGCGTACTTCATCACCGGATCTATCAACCCCAGGAAGATCTGCTGTGACTCCCACAGAGTGCTTCTCCTAATGTAAGTCCCTTATTTTAGCGCCATGTTCTGGGTTCAGATGCTTGTTTGTCTGAAGCTCTTTTAGTTCATTCCTAGCTATGACCGTAACACCTTGCTATTTTTTAGTTCATTGCTAACTTTAAGCGATTGAACATTTTGGTTTGCATTCCCTGCTCTGTAGATGTAGCCATCATAACTTCTATCTTGCTCAGTCGTTGTTACAAAAATTATAGGTATTATAGTAACATCCTGCTATTATTTAGTTCATGGCCAATTTTAAGTAATTGCACATGTTGGTTCGCATTCCCTGCTCTATAGCTTTTGGCATCGTAACTTCTATATTTGGTTTACATTCCCTGCTCTGTAGATCTAGCCATCATAACTTTATCTTGCTCAGTCGTTGTTACAAAACTTATGGCCTGCTACTATGTTGTTTGCGCCAATTTTTTACTCCATGAACATGTTGGCTTGCATTCCCTGTACTACATTTGATGCCATTGTTTTGTATCTAGTTCATTGTAAGCTAACAAAGTAAGGACTTAGTTTGGCATGCTATCACTCTGCTATCTAGCCTGTAGTACATAAACTTGTCATACTACTAGATAATATTTTTGCGTGCCATCTTGTTCTTCAAAAGCTGCATTATTGACTTGTTTCTCTGACTTGGCATGACGCTCACATATGGAATGCTGAACATATTGGTTTGCATTCCCTCTTATACAAGTTCACAGGTGATCCCACTAATATTCTGTATCTGGTCCATCCTAAGCTCCAGCATTAACTATCCTCTATGTGTTACTCATTACAAGTTTATATCCCGAAACATCTTGATTTGCATCCCCTTCACTATAAGTTCAGGAGTATTATTTAGTTCACGGCCAAAATGAAGTAATTGCACTAGGCACATGTTGGTTCACATTCCCTCCTCTTTAGCTTTTGCCATCGTAACTTCTATTTTTGGTTTACATTCCCTGCTCTGTAGATGTAGCCATCATAACTTCATCTTGCTCAGTCGTTGTTACAAAATTCATAGCCTGCTACTATGTTGTTCATGCCAGTTTTGTACTCCCTGAACATGTTGGTTTGCATGGGACTCGGCAGTAATAAGTCTGCTGTTTCATTCTAACATGCTCTGTTATATTGGTTGTTGGTATGCGGCATGCACTCTTTGTTTGCTTATTGTGCGCATTACAATCATCTTGTTATAACGACGAAATGATGAGTTCCAAATTCTTTGGCAAACAATATTGTAGTGTCTTTGCCTTTCCATTGTTGCTGTCTTAACTTGTAATGTCTTTGTTTCAGATATAGGTGTTGCATGGACAACTTAAAATATTGCCGGATCGCTTCATTGTATTGCTAGGTTTAATTACCATTCAATTTCTCTGGGTTCTCTAATATTTTTTCAAAGCCGTGCAGCTGATGTAATATTTAGTTAGTTTTTATAGTTCTTTCGCGCATTTTTTCTTTGTTGCTTGTGGTAAGTGAGGCTATCCGACAGAAATCATTGCTGCGTAAATATTCTCAGTATCTAAAACACGAATTCCCATCCCTTAAACGGTCCAATTAACCGAAATCACATATGTGCCGGCCCGCAAAATCCTAAAGCTCCTATAATGCCGGCATATAAACAGCAACTAAACGGGCTGGCCCACTTACTTATTGGGCCAGCCCACTTGATTTACGGTGGACCCCACACTCTAATTGGGCCGGCCCACTTGCTTCTGTTGTGGACCCCACTACCAAATGGGCCGGCCCATTAACAGGATAGTGGGACCCACATGTGTTTTGGCCTGGCCCACTATCTTGTTGGGCCGGCCCAATTGCTTCTGTGGTGGACCCCACATACAAACTGGACCGGCCCGTTAAAAGGTAAGTGGGACCCACCTGTGTTTTTGGCCTGGCCCACTATCTTGTTGGGCCGGCCCAATTACGTTATGGTGGACCCCACTTACAAACTGGGCCGACCCTTTAACATGAATGCGGGACCCACCAGTGTTCTTGGCCCGGCCCACTATCTTATTGGGCCGGCCCACTTGCTATATCGTGGACCCCATTTGCTCAATGGGCCGGCCCTTTAACAGGAATGTGGGACCCACCTGTGTTTTTGGCCCGGCCCACTTTCTTGTTGGGCCAGCCCAATTACGTTATGGTGGACCCCACATACTAAATGGGCCGGCCCTTTAACTGGAAAGTGGGACCCACCTGTGTTTTTGGCCCGGCCCACTAACTTGTTGGGCCGGCCCACTTGCTATATGGTGGACCCCACATACTAAATGGGCCGGCCCTTTAACAGGAAAGTGGGACCCACCTGTGATTTTGGCCCGGCCCACTAGCTTGTTGGGCTAGCCCATTTAATCTATTGTGGACCCCACGTACTAAATGGGTCGGCCCTATAGGAGGAAAATGGGACCCACAGGCTAATTGGGCCGGCCCAATAACTTCTTGGGCCGGCCCACTTGCTTTAAGGTGGACCCCACTTGGTAAATGGGTCGGCCCGATAACAGGAAAGTGGGTCCCTCATGTTTTGTGGGCCGGCCCTTTTGCCTGTTGACCGGTCAAACGAGTGCATTCGGCATGGCCCACATGCTTAGTGGGCCGGCCCATTAATGTTTTGACCAGTCAACCTTAGAGGTTAGGCCCGGCCCACGTAACTAATGGACCAGCCCAGCTATATAGTTGACCGGTCAAACTAAGTCATCTGGCCCGGCCCGCAAACTTAATGGGCCGGCCCGCTTAAGACGTGGCAGGCCTCGTGTGGGCCTACCATCTACCACGGCGTCTGCCACGTGTCAGTTTGCATGACGTCAGCAGTCAACGGGCTCCCGGAAACACTTCTGCAACGGTCCGATTTTCCGTGGCGGAAGGGCGCCCAAGCGCGACGGACCGAAAAAATCGTGGTAGGACTTTGCCTGACGCAGTTTCGACAACAGAACCCATATCGTCGGGTTAGGCCCATAGGCGACAAAAAATAACCCTTAGCGGACGATTTTGAGACGTTGTCTATTAGAACTTTTCTTGTAGTGCTTGGTACTAGCGTCTATAAATGGATACGAGGTAACAAACACCAATCAATACTTAAGTAGACTAGTTAGCCCTAATGGCTCAATCTAGATGACCTAGTGTAACATCCCAAGTTTCAACTCAATAAAGACAAGAAATTCAATTACTCAAATTTTGGAGTTAACAAAAACTTTTCTTCACATATAGTGCTATGCATAAGTGTTCATGCATTCTTGTATGCCATTTGCCATGATGAGTGTTTGTGTGTTGCTCTAATGTGCTTAAACCCTAACACATGATCATAAAACCCTAAATTGAGAGAATTAAAGAAATTAGAAAAGAATGCCATTTTCCCTCTCATACACATTTAGGCCAATTATGCAAATCATCAAACAAGGCCCCAATGGCTTGTGCCATTGTTTGTGCAACACTTATATATCAATAACAAACCCTTTTGCTTCCAAGAAACACAAATCAAATCAAAGGAAAAATCAAAATTCAATTACATGTGATAATGTTCACTTTGCCACTTTTTAATATCTTACCCACTTTGCATCCCTGGTTTGGAAGATTCTTAAAATAAACCTGGCCAACTCTTTCCACCTCATCCAAGACCTCATCAAGTTGAACATTTCTTGTGTTGACCATCATGGTTGACTCTGCCTAGGTTGACCAGAATAGAGAGGACAAGTGGAGACTTTGAAACAAAGAGAAGATTAGCCCAATTTTGAAATCTTGCAAACCAGCACCAAATTGACCACCACCACCACCTTTCCACTCCTTTAATTATATAAATGAAGTTCACCAAAAAGAATTTCAAAATTTGAATAAAAGTTTCATGCGGCCGTTGTGTCGAACACATGGCAGGCACAATTCTGGATTTAACACACACCCTATTACACACCATGTCTTAGCCTAAACCACTTTAGTCCCTTGATGATCATTGCCCCTCTGTGTCTCCTGCATCAAGCCCTGTCCTTGCCCTTGTTGATTAAAGTGAGGAGAGGGCACTTTTCTCCCCATGTCGTGCTCATGCCGGCCACCTTGCCCTCTCTTTCTCTGCTCCTCTCCTCTCACTTTCTCCTTGTCCTGAAGAATCCCCAGACCTTGTTGATCATAACGGTGCACGGCCCTGGCGCGCGAGAGGCTGGCATTGGCCAGGCAGCACGCGCCCAGAACCATGCCAGTGCGCGCCAGCACGCGCGCTCACCGCGTACTGGACGCACCAGAGCGTCGCTTGTCCGGTCGCCTCCGTCAACCCCTATCCCTCTACTTATGCATCAAGCAACACCACGGCAACCTCCAGCTCGTAGACACCCTCAAGTGCACGCAGGGGCACCGTCGCTGTAGTCCTCGTCGCAGTTCGGCCGCCAGTACCGTAGCACTCAATACAAGCGCCTGATCGATCCCGTCCACCTTTTTCAGCGCCGAAAGCAGGTTGAGCATCGCCATGACGTCGCCCATCGAGTGCCGTCCTTCACTTGCCCCTTCAAGCGCCAGAGACGCCGCGCCATGGACGACCCTTCTCAGCATCCGCGGCATCCTCTCAACCCTATAAATACATCACTCCCACGTCTCAATCCTTCACACCATCCAGTTCTCCTCCCTTCCCTGCTTCTCCTCGAATCAATAGCTAGCTCAATCGTCGCCGGAGTCGCCACAATTTGAAGATCGGAGCCGCCAGTACCCGCAGGTCGCCGCCGTCGATTGGAGCTTCCCCAAGCGCCGCCACCTGTACCTGTCGACTCGCCGTCCTCACCAACGTCGCCGCGCACCTCGCCGCCGACCGCCGGAGCCTCGGTACGCTCCCCGACCCCCTAGGCTCGCCGCCAGAGCTTCGGCATCTCGCCGGAGAAGACGACGATCGTCCACCGCACGATCGCGTTCTAATCCAACGCCTCTCGTGCGCGTACCGTTTCGCTGGTTACAGAGCCACTGATGAGTGGACCCCTCTGTCAGGCAGCCCACTCGCGCTGGCTGTGTTGCTGGGCTGGGTTTCTGTGTTATTTTCGTTTCGGCCCGTTAGGCTTTTTCCACGCGGCCCAAATTTTCAAATCTGGATTAATTCCTTTAACTTAAATCCAATACTGATGTCAACTTCAAATTTTGAATAATTTCAAATTGGCTGAACCAAATTTTGTGAACTTTATATATTCTGAAAGCTTATGAAATTATCTAAACACTTTCACTGGTCTCACCTCCAATTTCATAGAATAATTCAAATAGTAAAAATGACAAGGCAAGGACTTTTCAAACTTCAAACTTTATTTAAAATTCAACCAGAATAGATTTTGAGTTGATTCCAACTCTCATAAATCACTTTTGATGTACTCAAATTGTTTATGCAAAAAGATAGCATACTTGTTTGCATGATCATGGACTAGATCAAAATAATGGCTATGGAGCCATTTCTAGTTCATTTAAATCCTTTAAATTAATTTGTGTAAATGGTATGAGAGCTACTCTCTCATTTAAATCTTGATCCTAAGTAATTCAATATGAGGTAATGTCCTTAGTCTAATAAACCTCATATTTCATTACTTAGTGATGTTAAATCATTACCATGTTATTCTTAAAATGCATCAGGTGTAGCACCTCATTTAAATTATACTCTCAAATAATAGATATGAAGTGTTGACCTTGGTCAACCTATATTCATACCTTATTATTATTTGAAGAGATTAAATCTTAGTAGGATTTAATGAGAGGAAATTATTTTCTCCAAAGAATTAATTAGCAAACCAAATCAATAATTGTAATGAGAGGAAATTATTTTTCTCTTAAATAAGAACACTGATGACCCACAAGTAGGGGACCGCAACAGTCTTTGAGGGAAGTAAAACCCAATTTATTGATTCGACACAAGGGGAGCCAAACAATATTTGTAAGCCTTAACAGCGGAGTTGTCAATTCAGCTGCACCTGGAAACAGACTTGCTCGCAAGAGTTTATCAGTAGCAACAGTTTTATAGCAGTAGAAGTAGTGAAATATAAGCAGCAGTGTAACAAGGACAGCAGTAGTGATTATAGTAAACATCAGGATTAAAATACTGTAGGCACATGGATGGATGAACGGGCGCTGCATGTATAGGAGAGCTCATGTAACAATCAAGGCAGGGCATTTGTAGATAATAATAAAACAGTATCCAAGTACTAAATAACCATAGGCATGTGTTCCGTATATAGTCGTACGTGCTCGCAATGAGAAACTTGCACAACATCTTTTGTCCTACCAGCCGGTGGCAACCGGGCCTCTAGGGAATCTACTGGTAATTAAGGTACTCCTTTTAATAGAGTACCGAAGCAAAGCATTAACACTCCGTGAACACATGTGATCCTCATATCACAGCCTTCCCCTCCGGTTGTCCCAATTTCTGTCACTTTGGGGCCTCGGGTTCCGGACAGCAACATGTGTATACAAATTGCAGGTAAGATCATAAAACAATGAATATCATCATGAAACAATAACATGTTCGCATCTGAAATCATGGCACTCAGGCCCTAGTGACAAGCATTAAGCATAACAAGTTGCAACAATATCGTAAAAGTACCAACTACGGATACTAGGCACCATGCCCTAACAATCTTATGACTATTACATGATCAATCTCATCCAATCCCTACCATCCCCTTCAGCCTACAGCAGGGGAATTACTCACACATGGATGGGGGAAGCATGGATGGTCGATGGAGAGGCGTTGGTGGTGATGATGGCGATGATCTCCTCCAATTCCCCGTCCCGGCAGGGTGCCAGAACGGAGTTTCTGGTCCCGAGACGGAGTTTCTGGTCCCGAAACGGAGTTTCTGGTCCCGAGACGGAGTTTCGCGATGGCGGCGGAGTTCTGGATGTCTTCTGGCAAATTGGTCGAACTCCCCTGCGTTTTTAGGTCGAAACCCTTAAGTAGTCCAGAGGGGAGCGTCGGGGGCTGCCCGAGGCGTCGCCACCATAGGGCGGCGCGGCCCAGGGGCCCACCGCGCCGCCTTGTGGGGTGGGCGCCTCGTGGCCCCCCTCCGTCTCGTCTTCTGACTCCGTCAATCTTCTGTGAAAATAGGCCCATTGCAATTATTTCCGGGGATTTTCCTGAAAGTTGAGTTTCTGCACAAAAATAAGACACCAGGGCAATTCTGCTGAAAACAGCATTAGTCTGTGTTAGTTGTATCCAAAATACACAAATTAGAGGCAAAACAACAGCAAAAGTGTTCGGGAAAGTAGATACATTTTGGACGTATCAAACACCAAGTAAATCACCATGCTAGGATGGATGTGATGCTAGAATAAGCTTGTGTGAACCTTTGGTGTGTTTAGTCTAGCACTTAAGTCTTGTTTGGTGATTGTATACCTCGTATTCGTGTATAGACGCTAGTACCGAGGAGTATCAAGAGGAAGAGGGCTACTCCCAGGAGGAGGAAAACTTTGACCACTACCCTGCTCAAGGCAAGCTAACACTCTTGCAAAGTCCCATGTGCAAAGCTCTACAAGAGCAAGGCACCATCACTCTTTACTTTATGTCTACTCAACCTATCCCATGTTTTTACCTTGCATTTATTTTTACTTATTGTATTTCAAGGTTTACTTTTGATTTATGATTCACTTGGGTCTAGAATAGAACAAGAGTTTAAAAGTTAGACTAGAGCAAATCAAAGCTAGGTAGCACCCCTCATGACTAGTGGCTAGTGCTAACTAAATAAAATTGACTACTGTAGATGGGAACATGTGAAATGACTATGAAAAGTTTTGAAGGTGAAGGTGATGGTACCACGTTGCTTTTAGGGTCTTGGTTGCCTTTCATCTGTACCATGTTGCTTTTAGGGTCTTGGTTGCCTTTTAGTTGTACCACGTTGCTTTTAGAGACTTGGTTGCTTTTCTTTTGTACCACATTGCTTTTAGGGTCTTGGTTGCCTTTCATTTGTACCACGTTGCTTTTAGGGTCTTCGTTGCCTTTGAGTTGTACCACGTTGCTTCTAGGGTCTTGGTTGCCCTTCAGTTGTACCACGTTGCTTTTAGGGACTTTGTTGCCTTTGAGTTGTACCACGTTGCTTCTAGGGTCTTGGTTGCCTTTCAGTTGTACCACATTGCTTTTAGGGTCTTGGTTGCCTTTCATCTGTACCACGTTGCTTTTAGGGTCTTCGTTACCTTTGAGTTGTACCACGTTGCTTCTAGGGTCTTGGTTGCCTTTCAGTTGTACCACGTTGCTTTTAGGGACTTGGTTGCCTTTCAGTTGTACCACGTTGCTTTTATGGTCTTGGTTGCCTTTTACTTGTACCACGTTGCTTTTATGGTCTTGTTTGCCTTTCAGTTCTACCACGTTGCTTTTATGGTCTTGTTTGCCTTTCAGTTCTACCATGTTGCTTCCAGGGTCTTGGTTGCCTTTCATGTGTACCACGTTGCTTTTATGGTCTTGGTTGCCTTTCATCTGTACCACGTTGCTTTTAGGGTCTTGGTTGCCTTTCAGTTGTACCACGTTGCTTTCAGGGTCTTGGTTGCCTTTCAGTTGTACCACGTTGCTTTTAGGAACTTGGTTGCCTTTCATGTGTACCACGTTGCTTTTATGGTCTTGGTTGCCTTTCATCTGTACCACGTTGCTTTTAGGGTCTTGTTTGCCTTTCAGTTGTACTTCGTTGCTTTTAGGGTCTTCGTTGCCTTTGAGTTGTACCATGTTGCTTCTAGGGTCTTGGTTTCCTTTCAGTTGTACCACATTGCTTTTAGGGACTTGGTTGCCTTTCATTTGTACCACGTTGCTTTTAGGGACTTGGTTGCCTTTCAGTTGTACCACACTGCTTTTATGGTCTTGGTTGCCTTTCAGTTCTACCACGTTGCTTCCAGGGTCTTGTTTGCCTTTCAGGTGTACCAGCTTTTAGGGACTTGGTTGCCTTTCATGTGTACCACGTTGCTTTTATGGTCTTGGTTACCTTTCATCTGTACCACGTTGCTTTTAGGGTCTTGGTTGCCTTTCAGTTGTACCACGTTGCCTTCAGGGTCTTGGTTGCCTTTCAGTTGTACCACGTTGCTTTTAGGGTCTTGGTTGCCTTTCATCTGTACTACGTTGCTTTTAGGGACTTAGTTGCCTTTCAGTTGTACCACGTTGCTTTTAGGGTCTTGGTTGCCTTTCAGTTGTACCACGTTGCTTCTAGGGTCTTGGTTGCATGCCTTTCAGTTGTACCACGTTGCTTCTAGGGTCTTGGTTGCATGCCTTTCAGTTGTACCACGTTTGCTTTTAGGGACTTGTTTGGGTCTTGGTTGCCTTTCAGTTGTACTTCGTTGCTTTTAGGGTCTTCGTTGCCTTTGAGTTGTACCACGTTGCTTCTAGGGTCTTGGTTGCCTTTCAGTTGTACCACATTGCTTTTAGGGTCTTGGTTGCCTTTCATCTGTACCACGTTGCTTTTAGGGTCTTCGTTACCTTTGAGTTGTACCACGTTGCTTCTAGGGTCTTGGTTGCCTTTCAGTTGTACCACGTTGCTTTTAGGGACTTGGTTGCCTTTCAGTTGTACCACGTTGCTTTTATGGTCTTGGTTGCCTTTCAGTTGTACCACGTTGCTTTTATGGTCTTGTTTGCCTTTCAGTTCTACCACGTTGCTTTTATGGTCTTGTTTGCCTTTCAGTTCTACCATGTTGCTTCCAGGGTCTTGGTTGCCTTTCATGTGTACCACGTTGCTTTTATGGTCTTGGTTGCCTTTCATCTGTACCACGTTGCTTTTAGGGTCTTGGTTGCCTTTCAGTTGTACCACGTTGCTTTCAGGGTCTTGGTTGCCTTTCAGTTGTACCACGTTGCTTTTAGGAACTTGGTTGCCTTTCATGTGTACCACGTTGCTTTTATGGTCTTGGTTGCCTTTCATCTGTACCACGTTGCTTTTAGGGTCTTGTTTGCCTTTCAGTTGTACTTCGTTGCTTTTAGGGTCTTCGTTGCCTTTGAGTTGTACCATGTTGCTTCTAGGGTCTTGGTTTCCTTTCAGTTGTACCACATTGCTTTTAGGGACTTGGTTGCCTTTCATTTGTACCACGTTGCTTTTAGGGACTTGGTTGCCTTTCAGTTGTACCACACTGCTTTTATGGTCTTGGTTGCCTTTCAGTTCTACCACGTTGCTTCCAGGGTCTTGTTTGCCTTTCAGGTGTACCAGCTTTTAGGGACTTGGTTGCCTTTCATGTGTACCACGTTGCTTTTATGGTCTTGGTTACCTTTCATCTGTACCACGTTGCTTTTAGGGTCTTGGTTGCCTTTCAGTTGTACCACGTTGCCTTCAGGGTCTTGTTTGCCTTTCAGTTGTACCACGTTGCTTTTAGGGTCTTGGTTGCCTTTCATCTGTACTACGTTGCTTTTAGGGACTTAGTTGCCTTTCAGTTGTACCACGTTGCTTTTAGGGTCTTGGTTGCCTTTCAGTTGTACCACGTTGCTTCTAGGGTCTTGGTTGCATGCCTTTCAGTTGTACCACGTTGCTTCTAGGGTCTTGGTTGCATGCCTTTCAGTTGTACCACGTTTGCTTTTAGGGACTTGTTTGGGTCTTGGTTGCCTTTCAGTTGTACTTCGTTGCTTTTAGGGTCTTCGTTGCCTTTGAGTTGTACCACGTTGCTTCTAGGGTCTTGGTTGCCTTTCAGTTGTACCACGTTGCTTTTAGGGACTTGGTTGCCTTTCATTTGTACCACGTTGCTTTTAGGGACTTGGTTGCCTTTCAGTTGTACCACGCTGCTTTTATGGTCTTGGTTGCCTTTAAGTTCTACCACGTTGCTTCCAGGGTCTTGTTTGCCTTTCAGGTGTACCAGCTTTTAGGGACTTGGTTGCCTTTCAGGTGTACCACGTTGCTTTTATGGTCTTGGTTGCCTTTCATCTGTACCACGTTGCTTTTAGGGTCTTGGTTGCCTTTCAGTTGTACCACGTTGCCTTCAGGGTCTTGGTTGCCTTTCAGTTGTACCACGTTGCTTTTAGGGTCTTGGTTGCCTTTCATCTGTACTACATTGCTTTTAGGGACTTAGTTGCCTTTCAGTTGTACCACGTTGCTTTTAGGGTCTTGGTTGCCTTTCAGTTGTACCAAGTTGCTTCTAGGGTCTTGGTTGCCTTTCAGTTGTACCACGTTTGCTTTTAGGGACTTGGTTGCCTTTCATTTGTTCCACGTTGCTTTTAGGGACTTGATTGCCTTTCATTTGTACTCCGTTGCTTTTAGCGACTTGGTTGTCAGTTCTACCACGTTGCTTTTATGGACTAGGTTGCCTTTCAGTTGTACCACGTTGCTTTTAGGGACTAGGTACCCTTTCAGTTGTACCACGTTTGCTTTTACGGACATGGTTGCCTTTCATGTGTACCACGTTGCTTTTAGGGACTTGGTTGCCTTTCAGTTGTTCCACGTTGGATTCCGAGGTTTTCATCTGAAATTCAACCGGGCATTACAAAAATAAAAAAAAATTCAAAAAAATGTAAAAACTTCACAATCTATCTATGTCTGTCTATAAGGTCATGTGTAGGAAATTTGAGGTGATTTAGAGCTGGTCGAAAAAATCACGTTGTTAAAAAAGCTGGTTTGAGTGAGACCTAAGCTGGTTTGAGTGAGACCTAACGGCCTGTCCTTAAAAAAAGTGATTTTTCGACCATGTCCAAATGACCCCAATTTTGGCATACATGATGATATACATATAACAAATAGAAATATGTGGAAATGTTCCCAAAATTTGAAGTTTAGAGTGTCACTTTATGCTAAATTCCGAGGTTTTCATCTGAAATTCAACCGAGCATTATAAAAATAAAAAAATTCAAAAAAATGTAAAAACTTCACAATCTATCTCTGTCTGTCTATAAGGTCATGTGTAGGAAATTTGAGGTGATTTAGAGCTGGTCGAAAAAATCACGTTGTTAGAAAAGCTGGTTTGAGTGAGACCAAACGGTCTGTCCTTAAGAAAAGTGATTTTTTCGACCATGTCCAAATGACCCCAATTTTGGCATACATGATGACATACATGGAGGCATTAGGATCGCCGACCTCCTCTCTCTCAGGTTCACCACCGTCGAGGGCAAGGTGTACCGCCGCCACCTCGCCCAGCCCCGCGAGCCACTGGTGCGCTTGCGGGTCCGCTCGGTATCACCGGGGGCAGAAGCTGATAGGCTCTTGAACCTCTCCACCAAGAGGCATTGGCATCTCCCACCTCCTCACTCTCGGGTTCACCACCGTCTAGGGCAAGGTTTACCGCCGCCACCTCGCCCAGCCCCGCGAGCCGCTGCTGCGCTTGCGGGTCCGCTCGGTGTCACCGGCCTGTGTTGCTTTCATAATGGCAAGTGTTGCTTACATAACTATGTTGCAACCACAATGGCCTGCGTTGCAACCATAATGGCCTTTGTTGCATCCTTATGGTTGCAACAAACGCCATTATGGTTGCAACAAAGAACATTATGGACGCACCCCACGGATCAGACGCTGAACTGCTTTTTGTGCGTGTAGAGGGGCAGCGTGCGGCCGTTGATACTGACAGAGAAGGAGCTCTGCAGTGAGCAGCAAAACCTCAGAGTGCCCTGAGGAGATCAAGGTGAAAATCAACCGACAATCGCAGACCCTCGCCAACGGGGTATAACTTCCCTGCAAACATGCGGGCAGCAACGTCATTTTCTTGCTTATCTAGATACACGAGCTGGTGTCGAGGTTGCCTGATCGCGGGGATAAGATGAAAAGCAGATACACGAGCTGGACGAGAAGCTGATGGTGATCGAGTCATCTCCCGAGTCGGTGTTATCCAGGGGTGCACGTGATGAAGTGATCTGCCAGGACGACCAGAATTATTACGCCTTGTAGCTCATAAACAGTTGCTGCCGCACTAGCTAGACTGCTGTTTTGTTTTGTTGGTCGGTCCGTCATGTATGCCATAATGTACGCCAAAATTGTGGTCATTTGGACCTGGTTGAAAAAACCACTTTTCTTAAGGACAGATCGTTTGGTCTCACTCAAACCAACTTTTCTAACAACGTGGTTTTTTCGACCTCCTCTAAATCACCTAAAATTTTGTGCTGTAGGAATTTTGAGGTGATTTAGAGGTGGTCGAAAAAGTCACGTTGTTAGAAAAGCTGGTTTGAGTGAGACCAAAAGGTTTGTCCTTAAAAAAATGACTTTTTCGACCATGTCCAAAAGACCCCAATTTTGGTATACATGATGACATACATGTAACAAATAGAAATATGTGGAAAATTTCCCAAAATTTGAAGTTTAGAGTGTCACTTTATGCTAAATTCTGAGGTTTTCATCTGAAATTCAACCGGACATTATAAAAATAAAAAATGAAAAAACTTCAAAATCTATCTATGTCTGTCTAGAAGGTCATGTGTAGGAAATTTGAGGTGATTTAGAGGTGGTCGAAAAAATCACGTTGTTAGAAAAGCTGGTTTGAGTGACCAAACGGTCTGTCCTTAAAAAAAGTGATTTTTTCGACCATGTCCAAATGACCCCAATTTTGGCATACATGATGACATACATGTAACAAATAGAAATATGTGGAAATTTTCCCAAATTTTGAAGTTTAGAGTGTCACTTTATGCTAAATTCCGAGGTTTTCATCTGACATTCAACCGGGCATTATAAAAATAACAAAATTCAAAAAAATGTAAAAACTTCACAATCTATCTATGTCTGTCTATAAGGTCATGTGTAGGAAATTTGAGGTGATTTAGAGGTCATCGAAAAAATCACGTTGTTAGAAAAGCTGGTTTGAGTGAGACCAAACAGTGTGTCCTTAAAAAAAAGTGATTTTTTTCGACCATGTCCAAATGACCCCAATTTTGGCATACATGATGACATACATGTAACAAATAGAAATATGTGGAAATTTTCCCAAATTTTGAAGTTTAGAGTGTCACTTTATGCTAAATTCCGAGGTTTTCATCTGAAATTCAACCTAGCATTATAAAAATAAAAAAAATACAAAAAAAATGTAAAAACTTCACAATCTATCTCTGTCTGTCTATAAGGTCATGTGTAGGAAATTTGAGGTGATTTAGAGTTGGTCGAAAAAATCACGTTGTTAGAAAAGTTGGTTTGAGTGAGACCAAACGGTCTGTCCTAAAAAAAAGTGATTTTTTCGACCATGTCCAAATGACCCCAATTTTGGCATACATGACATACATGGAGGCATTGGGATCGCCCACCTCCTCGCTCTCAGGTTCACCACCGTCGAGGGCAAGGTGTACCGCCGCCACCTCGCCCAGCCCCGCGAGCCGCTGCTGCGCTTGCGGGTCCGCTCGGTATCACCGGGGGCAGAAGCTGATAGGCTCTTCAACCTCTCCACCAAGAGGCATTGGGATCTCCCACCTCCTCGCTCTCGGGTTCACCACCTTCTGGGGCAAGGTGTACCGCCGCCACCTCGCCCAGCCCCGCGAGCCGCTGCTGTGCTTGCGGGTCCGCTCGGTATCACCGGGGGCAGAAGCTGATAGGCTCTTCAACCTCTCCACCAAGAGGCATTGGGATCGCCCACCTCCTCGCTCTCGGGTTCACCACCTTCGAGGGCAAGGTGTACCGCTGCCACCTCGCCCAGCCCCGCGAGCCGCTGCTGCGCTTGCGGGTCCGCTCGGTATCACCGGCATGTGTTGCTTTCATAATAGCAAGTGTTGCTTTCATAACTATGTTGCAACCATAATGGCCTGCGTTGCAACCATAATGGCCCTTGTTGCAACCAGAAGGTTGCAACATAATGATGAAAGCAACAAAGGCCATTATGGTTGCAACAAAGAACATTATGGTTGCAACACAGGCCACTGTGGTTGCAATATAGTTATGAAAGCAACACATGCCATTATGAAAGCAATACAGGCCAGTGATACCGAGCGGACCCGCAAGCGCAGCAGCGGCTCGCGGGGCTGGGCGAGATGGCGGCGGTACACCTTGCCCTCGACGGTGTTGAACCAGAGAGCGAGGAGGTCGACGATCCCAATGCCTCTTGGTGGAGAGGTTGAAGAGCCTCTCAGCTTCTGCCCCCGATGGAGAAGGAGAAGATCAACTAGGTGTTTCTGATGCCTGACATATGCTTTATGCAAAATTTATTTCTTCGAGTTAAGTATTCGTGGCACACAACGTCCATAACTTGGACGACCACACGCCGATAGCGTGGACGCACCCCACGGATCAGACGCTGAACTGCTTTTTGTGCGTCTAGAGGGGCAGCGTGCGGCCGTTGATACCGACGGAGAAGGAGCTCTGCAGTGAGCAGCAAAAACTCAGAGAGCCCTGAGGAGATCAAGGCGAAAATCAACCGACTATCGCAGACCCTTGGGCTTGTTTCACTTCAGCTTTCTTCCATCTATTATTGATAGACTAGATACATGTAACTATGTTACCTTAAATTATCTTCTTGTGGTATATAACATCGTTTCAAATGGAATTAAAAAATCTTAGTCGACTAGGATATAAACACACCCTAATCAAAAACAGAAAAAAATTATGGCATCATATATATTTTTCAATGCCCAGGTGAACACTAGTGGAGAAGAGACCTTTCGTCCCAAGCAAATGTCCCCGTTTTGAATCAAACCGGGTCCAATGGGGGCAATGGTCCCGGTTTGTGATACAAACCGGGTCTAAAGACCCATCGGCAGGGCGCGGCAGGCTGTGTCAGGGCTCGGATGCCTTTAGTCCCGGTTGGTATTACAAACCGGGACTAAAGGGTAGACCTTTAGTCCCGGTTCACTTTACCAACCGGAACTAAAGACTTTTCTAGGTTTTTCTGCTCCCCACGCACCTCCACACCCCCCCCCCCCCCCCGTGGATCGCCTTTTTTTACACTGTAAAATAGAAAAGAAAATGAAATTTAAAAAATAAAATCTTTTGAGATTCCTGTATGTTAAGCAACCTACTATTAGGGAAAATTAACAAATTTCACTTTTATGGCAAAAAATGTTTGAAAAATGGTAAAACCGCAATAACTTTTGCATACGACGTCGAAAAAAACCGTATAATACATCAAAATCAGACGCTGAACTGCTTTTTGTGCGTGTAGAGGGGCAGCGTGCGGCCGTTGATACCGACGGAGAAGGAGCTCTGCTGTGAGAAGCAAAAACTCAGAGTGCCCTGAGGAGATCAAGGTGAAAATCAACCGACAATCGCAGACCCTCGCCAACGGGGTATAACTTCCCTGCAAACATGCGGGCAGCAACGTCATTTTCTTGCCTATCTAGATACACGAGCTGGTGTCGAGGTTGCCTGATCGTGGGGATAAGCTGAAAAGCAGATACACGAGCTGGACGAGAAGCTGACGGTGATCGAGTCATCTCCCGAGTCGGCGTTATCCAGGGGTGCACGTGATGAAGTGATCTGCCAGGACGACCAGAATTACTACGACTTGTAGCTCATAAACAGTTGCTGTCGCACTAGCTAGACTGTTGTTTTGTTGGTCGGTCCGTCATGTATGCCATAATGTACGCCAAAATTGTGGTCATTTGGACATGGTTGAAAAAACCACTTTTCTTAAAAACAGATCGTTTGGTCTCACTCAAACCATCTTTTCTAACAACATGGTTTTTTCGACCTCCTCTAAATCACCTAAAATTTTGTGCTGTAGGAGTTTTGAGGTGATTTAGAGGTGGTCAAAAAAATCACGTTGTTAGAAAAGCTGGTTTGAGTGAGACCAAACGGTTTGTCCTTAAAAAAAATGACTTTTTCGACCATGTCCAAAAGACCCCAATTTTGATGACATACATGTAACAAATAGAAATATGTGGAAAATTCCCAAATTTTGAAGTTTAGAGTGTCACTTTATGCTAAATTCTGAGGTTTTCATCTGAAATTCAACCGGACATTATAAAAATAAAAAAACTTCACAATCTATCTATGTCTGTCTAGAAGGTCATGTGTAGGAAATTTTAGGTGATTTAGAGGTGGTCGAAAAAATCACGTTGTTAGAAAAACTGGTTTGAGTGAGACCAAACGGTCTGTCCTTAAAAAAAGTGATTTTTTCGACCATATTCAAATGACCCCAATTTTGGCATACATGATGACATACATGTAACAAATAGAAATATGTGGAAATTTTCTCAAATTTTGAAGTTTAGAGTGTCACTTTATGCTTAATTCTGAGGTTTTCATCTGACATTCAACTGGGCATTATAAAAATAAAAAAAATTCAAAAAAATGTAAAAACTTCACAATCTATCTATGTCTGTCTATAAGGTCATGTGTAGGAAATTTGAGGTGATTTAGAGGTCGTCGAAAAAATCACGTTGTTAGAAAAGCTGGTTTGAGTGAGACCAAACGGTGTGTCCTTAAAAAAGTGATTTTTTCGACCATGTCCAAATGACCCCAATTTTGGCATACATGATGACATACATGTAAAAAATAGAAATATGTGGAAATGTTCTCAAAATTTGAAGTTTACAGTGTCACTTTATGCTAAATTCCGAGGTTTTCATCTAAAATTCAACCGGCATTATAAAAATAAAAAAATTCAAAAAAATGTAAAAACTTCACAATCTATCTATGTCTGTCTATAAGGTCATGTGTAGGAAATTTGAGGTGATTTAGAGCTGGTCAAAAAAATCACGTTGTTAGAAAAGCTGGTTTGAGTGAGACCAAACGGTCTGTCCTTAAAAAAAGTGATTTTTCGATCATGTCCAAATGACCCCAATTTTCGCATACATGATGATATACATGTAACAAATAGAAATATGTCGAAATGTTCCCAAAATTTGATGTTTACAGTGTCACTTTATGCTAAATTCCGAGGTTTTCATCTGAAATTCAACTGAGCATTATAAAAATAAAAAAAATTCAAAAAAATGTAAAAACTTCACAATCTATCTATGTGTGTCTATAAGGTCATGTGTAGGAAATTTGAGGTGATTTAGAGGTGGTCGAAAAAATCACGTTGTTAGAAAAGTTGGTTTGAGTGAGACCAAACGGTCTGTCCTTAAAAAAAGTGATTTTTTCGACCATGTCCAAATGACCCCAATTTTGGCATACATGATGACATACATGGAGGCATTGGGATTGCCCACCTCCTCGCTCTCAGGTTCACCACCGTCGAGGGCAAGGTGTACCGCCGCCACCTCGCAAAGCCCCGCGAGCCGCTGCTGCGCTTGCGGGTCCGCTCGGTATCACCGGGGGCAGAAGCTGATAGGCTCTTCAACCTCTCCACCAAGAGGCATTGGGATCTCCCACCTCCTCGCTCTCGGGTTCACCACCTTCTAGGTCAAGGTGTACCGCCGCCACCTCGCCCAGCCCCGCGAGCCGCTGCTGCGCTTGCGGGTCCGCTCGGTATCACCGGGGGCAGAAGCTGATAGGCTCTTCAACCTCTCCACCAAGAGGCATTGGGATCGCCCACCTCCTCGCTCTCGGGTTCACCACCGTCGAGGGCAAGGTGTACCGCCGCCACCTCGCCCAGCCCCGCGAGCCGCTGCTGCGCTTGCGGGTCTGCTCGGTATCACCGGCCTGTGTTGCTTTCATAATGGCAAGTGTTGCTTTCATAACTATGTTGCAACCATAATGGCCTGCGTTGCAACCATAATGGCCCTTGTTGCAACCATAAGGTTGCAACATAATGATGAAAGCAACAAAGGACATTATGGTTGCAACAAAGAACATTATGGTTGCAACACAGGCCACTGTGGTTGCAATATAGTTATGAAAGCAACACATGCCATTATGAAAGCAATACAGGCCAGTGATACCGAGCGGACCCACAAGCGCAGCAGCGGCTCGCGGGGCTGGGCGAGGTGGCGGCGGTACACCTTGCCCTCGACGGTGTTGAACCCGAGAGTGAGGAGGTCGGCGATCCCAATGCCTCTTGGTGGAGAGGTTGAAGAGCCTCTCAGCTTCTGCCCCCGATGGAGAAGGAGAAGATCAACTAGGTGTTTCTGATGCCTGACATATGCTTTATGCAAAATTTATTTCTTCGAGTTAAGTATTCGTGGCACACAACGTCCATAACATGGACGACCACACGCCGATAGCGTGGACGCACCCCACGGATCAGACGCTGAACTGCTTTTTGTGCGTGTAGAGGGGCAGCGTGCGGCCGTTGATACCGACGGAGAAGGAGCTATGCAGTGAGCAGCAAAAACTCAGAGAGCCCTGAGGAGATCAAGGCGAAAATCATCCGACTATCGCAGACCCTTGGGCTTGTTTCACTTCAGCTTTTCTTCCATCTATTATTCATAGACTAGGTACATGTAACTATGTTACCTTAAATTATCTTCTTGTGATATATAACATCGTTTCAAATAGAATTAAAAAATCTTAGTCGACTTGGATATAAACACACCCTAATCAAAAACAGAAAAAAGTATGGCATCGTATATATTTTTCAATGCCCAGGTGAACACTAGTGGAGAAGAGGCCTTTCGTCCCAAGCAAATGTCCCCGTTTTGAATCAAACCGGGTCCGATGGGGGCAATGGTCCCGGTTTGTGATACAAACCGGGTCTAAAGACCCATCGGCAGGGCGCGGCAGGCTGTGTCAGGGCTCGGATGCCTTTAGTCCCGGTTGGTATTACAAACCGGGACTAAAGGGTAGACCTTTAGTCCCGGTTCACTTTACCAACCGGGACTAAAGAGTTTTCTAGGTTTTTCTGCTCCCCACGCACCTCCACACCCCCCCGTGGATCGCCTTTTTTAACACTGTAAAATAGAAAAGAAAATGATAGAAAATTCAAAAAATAAAATCTTTTGAGATTCCTGTATGTTAAGCAACCTACTATTAGGGAACATTAACAAATTTGAATTTTCACTTTTATTGCAAAAAATGTTTGAAAAATGGTAAAACCGCAATAACTTTTGCATACCACGTCAAAAAAAACCGTATAATATATCAAAATCACACGCTGAACTGCTTTTTGTGCGTGTAGAGGGGCAGCGTGCGGCCGTTGATACCGACGGAGAAGGAGCTCTGCAGTGAGCAGCAAAAACTCAGAGTGCCCTGAGGAGATCAAGGTGAAAATCAACCGACAATCGCAGACCCTCGCCAACGGGGTATAACTTCCCTGCAAACATGCGGGCAGCAACGTCATTTTCTTGCATATCTAGATACACGAGCTGGTGTCGAGGTTGCCTGATCGCGGGGATAAGCTGAAAAGCAGATACACGAGCTGGACAAGAAGCTGACGGTGATCGAGTCATCTCCCGAGTCGGCGTTATCCAGGGGTGCACGTGATGAAGTGATATGCCCGGACGACCAGAATTACTACTACTTGTAGCTCATAAACAGTTGCTGCCGCACTAGCTAGACTGCTGTTTTGTTTTGTTTTGTTGGTCGGTCCGTCATGTATGCCATAGTGTACGCCAAAATTGTGGTCATTTGGACATGGTTGAAAAAATCACTTTTCTTAAGGACAGATCGTTTGGTCTCACTCAAACCAACTTTTATAACAACGTGGTTTTTTCGACCTCCTCTAAATCACCTAAAATTTTGTGCTGTAGGAATTTTGAGGTGATTTAGAGGTGGTCGAAAAAATCACGTTGTTAGAAAAGCTGGTTTGAGTGAGACCAAACGGTTTATCCTTAAAAAAAATGACTTTTTCGACCATGTCCAAAAGACCACAATTTTGCTATACATGATGACATACATGTAACAAATAGAAATATGTGGAAAATTTCCCAAATTTTGAAGTTTAGAGTGTCACTTTATGCTAAATTTTGAGGTTTTCATCTGAAATTCAACCGGACATTATAAAAATAAAAAAATGAAAAAACTTCACAATCTATCTATGTCTGTCTAGAAGGTCATGTGTAGGAAATTTGAGGTGATTTAGAGGTGGTCGAAAAAATCACGTTGTTAGAAAAGCTGGTTTGAGTGGAGACCAAACGGTCTGTCCTTAAAAAAAGTGATTTTTCGACCATGTCCAAATGACCCCAATTTTGGCATACATGATGACATGCATCTAACTAATAGAAATATGTGGAAATTTTCCCAAATTTTGAAGTTTAGAGTGTCACTTTATGCTAAATTCCGAGGTTTTCATCTGACATTCAACCGGGCATTATAAAAATAAAAAAATTCAAAAAAATGTAAAAACTTCACAATCTATCTATGTCTGTCTATAAGGTGATGTGTAGGAAATTTGAGGTGATTTAGAGGTCGTCGAAAAAATCACGTTGTTAGAAAAGCTGGTTTGAGTCGAGTTACAAATATGAGCAACCGAACCAGTATCAAATACCCAGGTACTAGTACGAGAACCAGTAAGATAAACATCTATAACATGTATATCAGATATACCTTCTTTCGACCAAACGGTGTGTCCTTAAAAAAAGTGATTTTTTTGACCATGTCCAAAACACCCCAATTTTGGCATACATGATGACATACATGTAACAAATAGAAATATGTGGAAATGTTCCCAAAATTTGAAGTTTACAGTGTCACTTTATGCTAAATTCCGAGGTTTTCATCTAAAATTCAACCGGGCATTATAAAAATAAAAAAATTCAAAAAAATGTAAAAACTTCACAATCTATCTATGTCTGTCTATAAGGTCATGTGTAGGAAATTTGAGGTGATTTAGAGCTGGTCGAAAAAATCACGTTGTTAGAAAAGCTTGAGTGAGACCAAACGGCCTGTCCTTAAAAAAAGTGATTTTTTCGACCATGTCCAAATGACCCCAATTTTGGCATACATGATGACATACATGTAACAAATAGAAATATGTGGAAATTTTCCCAAATTTTGAAGTTTAGAGTGTCACTTTATGCTTAATTCCGAGGTTTTCATCTAACATTCAACCGGGCATTATAAAAATAAAAAAATTCAAAAAAATGTAAAAACTTCACAATCTATCTATGTCTGTCTATAAGGTCATGTGTAGGAACTTTGAGGTGATTTAGAGGTCGTCGAAAAATCACGTTGTTAGAAAAGCTCGTTTGGTGTGTCCTTAAAAAAAGTGATTTTTTCGACCATGTCCAAATGACCCCAATTTTGGCATACATGATTACATACATGTAACAAATAGAAATATGTGGAAATGTTCCCAAAATTTGAATTTTATAGTGTCAATTTATGCTAAATTCCGAGGTTTTCATCTAAAATTCAACCGGGCATTATAAAAATAAAAAAATTCAAAAAAATGTAAAAACTTCACACGTTGTTAGAAAAGCTGGTTTGAGTGACCAAACGGTCTGTCCTTAAAAAAAGTCATTTTTTCGACCATGTCCAAATGACCCCAATTTTGGCATACATGATGATATACATGTAACAAATAGAAATATGTGGAAATGTTCCCAAAATTTGAAGTTTAGAGTATCACTTTATGCTAAATTCCGAGATTTTCATCTGAAGTTCAACCGAGCATTATAAAAATAAAAAAAAATTCAAAAAAAAATGTAAAAACTTCACAATCTATCTCTGTCTGTCCATAAGGTCATGTGTAGGAAATTTGAGGTGATTTAGAGCTGGTCGAAAAAATCACTTAAAAGTGATTTTTTCGACCATGTCCAAATGACCCCAATTTTGGCATACATGATGACATACATGGAGGCATTGGGATCGCCCACCTCCTTGCTCTCAGGTTCACCACCGTCGAGGGCAAGGTGTACCGCCGCCACCTCGCCCAGCCCCGCGAGCCGGTGCTGCGCTTGCGGGTCCGCTCGGTATCACCGGGGGCAGAAGCTGATAGGCTCTTCAACATCTCCACCAAGAGGCATTGGGATCTCCCACCTCCTCGCTCTTGAGTTCACCACCTTCTAGATCAAGGTGTACTGCCGCCACCTCGCCCAGCCCCGCGAGCCGCTGCTGCGCTTGCGGGTCCGCTCGGTATCACCGGGGGCAGAAGCTGATAGGCTCTTCAACCTCTCCACCAAGAGGCATTGGGATCGCCCACCTCCTCGCTCTCGGGTTCACCACCGTCGAGGGCAAGGTGTACCGCCGCCACCTCGCCCAGCCCCGCGAGCCGCTGCTGCGCTTGCGGGTCCGCTCGGTATCCCCGGCCTGTGTTGCTTTCATAATGGCAAGTGTTGCTTTCATAACTATGTTGCAACCATAATGGCCTGCGTTGCAACCATAATGGCCCTTGTTGCAACCATAAGGTTGCAACATAATGATGAAAGCAACAAAGGCCATTATGGTGGCAACAAAGAAAATTATGGTTGCAACACAGGCCACTGTGGTTGCAATATAGTTATGAAAGCAACACATGCCATTATGAAAGCAATACAGGCCAGTGATACCGAGCGGACCCGCAAGCGCAGCAGCGGCTCGCGGGGCTGGGCGTGGTGGCGGCGGTACACCTTGCCCTCGACGGTGTTGAACCCGAAAGCGAGGAGGTCGGTGATCCCAATGCCTCTTGGTGGAGAGGTTGAAGAGCCTCTCAGCTTCTGCCCCCGATGGAGAAGGAGAAGATCAACTAGGTGTTTCTGATGCCTGACATATGCTTTATGCAAAATTTATTTCTTCGAGTTAAGTATTCGTGGCACACAACGTCCATAACATGGACGACCACACGCCGATAGCGTGGACGCACCCCACGGATCAGACGCTGAACTGCTTTTTGTGCGTGTAGAGGGGCAGCGTGCGGCCGTTGATACTGACGGAGAAGGAGCTCTGCAGTGAGCAGCAAAAACTCAGAGAGCCCTAAGGAGATCAAGGCGAAAATCAACCGACTATCGCAGACCCTTGGGCTTGTTTCACTTCAGCTTTTCTTCCATCTATTATTGATAGACTAGGTACATGTAACTATGTTACCTTAAATTATCTTCTTGTGATATATAACATCGTTTCAAATAGAATTAAAAATTCTTAGTCGACTAGGATATAAACACACCCTAATCAAAAACAGAAAAAAGTATGGCATCATATATATTTTTCAATGCCCAGGTGAACACTAGTGGTGAAGAGGCCTTTCGTCCCAAGCAAATGTCCCCGTTTTGAATCAAACCGGGTCCAATGGGGGAAATGGTCCCGGTTTGTGATACAAACCGGGTCTAGAGACCCATCGGCAGGGCGCGGTAGGCTGTGTCAGGGCTCGGATGCCTTTAGTCCCGGTTGGTATTACAAACCGGGACTAAAGGGTAGACCTTTAGTCCCGGTTCACTTTACCAACCGGGACTAAAGAGTTTTCTAGGTTTTTCTGCTCCCCACGCACCTCCACACCCCCCTGGATCTCCTTTTTAACACTGTAAAATAGAAAAGAAAATGATAGAAAATTTAAAAAATAAAATCTTTTGAGATTCCTGTATGTTAAGCAACCTACTATTAGGGAAAATTAACAAATTTGAATTTTCACTTTTATTGCAAAAAATGTTTGAAAAATGGTAAAACCGCAATAACTTTTGCATACGACATCGAAAAAAACCGTATAATATATCAAAATCAGACGCTGAACTGCTTTTTGTGCGTGTAGAGGGGCAGCGTGCGGCCGTTGATACCGACGGAGAAGGAGCTCTGCAGTGAGCAGCAAAAACTCAGAGTGCCCTGAGGAGATCAAGGTGAAAATCAACCGACAATCGCAGACCCTCCCCAACGGGGTATAACTTCCCTGCAAACATGCGGGCAGCAACGTCATTTTCTTGCCTATCTAGATACACGAGCTGGTGTCGAGGTTGCCTGATCGCGGGGATAAGCTGAAAAGCAGATACACGAGCTGGACGAGAAGCTGACGGTGATCGAGTCATCTCCCGAGTCGGCGTTATCCAGGGGTGCACGTGACGACTTGTAGCTCATAAACAGTTGCTGCCACACTAGCTAGACTACTGTTTTGTTTTGTTTTGTTTTGTTGGTCGGTCCGTGATGTATGCCATAATGTACGCCAAAATTGTGGTCATTTGGACAAGGTTGAAAAAACCACTTTTCTTAAGGACAGATCGTTTGGTCTCACTCAAACCAACTTTTCTAACAACGTGGTTTTTTCGACCTCCTCTAAATCACCTAAAATTTTGTGGAATTTTGAGGTGATTTAGAGATGGTCGAAAAAATCCCGTTGTTAGAAACGCTGGTTTGAGTGAGACCAAACGGTTTGTCCTTAAAAAAATGAATTTTTCGACCATGTCCAAAAGACCCCAATTTGGTATACATGATGACATACATGTAACAAATAGAAATATGTGGAAAATTTCCCAAATTTTGAAGTTTAGAGTGTCACTTTATGCTAAATTCCGAGGTTTTCATCTGACATTCAACCGGGCATTATAAAAATAAAAAAATTCAAAAAAATGTAAAAACTTCACAATCTATCTATGTCTGTCTATAAGGTCATGTGTAGGAAATTTGAGGTGATTTAGAGGTCGTCGAAAAAATCACGTTGTTAGAAAAGCTGGTTTGAGTGAGACCAAACGGTGTGTCCTTAAAAAAAGTGATTTTTTTGACCATGTCCAAATGACCCCAATTTTGGCATCCATGATGACATACATGTAACAAATAGAAATATGTGGAAATGTTCCCAAAATTTGAAGTTTGCAGTGTCACTTTATGCTAAATTCCGAGGTTTTCATCTAAAATTCAACCGGGCTTTATAAAAAAAAATTCAAAAAATGTAAAAACTTCACAATCTATCTATGTCTGTCTATAAGGTCATGTGTAGGAATTTTGAGGTGATTTAGAGGTGGTCGAAAAAATCACGTTGTTAGAAAAGCTGGTTTGAGTGAGACCAAACGGTCTGTCCTTAAAAAAAGTGATTTTTTCGACCATGTCCAAATGACCCCAATTTTGGTATACATGATGACATACATGTAACAAATAGAAATATGTGGAAAATTTCCCAAATTTTGAAGTTTAGAGTGTCACTTTATGCTAAATTCTGAGGTTTTCATCTGAAATTCAACCGGACATTATAAAAATAAAAAAATGAAAAACTTCACAATCTATCTATCACTACAAGAAAAGTTGCCATGGCCGACGAAGTTGAAGTCGCGCCGTGGTTGCTGGTGTACCACTGACCTGGGCATACCCTTCGGGTACCCATTATTAGTATACCTGGCTCGGCCCAATATGGAGAAGACCAAATATGGAGAAGGCCCAACAAGGCAACCCGAAGTAGTCGACTAGGACTCTTGTAAAACCCTAGGCTGGTTGCATATATAAAGCTAGCCAGGGCACCCGAAATAGAGAGGCCAATAGAGAGACAACATAGCTCCGCCTACAGCGGCACCCTGTAAACACATCTATGATCATATACTGGATTGCTAGCAGCACGTAGGGATCCTCCACCGAGGGGACCCGAAGCTGGGTACGTCGTGTGCCTAATCTCGCTCCCGGAATCTCCATCGTTGCTCTCTCCCGAAACCCAAGTCTACAATATGTAGGCATTGCCGAGGTGTTCCCTCGTCAATTGGCGCCGTCTGTGGGGATCGCGGCGACTGGATTTTGTCATCCGGGCGAGAATCTTCGTCTTGTTCAAGAAACAGCAACTTTATGGCGACAGCAGAGTTGGCGATCCAATAGTTTGCAATGCGTGTGCACACGCAGCTCCGTCGTGGCGGAAAAATCTCCGCGTTGAATTCCTTCGGGAGCAGACGGAGACGCGGAGCAGCTAGCGAGGCATCATCCATCATCACGGGAAGGATATGGCAGCTATGTCCTAGAACAGCACGTTGCGTGCGTAAGTTACAAGTTCGGAGAAGAATCAGCTCGATCTACTTCCTATCACGTAAATCATCACGTCGCAAGAATACAAGCTGCTCAAGTTCCAATGGAGAAGATTAATGAGTCATAAGCCTGACTATTCCATCGTGGAGGCCTCAAAGCCAATTCCTTTGTTTTTATTATTTTTTTTCTTTCTAATTCTCCACGTGTTGATTTGCTTTGCATGAACCGCATGATCTGAGTCAGACCACCAAGACGAAAGTGCTCATGGCTTCATGAGTAGGAGAATAGAGCTCAACTCGGCGGCTTCGACACTGCATGTACATACCGGTCAACAGCGCATCATCATCTTCAACAAAGACTATTCATGACTCAGCGCCAAAATCAGAAGTAGACAACGTTACCTCATCTGATCATGGTGATACTGAAACAAAGATTTGACTGGTCTACTCGGTCGACCACGCCCGCCATCGCGCACTCGTCATACTTGGGGGCTCATCCGTCGTGGATCCGTCGGATCGATTACGTCTTCTTCATCGACTATGTCGGCTACATCCACTATTTCCAGCCAGGCGTCGCACAACTACAGACCGTGTCCGCGGCACGACTTGCGTCCACATCGGCGCAGCCGATAAAAAGCTAAGTTTTCCTTTTCCTCTAAGATTCAATTATTTCTGTATTTTCGCTACACCCGAATACTCGGGGTCTACACAATTGCATTATTATAACAAATTCATCCGACATCTCGGGCTGCGCTATTACTTCGTTACCACAAATATACTCGGTTACTTGGTGGATTTTTCTTTTCTTCGGCATTGGATGTATCTTCTCCGGCTCAGTGGAATTATTTTCTTCGGCTCAGTGGAATTATTTTCTTCGGCTCAGTGGAATTATTTTCTCCGGCTCAGTGGAATTATTTTCTCCGGCTCAGTGGAATTATTTTCTCCGGCTCAGTGGAATTATTTTCTTCGGCTTAATGGATTTATCTTCTTCAGAACAGTGGATTTATCTTCTACGGCTTGCTGGATTATTTCTCTTTGGGTTATTATTGGTTCACTCTTATACAATATTACCCGATGCGTTTCCGGGACAATGGATTCATCTTCTATGGTTACTATTAGAACTATTTTTCTTCGGATCAATGGATTCATCTTCTATCATATCAGCGGATTCATCTTCTATGATTATTACTGGATTCTTTGGGCCAGTGGATTCATCCTCTATGATATCGACGGATTTATTTTCAATATATGCTCTATATTTAATGGCGTAATCTTCAATATGGATTCATCTGAAATACTTCATCTGGGATTCATCTTCGTATATTATTGTCCATGGCTTCATCTTAAATGGCTTCACCAAATATGACGCCGCGACTCCATCAATTTATTTCAACGTCACGCCTAACGCTCGGGGGCTCGACAATGATTTCGCCTCGGGTCACGACTGCGACACAACAATCATGACATCACCTCAGCAACGCTCGGGGGCTCGGCTATTTCTTCATCAACAATTTCGCGGCATCCACTTTTGCTATTTGGTGGTTTCTACTTTGGCTAGATTTCTTATCTACACTCGAAGACTTCATCATGCATCGACTTCGTCGTGTCAAAAAAGGAGAAAGAAAAATTCAAAGTATATAAGAGAGAACCCGATGAAATTGTCTTCAAGAGAGAACCCGACGAATTCAAAAGAGCACCCGACGAAATTTTATTCAAAGAGAACCCGAAAAATTATTTCCAAGGAGGTCCCGAAGAATTGTCCTCAGGAAGGACCCGAAGAATTGTCCTCAGGAAGGACCCGAAGAATTATCCCCAGGGAGGACCCAAAGAATTAGGGAGGACCCGACGAAATATTTTCCTGAAGGAGGAACTCGACGAAATTATCATCAAGAAGGAAAAAAAACAAAAAAAAGAGAAGAGGATAGGCAAATCTTCGGGTCCATTGACTCGTCATTTGTTCCGAGCAAGAGCATCGGTGATGTACCCGACAATATTGAAGAACCCAATATATTCGGCTGTCTCATCATGCCCGAGAAAAATATAGAAGAACCCGCAAGATGGGTCATTGCATCAGCCGAACAAGGCACTTGACAAAATATTCTCAGAGCGCCAAAGTCGCGAACAATCTCTGAATGCCGCAAAACTCTGCGAAGGTAAGACCCCAGATCCGTTCTGTGTGGCGTGGCATCGCCAAAGACTGCGCTCTGCTACTTTTATCCGTATCAACAGATACGAAGAAAAATCCTAACGGACGCGTTAGGTACCCGATAAATATGACTGGGACTCGACAGAATGGTAAGACCTTAAGCGGCACCTGTCGAAGTTTACACCAGTATCCCGAGATCATGTCCAGGGACGTGATCTTGAAGTAGGTTTTTGCGGATTGCCACTAGAGCAGTTAACTAGTACCTGATCCGTCAGATGAACTAGCCCCAACTACCATTATCCCTTTACAATATAGATATCAATGTCAAATAAAAATAGCAACGGCCTGGATTCGATAAAAAGAGGGGTTGCGCCAAGTTCTTTATCGAGTAGTACAACTTGAGCCTATGCCTAGGTGCAAGCACCTGCCCATAGGCTCGGGGGCTACTCTTATCGAGAGCATTGTTCACTCTCCCGACAAGATACAAGAGGAAAAATTATGGGGTCGATTAAAAGCAAGTTGAGCCTACACCCAAGTGCAAACACTTGGCTGTAGCCTCGGGGGCTACTCCCATCGGGAGCGCTGGTCGTGCACCCGATAGAAAATAACTTCAACAACATCTATGACAATCAAGGTTTGCAGACTCAACTCGATTCTACGACTCGAGTGGAGCCTACTCCCATCGGGAGCACATGGATTTCATCGAGTCGTCCAAAAATATAGTTAAAGTTCTTCATTGAGTAGTGCAACTTGAGTCTATGCCCAAGTGCAAGCACTTGCCCATAGACTCGGGGGCTACTCCCATCGGGAGCGCTGGTCGCGCACCCGATAGAAAAATAACTTCGAAGATTGTCGACATCATCTACGCTACACATGATCTACGACATGGACCTCGCCTTGTATTTTCTTCGACTTCGGAGATGGTTATGCTTGGAGTTTCTACGCAAGTCTTCGACTTCCCTATAAACTCGGGGGCTATTGACATGGGCATACCCTTCGGGTACCCATTATTAGTATACCTGGCTCGGCCCAATATGGAGAAGACCAAATATGGAGAAGGCCCAACAAGGAAACCCGAAGAAGTAGTCGTCTAGGACTCTTGTAAAACCCTAGGCTGGTTGCATATATAAAGCTAGCCAGGGCACCCGAAATAGAGAGGCCAATAGAGAGACAACATAGCTCCGCCTACAGCGGCACCCTGTAAACACATCTATGATCATGTACTGGATTGCTAGCAGCACGTAGGGATCCTCCACCGAGGGGACCCGAAGCTGGGTACGTCGTGTGCCTAATCTCGCTCCCGGAATCTCCATCGTCGCTCTCTCCCGAAACCCAAGTCTACAATACGTAGGTATTGCCGAGGTGTTCCCTCGTCAACCATGGCCGACGATTTTGGGTATGTCCGTTGTGCATGTCAAAACGTTTTTTTTTCTCGTTTTTGAGGCCACCTAGCCCGACGAAAACGGCCAAAACATTGCGTATGGTGGCCCGGGACGTGGTGCATCTCGAATTCTCGGGTTCGCCGGTCGAGTCAACGCAAATCCGCACCGCCGAGGGATGTAGGGCCCAGATGGCAGCCTCTCTGGCATTGTTTTTTTTCTCGATCACGCCATCTTGTTCAACGCTCTCCGATCGAGCCGTTTACGATGCAGGATCATGGGTCCCGCATGTCATCCTCTATGAACCAAAATTCTTTCTATTCTTGGATTTTTTTGTCCCCCTGATTTCTGGCTACTTCCTTTTTCTTTTGATCCCTTGCCGCCTTGGAAACGTTGAGACCGCTGCTGCTAATTGGGACCCGCATGTCATCCTCTATGAGCAATCAACTTTCTTTTCTTGGAGTTTTTTTGGCACCTCAAATTTGGTCACTTGCTTTTTTCTTTCGATCCCCTGCCGCCTCTCAAACGGTGATACCGCTGCTGCTAAATGGGACCCGCATGTCATCCTCTATGTACTATAAAACTTTCTTTTCTTGGATTTTTTTTGGCACCTCATATTTGGTCACTTACCTTTTTCTTTCGATCCCCTGCCGCCTCTCAAACGGTGAGACCGCTGCTGCTAAATGGGACCCGCATGTCATCCTCTATGTACTATAAAACTTTCTTTTCTAGGATTTTTTTGGAACCTCATATTTGGTCACTTGCCTTTTTCTTTCGATCCCGTGCAGCCTCTCAAACGGTGATACCGCTGCTGCTAAATGGGACCCGCATGTCATCCTCTATGTACAATCAAGTTTCTTTTCTTGAATTATTTTTGGCTCCTGATATTTGGTCACTTGCCTTTTTCTTTCGATCTCATGCCACGTTTGAAATGTTGAGGACCCTGCTGGCTCATGGGACCCGCATGTCATCCTCTATGTGCTATAAAAGTTTATTTTCTTGGGTTTTTTTTCACCCTCTGGTTTTTGGCTATTTCCTTTTTCTTTTGATCCCCTGTCGCCTTGGAAACGTTGAGTAAGCTGCTGACTCATGGGACCCGCATGTCATCCTCTATGTACAATCAACTTTCTTTTTCTTTTGATCTCAAGCCGCATTTGAAACGTTGAGTAAGCTGCTGACTCATGGGACCCGCATGTCATCCTCTATGTACAATAAAGTTTTTTTCTTGGATTATCTTTGGCTCCTGATGACAAGGTATTAACTTGTCAATGCCTACAAGTAGTAGACTAGGGTTTCGTTGGATGTAGAGGGCAAGTAGATCTCGAAGGTTTCAGCCAAAAAGTGCTCGACGAAATAAAGCTAGGGTTTGTTCAACAATGATTCGATGATCCTCTCGTCCCTCGACCCCCCCTTATATATGAGGCGGAGCCGAGGGATTCATATTGTACACGTTACAGAGTCCGGGAAGGTTCTTAACTCATCCCGTAAGATTACAAACAACCCTTCCTATTACAACTCTAACTTTCCTTAATAATATCTTTGGGCTTCCGAGTCTTCTTATTCTTCGGGTAGTGGGCCTTCATCAAACCCCGGGTACTATCTTTGGCAGGCCCATTGGGGATGCCTATGTCAGTAGCCCCCGAGATTTTGCTTGAATCGTAGAGTCAGGGAAAATCTCCCCTGTTTATTTTTACTCGACAACTTTGACTTGTCTATATTTCTTCACATGAATTTCTATATTGTACAGGGATAATGGTAGTTGGGGCTAGTTCATCTGACGGATCAGGTACTAGTTAACTGCTCTAGTGGCAATCCGCAAAAACCTACTTCAAGATCACGTCCCTGGACATGATCTCGGGATACTGGTGTAAACTTCGACAGGTGCCGCTTAAGGTCTTACCATTCTGTCGAGTCCCAGTTAAATTTATCGGGTACCTAACGCGTCCGTTAGGATTTTTCTTCGTATCTATTGATACGGATAAAAGTAGCAAACCATCGTCAGAGATGGGGCCACGCCGCACAGAACGGATCTGGGGTCTTACCTTCACAGTGTTTTGCGGCATTCAGAATTTATTCGCAACTTTTGGCGTTCTGAGAATATATTGTCGAGTGCTTATTCGGCTGTTGGAATAGCACATTTCATCGAGTCAATTTCTGACTTATATTGCTCTCCCGATGGGAGTATATGTAGAGTTATCTTTATAACTCGAAATATGCTCCTTCTTCCTTCCTTTACTTTCTTTCTTTCTATTTTTCTTCTTGATAATTTTCATCGGGCACGCGAACAGCGTTCCCGATGGGAGTAGCCCCCGAGGCTACAGCCAAGGACTTGTGCTTGGTTGTAGGCTCAACATTTTAGTACACCTTGTCGCTATATTGTCATTCTTTCTCGATATTTTCTTCTTTTCATCTCTCGGGTGCGCGAACAGCGCTCCCGATGGGAGTAGCCCCCGAGGCTATGAACAAAAGCTTGCGTTTGATCATAGGCTCCCGCAATTTCTATATTGTCATACTCGAAATTTACTTTTTTCAAAGTAGCCCCCGAGCATTTGGGCAAAAACTTGTATTTGATCAAAGGCTCCCGAAGTATTCAATAACTTCTCCTGTCGCCAATCTTCTTTTATTTTTCTTGTCGACATTTTTCCCTTAGTCAAAGTTACTTCATCTCTGTTAATAGTCATAATTTTTCTGCCTTGTGGGTCCATTGTTTCCACCACGTTGACACGTCGTGCAAGTGGGGGACACACGTCCTCCGCTTTTTCTGGCGCACGTACTGTAACTCCTCCATTGTTAAAATACTTTTTTACCCTTGTCTCTACGTGGCTATCATCTGCTGCACACTTTTTTCCATCAACGGTCCGCCGTTTCGCCGCACCTCTATATAAGATCTCCTTCTTCTTCCTCGAGCACTTCCGCTCGCGCCGTTGCTGTACTCCCCTCTGCAAATCCTCCTGCGCTCTACAATTCTCTAATCTCTGCACTCCTGCGCCATTGTTGATGCCTCCGCGCCGCTTGACCAGGCACAGCACGCCGGAATCCTCAATGGCTGCCGCGGATCTGGGAACCGCGGAGTGGGAAAGATCCAAGCTTTCCGCTCAGGACACCAACCTTCTGAAGAAGCTAGGGATCAGCAAGAAGCCCAACGCACTGTGCTTTCCTAGTGAGGAGAGCTACCCAACCCCTCCAATGGGGTACCGGGTAAGTTTCATTGACCACCTCATCCGCGGACTTTCCGCCTCCATTCATCCTTTTCTCCGCGGACTGCTTTTTGTTTATGGTCTGCAACTTCACCACTTGACCCCCAACTCTATTCTCCATATTTCTATCTTCATCACCCTCTGCGAAGCTTTCCTTGGCGTCCAGCCTAACTGGGCGCTATGGAAGCGCATTTTCTTCTGTCGCTGTAATGGCTCTCCAAACGTTGCCTATAATATAGGCGGCGTTGTAATTTCCGTTCGGCCCACGGTTGACTACTTCGACGTCAAGCTTCCTGACTCAGTTCAAGGGTGGCGCAAGAAGTGGTTGTACATTCAAGAGGAGAACGATGGTTGTGCTGAAGACAACATCCCTCCTTTTGACGGTGCCGAAAAAATTCTTCGCCGCCACTCCTGGGACGCGGAGGCCACCGAAGAAGAAAGAATCGCGACTGAAGCCCTGATGGCTCGTATCCACAAGTTGCAAAATACTCGCGGCAAAGAATTATCAGGCATCCAAATCACAGCCTATTTTCTAAGGACCAGAGTGCAGCCTCTTCAGGCTCGCAAACACCCTCTCTGGAAATATTCTGGCGCCACGGACGTTGATCGGTTGTCGACGGATTTAGAGGTCAAGGATTTGGAAAAACTTGTCCGAAAAATCTCGTCTCTCAGCAAAAAAGATCCTGTCCCTTCTTCTTGCCACGTGAAACCATTCAGCGCCACCAATCCACTTCCCAAGGTTAGTTTTTTCGCTTGGTTTGCCATTGGTTTGCTATCTTTATTTTTTCCTTTCCGACTTTTTAACATCCTCCTCTGCTCTTTTTTTTTCTTTATAGAACCATCCAAATCTCGACTCGCTTCCTCCCCTTCCTGAAGGTGGAGAAGTCGAAGAAAGGGCTATCATCACCGACGACAACCAAGATGCCCCCTCGTTTGCGAACGAACCCGTAGATTCTCGAAAATCTGCGGGTTCTTCCGAAAAAAATGCTGCATCCGAGGGCACCACATCGGCACAATCTCCTCCTCCTGCTGTTTCTCCAAGGAGCAAAAGGAAAAGGAATGACGCCGAGGATTCCGGCACCTCCAAAGCCGAAGAAGTTGATCCTTCTCGTCAGAAGGCGGCTTATGATCCGTACCTTGAATCCCTCATCAGCTCGTAAGTTGTCTTTACTTCTTCTTATCTTTGTACTCGAAGTTTTTTTGTCTATCTTGCTGTTTATGCTGTCGTCTTTTGTTCGCAGTGATGATGAGGAAGAACTACCAACTCATGACGTGGCTGCTCGAATGAGCTCGTCGCATACTCTAGTTGTTTCAGAGACACCAGCTGAAGGAGAGAAATCCTCGCCTCCTCAACTGAATGTTGGTGCTGTCACTCCTCCTTCGAGCCCTCTTGTTCCTTCCCCAAAAAGGACAAGGGTGGAGCCAATCGTGGAACCTACCCTTGAATTGGGTAGCTCCTCCAATTCCTTCTTGGATGACGTAAGTTCTTAATCTGCTTATCACTGTCTAGATTTCCTCTTGTTTTCTTCTGCATGCCTTCGTATTTTTCCTCATATCGAGATTTTTACTTTCTTTTTCCTTTGACAGCCTATGGTCAAAGAGCTTCTTCGCATCGGTGCCCAATTTGTTGGGTACTGTGAATGTGCTAGCAAAGCTGAAGGTACTAATTTTTTATGACACCCGCTTTACGGTTTCCTGCTCCTGCTTTGTTTGTATTTTTTGACAACTTCTTGATTATTGTGGCAGAGAAACTTGCAGAAGCCAACAAGCTTGTCGACACTCTTGCTCAGAAACTAGAGCAGAGTGAAATGGCTCGCAAGAAGGCTGATCTTGATGCTAGCCAAGCTAAAGCAGAGGCTGAAGAAGCCACAACCAAAGATGCTGGTGTCGAAGATCTGCAGAAGAGGCTGGCTGACGCCGAAACTGCTTTGAATGAACACAAGGCCTCCCAAGCTGCTCGTGAAAAGGCAATCACCAAGCGCTTGACCTCGCAGAACCGGCGCTTTGTCGGTAATTTTATCGTACCCTTCTATCCTTTCCTTTGTTAGTATTAATTTTTCTTCCTACTGTCGACCAACGTGTATTTTCCTCGGCAGCCAAAACAAACCAAGAATTTGAGCTTGAAGATCCCGACAATGATCCTCTTCTAGACGCACTCTCTTTCTTGGAATTTCATGGAACTGAAGTTCGCGAGGGCATAGATCATGCTGACGCGGGTTTATCCAAGTTGTTCCCCTACTTCTTCCCCAAGAAAGAGGAGCCCAAAACTTTCCTTGCCCTTGCCAAGGAATTTGATTCGTCAGAAGATCTTGGACTGAAGATAAGCCAGGAGAACATGAAAGTTGCTGTCGAAAGCACTATTGCCTTGGTCGCGGACAGCCAACAAACTGTCGACTAGACGAAAGTTGGTGCCACCGAGCAGATAGAACAAATGAAGTGGCGTTCGTTGATCAAGGCAGCTAAGCCCAACACGAAGAAAATCCTGGCCTATCTCGGGATCAAGCCAGCTTCGACTCCCAGCTCCTCAAAGCCGGAGGTCTAGTTGAACGCCTTCTCTTTTTCTTTCTTTTGTTTTTGATGATGTCGCCAAAGCAGTTATTTGGCGACACGTACTCCATTAGCTCCACTGTAACGCCTTTGTAACTATTCCAAAAGATTAATGAAAACTCTATCTCGCTTGTTGATTGATGTCGACTTTTTTTGTTAAATTTCAGTTGGTATTTGATAAATATACTCCATCTTCCGCTCCTTCCAATGTTTCGCCTTCTCCTTCGTGCTCAAGGAGAACTCTTGCTAATACTACACCTGTCGAAGATTCCTTGCCGCACGAATTGGATGAACTTCGGCAGCAACTTCAGTATGCAAAGAAGCAAACACTTGTGATGATGGAACAGTCTCGTAAGGCATCTGAAGCTGAAAAAATTGCGCTTCAGCAAGCTCGCGAGGCCGTGGCTGCTAAGGAAATCGCTGCTTCCGAGGCTGAAAAGGCGACTACTCGAGAAAATTTCATGCTCGAGTTAATGAATGAAGCCAGCGCGGATATGTCGGGTATGCTTGTCGCATCCTCCCCCCCCTTTTTTTTATAAGACCACGATACCTTCCGTTTTCATGCTACGTCTCTTAAAATTTTCTGCTCTGTTGTTTGATAGGTTCCTTTATTGATGCTGCTGCCGAAGAAGAGAGGGTAAATCCTAGGACGAACCTCCTTGTTAACCTTGCCCTTGACCATGGTTCTCTGTTCTGGGCCACCCCAGAGAGGACCTAATAGATTGTCAGATTTCAGGATCGCACCTCTCAAACTCGCGACTTTCTTGACTTCTGTACCAGGACCCTGTCTATGGTTTATAATTCCATGTTTCCTCGGAACGTTCAGCCACAAACTCTTCCCGAGCTAATGGGGAGATTTAAGGATCCCCACAAGATCCATGGTTTTGTTAAAGCTCAACTGGTAGCTGGCGCCAGGTTTGCCCTTATCATGCTTCAGATCTGCCACTCGAAGCTTGACCTGACCCAAGTTGTTGCGAAAGTTCATGAGAAGGTAAGGCGTCGAAGAGTTGGTGTCGACCGAATTAACACGAAGGTTTCGCCTGTAGCCGAAGAAATGATTGAAGACCTTCTTCGGATGGATGCCGACTTTTTTGCAGACGGTCATTATGCTGATTTTCTTGGCGCTGCTCCCGAAGAAGGCAGAATTACCCTTGATGACATATTGAATCACGACTAATTATTTTTCTTTGGTAGACGACTCTTCTTTGTAAACCACGATTGTGATTATATTGTGAAGCAATCATCATATTTCTATATTTGTCTAGCCCCCGAGTGTTTCGGTGGCTATTTTCTGTATTTGTGTATTGCGAGGTTTTGAACCAAGGCATTTATTCAATATGTAGTTTTGGCGAGTATCAGCCCCCGAGCTTCTTTGTCGAGTACTATTTTGTATTTTTATTGGCTCGCGAGGTATTTTAATACCAAGAAGAGGCTTTCTTTTTTCGAAGAACTATATTGAAATTCGTCGGGTCTGAGCCTTTGAGCGTGTCGATGAAGAAGAGCTATATTGTCACTATCTTTATTATATTGCAGCACCGCGAGCCCGCCTCATTAAAAACCTTTCCCGGCCCCACTCGGTGCCCCGAAAAAGGAAAAGAGTGCGTCTGAAAACTCGCGGGCGTTTCAGTACATTGAAGTTTTACAAGGACTATATTTCGACTCTAGGTGTAGAACCGCCTGAGTTGGGCCACGTTCCAGGGATTTGGCTCCTCCACCCCTGTCTTCTTGTCCTTTATCCTGTATGCTCCTCCTCCGATTACTTCTGTGACGATGTAAGGTCCAAGCCATGGTGACTCGAACTTTTCATGACTTTTTTGCGTGAGCCGAAGGACTAGGTCTCCCACCTGAAAGGATCTTGGCCGTAAACGTCGGCTATGGTAATTCTTCAGGTCCTGTTGATATTTGGTTACTCGAGAGAGTACTTCATCTCTAGCCTCGTCGAGTGCATCGACGTCATCTTCTAGCGCTTTTCTCGACACCTCTTCGTCATATTCCACGACTCGTGGAGAATCTTGCTCTATCTCAATTGGTAGTACTGCTTCTGCTCCATGAACCAAGAAGAACGGAGTTTCTTGTGTTGCTGTGTTTGGTGTTGTTCGTATGCTCCATAATACACTGGGCAGCTCCTCTGGCCAGGTGTGTCGAGCTTTCTCCAGTGGTGCTAATAAGCGTTTCTTGATGCCGTTGCAGATGATTCCATTAGCTTTCTCGACTTGACCATTGGTCTGCGGGTGCGCAACTGACGCAAAGTGTAACTTGATACCCACTTCTTCGCAATAATCTTTGAACTCGTGGGATGTGAAGTTACTGCCATTGTCTGTGACGATGCTGTGGGGCACTCCAAATCTGAAGACGAGGCCTTTTATGAATTTTACTGCGGATGCTCCGTCTGGTGAATTTATCGGCTTCGCTTCTATCCACTTTGTGAATTTGTCGATGGCTACCAACATATACTCCTTTCCTCCTGGCCAGGATTTGTGTAGCTTTCCCACCATATCGAGGCCCCACTGAGCAAAGGGCCACGACAAAGGTATTGGCATCAGCTCTGCTGCCGGGGAGTGAGGTTTTGCGGCAAACCTCTGGCATGCATCACAGGTTCGTACTATCTCCTTTGCGTCCTCTATTGCTGTCAACCAGTAAAATCCAGCTCGAAAGACTTTGGCAGCAATAGCTCGGCTACTCGCGTGGTGATCGCAAATTCCTTCGTGTACGTCCTTGAGGATCGTCCTTCCTTCTTCGGGTGTGACGCACCTCTGTAGTACTCCCGAGATACTTCGTTTGTATAGCTCCCCTTTGACCACAGTAAAAGCCTTAGATCGTCTAATAACTCGCCTTGCTTCGACTGGATCGTCGGGTATTTCCTTCTTCAGGATGTATGATATGTACGTTTGCATCCATGGTATCTGTATCATCGTGACCAGGTCCTGATCTTCTTCTTCTTCCTCTTGATCTTCCTTGGTAGCCCCCGAGGGTTTTTTTCTCCTTCTTTTTTGGTTTTGTCGACTTCGTAGATCTCTCTGCTATCTCTTCCCAAAATACACCTGGCGGAACTGCAAGGCATTGCGACCCGATGTTTGCAAGAACGTCGGCTTCGTCATTGCTCAATCTGCTGATATGATTTACTTCGCATCCATCGAACAACTTCTCGAGCTCGTTGTAGACTTCTTTGTATGCTATCATACTATCGTTGACTGCGTCGCATTGGTTCATGACTTGCTGAGCCACCAACTGCGAGTCGCCAAAGATTTTTAGTCGAGTTGCACCGCAAGCTTTTGCCATCTTCATCCCATGTATGAGGGCTTCGTATTCTGCCTCATTGTTAGAAGCGTTTGGGAACGTCATCCTCAGGACGTACTTCAGCTTGTCGCCTTCTGGTGATATTAGTATTACACCTGCACCAGCTCCTTCTAATCTCTTGGATCCGTCGAAGTTCATGGTCCAAGTTCTCGATAAATCTGGTGGTCATGTGTTTTGCAGCTCCATCCACTCTGCGATGAAGTCTGGCAAAATCTGCGACTTGATTGCTTTTCTTTTTTCATACGTGATGTCCCGAGGGGAAAGTTCTATTCCCCAAAGGGAGACACGACCCGTGGCTTCTGGATTGTTTAGTATATTTGACAAGGGAGCTTCGTTGACCACTATGATCGGGTGTGCCGAAAAATAGTGGCGCAATTTTCGTGCTGTTGTGAACACTCCATATGCTAGCTTTTGGTACTGAGGGTACCTTTGTTTTGAGGGCGACAAAACTTCGCTGACGAAGTATACTGGCCTCTGCACTCCGTGGAGTTTTCCTTCTTCCTCCCTTTCGACGACAAGGACTGTGCTTACCACCTGGGGTGTGGCCGCAATATACAGCAACAGAGGCTCCTTCTCTTTTGGCGCCACCAAGATGGGGGGTGTCGAGATTTTGCGTTTGAGGTCCTCAAAAGCTCTGTCCGCTTCTTCGTTCCATTGGAACTTGTCTCCATGTTTGATCAAGGCGTAGAATGGTAACGCCTTTTCTCCTAGCCTGGCGACGAATCTGCTTAAAGTTGCGACTCGCCCGGATAATTGATGTACTTCTTTCAACTTAGTTGGCTTCCTCATCGTTACGATGGCCTGTATTTTTTCGGGGTTTGCTTCGATCCCTCTTGCTGATACTAGGAACCCGAGAAGTTCTCCTGTAGGGACGCCAAAAGAGCACTTTGTCGGGTTCAGCTTGAGGCAGAACTTGTCGAGGTTGTCGAAAGTTTCCTTCAGATCCTCAATTAGAGTGTCGCCTTTTTTGGATGTTATGACTACATCGTCGATGTATACTTGTACATTTTTTCCGATCTGCTCTGCTAGGCACTTCTGCATCATCCGCTGATATGTTGCTCCCGCGTTTTTCAACCCGAAGGGCATTGTTCGATAGCAGAACACGCCGTAAGGGGTGATGAATGCTGTTTTCACCTCATCATCTTCTTTTAATCTAATCTGGTTATAACCAGAATAGGCATCCAGGAAGGAAAGACGTTCACATCCTGCCGTGGAGTCGATAATTTGATCGATCCTTGGGAGGGGAAAGTGATCCTTTGGGCAATGTTTATTAAGACACGTAAAGTCGACGCACATGCGACGGACCTTCGTGTTTTTCTTCGGCACCAGCACTGGGTTAGCTACCCATGTGGCCTCTGTATGTATTTCTTTGATGAAACCTGCTTCTCTGAGTCTGTTAATTTCCGACAGCATAGCCTTGCGGTTTGGCTCCGAAAAACGTCGCAGAGGTTGTTTGATTGGTTTCGCGATTGGATCCAAGTGTAGGTGGTGCTGGGCAAGTTCCCTGGGTACTCCTGGCATGTCAGCTGGACACCATGCGAAGATTTTCCAGTGCTCACGGAGGAACTCGACGAGCGCGCTTTCCTATGCGAGGTCCATGTTATTTGCGATGAACGTCGTTTTCTTCGGGTCTGTCGGGTGAATCTGTACTTCCTTGGAATCCTTTGCTGTCTTGAAGGTTGACTCCTTGCTAGGCCTTCCCACATCTGGTAATACGTCGTAATCTGTCGTGAGCTTTGACTCCATATATTCTGCTTGCATCCCGAAGGTTTCTGAAAGCCGATGAAAATCTTTATCACATTTATCGGCAAGCGAAAAGCTTCCTTTAATCGTGATTGGCCCCTTTGGTCCAGGCATCCTCCACAACAGGTATGTATAATGTGGTACTGCCATAAACCTAGCGTACGCTGGGCACCCCAACAGAGCATGGTACTGTGATGGGAAATCCACGACTTCGAACTCCAACCTTTCGATCCTGTAATTCTCTCGAGTGCCGAACTGAACGTCGAGATTAATCCTTCCCAGTGGGTAACTTGGTTTATCTGGTGTGATGCCATGAAATCGCGTATCCGTTGGTTTGAGGTTCGCCAAGGATATGTTCATTTTCCTTAGTGTATCTGCATACATAAGGTTTAAACTGCTTCCCCCGTCGATGAAAACTCGAGACACGTCGAATCCTGCAATTACTGCGGGCAAAATAAGTGCTGATTGCCCTGGTCGAGGAACTTGCTGCGGGTGATCTGCAATTGTGAAACCAATGTCTTGTCCCGACCAATTGAGATACTCGACTGTTGGTGGAGGCATCTTTTCTACCATGAACACCTGCCGCGAGATTACTTTCTGAGCTCTATTGGATGGCCCGCCTTTCTGAATCATCGAGCCCGCTCCATGGGAGTTGGGATCGACGTATGGTGGTGGTGCTGGTGCTGCCGCTATCCTGAGCTGGTGTCGATTTTCTTCCGTAATTGCGGGAGGAGGTGGTAGATGGATCTCACTCCTAGGTCCTTGGGGATTTCGACTTGCTGCCTGGGCGTGGGCGGCAACCCTCATCATTGCTTGGAAGTTCCGACAATCTTTCTGTAGATGTCCTGACTGTCTTACCCCATTGTTGTCGACGAAAAAGTGCATCTGGCATGGACCGTTCATCATATCCTCAGGGGTCACAAAGGGCCTCTGAAACCTAGGACCGTTGTTTGGCCTGCTATTTCGCGAGTCATCTCTGTTGTCACTTCGCTGTTCGCTGCTGCGCTGATAATTATCTCTGTTGTTTCCTCCAGTGCCTGATCGAAACCCAGCCGAAATTTGGCCAGGTGGATCATAACTCGAAAATCGAGAGAATCGTCGCCTGCCCTGGTAATTTCGACTGCGATCCTCCTCTGGTGACCTGTGTCGCTTATTGTGCACAGCATCTTCGCCATCTGCCCATTTGTTTGCTATCTCCATCAATGCTGATACTGTTTTTGGGTTAGTTCTCCCCATATCCTCCACGAAATCTCCTCGTTGGACTCCTGCCACAAATGCATCTATGGCTCTCTCGTCAGATATGTTTTCTGCCGAGTTTTTGATGATGTTCCACCTTTGGATATACTTCCTCATTGATTCATCATGTTTCTGTCGACATGATCTCAACTCCTCGAGTGTCGCAGGCTTTTTGCAAGTGGACCGATTTTTTTTGATGAATATGTCCTCAAAATCAGTCCAGCTATCGATGGAACCTACTGGAAGCTTCTTTATCCAAGATCTTGCGGCTCCACTCAAGTGCACCTGAATGCTCTGCATTGCCGTTGCCCTTGTGCCGCCAATTAGTTTCACTGTCTCGAGGTAATCTACCAGCCAATCTTCAGGATCCTGCAATCCGTCGAATTTTTTGAAATTATCGGGTAGCTTAAACCCTGAGGGCACCCGAGTTTTTCGGACCCTCCTCGTGAAACATGGTAGCCCGCACATATCCTCTTCGGCTAAGTCTGGAGAATGTCGATGTTCCCTTCTATGTTGTCGTGCCCTGTCTACCCTTGCCTGGGTTTCTGCGTCCCTTGCTTCGCCTGTTCTCTCGGGAGCTGCTGCTGCAACCGCGGGTCGTGGACTATTTTGCCTTGCTGATCCTTCTGGAGGCGTCGATGCGAACGCTGTTCCCATGGCTCCAACGCCTGCCATGGCCATATTATACAGTGCTTCCCTTGGATCTCCAGGAGGTGGCCTAGATGCGAGGATAAAGTCTTGTGTCGCCATGTACCCAGCTTCCGGTGTTTTAGGAATAATGTTTCCTCTCGTGTCTATCGACATAAATGACATGTCGAGGTTTTGAACTAGATTCTCTCTGTCTGCTTCAGGTATGTTTTGCAATCTTGACCTTGCCCTGTTCCGAGCTTCTCTGTGACTATCTCCCGAAGTTCCTGAGTGTCGACTGAGGTCTGCCCTTCGCCTGCTTGACGCGAAAGCTGCCTCCCTTCTTTTGTTCAGAACCTCTGTTTGTTTTTCCAATTCCCTTCTAGCTCGAGCGAGTCTATATTGGTATGCCTGCAATTCCTCGACCGTGGCGGTTGTCGCCATTGGTTCTGAACCATCCATAGCTCTTGCGGCTCTATCCCATGCTGCTTGTGGCAACTGAACTCTCATACATGGTGTAGGCCCAGCGTATTTGTTGCCCAATCCTCGCCTTAAGTCAGAGGGATCGACGTATGGATTTCCCAGATCGTCGAAAGCCTCCGACGTTTCATCCTGATCACGACTTGCTTCTCCGATGACGTAGATTTGATGATATTTAGGATTCTGCGCCTTGCTGGATTCGGTGACACCATCATAGAGATTGGTGAAGACCTTTCCAATGGTGATAGATTTGTCGATGAAGTCGAAACTGTCGACGCTTTCGGAATCACTGCTTATATAGGAGTCCGCAGACGATTCGAAGGACATGTCACTGATGATCTTGGCGAGTTTTTCGCTTGCCTTGGTGCTGACGAAGCGTGGCGAAGAGGTTTCTTCGTCGCCTGACTCGATCGATGATGCCGAGCTTGAAGATTCGGTATGCTCCACAGGAAACCTCGGGAAGGTCGGAATTTCGAGACGATAACTTCCTTCCTTCCCGACGCGAAAGTGGAACCTCCCGAACGTCATCTCCATGGGCTCCTCCGGATATGTATATGCATCCAAACGGGAGGGCGGGTGAGGTACAAAATCAACGAGACCAGTTTCGATCTGTTTACCTCTATCCATGATGTTGCTTGCTGCCGATGAAGTCGACGATTCTGGACGTGCCATCGAGATCAGCTCCTTGTCGCCTCTAATTCCCACAGACGGCGCCAATTGACAAGGTATTAACTTGTCAATGCCTACAAGTAGTAGACTAGGGTTTCGTTGGATGTAGAGGGCAAGTAGATCTCGAAGGTTTCAGCCGAAAAGTGCTCGACGAAATAAAGCTAGGGTTTGTTCAACAATGATTCGATGATCCTCTCGTCCCTCGACCCCCCCTTATATATGAGGCGGAGCCGAGGGATTCATATTGTACACGTTACAGAGTCCGGGAAGGTTCTTAACTCATCCCGTAAGATTACAAACAACCCTTCCTATTACAACTCTAACTTTCCTTAATAATATCTTTGGGCTTCCGAGTCTTCTTATTCTTCGGGTAGTGGGCCTTCATCAAACCCCGGGTACTATCTTTGGCAGGCCCATTGGGGATGCCTATGTCACCTGATATTTCGTCACTTGCCTTTTTCTTTCGATCTCATGCCACCTTTGAAACGTTGAGTAAGCTGCTGGCTCATGGGTCCCGCATGTCATCCTCTACAAACAATAAAAGTTTCCTTTCTTGGAGTTATTTTTGACCCCTAATTTCTGGCTATTTGCCTTTTTCTTTTGATCTCCTGCCCCCTTTGAAACGATGAGGACGCTGTTGGCAGGTCGGTCCCACATGTCATCCTCTGTGAACAATAAAAGTTTCCTTTGATGGATTTATTTTGAACCCCTAATTAATTTCGGGATATTTCCTTTTTTCCTTTGATCCCCTGCCGCCTTGGAATCGTTGAGGATGCTGCTGCCTCATGGGTCCCGCATGTCATCCTCTCAGAACGGTAAATGTTTCTTTTCTTGGATTTTGTTGACCAAACGATTTTTGGCTTATTTTTTCTTTCGATCTCCTGCAGCCTTTAAAACATTCAGGGCGCTGCTGGCTCACGGGTCCCACATGTCAACCTCTATGAACAATAAACGCTGAGGATGCTGCTGCCTCATGGGTCCCGCATGTCATCCTCTCAGAACGAAAATGTTTCTTTTCTTGGATTTTTTACCCACAGATGTTTTGGTTTATTTTTTCTTTCCATCCCCTGCCGCCTTTAAAACATTGACGACGCTGCTGGCTCATGGGTCCCTGATGTCAGCCTCCCCGTACAAGAAACATGTGATATCTTGATTATTTTGCAGACAATAAACATTGTATTTCGCTCTGAGCTATTGCAAACGGATAAATTAAATCTTTATTTTTACATAAACAAACTTATATGTTGAATCTCCTTGTTTTGTGTTTTTGCGAAGCATAGGACTTTCCTGTTTTTTTTTAGAAAAATCCGAACTTTCCTGTTCTGGAGTGGGCTGAAATTGTACAAGTCAAAAGGCCCAGCAGGATAGTTCGAAGGCCCAGATGTCCAGATGCAGCCCAATTGAAATCTTTCTTTTCTTGGATTTTTTTCACCCCCTGATTTCTGGCTACTTCATTTTTCTTTTGGTCCTGTGCCGCCTTGGAAATGTTGAGACCGCTGCTTCAAAATGGGACCCGCATGTCATCCTCTATGTACAATAAAATTTCTTTTCTTGGATTATTTTTGGCTCCTGATATTTGGTCACTTGCCTTTTTCTTTCAATCTCATGCCGACTTTGAAACGTTGAGGAAGCTGCTGGCTCATGGGTCCCGCATGTCATCCTCTATGAACAATAAAAGTTTCCTTTGTTGGATTTATTTTTTACCCCTAATTTTTGGCTATTTGCCTTTTTCTTTTGATCCCCTGCCCCCTTTGAAACCATGACGATGCAGCTGGCAGGTCGGTCCCACATGTCATCCTCTATGAACAATAAATGTTTCCTTATATAGATTTATTTTTGACCCTAATTAATTTCTGGCTATTTCCTATTTTTATTTTGATCCCCTGCCGCCTTGGAATAGTTGAGGATGCTGCTGCCTCATGGGTCCCGCATGTCATCCTCTCAGAAAGGTAAAAGTTTCATTTCTTGGATTTTGTTTACCAACTGATTTTTGGCTTTTTTTGTTTTGATCTCCTGCCGCCTTTAAAACGTTGACGACGCTGCTGGCTCATGGGTCCCCAATGTCAGCCTCCCCGTACTTCAAATCCTCTTTCTGCAAAGGTTGTATTTCTAGCTAGATAGCTAAGGTGGATTCGAATCTACCGTGGTTCAGGCAGCTCAGGTAAGCCTTCTTGCACTGATTAATGGAACTAGTGTATAGCAAGGTCAAGACATGTGGCTTGGTGTAATGAATCTATTTGAATCATGTTGTGGATTCAATCTGATAGTTCTCTAACAGGTCAGCCAAAATAGAAATTAAGTTTTTTCTAAAACGGAAATGCAAATTAAGATGAACACAAACATTAGTTATCATAATAGCTGATCATACATACATACTTGCTAAGAGCAAAAGCTTGCCAGAGTTTTACCACCCATACAATTAATTAGCAGTTCAGATAAGATAACCTTATATAAGTATAACTACAAATGCATTTGCTAAGGGCTCATGGGACAAAAGAACTAGACAACCGCAAACTTGATGACCAGCATGTCACAGCGGCATCGAAATATCTTGACCTTCAACTTTGATCCAATGTGAAGTTTGGCACCGTCAATGAACTTTTTCCACCTGGAAGTAACAGCCAAGCGGCCATCTGTGGGACTGACGGAGTACCGTCCCTCCACGGTGAGACCTTCACTCTCCATGATGAGGGAAATCTTGCCCCTTCGGCCAGCATTGAGATCCTTGGCGATACTTTTAGGCAATTTCTGATTCAAAGCAAGAGATACCAACAAAAATTAGTCAATGGCACCAATGCACTGAAGACTGAACCATGTGAGACTTTGAGCAGAGAAGACATCAAGATAAGAGCAGTTATGCTGTCATATACTCACGAACATAGCCTTCAGATGCGTCCTGGTCACCACACGGGTGGCCACAACAATGAGCTGAGACCTCGGTGATCTGGCTGGGGCAGGTGCAGGAGCCTGGGCTGGTACACGAGCTGGTGCTGATCCAGGAGACTGCTGGGCAGGTGCAATAAACGGTGCCTCTAGAGGAACCGGTGCTGATGCAGGAGACTGTTGGGCAGGTGCAGTAAACGGTGCAGCTAGAGGAACTAGTGCTGATGCAGGAGCCTGCTGGGCAGGTGTAGTATATGGGGCCTCTACAGGAACCAATGCTGATGTAGGGGCCTGCTGGGTAGATGCAATAAACGGTGCTGGTACAGGAACCGGTGCTGATGCAGGAGAGTGGGAAGCCGGTGCCGGTGCTGGTGTGGGTGCCCTTTGTGACATCCGCTCCTGTTCCATCAGGGGATCTGCAGCTTTGATCATGTTAAACCCAGCAAGCTAGAACAGAGGGAATGGTTTAGAACAACTGCTCAGAATGCCGTAATCAAAGGATATGAGTACAAAAAAGTTACATATTATATATTTGGAAGTGTCTCCAACTCTGTAAGCAGTTACGTATATCTGCCCATTTGAGTTTCTGATCCTTAGCTCGTCGCCCTTCTTCAGACCGTAGTCAAAAGCAAACTTTCTCCAATCATGTCCATACAAATATGTGATGGCCTGCGTCTTGTAGACATACACCTCATAGACCGTGTAGGTATTCATCAATTTGCCATTGCCATGCATAGTGAAAGACCCTTCATGCGGACACATCTGGTTAATCATTGGACGAAGTTCACAAGGTACAGTCTGCAGGTGAAAATTGATACTAATGTAAGAAACAGGAAGACTAAAAACAAGACTTTACTATATGCCAATTCATGGTAAACCACTGAGAATACATACCTGTAACTCTGTGAAGGAGTTTTTAGAAAGGTAGATAGAGCCATAGGAGGTGTTATATGCGGGGTATGTACATGGGCCCGCCATATTCCCGCAAGCTCGGCATCGGGATGGTGAAGGAAACATGGGAGGTACTACTGGTGCGTAGCGCTGAATGTAAGTGGAAGAATTAGGTTGTGTAAAGTGCATAGTTCAAAGCAATGCAAATGTTGACAAGCGAGTGCATAACACTATGTTACAAACTGAACAGTCAATAGTGTATGATGAATATAAGCATGCTAATTTGGCGTTTCCAAATTCCAAGAAGCATTAGACAGAGCCGGTGATAATATCAGACATAAATCATGGCATGTATATGTGGCTTAAGAAAATATACCCGAACCCTTGGATGGTTACGGCCCGGCTGGTCCTTGGACTTGAGCTTATATAAGCATCCAGAAGGTGGGGCTGACAGTAACTTGGTGGCAGCCTCTGCAGATGCCTCATCAGCAGCAGTTGCAATCCTTTTGACCAATGAAGGCTTAGCAGTTTCAGTCTGCATATGAAAATTGAAGAGCAACAGACATCAGCAGTGATATATAAAATGAATCTATGAGACACTGATGCATATAGTGCTGGATGTAAGTGGAAGAATAGGGTTATCTGTGTTTCTGAACTATTGGTAAGCATAATTAGACAAAGCCGGCAATAAACAGACAAATCAAATCATGTATGAGGATTAAGAAAATATACCTGCTTAAAAAGGATACCACCCAGCTGGCCCGTGGCCTTGTGCTTGAGGAGGTTTTCAAAAGATGGTGGCGGCACCATCGTCTTCACAGCAGCCTCATCAGGATCATTTTTTATCCATTTGAGTAGAGGCACAGAAGCTTCATCCTGCATATGAATAGCAACAGAACTCATCATTGATATTTAATAAATCTATGAGATGGACTGATGCAAAAAGTGCGGGATGTAGGTGGAAGAATAGGGTTGTGCATAGACAATAGTTGACAACAATGCAAATGATTACAAAAGAAGCCAACGGAACTCAACAGTTTATATACTGGATGAGACAGACTGAAAAGTGAAAAAATAGTGTATGATGATTGTAAGCAAACGCAGTGTTTCTGAACTTTTGGTAAGCATTAGGCAAAGCCAACAGTAATTAAACAGATAATAATAAAATCATGTATGTGGATTAAGAAAATATACCAGATTCATTAAAAGGTCACCACCCAGCTGGCCCATGGCCTCGTGCTTGTAGAGGTTTTCGGATGATGGTGCCGGCACCATCGTCCTCACAGCAGCCTCAGCAGCCTCATTTTGCATCCACTTGAGTAAAGGCACAGCAGTTTCAGCCTGCATAAGAATGGGAACAGACCTCAGCAGTGATATTGAATGACTCTGAGACAGACTGATGCATATAGTGCTGGATGTAAGTGGAAGGGTATGGCTGTGTATGGACAACAGTTCACAACAATGAAAGTGTTTGTTCGTTTCTGAAACAGCGTGGAATGGAATGGAATGGTTCCATTTCAGAGGAATGGAATGGTTACATTTTTTTCGGTTGGGAAAAATGGAGAGCGGAACAGATCAAGGTTAAACTAATCATTTGCCTCAAAATTGTAATTAGCAATTGCAAATGACATTTAATCTCAAAATCATAATTAACAGCGCCTAATGGTGCTCTTTTAATCTAAAAATCGTAATTAACATCATTTTTTGTTGGGTTAGGGAGGCGGAGAGTAGATGAACATTACTGTATGATGATTGTAAGCAAACGAATTTGGTGTTTCTAAACTTTTGGCTTCGAGATCTTATGGGCTTCAACTATAGCCTACCCCAACTTGTTTGGGACTGAAAGGCTTGGTTGTTGTTGTTGTTGTTGTTGTAAACTTTTGGCAAGCATTAGAAAAAACCGACAATAAACAGACAAAAATCAAGGCATGTTTTGTGGATTAAGAAAATATACCATATTCATTAAAAGATCACCACCCAGCGGGCACGTGGCCTTGTGCTTGTAGAGGCATTTAGAAGATGGGGGCGGCATCAACATACTGGCAGCCTGATCAGCCACAGTTTTGATCTTCCTTTTGAGTAAAGGCCCTAAAGTTTCAGTCTGCATATGAATAACAAAACAAAAGGCAGACCTCAGCAGTGATATTGAATTACTGTATGAGATAGACTGATGCATATAGTGGATGCTCTTAGCCTTTTGCACCATGAACACTAGCTATGGACAGACAAAAAAAACTACTCCAATTGACTCGGCTTTGTCTAGATACCTCCATCCCAAAGCTTAAGGCTTATTTATTTTTGAGAAATCAAAACAAGTAAAGTTTGACCAAAATTTTAGAACATTCTATCAACAAATATAATATTGTGTAGATACCGTAGGAAAATATATTTCACAACCTATTTAATGATATTAATTTTGTATTTTGCATGTTAATGATTTTTGGTAAAAGCTTAGTCAAACATGGTATAGTTTGACTTTCTAAAAATAATATAATCCCTAAGCTTTGGGATGGAGGTAGTAGTATCTAGAGCTAAAAACACATCTAGATAGATCTGTATCTACAGATAGTTCAGTCAATTAATTTGGATCTGAGGGAGTATCAGATTCAGACTACATCATGGTAAGTTGGTTAAAAAAATTACCCCTCGGCGGTCCCTGCCCAGCTCGGCAGTGGCATTTCCCTTCTTGTGCTGCAGATCGGGCCATGCTCCTGCAGCAGGTGGGGCGCTATTCTCGTTCCCCATAGCCTCAGCACGGAACCTGGAGGTACCAACCTGATACAGAGAATATAGAGCATGGTGTCACAGAGGCTTTATGCACGAACAGCTGAAGACATGTGCTACTTTAAGCATCTTCTAGAACAGGAACAGATTGAGGATGCAGACAGACAGAGTGGATAAGCAAACGGAGTACCTGCTTTGCGGGGCTGGGGACGCAGCTCAGGCTCAGCCAACTGCCCACATGCGTGGTGGCCTTACGCTCCATTGCCCCCCCCCCACCACCACCGAGGTATTTCCTTTCCTGTACAAGCTGACAAAAGATACATTGAGGATCTGCAGAAACTACAAAGGTTGCAAATGTCGACAAATAAAGGAAGAACACCCCAATCCAAGCAAAGGTAGCCCCCGCCCCCCACCCCCATCAATCACTCCCAGCGCGAGGGTGACCAGAAAGACACCCCTTCGCCCAAAATAGGAAATAGTAGATGCGCAAGATATCGAGGTGAGGAAAAAGAACCGATCTCGAGAAAGGAAAGAGCATTACTAGTACTACCTAATCCGCTTGGTCTAGATGCAGCTTGCCCCTCCAAGCTGGATGCCTGGACGGTGGAGGCGAAAGGAGGGGATCGAGCTAGCGGCTTGCATCCGTCGGTTGTCGGCACTCGATCGGGAGAGACAAAGGGGGCTACATAAAGGGGAGGGGTAACATATTTTATTACACAGTGAACTTACTGATGTGACTAGTCATTACATGTCTCACTAAAACTGGGGCCCATAGTGTGGCACCCCAAATTCACTTGAACCTGCACGGCGGGACGCATTGGCGTGTCAAAAAACCCCCGAATTGTAGCGGGGAAATGAAACATTTCACAAAAATTCGAAATTCAAGCACACTGCCACGCGCCAAGCACGCGGGCTGTTCCTTCCTCTTCCTCGGTTCCTCCTCCCCTATCCGAAAAAACCCCAAATCCCAAGCTCAAACAACAACAAAAAACCCCAAATCCCCTGGCCGCCATGCATGTCCTCGTTAACCCGCTGGAGATCGTTCCCGGACGAGGCGGACCCCCCGCCCTGAGATCCCGAGTTCGTCCGTTCCGTCCACCTCGAGGCACTGCGTGTTGTCTCGCAGCGGCGGCTTGAGGGCGCTGCAGAGGAAGTTCCGCCAGAAAGTGCTCATGGCAACCGTGCAAGCTCACCGGCATGCTGTATCCCGAGAGGAACTGGTCAAAGCTTTGCTATTCGCAAAAAAAAAGCGGGCCAAGATCTGGTCAAAGCTTCGTCGATGGCTTGCCACGAGAGGCTTGGAGTCCAGAGTCAATAAACTAGCTGCTCGAGGACTTGGGCGGTTTACACCGATTCATATTAACTGACTCAAGTTTGTTAGTCTAGTTAACAAATGCATCTAGATACATCCATATCTAGACAAAATTGAGTCAATTAATATGAATCAGAGGGGAGTGCCTGAAAGTGTTTCATGCTACCAATTAATGCGCTGGCAGGACTGGCTGTAGAAGTAATTGTGCTACTACTCATACGATGAACTGATTGTGTGGGTGTCAAATTTTGCAACGCGATCATCCACTGAATGCTTAATTATAGTTCTAGCGCCAAAGGCGTACAAATCATAACAAAGATAGTGCATACTACAGCACCAGAACATAAGAGTACGAATCATAAAGTAGCTCAACATTTTGCATCAGGGCTAGGTGGTCCTGAGACTACTGGGACGTTGTTGCCTCCCAAAACCCACCGGCGAGCACCGACGAGCAACACGGAGAGCCGGGAGGCTCCCAGGACTGCTGGAGGGCCCTGGTCCCTCGGGCGACGGCCCGCAATGCTCTGGCACACGTCCTGGCGGTTGCAAGGGCGTGCCACCTGACCTATACCTGGTCAGGAAGGTGATGGATTGCTTCAATTAGTTTCCTGCATGGCAAACACGTAAACATTAAATACGAGCCCCAATCGGCTCTTAGGTTGCCCTGTGGATCAGCTCAAAGAGCCGATTGCCCCATGGTTCACGTTCGATTTACAATAACATGGGGATCCTGCTTTATCAATATAAAGCTAAACCAATCTACGATAGTCTAGGGTTTTCACCGCATAACCGGAACATCCTACGCGTAGTTGAGCCTAGCAGATACGAAAGATGATGGAAACCCAGTCCTAAAAGAGGCCTAAAAACCAACATGAAGTCGATTCCCAGAACAATCCCTTCTAGGACCAGCAAACTATACCTTACGCACTACCGGATCGTTCAACCAGTTTGCAAGGCCTAACCATGCAGATATTAAACTAATCCTTGTAGAACAAGGAACAACTATAACAGATCGGATCTACTAAACAAAGATTAAGCAAGATGCTGCCCTTACACCCAAGATAGGTGTAAGGGCAGGTAGACATTGAGGGGCAGCGTAGCTAAACAAGCATATCATAAAAGCATCGACATAAGCCCCAAAACATCTACGATAAGGGTGTTGCTCGCCATCAAAAAGGCTTCAGCACGAGCAACACCAATAACGAATAAACTGATACTGCCTAGATCGCGAGATGCGATCTAGGCAGCATGTTGCTTGCCCGGGAGAAACCCTCGAAACAAGGGGTGGCGATGCGCCTAGATTGGTTTGTTGTGAACGTGATCATCCTCCTTTCTCAATAACCCTAGGTACATTTTTATAGTCCGTAGACTCTCTAATTTGGGAATAAACCTAACCGTGTAGGAGCTAAACTCTATCTCTTAATTCTAACAAAGTCTACCATATTGTACAAATACAAGGGCAATCTGGCCCAAACTCTCGTACAAGGCCGATTCAGAAATATTCTACGTGCACATCCTCTAAGCTCATCTCAATCACGGCCCACCTCTTGATCCGGTCAAAATCTGGTGATAACACATGCCCCCTGGTTTTGGCAATGATAATTTCAAAACCACTCTGTTTTTTCTTTGTAGGGTCACGTCGTGGCAGAGCAGAACCGTCACAGTATCCTTTCATCATGATGCCTTGCCTTCTCAACTTCTCTGCAAGATTTGACAGTTTTGGTACCATGTCCTTGGAAACCGCCGCAGCATTAAATCTCCACTATATCCCCTTTATTTAACCACATCGAGCAGTTCGCTTCTTCATCCCCCGCCCCGTACTAGCCATCGAAAAGCCCTCCTCTGCACCATGGACTCCTCCTCCTCTGCCTCCTCGGGTCTTTCCTCCCTATCCTCTTCCTCTCGTGAGCCGACGCCGGAGTGGGATTCGATGGCGGCGCATGATGTCCTCGCCCCAACAAAGTGGGACCAGGAGGATCATGACTCCTCCGTCTGGTCCGAGGATGACAAGTCTTTGACCGACGGAGAAGACGACTTCCAGTTCCTTGTCGATGGGGAGCTGGAGGCGGGGAGCGAGGACGACCTCTTCTCCTGGGAGGACTTCACCTCCTCCGACGAGGAGGAGGAAGAGGAGGATGACACCTCCTCCGATGAGTATCCGCCGGCGAAGCGCTTCCGCGCCGGATCGGATGCCGATGACGACGACGACGATGACGAGGAGGAAGAAGCCCCTGCCGAGGGCTACGGCAGCAGCGACGAGGAGCTCGCCGGCAGCAGCGCCGACGGCAGCCACGACGGCGACAACGAGGGCAGCGAGAGCCCTTAGATTAGGGACTACTAGCATAGGACTAGTAGTAGTAATCGGCTCTTCTTTTGTTCTTCCTTTTCTGAGCAATCGGCTCTTCTCTGTAAAAAACCCCTCTTTATTAATGAAGAAAATGTTTCTATGTCGATTTTGCCGATTGTCAAAGCAAGTCAACGCGCAAAGAGCCGATGGCAGCGCATCGGCCTTTACCATAAACGCGAGTAAGGCCAAATCAGTTGCCTATTAAAACGGTAACCTTCAACCCTTGTCTGAAAGAGCAAACTGAGATCCCCAAATTGCCGCTCGAACAGACCCAACTTACGGCCACGCGAATCTCAGATCTCAATCGCGCAGATTCAACTCCGCAGCGAATCCAATGGCGGAATCATCCAACGCCAACGCTACGGTCTCTGGCCTGAAGGTAATCCTCAACCGCTCCTCGCTATCCGAGCATAGTGTTAGAATTAACAGCAAACATCTGAATTAATGTCTCATTTGGTCATTAATTTTTAGGTATCAGACATTCTGCTGCCGCATCCTTCTCTTCCAAATTCTCTCTGTCTTGGCCCTCGTTCTACCGAGAGTCCTGCCCATTTGATTTCTTGCGAGGCCAATAGAATTCCCTTCGTGAACCAGAATTTAGATCTAACTTCCTGGGCCGACTGCTTACGAGCCTGGCCTAATCCTCCTGAAGATTGGGTTTCATGGTACAATAGAATATCCTAAACTCACCAAGCCACCTGGAAAACCACAGGAATAGCCGATGCTTTAGCTTTATCACTGTCTCCCCTTGAGAAACATGAAAACCTTCTGAAAACCATCGGCTACTTTTGGTCTGATGCTTTGAATTGCTTCATGTTTGGCCATGGCCCCATGACACCAACCCTACTAGATGTGGCCATGATCACTGGTCTAGACATTGCATCCCCAAGCCCCTCTGTGTCGGGGGGAAGACCCCGGATAGGGCAATGGACGCGGAGCTGCCGGCTGGCCACTGGCCGGCTCGCGGCAAAGGCCGGCTGAGGAGCAGCCGGCTGGCGCCGTGGCCGGCCGGTCCGGAAGCCGGCAGGCTCTAGGTCCTAGTCGGCCTGGCTACGGCCACCAATGCTGTAGCTGGGCCGGCTTCTACAAGCCATATCCGACTGGGGTTTGTACCTCAGACCGACTCGAGGCTGGCGAGTCTTGCACTGGAAGGAACCGGGTTGGTGATCCGGGTTCCCAAAGTCCACGCTGACTCCATCTTCCGTAAATCGCGGGGCACTGTGGAGCAATAGTGCCACGCGCCGGACAGGCCGTCAGGGCTTACGACGATCCGTGCGCTACAGCGGCTGACGGCGACAGGGACACCTCCTCCATACCGCTGACCGTGGCAGCCGGATGGGACAGGCCACGATGCTCAACCACTCCTGACGTCACCGCCTCGGGAAGGAGCGGAAGCCGAAGCCGGCCAAGCCGGCCAGTAGACTATAGGGTCTTATGTGTAAAGTGCCGGTGCCTATATAAGCCGCACTACCCCTCTAGTGCAGGGGGGATCGATCATTTATTGCTTTCACCTACCTACAGAGCTGCCCTGTGAGAGAGACCATCGTCTCCCTTAGCCTCTCAGGGCCAGCCGGACACAGCTCTAGGAGCACCACTGCATCTTGTGTGATCATCATATACACTCATAGCAGGAGTAGAGGTTTTACCTCCACCGGAGGGCCTCGAACCTGGGTACGTCGCCGTGTCGCTCGTGCCCATACCCGCTTCCGGATACCGCCGTGAGATCCCTCAGGAACCACTTCGATTAGCCACCCTATGGCATATGCCGTGACGATACCACGACATTTGGCGCCCACCGTGGGGCCTTCAGCATCCTCGGCCGGTGTCTTCATCCGGACGGGCCTCACCATCACCACCGGCGAGCGAGTCGCTTCAGGCTTGATCTGGAGATTCGGCTCCCTCAACTGCGTCAACGACAACGCTGGCTGCTTCGCTGACCGCCCCTTCCCAGCCGGCGGCAGCGTCATCTCCTTCGGCGGCTTCGACGTCTACGTCGCCACCGTCGCACCGCCGCGCTACCCGCGGCAGGTGCTGCGCTGCGCTAGCCCTCCTCCGCGAGCCGGCAGCAGCGCTTCCGCCAGCCCCGCCGTCGTGCAAGTCATGATGGCTGGCGACGAGCTCCCCACCAAGAACCCGCGCATGCGCGGCCCCGACCTAGAGCGCAACATCGACCCCAACGCCTCCGGCTCGGGCCCGAAAGCGCCACCACCACCGTCCCGGCTGGATGCAGTCCGGGCAAAACTGAGCACCCCGCTCACGCCTGGTGCCGACCCCACCGCCATCGAGGCGGACTTGGAGGCGCACCGCCAGCTCCTCCTCAAGCAAACCGAAGAACTGGCTGCTGCTAAGCGCCAGATGGAGATCACCCAGCGCGAGTACAACCGCGCCCACGGCCTCACTCCAGGCGGCGACGAGCCAAGCCGAGCCGGCCATATCCGCCGCAGGGGCCGCGACCTTGGCGCTGAGATCGCCCGCGACGGCGCTCCTTCGCCGGCTCCGTCCGCGGAGCTCCCCGTCTACAACACCCCCGACAAGAACGTGCGCGCGGCAGAAGCCGCCGCGGAAGAGCTGAACCGCCTCGAAGGCGAAGAGTTACGCCGCCAGACCAAGCGGGTGACTGAGCTGCTCAACGCAGCCAACAGGCAGATCGCCGACCCCAGGTATGTCAATGCCCCCAGAGCTTCTCACGCTCGTGGAGCTGCAAGCAACGACAGGGAAGGCGCCAGGGACACGGCCGAGTCCGCCTCCCCAACACCAAGCCGGCATCGTGACTCCCGGGCCACGCACGCAAGCTCGGGCCGGCCAAGCCACCAGCCGAGTGGCAGCAGCCGCAGCCGACCCCCTCCAAGCCGGAACCAGGAGCAAGACTCCGGGCCCCGCCGTCATCACCGGCCGGCTCCAGAAGCAAGCGGCGCGCGCCAGCCGGCACACTCCCGGCTGGGCCCGCGCATCGAGCCCGCCGACGCCCGAGATCGCCTCGACCGGCTGGTTCAATCCCGCATCGCGGAAGAAGAGGGGCCAGCCGGCCCAAAGTGCTTCGGGCCGCGGATCCTCAACGAGCCCATGGTCGACGGCTTCCAGCTCCCGCGCGACACCCCCAAGTACGATGGCACCGCCAAGCCGGAGGACTGGCTGCAGGACTATTCCACCGCAGTCGGCATCGCCAAAGGCAACAAGCGCTGGGCTGTGCGCTACTCCCCGATGCTACTCGGCTCCGCCCGCACATGGCTCAACAACCTGCCAGCCGGCAGCATAAACGGCTGGCTGGACTTGGCCGCCTTCATCAGCAACTTCACCGGCACCTATCGCCGGCCGGGTCGCCCCCGGCAGCTCGAGATGTGCAAGCGAGGGCCCCGACGAGACGGATCGCGCGTACCGACGCGCTGGTGCGAGATGCGCAACTCTTGCGAGGGCGTGCACGAGATGCAAGCCATCAGCTTCTTCATGGGCGGCTGCCGGCCCAACACCATGCTGTGGCACAAGTTGCGCCGCAGTGACCCCAAGTCGATGGCCGCCTTGATGGCCATCGCCGACAAGTACGCGCTGGCGAGAGGAAGCCGGCAAGGCGCCGGCTGATATTTCACCGGCTCCAGCAAGGCGGGACAACAACAGGCCGGCTGAGCACAAGCCGGCCGAGGGCGGCTCGCATGGCAGCCGGCGGGACAACTACCGCGGCAAGCGTCACAGCGACCAGCCGGACCGCCGTGCGGTTCCGCCCACGTAGCCGCCGTGGCGGAACAACGCGGCAGGCGGCAGCCGCCGCCGAGAAGCAAGACCGGCGGTGGAAGCCGAAGTACACCTTCGAGCAGATGCTCGACTCGCCGTGCAAGTACCACAGCGGCAAGAACCCCTCCAACCACACCACCCGCGATCGCCACTTCATGAAGCGGTGACAAGCGGTGAACCCCTACCGCCTCCCCCCCCGCCCCCACCAGCCGGCGGGCCGGGTGGCCAAGCCGGCGCAGAGAACGCCAACCTCGAGCACCACGAGGCTAACCAAGTGCACCATGGCGGCCGATATCTGGCCGAAGACGCCACCTACATCATCTTCACCTCCGAGCCCGAGGACAGGACGAGCCAAGAGCGCCGTTCCCTCGAGGTCAACGCGGTCATACCGCCGGTCCCCCAGTACCTAAACTGGTCAGAGCAGGCCATCACTTTTGATCGTCGCGACACACCGGCTGTCCTGCCGAAGCCGGGCAGCTACGCCATGGTCCTCGACCCCACCATCGGCACAACCCGGCGCAGCGTGCGTTTTTCGCGCGTCCTCATCGACGGCGGCAGCAGCATCAACATCCTCTACCGCGACACCGCCCGCAAGCTGGGCATCCAGGAGGCCGAGTTGCGCCCCACCCCCACCGTCTTCCATGGCATCGTGCCAGGCCACTGCTGCCAGCCGATCGGCCGGATCACGTTGGAGGTGATGTTCGGGCAGCCGGACCACTTCCGCCTGAGAGAGAATCGAGTTCGAGGTGGTGGACCTCGTGAGTCACTACCACGCGCTCCTGGGCAGGCCGGCCCTGACCAAGTTCATGGCGGTGCCCCACTATGGGTACCTGAAGATGAAGCTGCCTGGCCCCAAGGGGGTCATCACCGTAGCCGGCGACTATCGCCGCTCCATGGACTGCGCCACGCAGAGCTCCAAGATGGCCCAGACGCTGGTCATCGCCACCGAGAAGCAGCTCATCCACGACGCCGTTGCCCTCGCCAAAGCCGCGCAGACAGACATGCCGGCTGCAGGCAACCCGGCTGGGACGACTCACTTCCAGCCGGCCGACCACACCAAGAAGATCCTGTTGGACCCGGCGCAGCCGGACAAGTTCGTCACCATCGGTGCCGGCTTGAACAAGAAATAGGAAAGCGAGCTCACCAGCTTCCTCCGTGAGAATCGGGACATCTTCGCATGGACTCCAAGAGACATGCCGGGTGTGCCGAGGGAGTTGGCTGAGCACCACCTCCACGTCCGGCCTGAAGCCAAGCCGGTGAAGCAGCCTCTCAGGCGCTTCGCCGAAGAACGAAGGAAGGCCATCGGTGAAGAAATAGCCCGGCTCCTAGCTGCCGGCTTCATCATGGAAGTGCTGCACCCGGACTGGTTGGCGAACCCGGTCCTGGTTTTGAAGAAGAATGGCTCCTGGCGCATGTGTATCGACTACACCAGCCTGAACAAGGCGTGCCCAAAGGATCCCTTTCCCCTGCCGCGCATAGATCAAGTTATAGACTCGACTGCCGGCTGTGAACTGTTGTCTTTCCTAGATGCCTATTCAGGCTACCACCAGATTCCTTTGAATCCGGCTGATCAAATAAAGACTTCGTTCATTACCCCGTACGGGGCTTACTGCTACACGACTATGCCATTCGGCTTGAAAAATGCAGGCGCCACCTACCAAAGGTGCATGCAAAAGTGTTTGCAGGATCAAATCGGCAGAAATGTTCACGCATATGTGGATGATGTCGTTGTAAAAACCAAGGAGATGCCTACCCTCCTTGACGACCTGAGAGAAACCTTCACCAATCTGAGAAGATTCCGGATGAAGCTCAACCCGGCCAAGTGCACATTCGGCGTGCCGTCTGGCCAGCTCCTCGGCTACCTCGTCTCTCAGCGAGGGATTGAAGCCAACCCGGACAAGATCAGTGCCCTGGAAAAGATGGAACTGCCGCAGTGCCTCAAGGACGTCCAGAAGTTTGCTGGCTGCTGGCCTCCTTGAGCCGCTTCGTCGGCCGGCTGGGAGAAGGCACTGCCCCTGTATCAACTAATGAAGAAGGCGGACAAATTCGTCTGGTCACCGCAGGCGGATGAAGCTTTCCGTGACTTGAAGCGCGTGCTCTCAACCGCGCCAATCCTTGCAACGCCGGCTTCAATGGAGCCGATGCTGTTGTACATCGCAGCCACCAACCGAGTGGTTAGCGTTGTCCTGGTGGTGGAGCGCAAAGAAGCCGAAAACAGAGAGAAGCTGGTCCAGCGCCCAGTCTATTACCTCAGCGAAGTGCTCTCCCAGTCGAAGCAAAACTACCCCCACTACCAGAAGGTCACCTACGGCGTGTACATGGCGGCCAAGAAGCTCAAGCACTACTTCCAAGAGCACCCCATCAGGGTGGTTGCCACAGCACCCTTGGCGGAAATTATCGGCAGCAAGGATGCCAACGGCCGGGTTGCCAAGTGGGCCCTGGAGCTAGCCGCCCACACCATCCTCTACGAGCCACGCACAGCCATCAAGTCGCAGATCCTAGCCAACTTCTTCGTCGATTGGGCTGAGATGCAGTACCTGCCGCCTGTGCCGGATTCCACACACTGGAAGATGCACTTCGACGGCTCGAAGATGCGCAATGGCCTGGGAGCCGGCATCGTCATCACCTCTCCCAAGGGAGACCGGCTGGACTACGTCCTGCAGATCCACTTCGCCGCATCCAACAATGTGGCGGAATATGAAGCACTCATTCATGGGCTGAAGCTGGCCAAGGAGATTGGCGTGCGTCGCATACTCTGCTTCGGCGACTCCGACTTAGTCATACAGCAAGCATCTGGCGACTGGGACGCGAAGGACGCCAACATGGCCTCATACCGCTTCCATGTCCAGCAGCTATCCGGCTTCTTCGACGGCTGCGAATTCCACCATGTGCCACGAGCAAACAACGAAGCGGCTGATACCTTATCCAAGATTGGCTCAACCCGGCAAGCCATCCCGCCGGGTGTCGCCTTGGCGGTTCTCAAGAAGCCGTCCATCATACCGTCACCGGACTCGGATTCAATATTCGTGCCGGCTGACCCGGGGGCTGCTCAGCCGAACCCGGGGGCTTCATCGCCCAAGTCGGGGGCTAACAAGCCGAACCCGCCGGCTAGCATGCCGAACCCGGGGACTTCTCAGTCCAACCCGGGGGCTTCATCGCCAAACTCGGGGGCTAGCAAGCCGAACCAGCCGGCTAGCAAGCCGGACCCGGCGACCATGCAGTCGAATCCGGAAGCTCCCACGCAGGAGGCCCTGTTGGTCAGCGTATTCGAGATAAGATGCGTACCTTCATGGGCACAAGAATTCCTCTCCTACCTCACCGACGGTGTGCTGCCTGATGATAGAGTCCAGGCCAGGCAGATTGAGAGAAGGGCCAAGGCCTATACCATCATCAACCACCAGCTGTACAAACGCAGCGTAAGTGGGGTGTTCCAGCGGTGCGTCGAGCCGGCTGAAGGGATTGAACTCCTACGGGAAATCCATCAAGGAGAGTGCGGACATCACGCCTCATCCAGAGCCATAGTGGCCAAAGCCTTCCGGCACGGTTTTTACTGGCCGACTGCGCTCAGAGACGCAGAAGATTTGGTGAAGAAGTGCAACGGCTGTCAGCGCTTCGCAAAGCAAAGACACCAGCCGGCTTCCGCCTTGAAAACCATCCCCATCACATGGCCATTTGCCGTATGGGGCTTGGATATGGTGGGCCCATTCAGAACAGCGCGAGGCGGCATGACACATCTCTTGGTGATGATTGACAAATTCACCAAGTGGATCGAAGCCAAGCCAATCAAGAAACTGGACGGGTCCACAGCCGTCACATTCCTCAAGGAAATCATTGTGAGATTCGGCTACCCCCACACCATCATCACCGACAACGGCACCAACTTCTCCCAAGGCATCTTCTCTCGCTATTGCGGGGAAATGGGGATCCGGATGGCCCTATCTTCTGTGGCACACCCAGAGTCCAACGGACAAGTGGAAAAGGCTAACGGCTTAGTCCTAGCCGGCATCCGGCCCCGGCTGGTGGAGCCGCTCGAGCGAGCAGCCGGCTGCTGGATTGAAGAATTGCCCAATGTGCTGTGGAGCCTGCGCACAACGACAAATCGCTCAGTCGGCTTCACACCATTTTTCCTCGTATACGGGGCCGAAGCCGTCTTGCCGACTGATATCGAGCATGACGCGCCAAGGATCAAGCTCTACACAGAAGCCGAAGCCAAAGAAGCTCGCGAAGATGGAGTCGACCTGGTCGAAGAGGCCCGGCTGCTGGCTGAGTCTAGATCTACCATCTACCAGCAAAGCCTCCGACGCTATCACAGCCGGAAGGTCCAGCCCTTAGCATTCCGAGAAGGGGACCTAGTGCTCCGGCTGATCCAGAGGACAGCCGGACAGCATAAACTGTCATCCCCATGGGAGGGTCCCTTCATCGTGAGCAAGGCAGTAGGCAATGATTCCTACTATCTCATAGATGCCCAAGAGGCTAAGAAAAACAAGCCGGACAAGGCTGACGAGGAGACTAAACGTCCCTGGAATGTCAGGTTACTCCGCCCATTTTACGCATGAGAGCAGGAATGTATGTATCCCTTGTATCCCTTTTATGAGTTATGAAAAAGCTTGCGCCAAGAGCGCCGTTTCCGACAAGTTTTTCGCATGCTTTACCTTGTTTCGCCAATTGGCTTGAACCCTCTCACGCGGTCGGCTCAGTAACGTGATCCGGTTTCCGACAGCCGGCTTCCGACCAGCTACAGACCGCAACCCGGCTGTCCGGCTGGCGGGAGTAAGGCCTAGGGAGCCGGCACGCGAAAAACGACTAAGGGAAAGAGTATTCGCGAGTTGACTTGCAACTTTTCCTATAAGTGCCGGATTGCCGAATTCAGCTCGTTCGACTGAAATACTGTCGGCCTCACCCAGCGGCCCGCTCTTGATCCGGCGACGGATCGCAAGTCGGACGTACGACCGGCAAGGGCACGGCCAAAGAGTGGGGCGGATGGGAAAAAGCGAACGAGTCGAAAGAAAGCAACTCGGCACACAAATGATTAACAAACACACTAAAGTGTGACTTAATAAAAGGATAATAATATTGTCTTACATCTGCACCCGGCATCCCGGGGATTTAATAAATTGTCTTGCAAAAGAACAACTGAAAAGCAGGAAATCTAAGCCGGAGGGGCATCAGTGGAGCCGGCGGCCGGGTCGTCCTCAGGCACGTCTTCCGCCTCCTCATCATCCATGTATTCTCAATCGGATGGAGGAGGGTTCGGGTCCGCGACGAAGAGCGTCTTGTCGACGAAGTCGGCGATGGTGCTGGCTCGAGCAAGGCGGGCGGCCTTGAAGTCGGCTGGGAGCTTGTCCTCCACGCCGGCTCGCCAGAACTCAAGCTGTCCCAGGTCCACCTCGTTGTACCAGGAGAGGACGAAGGACAGCGCCATGTCGGCACCGGCGCGCGTGGCCGACTCCTTCCAGTCGAGGAAGCGGTCCGGCGCCTGCTCCATCGAGGAGATGAGGCCAGATATATCTTGCGGCGCCGCCTCCCCAGGCCACAGCATGGGCACCAGCTCTTCAGCCGCCTTCCGAAGCTCCCAGCCGAGCTTGGTGACGGGCTCGATGCGGGCAGCCATGGACGCCAGGTGGTCCTCCATGGAGAAGTACTCCGAGCTGCCCTCGCCGGTCTCCCGCCTCCTGGAGTCGCGCGCGACGCCAACAGCTGCCAAAGCCGCCTCCTGCGTCTCCGGGAAGGCCGCTGCAAGAGGAAGAAGCAAGTCAGAAACCATCAAAGCCGAAATAAGCTGAAAAATGCAAATTTTCGAAGTCCTAAGCCAAAAGGAAAAGCCTGGCGGCAGCCGGCAGGAACCGACTGCCACCAGCCCAAAGATGAGGATAACGAAGAAATCAGAAGTTTCTGCTGCCGGCTGCCAACAAAAGCCGGCAGTCGACAGCCGAAAGCCGGCAAAGGGAAGGAACATAAAGATGCACTCACCCGCCAAGCCGCGATCAAGCGCGCTAAAATCGTCGGTCCAACGCTTGGCGGTGGCCGTCAGCTCTGTGGACTTGGCGGTGACCTCCTCCTGCAGCGCAAGCCGCTGCTTCTCCACCTCCGTTAGCCGCCGGCTCAGATCATCCACCTTCTCCTTCTCCGCCGTCCTGAGGGAGTCGAGCTCGGCGAGATGGTTCTTCTCCAGCAGGCGCAGCCGCGTCAGCTCCTGCTCAGCTAGCTTGAGCTTGCAGGCGGCGGATCGGCCCGCCTCCTCGCTCTCGGCGCACTGCGCGCGAGCGGCTCGGAGATCCGACTCCAGCTGCGGGACCTTGGCGGCTTCAGCTGCGAGGCGGCCGGAAAGAAATGTCAGCCAACCAAGATTAAAAAGAAAATAAGACATCAAGTCGAAAGAAGCATAGAGCTTACCCTTGACGGCTTCCAGCTCGCGGGCCAAGTCGGCCCGGTCCAGCTTGGCCTTGTGGTAATGGGTGACGGTGCGATTATACAAAACGGTGCGCCGGTCCATCACAGCCTAAGGAAAAGAGAAAGTTAATCAATCAGGCGAAACCCGTGCCGGCTCCAAGCAGCCGGCCCATGCCTCGGAGGGCTACCAGGATAACAATCAGATCAAAAACAGATAAAGCTTACCTTGCCGGCTTCCTCCACCTGGGCGACGTTAGCCGCGGCCTCGGCTGCCCTGGCCTTGAGATTGGCCTGCAGGCTGGAGAAGAACATCTCCACCGATGCTTGGCCGGGGTTCCCCTCCCGGCTGGTCACCTCGTAGGAGTCGGCGCGGAGCCACGCCTGCTCCATGGTGGCAGCCGAGCCGAGGCTGGAGTCGGAGGCGGACGGCACCTGAAGAAGAAGTGCGCCCTTGGCCACGTGCAGGCCTTGCGGTGACGCCGATGAGGCCCCCGTCCTAACCAGCGCGCGCGAGTCGGCGCCCTCCGTGCGCGCCGGCTCGTCCCTTGCCGGCTCCTGCCTAATCGGCTCGTCCCTCGTCGGCTGCGGCGGCGGCGTCGCTCCGGGCGCAGCGGATGGCCCAGCCGGCCCAGTTATCTCCGGCGCCTGGGGCGCCCCCTCCGGACTCTCGTCCAACTCCACCACGGTGGGCCTGCTGCCGGCTCCGGCCGCAGGCGGCACGGCCCTGCCAGCGCCAGTCCTAGGCGCAGCCCCGCCGGCTCTGGCCCCGGCTGAAGGCGGCATGCCCCGCCCAGCCCCAGCGGCTGGGTCCAGAAGAGGTGTCCGGCGCGGGAACATGTCGTCCAGCGTTGGCTGCCGCGTTGGCTCGATCCGCGTGCCGCGATCTGGCGCTGAGGCCAGCGGCACGGCAAAGGAAGAAGCCCCTGTCGCAGGCGGCGGCGGCGTGGGTGCGCGCGAGGAAGGCTGCGGCGTCTGCTCCCTCCTCTGGCGCGGAAGCGGCGACACAACGCGCGGAGCTTGCCGGGAGCCGCCGCCCTGGGCAAACTTGATAGGGGCCCTAGCCGGATAAACAGAAAGATAATAAGCACAAAAGTAAGGAAAGAAAAGGGATCAAACAAGAAAAAGAGAGAGAGAACTCACCCGGCTTGCTCCGGGACCTTCTTCGGCTGCTGCCGGCGCTGTTTCTTCGCCTTCGCCTCCGCGACGGCGGTGGAGCCGGCTCGCTTCGTGCCCTTGGGCGCCGAAGTCACCGTGGTGCTTGGCGGCCTCGAACGCAGAGGCACGGCGGGGATTGGCCCCGTGCCGGACGTCGCCGGCTCCTCCTCCTCCTGGTGCTCTGGTGAAGGGGGCGGATTGTGCTCCCCCTGGCCGCCTAGATCAGGCGCCTGCGGCAGGTCGTCGTCGCCGGCATGGTCGCCGGCTTGGTCAGCCGGATCGACGTGATCTGGCGTCCACCTCTTCGTCGCCAGGTCGCCGTCCTCAGCGTTCTGGCGCTCAAAAAGCTAGAAAGACAGAAAAAACATGAGCACATGACAAGCCGGAAGTCGGCAGAAGAAAAAGGAAGTCGGCCTCGCAGCCGCAAGCCGGAAAATGGCAAAGACACGAAGCTTACCCGCGCCGGGGGATGGTTCCTGTCGCAGGGCACCAGCCCGTAGCTCCAGTCCTCCGCCAGGTTCGCCTTGGTGATGTGGTTCACCCGGCTGGCCACCTGGGCCTTGGTGAGCGGCACCTTGGACGTCCGGTTCGGATCGAGCCGGCCGGACATGTGCCCGATCTTGTGGGTGCGCATCTGGAGCGGCAGCACCCGGCGCTCGGCGATGGTGCAGAGGAAATCTTCGGCAGTCAGCCCGCCATCGGTGGCTGTCGCCAGGAAGTCCCAGAGAAGGTTCACCTCCGCGTCCGGATCCGTCGAGCGGGCGTTGTGGCTCCAGTTGATCCGGCCGACTGGAGGAGCCGGATTGAACTCCGGCAGGTTGATCCGGTCGACGAGCTCCCCCTCGTTGCGCACGTAGAAGAATGACATTTGCCAGTTCTTCACCGAGTCGACGGTGGGGATCTTGGGGAAAGGCGTACCAGGCCGGGTGTAGATCGAGGCGGCGCCGCAGGCTCGCAGGCGGCCGTCGTTGGTCTGCGCCTTCAAGAAGAAGAGCCGGCTCCAGAAGTCGATGTCGGGCCACAAGCCGGCGTAAGCCTCCATGAACGCTACGAAGCAGCTCAGGAGGACGCACGCGTTGGCCGGCAGGTGGTGCGGCTGGAGGCCGAAGTGGTCGAGGAATCGCCGGAAGAACGTTGAAGCCGGCAGGCCCAGCCCGCGATCAAGGTGCGCGCCGAAGACGACGCGCTCGCCGGGCCGCGGCTCGGGCTCCACCTCCTCGCCGGGCACCCGCGTGATCACCGACTGCGGGATCCGCCGGAGGCGCACCAGGCGTTCGATGTCGTCTTCCTGCATGTAGGAGCCCCTCCACGATCCGCTGGGGGACGCCATTGACGAGGTCGAGGAAGAAGATGACCAGGAGAGGCTGAACGGCGAGGAAGAACCTTGCGACCGCGGCGGCGACAACGGCGGCTGAGGATGCTCCGTCGAGATGCGTGGCCCCGTGGCGCCGGTTTGACGAAGTGGCGGCGGCGGATCGGTGGAGGCTCGCCCGTCGGAGTTCGCCAGCGGAAGGAGTTCGCCGGAGCAGCAGCAAGCTCGAGCGCGCAGAGGGCGATGGAAGCATGAGCGCGAGGAGGAAGAAATGGCAAGTGGCCGCCTCGAGGCGCTCCCCCGCAGCATTTATAGCCACCCGACGCGGGCGGTTGGCCTCCAAGTGGCGGTCGTGGGCCGTAACTCCTCCCACGTCGCCGGATTTACTGCGCCGTAACTGCGCCGTAACTCCTCCCACGTCCACGACGGTTACCGAAAACGGCCACACCACGTCGGCCACTACCGCACCGGATCCGGAGGGACAGTGATTTGACCAGACGAACCGACCGCCGGGCCAGGCGTCAGACCCGTCAAGTCGGGCGCAGGGCCCGGGGCGGTGGAGACTCCGGCGCGCCGCAAGCCGGAGCCGGACCAAAAGTTCCACTCGAACCAAAGTTCATCAGCAAGGCGGAGGCGCCGTCAGATCTTGCGAGAAAGCAAAAACTGTACAAGTGTAAAAAGCGGCCGGCTGGGAAGCAGCCGGCAGGAACGAGCCGGATGAGGGCGCAGCCGGTTGAATGGAAATTCTCAGTCGGCCCCTCCAAGCGCCGTCTAATATATTCAAGAAGCCAGGAAAACCTGCCTAGGTCCTTCTAAACGCAGGACCTTGCCAGCTTCGGGGGCTAATGTCGGGGGGAAGACCCCGGATAGGGCAATGGACGCGGAGCTGCCGGCTGGCCACTGGCCGGCTCGCGGCAAAGGCCGGCTGAGGAGCAGCCGGCTGGCACCGTGGCCGGCCGGTCCGGAAGCCGGCAGGCTCTAGGTCCTAGTCGGCCTGGCTACGGCCACCAATGTTGTAGCTGGGCCGGCTTCTACAAGCCATATCCGACTGGGGTTTGTACCTCAGACCGACTCGAGGCTGGCGAGTCTTGCACTGGAAGGAACCGGGTTGGTGATCCGGGTTCCCAAAGTCCACGCTGACTCCATCTTCCGTAAATCGCGGAGCCTTTGTGGAGCAATAGTGCCACGCGCCGGACAGGCCGTCAGGGCTTACGACGATCCGTACTGGCTACAGCGGCTGACGGCGACAGGGACACCTCCTCCATACCGCTGACCGTGGCAGCCGGATGGGACAGGCCACGATGCTCAACCACTCCTGACGTCACCGCCTCGGGAAGGAGCGGAAGCCGAAGCCGGCCAAGCCGGCCAGTAGACTATAGGGTCTTATGTCTAAAGTGTCGGTGCCTATATAAGCCGCACTACCCCTCTAGTACAGGGGGGATCGATCATTTATTGCTTTCACCTACCTACAGAGCTGCCCTGTGAGAGAGACCATCGTCTCCCTTAGCCTCTCAGGGCCAGCCGGACACAGCTCTAGGAGCACCACTGTACTGTTGTTATCACCAGATTTTGGACAAATCCAGAGGTGGGCCATAAGAGAGATGGGCTTAGAGGACTACACGTGGAAGATCTCTGAAGCGGCCTTGCACGGAGAATTTGGGCTAGTTTGCCCGTGTATCTTTAATTATAGTAGGTCATATCTTAGATCAAGGTTTAGAATTTGTATCGCGCACGGTGGGATATTCCCACGTTAGAAAGTCCGCTGGACTATAAATATGTATCTAGGGTTTATGGAATAAACAACAACACAACGTTCACCCCAAAAACAAACCAATCTCGGCGCATCGCCAACTCCTTCGTCTCGAGGGTTTCAATCAGGTAAGCGACATGCTACCTAGATCGCATCTTGCGATCTAGGCAGCACAAGCCCCACGTTGTTCATGCGTTGCCCGTACTGAAGCGTCTTTGATGGCGGGCAACGTAGTTATCATAGATGTGTTAGGGTTAGCATAGCTCTTCGTATAAACATGCTTACGTAGTGCAACCCTCGCATGTCTAGCCGCCCTCACGCCTATCTCAGGCGTGGGGGCGGCACCCTGCTTGTTCATCATCTAGTAGATCTGATCCGTTACGATTGCTCCTTGCTCCGCAAGGATTAGTTTAATATCTGCAATAGTTAGGCCTTACGAAGGGGGGGAGGATCCAGCGGCACGTAGGGTGGCGTTCGCAAGTCCTAAACAGGATGTTCCGATGATCAACGTCACGTTGGTTGTGTGGCCTTGTTTAGGATCGGCTTACGAGCACCGTGCGTGGCCGCGAGGCCCAACCTGGAGTAGGATGATCCGATTATGCGGTGAAAACCCTAAATCGTCGTAGATCTCATTAGCTTTATCTTGATCAAGCAGGATCACCAGGTATTCGTGCACCCCGCACGGATCATGGGTGGATCGGCTCTTTGAGCCGATTCACAGGATAGCCTGAGAGCCGATCGAGGCTCTGAGTTAATGTTTACGTGTATGCCATGCAGGAACTAAGCGAGGCATCCCCATCACCTTCCTGACCAGGTATAGGTCAGGTGGCACGCCCTTGCACTTCGCATCGCCGCGTGTGACCAGAAGAGCATTGCGGGCCGTCGCTCGGAGGGGTCTCAGCCAGCCGCAGCTCTAGGCTCTTCCCGGCTCTACCGTGTTGACAGGCCGCTGCCCGCCGGTGGGTTTTGGCGATCAACACATTCTGGCACGCCCGGTGGGACCATCATCTACATCAACCACATCGCCATCTACATCTGAGATGGCGGCGGACGGCACGCCAGTCACCTACGAGGAGCTGCCTGCTGAGCTCAAGAAGAAACATGACGAGATCAAGGCCACCCTCGAAGCCGACCTCATCGGCTCTTTCCAGAGAACCCGTACCCATGGCATCAGATGGAAGGGGTTCTCACCACAAGGTGCACTCGATGGGATAGATCTCTATGCCCCGTCGGAGAACGCACCAGGGCCCTTCGGCAGGAGATCAACTACTTGGTGGCTCACTCGCTACACCGCCACTCTGAAAACTTGGTCAACGTGTTGGAGCGTCTCGCTCTGCGCGTGATCCAGGAGATCATGAGCCACCAGTACTCGCCGTCAGGACCAGCTCTCGGGACGCACCAAGGAGAGTTGCCACTCCAGTCCCGTCCACCGCTGCCATACGCGTTGGCAGCACCAGCTGAAGTGCCGGCTACACCGGCATTCGTCGTTTACAAGATCGGTGGTGACCCTAGTGACTACCAGTTCTTGGCTGAGGCGCCCAAGGAGATCCCTCAAGGATATGCATGCACGTATGTGCCAGATTGTGGCAACTGGCCACTCTCAAACCAGGCCACAACGTCAGGGACTCCGGCGCAAACAGGAGGAACGTCGGCAACAGAGCTTGAGAAGCAGACGTGGCTAACTAAGTACGCCACCCCGACGAAACTCCCGAGCCCAGCTCCTGCAGTTGGCTCAGAGCTGGAAAAGCAAACATGGCTGGCTAAGTACGCCACCCCGGCGAATCTTCAGAATACATCTCCTGCAGCCAGTACGGTGGATCAGATCAGTACCATACTGAGAGACCAGTTCGGCATTATGCCGAAAAGGAGGGCAATCGGCTATTCCAAGCCGTACCCCGACGAGTACGAGATGATCCCGCTGCCACCTAAATATCGGCTCCCTGACTTCTCCAAATTCAGTGGATCGGATGGCTCCAGCTCCATCGAGCACATCGGCCGATATTTGGCGCAACTAGGACCGGCTTCAGTGTCGGATCAGCTACGCGTGAGGCTCTTTTCACAGTCCCTCACAGGATCGGCTTTTGGATGGTATACCTCTTTGCCGGCAAACTCCATCCAGTCTTGGAAGCAATTGGAAGAACAGTTCCATACGCAATACCATTCAGAAGCTTCCGAGTCTAGCATTGCCGATCTAGCACAACTACGTCAGAAGCGCGGAGAAACGGTGACAGAGTACATCCAGCGCTTCAGGAATCTTAGGAACCGATGTTATTCGGTTCGTATAACTGAAAAGGAAGCAGTCGAACTGGCAGTAGCTGGCCTTGCAACACAGCTCAAGGACATGGCCTCCCAAGCAGATTATCCCTCGCTGGCGCACATGGTTCAGAAACTATCAGCATATGAACAGCGCCACCCAGACCTGTACCAAGACAAGTTCAAGCGTGCAGTAGTCATGGTCGATACAGAGGAAGGTGAAGTGCCTGCGGGAGACCAAGAAATAGCGGTGGCTGAGTGGACTCGGGGAGGAACTCCCGTATCCTGCAAATGGGTAAAACCACCAGGGCCGCCCAGGGGATTTGATTTTGACGTGACCAAGACTGAACAAATCTTCGACCTCCTGCTTAAGGAGAAACAGTTGACGATTCCTGAAGGTCTCAAGTTCCCTACGGCGCAAGAGCTAAACGGAAAGCCGTATTGCAAATTCCACAACTCGCTTTCCCATGCCACCAACGACTGCAGGGTGTGGCGTCAGCACATCCAAGCGGCGATAGAGAAGGGGCGTTTAATTTTCAACCAATACGCCATGAAGGTAGACACCCAGCCCTTCCCCGCCGTTAATATGGTAGAAGTCATCTACCCCGAGGGCTGCCAGCCAGGTCCCACGTTCAGCGTCAACATGGTAGGGCCTGGGAACCACTCTGGCAAAGATGGAGATGAGGGCAGCTGCTCTCATAGCAAGGACACAGAAGAGGCCGCTCCACGCGATCGGCTCCATCATGATGGCAAGCGCTACGTCACAGAGGGAGAAGTGAAGAACATAAGATATCAGCGACCTCTCTCTGATCACCTCCTCAACAAATATGTGAGTCAGTATGACCAACGCCGACGGTCCAACTATGATGATGAAGGAGATCGTCTGGCTAGAGAAGCCAGAAGACATCGTCGGCAGGATCGCGATGAGGAGGAGCACGAGCGCCGTGCCACGGACAGGCCAAGGGAGCAAGAAGACAACGCCAGACACTGGGATTGCCCTTTCTTCAGACACTGCTGGGATTCAGGAATGAGCCGATTGCCCACAATCGGCAATTGCCCAGAATGCAACAAGAAGAAGAAGGAGGCAGCCAACGTGTCTGTGTTTGAGCGCTTAGGGCCTCTCCCACCACCAAGCAAACGCGCTGAGTCACCTCGTTGGGCAGATCTTGAGGATTCAGAAGACGAGGGACTAGAAGAAGAAGAAGACAGGTACCACCGTCCAAGGTGGTGCCCTGACGGACTCAGCCGTTCACAGAAACGCAGGGTTCAGCGGTTGCGCGGCCTGGAGGAAGCCGAAAGGTTATACTTGCATACGTTGAGGAAGGCACGGCCTGATCTGGCTGCAAAGGTTCAGCGAGCCCTGAATGAAGAGGGTCGTCCACGGAGAATGGAGTGGCGCCCCAAGCAAAAGAAAGCCGGTGATGAAACATCGGCTGGCACAAACATGGTGCTCGTCTTGCCGACAGAGCTTAATGCTCCACGATTATACGATGCTCTCAAGGTGGATGACAGCAGGCGCATCAAGTCAGAGGTTGGGTTGGTTTTATCCAGCCTAACCAAGTAGCAAGATTAAACCAATGAGCAAACCGTGCGAGGCTGATCCTTGTGATCGGCCCCAAAAATTTTATGGAGGAACATTACAAAACCTTCATCGAGCAAGCAATGTGGAGGCCGATTCCCGCAATCGGCCAAAATTATCTTCTGCACATATTCTGTTTATGGTCAGCAACGATCTACTGGGCAGCGGCCGCGTCGGCAGATGGAAGTCAGCATGAATCTTTGCGAAGACGACGTACAAGTGCAGTGCCCTGGCTTACCCAGAAAGCCGATATCTGCAATCATTTGGCAGATTCGGCTCGGGGGGCATATAGTCAGATGAACATGTGCGGATAAACATGTGCAGACATGCGTGTGGTGGAACATTGGGGGCCGATTAAGAAAAATCGGCCAAACAAAAACAAAAAAAAAAAAAAAACAACACCAAAGTTTAGCCGATGCAGATACGTGGCCATCGACTCTAATGGAAGAGCTCCTCAACTGAGTGACTTGATAACTTCGATTCAAGAACCTTTAGTTTCCTCTTTGCGAGCAATGTGCAGATCAGGTTAAGGATGGGTTGCATCAGATTCACCACAGGGGAGGAGCCGATCTGACTTGCAAAGCGCGAAAGTGGACTGAAGAAGCTCGGGGGGCAGCTCACCCTGAAGGTTCTCTGCTCTGGAGAGCCGATTTTGCTGAGATCGGCTGGTTCCGCGTCATGACTTGGAAACCGATGGCGACACATTTGGTTAGTCCACTGATATGCTCGCTTTGATAAAGGCTCGGGGGGCAACTGATGGCGCAGAATTTGCCGTTCTTAAGAAGCCGATTGAGATTTCATCAGGCTGAAAACACAATGGTATCGACTTCGGGATCAAGTCGTTTTCGGCAGTAATTCTGGTTCCCTCGTGAGAACATCGATTTGCCTAGTTGTCCGCCAGAACTCAAAGGGATGGGGCATTAAGTTACCGGTGCGTTGTCATCGGCCTGTTGGCCATTGGCTAAGTGACGATCGGTGGGGTCGGCAGAAGAGAGAATCGGCTCAATCAAACTCAGAAGAAATCGGCAGAATTAAGATTGGGGAGGAGTTCTTCAACGACAAACCAGATTTCTTACATAGAAGAGCTGATTGCTCTCAAAAGGGAGTACTAAGGGGATACATTGCCCCATCTACTGTTGCTGATCCTATTCTAGAGGTCCTATTCTACGGGCCGTCACTGCCCTCGTCGTCACCATCGTCAGCGCTGTCAGCGCTGCTCCCGGCGAGCTCGTCGTCGCTGCTGTAGCAGCCGCCGGCAGGACCTTCGTTGTCCTCGTCCTCCACGTCGTCGTCATCGTCGTCGCTATCATAATCACTGAGATTCCCTGACCAGGGGCAATGGCGCTTGGCTGGCGGCGCGTCGGAGAGGCTGTCGTCGTCGTCCTCCTCTTCCTCTCCCTCCTCCTTCACCTCGGGGGAGGTGAAGTCATCCCAGGAGAAGCGATCGTCGTCGCTCTTCTCTTCCGATTCCCCGTTGGCGAGGAAGCGGAGGTCGCTCTCCCCGTCCGTCGAGGATTGGTCGTCCTCGGACCAGATGGAGAAGTCATGGTCTGACTCCTCCCCGGCCTCAATGGCGCGATGGATGTTGGCCACATAAACTTCTTGTGGGCTCGGTGCTGGTATCGGCTCGGGAGAAGAAGACTCGAAGGAAAGTCCCGACGAGGCAGAGGAAGAAGAGGACATGGTGCGCAGAAGGGTTGTTTTTGGAGTGCCGATGGCTGGAACAGAGGAAGAGGATAAAGATGACTATTTAGTCGGCACGGTTAAATAATGAGAAACCTGGTGGGAATTACTGCCATCACAGTTTCCGAAGGGGTAATGTCAGAGCTGTCAAATTTTGCAGAAGCTGAAAGGACAGGGCATAATGATGACGGAAGCTGCAAATGGCTCTGTCCTGCCACGACATGACCCTTCGAGAGGAAAATACAATGATTTTGGAAAAATTATTTCCAAAACCAGGGGGGCATGTGTTATCACCAGATTTTGGACAAATCCAGAGGTGGGCCATAAGAGAGATGGGCTTAGAGGACTACACGTGGAAGATCTCTGAAGCGGCCTTGCACGGAGAATTTGGGCTAGTTTGCCCGTGTATCTTTAATTATAGTAGGTCATATCTTAGATCAAGGTTTAGAATTTGTATCGCGCACGGTGGGATATTCCCACGTTAGAAAGTCCGCTGGACTATAAATATGTATCTAGGGTTTATGGAATAAACAACAACACAACGTTCACCCCAAAAACAAACCAATCTCGGCGCATCGCCAACTCCTTCGTCTCGAGGGTTTCAATCAGGTAAGCGACATGCTGCCTAGATCGCATCTTGCGATCTAGGCAGCACAAGCCCCACGTTGTTCATGCGTTGCCCGTACTGAAGCGTCTTTGATGGCGGGCAACGTAGTTATCATAGATGTGTTAGGGTTAGCATAGCTCTTCGTATAAACATGCTTACGTAGTGCAACCCTCGCATGTCTAGCCGCCCTCACGCCTATCTCAGGCGTGGGGGCGGCACCCTGCTTGTTCATCATCTAGTAGATCTGATCCGTTACGATTGCTCCTTGCTCCGCAAGGATTAGTTTAATATCTGCAATAGTTAGGCCTTACGAAGGGGGGGAGGATCCAGCGGCACGTAGGGTGGCGTTCGCAAGTCCTAAACAGGATGTTCCGATGATCAACGTCACGTTGGTTGTGTGGCCTTGTTTAGGATCGGCTTACGAGCACCGTGCGTGGCCGCGAGGCCCAACCTGGAGTAGGATGATCCGATTATGCGGTGAAAACCCTAAATCGTCGTAGATCTCATTAGCTTTATCTTGATCAAGCAGGATCACCAGGTATTCGTGCACCCCGCACGGATCATGGGTGGATCGGCTCTTTGAGCCGATTCACAGGATAGCCTGAGAGCCGATCGAGGCTCTGAGTTAATGTTTACGTGTATGCCATGCAGGAACTAAGCGAGGCATCCCCATCACCTTCCTGACCAGGTATAGGTCAGGTGGCACGCCCTTGCACTTCGCATCGCCGCGTGTGACCAGAAGAGCATTGCGGGCCGTCGCTCGGAGGGGTCTCAGCCAGCCGCAGCTCTAGGCTCTTCCCGGCTCTACCGTGTTGACAGGCCGCTGCCCGCCGGTGGGTTTTGGCGATCAACAACTGTGTGATCATCATATACACTCATAGCAGGAGTAGAGGTTTTACCTCCACCGGAGGGCCTCGAACCTGGGTACGTTGCCGTGTCGCTCGTGCCCATAGCCGCTTCCGGATACCGCCGTGAGATCCCTCAGGAACCACTTCGATTAGCCACCCTATGGCATATGCCGTGACGATACCACGACACTCTGCTTTTATGCTGCCAAAGGTCCCTTTCTCACTCTCTTCCAAAACAGAGTGCACAAACTGGGGTGCTTATCTTCGACGCCACATGAAAAACAAAGGCCCTGTAACAGAGAAAGAACACACGGCCTTTCTGAATTTCTGGTTGGAACACTTCATATTCTGTGGCCCTTCACTTGCTCCAACCAAGAATTACCTTTCCTTGGCCTATGAACTTGCCAGAGGCACCCAGCTTGGCATTGGCAAACTGTTCCTTGGAGAGGTCTACCGATATCTCCAACTAATGTCTGTCAAACTGTTTTCCCAAAAGACAGTCAAAACAGGAGGTCCCTGGTGGTTTATTCAGCTATGGGCCCAGCTGTATTTCCAGAACCATGTCCCAAACTTTCCACCTTTGGCCACTTGCACCTTTCCAGATACTAACGGGAAGCCAATCCGGTGCACTAGCTACGGCCAAGCTCTATATAGCCTCCCAGGTAGTAAACTGATCCTCAAGGAAGCATTGGAGTGGTTCAGAATTTTCTACCAAGGCCTGGACAATCCTCTCTTCTTCCCTTATACGGAGTGTGAAAATTTTGAAAATCCAGTTTCCTTCAGGCTAGACAGCTTTGCCGATGACGCCAGCACCCGGCAATTGTATTCCATCATGATCCGTCCCTGCTTCCTTCCAGTTGGCATGAGCACCTCAAACAGGATCATCAAACCTGGTTATGAATCTTATCAGCCGGTCGTAGCAGCCCGGCAACTTGGTCTTGGGCAGGTATCTCCCCATTTCTTCCTCCACCACTTAACAGAGAGTAGAGCTGACCTGCCCGATGTTCTCACCGGTCAGAGGTGTTACTCTTTCTTTGATGCTCTAGCCATCCCATTTCCTCACAACCTCTCTTTTACCTCATCAACCGATGGTTTTGAGACCTGGTGGACAATGTGGAAGACTCATGCCTTCAGGAGAGCTCTGGGACCATTGCTGAAACAACTTAATGCTGAATATGATATCCCTGCAGAACAGGTACCATTACTCACGAATTATCTTGAAGTGGCTTACAATGATTTCTTTTCTTTTATAACCCTGCTCTGCCTCCTTGCAGCAACAGGACGGTCCAGAACCTGTACATGATGACGGCTCCCCCTTCAGATTCCTCCCACCAGCTCCGGTGGTCCTGTTCTGCAAAAACTCACCACCCTTGAAAAAAGTTGTGATGCAGAGCCAGCCGATCTCACCAAAATCGGCTTCCAAGAGCAGAGTATCCTCTAGGCCAGCTGCCCCCCGAGCCTCAGTCAAGGCGAGAACAGCAATGAGGAAAGTAGCTGCCAGGAAGACCTTGAAGTGCCAAAACCCTACTCCATCTGAAGAAAGTTTGCACGTAAGCTGATCCATACCTTGGCTGATTTCATCTATCCTTCTAGGCTTCTGTAACATGCTTGTATTTCTTTTACAGGCCTCTACTGAAGAAAACTCTAGCGAGGAGACACAGTCCAGTCGAAGGGGCTCGAGCTCGGGTGACTCTGGGAAAACCACCACGCAGAGCCAGCAAGACTTGCCATCGTCGGCTTCCAAGAAAAGGTCAGCTCCTAAACCAGCTGCTTCCCAAGCTCCAATCAAAGCAGGGCAGGGCGGTCTACGCACAAAGAGCCGATGCATCAAGAGAGCTCGCAAGGAACCGCAAACTTCTTCATTAAACCAGGAGATTTCGAACGTAATTACCCTCCATACTCTCCCTGGCTCATATTTCATGCTATCCCATTACTGTTCCCATCGGCTAACCACTTCCTTCGCAGGCTGATGACACCTCTAGTGGGGAAGTCGACGAGGTACTGATGCCATCCGCCACCCTGGACCTAGCAACTTCTAAAAGTGTAGCTGACAAGGTTGTCAACTTGGCCAAGCCCTCAGCAGAAACACAAGAGCCGATCACCTCGTCATCGGCTGTTCCTCTGGTCTTAGGAGAGGTATACTCCCTTCCCTTAGCTCTACCCTTCTCTTTCGCTGTATACTGACGTTGTTCTTATTGTTTGTCAGGGTTATGACCTCTCGAGCTTGCTAACGTTCGACCCTGAATCCATCGAACCGGCTATTGCTAAAGCAAGTGAAGAGTCAGGACCCAGCGCTACACATGGTCAACTCCAGCATCTCAAGGCCCTGCTCTCCACCTCCATTGAGACATTGGTTGAAAACCCCGAGGAAGTGAAGAGCATTTTTGAAGACATCCAGCCTCATCTCCCGGTGACGTTGCAGGTGAAACTCTGGCCAGTTGTGACTCTGTCTGCCTACAGGTCAAGGGTGAAATTGGCTCGTCAGAGAATCGACCTACGCCACGCCCAGCTTCCGTTGAAAGCCGATATTGCAGACAAATGCCAGCGGCTTAATGAGAAAAAGGCAGCTTTGGACGCCAAAACTGACACCTCTGTCAGCACTGCTGAACTCGAGACCTTGCGAAAGGAGTTGGAGGACCTTGAAGAGAGGGTCCGGGCAACCAAACAGCTCATCCAAGATAAGGAAGCTCTTATTGCCCACTCCCACGAGGAAGCAGAAGGCCTCAAAGCTGAACTGAAGACTGATCTGGCCGAAATACGCGCCCTGAACAAGCAGCTGGTGACAGGCAAGGACGAAGATGATGAGGCCGAGATCGCCGAGGTGGATCGTGTTCGTGCTGACGCCCTCCATGCCCTTGAGGCATTCCTTCAGTAGAGCCTCTTTATGTAACCTGATAACTGCTCAATTGAGCTTGTACCTCTAGATTCGATGGCTGTGCATCGGCTTTTTAGTTCTAAAGTCGATGTCAGTGCATCTGCTGTACTTGTATCCTGTTATTTTGTATATATATTTTTTTACTGGCCGATTTCGTGCATCGGCCCCATATTTCATTGTCCGTTATTCCATATTAGGTGCCCCCCGAGCCAAATCTTTCAAGTAATTGAAGATATCGACTCTCCAGTTATCTGATTCCAGGAACTTGTACTTGAACATCGGCTAGGTTTTGCTGACGAATGTTGGTCGTGGCTTATCCCCAGGACCAATGTCAATCTCTTCTATCTCATCAGCTGATGTAAACCCATACCCTAGCTTTCCGTCGCCTGCTATATCGATGTTGAACACAGGTAAAACGTATGGCGAGGATAATTTTGGCCGATTGCTGGAATCGGCCTCCGTGTTGATTGTATTGCTCAATGAAGGTTTACGACTTGTTTGTGCTCCACTACGGGAGGGAGTCTCCCTGCTACGACTACGTGACATGCTTGAGGTGAGATCATTGCTTTTTATTTTTTGGGGCCGATCGCAGGGATCGGCCTTGCCACGTATGTCGATTGATGTTGCTCTTGCTACTCTGTCAGGCCGGTGGATAAGACCAGCCTCACCCCGTTTTTTGTAACCTCGATGCGCTCACAGCCGTCCAAACTGACTCCAGAGAGCGGATCTTGGTCTTCCGAGTCCCAAATATTCATGCCGGCTATGGAGACCTCGATCGAATCATCTGCATGCACGACCTCCACCTCATCTCCATCCCACTGTATCAGGCATTGGTGCATCGTGGATGGAATGCAGCAGTTGGCGTGAATCCAATCCCTCCCTAGCAGGACATCGTAGGTGCTTTTGCTGTCGACGATGAAGAATGATGTAGGGATGGTTTTTCGGCCTACGGTTAGATCCACGTTCAGAACGCCTTGTGTATCTGATGCTTGGCCGTTGAAGTCGCTTAGTGTGACGTCGGTTTTGATCAAATCTGCGTTAGAGCGTCCCAAACGCCGTAGCATGGAGTATGGCATTATGTTGACTGCCGCTCCCGTGTCGACCAACATCTTGCCAACAGGCTGCCCATTGATATAACCTTTTAGGTACAAGGCCTTCAAATGTTTGTAGCCCTTCTCTCGCGGCTTTTCAAAGATAACTAGCCGTGGACCGCAGTCAAACTGTGCTATCGGCACTTCTTCAGTTCCTGGGGCACGAAACTCCGACGGAAGTATGAACACCATATTTGTGCCAGCCGACGTACTCACATCGGCTTTCACCTGCTTGGGGCGCCATTCCTTCTTCTGTGGACGACTCTCCTCGTCCAGAGTTTGCTGAATTTTCACGGCCAGATCGGGCCGCGCTTTCCTCAACGTGTGCAGGTATTGCGCCTCGGCTTGCTCCAAGCTACGTAGCCGCTGAACCCTACGCTTCTGGGAGTGGCTGAGTCCATCAGGACACCACCTTGGCCGGTGGTATCTATCCTCTTCTTCATCTTCTGACTCCTCAAAGTCTTCATCTTGAGATGACTCAGCTCATTTGTTCTGTCGTGGGAGAGGCCCTAGACGCTTGAAAACTGAAACTTCTCCTGCGTACTTCTTCTGCTGTCTACACTCTGGGCAATTGTCGATTGTAGGCAATCGGCTCATTCCTGAATCCCAGCAGTGCTTAAAGAAAGGACAGTCCCAGTGTCTATCCATGTCTTCCTGCTCCCTCGACTTCCGCTTAGTGTGGCGCTCATATCCTTCGTCGTCTCTATTATACCGACAGTATCTTCCATTGTCCACGTCAGACCGACGATACCTTTCGTCTTCTCTGTCGTACCTCTGACGATGGTCATACTAACGCTCATACTTGGTAAGGAGATGTGCGGAGAATGGTCGTTGATATCGCACGCTTCTCACTTGTTCCTCGGTGAGGTACCGTCTGTCATCATATCGGGGCCGGTCTCGTGGGCCGGCCTCCTCCTTTTCCTTGCCGCGGGAATGACTGCTTTCTTCTTTATCCTTGCCATGGTGGTGTACAGGCCCTACCATGTTAACATCGAACGAGGAATCTACCCGACGCCTCGCAGAGTGATTGAGTTCCACCATGTTGACACCAGGAAACGGATCTGTGTCCACTTTCATGGTAAACTGCCCAAAGATCAATCGGCCTTGTTCTATCGCCATTTGGATCTGCCGACGAAACTCTTTGCAGTCATTGGTGGCACGGGTGAACGAGTGATGCCACCTGCAGTACGGTCTCCCGTTCATTTCTTGCGCCGTAGGGATTTTATGGCCTTCGGGTAACTTCAACTGTTTTTCCTTAAGCAATAAATCAAATATCTGCTTAGCCTTGCTCACATCGAAGTCAAACCCTTTTGCAGGCCCTTGTTGTTTCACCCATTTGCAGGACACGGGAGCTGCCCCCCGAGCCCATTCAGCCACGGCTACTTCCAGGTCTCCTGCAGAATCCTCAGCTTCTTCTATCTCGACCAGGCCTACCGGACGCTTAAACTTGTCCTGGTACAATTCAGGGTGGCGCCCCTCATACGATGTTAGTTTTTGGACCATGTGCGACAGTGAATTGTACTCTACTTGGAAAGCCAGATCCTTGATCGGCGTTGCGAGTCCCAATGCTGCCAGATCGACTGCTTCTTTCTCAGTTAAACGAATCGAATAACATCGGTTCCTAACAACCCTGAAACGTTGAATGTATTCCGACACCGTTTCTCCCCGCTTCTGCCGCACCTGCGTGAGATCGGCAATGCCAGCCTCGGTAGCTTCTGAGTGGTATTGGACATGAAACTGCTCTTCCAGTTGCTTCCACGTCCGGACTGAGTTTGGTGGCAATGAGGTGTACCACCCAAAAGCCGATCCCGTGAGAGATTGCGCAAAAAACCTCACACATAGCGGATCTGATGCTGAAATCATGCCCAACTGTGCCAAATATCGGCTCACGTGCTCGATCGAGCTAGACCCTTCTGATCCATTGAACTTTGAGAATTCAGGGAGCCGATATTTGGGTGGCAGCGGGATCAAATCATACTCGTCGGGGTACGGCTTGGAATAGCCGATTGTTTTCCTCTTCGGCAGGATGCCGAACTGGTCTCTCAAGATGGTACTGATTTGTTCCATGGTATGAGCTGCAGGGACCGAGCTCTCATGACTCGTTCCGGTAGCATATTTAGCTAGCCATGCCTGTTTATCGGCGTCTGCTCCAGAAATCCCTGCTGGTGCAATCTGGTTCGTGCGCGCCAAGGTACTGCAGTCCGGCACGTATGTGCACACGTATCCATGTGGGATCTCTTTAGGCGGCTCATACAGGAATTCGCAATCGCCAGGATCGCCTCCCACCTTGTAGACGATGTACGCCGGTGAACCCTGTGGCTCTGGAGCTGCAAGCGCGAACGACAGCGGCGGTCTGGTCTGGAACGGTATTTCTCCCTGGTGTGTCCCTAGGGTAGGTCCTGACAGAGAGTACTGATGCTTCATGATTTCCTGCACCACGCGAACCGCAACGCGCTCGAAAGCGTTCACCAAGCTCTCAGAATGACGGTGTAGAGAATGAGCGACCATGTAATTAACTTCCTGGCGCAGCGCTCTGGTGCGTTCCTCTGAAGGGGTAGACAGGTCTACTTCATCAAGAACGCCTTCGGGGGAGAACCCTTTCCACCTGATGCCATGTGAGCGGGTCTTCGTGAAGGAGCCGATGAGATCGGCTTCCAAGAAGGCTTTAATCTCATTGTATTTCTTCTTGTGCTCCTCAGGCAGATCTGCGTACGTGACTGGTTCGCCCACCACCTCATCTGCAGATTTGGACATAGTTGCTGTAGATGTCGACGTAGTTGTTGTAGAGTGTCCCACCGGGCGTGCCAGAATGTGTTGCCTGCCAAAACCCACCGGCGAGCACCGACGAGCAACACGGAGAGCCGGGAGGCTCCCAGCACTTCTGGAGGGCCCTGGTCCCTCGGGCGACGGCCCGCAATGCTCTGGCACACGTCCTAGCGGTTGCAAGGGCGTGCCACCTGACCTATACCTGGTCAGGAAGGTGATGGATTGCTTCAATTAGTTTCCTGCATGGCAAACACGTAAACATTAAATACGAGCCCCGATCGGCTCTTAGGTTGCCCTGTGGATCGGCTCAAAGAGTCGATTGCCCCATGGTTCACGTTGGATTTACAATAACATGGGGATCCTGCTTTATCAATATAAAGTTAAACCAATCTACGATAGTCTAGGGTTTTCACCGCATAACCGGAACATCCTACGCGTAGTTGAGCCTAGCAGATACGAAAGATGATGGAAAACCAGTCCTAAAAGAGGCCTAAAAACCAACATGAAGTCGATTCCCGGAACAATCCCTTCTAGGACCAGCAAACTATACCTTACGTACTACCGGATCGTTCAACCAGTTTGCAAGGCCTAACCATGCAGATATTAAACTAATCCTTGTAGAACAAGGAACAACTATAACAGATCGGATCTACTAAACAAAGATTAAGCAAGATGCTGCCCTTACACCCAAGATAGGTGTAAGGGTAGCTAGACATTGAGGGGCAGCGTAGCTAAACAAGCATATCATAAAAGCATCGACATAAGCCCCAAAACATCTACAATAAGGGTGTCGCTCGCCATCAAAAAGGCTTCAGCACGAGCAACACCAATAACGAATAAACTGATACTGCCTAGATCGCGAGATGCGATCTAGGCAGCATGTTGCTTACCCGGGAGAAACCCTCGAAACAAGGGGTGGCGATGCGCCTAGATTGGTTTGTTGTGAACGTGATCGTCCTCCTTTCTCAATAACCCTAGGTACATATTTATAGTCCGTAGACCTCTAATTTGGGAATAAACCTAACCGTGTAGGAGCTAAACTCTATCTCTTAATTCTAACAAAGTCTACCATAATGTACAAATACAAGGGAAATCTGGCCCAAACTCTCGTACAAGGCCGATTCAGAAATATTATACGTGCACATCCTCTAAGCTCATCTCAATCACGGCCCACCTCTTGATCCGGTCGAAATCTGGTGATAGCAGACGCCCCTGATGATCTCCAGGCGTGCATTGATGTCTACGGGTGCTTCTATTCTTGTAGACAGTGTTGGGCCTCCAAGAGCAGAGGTTTGTAGAATAGCATCAAGTTTCCCTTAAGTGGATCACCCAAGGTTTATCGAACTCAGGGAGGAAGAGGTAAAAGATATCCCTCTCATGCAACCCTGCAACCACAAAGCAAGAAGTCTCTTGTGTCCCCAACACACCTAATAGGTGCACTAGTTCGGCGAAGAGATAGTGAAATACAGGTGGTATGAATAAATGCGAGCAGTAGCAACGGCGCCAGAAAAGTGCTTGCTGGTGTGCAGTTGATGGTAGTAAAATTGCAGGAAGTAAAGATGCAGTAAAACAGTAAACAAGCAGCGATAGCAGTATTTAGGAACAAGGCCTAGGGATCATACTTTCACTAGTGGACACTCTCAACATTGATCACATAACAGAATAAATAGATAGATGCTAGACTCTACACCCTCTTGTTGGATGATGAACACCACTAACTGTGTAGGATTACACGAACCCTCAATGCCGGAGTTAACAAGCTCCACAATATTCAATGTTCATATTTAAATAACCTTAGAGTGCATAACAGATCAACATAACCAAACCAAGTACTAACATAGCATGCACACTGTCACCTTCACACTACGAAAGGAGGAATAGATCGCATCAATACTATCATAGCAATAGTTAGCTTCATAATCTACAAGAGATCACAATCATAGCCTACACCAAGTACTACACGATGCACACACTGTCACCATTACACCGTGCAGGAGGAATAAACTACTTTAATAACATCACTAGAGTAGCACACAGATATATTGTGATACAAAACACATTGCAATCATAAAGAGATATAAATAAGCACTTCACTATGCCATTCATAACAGTGAATAAGTATTCTGTGAAATATAGCCTAAGAGACCCACACGGTGCACACACTGTCACCTTTACACACGTGGGACAAGGAGTCTCCGGAGATCACATAAGTAAAACCCACTTGACTAGCATAATGACATCTAGATTACAAGCATCATCATATGAATCTCAATCATGTAAGGCAGCTCATGAGATTATTGTATTGAAGCATATAGGAGAGAGATTAACCACATAGCTACCGGTACAGCCCCGAGCCTCGATGGAGAACTACTCCCTCCTCATGGGAGACAGCAGCGTTGATGAAGATGGCGGTGGTGTTGATGGAGGAGCCTTTCGGGGGCACTTCCCCGTCCCGGCGGCGTGCCGGAACAGAGACTCCTGTCCCCCAGATCTTGGCTTCGCGATGGCGGCGGCTCTGGAAGGTTTCTCGTACCGTGGCTTTTTCCGTATCGTGTTTTAGGTCAGGGACCTTTATATAGGCGAAGAGGCGGCGTCAGAAGGTCAACGAGGCGACGACACAACAGGGGGGCGCGGGCCCCCCTTTGGCCGTGCCGGCCTACTGTTTGGTGGGTCTGTGGCCCCCCTCTGGCGGCTATCGGGTGTTCTGGAAGCTTCATGCAATCCTAAGATGTTGGGCGTTGATTTCGTCCGATTCCGAGAATATTTCCTTACTAGGATTTCTGAAATCGAAAACAGCAACTGGCTCTTCGGCCTCTCGTCAATAGGTTAGTGCCGAAATATGCATAAATATGACATAAAGTATGCATAAAACATGTAGATATCATCAATAATGTGGCATGGAACATAAGAAATTATCGATATGTCGGAGATGTATCAGCATCCCCAAGCTTAGTTTCTGCTCGTCCCGAGCAGGTAAACGATAACAAAGATAATTTCTGGAGTGACATGCCATCATAACCTTGATCATACTATTGTAAGCATATGTAATGAAAGCAGCGATCAAAACAATGGTAATGACATGAGTAAACAACTGAATCATAAAGCAAAGACTTTTCATGAATAGTACTTTCAAGACAAGCATCAATAAGTCTTGCATAAGAGTTAACTCATAAAGCAATAAATTCATAGTAAAGGTATTGAAGCAACACAAAGGAAGATTAAGTTTCAGCGGTTGCTTTCAACTTATAACATGTATATCTCATGGATAGTTGTCAATGCAAAGTAATATAACAAGTGCAATATGCAAGTATGTAGGAATCAATGCACAGTTCACACAAGTGTTTGCTTCTTGAGATGGAGAGAAATAGGTGAACTGACTCAACATAAAGTAAAAGAAAGGCCCTTCGCAGAGGGAAGCATGGATTAAATCATGTGCTAGAGCTTTCTAAGTTTTGAAATCATATAGAGAGCATAAAAGTAAAGTTTTGAGAGGTGTTTGTTGTTGTCAACGAATGGTAGTGGGCACTCTAACCCCCTTGCCAAACAGACTTTCAAAGAGCGGCTCCCATGAAGGACGTTATCTCTACCAGCAAGGTAGATCATCCCTCTTCTCTTTTGTTTACACATGTATTTTAGTTTTATTTATGGATGACACTCTGTTGAATGATAGAGAGGGAGAGAGATATGCGGAATATGATGGATGTTGTATTGCGCCTCATGGGTGAGTATATATAGTGGTACAAGACTTGGAGGCTAAGATAGCTCTCCTAGAGATATGGTAGGTAGAGATTACAAATCCTAAACTACCTAATATACCTATACCAAATATATCTCTAACACTCCCCCGCAGTCGTAGCGGTAGTGACGTGAACAACAGTAGCGTCGCGGACGGTCAGACTGGAGAGAAGCCGAAGGTAGGAACCAACGGGCTGACACTCCCCCGCAGTCATAGCGGGAGCGTCGTGGACGGAGTTGCGTCGCGGATGCTTGGACTGTAGAGGAAGCTGGTGAGGCGCATGCGAGGTGGTAGCCCTTTATGCCGATGTCGAGGTAGCCGAGAGTGTGGGTGCTGCAACCTTGGTCGAGGGAGCCGCGCGAGGGATTGCCGTGGTCGATGTCGTGGCCGGGTGCCGGTGTCGATGTAGCCGCAGGCGAGGTGGTGTGCGAGGAGAGTGACGGTGACGCGCCGAGGCAGTCGTGGAGATGGTCGATGCCAAAGTCGATGCAGTCTGGGCCGTCGAGGACGAAGTGCAACTCCGGTTTTGCCAGAACCAGGCGCACGTCGGGGACGAAGGCATACTCCGGTTTTGCCAGAACCGAGTACGCATAGAAGAACTCGGCGGTGACGCGTTGAGGCAGTCGTAGAGGCGATGCCGATGAAGACGTCATCGAAGCCGATGAAGACGAGGCGCCGTTCCGAGCTTGCCAGGCCCGGGGACGCGTCAGGGACGAATGCACGTACCGGTGTTGCCAGTACTGGGCGTGCGGGGGTAGGGAACATTACAAAGTGCGCGCCATGTCGGAGTAGACTAGTAGAGGAGGTCTCGACGACGGGTGTCGGAGTAGAAGAGCAGGTGGTGTAGTCGGGGAAGAGGCGAGTCTCGACGACGGGTGTCGGAGTAGAGAAGCTGGTGACGTAGTCGGGGAAGAGGCGAGGACGCTGGCGGCAAAGCTATAGTGTACGAAGACGTAGAAGGCGGCTAACCCAGCGGTGACCAGGGGTGGTCATGCTGGACGCCAAGACGGGCATTGTGGTGATCGGCGAGCCCAGCGCGACCTGAAGTGATTGGCGAGCCCAGCGGCGACCTGAGGTGGAGGCGCGGCGGTACACGAAGTAGGCGAGGAAGACCCGGTGGCGTGACGAAGACCATGCGCGGACGGAGGCGACCCGCGCCGAAGGGGCGGCGCTGTGGTGGCCTCGGACGTCGATGCGCGGGGAACGGCGAAGGTGACCACGTGCGGCGACGCCACGGCCTGAGGGGCCGGCGGAGCTGCAAGGCGCGAGTCGTTGCAGCGGCGGGACGCCACCAGCGATGTACGCGCCTCAGAAGGCGCGTCGTTGGCTAGCAGCGTGGACCAAAGGCGGCGGCGCTGCGACCCGAAGGGGCGACGCAGCGGCAACCCGATGTTCAATCGGTGGTAGGCGCGTGCTCGGGGACGTGCTTGGCGTAGACGTGCGCGGGGTTAGTTGATCAGACCGACGGCGGCACGATACGCGCCATGGCGTGGACGACGCGCAGATCGGAGTCGATGGCGGCATTGTCGATGTAGTCCCGGTCGATGGCGACGAAGACGGACAGGCGATGGAGACCGCGCGAGCAAGAACAACCTGATGCGATGCACGTAGGGGCGCCCCGTGTGCAGCGCGTGCGGCTGTGCCGTGCGGTTGATGGCCGGTGCAGGTCGATGCCGTTGTCGGAGTAGAGGCGCAAGAGGACGACGGCGATGGGCGACTCAATCCGATCAATGATCGGTAAACCAAAAAAGAAAAACACCGGTCGAGCGACCGGCGACGCAAAAAGAAAACCAATCTACGGATTGGAAAAAAAATGACTCGTGGGCAGCGGATCAACAGATCGGCGGACGAACCCTCATACGGGTTGCGCGGCCCCCGGAGTAGATCATGGAGATCGACCTCCCCGGGGGCGGCGCGGAAACTTTGCGGCGGCTAGGTCAAGGAGCGTGCCGCTCTGATACCATGTTGAAGGATAGAGAGGGAGAGAGATATGCGGAATATGATGGATGTTGTATTGCGCCTCATGGGTGAGTATATATAGTGGTACAAGACTTGGAGGCTAAGATAGCTCTCCTAGAGATATGGTAGGTAGAGATTACAAATCCTAAACTACCTAATATACCTATACCAAATATATCTCTAACACACTCCTCCCAACCTTTTGCTTACACAAGCCATGGCTAACCGAATCCTCGGGTGCCTTCCAACATTCACATACCATGAAGGAGTGTCTATTTGCAAAATTAAGTTGCTTACTTATGAATCAGAGCAAAACATGTGAAGAGAATTATTAATGAAGGTTGATTAATTGAGGGCTGGGAACCCCGCGCCAGCTCTTTTTGCAAAATTATTGGATAAGCGGATGAAGCCACTAGTCCATTGGTGAAAGTTGCCCAACAATAATGAAAGATAGACACCACACACTTCCTCATGAGCTATAAAACATTGACACAAATCAGAGGTGATAAATTTTGAATTATTTAAAGGTAGCACTCAAGCAATTTACTTTGGAATGGCGGAGAAATACCATGTAGTAGGTAGGTATGGTGGACACAAATGGCATAGTGGTTGGCTCAAGGATTTTGGATGCATGAGAAGTATTCCCTCTCGATACAAGGCTTAGGCTAGCAAGGCTATTTGAAACAAACACAAGGATGAACCGGTGCAGCAAAACTCACATAAAAGACATATTGTAAACATTATAAGACTCTACACCGTCTTCCTTGTTGTTCAAACTCTTTACTAGAAATTATCTAGACCTTAGAGAGACCAATTATGCAAACCAAATTTTAGCAAGCTCTATGTATTTCTTCATTAATAGGTGCAAAGTATATGATGCAAGAGCTTAAGCATGAGCACAACAATTGCCAAGTATCACATTATCCAAGACATTTTACCAATTACTACATGTAGCATTTTCCGTTTCCAACCATATAACAATGAACGAAGCAGTTTCAACCTTCGCCATGAACATTAAAAGCTAAGAACACATGTGTTCATATGAACCAGCGGAGCGTGTCTCTCTCCCACACAAACATTTATTCAAACAAAAACAAAAACAAAAACAAACAGATGCTCCAGGTAAAGTACATAAGATGTGACCGAATAAAAATATAGTTTCAAGGGAGGAACCTGATAAATTTGTCGATGAAGAAGGGGATGCCTTGGGCATCCCCAAGCTTAGAAGCTTGAGTCTTCTTGAAATATGCAGGGATGAACCGCAGGGGCATCCCCAAGCTTAGAATCTTCACTCTTCTTGATCATAGTATATCATCCTCCTCTCTTGACCCTTGAAAACTTCCTCCACACCAAACTCAAAACAAACTCATTAGAGGGTTAGTGCATAATCAAAAATTCACATGTTCAGAGGTGACACAATCATTCTTAACACTTCTGGATATTGCACAAAGCTACTGGACGTTAATGGAACAAAGAAATCCATCCAACACAGCAAAACAGGCAATGCGAAATAAAAGGCAGAATCTGTCAAAACAGAACAGTCCGTAAAGACGAATTTTATTGAGGCACCAGACTTGCTCAAATGAAAATGTTCAAATTGAATGAAAGTTGCGTACATATCTGAGGATTACTCACATAAATTGGCATAATTTTCTGAGTTACCTACAGAGAATTAGGCCCAGATTCGTGACAGCAAGAAATCTGTTTCTGCGCAGTAATCCAAATCTAGTATGAACCTTACTATCAAAGACTTTACTTGGCACAACAATGCAACAAAACTAAGATAAGGAGAGGTTTCTACAGTAGTAACAACTTCAAGACTCAAATATAAAACAAAATTGCTGTAGTAAAATAAACACATGGGTTATCTCCCAAGAAGTGCTTTCTTTATAGCCATTAAGATGGGCTCAGCAGTTTTACTGATGCACTCCCAAGAAACAAGAGTTGAAGCAAAAGAGAGCATCAAGAAGCAAATTCAAAACACATTTAAGTCTAACCCACTTCCTATGCATAGGAATCTTGTAAATAAACAAATTCATGAAGCATAATGCAACAAGCATAGAAAGATAAAACAAGTGCAGCTTCAAGATTTTCAGCATATAGAGAGGTGTTTTAGTAACATGAAAATTTCTACAACCATATTTTCCTCTCTCATAATAATATCCAGTGGCATCATGAACAAACTCAACAATATAAGTATCACATAAAGCATTCTTATTCACATGCATAAAAGTATCATTACTCTCCACATAAGCATAATCAGTTTTATGAGTTGTAGTGGGAGCAAATTCAACAAAGTAGCTATCATTATTATTCTCATCATCAAATATAGGAGGCATAGTATAATCACAATAAAATTTACTCTCCATAGTAGGTGGCACCAAAAGACCACTATCATTATAATCATCATAAATAGGAGGCAAAGTATCATCAAAGAAAATTTTCTCCTCAAAACTTGGGGGACTAAAAAGATCATGAAAACCAGCTTCCCCAAGCTTAGAACTTTCTATATCATTATCAACAATGGTGTTCAAAGCGTTCATACTAATATTAATACCAGCATGCAAATAAGGTTCCATAGGTTTTTTAATTTTCGCATCAAACCATCCATGTCTTAAATCAGGAAATAGAATAAGAAGCTCATTGTTGTCCATTATGCCTAACTAGTGTAAACAAGAAACAAAAAGATGCAATTGCAGGATCTAAAGGAAATAGCTTCGAGCACACACACAATGGCAACTGAAAAGTACTTTACCTGGGACCGGAGTATGAGTGCCTTTTACCTTTCCTCCCCGGCAACGGCGCCAGAAAAGTGCTTGATGTCTACGGGTGCTTCTATTCTTGTAGACAGTGTTGGGCCTCCAAGAGCAGAGGTTTGTAGAACAGCAGTAAGTTTCCCTTAAGTGGATCACCCAAGGTTTATCGAACTCAGGGAGGAAGAGGTCAAAGATATCCCTCTCATGCAACCCTCCAACCACAAAGCAAGAAGTCTCTTGTGTCCCCAACACACCTAATAGGTGCACTAGTTCGGCGAAGAGATAGTGAAATACAGGTGGTATGAATAAATGCGAGCAGTAGCAACGGCGCCAGAAAAGTGCTTGCTGGCGTGCAGTTGATGGTAGTAAAATTGCAGGAAGTAAAGATGCATTAAAACAGTAAACAAGCAGCGATAGCAGTATTTAGGAACAAGGCCTAGGGATCATACTTTCACTAGTGGACACTCTCAACATTGATCACATAACAGAATAAATAGATAGATGCTAGACTCTACACCCTCTTGTTGGATGATGAACACCACTAACTGTGTAGGATTACACGAACCCTCAATGCCGGAGTTAACAAGCTCCACAATATTCAATGTTCATATTTAAATAACCTTAGAGTGCATAACAGATCAACATAACCAAACCAAGTACTAACATAGCATGCACACTGTCACCTTCACACTACGAAAGGAGGAATAGATCACATCAATACTATCATAGCAATAGTTAACTTCATAATCTACAAGAGATCACAAACATAGCCTACGCCAAGTACTACACGATGCGCACACTGTCACCATTACACCGTGCAGGAGGAATAAACTACTTTAATAACATCACTAGAGTAGCACACAGATATATTGTGATACAAAACACATTGCAATCATAAAGAGATATAAATAAGCACTTCACTATGCCATTCATAACAGTGAATAAGTATTCTGTGAAATATAGCCTAAGAGACCCACACGGTGCACACACTGTCACCTTTACACACGTGGGACAAGGAGTCTCCGGAGATCACATAAGTAAAACCCACTTGACTAGCGTAATGACATCTAGATTACAAGCATCATCATATGAATCTCAATCATGTAAGGCAGCTCATGAGATTATTGTATTGAAGCACATAGGAGAGAGATTAACCACATAGCTACCGGTACAGCCCCGAGCCTCGATGGAGAACTACTCCCTCCTCATGGGAGATAGCAGCGTTGATGAAGATGGCGGTGGTGTTGATGGAGGAGCCTTCCGGGGGCACTTCCCCATCCCGGCGGCGTGCCGAAACAGAGACTCCTGTCCCCCAGATCTTGGCTTCGCGATGGCGGCGGCTCTGGAAGGTTTCTCGTACCGTGGCTTTTTCCGTATTGTGTTTTAGGTCAGGGACCTTTATATAGGCGAAGAGGCGGCGTCAGAAGGTCAACGAGGCAACGACACAACAGGGGGGCGCGGGCCCCCCTTGGCCGCGCCGGCCTACTGTTTGGTGGGCCTATGGCCCCCCTCTGGTGGCTCTCGGGTGTTCTGGAAGCTTCATGCAATCCGAAGATGCTGGGCGTTGATTTCGTCCGATTCCGAGAATATTTCCTTACTAGGATTTCTGAAACCAAAAACAGCAGAAAACAGCAACTGGCTCTTCGGCATCTCGTCAACAGGTTAGTGCCGGAAAATGCATAAATATGACATAAAGTATGCATAAAACATGTAGATATCATCAATAATGTGGCATGGAACATAAGAAATTATCGATATGTCGGAGACGTATCATGCATCCGCTTCAACGCAAAGCTGTGTACTCGGTCCACGGCCTCCTTCTGTAGGCTGGATAATCTCAGGTGCAGGACCTTCGTCTATGAAAGGCTTGTCATCAGTACCATCCACAGGTGCATCAGGGCTGGGTGGTCTTGAGACTACCCGGACGCCACTGATGATCTCTGGGCGTGCATCCACTTCAACGCAAAGCTGTGTACTCGGTCCACGGCCTCCTTCTGTAGGCTGGATAATCTCAGGTGCAGGACCTTCGTCTATGAAAGGCCCGTCATCAGTACCATCCACAGGTGCATCAAACTGAGATTCATCTTCAAATCTCCCATCAAACTGAGAGACCTCTTCAACTCTATGCTTCTGCAATTAGTACATCAACAGATTAGACAAACATCTAAGGGATGCAACCTGAACAAATGCCGTTTTACATATTTACCTTCTCATACGGCACAGACACATGTCCCAGAGCTGAAACCCGGTTCTGAAGCAAGCGCTTTTTCTCTCCTTCCCGTCCATCCATCTGCAACAAGTTAAATTTGAGTAGTAACCTTGCACAGCAATGCAAACTATTGATCGAAACAGCGGCAGCATCAATATAAATAATTAACTACATATGCCAGCACACATACAGTGTGAGCAAGATCTGCTTCTCCCGCTGAAGGATCATTATGTGGTTCACCATGATAAACCCACCTAACATATGTGCGGTCCATCCCAAAAATGTGTAAATGATCTTCCACTACATGGTGAGGCCTCTTCTCACCATTCATACATGTGCAGCGCGGGCAATACACGTCCAGGTCGTGACCTTCATGAGCTCTAATAAACCCCATAAAGGGTTGAACACCATTTATATATGAAGGGGAACATAAGTGTCCATGCAGTATCCAAGTTCTTTCCATCTGTTTAATTATGAGATACAATGGTTGGTGATTAATTTAAGGCGAAGTAGGAAATGTATATCCATCGAGTACAAAACTATACTAGTACATGATTATGCATTTCAGCAATCATGTCGAGTACAAATAAAAAATGCCCATCGACATTTTAGCAAACAGATCGTGTACAAATCTCTGCCATGGCATTTCAGCAAATTAACGGATCGAGTACAGAACTGACTCTATATGCCCACGCAAATGAACAAATTGATCGAGGACAAATTGAGCGGAAAACTATAAAGTGCCAATTAGTTCGAGCATACTGACGATTTTTTTAGCAACATCAAGAAAATATAAATCGTTAGGCCGTCTTGCCCGATGCATGATTGAGCTATAGATAGCAACCCTACCGTGGATCAACTTGACCACCGGTGCGTCTCGAGAAGAACGACGGGGAGGGGAAGCTTCTTCTTCACACGGACAGGACGGGGAGGGGAAGCTCTTCGCACGGACGGGGATAAGTTGTGTAGCGGTGGGTGCGGGGTCATGCGGTCGGGCCGCCCGGTAGGTGGTGTTTAATGGAGTTGCGTGTGTAATTTGCCGTGCACAAGGTTGAGGAATAGGCGGTTCCCTTTGCCGCGCGCACAATTCAAACTATCCCGCCCATGTAGTTTAAATTCGCCCTATTTTCGTTAAATCGACATAAAGTCATGTGAGTGGGTGCAAATTAGCAAAGTTGCTTGAAAAATAGTAAAACTCTGGAATTATCCTTTAAATATGCTCTACTTCGTGTGAAAATCGGGGTGTGGAGGCATGTTGAGCTGTTTTATTTGTACCTTCTTCATTAAAACTCCCATTTTATGCACTTTGGATGGAAAGAAATCATTTGTACATAAATTTTGACAACGCCATTAGCAAACATTAATTGTTTTACATGCCAAGATGCACCCATCCACCAAATATGGGGCAAAAGTTTATCACAATCTAGATATATATGTATAATTAGTGAGGGACCCCTTTTGATTTTGTGCAATTTCCACTAATTAGCTAGAGAGAAGGGGTCAGTTAATTAGGCCATGTTAGGGGCTATGTGTTTTAGATTAGGGTTCTGTGGATTCAAATACAACTTCTATATTTGTGTGCTATGATTAATCAAAACTAGACCGATCGACTGCGCACACATTATTAGAGGCACATGCCTTTGCGCACAAAGTGCATGTGTGTGTTGTTGGCCACCAATGAGAGAGCGGCGAGAGAGCGATTGAAATCTCCAAATTAAACACATATATAAGCATACATGGTTAGGCCATGCATGCATATTTATTATATATATTGTGAGGCAAATAAATTAAAGTGCATGTGTATATATATAAGTGTGTTTCTTGGCCACCAACGATATATAGATCGAGAGAGAGAGATTGAAATATATATATCCCCAAGAATATCTTCAAACATGTATTGAAATATATGCACGAATGATATGCAAGGTATGCCATGCGCACATGCACACTAATTATATATATTATGAGACAACTTAATCAAATGTGTTTTCATTCGAGATCGAGAACTTGTCAAAAATCAAGTTAATTAATTTATCAGCGCTAATTAGTTGGTCGCCTACTTGATGCGCAATTAAGTGTCGTTGGCCTATATATATGTAGGGTTTAGGGTTTAGGGTTAGCTAGCTAGGGTTTTAGGGTTAGGGTTTACGGTCTAGGGTTTAGGGTTTAGGGTCTAGGGTTTAGGGTTTAGTGTTTAGGGTGTTTAGGGTGTACATTTAGGGTTTATGGTCTAGGGTTTAGGGTCTAGTGTTTAGGGTGTTTAGGGTGTACATTTAGGGTATAATTCGGGATTAGGGATTATGGTTTTAGGGTTTAAGGTTTAGGGATCAACGATCGAGTGCGCACACACATTATTAGAGGCACCTGCGCCTTTGCGCATATAGTGCATGCGTATATATATAAGTGTGTTTCTTGGCCACCAACGATATATAGATCGAGATAACAGAGAGATTTAAATATATATATATCCCCAAGAATATGTTCAAAACTATATTGAAATATATGCACGAATCAAGTTAATTAATTTATCAGCGCTAATTAGTTGGTCGCCTGCTTGATGCGCAATTAAGTGTCGTTGGCCTATATATGTAGGGTTTAGGGTTTAGGGTTAGCTAGGGGTTAGGGTTAGGGTTAGGGTTTAGGGTTTAGGGTTTAGGGTTTAGTGTTTAGGGTTTAGGGTTTAGGGTTTAGGGCTTTAGGGTTTAGGGTTTAGTGTTTAGGGTGTTTAGGGGGTGTATATTTAGGGTATAATTAGGGATTAGGGATTAGGGTTTTAGGGTTTAAGGTTTAGGGATCATCGATCGAGTGCACACACACATTATTAGAGGCACCCGCGCCTTTGCGCATAAAGTGCATGCGTATATATAAGTGTGTTTTTTGGCCACCAAAGATATATATATAGATCGAGAGAGAGAGATTGAACTATATATATTTATCCCCAAGAATATGTTCAGATATATATTGAAATATATCCACGAATGATATGTGCAAGGTATGCCATGCGCGCATGCACACTAATTGTATATATATTATGAGGCAACTTAATCAAATGTGTTTTCATTCGAGAGAACTTGTCAAGATTCAAGTTAATTAATTTATCAGCGCTAATTAGTTGGTCGCTTGCTTGATGCGCAATTAAGTGTCGTTGGCCTATATATATATGTAGGGTTTAATTAGGGTTTAGGGTTTAGGATTAGCTAGCTAGGGTTTTATGGTTAGGGTCAGGGTTAAGGTTAATTAATTAGGGTTTAGGGTCTAGGGTTTAGGGTTTAGGGTTTAGGGTTTGGGGTTTGGGGTTTAGTGTTTAGGGTTTAGGGTCTAGGGTTAGGGTTAGGGTTTAGGGTTTAGGGTGTAGTGTTTAGGGTTTAGGGTCTAGGGTTTAGGGTTTAGTGTTTAGGGTGTTTAGGGTGTACGTTTAGGGTATAATTAGGGATTAGGGATTAGGGTTTTAGGGTTTAAGGTTTAGGGATCATTGATCGAGTGCACACACACATTATTAGAGGCACCCGCGCCTTTGAGCATAAAGTGCATGCGTATATATAAGTGTGTTTTTTAGCCACCAACGATATATATAGATCGAGAGAGAAAGATTGAAATATATATATTTATCCCCAAGAATATGTTCAGATATATATTGAAATATATGCACGAATGATATGTGCAAGGTATGCCATGCGCGCATGCACACTAATTGTATATATATTATGAGGCAACTTAATCAAATGTGTTTTCATTCGAGAGAACTTGTCAAGATTCAACAAGTTAATTAATTTATCAGCGCTAATTAGTTGGTCGCCTGCTTGATGCGCAATTAAGTGTCGTTGGCCTATATATGTAGGGTTTAGGGTTTAGGGTTAGCTAGGGGTTAGGGTTAGGGTTAGGGTTTAGGGTTTAGGGTTTAGTGTTTAGGGTTTAGGGTTTAGGGTTTAGGGCTTTAGGGTTTAGGGTTTAGTGTTTAAGGTGTTTAGGGGGTGTATGTTTAGGGTATAATTAGGGATTAGGGTTTTAGGGTTTAAGGTTTAGGGATCATCGATCGAGTGCACACACACATTATTAGAGGCACCCGCGCCTTTGCGCATAAAGTGCATGCGTATATATAAGTGTGTTTTTTGGCCACCAACGATATATATATAGATTGAGAGAGAAAGATTGAAATATATATATTTATCCCCAAGAATATGTTCAGATATATATTGAAATATATGCACAAATGATATGTGCAAGGTATGCCATGCGCGCATGCACACTAATTGTATATATATTATGAGGCAACTTAATCAAATGTGTTTTCATTCGAGAGAACTTGTCAAGATTTAAGCTAATTAATTTATCAACGCTAATTAGTTGGTCGCCTGCTTGATGCGCAATTAAGTGTCGTTGGCCTATATATATATATGTAGGGTTTAATTAGGGTTTAGGGTTTAGGATTAGCTAGCTAGGGTTTTAGGGTTAGGGTTAGGGTTAAGGTTAATTAATTAGGGTTTAGGGTCTACGGTTTAGGGTTTAGGGTTTAAGGTTTGGGGTTTGGGGTTTGGGGTTTGGGGTTTAGTGTTTAGGGTTTAGGGTCTAGGGTTAGGGTTTAGGGTTTAGGGTTTAGGGTTTAGGGTTTAGGGTCTAGGGTTTAGGGTTTAGTGTTTAGGGTCTAGGGTCTAGGGTTTAGTGTTTAGGGTGTTTAGGGTGTACGTTTAGGGTATAATTAGGGATTATGGATTAGGGTTTAAGGTTTAGGGATCATCGATCGAGTGCACACACACATTATTAGAGGCACCCGTGCCTTTGAGCATAAAGTGCATGCGTATATATAAGTGTGTTTTTTGGCCACCAACGATATATATATAGATCGAGAGAGAAAGATTGAAATATATATATTTATCCCCAAGAATATGTTCAGATATATATTGAAATAAATGCACGAATGATATGTGCAAGGTATGCCATGCGCGCATGCACACTAATTGTATATATATTATGAGGCAACTTAATCAAATGTGTTTTCATTCGAGAGAACTTGTCAAGATTCAACAAGTTAATTAATTTATCAGCGCTAATTAGTTGGTCGCCTGCTTGATGCGCAATTTAGTGTCGTTGGCCTATATATATGTAGGGTTTAATTAGGGTTTAGGATTTCGGATTAGCTAGCTAGGGTTTTAGGGTTAGGGTTAGGGTTAAGGTTAATTAATTAGGGTTTAGGGTCTAGGGTTTAGGGTTTAGGGTTTGGGGTTTTGGGTTTGGGGTTTAGTGTTTAGGGTTTAGGGTTTAGGGTTTAGGGTTTAGGGTTTAGGGTGTAGTGTTTAGGGTTTAGGGTCTAGGGTTTAGGGTTTAGTGTTTAGGGTGTTTAGGGTGTACGTTTAGGGTATAATTAGGGATTAGGGATTAGGGTTTTTGGGTTTAAGGTTTAGGGATCATCATCGATCGAGCTAATGCACACACACATTATTAGAGGCACCCGCGCCTTTGCGCATAAAATGCATGCGTATATATAAGTGTGTTTTTTGGCCACCAACGATATATATATAGATCGAGAGAGAAAGATTGAAATATATATATTTATCCCCAAGAATATGTTCAGATATATATTGAAATATATGCACAAATGATATGTGCAAGGTATGCCATGCGCGCATGCACACTAATTGTATATATATTATGAGGCAACTTAATCAAATGTGTTTTCATTCGAGAGAACTTGTCAAGATTCAAGTTAATTAATTTATCAGCGCTAATTAGTTGGTCGCCTGTTTGATGCGCAATTAAGTGTCGTTGTCCTATATATATGTAGTATTAGGATTTAGGGTTAGGGTTAGGGTTAAGGTTAATTAATTAGGGTTTAGGGTTTGGGGTTTAGTGTTTAGGGTTTAAGGTCTAGGGTTAGGGTTTAGGGTTTAGTACGTGTTTAGGGTTTATGGTTTAGGGTTTAGGGTCTAGGGTTTAGGGTTTAGTGTTTAGGGTGTTTAGGGTGTACTTTTAGGGTTTAATTAGGGATTAGGGATTAAGGTTTTATGGTTTAAGGTTTAGGGATCATCGATCGAGTGCACACACACATTATTAGAGGCACTCACGCCTTGGCGCATAAAGTGCATGCGTATATATATATATAAAAATGTGTTTCTTGGCCACACCAACGATATATAGATCTAGAGAGAGATTGAAATATATTTAGTGTTTAGGGTTTAGGGTCTAGCTAGGGTTAGGGTTTGGTGTTTAGTGTTTAGGGTTTAGGGTATAGGGTATAGGCCGGGTTTAGTGTTTAGGGTGTTTAGGGTGTATGTTTAGGGTATAATTAGGGATCAGGGATTAGGGTTTTAGGGTTTAAGGTTTAGGGATCATCGATCGAGCTAGTGCACACACACGTTATTAGATGCACCCGCGCCTTTGCGCATAAAGTGCATGCGTATATATATATATAAGTGAGTTTCTTGGCCACCAACGATATATAGATCGAGATAAGAGAGAGATTGAAATATATATATATCCCCAAGAATATGTTCAAATATATATTGAAATATATGCACGAATGATATGCAAGGTATGCCATGCGCACACATGCACACTAATTATATATATTATGAGACAAGTTAATCAAATTTGTTTTTCATTCGAGATCGAGAACTTGTCAAAAATCAAGTTAATTATATTATCAGCGCTAATTAGTTGGTCGCCTGCTTGATGCGCAATTAAGTGTCGTTGGCCTATATATGTAGGGTTTAATTAGGGTTTAGGGTTGTTAGCTAGGGGTTAGGGTTAGGGTTAGGGTTTAGGGGTTTAGGGGTTTAGGGTTTAGGGTTTAGTGTTTAGGGTTTAGGGTTTAGGGTCTAAGGTTTAGGGTTTAGTGTTTAGGGTGTTTAGGGTGTACGTTTAGGGTATAATTAGGGATTAGGGTTTAAGGTTTAGGGATCATCGATCGAGTGCACACACACACATTATTAGAGGCACCCGCGCCAATTTGTGCGTAAAGTGCATGCGTATATATAAGTGTGTTTCTTGGCCACCAACGATATATAGATCTAGAGAGAGATTGAAATATATTTAGGGTTTAGGGTTTAGGGTCGTTTAGGGTCTAGGGTTAGGGTTTAGTGTTTAGGGTTTAGGGAGGTTTAGGGTCTAGGGTTTAGGGTTTAGTGTTTAGGGTGTTTAGGGTGTCTGTTTAGGGTATAATAAGGGATCAGGGATTAGGGTTTTAGGGTTTAAGGTTTAGGGATATCATCGATCGAGCTAGTGCACACACACATTATTAGAGGCACCCGCGCCTTTGCGCATAAAGTACATGTGTATATATATAAGTGTGTTTCTTGGCCACCAACGATATATAGATCTAGAGAGAGATTGAAATATATTTAGGGTTTAGGGTTTAGGGTTTAGGGTTTATTAGGGTCTAGGGTTAGGGTTTAGTGTGTAGTGTTTAGGGTTTAGGGTTTAGGGTTTAGGGTCTAGGGTTTAGGGTTTAGTGTTTAGGGTGTTTAGGGTGTACGTTTAAGGTATAATTAGGGATCATGGATTAGGGTTTTAGGGTTTAAGGTTTAGGGATCATCGATCGAGCTAGTGCACACACACATTATTAGAGGCACCCGCGCCTTTGCGCATAAAGTGCATGCGTATATATATAATAAGTGTGTTTCTTGGCCACCAACGATATATATAGATCGAGAGAGAGATTGAAATATATATATATATCCCCAAGAATATGTTCAGATATATATTGAGATATATATATGCACGAATGATATGTGCATGGTATGCCATGCGCGCATGCACACTAATTGTATATATATTATGAGGCAACTTAATCAAATGTGTTTTCATTCGAGAGAACTTGTCAAGATTCAAGTTAATTAATTTATCAGCGCTAATTATTTGGTCGCCTGCTTGATGCGCAATTAAGTGTCGTTGGCCTATATATATATATGTAGTGTTTAATTAGGGTTTAGGTTTCAGGGTTAGCTAGCTAGGGTTTTAGGGTTAGGGTTAGGGTTAATTAGGGTTTAGGGTCTAGGGTTTATGGTTTAGGGTTTAGTACGTGTTTAGGGTTTAGGGTCTAGGGTTAGGGTTTAGAGTTTAGTGTTTAGGGTTTAGGGTTTAGGGTCTAGGGTTTAGGGTTTAGTGTTTAGGGTGTTTAGGGTGTACGGTTAGGGTATAATTATGGATTAGGGTTTTAGGGTTTAAGGTTTAGGGATCATCGATCGAGTGCACACACACATTATTTATTAGAGGCACCCACGCCTTTGCGCATAAAGTGCATGCGTATATATATAAGTAAGTTTCTTGGCCACCAACGATATATAGATCTAGAGAGAGATTGAAATATATTTAGGGTTTATGGTTTAGGGTTTAGGGTTCAGGGTCAAGTGTTGGGGTTAAGGGTTTAGGGTCTAGTGTTTAGGGTTTAGGGTATAGGGAGTAGTGTTTAGGGTTTAGGGTCTAGGGTTTAGTGTTTAGGGTGTTTAGGGTGTATGTTTAGGGTATAATTAGGGATTAGGGTTTTAGGGTTTAAGGTTTAGGGATCATCGATCGAGTGCACACACACATTATTAGAGGCACCCGCGCCTTTGCGCATAAAGTGCATGCGTATATATATAAGTGTCTTTCTTGTCCACCAACGATATATAGATCGAGAGATAGAGATTGAAATCCCTAAGAATATGTTCAAATATACGCACACACATGAATTATTAGAGGCACCCGCGCCTTTGCGCATAAAGTGCATGCATATGTGTGTTGTTCTGGCCACCAATGATAGATCGAGAGAGATAGATAGATTGAAATCCCCAAGAATTAGAGGACCCCTTGCACAAGTGTTGGCCATCTATGTATAATATGAATCCCAATAATGTTCATACATGATAGGGCATATGTGTGAAGCAATTTTTTTTCGAGAACTTGTAAAGATTCAAATTTATCAGTGCTAATGGAAACTAGTGCACATTAGAGGACCCCCTTGCACACGTGTTGGCCATCTATGTATAGTTTGAATCCAAATAATGTTCATACATGATAGGCTATATGTGAATCAATTTTTTCTTCCAAGAACTTGTCAAGATTCAAATTTATCGGTGCTAATGGAAACTAATGCGCACTAGACGAGCCCCTTGCGCAAGTGCTGGCCATTACATATAGTTTAAAACTCAAGAATGTTCATACATGATAGGCCATATGTGCAAAGGAATTTTTTTCCCGTGAACTTGTCAAAATTCAAGTTTATCGGTGCAAATGGAAACTAGTCCAAAAAATTACATAGAGGTCCAAGAGAACTAGACAATAACTAATAGTACTTGCAACTTTACAAAAAGGACCCCAAAACATATAGAAGAAAATCAATCGAGTCCTTCTGGACCGCACATCAGATCTCTGCTCCGCATCCTTTACAGCAACTCCGTCGCCGGGGACGCACCACTTGGGACGGTGTCACCGGTAGTCGCCAGGACGAAGGAGAAGAAGGGCCTCAGCAACGGCACATTGGCTCTGAGAAGGGCCGCTGAAAGGCCAAGATGTTCACGGGCAAGACGGATGACGCCGTCGTATGCCCCGAGCTTGTGAACGTTAGCAGCTTGACTTCCCCATTGGCCAGATCTGAAGCACTGACCAAAGCAAGCCTCACCGTTAGCGCCAACACCTTGATGGCACCAGATCAGGGTTTGGCCGGCAAGATCCGCCAGATTCACCGTAGGCCAGATCTGAAGCCGATGATGAGATCCCCGACTCCATTGCGCCATTCTGCTCATGGGAAACACTGGATCTAAGCTTACAACAACATGAACTCCCTCGGATCCAAATTAACTGACTCAACTTTGCTTATCTAAATATGGATGTATCCACACATGTTTTTACTCGAGATACATACACGTCTAAGGAAAGTTGAATCAATTAATTTAGTTTGGAGGGTGTACGATATACAGAGAGAAGTTGGCCTCGTCTCCGGCCGGCGAGGCTGCCGGAGAGAAGGGGGAGAGGAGCCAGGGGAGTGGGAGAGACTCGAGAGAGAAAGAGAAGAGGAAGAAATGAGAGCTCCCTGGGGAAGAACATTATTTTTGTCGTTCTGCTCGTAGCTTGAAACTGAAAATTTCGGCCACGCGCCAAATCATCCCGCCGCATCCATTCGAAAATCCCGTGACCAGTTTTACCCTTTTAACCCTGGTCCGGAAGCTACAACCCACCGACCATGGAGGGCTCATTCAGTAACAATGAAATATCTTGCCTAGATCCCGAACCCTCCCCACAGGCCCACACCCACCCACCAACCATTCGCCCCATTAGCTAAAAAATACTCTCACACGCCAAAGCTCTGACTCTCTACAGTACTAGATCTGCTTCACCGCCGGCATACTCCTCCACAGCGTAGCCTTGATCGTGTTGGCTGTCCATCCACCTGATCCGCTCCCCCGCCACCCTCGCCACCGACGGATCTGCTTCACCGTCGACCTCGCCACTGACGGATCTGCTTCACCGCCGATCTCTCCACCGACGGATCTGCTTCACCGCCGACCTCATCCACAGCGTAGCAATCAACGCCTTTCCTGTCGACGCACAGGATCCTGTCCAACGGAACCGTGTCTACTTCACAGCCCCCCCCCCTCCACAGAAGCCGATCTATTCCACCGACTACCTCGGCGCAACGGCTGTATCAACTTCACCGAATCCCTTACCAGCCAACCAGATCTGCTTCACTAATGCCCGCTTCTACTGAAACAGGGTTGACTCATCGTCTCCCGCGTTCGCCGCCGCTGGAATGCAAGTTTCCACCCCCGTCCACCCCGCCGCAGCTTGGTTAGTACGCTGGCCCGTTAGATCATGGTGTTTCTTTAGCCATGTTTTGTGTAGTTATTTGCAGATCTCATATGCCATTAAATTTCTTGATATGTTACTTCGCATGAAGTTCGTTTAAATATTGTACAGTACCAAAGCATTATCCGGTCGCTACCATCCTGTTCATTCTACTGACACCTGTGTGCATCCACATATTTATAGGGGACCCATTCATTTGCTGCCAACTGTTTTTGTACTGCATGCTATTCCTTTTATAGTCATGCTATGGGCATTTCCAATCTGGTTGTTCTTGTACCACGTCATTAGCTCACCGCTAGCTGCTAGCTGTTTTCTCGTGTCTGCTATTCTCACACTGCTTTTATAATCATGCTATGTGCATTTCCAATCTGCTTGCTCTTATACCTCGTCTTTAGCTTATAGCCATTTTTTTCCATGAATGCTCCTGTCGCACAGCTTGTATAGTTATTGATGCGTGCATGTCTGGTCTTTGTATTATCGTAGACTAACTTGTCAATGTTATTTTTCCTAGGGATTGATCATGCGAACCACTTATTAGAATATCCAACATTAACAGCGGGGACGCTAGGGAAGGTTGGAATCTGAGTTCTTGGTTGGTAACTTTGGCAGTTTACTTCCGTTATTATCTATAACCTATATGCATTGTTCCTTATGCAAGAGATAAACACTTGGAACCCTGCCATAGCAATGCCATCCATGCTTTACTATGTTTCTGCCTATTTGATATGCTTGTCTTGGAGCAACTGCGAAGGTGATTTGAACCTGACATTTGGTCATTCTTAATGCCAGTTTACTTTATGTGGAAAACCTTGGCATTACCCTACTCTAAATCTGAATGTCTGAAATTCGTATCTCATGCAAAGCAACATATATTTGGTTTTAATCTGATATCTGGTAAATATTGGCTTATTCATTTGGCAGCTCAAGTTTTTTGTTATTTGAAACCAGCTGACTTGGTCTTAAATGTGATATCTAAACACAGATTAAGGACAATGGAGCAGGAGGATTAGCATTTCACTTGATGGCTGAACCTAAAATGACAGGCATGTCGACCACGACTAGTGCACGCAAGAGAAGGACCTGCAATGAGCCAAGATGTTCTGCTACATGCTGTTATATCTGATCTCTACATTGCGTAATACATGTTTGAATAGTTAATTGTTGTAACTATTTTTGCAATATTACCAGAATGCAGTTTTAGTGAAGCAGTCATCATTAGAAGATAGTCGCCAAAGCGACCCTGTGCAACATTATGATGTAAGTCTGCTTAGTACAAGTTCCATACATTGTCTTATTTATGCAACTTGTTATTATCTTATATCTACATTGCATAATAAATGTTTGAATATTTCACTGTTGTAACTATGTTTGCAATATTACTAGAATGCAGTTGTAATGAAGAAGTCCTTAGTAGAAGATAGAGCGCAAAAAAGGTTCCGGCGTGAGCCTATGCAACGATATAATGTAAGTCTACGCTTAGTACTTGTGACTATCTCATATCGACAATGCTTAATACATGTTTGCATAGTTCATCGTTTAACTCTCTTTGCATTATTATCAGAATGCAGTTCTGATGAAGCAATCTTCATTAGAAGAGAGGCCCACAAAAAGTTCTGATCTTTGTTCTGATGCATCCTCTCATAGCCGTCAACCTAGACCATTCTTTTCATCAAACAGTGAACATCTCAAGGCTGTACTTTATAAAAGACATGGTATTGCTGCTTTAAGGTCTGTAGCTGATATGTTGACCAAGAGTACACAAGATTCAATCAAGGCGATTGCCAAATGTCAACGTGTTATTGATGATGCTAATAGAAGTCCTCAATGATTCTATGTAATTTTTTTATTTGGGCACATTAATTGCCTTGTAATTTTCCTAGTTATTTTATTTGTGTATGTAATTGTGTGTATCATTGATATCAGATTTTAGGCTCATGAAATTTAATGCAAGTTGACTAGTCAAACAACCAGGGCCCTATAACAGATTGGGCCGGCCCATTAACAGTAGTGTGGGACCCACTTTCATTTTGGGTCGGCTCACTTACTTACTGGGCCGGCCCGTTAACAGGAAAGTGGGACCCACCTGTGCTTTTGGCCCGGCCCACTGTCTTGTTGGGCCGGCCCACTTGCTACATGATGGACCTCACATACTAAATGGGCCGGCCCTTTAAGAGGAAAGTGGGACCCACCTGTGTTTTTGGCCCGGCCCACTAGCGTGTTGGGCCGGCCCACTTGCTATATGGTGGACCCCTGTTATCACCAGAATTTGACCGGATCAGAGGTGGGCCGCGATTGGAGATGGGCTTGAAGAATATACATGGAAGGAATACGTGAATCGGCCTTTATATGCAAAGTTTGGGCTAGTTGGCCCGTGTATCTGTAACATAGTAGGATACGTGTCGGTTAGTTAGAGTTTGCCTCGTGCACGGTTGGGATTATTCCCACGTTAGAAAGTCTACGGACTATAAATATGTATCTAGGGTTTATGAAATAAACAACAACCAACGTTCAACCAACAAATCAATCTCGGCGCATCGCCAACTCCTTCGTCTCGAGGGTTTCTACCGGTAAGCAACATGCTGCCTAGATCGCATCTTGCGATCTAGGCAGCACAAGCTCCACGTTGTTCATGCGTTGCTCGTACTGAAGCCTTGTTGATGGCGAGCAGCGTAGTTATCATAGATGTGTTAGGGTTAGCATAGTTCTTCGCGTAACATGCTATCGTAGTGCAACCCTTGCATGTCTAGCCGCCCTCACACCTATCTTAGGTGTGGGGGCGGCACCCCGCTTGATCATTATTTAGTAGATCTGATCCGTTACGATTGCTCCTTGTTCTACAAGGATTAGTTTAATATCTGCAATAGTTAGGCCTTACAAAGGGGTGGAGGATCCAGCGGCACGTAGGGTGTCGTTCGCTGGCCCTAAACAGGATGTTCCGTGGATCAACCTTGTGTTGGTTTTTAGGCCTTGTTTAGGATCGGCTTACGATCACCGTGCGTGGCCGCGAGGCCCAACCGTGAGTAGGATGATCCGATTATGCGGTGAAAACCCTAAATCGTCGTAGATCTCATTAGCTTTATCTTGATCAAGCAGGACCACCATATATTCGTGCACCTCGTACGAATCATGGGTGGATCGGCTCCCTGAGCCGATTCACAGGATAACCTGAGAGCCGATCGAGGCTCGTATTTAATGTTTACGTGTATGCCATGCAGGAAACTAAGCGAGGCATCTCCATCACCTTCGACCGGGTATAGGTCGGTGGCACGCCCTGCATCAGCATCGGACGTGTGACCAGAACGCTTTGCGGGCCGTCGCTCGGAGGGACCTCAGCCAGCCGCAGCTCTAGGTTGTTCCCGGCTCTACGGTGTTGCCCGTCGCTGCCCGCCGGTGGGTTTCTGACGACAACAACCCCACATACTAAATGGGCCGGCCCTTTAACTGGAAAGTGGGACCCACCTGTGCTTTTGGCCCGGCCCACTATCTTGTTAGGCCGACCCACTTGCTATATGGTGGACCCCACATACTAAATGGGCCGGCCCTTTAACTGGAAAGTGGGACCCACCTGTGTTTATGGCCCGGCCCACTATCTTGTTGGGCTGGCCCACTTGCTATATGGTGGACCCCACATACTAAATGGGCTGGCCCATTAACAGGAAAGTGGGACCCACCTGTGCTTTGGCCGACGCGGCTTGGTGGGCCGGCCCATTTGATCTAATGTGGACCCCACGTACTAAATGGGCCGGCCCGATAGCAGGAAAGTGGGACCCACATGGTAATTGGGCCGGCCCAATAACTTCTTGGGCCGGCCCACTTGCTTTAAGGTGGACCCCACTTGGTAAATGGGCCGGCCCGATAACATGAAAGTGGGTCCCACATGTTTTGTGGGCCGGCCCTTTTGCCTGTTGACCGGTCAAATGAGTGCATTCGGCCCGGCCCACATGCTTAGTGGGCCGGCCCATTAATGTTTTGACCAGTCAACCTTAGAGGTTAGGCCCGGCCCACGTAACTAATGGACCAGCGCAGCTATATAGTTGACCGGTCAAACTAAGTCAGCTGGCCCGGCCCGCAAACTTAATGGGCTGGCCCTCTTAAGACGTGGCAGGCCTCGTGTGGGCCTACCATCTACCACGGGGTTTCAGCCGGTTAACGCCGTTAACTGCCAGTTAACGGCGTCTACCACGTGTCAGTTTGCATGACGTCAGCAGTCAACGGGCTCCCGGAAACATTTCTGCAACGGTCCGATTTTCCGTGGCGGAAGGGCGCCCAAGCGCGACGGACCGAAAAAATCGTCGTAGGACTTTGCCTGACGCACTTTAGACAACAGAACCCATATCGTCGGGTTAGGCCCATAGGCGACGAAAAATACCCCTTAGCGGACGATTTTGAGACGTTGTCTATCAGAACTTTTCTTGTAGTGTATGTCTGTCTAGAAGGTCATGTGTTGGAAATTTGAGGTGATTTAGAGGTGGTCGAAAAAATCACATTGTTAGAAAAGCTGGTTTGAGGACCAAACGGTCGGTCCTTAAAAAAAGTGATTTTTTCGACCATGTCCAAATGACCCCAATTTTGGTATACATGATTACATACATGTAACAAATAGAAATATGTTGAAATTTTCCCAAATTTTGAAGTTTAGAGTGTCACTTTATGCTAAATTCCGAGGTTTTCATCTGACATTCAACCGGGCATTATAAAAATAAAAAAATTCAAAAAATGTAAAAACTTCACAATCTATCTATGTTTGTCTATAAGGTCATGTGTAGGAAATTTGAGGTGATTTAGAGGTCGTCGAAAAAATCACGTTGTTAGAAAAGCTGGTTTGAGTGAGACCAAACGGTGTGTCCTTAAAAAAAGTGATTTTTTCGACCATGTCCAAATGACCCCAATTTTGGCATACATGATGACATACATGTAACAAATAGAAATATGTGGAAATGTTCCCAAAATTTGAAGTTTACAGTGTCACTTTATGCTAAATTCCGAGGTTTTCATCTAAAATTCAACCGGGCATTATAAAAATAAAAAAATTCAAAAAATGTAAAAACTTCACAATCTATCTATGTCTGTCTATAAGGTCATGTGTAGGAAATTTGAGGTGATTTAGAGGTGGTCGAAAAAATCACGTTGTTAGAAAAGCTGGTTTGAGTGAGACCAAACGGTCTGTCCTTAAAAAAAGTGATTTTTTCGACCATGTCCAAATGATCCCAATTTTGGCATACATGATGATATACATGTAACAAATAGAAATATGTGGAAATGTTCCCAAAATTTGAAGTTTAGAGTGTCACTTTATGCTAAATTCCGAGGTTTTCATCTGAAATTCAACCGAGCATTATAAAAAAAAATTCAAAAAAAATGTAAAAACTTCACAATCTATCTCTGTCTGTCTATAAGGTCATGTGTAGGAAATTTGAGGTGATTTAGAGCTGGTCGAAAAAATCACGTTGTTAGAAAAGTTGGTTTGAGTGAGACCAAACGGTCTGTCCTTAAAAAAGTGATTTTTTCGACCATGTCCAAATGACCCCAATTTTGGCATACATGGAGGCAGTGGGATCGCCCACCTCCTTGCTCTCAGGTTCACCACCGTCGAGGGCAAGGTGTACCGCCGCCACCTCGCCCAGCCCCGCGAGCCGCTGCTGCGGTTGCGGGTCCGCTCGGTATCACCGGGGGCATAAGCTGATAGGCTCTTCAACCTCTCCACCAAGAGGCATTGGGATCTCCCACCTCCTCTCTCTCGGGTTCACCACCTTCTAGGGCAAGGTGTACCGCCGCCACCTCGCCCAGCCCCGCGAGCCCTGCTGCGCTTGCGGGTCCGCTCGGTATCACCGGGGGCAGAAGCTGATAGGCTCTTCAACCTCTCCACCAAGAGGCATTGGGATCGCCCACCTCCTCGCTCTCGGGTTGTTGCGGTCAAAACCCACCGGCGGGCAGCGACGGGCAACACAGTAGAGCCGGGAACAACTTAGGGCTGCGGCTGGCCCTGGTCCCTCCGAGCGACGGCCCGCAAAGCCTCTGGTACACACGTCCGATGCTAATGCAAGGGCGTGCCACCTGACCTATACCTGGTCAGGAAGGTGATGGAGATGCCGCGCTTAGTTTCCTACATGGCATACACGTAAACATTAAATACGAGCCTCGATCGGCTCTCAGGTTGTCCTGTGAATCGGCTCAAAGAGCCAATCCAACCATGATTCGTACGAGGTGCACGAATATATGGTGGTCCTGCTTGATCAAGATAAAGCTAAAACGATCTACGACGATCTGGGGTTTTCACCGCATAATCGGATCATCCTACTCACGATTGGGCCTCGCGGCCACGCACGGTGATCGTAAGCCGATCCTAGATAGGGCCTAAAAACCAACACGAGGTTGATCCCCGGAACATCCTGTCTAGGACTAGCGAACGACACCCTACGTGCCGCTGGATCCTCCAACCCTTTGTAAGGCCTAACTATTGCAGATGTTAAACTAATCCTTGTAGAACAAGGAGCAACCGTAACGGATCGGATCTACTAAATTATGATCAAGCGGGGTGCCGCCCCCACACCTAAGATAGGTGTGAGGGTGGCTAGATATGCAAGGGTCGCACTACGATAGCATGTTATACGAAGAACTATGCTAACCCTAACACATCTATGATAACTACGTTGCTCGCCATCAAAAAGGCTTCAGTACGAGCAACGCATGAACAACATAAAGCTTCTGCTGCCTAGATCGCAAGATGCGATCTAGGCAGCATGATGCTTACCGGTAGAAACCCTCGAGACGAAGGAGTTGGCGATGCGCCGAGATTGATTTGTTGGTTGAACGTTGGTTGTTGTTTATTCCATAAACCCTAGATACATATTTATAGTCCAGGGGACTTTCTAATTTAGGCGTGCACCTAACCGTGCACGGATAAAACTCTATCTCTTAATCTAAGATGCGATCTACTATATTACAGATATATGGGCAATCTAGCCCAACTTTGCATATAAGGCCGATTCACGTATTTCTTCCGTATATAATCTTTAAGCCCACCTTGATCGCGGCCCACTTCCGACTTGATCAAATTCTGGTGATAACACATGCCCCCCTGGTTTTGGAATTGATAATTCCAAAATCACTCTGTTTTCTCTTCGTCGGGTCATGTCGTGGCAGAGCAGAACCGTCGCAGCATTCTTCATCATGATGCCCTGTCTTCTCAACTATTCCGCGTGATCTGACCGTTGTCTTTGGGCACCGCCTCCTCGGAAACTGCTGTAGCATTGAATTTCTACTATAGCCTCTTTATTTAACCGCTCTGAGCAGTTTGCCACTTCACCACCTTGCTCTGTTCTGGCCATCGGCACCCAAAAAAACCCCCAATCTCCCATAGCCATGTCTTCCTCTTCCACCTCGTCGGTCTTTTCTGACTCCTCCTCATCCCGTGAGCCGACGCCGGAGTGGGGCTCGTTGGCGGCGCACGACATTCTCGCCCCAACGACGTGGGACAAGGAGGAACACGATTCCTCCATCTGGTCTGAGGATGACAAATCCCTGACCGACGGAGAGGGCGACCTTCAATCCCTCGTCGAAGGGGAAGAAGAGGCGGAGAGCGAGGACGACCGCTTCTCCTGGGACGATTTCACCTCCTCCGAGGAAGAGGCGGAGGAGGAGGACGACGACGACGACTCCCTCGAAGGTTACCCACCAGCTAAGCGCCTCCGCACCTGGTGGGACGACGACAGCGATGACGACGATGAGGAAGATGAGGCTCCCGTAGAAGGCTAGGGAAGCTCTGATGAGGAGCCTCTCAGCAGCTGCGCCGGAGGCAGCGACGACGAGGGCAGCAACGGCCCCTAGATTAGGGATCAGTAGTAGTAGTCGGCTTTTGCCCTCCTCTTCCCTGAGCAATCGGCTCTTTCTTTGTAAGAAATCCCTCTATTAATGAAGAAAATATCCCTCCATTAATTTTGCTTCCTTGTCAACTTTGCCGATCGTCGAATGGAGCTGTCGTACAGAGAGCCGATAGCAGAACATCGGCTCGCATTCCGATCTGAGGCCAAGCTGTTGCTTAAACACGCAGTCCAACAGGCCTCAATAGGCCTAATTCTCGTCCAAACCATCGGATTGAACTCCCCAGCAACCCACTAGGAGATTCGTCTCACACATCATGATTTCTGGCCTGAACCGATTCCGTTAACTTGCTAACTTGAGCTTATTCCTCTAGAGTCGATATCAGCGTACCGGCTTTGTTATTCTGAAGTCGATGCCCGTGCATCGGCTGTTTTGCATACTGTTATCTCCGTATGTTTTCTCAAGTCGATGTCTGCGCGTCGGCTGTGATTTTTTTTACTGGCCGATTAAAATCGGCCCCCATATCATATCTTACTGCCCATCATCCCACATGCTTGGGAAATACTTCTTGAGGTGTTGACCATTGACAGCTACTGGGAACTTCTCGCCGTCCAACTCTTCCAACATGTATGCATTACCCTTCAAGGCCTGGACAACTTTGTATGGACCGTGCCAATTAGGAGACCATTTGCCATATGCCTTGTCCCTGGTTCCTAACGGCAACACAGCTTCCCATACTAGATCACCAACTTGAAACTCCTTTGGTCTAACCTTCTTATTGTAGGCACGAGCCACCCTGGCTTTGTTCTCCTTAATCTTCTCCAATGACCAAAGCCTAAGTTCTGTTGCGTCCTCAATAGTGTCACTCATCAAGGCTGCATATTCTTCAGCTGTTAGATCATTCTGAAACGTGACACGTCTTGATCCAGCCGTAATTTCCCAAGGTAATACGGCTTCCTGTCCATAGACAAGCTGGTACGGCGAAGTCTTTATAGCTCCATGGCACGACATGCGGTAGGCCCATAACGCTTCTGATAACTTCTCATGCCAATCCCTAGGGTTCTCGTCAATTTTCCTCTTGATCAGCTTGATTAGGCTCTGATTGGACGCTTCAGCTTGCCCATTAGCTTGAGCATAGTACGGAGATGATCGGATCAGTTTAATCCCCATGTCATCGCAGAACTTCCTGAATTCTTTAGAAACAAAGACCGAACCTCCATCGGTCGTGATAGTTTGGGGAATCCCGAACCTATGAATGACGTGTTCTTTCACAAACTTGATCACATCTTCTGATTTCACCTTTTTCATAGGGACGGCTTCCACCCACTTGGTGAAGTAATCTGTGATAACCAAAATCCATTCATGTTTTTTGCTCGATGCCGGATGGATTTTGCCGATCATATCCATGCCCCACCCCCGAAAAGGCCAAGGCTTGATGATAGGGTTCATCGCCGATCTTTGGTACCATCTGAATCTTCCCGAACATCCGGCACGCTTGGCACCCCCTTGTAATAATTGAAGCAATCTTCAAGCATGGTGGGCCAATAAAACCACGATCGCTTTGATTAGCCACTTCATCTTATGAGCCGAGTGATGAGTTCCACAGCGCCTTCATGCACCTCATGTAAGAGCCGATTAGACTGGTTGGTCCCAGGCACTTGAGTAGCAGCCCTTCCAACGTCTGTAGAACATGTCGTCTCCTATGAGGACATACTTCATGGCTTTGTATCTTATCCGTTTAGGTGCCCCCGAGCGAATCTTTTAAGTAATTAAGGATTTCGGCTCTCCAATCATCCTGTTTCAGGAATTGTACCTGAACTTCCGACCCGTCAGCTATATCTATGTAGCCTGACGCCATTTGTGCGAGATTGTTGGCCTCGGTGTTTTGGGATCTTGGGACCCAATTAAAGTTGATGTACCGAAACTGTGTCATCAACTCACGGCATTCCATCCAATATGGGAAAAGCGATTCACTCTCGCACTTATATTCATCCGTGAGCTGGTTAATCACCAACTTAGAGTCTCCAAAAAGCTCTACTGCTTCCGCCCCGGCTTCCAGTAGAAACTCCATTCCCTTACGTATTGCCTCATATTCTGCTACGTTGTTGGTGCAAGGGGTAGATAATCTGATGGAGAAGGAGTATTCTGCCCCCCGAGGCGACACGAGCAGAATGCCGATGCCACAACCATCGTCGCAAGCCGATCCATCGAAGAACATAGCCCATGCACGTATAGATAGTGCTGCTATATTGGTACTGATCCGTTCAGCGATAAGATCGGCCAACGCTTGTCCCTTGACTGCTTTTGCAGGCTGATACCGGAGATCGAACTCTGACAACGCAAACATCCACTTACCAAGTCCGCCTTTCAAAACAGGGGCCGACAACATGTGCTTGACAACATCTGACTTGCATATGACGATGATCTCTGCCGTCAAAAGGATGTGATGAAGCTTGGTGCAGGTAAAGAACAGGCAGAGGCAAAGTTTCTCGACCTCAGGATATCTTGTCTCTGCGTCCAGCATCCTTCTGCTGAGGTAGAAAACGACCTTTTCAACGCCCTCGTAGAGTTGCACCACTACCGAAGCGATGGATGTGTCAGCTATGCGATAAGTAGATGTAGAACGGCCTGTCTTGCTGGGGCGGAACTAGCACAGGCGGCGTCGTCAGATACCGCTTAATCTCATCAAACGCCTGTTGCTGTTCTGCCCCCCAGTGAAACTCGTCGTCAGATTTAGTTTTCACCAGCGCCATGAACGGCTCGATTCGCCCTGACAGATTAGAGATGAATCGTCGGATGAAATTGATCTTGCCGATGAGACGTTGGAGCTCCTTTTTCGTGGTTGGTGGCTGCATGGTACGCACCGCCTCCTGACTTTTCAGGCCGATCTCAATTCCCCGTTCATGAACCAGAAAACCTAGGAATTGACCAGCCGTCACGCCAAAGGCACACTTTTTCGGATTCATTCTCAGTCCGAATTTCCGAGTTCGGTCTAGGACGCGCCGTAAATCATCCAAGTGTCCCTCCATGGAGACAGATTTGACTACCACGTCGTCGATATAGATCTCCACCAACTTACCGATCAGATCATGAAATATATAATTCATGGCTCGTTGGTACGTTGCACCAGCATTCTTTAACCCAAAGGTCATGACCACATATTCAAACAAGCCTACTGCCCCTGGCACTCTGAATGCGGTCTTGTGAATATCTTCCGGAGCCATGAAGATCTGGTTATAGCCGGCGTTGCCATCCATGAAGCTCAACACCTTGTGGCCAGCAGCGGCATTTATCAACGTTTCTGCCACAGGCATCGGATACTCGTCCTTTGGAGTGGCCCTATTGAGATCTCGGAAATCGATGGCCACACGCCACCGGCCGTCCTTCTTCTCTACAGGAACGATACTGGAGATCCACTCAGCATACCTACATGGCCTGATGAACCCGGCGGCCAACATCTTCTCGATCTCTTTCTTGACTTCTTCCAGAATTTCGGCCCTCATCTGACGTGCTCTTTGTTGGAACGGCCGAAATCCTTTCTTAAGGGGGAGCCGATGTTCAATGATGCTCCTGTCCAACCCAGGCATCTCCGTGTAATCCCATGCAAAGCAATCTGGGTATTCCTTTAACAGAGCTATCATCTGTCCCCTGAGCTGTGGATCTAACTTCTTGCTGATAAAAGTCGGTCGCGGCTTATCCCCAGGACCAATGTCGACTTCCTCTAGCTCATCAGCCGATGTGAACCCATACCCTAGCTTTCCGTCCCCTGTGAGGTCGACGCCACATACTGGGAGAGCAGGTGGTACGGATAATAAGGGCCGATCGCTAGAATCGGCTTCCATCTTGATCATCACCAGGATCTTTTGGCAGTGTCGGGCCGATCGCGTGGAGCAGCTTCTTCCTTATCTTCGCTATGAGAGCAGCTGCCCTCGTCTCTACTCTCATCAGGGAGGTGCCCCTGTTCTACCATGTTGATGTTGACCGAGTATCTTGGCTGGCACCTCCCAGGGTAGGTGTCATTAACCCTGTCAACGGCGCATGACGGTGAATTAGGCACTTCTGGTGCCGCCAATGCGAATGACGACGGTGGACGGGACTGAAGTGGCACTTTTCCTTGGTAGGTCCCGAGAGCTGGTTCTAATAGAGAGTGCTGATACTTCATGACCTCCTTGATCATCCGAACGGCGACATGCTCCAAAGTATTCACCAGGCTCTCAGAATGGCGATGCAACGAGTAAGTCACCATGCCGCTAATCTCCTGGCGCAGGGCCCTGGTACGTTCTTCTGATGGGACGGATAGGTCCACTCCATCGAGCGCGCCTTCCGGTGAGAACCCCTTCCACCTGATGCCATGTGAACGGGTTCTGTGAAATGAGCCGATGAGGTCGGCTTCGAGGATGGCTTTGACCTCGTCATACTTCTTCTTGAGCTCGTCGGTCAGATCCTCGTACGCGACTGGCGTGCCGTCCGCCATCTCAGATGTAGATGGCGATGTGGTTGATGTAGACGATGGTCCCACTGGGCGTGCCAGAATGTGTTGCGGTCAAAACCCACCGGCGGGCAGCGACGGGCAACACAGTAGAGCCGGGAACAACTTAGGGCTGCGGCTGGCCCTGGTCCCTCCGAGCGACGGCCTGCAAAGCCTCTGGTACACACGTCCGATGCTAATGCAAGGGCGTGCCACCTGACCTATACCTGGTCAGGAAGGTGATGGAGATGCCGCGCTTAGTTTCCTGCATGGCATACACGTAAACATTAAATACGAGCCTCGATCGGCTCTTAGGTTGTCCTGTGAATCGGCTCAAAGAGCCGATCCAACCATGATTCGTACGAGGTGCACGAATATATGGTGGTCCTGCTTGATCAAGATAAAGCTAAAACGATCTACGACGATCTGGGGTTTTCACCGCATAATCGGATCATCCTACTCACGATTGGGCCTCGCGGCCACGCACGGTGATCGTAAGCCGATCCTAGATAGGGCCTAAAAACCAACACGAGGTTGATCCCCGGAACATCCTGTCTAGGACTAGCGAACGACACCCTACGTGCCGCTGGATCCTCCAACCCTTTGTAAGGCCTAACTATTGCAGATGTTAAACTAATCCTTGTAGAACATGGAGCAACCGTAACGGATCGGATCTACTAAATTATGATCAAGCGGGGTGCCGCCCCCACACCTAAGATAGGTGTGAGGGCGGCTAGATATGCAAGGGTCGCACTACGATAGCATGTTATACGAAGAACTATGCTAACCCTAACACATCTATGATAACTACGTTGCTCGCCATCAAAAAGGCTTTAGTACGAGCAACGCATGAACAACATAAAGCTTCTGCTGCCTAGATCGCAAGATGCGATCTAGGCAGCATGATGCTTACCGGTAGAAACCCTCGAGACGAAGGAGTTGGCGATGCGCCGAGATTGATTTGTTGGTTGAACGTTGGTTGATGTTTATTCCATAAACCCTAGATACATATTTATAGTCCAGGGGACTTTCTAATTTAGACGTGCACCTAACCGTGCACGGATAAAACTCTATCTCTTAATCTAAGATGCGATCTACTATATTACAGATATATGGGCAATCTAGCCCAACTTTGCATATAAGGCCGATTCACGTATTTCTTCCGTATATAATCTTTAAGCCCACCTTGATCGCGGCCCACTTCCGACTTGGTCAAATTCTGGTGATAACACGGGTTCACCACCGTCGAGGGCAAGGTGTACCGCCGCCACCTCGCCCAGCCCCGCGAGCCGCTGCTGCGCTTGCGGGTCCGCTCGGTATCACCGGCCTGTGTTGCTTTCATAATGGCAAGTGTTGCTTTCATAACTATGTTGCAACCATAATGGCCTGCGTTGCAACCATAATGGCCCTTGTTGCAACCATAAGGTCGCAACATAATGATGAAAGCAACAAAGGCCATTATGGTTGCAACAAAGAACATTATGGTTGCAACACAGGCCACTGTGGTTGCAATATAGTTATGAAAGCAACACATGCCATTATGAAAGCAATACAGGCCAGTGATACCGAGCGGACCCACAAGCGCAGCAGCGGCTCGCGGGGCTGGGCGAGGTGGCGGCGGTACACCTTGCCCTCGACGGTGTTGAACCCGAGAGCGAGGAGGTCGGCGATCCCAATGCCTCTTGGTGGAGAGGTTGAAGAGCCTCTCAGCTTCTGCCCCCGATGGAGAAGGAGAAGATCAACTAGGTGTTTCTGATGCCTGACATATGCTTTATGCAAAATTTATTTCTTCGAGTTAAGTATTCGTGGCACACAACGTCCATAACATGGACGACCACACGCCGATAGCGTGGACGCACCCCACGGATCAGACGCTGAACTGCTTTTTGTGCGTGTAGAGGGGCAGTGTGCGGCCGTTGATACCGACGGAGAAGGAGCTCTGCAGTGAGCAACAAAAACTCACAGAGCCCTGAGGAGATCAAGGCGAAAATCAACCGACTATCGCAGACCCTTGGGCTTGTTTCACTTCAGCTTTTCTTCCATCTATTACTGATAGACTAGATACATGTAACTATGTTACCTTAAATTATCTTCTTGTGATATATAACATCATTTCAAATAGAATTAGAAAATCTTAGTCGACTAGGATATAAACACACCCTAATCAAAAACAGAAAAAAGTATGGCATCATTTTTTTTTTCAATGCCCAGGTGAACACTAGTGGAGAAGAGGCCTTTCGTCCCAAGCAAATGTCCCCGTTTTGAATCAAACCGGGTCCAGTGGGGGCAATGGTCCCGGTTTGTCCGGTTAGTGATACAAACCGGGTGTAAAGACCCATCGGCAGGGCCGGCAGGCTTTTTTGTTGAACAATTTGACTTGTGGACAACAATAACACACGAACGCCGTGCACATTTTATTTTAGGATCGTGCCGACACTAGTGGAAAAGAGGCCTTTCGTCCCAAGCAAATGTCCCCGTTTTGAACCAAACCGGGACCAATGGGGGGCATTGGTCCCGGTTCATCATGAAAACCCTTTAGTCCCGGTTCGTTTGGACCCTTTAGTCCCCCTTCGTATTACGAACCGGGACTAAAGGGTAGACCTTTAGTCCCGATTCGTAATACGAAGGGGGACTAAAGGGTTTTTGCCTCCCTATGCACCTCCACACCCCCACCCCGTGGATCGCCTTTTTTAACACTGTAAAATATAAAAGAAAATGATAGAAAATTCAAAAAATAAAATCTTTTCAGATTCTTGTATGTTATGCAACCTACTATTAGGGAAAATTAACAAATTTGAGTTTTCATTTTTTTTGCAAAAAAGTTCTGAAAAATGGTAAAACCGCAATAACTTTTGCATACGACGTCCAAAAAAAACGTATAATATATCAAAAAAATCCTGGGAAAAAGTTACATCCGATTTCACCCGGGTTTACCCGGTTAGCCAATTTTTAGATTCTCAAAATTCCAAATGAAAATATGAAAGCAGGAAGATTTTAGTTTTTACCAGAAATTCGGAATTTTATATTTTTAAATTTTTAAAAATAATAATTACATCATGCATAAAGATTACTATTACTTAACCATAAAGTTAGCCAATTTTTAGATTTTCAAATTTTCCAATTTGGCAAAAAAATATTAAAAAATAATAAATTAAAAAACTATTATAATACAAATTAAAAAAATTATAATTATAATACCATTACCACAACATGTTATTACGTCATTAGTTTTGTTTATTAAAATAATTATTTGTAATTTGAATAATAAATAAGTGTGACATCGACCAACATGTTAATAGGATTGATATGATACTAGTATCACAACATGTGCGCGAAGCACTTGGAAGCGGGATGGGAAAGAAACTTGGAAGTTAAGCGTGCTAGTGCTGGAGTAGTGGGAGGATGGGTGACCGAGCGGGAAGTTGGACCACAGGTAAGTAATTTGACTATTGATTAAGTGTAGTTAGAAACTAAACTAGTTAAATAACTGAAATACTAGAAATTCTGAAAAAATAGAAAAAAAAGAGGAGCGAAAAATAATTGGACATAACCAAATGGATTAAAAAAAATAACGAAATAACCTTTAGTCCCGGGTCGTGTTACAAACTGGGACTAAAGGTTATTTTCCTCGACGCACGCCAGCAGCCCACGTGGCGGGACCATTAGTCCCGGTTTGTTTTACAACCGGGACTAAAAGGGAGGATCTTTAGTCCCTCCTAATTGGTCCCGGTTTGGAAACCGGGACTAAAGGCCCAAACGAACCGGGATTACAGAGAAAACGGGCGAATGCCAGTAGAATTTTCTTTCAATTTTTTTTTCCGATTAAGACTATAGATACCAATTACATCTAGGATATGGTGTTTTGACTCATAGGTGCAAATGCATCTATTATGAATAATGTATTTAAATTAATTTTTTAAATATCAAAAAATTCTGGAAAAAATATCTAGGTGTACATCTTGATATGCTATGTTTACACAAAAATTTGTGAGAAAAGGGAATTTTTTATGGACTGTGCAAAAAAGACAAAACAACATCTCGTAAAAGGCTATTTTGCTAGATCTGAAATTGTCATTTTTTACACAAGTCACAAAAAATATCATTTTTTTGCGAAATGTTGTGTGTGGACATATAATATCCATATGTATATCTAGATTTTTTGTTCAGATTTTTATAACATTGGTGCACATGACCGAATACACCAAATTCAGCAATCTTCAGGCATTGATCACAAATGAATTTCGCCGGCAGAGCCTTCCGGAACATGACAATCTAGCCAGCCGGATGGGAAGAAGCTTTCGACCGATCTTCACTTGGCGCGAGAGGAAACCGAGGACCACCACCATTATTCCCAAGACTAGCAGCCCCCTCGCCGGTGGTCAAATACCAACCACATCGAAAGACTGAGAGGGCGGACCAGCGCAGCCCATCGGCGTGGCAAGGACAAACACCAGGACCACACCTGCCTAGGTCAACCCGGTCCAGATATTGGCCCAAGACCAAGATCGGATCGAGGCGGCCTAGGGCACCACCGTGCGGGCGGGTGCCTAGCGGCGCACCATCCCCTCCTCGTCGCCGCTCCGGTGGAAGCGCTTAGGCCCCGACCATGACTAGCCGTGCCACCCAAAGCCTTCCGCCGAGGCCCACCAACCCCCATGATACGCGGCCGAGAGACTCCTCTCATACCCACCGCCGTTCTGGATGGGTAGGTGCCGCCATCACCGTCGGTGGCAGCAACGACGGCCAGGACAGGAGCGATGTGAGGGAGGGGGACTTAAGGTTGGGTAGGCAGGGGGCCTCCGGAGTCACCCGAGAGGGAGCTACTCGGGAGGGAGGGAGTGGGACTTGTGAACCTTCTTTGATGTATTTAAAGATCTCTCTCAATATATACCGATGGAGGTGTAATCTTGACCATATGATGGACACCCCTTATATCTAGGGGCTTGTGGGCACCTATAGAACCTTCTCAGGACTCCCATCTGTCCTTTATGAGTCCATCAAATCTTCTCTTGGACGAAATCTTCAAATATGTAAGGAGTTTGAGTCAATCACGTCACATATTTTCAGGATCCAAAACTGCATCTGTACCCTTAAGTAATATAGCAACCAAGGGAGCATCCAAACTCCGATTGGTATGAAATTTATGTCTAAAAGCAAGATAATAAAATTCCCCACAACTTTTTCAATTGGCACTGTTGCATTTCACGCTGTATTCAGGGCCTATCGGGGCAATCTTCAAAAAAAGTATCGTGGGAACAAATTTCAGGAATGACTATATTTGCCTATTTCCTACACAGCAAAAGTAGAAAACAAGAATTTTTTGCACTTTTGCGACTATTAATAGGTTAGTCTCAATAAATATAATAAAATTGTAATATAATAAGTATTTTAATAACATAAACTACAAAGTTAATGCATGCATTTTACATGCATCTGTCAACGATTTGCCCAAGTGGTATGCTGGGTTACCGCAACAGGTTGGTGGTTCCGGTCGCGAAATCCTGTTGGGCGGTTGGAGGTTGGTCAGCTGGTGCCAGCTCATCATCATCATATTTCTCCAAATTCATCGGTGAAACATCATCGAGATCGAGCTCGAATGCCTCTAAGATGGACACTTTGGATCCTGCGTTCCCCTCGAGAGCGATTCCGAACGTGGTTTCCACGTGGTAGACGAAGTGACACATTTGCTTCTGAAATTTCGGCGAAGGTTGGGCGGATATGCATTGGTCTTCCACCATCATGTTCACCAAAGGGGTGGTTTGGGTGGGCTTTGGAAATTTCCAACCTGTGGTGGATCTGGCCAACGGTCGAGCCTGCCTAGATTGATCTTCCGCAAACACATCCTACTCAACGATGGTCCATGTGGGGTTTGATCCGGCAAATCTAGCAGAGCAATTAGTTTCGCTAATGAAGATGTGAATTCCGCCAATGGGGATGACGGAACAGTGGATGGCGTTCTCCTTTGCCGGAACCCAACACTCCTCATTGGGGACGATGGGGATGTTGCCGGCGTAGAGAGGACGTGCCTGATGGAGGCGGTGTCACCGATGCCTGGGATGGCGGATCCCACCTGGATTCGGCCTCCCGGCATCGCTGCCCCCACGGTGGGCGCCAATTTTCGTTGCTATTTTACGAGTCTCCGATGAGGGGAGCCTCGCAGAGGGGAGAGAGAGGGAGAGCCATGGGACGAGGAGTCACCTAGCTCCAGACCTCGCAACGGCGGCGATATCCTACGTGTTGCTATAATTCACTATAATGCAACAGGTGTGCGACTACAATGAGTTGTGTCTTGCCTCAAGGGCTCCCAGGATCTGGCTTATAAAGGCTTCGGATCATGGGTTACAAGGTAGAGATCTTACCGGATACGACAAAGCCTAAACTACACAGGAGATTCCTTGTCGTGCGCATCTCGGATCCAACTGACCTTCATCATGGGCTGGATCCGGCAGCTTGTCTCCGGACCCGATCGTTCCTTCTTTAGTTTCTGGCAACTAGGCCGCCCAGTTGAGCCATATGCCTCACCACCATCTTTGGGCCACCCTGGCTTACTGGAGATAAGGGTCTGTCCGCGGTGTACCTAGTTAGCATATCCACAAAAATGACCATACGGGTAGTCCCGGTCGCCGAGGAATCCCGCGATCCTCCTCCTATTTGTCTCGATCCGGCGCCAAGTGAGCCATCGATCAGAGTGATAGAGTAGGTGGGGTTGGCACGGAGGTTTGGCGGCAGGTACTGCCGCCTGCACTGGATCTCCATGGTCCGCTCTGGCTTGTGCCGAGGCATGGGCAGGACAGGCACCCGACGGTGGGTTGAGCCGCCAGCCACCACCAAGCAGGTGAACGTCCCGCCAGTTCCCGCACGGCATCCAATTGACGTGCATCAGGCGTGCCATATCAATGGCGAGCGGCACCCAGTTCGGCCGATCCTCCTTCTCAAAAACGGTTCATGCAAATTTCTCAACGTGAATTCCCACCATTGTCAAACGAAGGATTGGGACTAAATAGCAAAGTCTCATATCTAATCCCTCCACCAACCCCCTCATCTTAAGTCCCATTCCTCTTCCCATCAATTGCCAAACATGCTGGTCGTAGAACAACCCACCTTATAAGGTGATCTAACTTCCTTCCAACTTTTCACGTGAGACTAAACTTCTCACCTCTTACCACTCCCTAGTGAGTTGGTACCAACTTAGGCTCAAACTTACATGGGCTGCCACAATATGGGCTTGAGATTTATATGAAAATCTAAAATGTAATGTGGGCCACTATATACTATATGTGAACCCAATATTTCAACATCGGCTTCCTTCCCTTAACACATGTACTACTTTGTATGTCTGTGAAGTGCAGGACATCACTATGATCACTTGTGCACTCCACACAGCCGGAGTTCATCACTTCTGCTGCACGAGCCTGGATGCGCCAGGGCGCCCACCCTCACCGCGCAGCCGATGCTTTCGTCTAGTATCTGCTCTATCTTGTACTTGTACCTAAAACCCAGCTCGCCCAGCTTGTCTCTCTCCGATTGCACCCTCACAGATCCTGGGGAGCGTGAAGTAAGGCTCGCGCCCGATAACCGGCGCCACTGCGCTCTCTACCGTCTTGGGCACGTGACTGAGGACAGTGCCTCCCGCGACGAGGCCGCATGGCAGTGTGACAACCTCGAAAGCCGCGCTCTCGCCGTGGTTGTAGGCCAGGAGCTGCTTCTCGAACAGGAGCTTTGACTCTATGTAATTCTGCAGACCACCCAAACCCAACATTGTCACTTCGAGGATAATTTGGCATGAATTTGTAAAGAGCAAGATTGCCATTTTTGCATCTGAAGTTCAGATCAGGTGTCCATGTTTCAATATGAAGAAGGAGAGCACTCGCATCGAAGTGAGGGTTACGGAGAGGGTAATCGACGTCAGGCGCAGTCCAGCAGGATTCACAGATGAAATCTTTGTACACCGCTGCGGTGGCGCTTGAGGACTCTGTCAACGGCGAGGCGGCCGATACGGATACGGTGTGAATGACGCGTTTCACTGTCTTGGATTCCTCGCATAGCCGGAGGATCACTCGGACCGCATCCGCGGCTGCTTCCGCCGCAGTCTTGTACTGACAGCAAAAGATAGTAACACTGAGTATCAACAATACAGCATGAGTAGTTGAGTACTCAACTCTTGAGTTCTGTCCTGAAACTGTATATTTGTGAACAACACCATATATGCTATTCCCCTTTGGAACAGACCAGAAATCAATCTCTCAAGTTGGTGATCAGCATGCTCGGACAGCGAACATATCATGAACTGGTTTTACTGCAGATTAATGGAAACTATCCATGCTACAAATGACAAATTAGAGCGCGTGGTTTTGAGTTTCAGTTTCACTTACCTTAGACGCGGCGGCCTCGTGCGCCAACGGCGTGGCGACGAGGAAGACGAACTGGCATCCGGCGATGGCCGGCGCGAAGCTGGCGGCGTCGTAGAGGAGACCTTGCATTTGTTTGTCGGCTGCCCTCGCCTCTGTCCTCTTTGGAGTGCCATCTCCCCCTCAAGTCGTCCCCATGCGGACACCGATGTTTCGGCCCTACTCGACGCACTCTCAGAAGACTTACCTCCCATGCACCTGGAAGCGCGCAACACAGTCATCCTAGCCCTCTTGTGGACCATCTGGGTGACAAAAATAGATATTTTTACCACTAGTAGAAAACTAGGCTTTCGTCTAGGCCTTTTGTACCGGTTTCCTTACGAACCGGTACTAAAAGTTGCATTAATACCGGTTTCAATGTCTAGGACGCCGACAACCTTTAGTACCAGTTCGTGCGGGACCTTTAGTACTGGTTCATGTCACGAACAGGTGCAAAAGGGTTGGCGTCAGCCGGAAAACCTTTAGTACCGGTTCGTGACACGAACCGGCACTAAAGGTTTCCTGCTACCCACGCACCTCCACCCCCCTGGATCGCATTTTTTTGTTTTGTAAAATATAAAAGAATATGATAGAAAATTCACAAAATAAAATGTTTTCTGATTCTTGTATGTTATGCAACCTACTATTCAGTGAAATTAACAAATTTGAATTTCATCTTTTTTGCATAAAAAAGTTTAGAAAAAGGTAAAATGGCATTAACTTTTGCATACGATGTCGGAAAAAAGCGTATAATATATCAAAATGATCGTGGGAAAAAGTTACATCCAATTCTACCTGGGATTACCCGGTTAGCCAATTTTTAGATTCTCAAAATTCCAAATGGAAATATGAAAGCATGAACATTTTAGTTTTCGCCAGAAATTCAGGATTATATTTTTTTTTTAATTTAACTGAATAATTCTTTCCTGCATAAAGATTACTATTACTTAACCATAAAAGTTAGTAAATTTTTAGATTTACAAATTTTAAAGTTTTAGATTTTGCAAAAAAAATAAAAACTAAAATATATTTACAAAGTAAAAAATAATTAAAAATTTATTGTTTATTTATTTATTCAATATTATTTTTACATCTTTACATTTGTTTATTAAAATAATCATGTGAAATTCAAACAATAAAGAAGTGTGATATCGTGACCAACATGTTAATAGGATTGATATGATACTATTATCAATAACATGCGCGCGAAGCACTTGGAAGTGAGATGGAAGGCTCTCGGAAATTAAGCGTGCTAGTGCTGGAGTAGTGGAAGGATGAGTGACCGAGCGGGACGTTTGACCACGAGTAAGTAATTTGATTAGAGATAAGTGTAGTTAGAGACTAAACTTGTCAAATAACTAAAATATTAGAAATTCTGAAAAAATAGATAAAAAGAGGAAGTGCAAAATAATTCGGAAAAATAGATAAAAGGAGGGAGTGAAAAATAGATTAAAAAAATTTGATATAAAAATGGCACCGGTGCCCTTTAGTACCGGTTCGGGTTACGAACCGGTACCAAAGGTCTCCAGCCCCGCGAGCTCCTCCGTGCCCACGTGAAAGCACCTTTAGACCAGTTCGTAATGAACGGTACTAAAACCGGTATTAAAGGTCATCTGAAACCGGTACTAAATGGGTTTTTCTACTAGTGTACAAAATCCACTCTCTATATTATTTCTATTGAGCAATTTCCATGCTTGCTAGATCATAGCTTGAGGTGTGTGTTTCGAATAACTCTGCAACATATTCGTGAAATGTCGTTGTTTGTCTTTCTAGAAAAGACAACAATCCAATTGACTCATTGCCTAACTAGTCCTTGGCGAACAGTATCTCAAAATATTCCTTGGTTAACAAGCGAAAATGTTAGGGTTTGCACAAAAATTCCCATTATGCCGATGACGCCTGTTTTCTTAATTGATCATCCAAAATCACGTCTTCTAAATTTTCCCTTCTTGAAACAACGCTCTAACTCTTTCATCTTGGGTGTAAATATGAACTTGTGCCATCTTGGGTGTAAGATGCATTGTTTCACCTGTGAAGTCACAGCTTGCTGCGTCCTTGGTGTATCAATCCTATCCGAGTCTTATCTACTGTTGTTTTAGAAGACGTGATTTTGGATAATCAATTAAGAAAACGGGAAAATTTGCCATGGGATATTGTTATTTTCCGGTTTTTGCCAAAACACATCGCTGGATTGTGTCTTTGCCCAGTACCATTATTATTTTCGGTACGTTTTCCAAAACACACCACACGCTAAAAACAGAAATAATTATTTTTGTTTATCTTAAAATTACTAGATTACCTAGAACAAAACTGGTTTTCCATCTAATCTAGAAAACAGAAACCCAAAATTTCTCCTGTACACCTAGCGATAAAGGGGACGAAGGGCTGCATCGATCAGATTAACGACGAGCCCTAGCGGGAACCGTCATCCTCCATCTCATCAGCCGCTGTTATTCCGTTTCTCACCGCCGGCGAGCGCGCGTACCTCGTCCCCAACCTCTGGCTGCATCGTCCCCGTTCCGTGTCCGCCCCATTGGCGATCGACCGCAGCAACACAAGGTGTCACGCCGCCCGGCCAAGAGTGGTCCGAGCCATTGACCGGCGCCCTCAGCCGTTCTCACGGACGCCCCCGGCCGCAATCATGAGCAGCACCACTCTGGAGCACAATCTCCCGGCGGCCATGGATGGCCACAGGGCCTGGGTGCCTGAAGAGTATACGTACGTACAGAACTAACAGAGGCCAGAAAAACGGTTCTAGCTTGATACGTACAAACGACCAGGGTCTAAAAGTTTAACTAAGAAAACAACCTGTTCTAAACCGGACTAGATGGTCATCCTAAGCAAAAAAAAAATCAAACTTCCCATTTTGGGTTTGACGGTGTGTTTTGGCAAACATGTCACGGAATTGTAATGGTACTGAGTAAAGACACAATCCAACGATGTGCAGTGTTTCGGCAAAGGTCAAACAATAACGGTGTCTCTTAGCAAATTTTCCCTTTCAAGAATGACTAATGAAGGCTAATTGGGTGCTCATGATTAAATGCCCAGAGAAAAATGGGCACAGAGAATACACTAGCACACTGACCAAAACATCTCAACACGAAAGAGCAGGAACAGCTAGGTAGCATAACATACTGACCGGCAAAGATCCAAAACTAACAATTCCCAAAACTCAAAATGCCATATCTTTGTCAAAAGCATGCACTCGAAGAGCATGACCAAGACTCAATAACTCGTCTTAACAATGCCATTCATGCTTCTTAACAACGCAAAACAAAACAAAAACGCAAATTGAAAGTAAATGCTGGACACAAACAGTACAGAAGTTATAATAGCATAGATAATCCATAGTTATTCTATTAGTAGTAGTAACTTGCTCATCACTAGGGAAATTTTAGTGCTACTTGTACAGTCAAGCAGTGTCCTTCAGTAGAAAAGACTATAGATCATCCAGTTGGTGCTGACAAAAGCTAGCAGAAGAGAATACACCAGCCTGCACTGTGATTATATTCCTAAAATAAAGTTGGAAGCTGAACTGCTTCCACAATATATATTTTGCAAAGCCAGCGACCCATAATTAAATGCGCAGGCTACAATCATTTCAACCAGCTGCAACATATAATGTATACTATTAACTTAAATGAGAATCCGGATCAGTGGACTTATTCTCGGGGGAAAGAATTATTCATCTATGAATATGTACAATGCTTCGATGAAGAAGGAACCAATGGGTGATCAATTCAAATATATATGGAAGAGCACCTGCCAGCTGAAACATCAAAGCGAAACATATATTGCAAAGCTAGCCCATGATTTAATGCCCAGAGAAACACAAGGAAACTTTCTGGATTTCGAAATGAGGGCTCAATCCACATGAAAAAGATTAGGCAAAAATCCAACTCTTTGTCCAGATAAACATCACTAAAATGGCAGGTCAAGGCATTAGCAACATGAAAATACTATTGGTTAGTCATAAATTGGTCGGACTATCACCATTATGAATCTTATTCTAGATAGAGATGAACCAAGAACCAGACAAAAACCCATTTAACTGGACCCAAAAGAGGATTTCCTGAAACATTTGTACTCGAAAAGCAACATTTCCTTGACACGAAGAACAACACGAAACAAAGACCTTGACAAGACCCCAGTATAGTATTAATTTATCCAAACAAAATGTTTTGTTGTTGTAGCACATTGAACGGCAAAAGGCTTCCATTTACAAAACAAAAGAAGTTCATCCTCCAAAGGAAGAACCAAATCATTTTCCCAAAATCTCAATATGGCCATTACTTTTCGCAAAAAAATATGGCCGTTATTGAAGTAACAACAAACAGAAAAAAAAAGTTCTAATTGAGTTACTACATTTTGGAAGTAATGCCAAATACAAACAGCAACACAAAGTTAGCACATAAATATAAGGGTGCAAAAGAGCAGGAGCCACATGGTATAACATACTAAACTATCAACCATTTACGGTGCAAAAAAAGCATGAGCCACACGGCACGAGTGGCATTACCGGTGTTCATCAATGGTTCGGGGAAACCGTCGCCGAACACCCTTAGTGATGCTCGTGCTTCATAAAAATGCAAATTGAACACTGGGGTTGGGCAAGAACATTAGAAAGTTATAATAGCACCGATACTACATGTTCATAATTCTGAACATTAAAACTTACTCAAGACATCATAATAAGCACCACATCATGATAGCATGGAGTGCTACCACGACCATCGAAAATAGCACGAGTGGTATTACGGGTGTTCATCAACCAATTGGGGAAACCGACGTTGAAACCATTACCGCCATTCGTGTTTCGTTAGAATGCATACCCGAACATAAATTTGGGGCTGGGAAAGAACATGAGAAAATTATAATAGAGCTGATACTACATGTTTATGTTTGTGATCATTAAAACATAATGTTCAACACATCATAATAAGCACCGCAGCATGATAGCATGAAATGCAACCGCGACAATGCAAAGTAGCATGTTCTAGTAGCACTACTAATAAATAGCAAGAGCTAAGCACAAGAGGCATGGCTCACATAGGATAGATAAGTAGATATTCCAAGGACAAAAGAAAGCAGCAATCCTGAACCTTCCATACATGCTCGGTGGAGAGTGGAAACTTCTCATCCTTCTTCTTGCATCTTGCTCGACGGAATTGGGATAATGCACTCTTTGAGGCGATGGCGAGTAAGCTCTAAATTATATATTCTCTTTGCCATGTTGGCCCTGCCTAAGAGCTTGCCATCAATGTTGCAGCGCAACATGTGGTTATCGTTATAGCCGAACAACAGCTCATGCTCGTTGAGCATAGATATCTCATGGATCATTCTCGACATTGGATTAACTCTGACTGACGTTCTCTTTCTCTTTTCCTGTTTGGGACAGGTTAGATGAAGAGAGTTACATGCCTCTATTGATGACATGTCAATCCGGTACTTGAACTCCCACATTTCGGCCTCGTAGTCCTCTATCACCCAAACATCCATATAGGTGTAGCGCTTGTCCGGGGTGTACAAACCAAGCTTTCCCTGCACGTCGAACAAGCTGTACGAGTTGGTGGCGGCTCGCATACGCCGGAACAACTCGGTAGCGGTGTCGAAGACAATGATCTCACCCGATGACATCCAGTGCAGGTTGCCACGGTGGCGGACCGGTGGATTATATGCGGAGTAACTATCTCCTGGCAGCGCCTCAAGTAATGCTTTTTCTTCCAAAGGCGACGAGGCTGCCCGAATTTTCCTGGATTGGCTGTGTCCTACTGTTATGACATGTAGCATTTTTCCGTCGACGTCGCATCCCCCATCAACCAGTGAATACCAGAGCACCCTGTACTCCCCGGTCGCATCGTGCCTGTAGAGGCCGAGTATGGTGTTTCTGTGGTGAAATTCAGGCTGTGGCAGGGGAGCAAGCTGGTGGAGTGTCGGGTTGCAGATGTAGAACCGGCACGACACGGACACGATGAGGAAGCCATCGCCGGAGGCGTGGAGCTTGACGTGGTGACCCGGGGGGAGATGCGGATGGTAGGATGCTCTGCCGCGGCGGGATGCTCGGAAGGTACCGAGCCTGACTGCAAACTTGACCATGGGGAACGACGGCTGGCGGCGGTGGTGGGCGAACATGAACTCGGGCGTGGAGGTGGCGCTGCGCCACGACGCCCGGACGGCACGGCAGCGGCCTACGTCCTTGGGCGGCAGCAGCATGAGTATCTTGTCGGTGACGAGATCCTCGGGCAGGTCGTCCAGCCCGGTGTCGGCGCCTCTCCTCCCGTCGACCGGCATCATCAATCACCGCTGGTGCTCCGTCGTCCCACCTAAAACCAAACAGCAGGCGTTAATTAGTACTGGTACACAGGAGGGGATGTCGGAAGAAGATATGTAATTTCCAAGCCAAGAGAGAAAAGCAGACGGGGGCTGAGTGTCGATCGGCCGCAAGCAAATTAAGAGGAACATGGAAAGATAGCAAGAGAAAAATAGAAGACGGATCGACGACGCGCGCGTTTGTTGCTCACCGGCGTGGGGGAAGACGAGTCGTCGTCGGTACTCCACGCGAGGACTCTGGCGAGATCCAGGGGAGGGGAACGGTTAGTTATTAGTCGTGAGGATTGTGGAGCGTGGCCGTCGACGGATGAAGAACCAGGGGAGCAATAACGTCGGTGTTGGATCAACAACCGTCGTTTCAGATGTTTCAGATTGGACGGTGGCGATCCACCCTAGTGCAACATCACGAGTCCAACGCCGCTTCGCCCTCAAGCGGCGTGGCCTGCCCACGATGGAAGCCCATTTAGGCCAGCAGAGCATCTCTCTAGGGCTACGTGTTGTGTGCTACTGGAACAAAAAAAAAAGCACCGATCAACAGGTCGGGACGCTGTACACAGCACACAAGCTTCTATCTTCTTCCCGTCTCTCCTTTCTCTTCTCACACCACCAGGAGAAGCTACCAAACATCGACATAAGACGGCGAGATTTTTTTTTCGGAATAGGGGTAGCCCCGGCCTCTGCATCGGTTGATGCACACAACCTTTTATTTAAAATATGAATATGAATAAGGTGGCGAGATGGAGAGCGGCGGAAGGAAGAAGGAGTTGCCGGCGGCAGACAAGGCACTGAGGGGTGTCGCGCGCGCCTTAGGCGTGTAGGCACATGAAGGCTAGCTAGCGTGTTGGGCGTACGTGGTGCGGGGAGGCGATGGGGAGGAGCAAGCAGGAGGTGGCGGAGGTGTGGCCAAGGAGCAGGTTGAGGCCACCGACGAGGCCGAGGCCAAGAAGAAGCATCTCGGCGCGGCTGATCTCGCTTGGTCATGACATGATGATGGCTTCTTGCAGCGAAGCTCCTCCAGCCATCAAGCCTTTGTTCAAATTAAAACAAAAATTGTAATGTTCAAGGGCATGTAAAATATGTGTGCATGGTGTTCGATTCTGAGATTTTCTTCGATCCTCCGTTTGGTCTTTGTGATGTAATCCAGCTGCAACTTTATTAGGAAGTGAAACTGCCTCCTTCAAACAGGCATTCTACTGTGTGTTACAATACATAACTAAAGATGTGATCGCTGAACTTTAAAAAAAAAAAGATGTGATCGCTGAAAATCTACTGGAACTGTGGCTACTCTGAAATTCAGTCCCAAGACAACACTTGTGCTCTATAATATTCACAAGTTACAAACTCACATTGCAGTCAATGCTCATGTTACATGTAATGCAAAAGCTAGGTGAGACCAGCAAGTTAAAAAGAATAATTAAGCTTCTCCGTACCATATTCTGAGTAAACCCTAGCTAGTAGGCTCGTATCACTCCAGATTTATCTCATCTACTGGCCATGCATGGTGTCCAGGCTACACTACTATATATTTTTGGGTGCAGATTATAACTAGCTGGAATTCAAACATTATTACCAGATGAACAGCTAAGCAATGTTCTGACATTAGAATTCTGGCCATGGATTGCTTATTGGCTGCAAGCTTGCCAGGGCGTTCACTCAGTGCAAAGGTTTCTAAATTGTCTCTCAAAGGATTTGTGGTACTCGGGAAGCAGATATTCTACAGCCATTCATACTTTCAGTGTCAAATATCTCCCAAGTAACGTTGTAAACTTATATCTCTGTTTTACCCGATGTTTACGACAAAGCCAGGGACAAATGTCCAGACCAAAAGAAGAAAGGTTGGGACCTTGTCATTACAGCCTCCATGTGGACCATTTGGCTGTCTAGAAACAGGAAAGTGTTTGATGACATAGAAGTCCCACTTCACACTACTGCCAAACAATGCATGGAAACTTGCAAGCTTTGGTCACATAGGGCCAGGAAGGATGAGAGAGATGCACTTCTTCTCTGGTGTTCAGAGTGGCATTTTTAATCTCTTCCCCTCTCTATGTTCCTCTGTACATATCTCTAGTCTTTTCCCTTTTTTCCGGCTTTCCCCTCTTGTTCTTCGGTTCGTGTAATGTTTTGAGCTGCCTTAGCTCCTTTAATAAAATTTAGGTAGGGGTTCCCCCCCTTCCGACTCGTTCAAAAAAAAAAAAAAAAAAGACAAATCAGTTGAGAATTATAGAAACGTTTACATCCTATTTTTCATTAAATCTACTACTCCCTCCGCTCCTTTCTATAAGACGTTTTGGCGGGCCAATTAAGCCTGTCAAAACTTCTTATAAAAGGAAACAGACCGGGAGCATTTTCACCTGATACTTGGTATCTGGCATTCTCTCTCTTCATCAAGATGTAAGGATATAAAAAGGGGTGGAACAGTAGCCAGCAAGTTAAAAGAAGCCGCTATCATATTCTGAGTAAACAAAGCGAGTAGTAAGCCAAGGTAGATATCAGTCTAGATTTACTTCAGAAGTAATGGGTGTCCCCGATATAAAACTAAATCTGTTTGTTTCATATTATAACAATCTGAAATTCAAATGAGAGCAGGTAAAACAGCCGCGCAATGGAGAGTACAGACACACTGGTAGGCTGCAAGATACAAAATTTGGCAGGGCGGTCGAGTTCTCAGATGTCCCATGATTTATTGTGCTTTTCCAGCAACACATAAGCTAAGCTAAGCTGTACTAACCTGTCAAGGGCATTCTGACAAAAATGGTATAAACATGCAAATTCCATAAATACTCGGCGCAAACGCTCTGATATCAACTTTCGAATGACCCATGATACTCAGGAGGCACATATTCTACATCCATGCAAATTCTCAGTATCAAATAAATTATTTTTTTGGAGCAAACATGCTATTCATTTAAGAAGAAAGGAAAATGATCCAGTTTATAAGTAAAACCGGATCGAAAATCATACAAACTTGAGTACCTCCGACATGCGGACTACTCGCAAAGTCTAAAACAACAACACAACAAGATCGAACAACCTGTCAACGACAAAGTGCTACCTATTCGACAATTCGACACGAAGGTTGCATGAACCGCATCCATCATGTAATCTCAACCGCCTTCTTCTTGGCGTCGACCTTGTTGCCCTTGGGCTTTTTCACCTTCTCCACATTCTTCACAAGGGAGCCAAGCACCGCGATGGAGCGATGCGACAAAGGGGTCTTAAACTTGTCAGTGAAGGCACCAAGGGCGTTGTCATCGAACTCAGCGTTCTCTTTCAAGATGCCCAAAACACACGCGGCGAAGCAAGGATATGTGGAGGCGCAGGCCGAAAAACTGATGACAAGAAGACATTAGCTTGTCGGCAGCGGGATCCCTAGGATCAACTTGCATGTCCTCCGCATGAACTGTTTCAGAAACAACGACACTAGGAGCAGGGATCTCCTCCAAAGGCTCACATAAGGGCGACATGAGTGCCAGCTTTTTCGAAACCAAATTGGCCAAAAAATCGCAAAGCTTGGTGGAATCGGCCACCTCAGGATCTTCAACAAAAGGCACCAAGGGAGCAGCCAACACATCAACCACCTCAACATGTTCAAATGCAGACGCCTCAAGCCTCGATTGCTCAACCGAAAGAGATACAAGAGCTTCAACAAAGAGCTCCCAAAGGCCTCGATGTCATCAGAGATTGGGCTCTGAAGACCCTCAGGGGAAGCACCCTTGTCATCAACTGCATCCGGTAGAAGAGGAGCAAGACCGGAGCAACATTGAAGAGGCAGGAGAAAGGCGTCGAAGCCAAGAGGAGACGAGTCGCAGGGACGGCGGCGGACATGCGAGCAAGGGCCGAAGGACTCCAAGAGCTCATCGTCCCTCGACCTGGCATCTGAAACGCGGACAGGGGCACGCCCAACACCATAGGTGGAAGCCTCTTCCGCATGCTCTGAGCTTCCGACAGCGCGCCCTAACCACAACTTGATTCCAGCAGCCTCATCCCGCAGCGGCCTAGTAACCTCCTCGATGTGGTCCACAACAAGCTGGAGGAGCTCCATTCGCAGAGAAGCAAATTGGGCCTGCAAGTCGGAGTCAGCATTGTCAGAGGCATCCCCACCAACTCTAGGTGGGAAAGATGGCAGCACCGATGCACATGGCGGCGAATGGCGCACAACCTCGGCCCAGCTCCGAGCCTGGTAGGGTGAGGAGAACCAACAGTAGGAGAGCAGCTTCACGAGGTAGGAGAGCGGCCGACTGAGAGCGATGGCGGCAGTTGCGCTCCCGATGACCCGGACGACGGCAACGAATGCAACGAAGGGTTCCTGATAGGTGCCGACATGGTGGCCACGATCAAGGCAGCGGAAGCACCGCCCGCGAGCCCACCTCTTGAAGGCGAGGCTCCGCTCCAGAGCTTCCCCCCACGGAGATGGCGACGGCAAGGCTCGGCCAGAGCGACGACCTGTACCCACTTGCTGCCAGCACTCCTCTTCACGCGGGCGCGCGTCAGCAGTAGGGGCTCATGGGGCGAAGCACAGGGAAGCCCCGACAGCTGTGTGTTCACCGCTGCAACGGGAGGGCTTCGGGAGCAGGAGAGGAGCAGCCTCTGCTCGGAGGAGAAGACCATCGGCCTGAACGGGGAGGGCGGAAGGGCACCTGGCGGCGGCGGATGAAGAGGAGTGATACGTCTCCAACGTACCTATAATTTCTGATGTTCCATGCTTGTTTTATGACAATACTTACATGTTTTGCTTGCATTTTATAATGTTTTTATGCATTTTCCGGAACTAACCTATTAACGAGATGCCGAAGGGCCAGTTGTCGTTTTCTGTTGATTTTGGCTCCAGAAAGGCTGTTCGGGCAATATTCTCGGAATTCGACGAAACGAAGACCCAACATCTTATTTTTCTCGGAACCTTCCAGAAAGTCAGAGGGGGACCAGAGGGGTGCCCTGGGGGCCCCACACGTGGTGGCGGTGCGGCCCAGGAGGGGGGCGCGCCCCCTACTGTGAGGAGGCCCCGTGGCCCCTCCGACTCCGACTCTTCGCCTATTTAAGCTCTGGTGACCTAAATCTTCGATACCGATTGACGAAAGTCCAGAAAGACTCCAGGGGCGCCGCCATCATCGCGAAACTCCAATTCGGGGGACAGAAGTCTCTGTTCCGGCACCCTGCCGGGACGGGGAAGTGCCCCCGGAAGCCATCTCCATCGACGCCACCGCCTCCATCATGCTCCGTGAGTAGTTCCCCCATGGACTACGGGTTCTAGCTGTAGCTAGTTGGTACTCTCTCCCCCATGTACTTCAATACAATGATCTCATGAGCTGCCTTACATGATTGAGATTCATCTGAAGTAATCGGTGTTGTGTTTGTTGGGATCCGATGGATTGTTACATTATGATTAGTCTATCTATAAAGTTTGTGAAGTTATTGTTGCTGCAATCTTGTTGTGTTTAATGCTTGTCACTAGGGCCCGAGTGGCATGATCTTAGATTTAAGCTCTATACTTATTGCTTAGATTGTATCTACAAGTTGTATGCACATGTCTATGTCCGGAACCAAAGGCCCCAAAGTGACAGAAATTGGGACAACTAGAGGGGAAGGCTTAGATATGAGGATCACATGTTTTCACGGAGTGTTAATGCTTTGCTCCGGTGCTCTATTAAAAGGAGTACCTTAATTTCCAGTAGATTCCCTAGAGGCCCGGCTGCCACCGGCTGGTAGGACAAAAGATGTTGTACAAGTTTCTCATTGCGAGCACGTATGACTATATATGGAAAATATGCCTACATGATTAATAATCTTGATGTTCTGTCTTAATGCTATTTCAATCTTATCAATTGCCCAACTGTAATTTGTTCACCCAACACTTGTTATTGGAGAGTTACCACTAGTGTAGATAGCTGGGAACCCCGGTCCATCTTTCATCATCATATACTCGTTCTACATGTCATTGGAAGTAGTATCAACTATTTTCTGGTGCTATTGCTCTCATATTACTGCTACTGCTACTGTGTTACTGTTACTACTGCTCCCATATTACTGCTGCTTTCACATCACCCATGTTACTAGTGCTTTTCCAGGTGCAGCTGAATTGACAACTCAGTTGTTAAGGCTTATAGGTATTCTTTACCTCCCCTTGTGTCGAATCAATAAATTTGGGTTTTACTTCCCTCGAAGACTTTTGCGATCCCCTATACTTGTGGGTTATCAAGACTATTTTCTGGCGCCATTGTCGGGGAGGCATAGCTCTACTCATAAGTTCACCTGGGGAGTACACTCTACCTCTCTCTCTGTTTTTATTTTATTTTGTTTTGCTAGTTTACTTTTGTCTAGTTTATTTGTGCTTAGTTTATTTCTGTCTAGTATTATTTTGCTTAGTTTACTTTTGTTTTTGTTTTGTTTTACTTTCCTCATATACCCAAAAATCCATAAAAATTTGAAAAACCTAAAAATTAAAAACTGCTATTATGGGAGAACCTACAACCTATTTGGAGCTTATTGAATTATATAATAATTACAGAGAATCAAGAACGGGAAAAGTTATGAGTGTTGTGATAGAAAAATTGAATACAATTGCTAAAATTTTGCTTAAACACCATGATATAAACTGTTGCTCTAAACAGGATACTAAACATCTTAAATTTCAATGTGGCTTTAGTGAAGAAGTTTTAATTAAGAACTATAATTGGAATAACTATATTCATTTTGGGTTCGAAGAGGTAGAACAATTTGTCTTATTTATGGGAGCTTCTGAGATTGAATCCTTCATATCTAAAAATTATGAAACTTGTGTTGTTTGTAAGGATCTTAAAGATTATGTTTCTTCTATCCTTAATTTTTGCATAGATAGTTACAGTAATAATCATTATATCATTGATTATAAAGAGAGACTCATTAATGCACAAGAATGCACTCACAATTTGCAGGAACCAGTGGAAGAAGAAATTGATGAACCTGAAAGCGCATTGCATGAAAAAGAGGAGGAAATTGATGAACCTGAAAGCGCATTGGATGAAAAAGAAGAGGAGAGTGATGAACAAAAGGAGGAAGAATGGATTAGCTACCCATGTCAACCTTCTAATGAGAGTAACTCTTTATCTCTTACACTATTTGATTGTTCTCCATGCTTACCAAAGGAGGATGAATGTTATGTTCCTGTGGATTCTCTTGAAATATTCCCTATGAGTAAAACTTGTGAGAATAATTATGCTCCTGTTATCTATGATAATCCATGCTATTTTGATAAATCTTATGATAATGCTTTGTTTGTGCCTGATGTCGAAATGCATGGTACTAAAGAGTTTTGCTTGGCAAATGCTTATGATAAATCTCTAGATGATGGTCCTATGTTACTTGATAATATTAATTGTACTACTAATGAAAATGAGATTGGAGAGTTCTTTACTTTATCTAGGAGTCCCATATCTTTTGAGACTGATCAATCATCTTGTCATATTATTGATAAAAGTGGTTTAGAAATTTTTAATCCTACTATTTTTGAGCTTGATAAAAATTATGTGTTTATGGATCATGAAAAGCATGCTTTATGTGATAGTTATGTTGTTGAGTTTGTTCGTGAAGCTACTGAAAATTATTATGAGAGAGGAAAATATGGTTGTAGAAATTTGCATGGTACTAAAACACCTCTCTATACGCTGAAAATTTTGAAGTTACTCTTGTTTTATCTTCTTATGCTTGTCACTTTGTCCTTCATGAATTTATTTATGTACAAGATCCCTATGCATAGGAAGTGGGTTAGACTTAAATGTGTTTTGAATTTGCTTCTTGATGCTCTCTTTTGCTTCAACTCTTATTTCTTGCGAGTGCATCATTAAAACAGCTGAGCTCATCTTAATGGCTATAAAGAAAGCACTTCTTGGGAGATAACCCATGTCTTTATTACGCTACTGTTTTGTTGTGTTTTGGAAGTTGTTACTACTGTAGCAACCTCTCCTTATCCTTATTTTATTGCAATGTTGTGCCAAGTGAAGTCTCTAATAGAAGGTTGATGCTAGATTTGGATTACTGCGCACAAACAGATTTCTTGCTGTCACGAATCTGGGTATGATTCTCTGTAGGTAACTCAGAAAAATCTGCCAATTTACGTGAGTGTTCCTCAGATATGTACGCAACTTTCATTAGTTTTGAGTTTTCTGATTTGAGCAACGGAAGTACCTCTTAAAAATTCGTGTTTACTGGATGTTCTGTTTTGACAGATTATGTCTCTGTTTTTTGCATTGTCTCTTGTGGACTTTAAGTGAGGCTTTCTAGACGTGGAGAGCTGTAGCTAATGTTTTATTGGGTACTTGCAATGTGTCACTACAGGGCTAAAGTGGATTAAAGTTTTTTTGAGTACTAACCCCTCTAATGAAGTTTATGAGAAGTTTGGTGTGAAAGAAGTTTTCAAGGGTCAAGAGAGGAGGATGATATATGATCAAGAAGAGCGAAAAGCCTAAGCTTGGGGATGCCCCCGTGGTTCATCCCTGCATATTTCAAGAAGACTCAAGCGTCTAAGCTTGGGGATGCCCAAGGCATCCCCTTCTTCATCAACTTATCAGGTTTCTTCTATTGAAACTATATTTTTATTCGGTCACAGCTTATGTGCTTTACTTGGAGCGTCCGTGTATTTTTATTTTTGTTTATGTTTGAATAAATTCGGATCCTAGCAATCCTTGTGTGGGAGAGATACACGCTCCGCTTTTTCATATGAACACTTGTGTTCTTCGTTTTACTTTTAATGTTCAATGACAAAAGTTAGAAGCTATTGCATTTATTGCTATTTGGTTGGAAACAGAAAATGCCTCATATTGTCTTGGATAATTTGATACTTGGCAATAGTTTTGAGCTCTCAAGAAGATCATGTTTCTCTTGCATCATGTAGTTTAAACCTATTAGTGGAGAAATACCGTAGAGCTTGTTGAAACTGGTTTGCATGATTGGTCTCTCTAAGGTCTAGATATTTTCTGGTAAAAGTGTTTGAGCAACAAGGAAGACAGTGTAGAGTTTTATAATGCTTGCAATATGTTCTTATGTAAGTTTTGTTGTACCGGTTCATACTTGTGTTTGCTTCAAACAACCTTGCTAGCCAAAGCCTTGTACTGAGAGGGAATGCTTCTCGTGCATCCAAAACCTTGAGACAAAACCTATGCCATTTGTGTCCACCATATCTACCTACTATGTGGTATTTCCTGCCATTCCAAGTAAATACTTCATGTGCTACCTTTAAACCTTCAAAATGCTTCTCAATTTGTGTTGATGTTTTATAGCTCATGAGGAAGTATGTGGTGTTTTATCTTTCAACCTTGTCATTTACTCTTGACAGACTCTCACCAATGGACTAGTGGCTTCATCCGCTTATCCAATAATTTTGCAAAAAGAGCTGGCAATGGAGTTCCCAGCCCCAATTAATTAACTTGCATTAATAATTCTCTTCACGTGTTTTGCCCTGATCTATCAGTAAGCAACTTAATTTTGCAAATAGACACTCCTTCATGGTATGTGAATGTTGGAAGGCACCCGAGGATTCGGTTAGCCATGGCTTGTGTAAGCAAAAGGTTGGGAGGAGTGTCATCCATAAATAAAACTAAAGTACATGTGTAAACAAAAGAGAAGAGGGATGATCTACCTTGCTGGTAGAGATAACGTCCTTGATGGGAGCCGCTCTTGAAAGTCTGGTTGATGAGGTAGTTAGAGTGCCCACTATCATTCGTTGACAACAACAAACACCTCTCAAAACTTTACTTTTATACTCTCTATATGATTTCAAAACTTAAAAAGCTCTAGCACATGATTTAATCCCTGCTTCCCTTTGCGAAGGGCCATTCTTTTACTTTATGTTGAGTCAGTTTACCTACTTCCTTCCATCTTAGAAGCAAACACTTGTGTCAACTGTGCATTGATTCTTACATACTTGCTTATTGCATTTGTTATATTACTTTGTGTTGACAATTATCCATGAGATATGCATGTTGGAAGTTGAAAGCAATTGCTGAAACTTAAATCTTCCTTTGTGTTGCTTCAATGCCTTTACTTTGAATTTATTGCTTTATGAGTTAACTCTTATGCAAGACTTTTGATGCTTGTCTTGAAAGTACTATTCATGAAAAGTTTTGCTATATGTTATCTATTTGTTAGCAACTATAGATCATTGCCTTGAGTCACTTCATTCATCTCATATGCTTTATAATAGGATGATCAAGATTATGTAAGTAGCATGTCACTACAGAAATTACTCTTTTTATCGTTTACCTACTCGAGGGCGAGCAGGAACTAAGCTTGGGGATGCTGATACGTCTCCAACGTACCTATAATTTCTGATGTTTCATGCTTATTTTATGACAATACTTACATGTTTTGCTTGCACTTTATAATGTTTTTATGCATTTTCCGGAACTAACCTATTAACGAGATGCCGAAGGGCTAGTTGCTGTTTTCTGTTGTTTTTTGTTCCAGAAAGGCTGTTCGGGCAATATTCTCGGAATTCGACGAAACGAAGACTCAACATCTTATTTTTCCCGGAACCTTCCAGAAAGTCAGAGGGGGACCAGAGGGGTGCCCTGGGGGCCCCACACGTGGTGGCGGCGCGGCCCAGGAGGGGGGCGCGCCCCCCTACTGTGAGGAGGCCCCGTGGCCCCTCCGACTCCGACTCTTCGCCTATTTAAGCCCTGGTGACCTAAATCTTCGATACCGATTGACGAAACTCCAGAAAGACTACAGGGGCGCCACCACCATCGCGAAACTCCAATTCGGGGGACAGAAGTCTCTGTTCCGGCACCCTGCCGGGACGGGGAAGTGCCCCCGGAAGCCATCTCCATCGACGCCACCGCCTCCATCATGCTCCGTGAGTAGTTCCCCCATGGACTACGGGTTCTAGCTGTAGCTAGTTGGTACTCTCTCCCCCATGTACTTCAATACAATGATCTCATGAGCTGCCTTACATGATTAAGATTCATCTGATGTAATCGGTGTTGTGTTTGTTGGGATCCGATGGATTGTTACATTATGATTAGTCTATCTATAAAGTTTGTGAAGTTATTGTTGCTGCAATCTTGTTGTGTTTAATGCTTGTCACTAGGGCCCGAGTGGCATGATCTTAGATTTAAGCTCTATACTTATTGCTTAGATTGTATCTACAAGTTGTATGCACATGTCTATGTCCGGAACCAAAGGCCCCAAAGTGACAGAAATTGGGACAACTAGAGGGGAAGGCTTAGATATGAGGATCACATGTTTTCACGGAGTGTTAATGCTTTGCTCCGGTGCTCTATTAAAAGGAGTACCTTAATTTCCAGTAGATTCCCTAGAGGCCCGGCTGCCACCGGCTGGTAGGACAAAAGATGTTGTACAAGTTTCTCATTGCGAGCACGTATGACTATATATGGAAAACATGCCTACATGATTAATAATCTTGATGTTCTGTCTTAATGCTATTTCAATCTTATCAATTGCCCAACTGTAATTTGTTCACCCAACACTTGTTATTGGAGAGTTACCACTAGTGTAGATAGCTGGGAACCCCGGTCCATCTTTCATCATCATATACTCGTTCTACATGTCATTGGAAGTAGTATCAACTATTTTCTGGTGCCATTGCTCTCATATTATGCATCTTGCTGCTGTGTTCTGTTACTCTTTGCTCCCATATTACTGCTGCTTTCACATCACCCCTGTTACTAGTGCTTTTCCAGGTGCAGCTGAATTGACAACTCAGTTGTTAAGGCTTATAGGTATTCTTTACCTCCCCTTGGGTCGAATCAATAAATTTGGGTTTTACTTCCCTCGAAGACTGTTGCGATCCCCTATACTTGTGGGTTATCAAGGAGCAGGGGGCGCGGAAGTCATAGCGCCAGGCTTCGAGGACGGCGACCATCGCGAGGCCCAGACTGGCAGGCGGAGGCGAAGGAGGCCCGCTACAGCATTCCAGACCTAGCAATAGCAATACAACCACCACCGTGACAACACCTGAAATATAGACTCTCCAAAAGTGCCGCCTCCAAGAAGGGAACAATGCACCAGCGCCGTCGTCCCCCGACTAAAGGTCTTAGGTTTTCACCCCGAAGATAGTCCCCACTCTCAAAACAATGCCTCCAACAAGGTCATTTCCAGGCATAACCGATTAAGGCCAGACCTTGGGTTTTCACCCTGAGAGGTAAGACTCTGAACTTCACCCATGCTAGTGCCCCCACATGCATACCACTGCTGCGAAGTCCGGAATGCCAAGCAAATCCCTCGGCATCATGAAGACTCGAACCTCCTTTAGCCAGTCCACCAATCCGTCCTTCATGATATTCCTTCTTCTGACTTCATCATGGACAAAAAAGTCATCTGGTGTCAACACATAATAGAGCTTCGTGTTGCTTCCTCCGGAACCAAACGGTCGGAATAAAAACATGGCACCCGATCCAGCAAACTCCAAGCAAAAAATGCACTGTTCCATTCACCGGCGGAGCTTTCCGGAACTCATCTCTCCAGCCAGATCAAGGCAAACTGACATCCGGTAGATTTTCATCTTCGCTTGCGAGAAACCCGAGGACCGCCACAAAAAACAAAGCAAGACCAGCAGCCCCTACGCCGATAGTCCCTCCTGCCGGATCACTAGGGAAGAGGACAGCGGCGTGGATCATTCGTACCACTGCCGAACCGTCACCGGGGGCGGAGGCCGCCACTGCTCCACCGAATTCTACATGGCTACCGACGGAGAGCATCAGGCCCGGCCAAGTAGCCGTGCCGCTTGGCTTCCTCCATCGGCGCTTCATCACCTCATGGAACGCGGCCACGGAAACCCTCTTCTTCCCCTCATCGTTCGATGGAAGGGGCGCCGCCACCGCTGCCTGGGCCGGGGCCGGAGCCGGGGCTGTGACCGGGGCTGGGGCCGGCAGCAGCGGCGGGTGAGGGGCGGCGGTCCAAGGGCGGCTGGTAGCATTCACCAAGATGGGAACATGTTGCCTCACAGCTCGTATTTTTGAGACAGATTACGAGAAGCTAGCCACTCTCTGTTCCTAGTGTTTCGTAGGAACTTGGCATCTCTGTTAGGAAAGTAAAGTGACGATGATTAGCCCGTTAAACACCTCTTCCATCACCCAAAAGGCCAGAGCCACCAGCTAATTAAAAAGTAATGTGTAGAACTTCTCCCATTAACAAACATCCAGCATGCTACAGGTAGCCACGATCGATTCCAGCCTCCCCCGGTTAGCCGCGAAACTAACATAAGCTCATTGCGTAGACGATGAGTTCATGTGTTGTTTTACCCTACCTGTTTCCATGTAAAGCTGCAAAAGCAAGAGGTACTTAGGGCCATACGGTTGGCTTCTACCGCCCAAGCAAGCAAAGGCCAAAGTTTACTAGCCGTCGGACACTTTTGGTTGGGGTCAGTGTTGGTGTCACAGCACACCCAAGTTCGTTTCCCCTGTTAAATACCTGATCCTTCTCCCGGTGACCTAATGTTAGGCACTTGCATGGATATGTTAAATACCATTCCTTGTTTGCTATCACGACAACTATCACCGTGATTCTTCTTGTATATGTATACATAGGTATCAGACATTCAGCCTTTCCACTTGCAAGGATATGCTAACTATGTGAAGCCAATGGTGAGAGCAAAAGCATTTTACACGCGTGTATGGAATGTTCCAAAGGGTCTGCTCGGTTCTTTGAACTGAACTAGAACGTTGGGACTTGGTTTCGCTTCCAACTTGTTCTTTTAATACGCAGTGACCACTTGCCACATTGTAAAGGGAGTTGGTCGACCGAAATCGTTGAGAACGCTTCATTTATCCTTTGTTTAAAAACTTAACCATATTATCTAAATATACATATAGCAGGCTTTACCCCCAGTACAGGTTGGGTGAGAGATCCAACTACCATCTGCATGGATGCTTGCTCGATCTTATAAGAATATATACAGTTTAGCAAAAATATATGCGGTTTTGCTGATGAGAGGCAGCAGAAAGGCGCTAGACGCGCTCCAGTATAAATTTGCAGCGAGAGGAACAGTGGGAGCTCAGAGTAGCAGCTAGTATGGCAGCGGTGAAGATCGTCGACACCACGGAGTCCCCGGAGGGAGACGACAACCACTATTCCGACGTTGAGGCAGGCAACATCGGCGGAACAGCGACGATTCTCCGGGTGGTGTCACTGAGGCAGCATCGCCTCGTCTCGCTAGACGTCTTCAGGGGCATAACTGTAACGGTCAGCAAAAACTTCTATCTTTTCTAGCTATCTGCGTTTTGTTTTTTTTTTTTTTTGAGAAACACAATACAAACGCAGGCGCTCACATACACGCGCATACACTCACCCCTATGAACGCACACACGCACACCCTACCCCTATGAGCACCTCCGGAAGACCGAGTCGGCGGATTGTATCTTGAAATTGACGAAGTCACCACAGGCGCCTCGCTATCGACGGGAACGTCGCCTCCCACTAAAAGAATATTCCGCCTTTATGAGACACACAGATGTCAAACCTGGGGTTTGAACTCTGGTGGGCTGGGGGTACAACCACCCTCCTAACCACCCAACCTCAGGTTGGTTCTCAGCTATCTGCGTTTTGTAATCAAGCATGGGTCACAAAAAGCACATAAGCCTATTAGCTTCGTGCATGGCCACGCAATTCATGACGTAAACACCAAAATAAAATCCACTTGCTGCGCGGACCTCTTCTAGTGGTGCCCGTTTTTTCATGTAAGAGTATAAAGCGAAGTTTATCATGTATCGGAGGGCTGCTCCGGTATTCCCCCTAAATGAAGTTGAAGGGTCATAGTTAGTTTTTTTCGTGTGTTGGGTTCGCCGAAACCCATATCCAGCCCTTGTATACATGTTTGTATTGATACAGTATGTGTATGTCGCACAAGAAAAAGAAAAGAGGTCACGTGAGCAAGATCTTTATAGGACCTTTCTTATTTGGCACACGCACATGACTGTAGATATGTACAAAAATGAGGTACAACACAACAGGGGCCATATGGGCCCATACAGAGTTGTACGGACGGTGGACCTACACTGAAATTACGATCGTGCACCCGCTTACTAACATGTATGGGAGATCTCCACCGTTGTGTTTAAAGCGCCCATAATTTTTCTAGAGGAGGAGCACCGGAGCAGAAGTGCATGTATCGATGCTTGATTTTTCTATATATAATTAATTTTCTGGTAGTAAATACTACACAGACGGGTGCATCAGATGATGCATAAGCCGAGGGTTTATCCTTCATTTCGAAAAAAAAAGCAATCAACCATCCCACTTAAAATTAATTAGAATTTTAATATGCATGGTAATTCAATTCATATAAAAGAAAACAAGCTCAAATTGATCTGAGCTAGAGGTCAACCGAGTTAGAGATCTGGCCCACACTGGAGTTGTTGTAATGACTAACGGCCTTTGGCTGATGAGGCTAGAAACAAAATTCGGAATGTTCATGATCCACTTGTTACACATTGTAAATGTTCATGAATCATGATATATATACTTTCATATGGTTATTTACAATGCTCTTGCTTCAACATTGAAATCTTAATATCCATGTGAGACACTGGTTGGAACTTGCTTGAAACTTGTGTATGCTCTATACATGCTGCTACATTGACAGAAAACCGTATGCCTTAAACTTGTTTGAACCTCCACAAAGTTAAGTAACTTAATGAAATATTAAAACCTTACAGCTGATGATGATTGTGGACGATATTGGTGGCCTCGTCCCGAAGATAAGCCATTCTCCGTGGGATGGCGCCACGTTGGCGGATTTCGTGTTCCCCTTCTTCCTCTTCATCGTGGGGGTCTCTTTGGCCTTGGCCTACAAAGTATTACTCATAGTACAAGATCATCAATCCATAATAGCCACAGTACTGGGTTCCATTATGTCTAGCATTAGTTGCTAAACCATGCTTTGTGCAGAGGGTGCCAAACAGAGTGTTGGCTACCAAGAAGGCAGTGCTCCGGGCTGCAAAACTTTTTCTTCTGGGCCTCCTGCTTCAAGGTAAATATACTAGTAGCCTTTAGCCGGCCATCCCCATGAGAAGACACCCCAACTTGCGAATATATATTGGCATGATCCTTGAATTTCTGGTTTTCAAGGTGGCTTCTTCCACAGTATACATGATCTTACTTACGGGGTTGATATTCGCAAGATAAGATCGATGGGCGTGTTGCAGGTATCTATCACAGCCAATGCAAAACATAGTTTCTCAGTATGCCATCATGGACCTATACACCTCTCACGCGAGTTCTAAGAAAAATGATGGTTGTGCACGATAAGTATCAGTTTATTTGATATGTACGGAATACTATATGTCACTTGACGCAGAGAACTGCGATGGCATACCTAGCGGTGGCACTATGCGAAATCTGGCTAAAGGGGGGCGGCGGGGGCTCCAGCTGCACAATAGTCAGAAAAAACCGGCATCAGCTGTGAGCATAGCACACTTCGATCTGTTACTGTTATTTAACTTATTATTAGCTTGCTAGTTAATAGATCTGGTTATTATTCACATATTTCCTTTGATTCCTGTGCTAAAGGCTTGTTGGTTTGGTCCTCACGGTCACGTACACGGTGATCTTGTACGGTTTGTACGTGCCTGACTGGGAGTACGACGTCATGTCTCCTGACTCTACCGTGAAACATTTTGTGGTAGGCTCTTCTCTGTGCTGAAACTTCTTTGTCAGTTGGTGTGCTATGCGGCATGATTTTTTTCTTAAGAAATGGTTGTTGTTTTTTATTGGATTGATTGCAGGTGCAATGTGGTGTGAGAAGTTCTACAGGGCCAGGTTGCAACGCCGTTGGCATGATCGACCGGAGTGTTCTTGGAATCCAGCATCTCTATACACGCCCGTTCTATCTGAAAATGGCGGTATATATTCAGTTAAAGCCTTGTTCGATCGGTACTAGAGTTTTATCCTCACTAAACCTCAAATCCCCATTATATTGTATGGTGCGTGCGTGCAGCGGTGCAGCATCGACTCTCCTCGCAACGGGCCATTGCCGTCCGACGCGCCGCCGTGGTGCCAAGCCCCCTTCGACCCCGAGGGCCTCCTTAGCTCCTTGATGGCAACCGTGACGTGCTTGGTGGGGCTCCAGTTCGGGCACGTCATCGTCCACTGCAAGGTACGTATCCGTATCCCTCCTCCTTCCAAACCAGAATATGTCCTTAAGATGCCATGCATGAAGTTGTCCTTAGAAAGAGTAGCTAGCTAGTGAAATCTGTACCTATTATGCGATTGTCTTCATGAGCACGCAGGAGCACGATGAGAGAATGGTGTGGTGGTCCATCCCGGGGTTTAGCTTACTAGCTCTCGGGTTCTCCCTCGACTTCTTCGGTACTTAGTTATTTAGTTCGTGGGTTAATTTAGTAGTAATTAGCTTGTCATCATTTGCGATCAGCATGATTAACACGAGGTGTCTCCGATTGGCATGCATGCAGGGTTGCGTATGAACAAGTCACTGTACAGCCTGAGCTACACCTGCGTCACCGCTGGTACAGCTGGACTCTTCTTAGCAGGGATCTATTTGCTGGTTCGTAGCTACATCTTTTTTGGAGTTTAAATATTTGGAATTGGGTGTTTAATGAAAAACAAACCAACTATCATCCCGCAAGCCACACCTAGAGTCTAGTATATATTCACCCCGCAACTAGACTCAATATATCATCAAAACGAAAACATGACCCATAGGCTTTGTTTGTTTGGTACTAGAGTTTTGCGATTAGTGGAAATAATTCCCACCAAACCACAAAACCTCACTTGCTTTTTAAAAGCATGTTTGGTTTTAGTGTATTGGGCTAGTTTTATACTCACATCTTTTCCATTTTTCACAAATTCTAGTGTATTTTCCCTATACACTGCCCCTACTTAGGGCATTGTTTACTTCTATGTATTTTAGAGGATTGGCGGGGATTATCCTGAATCCCAAAAAATCCCAAGTGGCCCGTTTTCTTCTCCAGGTTTGGACGAGATAATCCCGAGATATCCCCACATATCCCCTCACTTTTGCCTAGACTAAAAACTCTCCCCCATACTAGTGTATTTTTGGGGAAGAGTTTTTGCGGGGATGGTAGAGATTGGGAGAACATCAAATCCCCTCTCATCCCCTAACTTCCTGAGAGTGAAAATACGAGAGAAGTAAACGAGGCCTTAGTGGATTTAGAATTGGGGTTTTATGGGATTTGAGGGGATTGGATGATGCTATGTGGGATTGTTAGCATTATTAATCCCCATAAAAGCTCTAGTACCAAATAAGGTCTAATGGTATTTTGAAACTGTCCAAGCCACAACTATTTTCAAATGTGTGGCACGAATAAGCATTGTCTGCAATTAAACTTTAATAGAAAAAGAAAAACAACCCACAAGTTTAGAAATATCAGAAACATTTCGATAATTTTATAGAAAAAAATTACAAAAGTAACATTAAATTAAAATAAACAGATATACAATAAATCAAGAAAAATAATAAGAAATACGTTCTTTCAACCATTCGTCACACTTTTGGATTTACAGTTTATTTTTTATTAGACTTTCTTGTAGATTTCTGTTTTCCGTTTTTTCTTCAAAATTTCTTATTTTACTTAGTTCATTTGTCGATCATGCAGTGCCAACAGCGGTTAATTCGGTCCATTATGTACTCAATATTTTTCAGGTGGACGTGTACGGTTACAAGAGGCTGGTTTTCCCAATGGAGTGGATTGGAAAGCATGCTCTATTGTTTTTTGTTCTAGTGGCATGCAACGTCGCTCCAATCATATTGCAGGGGTTCTACTGGAGGGAACCAAATAATAGCCTTGTAAGGCACCTCTCGATTCTGTTCGATATCAATTGATTTGTTATATTATTCCAAATTTCACTACATACTTATTTATGCCTTTTGATGTTGTTATTGTTTGCTATCTTATTTGTTTGTTTTCTCCAACAGGTGAAACTCATCTAAACAGCTCGTTGATCTCCCCGGTGCCAAGACATCGCTTATGTATGAGATCTAAGGAAGCATTGTATCATGCTACAAATTTTTATTTTTATTTTTTGTGTGGCTGTATCAGGGTGCAAAGTTAGCGCCAATTTCACTTGTACCCAACCAAATTTATATTATCTCACCAAAAATTATTGCTCAATGTGGAGCTTATCCCTGAACTCTCATCCCTGGCTATGCCCCTGCTAACACTCTAACAGTGTCAATACCGCTTGTTCCAAACATCGCTAGTTGTAAAAAGCTACATGTTCTCGGCATGCACATTTAGGGATCCTAGATGTACTTTCAACTACTCTCTTGTGACCACAAGCAGATATATTGTTAAAATAAAACGGCCGAATCATGTGATAATGCGCTTGTACTAGAGGGTAAAACTATTGACACGTGTTGTCCATCCACCACTTACATTATCAGTACCTTAGAATCGTACACCATCAATACCATTCATGCATTACTTTTAGATACTAATGAATATAGGATATTAATAAACTGTAGACAACCAGCATCAGACTATTCATACCGATGTCGCTTGCTTAGTAGGCTCTCAAATGCTCACTCAGCTAGGTGAAGTGATGATTGGCGACTAATTAGAGGCCTTTTAGTGTTACATTGCCAAATCCGATATACTATAGGTCAATAAAGTAGGTCATTGTCTCACCTCTACCACAATGGAAGGATACAAAGCCCGAGCGAGAATCGGACAATTTTTTAGAGGATATTGTAGGTTCTTTGGGGTGATAATTTTTATGCCACTTATGATCATTATACTTGGTGCCTCATTCGAACTAGAACTAGTGAAATCGATGTTTAATTCATGTGGGAGTTTTGGCTTGCAGCCTATGTTCTTGAAGTCGAGGAGTAGATATACATCCAAGCCACACGTACAGCTTCAAGTCCCGACACGAACTTCTGCTTTTATTGTTATAAAACTCGCAATTGGGTCTCCAATACTTCTTTCATTAAAAAAAAACCTGATAAGTTCAGCTTATATGAAAGATGATGATTTGGCCTAATCTTTCACGATGCACTTCCTGATACAAAGGATCTAATAAATTCTCCCGGTCATTTCAGCGTTACATGTAACCTGAAGACAAAAAGATCAACCTGCAAGTTAAAGTGAAAGAAAATATGGCTCATATGCTTAACCTGTTACAAGTTAAATGTCTCATGTCCGTTGACCACAATTGCTAAGTCCATATGCTACTTAACTTTAGGACCACAAGAGATTCGTCATCATATGTATACAGTTCCATGCGAGGTGGCGTTGATGCACCTTTTGCCCCTTTCTATGAGGAGTCCCTTTGTGAGGGGCTATCCATACTTAGATGACAAGACAAACAGACAAATGAAACTCTCGGTGTTTATTTTTTATTTACAATTTACGTAGTTTTTTATTTAAAACGTTTATGCTCATGCTGTAAATTTATACCATGATGCGTATAATAACTTAGTTTGGCGGCCCAATGCTCCCTATGACACATATGCATACTCGAAAAGACTTGATTACATCCAACTTATTTCACACCGCTAACCGCCACAACCAAATGACATGATATCAACCGATGGTGCGTGCGTTGAAAACGTTACCCATGATACATGGTTCTGCTAACACTCAACCCATAACATGTCAAACACATAACTACATGATTCCAATCATAATGGGTCAAGTTTAAATATTTGATTTCGTGGTCACCCCACAAAAAACTTCTCTATGACAAGCCCAACCATAAGTAATAACATTCGGAAGCTAAATAAAGCCCACACATGAGAAATATACTTGGAATAACATTACACTAAAACCATAGATCATCTTTCATTCATCTCATAGTAATGCTAGGGTTTCTCCATCTCCCCAAGAACAAATGGAACTACTCACACATGGAAGCAATCAAGAACATCATCATAACATTATGGATGGAATAAAGTTAACGTCATGAATTCAAATATGAATCTACAATAGCAATTGAGATCACAACTATGGTTGAATAAGAATGGGATTGGTGATGGTGATGAAGATGAAGATGTAGTTGTTGATGATGAAGGGGTGATGCCTTGTCCTCCAATGATCCGTGTAGCATCATGGATGATGTCTTCTCCCAAGTTCCTTCTCCAGATATATCTCAGAGGTGGTTTTTCGGTGTTTTCTGGCAGATGTGTATGCTGATCTTTGATCCATCTGCGCGAGGTGAAATTATTTGACGAGGTGGAGCTCCTAGTGTTGCGGCCGGGCAGACGGTACGGACGGAGTCCCCCGTACCGATGTCCGCTAAACTCTCTGGAGTTCCTCCTCGCATCCTCCTTTGGCCCAGACGCGTGGTTAAGTGCTTAGATGACTTTTATCACATCAAAATACCATAAAATGATAAGTTTTGTTGATATTTCATCATTGCCTTAATATTTTGAGATCCTGATGAAACAAGCATAAAAGGTGCTCGAAAGCGCAGTGAAATACAAAAATCCTATTGCTACACAAGGATATCTATATGAAATAATGGAGTAAAAACACTCCAAAAATGCACTCATCAAGTATGCTATGAATATTTGGTCAAGTCTTGTACTTTTATGTGGTTATATGCCGGTAACATCGGGCGTGGACTGTATGTTACTTTACCTAAATGGGCTTATAGGGTTGCACCTTAACATAATGGAGTATGGATAGCATCATTAGAGGTGTGTGTTCTCATGCTTATGGATCCACCTATTTTAGGCCCCGTTCCACGAGAATAAAACTTGACAAGATATTTACCATGCTTTTCTAAATATCCTTATGCCATAAAATCGGTGTCGCCCTCGAGACGCTTGTCTCATATATATAAGAACACACATATATATAATAACACGCCAATCATCATCTTGCTAAATAGAGGATTGGGCTTTATCTGAGAAGAGCATTCACGTCATCACTAGCAATTCAAACTTTACTAGTAATTTACTTTACCTCTCATTTACTTTCCCGCAAACCATAATCTAGAAAATACAAATATTGGCATCTTTTATTGTTTACTTGTTGAGTTTGCTAATCAAGATCTTCAGCTCCTCGTGTGTTCGACAACATTTTCTATTCGAAAGGTACTACAACTGATCCCCTACACTTGAGGATTATCAAGGTACTTTTCTGGCTCCGCTATCTCAGAGCGTAGCACTATTGGTGAGTTGGTTTGGTAAGGAAAAAAACATACAAGCTATCTTTATTTTTTTGTTTTTGTTTTATTCATTATGGGCACTAAATTTGTTGGTGCCTCTCTTTTACTCTCTATGTCCTGGTTCACAGGGCTCAATTTAAAAAAATATTTATCCCACATTAGCTCTCTTGTAAGACCTGCATGCAATTAATTAGGAGAAGTAACCCCCTCTAATTACACTCCATTTTCCCTTTCTCCTTTTTTTAGCTCACTAGAAACAACTTGATTCATGTGGTTGGGGTGGGAATCGAAACAAGTTTGCCTGCGGGCTAGCTGCATGTGGATGGAAAACACCACTGACCCATACATTTGCCTCCAATAACACGAGAGTGGGAGATGATTGAGGATTAATTAGAGGGGTTACTTTAAATGCATGCATCGCTTGAGAGAGTTTTTAGCGTCCAATGAAAAAACATCTTAGTTCTAATGCAAAACGATTTGAGCCCTGTGAACCGAGATAGAGAGAGTAATTTATGTTCATTGTTTAAAAGTATTTCTACTAAACCTTCAGATTCGGGGAATAATTATCAAATCACAGTTGATGCTATAAAAGATATTAGGAGTGATTCCTTTTTAGGTGATGGAAGTAAGACCCCATTGGACCATTTACAAATGATTGAAAAAATATTTTCATTATTTAAACTTTATGGTATTTCTCAAGAAGTAAAGAGCAAACTGTTTTATTTATCTCTTATCGGTATCATTCTCTTCCGCACACGGACCGTGTAAATTGGGAGCTTTTGAAGAAGGTTTTCTATATAAAATATCATACACCTCTCAAATATTATGGTGATCATTGTCACATATATATTTTTTGGCCTCATCCTGGAGAGAGTATTGCTCAAGCTTGGGGGTTGAAAGATCTCCTACGCAAGAACCCCTATCATAGTTTATCTATAAGCATTCTATCGGTTAATTTATATCTGAGTTTTCCGCAGTGCCATAAGAATTTCTTGGATGATTTTTCTTGAGGAAGTTTTACTATAAAAGTGTTGATGAAGCTTGGAGTTTATTGGACAAAATTTCTGAAAACACCGATAATTGGGATTTAGAAGAAGGTAACAAATCTTTTTTGGAACATGAGTATACTTGTGTGGATAATTTATATTCTTCCCCTTTATTTGTTGAATTGGTAATACGTTTGGTCTTGATTCTCTTGTTTTGATTGAAATTGCTAAAGATTCTGTGTCTCATGTATCTCTTCCAAAAGAAGGATTTACTGAATACGTTGAGCATGTTAAAGCTATGATTTTTGGTGCCTATGATTGATAAGAAGGTTCTTGTTGTCTCACCTAAAGATCCTAAGCCTTATGTTGAAGATACTCCATTCCCTGCTATAATAAAAAAACAATTTTCTTATAACTATTGTCAATAGAAGCACACAGAGATATTGTACCCGATATGAGAAAGTTGAGGTTTTTCATCAAGTATCTGCACTTACAGAATTAAATGAGCAAGAACCATGTGAAATTTATTTTTGTGAAGATTCAACTGAAGTTGGTAAAGGTAAAGCCACTATATCTGGGAAACCTTTTATATTTGTTGCTATTGGGATTAGTTGTTATCATGGTCTTTGTGATTTGAGAGCGAGCATAAATGCAATACCATATTCATTATATTTAGGAATCATGCATGATTTTGATCAAATACAAATGGAACAAATATGTATGACTATCCAATTAGCTAATAAGGAATAAATTTCTCTTGTTGGTATTGTTAGAAATGCCAAAGTACATGTAGGAAAGATTAAGTATACTTCTAATTTTGTAGTACTTGCTTGTCCACTTTCATCCTATCATATTTGGTAGACTTTTATTACATACCATTGGTGCTGAAATTGATCCTCCTAGAGAAAAAAGTGTTTATAAAACATGCTGGAGAGAAACAAGATTTTTTTTTTAAAAGTTTACTAATAAGCATGTGAATAGAGAATTTTATACTAGAGATGAAGTGAAAACTCTTGCTTATGTACATATCGCTTCATCAGATGTGGTGGAGAGATAAGAGGGAATTAGATTCACACTAGCTGCAGTTGGCCATTGGACGTATAACAGCCTTTGTCAGCAGGTTTCACAAACAGATGACTAGTGACAAGCAAAAATCTGAGTGAAATCGAGGTATGCATTATAACAATGTATATCGGATACTCATTCTTCACAAATAAGATGTCAAGTACAGTACATATGTAGTTTCTGTGTACAGGAAAAATGAAACAGGTACACGGTACACCCTTGGACCAACCCTAATCGATTTCATTATAAGTTAGTTCTACAACCTCCAAACCGACAAAATTTTATCCAGCATGATAGCACACCAGGCAAAGGCAGCTCCACCATGTCAAGAACAAGAGCAGGCAATGATAACCTTCCCCGAGTTTCGATGCGCATGAGCTCTTCTGATGAAGCCAAACCAAACCACTCGTATCGCCAGCAGCAAGGGGTGGCATGAGCTCTTTGTTATGAAGCAAAACCAAACCATCCATATCACCAGCAGGAGGTGTTACAAGTACAAGGAGGCTGCAAACACAATGTCTCTCTTGATCTTGCTGACCGCCTCCTCGAGTTTCGCTTCAAGCTGGGTCTCACCGATCGACTGGGATGCCAGGATCAGCTGCTGCAGGACCTCCTCCAGCCGCCTGATGGCCCTGATCAGGCTGCCTTCGAACACCTGGGTCATCTCCATGATCTGGTGGAACTTGGACCCTCTGGCCCACGAATACACAGCTTCCATCACATCAGGGCGGAAGGAGTTCACAAAAGATTCCACGTCGATCTGGATCTGCCATTACCAAGGCCAAAACAACACAGGTTTCAGCACTGGGCTGCAATTCTATAGCATCAACAATTCAGATGGTCGTTTAGTAGGAAATTTGGTACCTTGCATTCGAGCTGGAGGTTTGCAACCCTTCGCGCGGTTTCCTGCAACTGGTAGAAGAGTAAGTCGAGCTCCTCCCTCGGCTTTGGGGCGTCCTGAAGTTTTTCCTGCCAAACAAAGCAAGAAAGCAGAGCCACCATCTGCTCAACAGTAGCATCCTTCAAAGTACCACTGAACATAAGCTCAGTCAATGTCAGTTCATCAGCTGAGCTGATCTCACATGCCACTTTGCCCTTCACTTCAACTACATCCTCACTGGTGATGTATCTGAAAGAAACAAGAAACCCGATAAGAATGAAACCTAAGAAAATGGAGATTGACAAACAGACAAATTCTTTAAATTCAAAAAAAAATCAACATGATCTTTCATATAATCGTAATACAACCAATTTAAAATTTATGTATCTACATTTTCAATGAATGATGCCGGCATAGCATTGAAGTCAACGACCATTCAATTTAGCAAATTAGTTGAGTTCTGTGTTTGCTTTCATTAGGTGCCCAACCAGAAAAGCTCATAAATTTCTCATGAAAATATTTTCGCAATAAATAAATACCTCACAAGAATTCAACACTGAAGTGCAGAAAAGCAAATGATTTTTGTCTCAAACATGAGAATGTTATATTGCCTAGTTCACTCATATTTTGTATTCACGTTGCAAATTTCTACAAAACGAACACTATTTCTACGAAGCAAGCACGCCAAAGAACAAACGTCGTGTGATGCATTACCCCAGCCTACGAAGAACACGTTTTCGGGCCTTCAGCTCATCCTTGAAAGCTAGAGCAGTCGAAGCACGTATTGTTTTCTTTATGGACTTTATTTTGGATGCTATTTCTTGCTTAGCATGAAACACCTTCAGCTTCTGTTGGATATGGGGAGCACTACGGATGTCATCATGCTTCTCCAATAAGCTCTCAAGAGCTTCTATTCTTCTGGCAGCTTTCCGATAGGAGCTTGATTTCACCTAAACGGAACAAAATTATTAGAGGGAAATAAGAGGAAACCTCACAATATGACATGCATTAGATATTCTTACTTCCATATCTTCTTCTGGATCCAATAGAGGAACCCCATCTTTAGAAAACCTTGAAAGCACTTCTTCAACTTTCCGCAAGGTGTTTTCTCGAGCTTCTACAGGCAAAAGATCCTTAGGTATGTACATTCGAACGCTACTTAGTCCATCGATCTGCTTATTCAGTTCAATTCTGGATTAGAAAAGAAAACCAACAACATTGTGATCTGATAAAGGTTAGAAGATAATAAGTTAACTGGTGAATGGGAAATGTAAATAACCTGAGAAAGTGGCAACGAAATAACAACCGGTTCTCCACGGGATTTGAGAGGTATAATCTTCATAATCTTCTTTCCACTTATGTCCTTGTTTACAGAACATCTGGTGAGGATGTCAACAGTGTAATCATAATCCTCAGGCCTCCTGTCTGTAAGAAGGAAAACCAGAAGTCAGCAGAGACAAGTAGCTACAAACAGCTTCCAGTATTTCCTCCCTCTTAAATGTACCAGCATCAGAATCATAAGTAACCTAGCGTCTTCAGGAATTAAACCAAGACAGGGTGGGATAAAAACAACATGGCCGCCTTATAGTTCATGTGAAACAAACCGACATTAAGCTCCCATAGACAGACTTGTCAGAAAATAGATAAATAATCTATTTAGCTTTGGATCAATCTAACTCCGAAGAGACAAGGTTTTACAGTCATTACTTGGCTTTACTTATGCACTTGGCTGCAGCTAGTACATCTAGACAGTAGTGCCAACGGTAACAGTATCTCTCACAGTTGAACAAAGCTAATTCACATGTGTAAGGCCATATGAAAAATATGTACAACTAACTGATCACAAAGTATGACAATTTTGTTGCAGTGGTTTGTGAGTTTGCATATCTTCTACTTGAGACTAATATTCGATGGAAGATCCATCCAGAAGTGTTTCAACAACAACTATTACGGAATACCACCACTGCCAAACAACTTATGCGAACCCGGTGAACAGAAGAGAAAAAACTAACAAAGAGGAGTATATGTACCTTCACCATTGGTTTTCACCTTTTCAAAGTTTATTATAATTCCCCATGTGACATTTTCGTCAATAGAGAAGGTGGGTTTGTCATCTGTACTGTATTGAACACGAACAAGCCTTCCAGATTGCAAGAAAGGCAGAACATATTTTGGCGAAAGTACAATATCACGGACATCCATCTTTAAAGATTTGTACTGCTGTAAGAGATCATAATAATCCTTCACATTCTCCTCATTTTCAATAATCATGGAACTTCTCTCTTTTTCCAGTTCCCCCACTTGCTTCTGCAGAAAACATAAACAGAGAATGTCAGGAGAAGTTCCTTCCAGGATGTAATGCTTTAGTAGCAGGGTTTTTTTATGTTGTTAATAGTTCTTTTGATGGCAACCAAAAGGCACTGCTATGGTAATTGATAACTTATAACAGCCAGTTTATCAACACAAACTGCTATACTAACTGGTATATACATGCTGGCTAGGGACATCTGGACACCCGTAAAACAGAAGTCACTGCAAGTATGCATGTGGGAAGCACTCAGGAACACAAGAAACACAGTTTAGGTAGCATTCTGAAGAATCTTCCAAACATGCAACCATATCATGCATGGGTAAAGGCAAGTCAAAAACACACTACTGGAGTAGAAAGGACCTCTTTCCTCTCTTCTTTCTTTTTTTTATTTTCATGGAAACAGTAAGACGCTGGGGGGGGGGAGGGGGGTCTGGGAAAGGGAATTGTAGGGAGCCCCTTGCTTTTTTTATGCAAAGAGGCTGATTTGAACCCAGGACCTCCAGGACACAGGTCCTTTCTGCTGCAGCAGTGTGTTTTTGACTTGCTGCAGGTCAGCGCAGCGGCGGACATAGTCCGTGGCGGCCGGTGCAGGTGGATTCTCGCCTGCTCGGCCTGCAGCCCGCGGTGGCCAGCCTGCTGGAGAGCTGGCCGGTGCCCCCCTCCTGCAACAACAACATTCCTAGGCCCCCCCTCCCCTTGCGTGATGGTCTTCTTCAATAACCTACTTCACCATCTCCGATCTGCCCTGCATCAACGGTCTTCGAGGTCCCTGTTCATGGGTCAGGGCCAAATAACCTACTTCACCATCTCCGATCTGCCCTGCATCAAGGGCATTGTTACCTCCTTGGAGGCGTTGGCATGACCCTGATCGGACTTCCTCCTCGAGCACCGGGGGAAACCCCAGGTCCGAACTGCCGGATCAGACAGCGGCAGCATCTCAGCGATATTCCCCTCTTGAAGGTACTGCTTTAGCTGCAATTGGAGTACCTGATGCAGCAGCTAGAGGTTGGCGATGCGTCGCTCTGGCGTATACTGCTACACAGGGCGCGGACAAACGGGGGCGCAACATAGGCCAGCGCCGGCACTTCCTCGGCAAGTGCTACACCAGTTACAGACGAGCCCTGCCTTTCACCTGCTGACTCTATGCACACATGGGTGCGAGGTACGTTAGCCTGGGCAGTACTGGAGGCATAATCGTCCCTGGAGGCATCTGGCAACAGCGGTCGCTGCCCTCTTGCTCCGAGTCTCGACGCCTCGCCATTCTTGGCTGGAGGCAACGCTAGTCGATGCCTAATGTCACTGAGGTCTGTAGTCGAGGGCACCTCCTTACCAAGTTATAGTCACTTGGCGAGGACAGTCGTGTGTGTGTGTGTGCATGCGTGTTGTGTGTGTCCCTCCTTTGTGGAGGTTGTACCCTGATGTTTTCCTGTTCATAAAATGAAACGCATTTTTTTTTGCATTTTCTCGAAAAAAACATGCATGATATGGGCATGTTTGGAAGATTCTTCAGAATGCTACCTAAACTGTGTTTCTTACATTCCTGAGTGCACACATGATCTACGGACAGTAAGAAACCAAAATAATTGTATTACTTTTTTAGTGTAGAGCAGACTTACAAGAGAAGAGATGGGATTCAAAGAACACGCATGTATACCCAAAGCTAAAAGAGATGTTTTCCAGGACAAGGATTAGCTAAAACGATCACCGATGAACAAAGAAGAGACAGAAAGCAAATGCTAAGAGTTTCTTCAAATAAAATACACAGACAATTTCATCTCATCAAACCTCAAGATCAGGGAGAGCTCGATCTGCTTGAAATTGGTAGAATGAATGCCGAAGAAGCTTTTCTGGATCGCCATCCTCAGAGCGCATTTGATTTAACAACATGTTGTAGCTCAAATGGAAGGCACTAATCAAGAAGATAATAATGTGAGAGCCAGCTAAATAGAATAAAAATGTGCATTTAAATAACTCAAGAAAACATAAAAATATAGAAATATAGAAACAGTAATTGAGAAGTGAAGCAATGTTAACTCAGGATTCCAAGATGCAAAGAACTGTCATAGCATGCACATAGGGCATTATCTAGTTTTCACTATAGATATGGCCACCACCATTTTAACTTTTAAGCATAGCATAAACTAAGTCACTCATCAGACTGGGAAGGCGAACCCCAGTCTCAGTCCTGGTCCAGATGGTCTTTCCATTCAAAATATTCAGCCATGATCTATGTATACCATAGTTCTGTAGATGAAAGTAGGAGAAAGAGTACATGATACAGACCTGTTCAAACTATCAGCACCTCCTTTCAGCATCATTTTGGCAGTTGAGGGTTCCATTTTCTCATCTACCATCAATATGCAGATACCACGCTGATCAATACCTCGACGACCAGCACGGCCACTCATTTGGATGTACTCTCCACTTGACAACCATCTAAATCGATCTCCGTCAAATTTTCGTACATTGGTAAACACAACAGTCTTTGCAGGCATGTTCAATCCAATACTGAACGTTTCTGTGGCAAACAGACACTACAACACCAGAATTAAGTGTTAGCAAGAAATTAGAAGTCAACTGCAATGTTACACATATATTACAGATAAAATAAAATAAAAAACTAGTTCCAAATAAGCAATCCATGTCACGGAATAAATACAATAATTACATGAAAACAAATCTAAAACTCTCACTTTCTTTCTATTCAAATTTTACAGTGCTATTGTTCACAGAAGCCTACGGTTATAAAAAAAATCTAGCATACACATTTTGATGCTTCTTGTTCACTACAAAACTATAATACAACAGCAACTATCCTAAGGACCTAAATCCATCATCTGTTCCTATGGTCTGAAACCAAGAGCTATAACCTCACATTTAAGGCACTCAGTTTTAGCTTCAAGCAAGGAAGGGAAAATCTATACTCCACAGAAATAGCACTGTAAAATATTTGCTAATATTGTTATTCCACACATAAATTCCAACAATATGCTAACTATTGGTACACTGCCACACTTTCAACAATATGCTAGTTTTGAGGCAAGGTAATAGCAGCAGCGCAATAAACCATGTGATTGGTAAAATTTGCTAACCTTGATGAGGCCCTCTTGAAAAAGTATCTCAATCACTTCCTTTAGAATGGGCAACAGACCAGAATGATGCACTCCAATGCCGCGTTTCAATAAGGGAAGCATATTTGAAACCTGGGGAAGCTTTTTGTCATCATCTGAAAGCAAATCCATAGCACTCCAGAATATGGTTTCAATGTTCACTTTCTCATCTTCCCCATTCAAGTCCATCTTGGCCATCTACAAGGCAAGTCAAAATCAACAAAGACATTTAATTCCTTGAGCCCCAAAACACTTGTATCTTGTGAATCGACTATCAATCTAGAAACAAAAATTACCTGCATAGCAAGAAATTCACATTCTTTTTTGCTAAAGCTGAAAAGAATCACAGGGTCATATTGACGCTGAATTATCATTTTCACCATCTTGAATATGTCGCTGTCCTCATGAGGTTTCCCTGCCATGACGCCCTTTTGTCGCTTCCCGTTGTCCCTCTTCTTGTCACCGCCACTAGCAGGAGCAAGAACATTCAGAGATTTCTGAAAACTGTCCTCTCTGAACTTGCCATTCTCATCAACTACCAGGTACAAGCCATCACCTCCAGCAGGAAACACATAGTGCTGGAGAGGTGTAGGTCGGTAGTCGGTGTATACTATATGACAAGGTTGCTTATGTACCTGAGAAACAAAACCACACTTCATTATTCAGGATGCACATACGATGAAGGTATGCTTGACCATGTATGCCATTGAATGCCTTACAGAAACTAGATATTTATGTGTCTCACATAATGATACTACTTGTGTTAATTTATTGAGCATAAAACTTTATTACAAGTCCTTATGAACTACCAAAGGCAAGGTAATAACAGAAAAAGGGAGGGAAATGTAGACCAACCTTAGCTACCCAATCAGCAAACTCCTTGGCATTAGGTACAGTTGCGGAGAGGAACACAAAGCGCGAGTTCTTGGGAGCCATGACAATACTCTCCTCCCACACCACTCCTCTCTCCCTGTCACGCATGTAATGCACCTCGTCGAAGATAACCCAAGCGACCTCTCGCATGACCTCCGACCCCTTGTACTGCATGCTGCGCCAAATCTCCGTGGTCATGACCTACATTCCCCAGCACGCTCCTCTAAGTACCAAACAGAACAAAGATATATGCAAAGAGTGAATTCGGACGAAGCTGGTGATCAATCTAGTACCAAGCAAGAGGCGTTCGGCTCGATCGTGACGTCTCCGGTCATGAGGCCGACGTCGGAGAACTCTTCCTTGAACTCCCTGTACTTCTGGTTGCTGAGGGCCTTGATCGGCGACGTGTAGATGACGCGCTGCTGGTTGCGCAGCGACATGGCTATCGCGTACAGCGCCACCACCGTCTTCCCCGCCGACGTGTGCGCTGAGACCTGGTGAATGAATACGCATGAAAGGCAGAGAGCGCTAAATTGCGTGCAGCTTGACAGTGAGAGAAATTGGCCCAGTCCAACAGAGAGGGCAAGTAAAACTGCCAAATTTAACACTGGAATTGCTTGAATAGCTAGACTACGGATAGCGTAATTAGCAGCATTTACCATGACGGACTCGCCGTTGTCGAGGCACCGGATGGCCTCGGACTGGAAAGGGTCGAGCGGGAAGGGGAAGGTCTTGGCCGGGGCCGCGCCCTCGCCGCCGCCGGCGACGATGCGAGAGCCGGAGGTGGACGCGTCGTAGCCTTCGGGGTAGGAAACGTCGTGCACGCAGGCGACGCGCTCGGATGGGGCGGCAGGGGCGGCGGGCGCCGGCGTGGCGGAGTCGGCCCGCGGCGCCTTGAGAGGGGAGCCCGCGTCGGTGGTGGGGGAGTCCGGCGCCTTCCGCTTGAGTGTCTCCATGGCGTGGCGGCGGCGGCGGCGGCGAGGCTAGGGTTTAAGGAGGGGATTGACTCACTGGTTGGTCGCGCGCGAGAGAGGAGCTCGGTTGGTTCGTAAAACAGGACAAGCACTGAAGCTGGGCCCCACCTGTCAGTCACGACCTACGAGATAGGCGTTTTCATGAAGGGAAAGCGGATGATGTACATATGAACTATGCACTACTTTTTCCCTGAAGGACCTAGAGTCTGCATTAAACAACGGTGGTGCGTACGTTTACAGAGATGACCCCAAAGGAAAACAGAAATAGCACATAGGTCCCTAAATTTGACATACAGCACCAAAAGAAAGATCGCCAAAAGCAATCAGGTCTAGCTTCACCGCCGACGAACGTTGACCTCGCAGCGCGGCCACCTCTGCACCCACCGGGGACGAGACCACTTGGTGGAGCAGCGGCGTTCTCCGCCACGCCGAGATCCAGGAAGATCCTCCACAGAAGGAGGAAGAACAAGCTCAGGCCATGCAGGCCGAGCGCAGCAGGGCCACCCCTGTGGCCGAAGATAGCAACGGCGCACCTTCGCCGTCGCTTGGGGGCTGCTGCAGAGGGCGCAGACTCCAGAGACCCTCGGTGCCACCAACCAACATCAGCAGCCGCGCCAGCTCCGTTTTCCTCTCCCTCGCCTCCATGGCCGGCCAAGAGGAAAGAAGAATGGGTGAGGCCTCCTCGTCGATGGTGACAGCGCCAAGAGCAGCGCCTCGAAAGAGATGGCGAGCAGGTCGAGCACCGCCTCGTCCCCTCGCTTCCACGGCAGGTCAGAACGGGGCCAGCCAAACCATACACCAATCTCCGTGCAGGGATGCAGCTGCTGTATAGCCGCTTCTCCTCGCCGCCACGGCCGGCCAAAAGTAGCTTCACAGCATCACCTCCCTCCACCTCGAAGCAACCAGGAACCAGGAGCTTTATTAAGGATGCAGAGGCCGTCGTCACCATCGACAGCTCCAACCAGAGGAGCTTGAAGACGGCGAAGACCAACCCCAGAGCTGAGATTCTCCCCCAATCTCGAGCTTCACATCCGGGCATAGCACCCAACCAGCATAAAGCTAAAACTAGAGAAAAACTAAACCTACACCTACTATCTACAGAGGGAACTCCGGCACCTCTCCTCCGCCTCCCTCGACCGGCGACGCCGGCGAGTTTGGCTTCAGATCGGCCCGGGAAGCACGGGAGGACTCTCAGATACTGTAGCAGGAGAGAGACGGGGAAGGATAAGAATGTGGCTTGTACACTATGCACTACTTGGAGCATCTCTAGCACATATCTGGGCTGAAACCGGAAAATAACCGCCAGTATATATGTAGTATCGGGCGTAGGCGTAGATCAAGTCCCGAGTAGATCGAGTTCCGTGCAGATCCTGAAAAAAAGTTCGGTCCCAAAACTTATTTGCAGCAAACCCACGTTGCGGCGCCAAAAGCTAGATATATTCGGATCAGCGGCTTATGGTGTTTTTCCATCGCGTAAAGAATCAAGAGCGCGCTGAACATTTAGCTCGGAACCCCTCGCGCCGCCACCGCTCCATCCCTAGATCTAGCCAGGCGACGGCCTCGTATGCGTCACCGCCACCATCGCCTCCGCCCGAGTTCGTCCGCGCCACCTCCGCCAATGCTTGACGCTGCCCACACCACCGCCAACGCCAACACCCGCCGCCGCCCGCGACGCCTCCGCTGGTCTGCATCGTCCCTCTACCCGAGTTCATCTACGTCGTCCCTACGCTGGAGCCCGCCAACATCGCCTCTGCGTCGCCCCCTGCCCGAGTTCATCCACAAGCTCTAAGGTTCGATTTTGATTTACAATTTTTTGAATCCCCGGGTCGATTCGTGCACTAGGATGAGTTCGTGGAGCGAACCGTGGATTTCATCGCGGAGCGCGTCCACCGATGCCTACGTAGATTCATCCTCCTCGGATGATTCCGATTGGGAATCTGACGACGACGAGATCGAAGACATGCTGCTGCTGGTGGCGTTGTAGAACCTGCACAACGAGGAGAATCGGAAGAGGAAGAGGTGATGATCAACAGTCGACCGCCTCTGCATCCCGTGATGGCCCCGGATATGCTGATGCGGGACTACTTCGCCGAGGTACCTACCTATCCTGCGCATCTCTTCCGTAGACGGTTTCGGATGATGCGAAGGTTGTTCGTCAAAATATAGTGAAGGCATGCAAGGAGAGATGTCATTATTTCACTTGCCGAAGATATGCCACCAGCCTCATCAAGTTTAACCCCTACCAGAAAATCTCGGCGGCGATGTGGATTTTGGCCTACGGAATAGCCACCGATTACACAGACGAGTATCTTCGAATTGGTGAAGATATGTCAATCAAATCCGTTCGCATCTTTTGCGAAGACAATGATTTGTGTGTTCGGAGAAAAGTATCTCCGAGCTTCGAATGAGGAGGACACCAAGAGCCTAATGGATATCAATGAGGCGAGGGGTTGGCCAGGGATGCTTGGCAGCATCGACTATATGCAGTGGACGTGTAAGAATTTCCTGACAGCATGGCACAATCATCATCGTGGTCCAACTATTGTGCTTGAAGCAGGGCCTCGGAGGATCTCTGGATTTGGCATGCTTTCTTTGGCCTTTCAGGGTCTTTAAACGACATCAATGTTCTGCAAAAGATCACATTTTTTTGGCAAGTTTGTCAAGGGTGAAGCGTCGGCGTGTAACTTCACAGTCAACGGGCATGAATATAACATGGGATATTATATAGATAGATGGGATCTATCCAAAATGAACCATATTTGTGAAACCCATACTCAAACCCCATAGCATGATGAAGCTCACTTTGAAAAATGCAAGAAGCAGCTCACAAGAACATAGAGAGAGCCTTCGGTGTTTTGCAAGCTAGATTTGCTATTGTTCGAGGGCCAACCAACTTTTGGGATAAGAAGATCCTTCATAATATCATCGCTGCTTTCGTGATCATGCATAATATGATCATTGAGGATGAGAGAGATATGGGTCTCCCATTTAAATTTGATAGTGTTAGCAGCCGTGTGAAGCCTGTTAGAAATCCTAATCGAATCAAAGCATTTCTCGAGACATACAAGTAGATTGAGGGCAGTGACAAGCATATCCAGTTGCGAGAGGATCTTGTCAAACATCATTGGGAATTGCTTGGCCGTTAATTTTTTTTTTCATTTCATTCTGAATGTGTAAAACTATGGTGTTCTCCTCATTGGACCATTCATTTGTTTAATTATTTTATTTGAACAAGTATTGTAATTTGGATGTTCTTGTACTGTGTGATTTGAACAATAAATTAGATATATTTTTCTATGTTGTGATCTGTATTTGAGTGTAAAGGCTGAGATTACATAAAACAACAAAATCATGTTTTGCATCTCGGGGACGATTCGGCAGAGCAGATACAACATCTCTAAATCGTAAAAAAACATATTTCATTTTATGTTATTGCTATGCGGGATCTGTTCTACGGCGTCGTTTTTAGCATCCAAAAATCCTGATGCGGTTTACCCCATCCATGTTATGTGGTACCGATGTGGTACCGCCGAATGGGGTACCCCATCCATGTTATGTGGTGCCGCCGGATGGGGTACCCATCCATGTTATGTGGTGCCGCCGAATGGGGTATCTGCTATAGATGCTCTTACATGTTTCAGAAGCCCTGGATGTAACCAATGATGTATAGAAATGTGCAAAAATCTTAATATGAACTATTTTATAATCGAAGCTACACAATAGCATAATGCGACATATTTAGTTCTGAAATATGCACTATTCACTATACTTAGATTCACGCATTTGTTATTTTTCTATAGACTAGAATATAAAATAGTTTGTATTGAAATTTTGCACATTTGTAGTATATACATTATTAGCTATATCCAAGAAAACAATTCAGAAAATTTTAAATCATGTAAATATGATTGCCAAAGTTTTAAATTTAAAGAGCTACATGTAGCTCATCTCCATTTAAAATTTCTGACTATCACACCAACTAAACTAACATGACAAAACAAAGGGCCTGCGAATATTAGCACCGGAAAACAAGAACTACATGATAACATGCATCATCAAAATATACACCAATATCATATGCATTTATGATTTTTTTTTATAGAAAAAGGCTCCACAAGCTTCATTTGTCTGCACCACAACTCGATATCGGGTGAACCGGTGTTTCAACAAGGGATCGTACTTTTTTACTTTTCGTGGGAAAGGTGATAATGAAAAAGGCCACATAAGAGGGACATCGGAGACCACCATGTAAATCATCACAAATCAAAGTGTCTTAATCATCGAAGTAGAACTTTGTCCAAGTTCAAAAGGAAAAAATCACCACCCGTTTTGATAGGGGCGAACATGCTTCTTTTCTTACATATTGGTAGTTCCGTTTTACCAAAGGCACCAGTGTTTTTTAGGGTGAGAATAGTTCTCAGTTGATTGTGAACTAACTTAGTTTTCAGCAAGATACTATCATCACATCCCACTTGCAATCGAAGTTGCAATTCATGACTAACACAAACCACGAACCAAATCTAAGATTCAAAGCATTTTTCTCGGTTGCGTTCCTACTTGGAACTAAAAAATCCCAATTGCAACCTAATTAGCAACTCATATGCAAGAATTACAACACAATCAAACGGTGCCAACTGAGAAAGGGGATTCCCCTACGGTAATGTCGTTCAAAAAAACTAAGAAGTAGCAAAGCCACTTTTCATATGACGCGACTTGTAGTGCTCAAAATGCAAAACCATATTAGGGCTTGTTTGATTCAAAAGACTCCTACATAAATTTTGTAGGATTTTCATCTTCGCAAATTTCTCCTATATGCATCATTTGAATCGAAGGATCGAAACCTTAGGAACGCATAGGGATTTTTCCTAGTATATAATTGCATTGCACTATTTTTCCTATACAAGGGATTTTTAATCATGTACTAGGATTTAACTTGACTTGACATTATAATTCTAGAATTTTCTTGTTCCTATGTTTTGATAGGAATTATGAAAATGAAGCGGACCCTTGGCTTGTCAGTTTGTCAGAGAGACACGAAGATCTGATGTGAGCGGGGATCACGTGACACGGCTCCGGATGGTGTGCGGCGCGGCGAAAGCATCCAAAAGGCGGCAGAGATCCCATCGTCGTGCGCCCCACCCCCATGTATATGTGTCGTTGAAAATTCAGTGGGAAAAGGCCAACACGTCAGTGAATATAAACTGTGTGCTTTCGGCCCAGTCAGTCCTACTAATCCATTCCGTGTCACTCTCCTCAGATCAGCACCAGCTTCCCCTTCCACCACCATCACCCAGCCACTGACACCTCCGTCGCCGCCGTCCGCCGTCCGCCATGGGCTCCTCCCACCGCCACCTCCTCCGCCTCCTCGACGACCCCTTCTTCCCCTTCCCCCCGCCACCACCATCCTCCTCCTCCTCCTGCCCCTTCCTCCCTTCCCCATTCGCCTTCCCCCACCACGACCTCGACACCCTCGACCTCGACCTCTTCCTCCCGCCCCACCACACCGTCGACCCCTTCTTCTCCCCCTTGCCCTCGCCCCACGCCTCCCTCCTGCACGACCTCACCGACCGCGTCGCCGCCCTCGAGCTCGCTGCCCTCGCCGCCCGCGCGCCGCAGCCCGCGCGCCGCAAGTACACCTACGCCGCCACCTCCCCGGGCGGCCGCAAGGTCAAGTGGACCGCCGAGGAGAAGCCGCGCACCGGCCACCGCGCGCTCAAGTGGGAGGCCGAGCTCGCCTCCCCCAACGACGACGGCTTCGACCGCAAGTGGCGGTGGGAGACCAAGTCCAAGGCCGCCGGGAAGGCCAAGACCAAGTGGGGCGCCGAGATCAAGGGCAAAGGATGTCTCCAGCCTTGGTCACATGCGTACTCCTGGGAGGAGGACTTCAGCGGGTCAGACGACGAGGAGGAGGATGAGCTGGAGCGCAATCCGGAGAGGAAGAAGAAGGAGATCAAGGGGCCCGCCGCCAAGGAGGACAAGAAGGACAAGAAGAAGACGACCAAATGCGTCCGGATCGAGGAGATCCCCGAGGACAACACCGCCGGATGCGACGCCATCAGGAAGGTGAGCGACGGTTTCTTGATGCCTACTAGCGATGGGGTTTCAGGTTCTTCTACGCCCCGATCTGAACGAATCATTAGATTTTCGAGAGATCCATGGCACTCCTGCATACTTCCGGCTGGATTCGGCAGAAAGACTGAATCTTTAGAGGATGTATGTGGTGGTTTCTGCTGTCTAGATCTGTGTTGCTAGCACAGACTGCACATTGTGCCCCCCTACGATATCTTCTGCTAGACAAAAGCTTTTCATCCTGCTTCCTTGCAATGCAATATTGCCTAGATCTATGTCAGTACTGACTGCACTTCGTGCTATGTTTGCGATGTCAGCGAGCCAAGAACTTCGCCCTGCTTCCTTACAATGTGCTAGGGCTTATAAATTACACTCTTACTGACCACCTGTTATTTTCCCTTTCTGATCAAGGCTTTTGCTATGGGCAATGATAAGGGCAAGGCCAAGGAGCTGTCGCCGCAGGACGCCGCGCTGCTCATCCAGATGAACTACAGGGCGCACCTCGCCCACCGCTCCCAGGTGCTGCGCTGCCTGCGCGACCTCGCCGTCGCCAAGGCCAAGCTCAAGGAGCTCAGGTCCTTGTTCTATAACCTCAATTACAGGCGCCGCTGCAGCCATGACCACGAGGAGCGCCAGAGGTTCTCTGAGAAGATTATTGTCCTGCTCCTCACTGTAGATGCTCTTGAGGTGAGCTCTTTCATGACATGCTTGGCCTTTTTTTTTGTGAAGGACATGTTTGTCATTTATTTTTCGAGAATACACCCCGGAAGGTGTATCAATCATTATGATGCCTGTGCTGTGCATTTGAAATTCAGTTGTTGTATTTACTCGTTTGAGGATGATATATTGGGGTTCTGTACATAAGCATGATTTTTCTAGTAGTGCGCTTAGCTTCTGAACACATGACCAGTGCAAAAAGAATTAAAGCAGACTTGAAAGATTAACATGCTACTGAGCATCTCCTCTTTTTATAAATGTGCATGTCTTGAGCGAAGCAAAGTATGTATTCCTGTTAGCACATATTGCACTGAACTAGGATCTTATTGTTACATATTTGAGACTAGCTGAAAAATACTCCACAGGCATGTAGATAAATTTGATTTCACATCTATTATGTTGGATCCCACCTCTTATTAGCACACTCGGTTAGCGATACATTATCAGTTTAAAAAATCAAGGTGTACACTAGAATGATTGAAATGCTCTTGACCATCTGTTCTTTTCTGAATCTGCATTTGTGTGTGCTCTCTTCAGTGAACCAACTACTTAGTTCCTGGTAGCACATATTGCGCAATTATTTTCTATAAATATGCTAAAATGGCTACAGAACACTCCTTATGTATGTAGATAAATTTTATCTGGCTTCAGTAATGTTTGATCTCACTTCTTGGTAGTATCCTCAGTGATCATTAGGTCCAAGGGTGATAGTATTCTTACATTCTGCAATGTTGCATGTCTCCAGTAGGACTTAAGTGAGGTTTATGGTTCAACAAGTCTTTAGTTGATAAAAACGGCCCGGATTCAATCTTGTGTCCATGTTATTTTTCCTATTGATTGGTTTCCCTGGTAATGGTGCGTCAAGTGCAGGGGCGGTCTTTTACAAAGATCTCTGGAATTGAAACATTTATGTCAGCTTATGATAGATTGTGAACTGAAATTATGCTCACTCAGTTTCGCTCATGTGCATACCTATTGGCCAACTGTTTTCTTTGTATCTGTTCTTTTCTGAACTCAAAATAACCAGCAAAATTAATGTTGCTTGGCATAATTGTCCTTTATCGGCTGCTTCCTATCCTCCTGTTACTTTTCAGTAATCTTATTACTTGTCCATTGATCTTACTCTCTTAACCTCTTTCCATCCAGGGACCTGACTTCATGGTGAGGACGGCAAAGAAATCTATGCTGGAGGAACTCGAGGGGATGCTGGAGATTGTGGACCCACAGCCACCCGGTAAGGAGAGATCGTTTAGCCGCCGAAAGTTTGATCTTCCACAGGGTGGAGCGATCCCGAACGAGAAGTCGGCTGCCGTGAACAACACAGTCAAAGTCATCAACACGGGCAAGGGCAAGTAATGTGGACCACTAGGTCCACCATGCACATCGTTGTCGCTGGGTACCACAGCCGATCGATGGAGCTTGTAGTGCCTCGTGAAGTACGATCTCCTTGTTTTTTTTTCTAGTATCTCTGAGAAGTATTGGACTTGTTGTGAACCATTGTTGTGGTTGTTGTCGTCGCACTTGTAGCATGTATGATCCGTGTCCTTTGCTTTGGACTTGTTGTATGATGTTGTTTGAACTGCAAGTAGATGAGTTTGTGGTGCTTTATCAGGTTTTCTGCTAGCTGCTGGCCTCATGTTTGAGTTCCATGGAAGTTCAATAATGGATGTGCCTATTATGTTTTGTTTTAAAATATATTATTGTATTACAGTACATCTTACTGACAAGTTGGAATGCATGTATAATACTAAACATAAAACACAATTTATCCATCTGTGAAATTAATGGGCCAATTGTTCTGTGCAGCCTCATGCCTGACCTAGAGAAATACTTGGGTGTGATTACAGCCCAGATAGAACCGTGGTCATGGATCCGATTGGCATCTAGCCCAAGTAGAATTGAAGAAGAGTACTCATTGAAGAACTAGCTGGTCATGGATCCGATTGGCATCTAGCCCAACTAGAATTGAAGAAGAGTACTCATTGAAGAACTAGCAGCATCTCATTGGCCGTGGGATGGTGTGGTGTCCGGCCATGTGCCACCCCTCTCCTCCGTCGGGGTACATGTAGGGGCACGCCGGCCTGAAGGTGGCACTGCCCTTGGCGGTGAGCAGGGAATTTGGTCCATGTCGGACTGGAATACTCGGTACATCTTACCGCGCGCGTTGTAGATCACGTCGACGATCCACCGGTAGTAGCCACCTTCAGGCCGGCTTGAAGTTGTACACTAGAATGATTAAAATGCGATTGAGCATCTGTTCTTTTATGAATCTGCATTTGTGTGTGCTCTCTTCAGTAGACCAACTAGTTATTTCCTGTTAGCACATGTCGATCAATTATTTTCTATAAATATGTTAAAATGGCTACAGAACACTCCTTAGGTATGTAGATAAATTTTATCTGACTTCAGTAATGTTTGAGTGATTCATTAGGTCCAAGGTTGATGGTATTCTTACATTCTGCAATGTTGCATGTCTCCAGTAGGACTTGAGAGAGGTTTATGGTTCAACGAGTCTTTAATTGATAAAAACGGCTCGGATTCAATCTTGTGTCCATGTTATTTTTCCTATTGATTGGTTTCCCTCGTAATGGTGTGTCAAGTGCAGGGGCGGTCTTTTACAAAGATCTCAGGAATTGAACCATTTATGTCAGCTTATGATAGATTGTGAACTGAAATTATGCTCACTCAGTTTCTCTCATGTGCATACCTATTGGCCAACTGTTTTCTTTGTATCTGTTCTTTTCTGAACTCAAAATAACCAGCAAAATTAATGTTGCTTGGCATAATTGTCCTTTATCGGCTGCTTCCTATCCTCCTGTTACTTTTCAGTAATCTTATTACTTGTCCATTGATCTCTTACTCTCTTAACCTCTTTCCATCCAGGGACCTGACTTCATGGTGAGGACGGCAAAGAAATCTATGCTGGAGGAACTCGAGGGGATGCTGGAGATTGTGGACCCACAGCCACCCGGTAAGGAGAGGTCGTTTAGCCGCCGAAAGTTTGATCTTCCGCAGGGTGGAGCCATCCCGAATGAGAAGTCAGCTGCTGTGAACAACACAGTCAAAGTCATCAATACGGGCAAGGGCAAGTAATGTGGACCATTCGGTCCACCATGCACATCGTTGTCGCTGGGTACCACAGCCGATCGATGGAGCTTGTAGTGCCGTGCCTCGTGAGAAGTACGATCTCCTTGTTATTTTCTAGTATCTCTGAGAAGTATTGGACTTGTTGTGAACCATTGTTGTGGTTGTTGTCGTCGCACTTGTAGCATGTATGATCTGTGTCCTTTGCTTTGGACTTCTTGTATGCTGTTGTTTGAACTGCAAGTAGATGAATTTGTGGTGCTTTATCAGGTTTTCTGCTGGCTGCTGCCCTCATGTTTGAGTTACATGGAAGTTCAGTAATGGATGTGCCTATTATGTTTTGTTTTAAAATAAATTACTGTATTACATCTTACAGACAAGTGATGGAATGTGTGAATAATATTGAACACATAACACACTTTATTAAACTATAGGAAATTAAGGGCCAAATTATTCTGTGCAGCCTCTTGTCTCACTTACAGAAATACTTGGCTGTGATTACAGCCCAGGTAGAGCTGTGTTCATGGATCCTATTTGGCTCCCGGAATTGCTCCACAAACGACGATTGACGTACAAACTCTGTACATGCTCATGCTCTCCATACTGCTAACTTTCCTTTAGACCCACCACGCTAATTAATCCCCAGCCCAGTACCATGTGCCCAAGTCTGAGACGAGGCTGGCCTAGTATTTCCCCCTCATCCGGCTCTCAAGCCGCTACAGTAGCTGCCCCTTCTCTCCTCTTCCCCGGGCTGCTCCTTCCTCCTCTCCGCCGGATTAGCCGGCTGGAGATGGAGAGGAGTTAGCGCCGGCTGTAGATATGTAGGTCCCTCTTCTAGTTTTGGTCCCCTAGTGGCGTCTTGGAGCTGTGCCTCAGATCTAGGCGGCAAGATCTGGGGATTAGGGTTCTTTTTCTTGCAGCTATGTCTCCGGTGGTCGGAGCATACGAGCGAGGAGAGAGCCACCGTCTCCGATAATAAAGTAGTTGTCGCGGAGCTGCTGTTCATGTTGAGGAGCTACGAAGCGGAGCCCCCCCTGGCCGGCCATGGAGGCGAGGGGGAGGGGCGAGGCTTTCTGCGGCACGTGGTGGAGCTTCTTCTGGCCGGCCGTGGAGGCGAGGTGGAGAAGCTTTGCTGGGTGCTCTCCCCGGCGGAACGGAGATCCAGGTTCTTCTCTCTGGCTCTAGGTATGCTGAGTTCTTGGGTTGTTCTTCCTCCTCCTTGTGGTCGTGGAGACAGACAGGAGGGGGGAAGACCCAGTGCTTGTCGATCTGGAGACGAGAGGCACATGGGTGAGCGTGCGGTGCTCACCATGTTGGAAGCTTTCCTCAGGCGGCAGATCTCAAGCGCCGGCGTCGTCCGCCGCCGCTATTCTTGGCCAAGGGGGCCTCTCCGCACCTCGGAGGATCCTGCTCCGGGGATTATCTACTTCCTCCAGGCCGAAGAGCTGAAGGGGAAGACCTTCGATCTTGGCGTGGTAATCCATCCTGGTGACGAACCAAGTGGCGTAGTCCCCGACGTCGCCACCAGTGACCATGGCCCAAGATCCAGCCGACGCGGTGGAGAAGAAGGACCCGATTGCTTTCTTTTTTATCTGTCTGGGTTCCTTTTTGTAAAATCTTTCGACTCTTGCGCTATTGTTCTCAAAGCCAAGGTCCTCCTTGTAATTGTTCCCACCGACTAATGAAGCTTCCAGGCCCTTGGGGCCTTTTCTGTTCAAAAAAAGGCTAGCCTAGTGCCCAGTTCCTTCAATCTACAAAGAGTAATATAACATAAAATCACCACTTTGAAATGCTAATTTAGAGCATTTACAGCAGCCTCCCCCAAAACCCACACAGAAATAGCGTCGGATCGAGCGTTTGGAGAATGCCGCCGCGTGTTGTTGCTTTTGGAACGCGCCTGTTTCTAGTCGCGTCACCCTAACAAGACTTGAAGAAATTTAAATTTAACCAAAAACACTCTAATTCATTCATAATTGTTATATATTACAATGTTTTGAATGAAATTCGACCAAATTTAAACCTAGAGGGAAGGACTTTAATACTAACTTAAGGTTAGGCTCCATAGGGATTCATGTGCTCATCAATATCTATATTTAACATAAATGGTTATCTCACTCTAGGGAATGTCTTGAATAATATCCTAGGGTTCCTCTTAAAGGTGATGATTTGAATACTTGGATGTATATCCATGGTTTATCTCAAGGTTTGTCATTGCTTCTCTAATAAATAATGTAGGACTCTCATCCCTCTAGGTTTGATGTATAATAAGTTGGAATAGAGAAGATTATATATTTCTAGAGTTGATCTCCTTGTCTTGTTTCCAACATTGAATTTGTAGTCCTAGTTGGTGGGCCGTCTTTCGCCGCACCGCTGAGATCAACTTCGCTGTCGTCGACATAGCTGGAATTTAGAGCGGGGTGCGATAGGTCACCTAGTCTAGAGCGGGGCGTGGGCGCAGGCAACGGTTCTATTTTATGGATATTTTATATTTAAATTGGGTACACAAGTAGGAAAAAATTGGTCTTTCAATGGATGATTAGTGCTTTGTGCAAAAAACTTACCTATAAATTTTCCTGCCACTAACGCATGGGTCCTACATAAGTTTCGGCGTACAATCGGCGCGACCGCGGAGCGTCCGCGGAGACGCAAACCTGACGCATATTTGGGCAAGGTTTGCGTCATCACGGATAGCCCGGTCACTTTGCATCGCTTCGCTGGAACAGGGCCATTTTCGATCAGGGTAGACGCAAACCGTCGCTCAGCGCCTATTTACGTCATCGCGTTAAACATTTACATAGCAGCTTTTGTAAAAAGAAATGATTACCGCATCTTATCCCAAGTTCCTAGCCCCGGCCCAAACATTAATTTTATATTATACAAATTTAAAAAGCCGCACTAATCTCAAAGCAGAGAGTGGATGCCAAAGGTTGTTAGGGTCGTTGGTGGCTATACCTGGCCATGTGTCGGGCCGGCCGAGGAAAGCCCTGCGGTAAAACATCAGGCCCAAGTCCGGCCCAACCAAATACCCATGAAGCCCGTCAGGCGGCCGGGCCATAGTGTTAAATGCGTTTTTCGGGCTACCCAGGCCCGGCCTGACCATCGGGCCAACTTTTCCAGGCCCAGGCCCGAGTTTTTTGGGCCAGGCTGCCCATGGCCAGGCGTGTTGGTGGCTAACTTGGTCCATGTCGTGGAGTACTCGTAGCTGTGGGTGACGTGGTGGAACTCCTAGATGCCCTTGTTCTTGGCGAGGTCGACGGAGAAGATATCACCATAAGGTCTGACAAAGTGCAAGAAGGCGAGCATTGAGATAGGCTCGTTGGAGACGTTGGCGAGGTTGGAGGTGAAGACGATGTTCCTCATGCCTTGGTTGATCGTGGGTTGGTTCACGTGCCGTCGTGCCCGGCGAGGGGTAGCTGAGCTCTGCACCACCCGAACCAATAACACCGTGGCCCGTGGGGTCGCTGGCCCTCACCACGTACACGACAAAGAAGCTGGAAGGCACGCATGGAGAGGACGATCCAGTCGCCCTTGGGTGACCAACTAGCAGTGGGTGTCGGTCCACGGCCAGCTAGCTAGTGTGCCGTATCACCGTGCTGTGGCCAAACTCTCCGCCCTCCATGGCGTACAGGTTCTCCGTTCTCGTGGAACTTGTCCTGGCCGCCGTCTCTCATGGACCGGAGGAACATGAACTTGGCTCCCTGTGCGTTGCTGGACCAGAAATGCGTTGTTGGGGTGCGTTTGGTTCTAGCCCCAGTTCACCTTACCAATTTTGGCCTTGCCAATTTTTTGGCGCTGGATTCGGCCACCCTCGTTTTGCCCACGATTTGGCGGAAAAGTGAACTAGCACCCATAGATCGGAGCTGGCTAGCCAATTTTTTGGAGCCAAACCAAGCAGCAGCCTAGGGTCACGGGCATGCCAATTATTTGGTCAGGTTAGCTCCGGCTGCAAACCAAACGTACCCTTGAAGCCTCCATTGGTGACTTGTTGCACCTTCCGGCTAGCCGATGGCCCTGACGCATTGGAGATGGCGTAGATCTCCACGGGCTTGGTTGTTGAGAAGGATGGACCAACATCTAAAGGTATAATTGATGCCCCCCATAGGGGGCCTCACAGCGCTTTCAGCTTCTGGGTCGTTGGATCAATCCATCAGCCAATCTCAGCCGTTGATTCCTGGGCAGAACCCACTAGGTAAAGCCATGCAATGGCCATGGTCTACCCGCCTGCAGCTGCACTCGGGACCCACCTTCGTCCGGGTCCGCTCATCAGTCACCGTGGGTAGTCACAGCTTAGAGAAAGAGAGCCCATGATGCTAACGTGAGACAAAAAGAGGATCCCAGGGAGGAAACCCTAGCCGCCAGCCTCCAATCTCCTCCCGTGCTGCTCCTCCCCATCTCCCTCCACTCCATCTCCGGCAAGCCAGCGGCAGCCGCGTGGACAACCAACGAGCAATCGGGGCGGCCGCGGTGGAGGGCCTTGGGCCGCCTCTCTCTCTTCCCATCGCCACCATGGTCGGCCGGGAGCAGAGCCGGCCTTGGGCGCGAGCGCCGCCTCCCGTCGTCTCCATCGCCGGCTGGTAGAAGCACCGACCTTCGGCTCGAGCGCCTCGTCCATTCGTCGCCATGTCCGGCTGGGAGCAGCGTCGGCGAGCGCCGCCTCCTGCTGGCGCCATGGCCGACCGGTAGCCGCGCCATCCTTGGGGGCGAGCGGCGACGGGCGGCTGAGATCCCCATCACCATCGCCATCTTCCCCGAGTTCCAGTGATCCAAATCAACCCCTCTCTACGTTCCAGTAATCCGCTTTATTTTATTTGGGATTTCCAAGAGATTTTTCCCCTCTCGTTCGTTCCTTTGGCTGGATCTCCCGTCCTTTTATTTTGCCTCGAATTTGGGTTCGGTTACCATCAACATTTGTTTGACCGGTGGGATTTTGTTCTAATCCGCTCGCTTTTCTTTGGGGTCTGCGAGAGATTGTTTTTGCTCGTGGGTCGTTTCTTTCTCTGGATGCTCCCGTGTTCTTTTTGACTGTAATTTGGCCCCTTGCTGCTTCTCCTCTTGTCCTTTACCTTTTGGATTTTTTTAAGTTCGAGTCTTTTCCGATTTGGATTATTCTTTCGGGTTGCTGGTGTTCTGTCGCTGCCCTTTTGATCGATTTTCCCGTTTCTGGGCTGATAAGTGACGTGAATTCTTCTTGTTTCCTGTTTCTTACTCACAGGTCATTGCCTTCCTAGAGATTGCTGTGTCGAGTGGACGCGGCTGATTGAAGGTTCTTGTCTTGGTTTGCTATCTAAGTCTGCTCGTGGTAAGAGGTGTCTGTTTCATCCATCCGTCATCAGTTACTTCTTTCGTTTGGTTCTTGTCTGAGTAGTATGTCCACTTACAGGGTGTAGTTTGGTGATGATTGTGGAGTAGGATGTGGCCGGGCTGGTATTCCTTGGTGTAAATTGTCCGTGATTGTGAAGTAGGTTTGCATTGTTAAAAAGATACAGATTTGATGAAAGCTTTGTTCGTGGTTCTATCATTGGGTTGCTACGTTGCAGGATAAAGGACTGTGTGTGTTCTGGTCAGTGCTAGGTATCCGGGAGGAGCATGAATCGGCCATGTCATATATGATAGAAGTTGGTTGCTTCCGATTATCTGTAGTTCTATTTCGTGAGCGGCCCTCAATAGGTGTTGCAATAATTCTTCTCTTGTTGTTGGACTCAGCTGCTTCCTAAAAAAATCCATGTTCCTTAGATTATTTGCTCTTTTATTTGACAAATGACACTTATTTGTACCTACACCAAGTGTTCCATAATGCCATGATGCTATATATATGAACTTTGGATCCAATAGTTTCATTCAAATTTCACCAGCATCTTCTAATTTCAGAGGCTTATGAGCAAATGAGCCGTTTTTTTGCTCATGATCAATAAAGTTTTGAATGATTGTGATATTGTGGTGTTTGCAGCACTGTTGCTGCCGTCGTCGGCCTCGAGAAGGGCACTCCAACCTCCAGTGGATCATCTTCATTTCCACAATGGGTATTTTCCTTCCATTTGGCCTCGTTTGCTATGTTTGAACATTATTGGGTATTGAGTTGTAATTTCAATGATCACGGTCTCATTTTTTTCTCGTTATTTCTTAAAAAAATTCAACATGGATCTTTTGTTGTACTTGCATCGAGGATGTGTAAATGTGCAAACAGGAACTCCCAATTTCGTAAATTGATGATCGTGCTTCTAGCTTAAGTATATATATAATATAATATCCTTTCCACCTCTTTAGTTACAAAATGTCCGAAGGCACTGGATTTTTTTATTGTTCTGTTTTTGCTATCCATGTATTACAATAGCTAGCCGCTATGGTACTGTATCTCTTAGCATTTTTGGTATTTTCTTTGATAATATGTTTCAAAGCTGTTTACCTTCAGAACCTTTACCTTTGCTTCTGTGCATCTCATTCAGAGTTGCTATCCATTCAAATAAAAACTTTTGGTTGATGAAGTATTAGTAAAATAAGGCTTATGTTAGCTACATGTTACACTACATGGATTTCAAAAAAGAAATTGACACACATTTTTTGGCTCAAGAATTATTTTAGGTCACCTCTAAAAAAAATAGAGCGCAGGAAATGGTAATGTCCAGTTCGGCCATTCAAAATCTCCACCTGATTTGAGCTTTTTTCAGTAATAGTTCATCTGCTGATATCAGTCTATGCTGTTTGCCAAATCATAATTCTCATTTTTCTGCTTCTATGTGCATGCGATGTGTCTTAACCATCTTGTGATCCCTTTTGTATTCATATTATAAGCTACAAGTGCACCTGTATTCATACTGGTTTGATTAAACTACTGTAAAGTTGGAAACTTCTGTTTGTTATCATGTACTTCCGTGCATATATGTTGTTAGAATATCAAAAATTCCAGCCGTTGGTGCCATTTGAATTATATTTTGTGATTAGAGAAATTAAGCAGTGCATTTTTTATACATTGGGTCTCAGATTTCAATTTGCTTCATAATCCAAATATGTGATTTACTCAATCATGTTTGTTGCTCTTCTAACAGGTTCCGAAACAATCACTTGGCGCATGATATATGGAATGAACGATAGTTTTGGGTGTCTTTACGTGTGAGTACCAGGCATCAGTAGGCGTAAATCCAACCAAAGAATCATCAGAATTGATTATCTAATTCCCCAACAGTTATTAGAGACAATAAAGAGGTTAGTAGTTGGTCTGCTTAAAATTGTTTCTGCAGTATGTTTCACTCTCAATGGGAGTTTCTGCAGTAAAATGATCTTAAATAAAAATATAGGTACTTAAACATATATCTATATTGTATATTTGATGCAAACATTTTTCACCATCCAAGTTTACAATGCTGAGCCGGTGAAAACAGTAGAGCGATGATACACACCAGGGATATAGATGAGGTTCACATGAAGTATTCTGAGATTGAGCAAACTTATGAATATATAGGGCCAGGATTTCTCTGTTCTGCTTTGATTGCTATGGCAGTATTTTTACAAACATAAGCTCAGATTAATTATTTCATTGCTGTTGTAATACTTGCTCCAATCCATAATAAGAGTTGGAAGTTTAGTTCAAAGTTGAGGACATTTTAACTAAAATCGCAACACTTATTATGGATCAGAGGGGGTACCTTTTCTCTGGAATGACCTAAATAAGCTATAGCACATTGCTCTCATATCTATTCATGAGGTTTGGTTATTTAGTTGAGAAGGACTAAGTTCATATGTAACAGAAAAATATTATATAGTTTTGCAGAATATAGTACTGTACATTATTTTAAAAATAATGTTGTTGTCTGAATAGCATATGACTTAAGAATCAGAAAGAGCTAGAGTGTGTACCTATGATTCCTCAGATTGTGCTTGGCTGGCCATTGCAGGTTCGACCAAAGCATCCTCCCGCTGCTCTACACCGATGTCTTCCCATCATCCTCCCGCTAACCGATATGTTCCCAGCAGCATCCGCACAGGACATAACAGGGCAGCATAGGACAGCTCTAGCTGGTGCTGCATATGCAAAGCCAAATCTAATGGTTATCACTGCAAATGTACAAGGGAATTACAGGAAAGATAAACAAGGTTGATTGCATGTGAACCATATGAATACATAGCTGTTTCTAGATGGCACAAACAAGAGTTATATAAAAACACAAGAAAGTCATTAGAGAGGGAGAAGGGGAAGGAGTGAGAGAGAGAGAGAGAGAGAGAGAGAGAGAGAGAGAGAGAGAGAGAGAGAGGCAGGCAGAGAGGCAAATTGTTAGCTCAAATCCTCAAAAGTTGAAGAGGGACAAATAGGCAGAGAGAGGTGTGTTTCACTAGAGCCCCTCCGATTTTTCCTCGTTCAAAAAGTTAGGCTAACCAAATCTCGCAACCCGCCTAGCCTATTTCCTTATTCTTTTTCAAAATAAAGAAAATAGCCTGCTGCCTTATTTAAGCAATCATATTCGGTTTGTAGGAGCCAAATATATGCAGTGGCACTGTTGAGTCACCATCTCCAATTGTTCTCTGTCAGGCAGAAATGAATGATGAGAATGAGTTGAATTTGAATTTAATTTAGATCCTACAGCCCCAGGTGCGGTGACTGACGGGGCTTGTTCAGAGTTTAGACATGCAAAAGCAGCATGTCTTGACTATCTAGCAGCAACACCCACCACTATTTACTATGTTGAAAGCATGATTACACTATTCTGATCTACATATTTACAGTAAAATTACATGCTACTTTTTTTTTACCTGCACCGCTCAATGCAAATTAAGGTTCAGTTGTACGTAACAGCTGATTGATGACCAGCTGTTGGTACCTTGCATGTAGACATGTGGATCCCAAATAAGAGAAGGGAAAAAAAGGGAAGAGGGAATTGATGGAGCCATCATCAGACTGTCCGTGTACTGTCTCAAAGAGCCGATTCACCCATGATCCGTACGGGGTGCACGAATACTTGGTGATCCTGCTTGATCAAAATATAGCTAATGAGATCTACGACGATTTAGGGTTTTCACCGCATAATCGGATCATCCTACTCCAGGTTGGGCCTCGCGGCCACGCACGGTGCTCATAAGCCGATCCTAAACAAGGCCTAAAAACCAACATGACGTTGATCTTCGGAACATCCTGTTTAGGACTTGCGAACGCCACCCTACGTGCCGCTGGATCCTCCACCCCTTTGTAAGGCCTAACTATTGCAGATATTAAACTAATCCTTGCAGAGCAAGGAGCAATCGTAACGGATCAGATCTACTAGATGATGAACAAGCAGGGTGCCGCCCCCACGCCTGAGATAGGCGTGAGGGCGGCTAGACATGCAAGGGCTGCACTACGTAAGCATGTTATACGAAGAGCTATGCTAACCCTAACACATCTATGATAACTACGTTGCTCGCCATCAAAGACGCTTCAGTACGAGCAACGCATGAACAACGTGGAGCTTGTGCTGCCTAGATCGCAAGATGCGATCTAGGCAGCATGTCGCTTACCTGATTGAAACCCTCGAGATGAAGGAGTTGGCGATGCGCCGAGATTGGTTTGTTTTGGGTTGAACGTGAGTTGTTTATTCCATAAACCCTAGATACATATTTATAGTCCAGGGGACTTTCTAATGTGGGCGTGCACCAAACCGTGCACGAGTAAGATTCTAACTTCTAAACTAAGATGCGATCTAATATTTTACAGATACACGGGCAATTAAGCCCAACTTGATATAAAAGGCCGATCTTCGTGCTCTCTCCAAAAATAACCTTCAGGCTTATCTTGATCGTGGCCCACCTCCAACTTGGTCAAATTCTGGTGATAACACATGCCCCCCTGGTTTTGGAATTGGTAATTCCAAAATCACTCCGTCGGGTCATGTCGTGGCAGAACTGCTGCAGTATCCTTCATCATGATGTCCTGCCTTCTCAACTTCTCCGCGTGATCTGGCAGTTTGTTTTTTTTTTTTTTAGGCACCACTTCCTCGGAAACTGCTGTGGCATTGAATTTCCACTATATCCCCCTTTTATTTAACCGCCATGAACAGTTCTCCTCTGCATCTCCTCCGCATTAGCACTCCAAAAGCCCTCCTGCCACCATGTCTTCCTCCTCCTCTGCCCCATCGGATCTTTCCAGCCAGTCTTCCATATCCCGTGAGCCGACGCCGGAGTACAGCCCGGCAGAGGTCCACGCGGCGAACACCCGCCGCGCCATTGCGGCCGGGGAGGAGTCAGACCACGACTTCTCCATCTGGTCCGAGGGCGACGAATCCTCGACGGACGGGGAGAGCGACCTCCGCTTCCTCGCCGTTGGGGAAACGGAGGAGGAGAGTGACGATGACAGCTTCTCCTGCGACTTCACCTCTTCCGGGGAAGAGGAGCAGGAAGAGGAGGAGGAGGACGGAGACGAGAGCCCCTCCGACGAGCCACCGGCCAAGCGGTTCTGCCCTTGGCCGGGCAATCTCAGCGACTTCGACAGCGACGAGGACGACGCTGATGAAGAAGATGAAGACAACGAGGGCCCGGTCGGCGGCCATTGGAGCGACGACGAGCCCGCCGGGAGCAGCGCCGATAGTGGCGACGACGGCGACGACGAGGGCAGTGACGGCCCATAGATAGGGCCTCTAGAATAGGGCCAGTAGTAGTAGATGGGGCAATGGATCCCCAAGTATTTCCCTTTTGAGAGCAATCAGCTCTTTATGTAAGAAATCTCATCTAATCAATGAAGAACTTTTCCCCAATTTTGATTTTGCCGATTCCTTCTGAGTTTAATTGAGCCGATTCCCTCTTTGCCAATGCGTGATGAGCCGATCGCACCGCATCGGTCCTTTGAGATTCACCCTTCTCTTCTTCAGCCGATGATTTTCTGAATCTGGTAGAAAATGCAGGATCTTCAGGAAAACCTTTAAACTTTTCCAACCAAACCCAATAATCCTTTTCAGTACCCATCATTGTGAAGAAGGTTGTAATGAAGGACCAGCCGATGGTATCCCCATCGGCTCTTTAAACAAAGTATCCACTAGGCCTGCTGCCCCCCGAGCCTTACTCGAGCCTGCTGCCCCCCGAGCCTTACTCGAGGCGAGAACGTCAGAGAGAATGCGCCAAAGCCGATCCTCTTCCTTCCTCAGACAGCCGATAACCTTCCGTTTTAGCTAAACTAGCCCCAGAGGAAAGGTTCAGAAACCCGGATCGGCTCGAAATCGCTGAAGAAATTCTCATTGTTTTATTCCCTCGAAGCAACAGAAGGCACCACCGTTGGCCTGGATTTGGTGGAGACTCGATAAGCATCGCATGATTCCACTAGAGTCGATGGCTGCGCATCGGCTGTTTCTCAATTCTAAAGTCGATGCCCTTGCATCGGCTGTTTTTTTTTTTTTTTACCGGCCGATTTTTTCCTATCGGCCCCCAGTATTTCATTGCACAACATGTACCCCTGCACATGTACCCCTGCATCTGGTTCCCCTGTTTAGGTGCCCCCCGAGCCGAAGCTGTCAAAGAATGGCAGATATCGGCTCTGTAACTCGCACGTCGGCTCCTGATAGGGTCGAGGGTGAACACAAGCAGAACACGTGATGAGGATAATTTTGGCCGATTACTGGGATCGGCCTCCACAATGATTGGAGCGCTGACTGAAGGTTCTGTAATGTCCCTTCATAGACCTTTGGGGCCGATCACAAGGATCAGCCTCGCCAAGTTGCACATCGCTTCGCTTCAACTATATGGTCAGGCCAGTGGATAAAACCAACTTAACCCTTCCCTTTGTCACATCGATGCGCTCGCAGTCGTCCAAGTTGATGCCTGAAAGGGGTTCTTGGCTTTCTTTGCTTCCCATGCGTTCATGCCAGCCGTTGAAATTTCGGCTGAGTCATCGGCCTGGACGACCTCTACCTCATCTCCATCCCATTGTATTATGCATTGGTGCATCGTGGAGGGAATACAGCAGTTGGCGTGGATCCAATCTCTTCCCAAAGAAGACAAAGCATAACTGCTTGTGCTATCGACGATGAAGAACGTTGTAGGGATAGTTTTCCTTCCTACGGTCAGATCCACGTTCAGAACTCCTTGTGCCTCAGACGCTTGGCCGTTGAAATCGCTCAAAGTTACGTTGGTCTTGATTAGATCCGAGCTAGAGCGTCCCACCGACGTAGCATAGAGTACGGCATGATGTTAATCGCCGCTCCGGTGTCCACCAACATCTTATTTATAGGCCTCCCATCGATATATCCTCGCAAGTACAGGGGCCTTCAGATGTCCGTAGCTCCTTTCTCGTGGCTTCTCAAAGATAACCGGCCGTGGGCCGCAGTCAAGTTGTGCCACGGATGTCTCATCTAACCCTGGAGCACTGAACTCTGAAGGGAGGATGAACACCATGTTCGTGCCAGCCGATGTTTCATCATCGGCTCTCCTTTGTTTGGGGCGCCACTCCATTCTCCGTGGACGACCCTCTTCATCCAGGGCTCGCTGAACCTTTGCAGCCAGATCAGGCCGTGCCTTCCTTAGCGTGTGCAAGTATAAACTTTCGGCTTCCTCCAAGCCGCGCAACCGCTGAACCCTGCGTTTTTGTGAACGGCTGAGTCCGTCAGGGCACCACCTTGGACGGTGGTACCTGTCTTCTTCTTTTCCTAGTCCCTCGTCTTCGGAATCCTCAAGATCTGCCCAACGAGGTGACTCAAAGACGTTTGCTCGTGGGCGGGAGAGGCCCTAAGCGCTTGAACACGGACACGTTGGCTGCCTCCTTCTTCTGGGTGCATTCTGGGCAATTGCCGATTGTGGGCAATCGGCTCATTCCTGAATCCCAGCAGTGTCTGAAGAAAGGGCAGTCCCAGTGTCTGGCGTTGTCATCCTGCTCCCTTGACTTGTCCGTGGCACGGCGCTCGTGCTCCTCCTCATCGCGATCCTGCCGACGATGTCTTCTGGCTTCTCTAGCCAGACGATCTCCTTCATCATCATAGTTGGACCGTCGGCGTTGGTCATACTGACTTACATATTTGTTGAGGAGGTGATCAGAGAGAGGTCGTTGATATCTTATGTTCTTCACTTCTCCCTCTGTGACGTAGCGCTTGCCATCATGATGGAGCCGATCGCGTGGAGCGGCCTCCTCTGTATCCTTGCTATGAGAGCAGCTGCCCTCATCTCCATCTTTGCCAGAGTGGTTCCCAGGTCCTACCATGTTGATGCTGAACGTGGGACCTGGCTGGCAACCCTCAGGGTAGATGACTTCTACCATGTTAACGGCGGGGAAGGGTTGGGTGTCGACCTTCATGGCGCATCTTGGTTGAAAATTAAACGCCCCTTCTCTATCGCCGCTTGGATGTGCCGACGCCACACCTCGCGATCGTTGGTGGCATGGGAGAGCGAGTTGTGGAATTTGCAGTACGGCTTTCCGTTTAGCTCTTGCGCCGTGGGGAACTTGAGACCTTCAGGAATCGTCAACTGTTTCTCCTTGAGCAGGAGGTCGAAGATTTGTTCAGTCTTGGTCACGTCAAAATCAAATCCCCTGGGCGGCCCTGGTGGCTTTACCCATTTGCAGGACACGGGGGCTCCTCCCCGAGTCCACTCAGCCATCGCTACTTCTTGGTCTCCCGCAGCACCTCATCCTCCTCTGTATCGACCATGACTATCGCACGCTTGAACTTGTCCTGCACAGTGTCCGGTGGCGTTGTTCATATGCTGATAATTTCTGAACCATGTGCGCCATCGAGGGATAATACGCTTGGGAGGCCATGTCCTTGAGCTGTGTTGCAAGGCCAGCTATCGCCAACTCGATCGCTTCCTTTTCAGTTATACGAACCGAATAACATCGGTTCCTAAGATTCCTGAAGCGCTGGATGTACTCTGTCACCGTTTCTCCGCGCTTCTGACGTAGTTGTGCTAGATCGGCAATGCTAGACTCGGAAGCTTCTGAATGGTATTGCGTATGGAATTGTTCTTCCAATTGCTTCCAAGACTGGATGGAGTTTGCTGGCAGAGAGGTGTACCATCCGAAAGCCGATCCTGTGAGGGACTGTGAAAAGAGCCTCACACGTAGCTGATCCGACACTGAAGCCGGTCCTAGTTGCGCCAAATATCGGCCGACGTGCTCGATGGAGCTGGAGCCATCTGATCCACTGAATTTGGAGAAGTCAGGGAGCCGATATTTAGGTGGCAGCGGGATCATCTCGTACTCGTCAGGGTACGGCTTGGAATAGCCGATTGCCCTTCTTTTCGGCACCATGCCGAACTGGTCTCTCAAGATGGTACCGATCTGATCCGCCGTGCCGGCCGAAGTTGCACTCGAAGGTTCGCCGGGGTGGCGTACTTAGCCAGCCATGCTTGCTTTTCCAGCTCTGAGCCAACTGCAGGAGCTGGGCTCGGGAGTTTCGTCGGGGTGGCGTACTTAGTTAGCCACGTCTGCTTTTCAAGCTCTGTCGCTGACGTTTCTCCTGTTTTCGCCGGAGTCCCTGATGTTGTGGCCTGGTTTGAGAGTACGCAGTTGCCACAATCTGGCACATACGTGCACGCGTATCCTTGAGGGATCTCCTTAGGCGCCTCAGTCAAGAACTGGTAGTCACTAGGGTCACCACCAATCTTGTAGACGACGAATGCCGGTGTAGCCGGCACTTTGTGGTGCCGCCAACGCATATGGCAGCGGTGGACGGACTGGAGCGGCAACTCTCCTTGATGCGTCCCAAGAGCTGGTCCTGACGGCGAGTACTGGTGGCTCATGATCTCCTGGATCACGTGCAGAGCGAGACGCTCCAACACGTTGACCAGGTTTTCAGAGTGGCGGTGTAGCGAGTGAGCCACCAAGTAGTTGATCTCCTGCCGTAGGCCCCTGGTGCGTTCCTCCGACGGGGCAGAGAGATCTATCCCATCGAGTGCACCTTGCGGTGAGAATCCCTTCCATCTGATGCCATGGGAACGGGTTCTCTGGAAAGAGCCGATGAGGTCGGCTTCGAGGGTGACCTTGATCTCGTCGTATCTCTTCTTGAGCTCGTCAGGCAGCTCCTCGTAGGTGACTGGCGTGCCGTCCGCCGCCATCTCAGATGTAGATGGCGATGTGGTTGATGTAGACGATTGTCCCACCGGGCGTGCCAGAATGTGTTGCCTGCCAAAACCCACCGGCGGGCAGCGGCCTGGCAACACGGTAGAGCCGGGAAGAGCCTAGAGCTGCGGCTGGCTGAGACCCCTCCGAGCGACGGCCCGCAATGCTCTTCTGGTCACACGCGGCGATGCGAAGTGCAAGGGCGTGCCACCTGACCTATACCTGGTCAGGAAGGTGATGGGGATGCCTCGCTTAGTTCCCCGCATGGCATACACGTAAACATTAAATACGAGCCTCGATCGGCTCTCAAGTTATCTCGTGAATCGGCTCAAAGAGCCGATTCACCCATGATCCGTACGGGGTGCACGAATACTTGGTGATCCTGCTTGATCAAAATATAGCTAATGAGATCTACGACGATTTAGGGTTTTCACCGCATAATCGGATCATCCTACTCCAGGTTGGGCCTCGCGGCCACGCACGGTGCTCATAAGCCGATCCTAAACAAGGCCTAAAAACCAACATGACGTTGATCCTCGGAACATCCTGTTTAGGACTTGCGAACGCCACCCTACGTGCCGCTGGATCCTCCACCCCTTTGTAAGGCCTAACTATTGCAGATATTAAACTAATCCTTGCAGAGCAAGGAGCAATCGTAACGGATCAGATCTACTAGATGATGAACAAGCAGGGTGCCGCCCCCACGCCTGAGATAGGCGTGAGGGCGGCTAGACATGCAAGGGCTGCACTACGTAAGCATGTTATACGAAGAGCTATGCTAACCCTAACACATCTATGATAACTACGTTGCTCGCCATCAAAGACGCTTCAGTACGAGCAACGCATGAACAACGTGGAGCTTGTGCTGCCTAGATCGCAAGATGCGATCTAGGCAGCATGTCGCTTACCTGATTGAAACCCTCGAGATGAAGGAGTTGGCGATGCGCCGAGATTGGTTTGTTTTGGGTTGAACGTGAGTTGTTTATTCCATAAACCCTAGATACATATTTATAGTCCAGGGGACTTTCTAATGTGGGCGTGCACCAAACCGTGCACGAGTAAGATTCTAACTTCTAAACTAAGATGCGATCTAATATTTTACAGATACACGGGCAATTAAGCCCAACTTGATATAAAAGGCCGATCTTCGTGCTCTCTCCAAAAATAACCTTCAGGCTTATCTTGATCGTGGCCCACCTCCAACTTGGTCAAATTCTGGTGATAACAGTATGTACGTGGCTCCCAACTCCACCGATGATTGTCTTAAGCACATCTTTTGCTTCGTGTGTCTCTATATGAGGTTTTACATCTTTGTGCATCCTCTAATTCACTTCTTCTTTGAAGTGCTCCAAGCTTGATGATGATAGTTGCACCCGTGTACAACCTTGGCAAGGGATGTTCCAAAGATGCTACAGAGGGCGGCTATGCCAAGAGGCCAAGGGGAAGACCTCTCAAGGCGGGAACTTCCGTAACGATGTTGGTCCAACCCATGCTGAGGTGATCATGGCACCAGGGATGGATTTGCTTCCAATTTCTAACGCCTCACGTCCATACCTTGGTAAGAGCATCTCTAGTGGTTCCTCTAAATGTGGTCCTCTATATCTCCATATAGATGGTCATCTATAAAGATTCCTTTTTAGATGATCTCAGTTTTTCAGTGGTTCCTCTATATCTAGGACATCTAAATTCTCTCTCATATAGTTTAGTAATATTTCAAACGGCTATATTTCAAACGGCTATATTTCCAACGGCTATATTTCCAATGGCTATATTTCCAGGTCCATATATACCACCCCTCCCACCTCTCATCCAACACTCCTCGCTTTTCCTTCTCTCATCTCTCTTTTGAATTCCTCTGTCCAACACCGAAAAATGATGAATGGAGAATTTTCCTCATTGGATATGCTCATGAATTCGTCGTCGTCTTCATCTGATGACGACGAACTCATTCTTGCAGCATTTGGAGAGCGTGAGGAGGAAGAGAAGAGGAATGCTCGATGCCATGGCGGTTCCAAGCATGGGCGTCAGACAATTGACCGAGCAAGAGATGCCGGATTTGTTCTCCTCTGGAATGACTACTTCAGAGAAAATCCTCGCTATCCCGAACACTTTTTTCGGCGAAGGTTCGCAATTACTCCATTACTCTCAGTTTTTTCTATTTTCACCTCCCTATCTCATTTACTTCTTTATGCACAGGTTTAGGATGTCCAGTACTTTGTTTAAGCGCATATCCGATAGTATACTTGAACATGATTATGATGGTTATTTTACGCAAAAAAGAAGTGCTTGTGGACTTCTTGGGTTGCATCCGTTGCAAAAGATGACTGCAGCAATGCGGATGCTAAGTTATGGAATAGCAGCTGATGGTGCCGATGAGTACATCCGGTCGGCAGAAGCTACTAATCTAGAGGCTTGCAAGAAGTTTGTGATCAAAATTTGTGAAATCTTTGGGGACGAATACCTGAGGTCTCCAAATGAAGATGATATTGCAAGATTACTTGCAGTAGGGGAGGAAAGAGGATTTCCTGGTATGTTAGGGAGTATAGATTGCATGCACTGGGGCTGGAAAAATTGCCCAAAAAAATGGCATGGCATGTTTAAAGGCCATGTAAAAGAGCCCACAATGATCTTGGAGGCAGTTGCTTCAAAGGATCTTTGGATTTGGCATGCATTCTTCGGTTTACCAGGGTCAAACAATGATATAAATGTTCTTGACCGTTCTCATGTCTTTGCAAAGCTAGCAGAGGGTAAAGCTCCAGAAGTGAATTATACCATCAATGGTCATCAATACACAATGGGGTATTACCTTGCAGATGGTATATATCCAAAGTGGGCAACACTTGTGAAAACCATACCAGCTCCATCAACCAGAAAGAAGAAATTATTTGCTAAAAGGCAAGAGGCGGCTAGAAAGGATGTGGAACGCGCCTTTGGAGTTCTCCAAGCCCGTTTTGCCATTGTTCGAGGACCTGCGAAAGGATGGAAGCGTAAAGAAATCGGCGATGTCATGAAAGCTTGTGTCATAATGCACAATATGATAGTTGAAGAGGAGCGGCACACTGGTCGCCAAAATTACAGTTATGAGGCAATGGGAGAAAGAGTCACAGTATCTCGCACTCACGCAGAAGAGCTGAGTGCTTTCATTCAGATGCATCAACAGATTAGAAACCAACATGATCATTTTCAGCTTCAAGATGATATAGTTGAGCACCTTTGGCAAAAGTTTGGACACGAGTGATGTAATAATAATGTAGTAGGAAGCTATCATACATAAACTAGTAGTTGACACAGCTAATGTAGTAGGAAGCTATCATACATAAACTAGTGGTGTCGGCGAGCGATGATCTCATCCTGCTTGCCTTTGTAGAATTGCTGTTGTGCAGCATTCATACCACTAGTGTCCGTGAGCATGATTTTCTCTTCCAATTCAAACTGTTTTCGTGCATCCTCCCTCTCTTGCCGTGCATCCTCCCTCTCTTGCCTTGCATCCTCCCTCTCTTTCAATTCAATCTGCTTTTTTTGCAACTCAAATGCTAGTGCATAGCGAGCACTCTTTGCCGCCTCTTTGATATCATCTTTCTCTAACTTCTGTGCCCATACGGTTTCCAATGACAACTTGACAGCACTACCATCGGAGGCTTTATCTCTTTGTTCTTTCGCATACTTGGTACCACGAGGTCTTTTCTCGTTTTCTAAAGCATCTGTGCATACCACAAAATCTTCATCATTGGAGGTTGAACCTGGACTTGCATCGGAGGTTTTCTTTTGTTTTTTCTGAGGAACTGTACGTGTCGCCCACTTTGGGTACTTCTCAAACTCTACATAGCAATGCATTAGTTTGAATGGCTTCTTTTCAGGATCCAAAGACATGTACATGAGTTCAGCATCTGTTTGCTACAAAAACAACAACTGTAGTGTTAGCCACAGATCAGATTGCACAGAAGGACCCAGGCCCTAGTGTACTCTGAATTCAGTATGCATAGTGCAGTGTTGCATTAGTAATTCAGTACACAGACTTTACCGTCACAAATTGAATTATTAGAATATACGAAAAATGTCAGAAAACATTTCAACAGAAAGCCACAGATCAGATTGGCCACACATCAGATTGGCCACACATAGATAAAACTAAAAGCGAATTAGAACTTGTTGCAAACAGAAATGTAGCGTTACCTTCTGGTTGAGAGTCCTTCCGCTTTCATTCAGGTTTAATATCTGCTGAAGACATCCACAAAACTTGCTTGTGGCCGCTGAAATAACAGTGAAACGGCAATTGACTGCATTATAATTACGCTCGGGCCATGACGGGTCCTTATGCAAGTTGTAGTAATCTAAAATCCTATTCCAATAACAACTTGAGTTTTGATCTGTCCCGGTCACCGCATCCAAACTAGTGTTTCCCCATGCCGCTATCAACACCTTGTCTTCATCGCTAGACCAATTTTTCCCTTTCGTCGACGGTGCTTTTGCCTTCTTTTGTTTTGATTTTGCAAATGCAGATGCAGAAACAACAGAAACATCCGGAGTTGGCATCTTCTCTTGTTCACTGATTGGGCTAGAATATTGTGTGCCACTCCAATTCACTTCACCTGATCCCCCATTCAACATGTCTAAAAACCCAATGTCATCCGTCTGTGAGTTATCCATTTATCTAGCAAAACATGTCAAAATTCATTCAACAATTTAGTCTACAAACAACAGCCTCCAAAGCCAACAATATTTATGCAAACAGCAATTTCTAAAGGAAATAGCACAGACGCTATTAGCAAAACATATTTCAGTACAGGCAATTCAATCATGTGTGTTTATCCAAAAAAATTGGTACAAAAACTAGTACATAGTATAGAACTAGCAGACCATATTTTGGTACAGAGACGATAGAACTAGCAGGCCTCAAAAACCAGAGACGCCCCAGGCCGCGTCCGCCCAGCGCGCGATTCGTCCACACGCGCGAATGGAGGACGAGCCAGACCGCGTCCGCAGCGCCGCCCGCCCAGCCCAGCGCCGCCGCCCGTCCAGCGCTGCCGCCCGCCCAGCGCCGCCGCCGCCGCCAGCGCCGCCGCCGGCCAGCGCCGCCGCCCGCCAAGCGCCGCCGCCCGCCCAGCACCCCAACCCTCCCTCGATTTCGGCCGCCGTCGAAGCTCGATTTCGACCGCCGCGGCCGCCGCCGCCAGCGCCCCAACCCTCCCTCGATTTCGACCGCCGCGGCCAGCGCCGCCGCCCAGAGCCCCCGCCCAGCGCCGCTGCAATCCCCCGGGAAAAAAAGTCGTACCTGGCCGGCGGAGTGGAGCGACGGCGACGGCGATTTCGCGGGAGACGCTCCCGCCTCCTTTTCTGCTCTCCAGATGCGCGCGGGAAGAAGAGCGCGAGCAGCAATTTTGCTTTCGATGGTCGTGGCTTCCTCCTCTATATTTGGAGGATGGAGCGAGGATATGGCAGCGCTTCTAAATTTAGAGGATGGGGTAGAGAGACCACTGGGAACGTTTTTTAGCCTCATGACCCTCTAAATATGTTTGGATGGACCTTTAGAGAGACCACTAGGGATGCTCTAAGGTCTCTAGGACCATTATTCTGAAGAAGAACACCGGCTGCTCGCCTGCTCATGGATGGTGAAGTTGAAGGACGTGAACCGACAGAGTTTCCATGGATCAAGGCTAACTTGGATTTGCCACTGTCATGTATATCAAAATTTCCAGTGTCAGTTAAAGGTCGGTTTGAAAAATAAGCTTGTGAAAGAAAAATGGGATTGCAGGTCAACTGGGTTGCAACTTAGAAAATTAAATTATTCACGCAGTGCAAAAATATATTATTCATGATGTACTATTTTTTTTATCTAGCACAAAGAAATGCCCATGAGGTAAAAAAAATGTTTATCCAGTACAACATTTTTTGCAAGGAAAAAATATTCATTGTTACAAATAGTAGGATGATGTCATCAAACCAATAAGTTATTTGATGAAATAAAATTCTACTCTGGGTCAATATATTATTACAAAGACAAGTATCAACATGCAGGGGAAAAGATGTTACAAATATATGCTTGGAAGCATATTGTTTTAGCACAAGATATATACTTAAAGAAATATATGGATCATGCCGAGATGTGTTTGTGACAGCCCTCTCGTTCGTCACTGAAAGCAACTTCCACTTACCGCGGACACGCCGCCCCAAAAGCGAGGTTGGTCCTTCCGGCGAGCATGCTGTTCCACTGGGTGCCATTAGGGTCATCGCTGGCGAACCTGCTGGTCCACTCTGGTGTGGCGTACTCATAGCGACTGTGCGTGATGCGATGTAATTCCTTGATGCCCTCGTTCTTGCTCATGTCGTCCGGGTCCCGAAGGTCGATGGAGAAGATATCACCATAGTGTTGGTGCAGCCCGAGGCTGCACCCCCTCTCCCTCTCTCTCTCTCAGAGGTGGAAGAAGAACAACAGTGACAGAAGAGATTTTCCGGCCGGCGACGAACGCCGCCGTGAGCCCACCAACGCCCGAATCCTTTTCTCTTTTCAGCTGGCTCAAAACCAGTACTTAGAAGCACACACATACATGGGGTTTTATAGCTAACCAGGGGCTACCGCTAGGGAGCACGAACTCCACTTCCTCCACTCTGCCGCTGCGATCCGGCCGGTGCGCATGACGCGCACATACGCGTCTAACGCGGCTGCTCTAACAGCTCTAAACAGCCTCGGTCAATCAGCTCTAAACGTCAGTATATATTGCATGCTACGTACATGAACTACACGAGCAGAAACTCGCGCACACACGCGACAAACATAAATCGCGGTTTATTTGCTAACACATAGGGCCTCACCGAGTGCAGGAATTGCGGCATCGAGATGGGCTCCGTGGAGACGGCGGTGAGGTCGGCAGCCACAACGATGCTCCTCATGTCTGGGCTGAACATCGGCACTTCTGCTCCGGTGCTCCTCCCCTGAGAAAATTCTGAGCGCGTCAAACAGAACAACGGTGGAGATCTTTCCATATATATTCAAAAGCGGGGGCACGATTGTAATTTTAGTGTAGGTTCACCCTCCGTACAATCCTGTATAGGCTCGTATGGCCCGCGTTGTCTTGTATCTCGTTTCTGTACGTATATATGGTCACCTGTGTGTGCTAAAATAGAAATTTCATATACAAATCTTGCTCATGTGATCTCTTCTTTTTCTTACGTGACATACACATACTGTATCAATACAGACGGGTATACATGGACTGGATATGGGTTTCGGCCGACCCAACACACGAAAAAAGCCCCACTATGATCCTTTAACTCATTTAGGGGGGAGCACCGGAGCAGCCCTCGAACATCGGGTGGTTCACATGCCCCACGATGGTATCCGAGCTCTGCATCACCCGCACCACCACCGTGGGGTCGCTGGCCTTCACCAGGTACACGGCGAAGAAGCCGGGGTCCAGGATGTCCTTCTCCGGCGCACCGGCGGCCTTGTCGCGGGAGGAGGAGAAGACGATCCAGTCACCCCTGGGCGACCAGCTGCAGTGAGTGTCGGTCCACGGACCATTGGTCAGCCGACTCACCGTGCCTTCACTGAACTCCCCAACTTCAGCGTCCTCCATGATGTAGAGGTTCTTGTGCACCTTCTCCCCCCGTCTTGGTTTTGACTCCACGCCGTGGAGAATATGCTGTTGGTACCCCTCATCTACATGGATAAAAATGAATTAGCACATATACAACATTGGAGAATTCCTTGCAACAATGGTTTATTTTTATCATGGTTTCCATTATTTGAAATGTAGGAACATTTGGTTGAAACCTTTGTGCATACTTTCACCTGTTACTTAACCCTTTTTGATAAATTTTGGCTTCAAGAATGTCAAAACACAAAATTGTACTACCAATAAGTTACTAATATACTTTTTTTTGAACAAAGGAAAGGGTCTAGAACGACCCCGAACCAACTCCATTAGAACTGCACGTGGCGGGTACAATTTACATAGAAGCCCTTATGCATCACTCGCACAAAGAACCTACTATTTGAAGAAAGGACCTACAATCTTACAAAAAACACCCTGCCTAAAAAGATGAAGAAGCAATCAAGGACTCAGGTATCTCCGCCACCAATCGCCGGTGATCGTCGTCGTAGGAGACACCGTCGGTGAGGAGCAGATCGTCGTCGTGCTGGGCAGGCGACGGCAGAGTGACAGCGCACGAGAAGATGTCCAGCGGCACTGTCGGCCGGTAGGTTGTGAAGAAGGCGATGCTGCCGCGGCTCTTCCCCATTACTTCTTCTTCGTCTTCTTCTTTATAAATGTCTTTGGTCAGATGAAGCGCTGGGATGATAGATTTATAGAGAGCGGTATACATGCCACCCGACAGAGAGGGAAAGAGTGTACACACACCAACGTCATAAACACCAGCTCAATCTGCGAAAAGTATATTGAATATTGTACACCCACAAATGTCCTTGATCCATAGTAGTGCTCTAGTGCCCAGCTATAGTCGACCTTGTCATTTGCAGTTGTTTGATTGAAGTTATCTCGAAGGGATCGATGCCTTTTAGTATGAAAATCATACTACCTCCGTTCCAACGAATAAAGCAAATATTATTTTTAAAATGACAAACTAGATAAAGTTCAGTTCAAAAAAAAAAAAAAAAAAAAAAACTAGATAAAGTGTGATTAATAAAAAATATTAACATGCAAAATACAAAACTAATACAGTTAGATACACCATGAAATATTTTCATATGGCATCTATAGAATATCATAGTTGTTGATAGGTTTCTCTAAAAGTCTGATTAAATTTTACTTAGCTTGACCTTTAAAAAAAATATAAGCCTTATTTGGAACAGAGAGAGTACTATATATTGCTACTATATATTTTATGGGAATTTCAGGGCATTTCCTTATGTGAGGGTGCGTGGAGGGAGTAAAACCTGACAAGGATGTGGTTTAGATTTTAATTATTTACATTTTTTTGAAAATTCCATGGATTTATTTATATTCCTCAACAATAGTACAAGTAAACCTAAAAATAAGCATATACATTATGTATTTCTAAGATCGTGTGAATGTCTGAAAGGAAAACATTCATATTGGAGTAGCAAGTCTCTGCCATGACAATAGGGATGAAAACGGAGCGGATACAGACGGAACTAAGTGGTTCCATATTTGTTTTCATATTTTTTTTTCCGGGGGCAAAATGAATACAGACACCCGGAAACAAAGACGGAAGCATACATTCTCGGAAACAGATACATACCAGATACGGTGCAGAAATGGAGCAATGCAGATATTTGCCGGAACCAAGAAAACCCTTGAATCATGCAAAAAAAATCAAGCATTCAAGCGAATCAACAAACTTGTTTCCTAATTCTAATGTGTTGCTCAATTTACCAGGATCTAGAATAGGTTGAACAGTGGAAAACCTCCTCAAATGTATGAAGGGATTACTTGACAAGGCCATGTAATGGGATTTGTGCATACACATCAAACCTAAAGCAGAAATTTCATTTTAGTCGGAAACAGGTTTCGATTTCCATCAAAATGTTTCCATTTCCATTTCCATTTTCATTTTTTCATTTTTTTTCATTTTTCCGCGGAAAAATCGGAAACTTTCCACTCCACTTTCCTCCCTACATGGCAAGCATGAGCACACATTGTTTTCTCTTTGATGTCGCCGCAAGGCCATGTCAGTTAATTTGCTGTCATGGAATATATCACGTCTAATAACTACTATATTAAAGTGCAACCAATCTCTTTTTTCTTAGAATTTTGAGGGGATTTAGGAATTAACATGGTGGTGATTTTCGGTGCTCCTTAGTACATTTTCTTCGAGCTGCTTCGTTTCTGGGCTGCTTTGGTGCATTCGATGTGTGGTTGTAGTGTTGGTTTGGTCAAAGCGGTGCCCACTTTTACAGAAACGAACGATCCAAAGCTCCGCCGCTCAACACTGCATCTGGTTCGGAGCCAACTGCTAATTTGTTCGCCCTACCTCTCCGAGCCTCCACCTCTGCCATCCCTCATCGGTCGCCGCCCACAACCCTTCCCCAGGCTTCGCCCTCCCTTCCCTAGCTAGCGGGCGGCCGGCGGTGCGGAGAAGGAGCTTGGCGCCTTTTTCTTCCCATGGAAGGAGGATGGCAACACGGAGGGTGACGCACCGGCGCGAATATGGGAGGAGTGAACTCCGGCAGGTGCTCCTTTCCGGATGCATCTACCACCCCGATGCATTGTTGTCCCTATGGTGAGTCTTCTTCTCCATGCCCTAGCCTAACTCTTCTGTCCATTGTGCTTCCTCGCACACTGCTCCTCTACTACCAACGGCCGGTGCGCCGCCACGGCCGCTGCTGCTCACCTCCTTTCCTCCTCCTCGCCCCCTTGCAAAACTGACTCTAATCCACCCCCGCCAGAGAAAAAACAGGGGAATTCGTCTCCATAGTTTACGGTGGGAGCTCGGCCGCCCGCTGGTACTTCTTACTCCCACGTACTCTCTCTCTCTCTCTCTCTCTCTCTCTCTGGACCTCTGGATCTAGATCGAACAACACAGGGAGCAGGTGAGGATTACGGTTTTGTTCTGAAATTTTCTTTTGTTTAATGTTGGTTTCAGCTGTGAGTGTTTGTACTCCGAAGTTGCTGCTGACCTGGGAGCAATAATCCAAGAAGAGCCATAAATGATAAAAAAAATACAGAGATTTACTTCTTCCCTAACTCACTTTCTTGCCATAACTAATAAAATGTGCTTGGTTGTCTGATCTTTTGGTAGCATAATACCTTGTGTTTCATACCAGAAGGGTAGATTTCTGCAAGAAAAGATATGAACTCAACATATTGAGTTATGTATGTTGTTTGCTGCCTCTGAATGCCCCCTTCGCTTCTGATATCCTGACCCACCGAAACTGTGAACTCAGACATTTATCTGCAGATAGATATGGGGCTTCCATTGAACCTTTTGATAGCTCTGAACTCTGAAGTACATATTATGTTGTCTCTTTTTATGTTTGATCTTCTCCCTTCTGTTGCAACATGCTCATTAACTTAACAATTATGTGGACAGTTTGTTCAGGAGCTTCAGAGCAAGTCATTTACTGACGAAAAGTTGCAAGTGGTGGAAGACATCTCCTGTTGAGTTCGCACTCCCTCTTAGTACCAAGGCAATCAAACGGAATATATTTGGTGTACCTCAAAGTAAAAAGGTACATTTTAGTGAACTTACCAAATTATATTATTCAACCTTTTTAGTAACTACTCAAATGATCATTTTATTAATTATGCGCATACATTTACTTGGGATACCTTTTTTCATCACGATTTTCTGAAGAAGTGTTCATTTAATCGCATAGTGGTTGAAGCATCTGGGCGCAATGGGTACAAGGTAGCTAAGCATCGTATGCTTGAAAGGAAATGTAAATCGATACCTGGCGATTGTGAATGGAAACAGGAAGTTCATATAAGCCAAAGTTAGGGGCATTCATTGGACCATTGTTTAGATGTCTCATATCTTTATTTTTTCCTCAAGGTATCCTCTAATTTCTAGACACTCCTTAGTTAGTACATTAACAAACTAATTAATATGTAAGATATTCTTCTCACTTATAGACTATCTTGGTTTCACTCCTTTGTCCAGTTCCATTGTGCTTGCTTACCAAGCTGAAAACTTTGAAACACCTGGCCACGTAATTTGCAAGCAGCCCAGAGGCTCTTTCAACATCAGCATGTGTTCTTAGATCTTCCTTACTTGAATTACTAGAGGACATATGCTTTTTTTACTGTTCAATGTATAAAATACATTCAGCCGCAACATACCGCTCTACGGAAGCTCCAAGACCTGGACAGAAATCTGTGCTAAATGGTCAGTGTTTGGCCATTAGAAAATTAAATACATGTTCTTCCGAATGAATTACCCTCTATTTATTTTAGAAACCCCTTATTATGTGATTCGTTATTGTATCACTATATACCACTGTGTTGTATATAACTTTATACACTCAGAGAACTGATGTGCATGCAAGTTACATAATTCAGCTAGGAAGTATTGATGCTAGCTTCCAAGAAAAGGATACATATGTATTTTGTTCATATTATGTTAATGATCTCAACGAGAGAGATGTGTTTCATGCCACTCTGATTAGACCTGTTTTACTAGAAATACAGTCCAATATATCCTGAGCCTGTAGTTAAAAAGAATTTTATGTTTTGGTCTAACAAGCAATAAATTAAACAGTGGCTTAATACATTTTTTATCATGCACATATGAGCATAGACGCACCATGCTAGAAATAAAAAAATTTAATGATATTTGAAACCTGCCTTTTAGCTCACATTAGCATTTGAAAGGGCAATTAGATTATATTATTCATATATGTCTGATTATATAAGAATGTTGTTGGAGGCCCCGTATCAGCTGATAATGCTAGCTCTTATTTCCCTCGTTTTTTCTCTCCAACGGGTTAGATTTGTCAGTTTGACTTTACCAATATGTAACCGTGTGTTCTGCTGACTTTGTTGGTTTCACCATAAAGTAACGATTTTACTCAGCTAGATGAACAATTGAAATGTGCGCAGGACAAGCTAGAAGAACACCACTCAAAGAGTAGGATGCACACATAAGCTTACCAAATTCTCATTTTCAAGTCCCCTGAAATGGGTAGTCACTGCAATTTTTTAGGATTATAAGTCGGTTGTTAATACTTACATTTCTAAAACAAGCTTCAGATGATCACACAATGTGTGTTTCTTTTTCTGGGTGGTGAATTTAGATCAAGATCACTCAGGTATTTGTTCTATGTTACAAATTTTAGCTCTTCTAGGTGCCTACAAGAATAGGACAAATGTATTACTATTGTCAAATTCTATCTATGCCAATTCATAGCTTGGCTTGAGATAAAATCATTGATAATGTTTTGTTTAAATCGCCTTATTGCAGTACTATGGTGGCAATTAAACAGTTGACATCCACTAAATTGCATATCCACATTTTTGTCCTAAAGTTGGCCATCAGATGTTTTTTTTATAACAAGAACGAAGTAGTACATATAAGATAGATCAATTCTACATGTATAAACAACTTTATGTCGCTACATGCATATCAGAGAAATCGATGGTTCTACCCAAGTATTTCTTTCATATGAAAAATACATAATGTTTGAAGTTTCTATGCTTGAAGATATCTGGCAGCCCTTCTTGCCATAACCAGTTGTTCTATATATCTTTGCATCCACTGTACTTCTAACCTCCGTTTCCCAATTTTCTCGATCACAAAAAATATGCAGTTTAACTATAGCTTTTAGATAAAGGAGAACAATATACTGATCTATGATAAGCATACAAAAGAAAGAGCCTTAAACAATCGTTGATGATAGCTTAGTCTTGATGCATAGTCATCTATTGGTGTCCTCGGGTACAACCAAATCTCACCATGCATATGTTTCGGTACGAATTAGTAACATAATTTGGATACATGTTTATTTCAACTTTAGTCTCCTTAGAATCAGCCGAAAAGTTACCATGTTGAATCAGTGTTGAAATTATTGTAACACCGGTTGCAATTGCTACCGATTATTGTTCCATCACTTTTGTTTCTCCTGTTTTTCTTTGTTTTCATGTTAGCTCAATGGCATATTCAAATTCTATCAAAGTATTTTTTTAGTCCTATGTTGTACCATTATAAGAGCTCGGTTATTGTCATCCAAAGCCATCTAGGGGAGTTTGGAGCTCAGCCCCTCTCGACCATGGACAACAAAGGTTAAAGACCTATGCGCCTTATTGTCTCTAACTCTTTGTCCGTGTGCTCATCGGTAAGGTCCTTGGCACTTGACGGCTGGGTGAAGGTGAATGTGGATCGGTAAGGTCCTTGCCACCTGACGGCTGGGTGAAGGTGAATGTGGACGACTCCTACATTGAGAAGACTGGGCGAGGAGTCATTGGCATGACTGAATACGGCTCTTAGTGTTGTCTGCCAGTTACAACATAGATAACTGGTTTGATGTTGTAGAAACAGAAGCAACTGCCATACTGTTGGGCATCAAAAGTCTGCCCGAGTTTCCATGAACAGATCATTTTGGAAACTGATTGTGATGTTGTCGCTAATGGGCTCAGTCGCACAAATAACCAAGCCCCTTGGTGTGCTGCAGGTCATGAAGGAACTATATTGTCACACCTTCTCCAGAGTCGGTGGACCATGAGATGCCAGTTGGCTGAGCTGGTGAGCTATCCGTGGCCCAGCTGTCAGAGACTAAGGTGGAAGAGGGTGTGGAGTGTTGTTAGACTAGTATTGTGTGGACCTGAGAGTCCTGTAAACGTGTATGTCTATAAGAGACAAGAGGGAAACAGTTGTAAGGATGTGGAAGGAAAAGTAAAAGAACTCTGAATCTCATCCCCTTGTTTCTCTGTATCTCGTTCCCTTGCTCCTCTCATCCCACTTCCAAGTTCCAAAATCCGCTGAATCTGGTGATCGTCCTCTATCTCAACTGTAGGGACATCACATATATCTCTTGATGTTATGATGTACATCTTTCTGAGGTGCAAAATTAACAAGATCGTGAGAGAGGAATAAAGCAGCAGATATCTCAGCCAAGTTAGAAATCATGAGGACATGGTGATCGTGGGGTCTGTCCTGGCAACGGTCATAGATATTGTCACAAACGATTGTAATCATGTGTCTTTTGATATATAAAGTTCTTTTTCACCTAAAAAGGCATATTTCAGTCCAGTCAAGGTAGTTGGATATGATGTCACCTGCAGTGTGTTATCTTCATATTACCAGATCACACACATACACGTCTAAAGTAACTGTTTGTTTATACTCTGACAACTGGTCTCTAGCACATCTTCACGTCGCCATAGTAGCTTGCAACACAACGTTTCTGTGTTCTTCAGCTCATGGGTACATTTAGGCGCGGCGTGCCGCAGCGCCAGTCTCAGCTAGTATAAATAAACAGGTAGGTGCTCCTATAGTTGTAGCACATGTCAACAACTACTCTAAGTGTTTTGATAAAGACGCTAACAAAATCTAACCTATCAGTCTTGTTAAGATTTTTTTTTTCCTTTTGAAGATTCCTGAAAGCTCCACAATTGACCACAATGCAATCAACATATATATAACAGGGAAGGTAATTTTTTTTCCTTTTGCTAGTTCTAGGTCTACCAAAAATTAGGTTAGTTCTAGGTCGACTCTAGAACTGCTAGATTTCTATCGCGATTCCATGAGAATTGCATATGTGTGTGTGACTTGCACAAAGGTGTGCAATGGTATATATCTTTTGTTTTTTAATTACACATGAATTTCATGGTGACCGAGATTTTTTTTGAAACCGAGTATTAAGTTAAAGCTTGTTTTAGGTCAATCGAGAAATAGGCGAGTTCAATTTATTTTTAACTTAATTGGCCATTGACATGTAACCCCTCCGTTCCATATTAGTTCTTGCTGATTTAGCTTGTTACCATCTCTTTCTTTGCATAGCTGTGTTGTTTTCCTTTACGATTAGGTTTTGCTGTTACCTGACTTCACTGGCTACAATATCTTCCTTTTTGAGGGAGACTGGGTGTAATGTTTTTTTAGATGCTGGCTGCAATATCTGGCATTGACAGAGAGATGATGACCGTGCAGTGGGAGTCGGGCCAAAGAAACAGATTTTTTTTGAGGGGTTCCAAAGAAACAGATTGAATCTGAATGGCCTGGTCGCTGCTAATTCTTCGAATGGGCCGAACTGTACATACATACCAAAGCTCAGATTGCATTCGTCATTCCTTCGCTGAGCCCAAAAAGAAAGTGAGACCGTCTACAATCTTCTTTTATGTGTCAGCAAACGATGTATCTTCTACTCTCTGCATTTTATAATTCTTGTCATGGTTTTAATTTAAATTTAACCACGGCAAGAGTTACTTAGTATGAAAATTTGGAGTACCTAGCGCTATGCTCCTATGAATTCCCAAAGTGTTGATCTGAATGCGTACAGCTCTCGGGATCCTTGATTGGTATACTCCTCAAGTGTCCCAAGTGTCTTTTTTTTTTCTTTGCATTTGTGTTCTAAATGGGATGGATCAAAACTACGACATCTAGACGCGGCGCGACATCGTTCCTCCATGATCCACGAGACATGTGTTTGTCACATCGATGAAGGAACGGCTGCCAGTGACTTGATCGCAGTCCCATCGAGCTGACCTAACTGTCATGTGCTCACTCCTAGAGCTTGCTTGCAGTTCTGTGATAGCTTGTCGATCCCAGGATGGAATCGATATTTAGGCTCAGCTAGATCCATGTATTTATGCAGCATTACATTGCATGTTATCCATGCGAACCAATTTAGGCTCTTCGAAAGAGGCACGGGTCGAAAGTGGGCTGGATGCATTACACAATTGTAAACCCATGCATGATCCGGTTAGCTCGACCACGCATTCATGATTGGTTTTTCCATGCATTCTCTTCTCAACTTTCATAGGATGCTTGCAGTTGAACTTTTTTGTTCGGTTACTTGGTGGTAATGGACTCCAGCTGAAAGACCGTTAGGAAAAGAGCAATTGTACAGAGCTATATCAACAATTCAGATATCTAATCATGCATATATACTACAGATTCGGAAACACTTCACAGATAGATTCATTTACGATTGATTGATTGCTTGAACTAATTTGTTCCATTACAATGATGATAATGGACTCCAGGTCTCTAGCACAGAAGTTTTATCGTACATAATCCAATTTCATAAATCTTTCCCCAATAATTTCATTTACAATTGATTGATCAATATCATCAAAATAATTAATCATCACTGTCATACAGTAGAGATATCATCGATCCTGCCAATATATGTATAGTTACACTCGGAAGGCAGGAGAGAAATAGGACACAATCGTCCATCTATAGCTAATTCATCCATCTCGTCAAAAACCCAAAACCCAAAAAACCAACAAAACAACAACATGGTATAGAGTAGCTAGTACTCCATCTCCTTCTGAATCCAAGAGAAGAGGAAGCCGCCACCGACCGATCCGGCGATCGATCGATCAATAGTATGTATGTATATGTAGTAGGTGATCATCCTCACCATCCGCGCACGCTATCCATGGACGACGATGACTACAAGTCGTCAGCCATGAAGATCTGGTTGTAGGAAGAGTCCATCTCATGCACCACGAGCTTCTCGACGGTGACAGTGCCGCTGGTGGCATTGTTGAAAAGATATGCACCTGCAGCGCCGTAGATAGCCTCCGTCGGGTACACCCTCGACGTCGCTGTGGACCTTCCGCCCATGGCGAAGCTCTCCACGATTGAGTGGTCCACGAGCACCCTCACGGAGAATGCCTCACCATCGAGGATAGGCACGGTGTATCCCACCACTCGCTTCACGACATCCTTGGCCAGTGTAGACCGTGACTCGTCGTGGCAGAAGTGGGTCTGGAGGCCCCCATCAAGGCCCTTGGCCACATAGAAGTACACCGCCGTCTGCTCCGCCTTACCGTCGGCAAGGACGAGGAGGCCAAAGGGGCCGAGTGCGCCACGGTTGGCAGAGCCGCCGCTGGTGCTGCAGTTGTAGCCAACGTCAGCCTCGTTGAGGGCGGCAATGGTGGCGGAGTCCAGGCGGAAGGAAGCCTCGATGTCGAGTTGTGTGGCACGGTGGAGCGCAAGTGGGTAGATGCTACCGTGGTCGATGGTGACTCCACTGAGGTCGGTGGAGTTGATGCGGAGGGTCTCGAGCTCCTCCACCGGCCACTGGATGAGGTTGGTCCGGGTCTTCTCGTCGAGCTCCACCGTCCTCGGGATCGACTGCAAGCACACATCAACCAATCCCTTTCTTAGTTAAAAATAATTCAAGCAGAGGTAGGTCCAATGATCGATCATGCATTCATGCACATCAACATCTTGGAAAAGAAAAGTAGATGAACGGAACAAATTGGTGTCACATATTCACAAAACTAAGAATGTTCAAACTCGATAATTAAGAGCGATTAGTCGGATCCATCGTTGGTACGACCAAGCAAATACATAATATAGTACGATGCAGATCCTTGATTCCAGACAGGAAGGGAGGAGAAAGTTGAAATTTGGTGGTTAGCTGGGAGCAGACAAATTAAGATACCGTTGCCAATCATAACGGTTAGCACAAGAAGCCATCGATACATTTATTTAGGCATCCACATGGTTCCACGTGGGATCGACGTGGCGTGCACATGTGGTGTCTAGCTAGGACACATGCATGACAGTTGGCTGGATATAGTTTTAGTTGCTACTACGTATTACTCGTCGAAAAATGACACTTGGCTTACACCCGTTGACCAACGTTTGGAAGATGCAAGGGAGAGTATGGAACTGGTCAGAGAAAAAGTACTCCTGAAATTCAGCTGGCCTTTCAATTGAAAAGTATCCAACCTACCACAGGAGAGGATCATCAAAAAGGGCTACATGCATTATACTAATAGCTTTGAGAAGGGTATTGGTTTGCAGTCTGGTCAACTGGTACATCTTCTTGTTCAAAAAAACTGGTACATCTTAGGTGCATGAGTTGGGATTAACTAAAGATCACACGGAACATGCATGCACGTTTTCAATCCCAGTTGTCATCTTAATCTGAAGATGTCAATCTTCTCAACAGCGATATAGCTGGCGACATGCGACCTATAGGTAGGTAGCTAGGTGGTTAAACAGGAAAGAAACGTGAAACGGCATGACCGCGACTTGTGTACCACTTAATCGATGCGTGACAACGTCGCCAATCCCCACGACCAATTAGCAGACATAAATCCATTCTCATCCCATTGACAATGCGATTAACAGTTCTCTGCCTACGCATTTGTCGGCGGGCCGATCCGTCAGCATCTATATGCATGCTTGCATTAAGATTTCGATTAAGCAGGTTGAAGGTCCGATCCATGGCAGGACGTATGAGATCTAACTAGCATATGCATAATGAAACTAAGATGCAAAGCAGCAAAGGGAAAAGCGATGGACGCATACCATTAGGGATGCCCATCCCTTGGCGACGTCGGCGCGCTCGGAGTCAGTCTCGCCGATCCACCCCCAGAGCACGCGCCGCTTCTTGGCCGGGTCGTAGAAGGTCTTGGATGCGTAGAACTTGCCCCAGTCGTACCTCAGCCCAATCCCTAGGTCGTTCTCTGGGTCCACGGCCGTGAACGTGTTGGCTGCCGCGTCGTATTTCCCTAGCGTGTACCAGTCATGTCGGTCGTCGTCGCTGCTCTCCTTGATCACGTACAGCTCCTCGCTGCCGTTCTTGCCACCGACAGGGTAGAAGTCGATGCACTCCCACATGCCGGTGCCGTCAACGCGATGCAAGTACCCCGGGATGAGCTCGTAGTTGAGGAAGTCCTTGGTCTTGTACACCATGGCGATGCCGGCATGGCCGTTGTTGTCCTTGGACCCGATGACGGTGCGCCACGTCTGGTCGGACTCATCGAACCAGGCGGTGGTCGGGTCACGGAAGTCCTTGTCACCGATCCCGGGTGGCGGGAGGAGCACGGGGTTGGCTTCGTGCTTGGTCCAGTTGCGGAGGAGGGAGTCGTTGGGGTCCTCAGGCACGGCGAGGCACTGGACCTGCACGGAGGCGTTGGTGGACCCCGTGTAGAGCATGTTGAGGGTCCCGTCGGGGAACACGGTGGCGGAGCCCGTCCAGACACCGTTGATGTCGTACCATTGGTCAGGCACCATGGCGAGCGGGAGGTGGCGCCAGTGGACCAGGTCCCGGGACACGGCGTGGCCCCACGCGATGTTGCCCCACACCGCCCCCTCGGGGTTGTACTGGTAGAAGAGGTGGTACCATCCACGGTAATAAACCGGACCTGCATGGACAATTCAAGATTAGATCGATCCAGGCCATGGATGGAAGAAAAGAAGGGTTAGTTATACTCAAACTAGAGTCAGTTAAGGAAGGTGGATCGGTGATTAGGTGGATATGTATGCGTACGTTAATGGCAAGATAAAAAGGATAATAATCATTTGTGGTTAGGCTGGCACATTATTGCAGTGGGGACGTGATTAATCGTGTGTACCAATGAGAAACAGGACCGAGGTAATCTCGATCTCTTTATCCATCTACACCGGTTTCAGTTTTCCGGCAACCAATGGCGCGTGGTCAAAATAGATACAGATATGGTTCCCTTCCGGGCGGGCGCGAGACAGGCGGCGATCGGGCAAGCGACAATTGAACAAGAATATTCCATGGATAGGGATCGGTTAATCGGTACTAACCGTTGGGATCTGCATGCATGTCGTCGCCGGAGAAGGTACGCCGCCGGCCGCACCAGCGAGCAAACAGGAAAGAAAGCAATGGCAACAGCGTCAGCTCATGTCGATCAAATCAACCACGCGCGAGAGATGTATAGATAGATATGAAAGCAAGATACATCTGAGCCTGAATCGGACGGGAAAAGGAAAGGAGTAAATGGATGGATCGTACGTACCGTTCATCCAGTTCATCTCGGGCTGGAAATGGAAACCCGTGCGCTGCCACTGCAGCATGGCGTTGCTCCACGGGAACCCGTCGGCGTCGGCGCCGGAGCCGGCGCCGAGGAACCCCATCTCGTCCGCCGCGCCGGACGTCTTCTCCGACACGCCCGCGTCCCTCCCGCGGCTCCTCGCCGTCTCCGACAGCGGCGGCATGGCAGCCACGTCCACGGCCACGCGGTCCACCCTTGACCCGGCGAGCGTGCTGGCGACCACGAACACAACCAGGGCAGACGCCGCAAGAACGGCCGCGCACGCGCGCCACCTCACGCCGCCGGCGCTCCGGCGGTCGTCGTGGCCATGGGCGTCGTCGGAGGAGTGGGGCAGCGGCTCGTACGCGTACGCGCCGGGAATGGACCGAGACTCCATCGTCGGCGAATTCCAAAACAAATGGAGCAGATTCTGATGGGTGGATGGATGTGGCTTCCCGAGCGAGCGAACGAGCGGGATTTATAGTTGCGCGGGGAGCAAAAATGGAAACAAGGAGCGGGATGCAAGCGCGTGCGTAGGTGTGGGAGGCTGGAGTGTGGGGCCGGACGGTCAGCGAGGGTGAAATGGACATTGACCCTACGAGATCGGTGGATCCTCTCTTATCGCTCGCCCGGTTGATTTCTTTTTTGGATATATAGTTGCTATCCATTTCTAGGCACTTTCTATTCTCTATCCTTCCCTTCCCTATTCCTGTGACCGTGTGCACATAATCTTTTTTATATGCCTTGTTACTCCATTCCTTTTCCCTTCTCTTCCCGGACTTGAAAAAAATTGCCCCTCCACACGATCATCTTGACGATGACCTAGTAGTCTCTTGACATGCATCATCATTGTGGGCCAATTCCAACTTGCCAGTTGGCCACCGTTCGAGAATATAAAATCTGTGCTGCGAGAAAAAAACATAGAAGATGAAGAATACGTACCCCACAATGACCTCTTTTTTACGGGGTTCTTGCGGCGCCTTTTCTGTCTTTGTGTTTACCATAGAGGACTACATTTAATAAAAAGCACAAATGTGTTTGTATCTCGCTTGAAATAGAAGAATGTCAACAATATTTGTTTTGTCTGTCTGATTGCCAACTAAAAATCTAAGGCTTAGTGGTTCGAAGAAACCATATAGGCCGGAGAACAGACAACCATACGTGAATAAGTGGATGGTGGTCCATTTTTACATCATTATATGCTCCTGGAATTTGCTTGCAAAAGAAGTCACAGCTGGCTTCTTATCCTCTATCATGTCACATACTTGTATATATATTCTACTATGGCTGAATTAGTCTTTGCATTTCCTTCTTCCTGGACCCCGACATGGTTTTACCTCCCACAAAATAAGTTTTCCTTTCAATGATGACCCACCTTGAGCCCTTCTTGCTGAGCCAATGATGATGGTCTAGTGGTATCTATCCACACGCCACACCTCCATTGTAGACCGATGCCATTTCACCGGCTGTTGCCGCTTGAGAGTATAGAAGTCATGGCTCGAGAGTCAAGAGAACCCTTGATGTCAGAGAAGATACCACCATGAGTGAATTGGTCGAGGAATTCGTGAATTGATTTCGATGAATTTTTGTCGCCTTGTATAAGATTTCTTATCAAAGAGTTTATGTCCAACTTCATTCATTAAAGATCACACATTTGTTGGTAGCTCAGTACCAAGAATGTCAACAACACTCTCTTTTTATTTGTTAGCTTTCTAGCTAGAAACTATGGTTTGTAGGTTCGGAACCCCACAGATGGAAAAAGGATGTAACTGTAAGTGAATAAGTGAAAGAGAGTCAATTTTATCACCTTTTTCACTTTACGAAGCTGCATCCCAAAAAGTTTGGAGACAACTTTCTTTAATTGAAATATACACATGGGTGTAACATATATGTCTGTTTGTGCGCGACGAGGAATTTCCTATATGAAGCCCCCCACTCCACATGATAACACATAACACTAAGATGACTAAAATCGACCCATCAGATTAAATTTTATAGACATTGCTAATAAAACATCTATATTGTTGCCTTCTCTGCTATTGGATATTGCACGCCGGATATGTTACAATCGACCTTGTTAAAATAAATCCAAAAAATCAAATGGTTATAATTATTGTACATTATCGAGTATCACATGTTCTCCCCTAGCTTGAAAAATGTTTCTACCACTATATTTGGATCATTTAACGGATTTAAATTACTATAATAATGAATGTAAAATCCGAGCCCACAAAATCATGCCACCAGTTTCTTCAGGATTATCTAGCACCTAATCCATGCTGACCACTAACCTGAATAAAACTTTTTTTGCGAAATACTGTACAGACGTAGACGTTCATACATATACATATACATTCATCCCTATGAACACACGCACGCACAATAAATAATGCTGACATACATATCCACAGAAAAATAATGCAAATAACTACACAGTAGAGGAAATAATGCAGCACAAGAACTAGATAGAGGGCAAAGAAGAGGAAGCAACACAACCGGTGAGCTCAGTATCTGCTAGACATACTGGCTGCCAGGTGGTGCCACGTTGGACAGGTAATTTGGTTTGTTGCTTTTATCCGGGTGGATTATCGATGGCGCACCAACAGTTTTACATAGGGGTAATCAGGCGTGTATCTCATGTTTTAGCGAAGTCGCAGATGCTGAATAGGCCCGATAACATGGAACACCAAGATAATAAGAACCGATCAAGGGATTGAAATTGTCAGGTCAGCCATCTCGTGGATCACGTGTTTTTGTTTTGGGGAAAAATTGTTGTTGCTACACCATCTGGATTCGTACAGGGGGCTTATATTAGTACACGAATAGATAGAATGTGGAGCCCATCAGTTGCTTCCAGGTTATCCATCCTCTAATAGTACATGACGACCACCAACTGTCCAACCGGAACCAAACTGTCAAGATTCAATCCACAATTAAGTAGTCCAATAATGCTGGTAGATCCAGATAAAATAATGCAGCTACAGTTGATAAGAAGGAGCACGGCCAGTAGATGGAAAAGAGAGCCGAGAGGAGATGAAGCAACACAATCAATCAGCGAGCTCAGCATATGCCGGGTACACTGGCTGCCAGGTGTTGCCACATCGGATTGGTCATCATCCCCTTCCTCCAACAGGCAAGTTGTTTTGTCGCTTTCCTTCGGTCAATGGTAAGTGTGGCCCACCAACATTGTGTGTATAGTTACTCCCTCGATTTCATATTAGTTGTCGTTGATTTTGATGCTCTAGACACAAGTGGCTGGCCATAGTGGGTAGTATCATATAGTAGTATCATGTATATGATACTTTTCTATGATACTAGATCCATAATGCATAGTATCATAGACTAATATCATAGTTTAGCTATATTAATTGATTTGTAGAATCCCAATACAAATTTGTGTACAAGATTTATTTGATACTAACTTTTCTCGTGATGTGCGCTATGATACAGTATCTACCTATGATACTCTAATCTCCTCTCTCATCTATAATTACCTGTCACATCAGCATTTTTGGTGGGCTAGGATGCATGATACTAGCTATGATACTAGCACTATGACTAGCCTAATCAGACCACATGTGGATCATTAATGGATGTCTCCGGCCGACCCATGAGATGGATTAACAAATAACAATTGGCAGATGCTGAATCGGCGTAGAGATGACGGTGGTGTATAGTATTGTGACATGCATCAGACATGTAGGATTAATATGAGGATGATCGACCAATTATGGAGTACTCCGTAGATAATACTACCTCCATTTCAAGGTATAAGGTCTATTTTTTTTTGAAAAGTCAAACGAAGTGAAGTTTGATCAAACTTTTAGAAGAATCTATGAATAAATATGATATATTGTAGATACCATATGAAAATATATTTCATTATCTATCTAATGATATTGATTTTGTACTTTTCATGTTATGATTTTTGATAAAAATTTGGTCAAATTTAACATAGTTTGACTTTCTGAAAAAATATAGTACTTAAGTCTTGGGAGGAGGTAGTAGGAGATTGCTTGTATAGGAGCTGGCATGTACGAGATGTAGATGGATGACGGTGGTAGCTACTACTTGCATAAATAAGTGTGTACAGAGGAAGATGACACCAACATGTATAGTTGGGGTGGACGCATGTGCTAGCTACATGCATGGATGGATGCTTCTGAAACTTGGGTGATTCCTTTCAAAAAAAAAAAAAACTTTGGATAATGTGCACCGATCGGACGTGCATGGAGCGATGCTTCTGAAACTTGGATGTTAGCACTGGTAGAAAAAGGGTCTTCTATCCAGCTCCATTAGTCCCTAAATATTTCGAACCGTGATTAATGGGACATTTAGTCGCGGTTCGGGAGGCGAACCGCAACCAAAGACCTGGGCCCAGGGCGCTCAGTGGCCAGCTGGTGCACGTGAGGGGCTTTAGTCGCGGTTGGCCAGGCCAACCGCGACTAAAGGCCTTCGGGCACCTTTAGTCACGGTTTACCAGGCCAACCGCGACTAAAGCCCCTCCCCTATATATACCCATCCAGCAGCCACACTTAGCCATTTGGTGCCACTTCTCTTCACAAACTTCACAAGGGGGTGTAGGTTTGCTTTTGGTTCCTCTTATGCACACAAGGTGTTTGATGAAATGCCCCAAGAGCATGAAACAAACATGGTATGAAGTGTCGGAGCCACACTTGAGCTTCCTCATTTATTTTTTCCTCCTCGATCGCGGTTAGCAACTTGAACCTTTCACGTGTCACTGATAAAATATGCATGTGTGTAGTTCATTGTTTAATTTCTATTGTTTGTAGCTAGTTAGTTTAACAAATGCATGATGGTTAATTATATATTTTATATTATAATAATGCAGATGAATCGGCAATGGATGTACGGTAACCGACTCTCCGACGAGTTCACTACGGGTTTGAAAGATTTCCTCGTAGTGGCTAATGCGAACAAGCAGAGGGGTTTTGTTATCTGTCCATGTGTTGCCTGTAAGAATCAGAAGGGTTACTCTTCCTCAAGAGATGTTCACATGCACCTGCTTCGGCAGGGTTTCATGCCAAGCTATAATTGTTGGACCAAGCATGGAGAAAGAGGGGTTATAATGGAAGAAGATGAAGAAGGGGATGATTTCATCGATGACAACTATCTTGATCATTTCGGTGATACTTTCATGGAGGATGCTGAAGGTGGGGAAGGTGAAGGGGAAGGTGAAGGGGAAGGTGAAGAAGAGGCACGTGATGAGTCCGTTGATGATCTTGGTCGGACCATTGCCGATGCACGGAGAAGCTGCGGAACTGAAAAGGAGAGGGAGAATTTGGATCGCATGTTAGAGGATCACAAAAAGTCGCTGTACCCTGGATGCGATAATGGTCTGAAAAAGCTGGGCTGCACACTGGATTTGCTGAAATGGAAGGCACATGAAGGTGTAGGTGACTCAGGATTTGAAAACTTGCTGAAAATGTTGAAGAATATGTTTCCAAAGAATAACGAGTTGCCCGCCATTACGTACGAAGCAAAGAAGGTTGTCTGCCCTCTAGGTTTAGAGGTTCTGAAGATACATGCATGCATCAACGACTGCATCCTATACCGTGGTGAATATGAGAATTTGAATGAATGCCCGGTATGCACTGCATTGCGTTATAAGATCAGAGGCGATGACCCTGGTGACGATGTTGAGGGCCAGAAACCCAGGAAGAGGGTTCCCGCCAAGGTGATGTGGTATGCTCCTATAATACCACGGTTGAAACATCTGTTTAGGAACAAAGAGCATGCCAAGTTGTTGCGATGGCACAAAGAGGACCGTAAGTCGGACGGGGAGTTGAGACACCCCGCAGATAGAACGCAATGAAGAAAGATCGACAGAGAGTTCAAAGATTTTGCAGCTGACGCAAGGAACATAAGATTTGGTCTAAGTACAGATGGCATGAATCTTTTTGGCGAGCAGAGCTCCAGCCATAGCACCTGGCCCGTGACTCTATGCATCTACAACCTTCCTCCTTGGTTGTGCATGAAGCGGAAGTTCATTAGATGCCAGTGCTCATCCAAGGTCCGAAGCAACCCGGCAACCACATCGATGTGTAACTAAGGCCATTAGTTGATGAACTTTTACAGTTGTGGGGCAGACCTGGTGTACGTGTGTGGGATGAGCACAACGAAGAGGAATTTGACCTACGAGCGTTGCTTTTCGTAACCATCAACGATTGGCCTGCTCTTAGTAACCTTTTAGGACTGTCAAATAAGGGATACAATGCATGCACGCACTGCTTACATGAGACTGAAAGTGTATATTTGCCAAATTGTAAGAAGAACATGTACCTTGGGCATCGTCGATTTCTTCCGAAAATTCATCCAGTAAGAAAGAAAGGCAAGCATTACAACGGCAAGGCAGATCACCGGCCGAAGCCTGCAGAACGTACTGGTGCTGAGGTATTTGATATGGTCAAGGATTTGAAAGTCATCTTTGGAAAGGGTCCTAGCGGACAATCAGTTTCGTAGGGAGTTGACGGGCACGCACCCATGTGGAAGAAGAAATCTATATTCTGGGAGCTAGAATACTGGAAAGTCCTAGATGTCCGCTCTGCAATCGACGTGATGCATGTTACGAAGAATATTTGCGTGAACCTCCTAAGCTTCTTGGGCGTGTATGGGAAGACAAATGATACAAAGGAAGCACGGCAGGACCAACAACGTTTGAAAGACCCTAATGACCGGCATCCGGAATGGTTTCAAGGTCGTGCCAGCTACGCTCTGACCAAAGAAGAGAAGGTCATCTTTTTTGAATGCCTGAGCAGTACGAAGGTCCCGTCTGGATTCTCGTCGAATATAAAGGGAATAATAAACATGGCGGACAAAAAGTTCCAAAACCTGAAGTCTCACGACTGCCACGTGATTATGACGCAATTGCTTCCGATTGCTTTGAGGGGGCTTGATACGTCTCCGACGTATCGATAATTTCTTATGTTCCATGCCACATTATTGATGTTATCTACATGTTTTATGCACACTTTATGTCATATTCGTGCATTTTCTGGAACTAACCTATTAACAAGATGCCGAAGTGCCAGTTGCTATTTTCTGCTGTTTTTGGTTTCAGAAATCCTAGTAAGGAAATATTCTCGGAATTGGACGAAATCAAAGCCCAGGGGCCTATTTTCTCACGAAGCTTCCAGAAGTCCGAAGGAGAGACGAAGAGGGGCCACGGAGGGGCCACACCCTAGGGCGGCGCGACCCCCCCCTTGGCCGCGCGGCCCGTGGTGTGGGGCCCCGTGCCGCCTCTTGACCTGCCCTTTCGCCTATAAAAGTCTCCGTGACGAAACCCCCAGTACCGAGAACCACGATACGGAAAACCTTCCAGAGACGCCGCCGCCGCCGATCCCATCTTGGGGGATCCAGGAGATCGCCTCCGGCACCCTGCCGGAGAGGGGAATCATCTCCCGGAGGACTCTACGCCGCCATGGTCGCCTCCGGTGTGATGTGTGAGTAGTCTACCCCTGGACTATGGGTCCATAGCAGTAGCTAGATGGTTGTCTTCTCCCCATTGTGCTATCATTGTCGGATCTTGTGAGCTGCCTAACATGATCAAGATCATCTATCTGTAATTCTATATGTTGCGTTTGTTGGGATCCGATGAATAGAGAATACTTGTTATGTTGATTATCAAAGCTATGCTTATGTGTTGTTTATGATCTTGCATGCTCTCCGTTATTAGTAGATGCTCTGGCCAAGTTGATGCTAGTAACTCCAAGAGGGAGTATTTATGCTCGATAGTGGGTTCATGCCTCTCGTGAACTGGAGGAGTGACAAGAACCACTAAGGTTATGGATGTGCTGTTGCCACTAGGGATAAAACATTAGTGCTATGTTCAAGGATGTAGTCACTAGTTACATTACGCGCAATACTTAATGCAATTGTCTGTTGTTAGCAACTTAATACTGGAGGGGGTTCGGATGATAACCTGAAGGTGGACTTTTTAGGCATAGATGCAGTTGGATGACGGTCTATGTACTTTGTCGTAATGCCCAATTAAATCTCACTATACTCATCATGATATGTATGTGCATGGTCATGCTCTCTTTATTTGTCAATTGCCCAACTGTAATTTGTTCACCCAACATGCTGTTCGTCTTATGGGAGAGACACCTCTAGTGAACTGTGGACCCCGGTCCAATTCTTCATCGAAATACAATCTACATCGTAATACTGTTTCTACTGTTTTCTGCAAACAATCATCTTCCACACAATACGGTTAATCCTTTGTTACAGCAAGCCGGTGAGATTGACAACCTCACTGTTTCGTTGGGGCAAAGTACTTTGGTTGTGTTGTGCAGGTTCCACGTTGGCGCCGGAATCTCTGGTGTTGCGCCGCACTACATCCCGCCGCCATCAACCTTCAACGTGCTTCTTGGCTCCTCCTGGTTCGATAAACCTTGGTTTCTTTCTGAGGGAAAACTTGCTGCTGTGCGCATCATACCTTCCTCTTGGGGTTGCCCAACGAACGTGTGAAATACACGCCATCAAGCATATTTTCTGGCGCCGTTGCCGGGGAGATCAAGACACGCTGCAAGGGGAGTCTCCACTTCTCAATCTCTTTACTTTGTTTTTGTCTTGCTTAGTTTTATTTACTACTTTGTTTGCTGCACTAAATCAAAAACACAAAAAAATTAGTTACTTTTTTACTTTATAATATCATGCATGTTTTTATTACACTAGTTTGGCATAATGGACAAGAATGATCTTCTTATTCTATTTCCTGATTTAAAACATGGATTGTTTGATGCGAAAATTAAAAAACCTATGGGATCTTATTTGCATGCTGGTAGTAATATTAGTATGAACGCTTTGAACACCATTGTTGATAATAATATGGAAAGTTCTAAGCTTGGGGAAGCTGGTTTTCATGATCTTTTTATTCCCCCAAGCATTGAGGAGAAAATTTACTTTGATGATACTTTGCCTCCTATTTATGATAATGATATTGGTCTTTTAGTACCGCCTGTTATGGAGGATAAATTTGATTATTATTACAGTATGCCTCCTATATTTGATAATGAGAATAATAATGATAGCTACTTTGTTGAATTTGCTCCCACTACAACTAATAAAATTGATTATGCTTATGTGGAGAGTAATGATACTTTTATGCATGTGAATAAGAATGCTTTATGTGATACTTATATTGTTGAGTTTGTTCATGATGCCTCTGAAAATTATTATGAGAGAGGAAAATATGGTTGTAGAAATTTTCATGTTACTAAAATGCCTCTCTATGTGCTGAAATTTTTGAAGCTACACTTGTTTTATCTTCCTGATCTTGTCATTTTGCTCTTCATGAATTTAATTGTGTACAAGGTTCCTTTTCATAGGAAGCATGTTAGACTTAAATGTGTTTTGGATTTGCTTCTTGATGCTCTCTTTTTGCTTCAAATACTATTTCTTGCGAGTGCATCATTAAAACTGCTGAGCCCATCTTAATGGCTATAAAGAAAGAACTTCTTGGGAGATAACCCATGTGTTATTTTGCTACAGTACTTTGTTTTTATTTTGTGTCTTGGAAGTTGTTTACTACTGTAGCAACCTCTCCTTATCTTAGTTTTGTGTTTTGTTGTGCCAAGTTAAGCCGTTGATAGAAAAGTAAGTACTAGATTTGGATTACTGCACAGTTCCAGATTTCTTTGCTGTCACGAATCTGGGTCCACCTCCCTGTAGGTAACTCAGAAAATTAAGCCAATTTACGTGCATGATCCTCAGATATGTACGCAACTTTCATTCAATTTGAGCATTTTCATTTGAGCAAGTCTGGTGCCATTTTAAAATTCGTCAATACGAACTGTTCTGTTTTGACAGATTCTGCCTTTTATTTCGCATTGCCTCTTTCGCTATGTTGGATGAATTTCTTTGATCCATTAATGTCCAATAGCATTATGCAATGTCCAGAAGTGTTAAGAATGATTGTGTCACCTCTGAATATGTCAATTTATAATGTGCACTAACCCTCTAATGAGTTGTTTCGAGTTTGGTGTGGAGGAAGTTTTCAAGGATCAAGAGAGGAGTATGATGCAACATGATCAAGGAGAGTGAAAGCTCTAAGCTTGGGGATGCACCCGGTGGTTCACCCCTGCATATATCAAGAAGACTCAAGCGTCTAAGCTTGGGGATGCCCAAGGCATCCCCTTCTTCATCGACAACATTATCAGGTTCCTCCCCTGAAACTATATTTTTATTCCATCACATCTTATGTGCTTTTTCTTGGAGCGTCGGTTTGTTTTTGTTTTTTGTTTTGTTTGAATAAAATGGATCCTAGCATTCACTTTATGGGAGAGAGACACGCTCCGCTGTAGCATATGGACAAGTATGTCCTTGGTTTCTACTCATAGTATTCATGGCGAAGTTTCTCCTTCGTTAAATTGTTATATGGTTGGAATTGGAAAATGATACATGTAGTAATTGCTATAAATGTCTTGGGTAATGTGATACTTGGCAATTGTTGTGCTCATGATTAAGCTCTTGCATCATATACTTTGCACCCATTAATGAAGAAATACATAGAGCATGCTAAAATTTGGTTTGCATATTTGGTTTCTCTAAGGTCTAGATAATTTCTAGTATTGAGTTTGAACAACAAGGAAGACGGTGTAGAGTCTTATAATGTTTTCAATATGTCTTTTATGTGAGTTTTGCTGCACCGGTTCATCCTTGTGTTTGTTTCAAATAAGCCTTGCTAGCCTAAACCTTGTATCGAGAGGGAATACTTCTCATGCATCCAAAATACTTGAGCCAACCACTATGCCATTTGTGTCCACCATACCTACCTACTACATGGTATTTTCCGCCATTCCAAAGTAAATTGCTTGAGTGCTACCTTTAAAATTCCATCATTCACCTTTGCAATATATAGCTCATGGGACAAATAGCTTTAAACTATTGTGGTATTGAATATGTAATTATGCACTTTATCTCTTATTAAGTTGCTTGTTGTGCGATAACCATGTTTACTGGGGACGCCATCAACTACTCTTTGTTGAATATCGTGTGAGTTGCTATGCATGTTCGTCTTGTCTGAAGTAAGAGAGATCTACCACCATAGGGTTAAGCATGCATATGTTAGAGAAGAACATTGGGCCGCTAACTAAAGCCATGTTCCATGGTGGAAGTTTCAGTTTTGGACAACAATCCTCAAATCTCAAATGAGAAAATTATTAATTGTTGTTATATGCTTATGCATAAAAGAGGAGTCCATTATCTGTTGTCTATATTGTCCCGGTATGGATGTCTAAGTTGAAGAATAATCAATAGCGAGAAATCCAATGCGAGCTTTCTCCTTAGACCTTTGTACAAAGTGCATAGAGGTACCCCTTTGTGACACTTGGTAAAAACAATGCATTGTGATGATCCGGTAGTCCAAGCTAATTAGGACAAGGTGCGGGCACTATTAGTATACTATGCATGGGGCTTGCAACTTGTAAGATATAATTTACATGATACATACGCTTTATTACTACCGTTGACAAAATTGTTTCATGTTTTCAAAATCAAAGCTCTAGCACAAATATAGCAATCGATGCTTTTCCTCTATGGAGGACCATTCTTTTACTTTCAATGTTGAGTCAGTTCACCTATTTCTCTCCACCTCAAGAAGCAAACACTTGTGTGAACTATGCATTGATTCCTACATACTTGCTTATTGCACTTATTATATTACTCTATGTTGACAATATCCATGAGATATACATGTTACAAGTTGAAAGCAACCGCTGAAACTTAATCTTCTTTTGTGTTGCTTCAATACCTTTACTTTGAATTATTGCTTTATGAGTTAACTTTTATGCAAGACTTATTGATGCTTGTCTTGAAGTGCTATTCATGAAAAGTCTTTGCTTTATGATTCACTTGTTTACTCATGTCATATACATTGTTTTGATCGCTGCATTCACTACATATGCTTTACAAATAGTATGATCAAGATTATGATGGCATGTCACTCCGTAAATTATCTGTGTTATCGTTTTACCTGCTCGGGACGAGCAGAACTAAGCTTGGGGATGCTGATATGTCTCCGACGTATCGATAATTTCTTATGTTCCATGCCACATTATTGATGTTATCTACATGTTTTATGCACACTTTATGTCATATTCGTGCATTTTCTGGAACTAACCTATTAACAAGATGCCGAAGTGCCGATTGCTTTGTTTCTGCTGTTTTTGGTTTCAGAAATCCTAGTAAGGAAATATTCTCGGAATTGGACGAAATCAAAGCCCAGGGGCCTATTTTCTCACGAAGCTTCCGTAAGTCCGAAGGAGAGACGAAGAGGGGCCACGGAGGGGCCACACCCTAGGGCGGCGCGGCCCCCCTTTGGCCGCGCGGCCCTGTGGTGTGGGGCCCCGTGCCGCCTCTTGACCTGCCCTTTCGCCTATAAAAAGTCTCCGTGAAGAAACCCCGCATCGAGAACCACGATACGGAAAACCTTCCAGAGACGCCGCCACCGATCCCATCTCGGGGATCCAGAGATCGCCTCCGGCACCCGCCGAGAGGGGAATCATCTCCCGGAGGACTCTACGCCACCATGGTCGCCTCCGGTGTGATGTGTGAGTAGTCTACCCCTGGACTATGGGTCCATAGCAGTAGCTAGATGGTTGTCTTCTCCCCATTGTGCTATCATTGTTGGATCTTGTGAGCTGCCTAACATGATCAAGATCATCTATCTGTAATCCTATATGTTGCGTTTGTTGGGATCCGATGAATAGAGAATACTTGTTATGTTGATTATCAAAGCTATGCTTATGTGTTGTTTATGATCTTGCATGCTCTCCGTTATTAGTAGATGCTCTGGCCAAGTTGATGCTAGTAACTCCAAGAGGGAGTATTTATGCTCGATAGTGGGTTCATGCCTCTGTGAATCTGGAGGAGTGACAAGAACCACTAAGGTTATGGATGTGCTGTTGCCACTAGGGATAAAACATTAGTGCTATGTTCAAGGATGTAGTCACTAGTTACATTACGCGCAATACTTAATGCAATTGTCTGTTGTTAGCAACTTAATACTGGAGGGGGTTCGGATGATAACCTGAAGGTGGACTTTTTAGGCATAGATGCAGTTGGATGACGGTCTATGTACTTTGTCGTAATGCCCAATTAAATCTCACTATACTCATCATGATATGTATGTGCATGGTCATGCTCTCTTTATTTGTCAATTGCCCAACTGTAATTTGTTCACCCAACATGCTGTTCGTCTTATGGGAGAGACACCTCTAGTGAACTGTGGACCCCGGTCCAATTCTCTTTACTGAAATACAATCATCTGCACATCGTTCTACTGTTTTCTGCAAACAATCATCTTCCACACAATACGGTTAATCCTTTGTTACAGCAAGCCGGTGAGATTGACAACCTCACTGTTTCGTTGGGGCAAAGTACTTTGGTTGTGTTGTGCAGGTTCCACGTTGGCGCCGGAATCTCTGGTGTTGCGCCGCACTACATCCCGCCGCCATCAACCTTCAACGTGCTTCTTGGCTCCTCTTGGTTCGATAAACCTTGGTTTCTTTCTGAGGGAAAACTTGCTGCTGTGCGCATCATACCTTCCTCTTGGGGTTGCCCAACGAACGTGTGAAATACACGCCATCAGGGCTCCTACCGGAAAATGTTCGAGTAGCCATGGTGAAGCTATGTGCATTCCTCAATGCAATCTCTCAGAAGGTAATCAATCCAAAAGATCTACCACGGCTACAGAACGATGTGGTCCAATGTCTTGTCAGTTTCGAGTTGATGTTCCCGCCATCCTTCTTCAATATTATGACGCACCTCCTGGTTCACCTAGTCGAAGAGATTTCCATCCTCGGTCCTCTATTTCTACACAATATGTTCCCCTTTGAGAGGTTCATGGGAGTATTAAAGAAATATGTTCGTAACCGTGCTAGGCCAGAAGGAAGCATTGCCAAGGGCTATGGAAATGAGGAGGTAATTGAGTTTTGTGTTGACTTTGTTCCTGACCTTAAGCCGATTGGTCTTCCTCGATCGCAAAGACGAGGGAGACTAAGTGGAAAAGGCACGATCGGCAGGAAATCAACGATATGTATGGACGGCCATTCTATGACTGAAGCACACCACACGCTTGACCAATTCCAGCTTGGTGGCTCCGTACTTTGAGAAACACAAGAATATTTTACGCGAGGACAACCCGGGGAAGCCTGAATCCTGGATTACGAAGGCCCACATGGAGACTTTCGGCAGTTGGTTGAGAAAACATTTAATGAATGACGATGATGTGGTAGATCAGCTGTACATGTTGGCCAAGACACCATCTTCGACTATAAAAACTTTCCAAGGGTACGAGATAAATGGGAATACATTTTACACGATCGCCCAAGATAAAATGAGCACCAACCAAAACAGTGGTGTCCGCTTTGATGCAGCAACCGAGAATGGGCAAAAGGTCACATATTATGGTTACATAGAGGAGATATGGGAACTTGACTATGGACCCTCCTTTAAGGTCCCTTTGTTCCGGTGCAAATGGTTCAAGCTAACAGGAGGTGGGGTAAAGGTGGACCAGCAATACGGAATGACAATGGTGGATTTCAACGATCTTGGTTACCTTGACGAACCATTCGTCCTAGCGAAAGATGTTGCTCAGGTTTTCTATGTGAAGGACATGAGTAGCAAACCGAGGAAACGGAAAGATAAGAAAACGATCAGTACATCATGCCATGATCTAAAGCGCCACATTGTTCTTTCAGGGAAAAGAAATATCGTGGGAGTGGAGGGAAAGACAGACATGTCAGAAGATTATAATATGTTTGGTGAAATTCCGCCCTTCAAAGTGAACACCGACCCAAGCATTAAGTTAAATGATGAGGATGCTCCATGGATACGGCCCAATCGTAAGCAAGTAGGGACACAAGGGAAGAAATGATGTGTAATAATTTATTGTACCAAACTTTGTTGAATGGATCATGTGAATTATATTATCTGTGATGTGTTTGGTGTCCATTTTTGAATGATTCGATTGATTCGAGATACCACTGATGATACATGAAATTTGGAGTGACTAAGTCATACTCCTGCCTAGGCGTATAATGGGAAATGGACTAAAGGAGCCGTAATTGCATGGGATTTGGTGGATCTAGCATTGCCGAAATTGATTGGCCATGCCATAAATACCACTGATGATACATGAAATTTGGAGTGACTTAGTCATACTCCTGCCTAGGCGTATAATATGCAGACTCGTAGTCTTCATAGTTGCCGCCGTTGTACTGGTAGTCGTCGCCTTCTAAGTTGCCTTCGTTGTCGTCGCTGCTGTCGTCGTCGCTGTCGTCGGGCGGCTCTCGTGGCTCGAACTGAGGGTAGCACAGGCGGGGGATATCGCCGGCCGTGATGTAGTCCATGACGCTCTGTAGAGTCCGGCCGTACCACCATAGCTGACGGCCGGCCTCGTGGAAGTTCCCAGGAGGCAGACCGTCCTCCTCATACCTGGCGAGCGCCCTGTCACGCCGATTGATGAAGAAGGCGTCCCAAGTATGCTGGTTATCGGGATGCCAGCGGGGATTCATCCGCTGCTCCGGCGTGAGATCGAGGTAGTAGTGGTTCGTGATGGCCGCCCGGCGCGCAGTACCTTGAGGGACGGGAGGGACCGGCACGCCTCCTGCGCTTAGGCTCCACCCGGCGGGGATGCGGTAGCCCGGTGGGCAAGGGTAGTTCGAGGCGCAAAGCTCCTCCACCTGCTGGTAGGTTAGAGTGGGTGCGGTGGAAGCCATGAGAGAGTGATGAGAGATTGTAGAGATGTGATAATGCTGGCCAAGCCGGGCTACATATATGTAGTGAGAAATGGCGGGAAAATGGGAGCGGGAAGACAGGAGGCGGGAAGAAAGTGGCGGGAAGAAAGAGGCGGGAAGACATGGAAGAAATGGCGGGAAGAAGAGGAGGAATCCAGAGCTGGTCATCTAACCTTTAGTCCCAGCTGGTGGGTGCAACCGGGACTAAATGTGGTTTTTGTGTCATCTAACAAAATTGTTGGTGGGATAAGGACGTTTGGGTAAGCTTTAGTCCCGACTGGATGGTGCAACCGTGACTAAAGCTGTCGGCAGGATAAGGACGCGTGGGTGGACGCACTGCTCGATGAGATAAAGCATGTAGCGCACGACGCCCTGTCGGAGGAACAAGACAAAGCAGCAGCGGCGCCGTGCCTATAAAAGGAGCATCAATACACCTTGACAAGTAGACCAGCAAGCCAACCTAGCAGGTAGGGAGAGTTTCATCCCCATGGATGGAGTAAAGGGTTGGAAAATCTCCCGTGGCGCAACTTCTCGAAGATGTCGTCGATGCACACGCCCTACGGCTTCTTCGGAAGTTGCTCCTCGGGAAAATTTTCCTGCAAGCCCGTGAAAGACTCCATCTCCTCTAACAGTGTTGGGTAAAGGGTTGGAAAATATCCCGTGGCGCAGCTTCTCGAAGATGTCGTCGGTGCACACGCCCTACGACATCTTCGGAAGTTGCTCCTCGGGAAAATTTTCCTGCAAGCCCGTGAAAGACTCCATCTCCTCTAACAGTGTTCGGTAAAGGGTTAGAAAATCTCTCGTGGCGCAACTTCTCGAAGATGTTATCGGTGCACACGCCCTACGACATCTTCGGAAGTTGCTCCTCGGGAAAATTTTCCTGCAAGCCCGTGAAAGACAGAGGCGGGAAAGAACTGGCGGGAAGAGGGGCAAGGGAAGACAGAGACGGTCGGGAAGAACTTGTGGGAAGCGGGGGTGGGAAGACAGATGAGGGAAGAAATTGGAATTTTCTGAATTTTTTGATATATTATTTGTATTTTTAAGATTTTGAAATGAATTAGTTTTATTTTTCTGAATTTTTTGATATATTATTTGTATTTTTAAGATTTTGGAATGAATTAGTTTTATTTTTTCTGAATTTTTTGATATAATATTTGTATCTTTAAGATTTTGAAATGAATTAGTTTTATTTTTCTGAATTTTTTGATATATTATTTTTATTTTTAAGATTTTGAAATGAATTAGTTTTATTTTTCTGAATTTTTGATATATTATTTGTATTTTTAAGAATTTTAAATGAATTAGTTTTATTTTTCTGAATTTTTTGATATATTATTTGTATTTTTAACATTTTGAATTGAATTAGTTTTATTTTTCTGACTTTTTTTGATATATTATTTGAATTTTTCATATTTTGAAATGGAAAAGAATTTTAAAAATGACCTTTAGTCGCGGTTGGCCTCGCCAACCGCGACTAAAGGGTATTTCCGCGGGAACCGCTCGATTCGGGCGAAAAAACCTTTAGTCGCGGTTGGTGTGGCCAACCGCGATTAAAGGGTACCCTTTAGTCGCGGTTGGCCACACCAACCGCGACTAAAGGCCCGTCGCTATAAATTTCACGGGAGCGCAAACGGGCGCGCCATTCTTCCCAATCCGCCCAAGTTACATAGACGCGCGACGCCGGCAGCTGCCTCTCTCGCCGACCGCCGCCGTACCCTCTCTCGCCGACCGCTGCCGCGTCTCGACGCCGTCGCCCCGCGCTCTCTCGCCGACCGCGCGCCGCCCTCCTCCTCTCGCCGACCGCCGCCGCACGCACGCTTCGATCGACACCGTCGCCGCGAAGCCCCGTCGCGGCCGGAGTACGTGCCGCCCCGCCCTGCTCCTCGCCGCGCCGCGCGCGCCGCCGCTGTCTCCTCGCCGGCCGCGCGCGCCGTCGTCGCATGCAGATCGAGAGAGGATGCCGGCCGGCCGGGGAGGGAAACAGAGAGAGGGGAGAAGAGAGAGAGATCGAGGGAGAGGAGGCCTTTTTTTCAGTTAATCAAATTTGAAACTAAAATTTTGTATACTTAACAAAATTTTGTAACTAAATTTGTATACTTAACAAAATTTGTATACTTAACAAATTTTGTAACTAAAATTTTGTATATATACTTAACAAAATTTTGTATACTTAACAAAAATTTGTAACTAAAATTTTGTATACTTAACAAAATTTTGTATACTTAACAAAATTTTGACTTAACAAAATCTTGACTTAACAAAATTTTGACTTAACAAAATTTTAACTTAACAAAAAATTTACTTAACAAAAAATTTACTTAACAAAAATTTTACTTAACAAAATTTAGACTTAACAAAATTTTAACTTAACAAAAAAATTATCTTAATTAACAAGAATTATTTTGTTTTTTTGTTTTAACTTAACACAAATCGCCGCGCGTATACGGAGGCTTGACTTAACAAATTTGACTTAACCACCGCGTGTATACGGAGGGGGCAGCGAGCCCCTCGTCGCCCCCTCCATATACGCGCGGTGTTTTTTTTTGGGATCGAGAGGGGGCGGCGAGGGTTATGTGTGTTGTCCTTTCGCCACCGCCACCGCCACCGCGCCCTTTCACCACCGGCGCCACCGCCCTTTCACCAGGCTGCCCCCCTTTCGCCATCGCCACCTTCTTTACTTAATATAATCAATTTTTAATTACTACATGTTTTCAGGAGTGACACATATGGCAGACGATAGAGCCAACCCGATTAGGGATAACTATAATCCGGAAGCTGAGGCACATCTTTTCGGCATCATAAACGGCGACATTCTTTAAGTGCCGGCCGTTGAAGATGAAGAAGAGGATATCTCTTCTTATCTGAACCTTGACGACCGTGAAGATGAAGGTCGTCAGCGAGGTGATGACGAAGGAATGGGCACTGTTGATGGAGGTCAACCGTCGACAAACACCTCCGGCGATGTTGATAAGCAATTAGCAATCACCACCTCCGGCGAGGTATATATATACATTGAGCCTGTAACACCCCAAATTTCAAAACAAAGAGAAAATAAATTTCCTTTTTCCAAAAATGAGAACCAACAAAAACTTTTCTTATATAGGGTGCTATGCTTAGTGCTCCTACCTATTACTTGTGTTTTTGCCATGATGAGTGTTATTATGCTTCTGTGATAAAACCTAAAACCCTAAAGTGATCAAGTGAAGATCACAAACCAAATGAAATTAAAAGAGAAAGAAATCAAAATAAGAAAAACCCTAAACCCTAACCTTCTCAAAAATCCTTTGGATCTATTTTGAGAAACCAAAATAGAAGAAAAATACATATGTGGGCCTATAGCCCTAATATGGAGGTTTTGAACTCTACTTTTCTTACTTTACTAAAATGGTGGTGAACCCTTGCAAAACTTACTAAACCCTAAACCTCATCCCTCTTGTCATCAATCTTTGTGAAAAATAAAATAAAAAGAAAGGATCTTATTTAAGAAAAAGGCATATGCAAGCCTAGGGATACTTGTTGAAAATGATGAGCTTTGCCTTGTCTACCTTGAGTAGATGAATTGAAATACCTCAACACACTCAACAAAGCACTTACCAACCAATTCAAGTGTGAAACAAAATAAATTCAAACATATGCATAGAGGCATATGTGCCTATGGCTATTTTTGTAAAACTTTACCCTAGGCCTTTCTACTCTATTTAGAAGATTGGAAAACCTTCATAAACCTTATCTAGTACTTCTCAAACCCAATCCAAAGTGAAACAAAAGATTTTAAAAAGAAAGTAATAATGCCATAGAGGCATATGAGAGCAAAATATCAAATTTGCGAAATTGAGGATCTTGACCCTAAGACTTGTAGTGAATGGTGGGATCACTCCTATATACCATTTCAACACTCAACAACATCAATTGGGTCAAGCCTAGTCAAATTAAAAATCAAATGCCACATATGCATAGAGGCATATGTGACACATAGCCATTTTCACCAATTCTTGTTCTATGCACTTCTACTCTGACCAAATGGTGTGAAACCATCTCTAAACCTAATCTAACCCTAAATTGACCCTCAACCTTGCCCAAGTGAGGCAAGGGGAGCACATTACAAGAATAAGAAAAATTGACATGTCACCTCTCATGTGTTATGGCCAATTTTACAAATCTTTGAGCAAGACCATTTGAAATGGTTTCAATGGTTTGAAAATGTTTCTAAACTAATAATAATCACATTAGAGTCAAGAAAAGTCAAACCAAATGGAGAGAAATCAAATAGTGAGATAATTCCATTTTTCACTCACATACACACTTAGCCAAATTATAAAATCTTGACCTAGCCACTTCCATTGCCTCAAAATGTTTTGAACCTTTCACCTAACTCAATCTAACACCAAATAAACCTCACTTTTGTCAAAATGAAGCAAAGAGAAATAAAAGAATAAAAGTTAGAAAATCATAAAACCCTCACATATGGCTTATGCCATATTTATAAATTTTGACCCTAGACCATTTTGATCTTCACCATTAGTTGAATAATGTCACTAAACACTTATTACAACTTTTGGAATCAAAGAAACACAATTCAAATCAAATTCAAACTCAAAATTGGCTCACATACAATAATGGTCAAAACTGCCATTTATATTCTGGTCACTACTTTGAGCCTCTCTATTTCAAGTTTTTCAAACTAAACTTTCCCAATTCTTTGCATGTCATCCAAGAGCACATCAAGGTGAACAACTTTGGTAAAGACAACCATGCCAAATTCATCTTGGATCAAAAACTATGCTCATGCAAAGTTGAGACTTTTTAATATGAACAACAATCTCACCTTATCAAATTTTGCTATTCTTTGAATTTTAAAATGCCACCACCACACATAGTGGTCTCTGATCATTTACCACTCAACACAATTCATCACTTTCAAATTTTATAACCATATGAACTCAACCCAATTTGGGCAAACTTGTAAATTACCAATATGTAACTATTTGCCACTATTTGGAATAGTGACTCTACCCTCAACCCTAATGTCCCTAACTACTCTACCCTGTCCCCCGGTCCCCTCTCCTCCAACACTAACCCTAGAGACCCTAAGAGGGAGGGCACACATGGCATAGCCATGGCCATGCCGGCCATGGGCACATGCATGCTCCTCCACTCTCTCCTTCCTCTCCAAGCCATGGCCCTACTGCCATTTAGCTCCACCTCACCTCCCTATTTTAGCCTATACAAACCCTGGTCGGAGAGGACGCCGAGGCTAGCCGGAATTCGCGCGCCCAGAGCGGCCCAGGCCATGCCGATCACGGCGTGAGCACGCACCAGAGCGCGCCACGGCCACCTGTCGCCACGACGAACGAAGCCTCCCCCAGACCCCACTCCTGCCTGCTGAGCATTGCCGCCGCAACGCCAACCCGCCAGACACGCTCCGTTGCTCGCGCGAGGACCACCGCCGTCGACCACCTCGCCGTTCACCCGCAACTATGTCGCCAGACATGGTCGTCGCCCGCGCTCAACTGGCCGTCCCCCACCTCGCCATCACGCGCGTTAGCTTCGCCTAGACGTCGCCTACACGACGCGCCCCCTAGATTGCCCCTTCGAGCACCGGAGACGCCACGCCGTCGATGACCTCCCACGGGCACCCACACCACCTCGAGCGCCTATAAAAGGAGGACACCCGCGGCCAATTCATTCACACCAGTCGCCTCCCCTCCTCCTCCTTGATCTCCTCGACCACCTCCCCCTTCCCAATTCCACCGGAGTAGCCCCAATTTCACCGCCGACCACCGCCACAGTAGCTCCTCACCGCCATCAAATTAGACCACCTCTGACTCCGCCACCGGTACCAGTCGATGTCCCGTCCTCGACAACGTCGCCTCGCACCCAGCAGAGCCCCGCGGGAACCTCCGTCGCGCCGCCGACCACCTACCTCGCCGGAGCAGCAGCCCCTTCTCCCCCGACGGTGACGACGAAGCCCCACCGTCCGATCTCCATCTGATCCAGCGGCTCGCGTTCACAGGTACCGTTTCGGGTTAAAGAGAGACTGACGCGTGGGCCCCCTTCTGTCAGCTTGCCGAAACGTTATTGGGCTGCCCCCCTGGCATTTTAAATCTTTCGGCCCACTTCTTTTCCCGCCTAGCCCATTTAGCTAAATTCAATTAATTTGATTCAGCAAATTTCAAATACTGATGCCCACTTCAAAATTTAATAACTTTGAAACTACTGCACCAAATTTAGCAAACTACATATCTTTGGAAAGCCTATGAAATTATCTACATTTTCCCACTGGTCTCACTTCAAGATCTTGTGTAGAATTAATGTAACATAAATAACAAGGCAGGGAGTTTTGTGACTTCAAATAAATCTTAAAAATCAACCACTTTGAATTTTGTAGTGAATCCAATTGCAATAATTCACATTTAACAAACTCTAATTGACTATGTAAAAATATGATATGGGTTCTGTACATGATCATGGCCTAGATTAATTAAAGGGCTATATGGCTATTCTAGTTAGTTAATATTGTCCAAAACTATTATGTAAATTCTATGAAGTGTTCACTTCATTTAAATCTTGTCCCAAATACTTTCATATGAAGTATTGACCCCTGGTCCAATACTCTCAAATGAAATGCTTGGTGAATTTAAATCATAATAGGCATTATTAAATGGTATGAGGTATTCTACCTCATTTAAATCAATTCCTCAAATGATGATGATGAATGGTTGACTTATGTCAACATGATTTCATGTAGAATTGTTTGAGGAAATTAAATCTTAAGAAGATTCAATGAGAGGAAATTATTTCTCAAAAACTATATGGAAACTATCATTTACATATATAACGAAAGAATTTATCCTCTAACACTAAGTAAGAAACCCTAGATTGATTCTAAGTAGCAATGTTAAGTAATGATGCTAGGTCATTTGGAGTGAGCCATTAAGGCTAATTTAGGTTACTTAAGTGTTGTTTGGTGATTGTATCCTCGTATTCGTTTATAGACGCTAGTACCGGAGAATACCAGGAAGAAGAGGTCTTCTACCAAGAGGAAGAGCAAGAAAACTTTGATCACATCACCAACCAAGGCAAGCTATTATCAATGCAAGCTAGACTATTGCAAATTATAATGTTGCAAGCAAACACCAATGCAAGATAATACTCTTGCAAAGTGCAAAGCTCACTATGAGCAAGGCATTACCCTATTTACTTTATGCTTATGATCCTATTTCCCAGTTTTACCTTACAGGCTTTATTTACTTTTGTTTTATCAAAGTACTTTTTGATTTATGATTCACTTGGTTTAGTTATAGAGTAGTACAAGATCATCACACTTAGCCTAGCAAGCTCCAAGATACTTAGCCCCCCGCATAACTAGATGCTAGTGCTCAATATTAAAAGTGACTACTCCATTTGGGAACTTGTGAATTGAAATGACTTTGAAAACCTTGGAATGATGAGTCATTCTATTGAGAGATTTTGAAGGTGAATATGACTGGTGAATGACTTGGTGAATTTTACAAAAACACTGATGGTTGGGTTCGGATGCGATGCCATTCCAATTTTATAAGTACCCCCACAATACCTGAATCTGGGTAAGGCTTAGGTGGAAACTTATGTATTTTAGTATGGGTTCCCTCTGAACAAGCGTCATAGGGGTTATGCCGAGGCTGCCTCCGTACTGGTGAAGTGATATGAAATGACGTGAAATGAGGTGAATGTCCGGCCCAAGCCCTGTGCAGTTCCCAGGCTGACTGTCTGTCTTCACTGGGAGGCCAAGCTCATGGGGAGAGGTGCCTATACTAGAATATGTAAATGAAAGGTTAGGATTGGTAGTTCGCGTACTGCGTACGATAAATCAGGGCCAGTTACCCCTGACGAGCTATTGCAATTGTTGTGGCACAAGTGTACAACCTCTGCAGAGTTAAACCTATTCGAATAGCCGCGTCCGCGGTCATGGACAGTTGGGAAGGCCATACTGTTCCTTCATTAGAACTTTTCTAAAACTACGAATGGTGAATGGTGACTTGTGAATTTGAACTTGAAAGGTGACATTTGACTTTGAATCACAACGGAGTTGTGGGAATGACACCAATGTTCCCACTTGAGTTAGTTAGCACATGAAGAGTTGTTTACTAAAATGTTTGTGAACTAAAATTGGCTTTACACAAAATAAACTAGAGCTTAGCACCCCTTACTAGAATTGTTAGCACTTACATTAGTATTAGTTTGCGAGTACTTTAAAGTACTCACGGCTGTGTCCCTGGCTATTCAAATGGCCAGACTATGAAGAGGAGCAGAACTATCAAGAGGACGACCAGCAGGACGCCTACGACAACTAGGGCATCTTCTGACGTCAGACGTTGTCCTGTGGACTAGAGAGTCCCTTCTACTTACGCTTCCGCTATGAAACTATGAACTTTGTGTCCGTTGATCAATAGATCAACTATTTGTGTAATATTGGATCATGTGATCTCTATTTGTAAGACGACTATGGTATGTAATGAATGATGACTTATGATATTCAACTGTTATGTCTCGCAACAACACTATTCCTGGGATTACGATGTATGGCATAACAGGCATCTGGACTTAAAAATCCGGGTGTTGACAAGTTGGTATCAGAGCCATTGTTTGACCTTAGGGGACCCTAGTTAGAATGGACGTCTGCAAAACTTAGTTTCAAAACCAAAGAAGTGAATATTTGCGAAAAACTTATTCTCACTCTTATCCTTGAGATCTTTTTCAAAAGGAGGAATTCATGCCCTACTTTTCCTTGCCATTCCTACATAAAATTTTGCACACTGGAATACTTCTCTAATTTACTCCCCCTCTTTGTTCATAGATGGAGTACCAATGGGAGTTCTATCAGTTTGGTCACGGAGGCGACCTAAGGTTCGAGAAGGATTTGAAGCAACTAGTGGAATATCTAGGACACCCGTATCCCGAGTTCTTCGGAATACCCCTCAACAACCACTCCGGAGAAACACCTCGGTGGGAAGTTTCTACTGATCTACGAAGAAAGCTTGGAGCCCCGGTATGGGAAACCATCTGGATTTCTGTAACGGGAAACACTTGGAAGGAGGGACTAGTCAGAGCGATGCAAGAAGCAATTTCCCGTCTGTGTGGACAAAATGAGGACAAGATCAAGAACACTCACTTCATCTACTACCCAATACATGACTCCATGGGACGATCGATGACCATGCCCCCACACACGGAGATGAACCCCTATGTAGCACACCAGGACTTCAGGCTGTACAAAACTCGCAGGGATTTGGACAACGCCCTCGCCTCTCGCCAAGCACATCACCCGTGAAGACGAAGAATCCACCCGGAAGAGTAGTATCACCCCAGCACTTAAGTAGGTGTGAGTTGTATCAGGATCCCCTTGTATCGTAGAGCGAATGAATGGTTCTTCAAACCAACGGTGTGTTAGATTTGCAATGTGTGATGTTTGGTATGAATGAAAAAGTGTTGTTGGTTATACCCCCTCAACACTACTCAAATTTTCAAGTTTTGAACTTCATGAACTTTAATTCAAACAAACCATAGAAATTTCCCTCTTATCTCATGATCCTCTATATCCTCAGATGGCCCCTCCCAGTCGCACCAACGACGCAATGATGCAACTGCTGCAAACCCTGCTTGCCGACAGGGAAAACGAAATAGCTGAACGCCAAGCCAACATCACCGCCTTGCAGAACATCGCCAACCAAGGCCATGGAAACCACGACCACCCTGGGTCAAAACTGAAGAACTTTCAGAACACCTACCCACCTATCTTCAACAAGACCGAAGAGCCCCTCGATGCCGATGACTGGCTCCAGACGATGGAAAATAACTTGGAAGTAGCTGGAGTGGAAGCCCATGAGAAGGACTTGTTTGCAACCCACTATCTTGCCGAACCAGCCCACGTATGGTGGACAAGCACCCGTGCCATGAACGGAGGTCAGTTCATGACTTGGGAGGATTTCAAGCTCAAGTTTAGCAAGTACCATGTGCCCCAAGGACTGATCAAGATGATGAGAGACGAGTTCCGCGAACTCAAACAAGGCAGGATGTCCGTGGTAGAATACCGCGACAGATTTCTTACTCTGTCAAGGTACGCCCCGGACGAGACCGATACCAATGAGAAGAGGAAAGAAAGATTTCTGAACGGACTCCACGACAAGATGCAAACTGTACTGGTCAACATTCCCTTTGCTGACCTAGAAGCTCTGGTGGACTCCGCCATCCAGATGGAAGGGAAGCTTCACCAAGCCAATGAGAACCGCAAGCGCCGGATGATGAATCAGCATGGGTCCAGCAATACCCAGAAGTACCGCAACAACTCATCTGGAGGATATACTCCAAAGTACAACAAGCCCTCTGCTCAGAGCTACCGCCCAAACTACACCAACAACCACGGAGGACCCCCGAAGCCCGTAGGCAACAACAACAACACCAATCACACCAGCAACAACAACCGCAACGGGAACAACCACAACAACAACAATAATGGCCCTAGGACTGGAAACAACGCCATCCCCGTCGCCAACAAGGACAAGGCCACCATCACTTGTTATGAGTGTGGTGTAGTGGGGCACTACTCCAACGAGTGTCCCAAGAGGCTCGCCAAGCTCGCCGGCAACACCGCTGCACCTGCTCAGAACCAACGCCGCTTTGCCGCAAGAAAGAACCCGAACAACAACGGCCGCTACTACAACATGACGGCCACCGAAGCTCAAGAAGCACCTCAGAACATGCCAAGTATGTTCCCTGCTAAATCATATCGCCCAATCTCTCTTAGGAACCTAACTTTCCTTAAAATCTCGGGACGAGATTTGTTTAAGGGGGAAGGGTTTGTAACACCCCAAATTTCAAAACAAAGAGAAAATAAATTTCCTTTTTCCAAAAATGAGAACCAACAAAAACTTTTCTTATATAGGGTGCTATGCCTAGTGCTCCTACCTATTACTTGTGTTTTTGCCATGATGAGTGTTATTATGCTTATGTGATAAAACCTAAAACCCTAAAGTGATCAAGTGAAGATCACAAACCAAATGAAATTAAAAGAGAAAGAAATCAAAATAAGAAAAACCCTAAACCCTAACCTTCTCAAAAATCCTTTGGATCTATTTTGAGAAACCAAAATAGAAGAAAAATACATATGTGGGCCTATAGCCCTAATATGGAGGTTTTGAACTCTACTTTTCTTACTTTACTAAAATGGTGGTGAACCCTTGCAAAACTTACTAAACCCTAAACCTCATCCCTCTTGTCATCAATCTTTGTGAAAAATAAAATAAAAAGAAAGGATCTTATTTAAGAAAAAGGCATATGCAAGCCTAGGGATACTTGTTGAAAATGATGAGCTTTGCCTTGTCTACCTTGAGTAGATGAATTGAAATACCTCAACACACTCAACAAAGCACTTACCAACCAATTCAAGTGTGAAACAAAATAAAATCAAACATATGCATAGAGGCATATGTGCCTTTGGCTATTTTTGTAAAACTTTACCCTAGGCCTTTCTACTCTATTTAGAAGATTGGAAAACCTTCATAAACCTTATCTAGTACTTCTCAAACCCAATCCAAAGTGAAACAAAAGATTTTAAAAAGAAAGTAATAATGCCATAGAGGCATATGAGAGCAAAATATCAAATTTGTGAAATTGAGGATCTTGACCCTAAGACTTGTAGTGAATGGTGGGATCACTCCTATATACCATTTCAACACTCAACAACATCAATTGGGTCAAGCCTAGTCAAATTAAAAATCAAATGCCACATATGCATAGAGGCATATGTGACACATAGCCATTTTCACCAATTCTTGTTCTATGCACTTCTACTCTGACCAAATGGTGTGAAACCATCTCTAAACCTAATCTAACCCTAAATTGACCCTCAACCTTGCCCAAGTGAGGCAAGGGGAGCACATTACAAGAATAAGAAAAATTGACATGTCACCTCTCATGTGTTATGGCCAATTTTACAAATCTTTGAGCAAGACCATTTGAAATGGTTTCAATGGTTTGAAAATGTTTCTAAACTAATAAGAATCACATTAGAGTCAAGAAAAGTCAAACCAAATGGAGAGAAATCAAATAGTGAGATAATTCCATTTTTCACTCACATACACACTTAGCCAAATTATAAAATCTTGACCTAGCCACTTCCATTGCCTCAAAATGGTTTTAACCTTTCACCTAACTCAATCTAACACCAAATAAACCTCACTTTTGTCAAAATGAAGCAAAGAGAAATAAAAGAATAAAAGTTAGGAAATCACAAAACCCTCACATATGGCTTATGCCATATTTATAAATTTTGACCCTAGACCATTTTGATCTTCACCATTAGTTGAATAATGTCACTAAAAACTTATTACAACTTTTGGAATCAAAGAAACACAATTCAAATCAAATTCAAACTCAAAATTGGCTCACATACAATAATGGTCAAAACTGCCATTTATATTCTGGTCACTACTTTGAGCCTCTCTATTTCAAGTTTTTCAAACTAAACTTTCCCAATTCTTTGCATGTCATCCAAGAGCACATCAAGGTGAACAACTTTGGTAAATACCACCATGCCAAATTCATCTTGGATCAAAAACTATGCTCATGCAAAGTTGAGACTTTTTAATATGAACAACAATCTCACCTTATCAAATTTTGCTATTCTTTGAATTTTAAAATGCCACCACCACACATAGTGGTCTCTGATCATTTACCACTCAACACAATTCATCACTTTCAAATTTTATAACCATATGAACTCAACCCAATTTGGGCAAACTTGTAAATTACCAATATGTAAGTATTTGCCACTATTTGGAATAGTGACTCTACCCTCAACCCTAATGTCCCTAACTACTCTACCCTGTCCCCCGGTCCCCTCTCCTCCAACACTAACCCTAGAGACCCTAAGAGGGAGGGCACACATGGCATAGCCATGGCCATGCCGGCCATGGGCACATGCATGCTCCTCCACTCTCTCCTTCCTCTCCAAGCCATGGCCCTGCTGCCATTTAGCTCCACCTCACCTCCCTATTTTAGCCTATACAAACCCTGGTCGGAGAGGACGCCGAGGCTAGCCGGAATTCGCGCGCCCAGAGCGGCCGAGGCCATGCCGATCACGGCGTGAGCGCGCACCAGAGCGCGCCACGGCCACCTGTCGCCACGACGAACGAAGCCTCCCCCAGACCCCATTCCTGCCTGCTGAGCATCGCCGCCGCAACGCCAACCCGCCAGACACGCTCCGTTGCTCGCGCGAGGACCGCCGCCGTCGACCACCTCGCCGTTCACCCACAACTATGTCACCAGACATGGACGTCGCACGCGCTCAACTGGCCGTCCCCCACCTCGCCATCACTGGCGTTAGCTTCGCCTAGACGTCGCCTACATGACGCGCCCCCTAGATTGCCCCTTCGAGCACCGGAGACGCCACGCCGTCGACGACCTCCCACGGGCACCCGCACCACCTCGAGCGCCTATAAAAGGAGGACACCCGCGGCCAATTCATTCACACCAGTCGCCTCCCCTCCTCCTCCTTGATCTCCTCGACCACCTCCCCCTTCCCAATTCCGCCGGAGTAGCCCCAATTTCACCGCCGACCACCGCCACAGTAGCTCCTCACCGCCATCAAATTAGACCACCTCTGACTCCGCCACCGGTACCAGTCGACGTCCCGTCCTCGACAACGTCGCCTCGCACCCAGCAGAGCCCCGCGGGAACCTCCGTCGCACCGCCGACCCCCTACCTCGCCGGAGCAGCAGCCCCTTCTCCCCCGACGGTGACGACGAAGCCCCACCGTCCGATCTCCATCTGATCCAGCGGCTCGCGTTCACAGGTACCGTTTCGGGTTAAAGAGAGACTGACGCGCGGGCCCCCTTCTGTCAGCTGGCCGAAATGTTATTGGGCTGGCCCCCCTGGCATTTTAAATCTTTCGGCCCACTTCTTTTCCCGCCTAGCCCATTTAGCTAAATTCAATTAATTTGATTCAGCAAATTTCAAATACTGATGCCCACTTCAAAATTTAATAACTTTCAAACTACTGCACCAAATTTAGCAAACTACATATCTCTGGAAAGCCTATGAAATTATCTACATTTTCCCACTGGTCTCACTTCAAGATCTTGTGTAGAATTAATGTAACATAAATAACAAGGCAGGGAGTTTTGTGACTTCAAATAAATCTTAAAAATCAACCACTTTGAATTTTGAAGTGAATCCAATTGCAATAATTCACATTTAACAAACTCTAATTGACTATGTAAAAATATGATATGGGTTCTGTACATGATCATGGCCTAGATTAATTAAAGGGCTATATGGCTATTCTAGTTAGTTAATATTGTCCAAAACTATTATGTAAATTCTATGAAGTGTTCACTTCATTTAAATCTTGTCCCATATACTTTCATATGAAGTATTGACCCCTGGTCCAATACTCTCAAATGAAATGCTTGGTGAATTTAAATCATAATAGGCATTATTAAATGGTATGAGGTATTCTACCTCATTTAAATCAATTCCTCAAATGATGATGATGAATGGTTGACTTATGTCAACATGATTTCATGTAGAATTGTTTGAGGAAATTAAATCTTAAGAAGATTCAATGAGAGGAAATTATTTCTCAAAAACTATATGGAAACTATCATTTACATATATAACGAAAGAATTTATCCTCTAACACTAAGTAAGAAACCCTAGATTGATTCTAAGTAGCAATGTTAAGTAATGATGCTAGGTCATTTGGAGTGAGCCATTAAGGCTAATTTAGGTTACTTAAGTGTTGTTTGGTGATTGTATCCTCGTATTCGTTTATAGACGCTAGTACCGGAGAATACCAGGAAGAAGAGGTCTTCTACCAAGAGGAAGAGCAAGAAAACTTTGATCACATCACCAACCAAGGCAAGCTATTATCAATGCAAGCTAGACTATTGCAAGTTATAATGTTGCAAGCAAACACCAATGCAAGATAATACTCTTGCAAAGTGCAAAGCTCACTATGAGCAAGGCATTACCTTTACTTTATGCTTATGATCCTATTTCCCAGTTTTACCTTACAGGCTTTATTTACTTTTGTTTTATCAAAGTACTTTTTGATTTATGATTCACTTGGTTTAGTTATAGAGTAGTACAAGATCATCACACTTAGCCTAGCAAGCTCCAAGATACTTAGCCCCCGCATAACTAGATGCTAGTGCTCAATATTAAAAGTGACTACTCCATTTGGGAACTTGTGAATTGAAATGACTTTGAAAACCTTGGAATGATGAGTCATTCTATTGAGAGATTTTGAAGGTGAATATGACTGGTGAATGACTTGGTGAATTTTACAAAAACACTGATGGTTGGGTTCGGATGCGATACCATTCCAATTTTATAAGTACCCCCACAATACCTGAATCTGGGTAAGGCTTAGCTGGAAACTTATGTATTTTAGTATGGGTTCCCTCTGAACAAGCGTCATAGGGGTTATGCCGAGGCTGCCTCCATACTGGTGAAGTGATATGAAATGACGTGAAATGAGGTGAATGTCCGGCCCAAGCCCTGTGCAGTTCCCAGGCTGACTGTCTGTCTTCACTGGGAGGCCAAGCTCATGGGGAGAGGTGCCTATACTAGAATATGTAAATGAAAGGTTAGGATTGGTAGTTCGCGTACTGTGTACGATAAATCAGGGCCAGTTACCCCTGACGAGCTATTGCAATTGTTGTGGCACAAGTGTACAACCTCTGCAGAGTTAAACCTATTCGAATAGCCGCGTCCGCGGTCATGGACAGTTGGGAAGGCCATACTGTTCCGTCATCAGAACTTTTCTAAAACTACGAATGGTGAATGGTGACTTGTGAATTTGAACTTGAAAGGTGACATTTGACTTTGAATCACAACGGAGTTGTGGGAATGACACCAATGTTCCCACTTGAGTTAGTTAGCACATGAAGAGTTGTTTACTAAAATGTTTGTGAACTAAAATTGGTTTTACGCAAAATAAACTAGAGCTTAGCACCCCTTACTAGAATTGTTAGCACTTACATTAGTATTAGTTTGCGAGTACTTTAAAGTACTCACGGCTGTGTCCCTGGCTATTCAAATGGCCAGACTATGAAGAGGAGCAGAACTATCAAGAGGACGACCAGCAGGACGCCTACGACAACTAGGGCATCTTCTGACGTCAGACGTTGGCCTGTGGACTAGAGAGTCCCTTCTACTTACGCTTCCGCTATGAAACTATGAACTTTGTGTCCGTTGATCAATAGATCAACTATTTGTGTAATATTGGATCATGTGATCTCTATTTGTAAGACGACTATGGTATGTAATGAATGATGACTTATGATATTCAACTGTTATATCTCGCAACAACACTATTCCTGGGATTGCGATGTATGGCATAACAGGCATCTGGACTTAAAAATCCGGGTGTTGACAGAGCCTCTGGTGATACAAATTTACCGATTTCAATAAATATGTGTATTAACTCGACTCTCTTTATTTTAGCCCTCGGCCAGCGGATCGTCGAAAAAATCGGTGAAGACAAAGCGTGGCAAAACCAAGAAGCTAAAACAAGGAGTAATATATACCATTGATGTTATCAGTCCAACCGGCAAGCCGCTGGAGCCCGAAGAGGCGTACACCAAGTTCATCAACCAATGCGGAGTCGTTGTTAGAGACAGCGTCCCGATCACCGTCCAGGAATCGCATGAGCCAGTGAAGGCACGTGTTGGTTCCTGTTTCGTCAGCAAGAGAAAGAAAAAGGAATGCTGGAGAACGCTTATGGAGCATTTCGTTCTACCTCCGGAATACAACAAAAAAGATGAATTCGGTAACGACGATTCGGAGGGACGTAAGAGGAGGAGGCTGGTCAAAGAGTTAGCTCTTCAGAAGATGGCCACATCATTCTGGACATACAAGAAAAATTTAGCGGCTCAATATGTCGAGAAGGGGAAGACTTCGGATTTCAGCGGGCAGTATGAGAAGCTGAAAGATGATTGGCCGCATTTGTGAGGCAAAAGAAATCAGAGGAATTCAAGGCCATATCGGATAAAAATAAGGCAAATGCGGCTAAGAAGCAGTACAATCATATTATGGGGCCAGGAGGATACCGCCTTTCGGAGCCTAAGTGGCAGAAGATGGAGGATGACCTAAGGGCGCGAGGAATCCCTCTAGGTACAGAGGGATGGGACCCTAGGGCCAAAAGCTGGTGGTACGGGCATGGGGGAACGCTAGACCCAGTGACAGGGGAGTGTACCCACCGAGACACAAAGTTTAAACCCACACAAGCCCTTATTGAAGCAATGAGGGATGCTCAAGTGGGGAAGATCAAGTTCAACAGAGAGAATGACGCGCTGACAAAAGCCCTTGGGAATCCTGAACACGGAGGACGTGTACGAGGCAAAGGCGTCATTCCATGGAAAGACGGGTTTTCCCAGGAAAATGACCCCTACAGTTACAGAAGCCGTAAGGGAAAGGCGGATCGAGAAAAAGATGTTGTGGCGCGGTTGGCATCGGAATTCAATGAGATGAAGAAAACCCTGGATGGTCTAGTACAAGAAAGAGAGGCAGCTCGGACACATGAAGATCATCCACCGGATGTCGGAAGCCAGCAGCGGAGAAGCAGCGTGGCTTCCACGGAGCCCCCACCGGCTGGTGCTAATGCACATGCACCGACGATTGAAATTACTACACCGGAGCCTCCGGCGATCAAAATTACTGCACCGGAGCCTCCTCGCTACCCCGTTGACGATGTAAAGGAGATGAAAGAATGTCATCTGTATTATCCAATGGGGAACATGTCCATGAAGGTAGCCATCAGCAGTGCTTTACCATGTGAACCTGGAGCACTCCACCACAACAAGCCTATTCAAGATGGCTATGCTCGTGTCACGGTGGAGGACATAGTACAAGGGTTTGAGGACCTGGAGATTGACATTGCTACACCTGAAGGGGAGAGAAGAGTTGGAGATGTCAAGCGCCAGTTCATTCTATGGCAAAAGAAGTTTATCAAGTTTCCAGGCGAGGCGCCAAGGCCAACAAGTCCACCCCCTACGGTGGTGGTGGTGGTGGCGGTGGCGGTGGTGGTGGTGGTGGTGCTTCACCTACACCTCCTTCACGTCAGCCGACGCTCCCCCCCAATTCACCTCCGGCGGGTAAGCAGCCGCCGCCCCCAGTCCGCCCCGGGTGGGTAAGCAGACGCCGCCCCCCAATCCACCTTCAGCGAAGAAGCAGAAGCAGTCCTGGACTATTAACCCGGATCCTTATGTACCTAAGACCACAAAGGTACCGGAGCCATCACTGAAGCCTCTCCCCACGAGGCCTTGGGAACGTAGTGCCGAGGAAATCGACGCGGCCACAGCTGCTCACCATGAGAAATGGAGGGCCGAATGCCAAGCGAGAAGAGAGCCCGAGCCCAAGCCAGTATATTCTGACAAGGAAAAGAAGTGGGTGCTGCTTGTGACGGTAAAGCACACGTCCGTTGGGAACCCCAAGAGGAAGGTATGATGCGTACAGCGGCAAGTTTTTCCCTCAGTAAGAAACCAAGGTTATCGAACTAGTAGGAGTCAAGAAGCACGTTGAAGGTTGATGGCGGCGGAGTGTAGTGCAGCGCAACACCAGGGATTCCGGCGCTGATACGCGTACATCACGCGTCCGTTGGGAACCCCAAGAGGAAGGTGTGATGCGTACAACAGCAAGTTTTCCCTCAGTAAGAAACCAAGGTTTATCGAACTAGTAGGAGCCAAGAAGCACGTTGAAGGTTGATGGCGGCGGAGTGTAGTGCGGCGCAACACCAGGGATTCCGGCGCCAACGTGGAACCTGCACAACACAACCAAATTACTTTGCCCCAACATGACAGTGAGGTTGTCAATCTCACCGGCTTGCTGTAACAAAGGATTAGATGTATAGTGTGGATGATGATGTTTGCAGAAAATAGTAGAACAAGTATTGCAGTAGATTGTATTCGATGTAAAAGAATGGACCGGGGTCCACAGTTCACTAGTGGTGTCTCTCCCATAAGATAAATAGCATGTTGGGTGAACAAATTACAGTTGGGCAATTGACAAATAAAGAGGGCATGACCATGCACATACATGTTATGATGAGTAGTGTGAAATTCAATTGGGCATTACGACAAAGTACATAGACCGCTATCCAGCATGCATCTATGCCTAAAAAGTCCACCTTCAGGTTATCATCCGAACCCCCTCCAGTATTAAGTTGCAAACAACAGACAATTGCATTAAGTATGGTGCGTAATGTAATCAACAAATACATCCTTAGACATAGCATTGATGTTTTATCCCTAGTGGCAATAGCACATCCACAACCTTAGAACTTTCTGTCACTGTCCTAGATTTAATGGAGGCACGAACCCACTATCGAGCATAAATACTCCCTCTTGGAGTTACAAGTAACGACTTGGCCAGAGCCTCTACTAATAACGGAGAGCTTGCAAGATCATAAACAACACATAGATGATAGATTGATAATCAACATAACATAGCATTCATTATTCATCGGATCCCAACAAACGCAACATGTAGCATTACAAATAGATGATCTTGATCATGTTAGGCAGCTCACAAGATCCAACAATGATAGCACAATTAGGAGAAGACGACCATCCAGCTACTGATACGGACCCATAGTCCAGGGGTGAACTACTCACACATCACTCCGGAGGCGACCATGGCGGTGAAGAGTCCTCCGGGAGATGATTCCCTCTCCGGCAGGGTGCCGGAGGCGATCTCCTGAATCCCCCGAGATGGGATTGGCGGCGGCGGCGTCTCTGGAAGGTTTTCCGTATCGTGGCTCTCGGTACTGGAATTATTATCGACGAAGGCTTAAGTAGGCGGAAGGGTAGGTCAGGGGGCACCACGAGGGCCCCACACGCCAGGGCCGCGCCGCCCTGTTGTGTGGGCGCCTCGTCGCCCCACTTCGTATCTCCTCCGGACTTCTGGAAGCTTCGTGGAAAAATAAGATCCTGGGCGTTGATTTCGTCCAATTGCGAGAATATTTCCTTACTAGGATTTCTGAAACCAAAAACAGCAGAAAACAGCAACTGGCTCTTCGGCATCTTGTTAATAGGTTAGTGCCGGAAAATACATAAATATGACATAAAGTATGTATAAAACATGTAGGTATTGTCATAAAACAAGCATGGAACATAAGAAATTATTGATACGTTGGAGACGTATCAGCATCCCCAAGCTTAGTTCCTGCTCGTCCCGAGTAGGTAAACGATAACAAAGATAATTTCTGAAGTGACATGCTATCATAATCTTGATCAATACTATTGTAAGCACATGTAATGAATACAACGATTCGAAGCAATGGTAAAGACAATGGTTAAACAACTGAATCATATAGCAAAGACTTTTCATGAATAGTACTTTCAAGACAAGCATCAATAAGTCTTTCATAAGAATTAACTCATAAAGCAATAAATTCAAAGTAAAGGCATTGAAGCAACACAAAGGAAGATTAAGTTTCAGCGGTTGCTTTCAACTTGTAACAAGTATATCTCATGGATATTGTCAACATAAAGTAATATAATAGGTGCAATATGCGAGTATGTAGGAATCAATGCACAGTTAACACAAGTGTTTGCTTCTTGAGATAGAAGGAAGTAGGTAAACTGACTCAACATAAAAGTAGAAGAAAGGCCCTTCGCAGAGGGAAGCATTGATTGCTATATTTGTGCTAGAGCTTTTATTTTGAAAACAAGAAACAATTTTGTCAATGGTAGTAATAAAGCATATGCATTATGTAAATTATATCCTACAAGTTGCAAGCCTCATGCATAGATTACCAATAGTTCCCGCACCTTGTCCTAATTAGCTCGGATTTACATGGATTATCATCGCAATACATATGTTTTAACCAAGTATCACAAAGGGGTACCTCTATGCCGCATGTACAAAGGTCTAAGGAGAAAGCTCGCATTGGATTTCTCGCTTTTGATTATTCTCAACTTAGACATCCATACCGGGACAACATAGACAACAGATAATGGACTCCTCTTTAATGCATAAGCATTCAACAACAGATAATATTCTCATAAGAGATTGAGGATTGTTGTCCAAAACTGAAACTTCCACCATGGTTCATGGCTTTAGTTAGCGGCCCAATGTTCTTCTCTAACAATATGCATACTCAAACCATTCAACTGATGATAAATCACCCTTACTTCAGACAAGATGAACATGCATAGCAACTCACATGATATTCAACAAAGGGTAGTTGATGGCGTCCCCAGGAACATGGTTATCGCACAACAAGCAACTTAATAAGAAATAAGATACATAAGTACATATTCAATACCACAATAGTTTTTAAGCTATTTTTCCCATGAGCTATATATTGCAAAGACAAAGAATGGAATTTTAAAGGTAGCACTCAAGCAATTTACTTTGGAATGGCAGAGAAATACCATGTAGTAGGTAGGTATGGTGGACACAAGTGGCATAGTTTTTGGCTCAAGGATTTTGGATGCACGAGAAGTAATCCCTCTCAATACAAGGCTTAGGCTAGCAAGGTTGTTTGAAGCAAACACAAGTATGAACCGGTACAGCAAAACTCACATAAAAACATATGGCAAGCATTATAAGACTCTACACCGTCTTCCTTGTTGTTTGACCCTTACTAGAAAATATCCAGACCTTAGAGAGACCAATCATGCAAACCAAATTTTAGCAAGCTCTATGTATTTCTTCACTAATAGGTGCAAAGTATATGATGCAAGAGCTTAAACATGAGCACAACAATTGCCAAGTATCAAATTATCCAAGACATTATACCAATTACCACATGTAGCACTTCCCGTTTCCAACCATATAACAATTAACGAAGCAGTTTCAACCTTCGCCATGAACATTATGAGTAAAGCTAAGGACATATTTGTCCATATGCAACATCGGAGCATGTATCTCCCACACAATGAATGCTAGGATCCATCTTTATTCAAACAAAACAAAACAAAAACATACAGACGCTCCAAGTAAAGCACATAAGATGTGATGGAATAAAAATATAGTTTCACTAGAGGAACCTGATAATGTTGTCGATGAAGAAGGGGATGCCCAAGGCATCCCCAAGCTTAGATGCTCGAGTCTTCTTGAAATATGTAGGGATGAACCACGGGGGCATCTCCAAGCTTAGAGCTTTCACTCTCCTTGATCATATTGTATCATCCTCCTCTCTTGATCCTTGAAAACTTCCTCCACACCAAACTCAAAACAACTCATTAGAGGGTTAGTGCATAATCAAAATTCACATGTTCAGAGGTGACATAATCATTCTTAACACTTCTGGGCATTGCACAAAGCTACTGAAAGTTAATGGAATAAAGAAATCCATCAAGCATAGCAAAACAGGCAATGCGAAATAAAAGGCAGAATCTGTCAAAACAGAACAATCCGTAAAGACGGATTTTTTAGGTGCACCAGACTTGCTCAAATGAAAATGCTCAAATTGAATGAAAGTTGCGTACATATCTGAGGATTACTCACGTAAATTGGCAGATTTTTCTGAGAGACTACTGCTCAAATTCGTGACAGCAAGAAATCTGTTTCTGCGCAGCAATCCAAATCTAGTATGAACCTTACTATCAAAGACTTTACTTGGCACAACAATGCAGCAAAATTAAGATAAGGAGAGGTTGCTACAGTAGTAACAACTTCCAAGACTCAAATATAAAACAAAAATACTGTAGTAAAATCATGGGTTGTCTCCCATAAGCGCTTTTCTTTAACGCCTTTCAGCTAGGCGCAGAAAGTGTGTATCAGGTGTTATCAAGAGATGAAGCATCAACAGCGGGGTTCAGAGTTTTCTCAACTATGCATTGTATCTTATCTATGTAAGTTTCAGAGGCTCCCTTTTCATTAGTCTTGGGCTTGCTATTCTCATCAAACAAATTTTCGGGAACAAGCCAAGCATAATTATCTTCTAGAGCTTCATGCATTCCTAGGAGCTTGCAAGGTATTGGTGCTTTAATCTCCCCACCATCATTAACATTATTAGTATACCTTATTCTATCCATGTCCATCTTTTCAAGTGTTCTTTTTCAATCGGTGAACAAACCAAGCCTCTTATGCTTAATAAAAACTTTTCTAGCTTCTTTAGCTATATCCTCAAATTCTCGAACAAGGACTTTTAAAACAAAATCTCTCTTTTCTCCCCTCTCCATATCAGAAAGTGTAAGAAACATGTGTTTTATCATGGGGTTGAGACTAATAAATCTAGTTTCTATCATGTGTACCAAATAGGCAGAGGCACTTTCATAGGTAGGGACAGTTTTTGCCAGGGGTATATCTTCAAGATCTTCATTCATGCTAACATGGGTGAAAAATTCTTCTATATTATCTCTTCCAATTATAGACCCTTGTCCTACCGGTATATCTTTAAGAGTAAACTTAGGAGGAAGCATGATGAAATAAGTAAAGTAAATGCAAGTAACTAATTTTTTTTGTGTTTTTAATATGGAGATTGCAAACAAGATAGTAAATAAAGTAAAGCTAGCAACTATTTTTTTTGTATTTTGATATAATGCAGCAAACAAAGAAGTAAATAAAGTAAAGCAAGACAAAAACAAAGTAAAGAGATTGGAAGTGGAGACTCCCCTTGCAGCGTGTCTTGATCTCCCCGGCAACGACGCCAGAAAAAGAGCTGTTGACGTGGGAGTTGAAAATCTTAGTGGTGTAACTTTTCTTCGTTCCCCGGCAACGGCGCCAGAAAAAGTGCTTGATACGCGTACAACACGCGTCCGTTGGGAACCCCAAGAGGAAGGTGTGATGCGTACAGCAGCAAGTTTTCCCTCAGTAAGAAACCAAGGTTTATCGAACCAGTAGGAGCTAAGAAGCACGTTGAAAGTTGATGGCGGCGGAGTGTAGTGCGTCGCAACACCAGGGATTCCGGTGCCAACGTGGAACCTGCACAACACAACCAAATTACTTTGCCCCAACGTGACAGTGAGGTTGTCAATCTCACCGGCTTGCTGTAACAAAGGATTATATGTATAGTGTGGATGATGATGTTTGCAGAAAACAGTAGAACAAGTATTGCAGTAGATTGTATTCGATGTAAAAGAATGGACCGGGGTCCACAGTTCACTAGTGGTGTCTCTCCCATAAGATAAATAGCATGTTGGGTGAACAAATTACAGTTGGGCAATTGACAAATAAAGAGGGCATGACCATGCACATACATGTTATGATGAGTACTGTGAAATTCAATTGGGCATTACGACAAAGTACATAGACCGCTATCCAGCATGCATCTATGCCTAAAAAGTCCACCTTCAGGTTATCATCCGAACCCCCTCCAGTATTAAGTTGCAAACAACAAACAATTGCATTAAGTATGGTGCGTAATGTAATCAACAAATACATCCTTAGACATAGCATTGATGTTTTATCCCTAGTGGCAACAGCACATCCACAACCTTAGAACTTTCTGTCACTATCCCAGATTTAATGGAGGCATGAACCCACTATCGAGCATAAATACTCCCTCTTGGAGTTACAAGTAACGACTTGGCCAGAGCCTCTACTAATAACGGAGAGCATGCAAGATCATAAACAACACATAGATGATAGATTGATAATCAACATAACATAGCATTCCATATTTATCGGATCCCAACAAATGCAACATGTAGCATTACAAATAGATGATCTTGATCATGTTAGGCAGCTCACAAGATCCAACAATGATAGCACAATTAGGAGAAGACAACCATCTAGCTACTGCTATGGACCAATAGTCCAGGGGTGAACTACTCACACATCACTCCGGAGGCGACCATGGCGGTGAAGAGTCCTCCGGGAGATGATTCCCCTCTCCGGTAGGGTGCCGGAGGCGATCTCCTGAATCCCCCGAGGTGGGATTGGCGGCGGCGTCTCTGGAAGGTTTTCCGTATCGTGGCTCTCGGTACTGGAACTATTATTGACGAAGGCTTAAGTAGGCGGAAGGGTAGGTCAGGGGGCGCCACGAGGGCCCCACATGCCAGGGCCGCGCGGCCAGCACCTGGGCCGCGCCGCCCTGTTGTGTGGGCGCCTCGTCGCCCCACTTCGTATCTCCTCCGGACTTCTGGAAGCTTCGTGGAAAAATAAGATCCTGGGCGTTGATTTCGTCCAATTCCGAGAATATTTCCTTACTAGGATTTCTGAAACCAAAAACAGCAGAAAACAGCAACTGGCTCTTCGGCATCTTGTTAATAGGTTAGTGCCAGAAAATGCATAAATATGACGTAAAGTATGTATAAAACATGTAGGTATTGTCATAAAACAAACATGGAACATAAGAAATTATCGATACGTTGGAGACGTATCAGGCGCCAACGTGGAACCTTCACAACACAACCAAGATACTTTGCCCCAACTTAACAGTGAGGTTGTCAATCTCACCGGCTTGCTGTTACAAAGGATTAGATGTATAGTGTAGATGATGATGTTTGCAGAAAACAGTAGAACGAGTATTGCAGTAGATTGTATTCGATGTAAAAGAATGGACCGGAGTCCACAGTTCACTAGTGGTGTCTCTCCCATAAGAAATAGCATGTTGGGTGAACAAATTACAGATGGGCAATTGACAAATAAAGATAGCATGACAATGCACATACATGTTATGATGAGTAGTGTGAGATTCAATTGGGCATTACGACAAAGTACATAGACCGCTATCCAGCATGCATCTATGCCTAAAAAGTCCACCTTCAGGTTATCATCCGAACCCCCTCCAGTATTAAGTTGCAAACAACAAACAATTGCATTAAGTATGGTGCGTAATGTAATCAACAAATACATCCTTAGACATAGCATTGATGTTTTATCCCTAGTGGCAACATCACATCCACAACCTTAGAACTTTCTGTCACTGTCCCAGATTTAATGGAGGCATGAACCCACTATCGAGCATAAATACTCCCTCTTGGAGTGATAACCCACAAGTATAGGGGATCGCAGCAGTCTTCGAGGGAAGTAAAACCCAAATTTATTGATTCGACCCAAGGGGAGGTAAAGAATACTTATAAGCCTTAACAACTGAGTTGTCAATTCAGCTGCACCTGGAAAAGCACTAGTAACAGGGGTGATGTGAAAGCAACAGTAATATGAGAGCAATAGTAAAAGTAACACATCAGCGGTAACAGTAACACATAGGCAATGGCACCGGAAAATAGTTGATACTACTTCCAATGACATATAGAACAAGTATATGATGATGAGAGATGGACCGGGGTTCCTAGCGATCTACACTAGTGGTAACTCTCCAATAAGTGACAAGTGTTGGGTGAACAAATTACAGTTGGGCAATTGATAGGATTCAAAGCATTAAGACAGAACATCAAGATTATTAATTATGTAGGCATGTTTTCCATATATAATCATACGTGCTCGCAATGAGAAACTTGTACAACATCTTTTGTCCTACCAGCCGGTGGCAGCCGGGCCTCAAGGGAATCTACTGGATATTAAGGTACTCCTTTTAATAGAGTACCGGAGCAAAGCATTAACACTCCGTGAAAACATGTGATCCTCATACCTACGCCTTCCCCTCCAGTTGTCCCAATTTCTGTCACTTTGGGGCCTTTGGTTCCGGACATAGACATGTGCATACAACTTGTAGATACAATCTAAGCAATAAGTATAGAGCTTAAATCTAAGATCATGCCACTCGGGCCCTAGTGACAAGCATTAAGCATAACAAGATTGCAGCAACAATAACTTCACAAACTTTATAGATAGACTAATCATAATGTATCATCCATCGGATCCCAACAAACACAACACCGATTACATCAGATGAATCTCAATCATGTAAGGCTTCTCATGAGACTATTGTATTGAAGTACATAAGATAGAGAGTACCAACTAGCTACTGCTAGAACCCGTAGTCCATGGGGGAACTACTCACGGAGCATGATGGAGGCGGTGGCGTTGATGGAGATGGCTTCCGGGGGCACTTCCCCGTCCCGGCAGGGTGCCGAAACAGAGACTTCTGTCCCCCGAATTGGAGTTTCGCGATGGCGGCGGCGCCCCTGGAGTCTTTCTGGAGTTTCGTCAAAAGGTATCAAGTTTTTAGGTCGAAAGGGCTTATATAGGCGAAGAGGCGGTGCAGGAGGGGCAACAGGGTGCCCTCCCCATAGGCCGGCGCAGCCAGGGGCTGGCCCACGCGGCCCTATGGTGTGGGGGCCCCAGGCCTCCCCTCTGACTCCCCTTCGGTGTCCTGGTCCGTCTCGGTGAATTATGATCTTTGGTCTTCGTTTCGTCAAATTCCGAGAATATTGCCCGAACAGCCTTTCTGGAACCAAAAACAGCAGAAAACAGGAACTGGCACTGTGGCATCTTGTTAATAGGTTAGTTCTGGAAAACGCATGAAATCATCATAAAGTGCAAGCAAAACATGTAAGTATTGTCATAAAACAAGCATGGAACATCAGAAATTATGGATACGTTGGAGACGTATCAGTATCCCCAAGCTTAGTTCCTACTCGTCCTCGAGTAGGTAAACGATAAAAAGAATAATTTCTATAGTGACATGCTACTTACATAACCTTGATCATACTATTACAAAGCATATGAAATGAATGAAGTGACTCAAGGCAATGATTTATAGTTGCTAACAAATACATAACATATAGCAAAACTTTTCATGAAGAGTACTTTCAAGACAAGAATCAAAAGCCTTGCATAAGAGTTAACTCATAAAGCAATAGATTCAAAGTAAAGGCATCAAAGCAACACAAAGGAAGATATAAGTTTCAGCGTTTGCTTTCAACTTTCAACATGCATATCTCATGGATAATTGTCAACATAAAGTAATATGATGAATGCAAATAAGCAAGTATGTAAGAATCAATGCACAATTGACACAAGTGTTTGCTTCTCAGATGGAAGGAAGTAGGTAAACTGACTCAACATAAAGTAAAAGAAAGGCCCTTCGCAGAGGGAAGCATTGATTGCTATATTTGTGCTAGAGCTTTGGTTTTGAAAATATAAAGAGAGCATAAAAGTAAAGTTTTGAGAGGTGTTTGTTGTTGTCAACGAATGGTAGTGGGCACTCTAACCCCCTTGCCAGACAATCCTTCAAAGAGCGGCTCCCATTTTATTTTATTTTTGGGTGGCACTCCTTCCAACCTTTGTTTCACAAACCATGGCTAACCGAATCCTCGGGTGCCTGCCAACAATCTCATACCATGAAGGAGTGCCTTTTTATTTTAGTTTTATTATGATGACACTCCTCCCCTCCTTTGCTTTCTCAAGCCATGGCTAACCGAATCCTTCGGGTGCCGTCCAACAATCACATACCATGGAGGAGTGTATATTTTGGTTAATTAATTTGGGACTGGGAATCCCATTGCCAGCTCTTTTTGCAAAATTATTGGATAAGCGGATGAAGCCACTAGTCCATTGGTGAAAGTTGCCCAACAAGATTGAAAGATAAACACCACATACTTCCTCATGAGCTATAAAACATTTACACAAATCAGAGGTAATAAATTTTGAATTGTTTAAAGGTAGCACTCAAGCAATTTACTTTGGAATGGAAGGAAATACCACATAGTAGGTAGGTATGGTGGACACACGTGGCATAGTGGCTGGCTCAAGGATTTTGGATGCATGAGAAGTATTCCCTCTCGATACAAGGCTTAGGTTAGCAAGGCTATTTGAAGCAAACACAAGTATGAACCGGTACAGCAAAACTTACATAAGAACATATTGCAAGCATTATAATACTCTACACTGTCTTCCTTGTTGCTCAAACACTTTTACCAGAAAATATCTAGACCTTAAGAGAGACCAATCATGCAAACCAATTTCAACAAGCTCTACGTTAGTTATCCACTAATAGGTTTAAACTACATGATGCAAGAGATTAATCATGATCTACTTGAGAGCTCAAAACAATTGCCAAGTGTCAAATTATTCAAGACAATATGAGGCATTTTCTGTTTCCAACCAAATAATCATAAATGCAACAGCTTCCAACTTTTATCATTGAACATTAAAAGTAAAACGAACAACAAGTGTTCATATGAAAAAGCGGAGCGTGTCTCTCTCCCACACAAGGATTGCTAGGATCCGAATTTATTCAAACAAAAATAAAGGCACACAGACGCTCCAAGTAAAGCACATATGATGTGACCGAATAAAAATATAGTTTCAATAGAAGAAACCTGATAAGTTGATGAAGAAGGGGATGCCAAGCTTAGACGCTTGAGTCTTCTTGAAATATGCAGGGATGAACCACGGGGGCATCCCCAAGCTTAGACTTTTTACTTTTCTTGATCATATATCATTCTCCTCTCTTGATCCTTGAAAACTTCCTTCACACCAAACTTCTCATAAACTTCATTAGAGGGGTTAGTACTCGAAAAGCTTGAATCCACTTTTAGTCCTGTAGTGACACATTGCAAGAACTCAATAAAACATTAGCTACAGCTCTCCACGTCTAGAAAGCCTTGCTTAAAGTCCACAAGAGACAATGCAAAAAACAGAGACAGAATCTGCCAAAACAGAACAGCCAGTAAAGACGAATTTTAAAGAGGTACTTCCGTTGCTCAAATCAGAAAACTCAAAACTAATGAAAGTTGCGTACATATCTGAGGAACACGCACGTAAATTGGCAGATTTTTCTGAGTTACCTACAGAGAAAACAGCCCAGATTCGTGACAGATAGAAATCTGTTTCTGCGCAGAAATCCAAATCTAGTATCAACCTTCGATTAGAGGCTTCACTTGGCACAACATTGCAATAAAATAAAGATAAGGAGAGGTTACTACAGTAGTAACAACTTCCAAAACACAACAAAAAAGTAGCAAAATAAACACATGGGTTATCTCCCAAGAAGTTCTTTCTTTATAGCCATTAAGATGGGCTCAGCAATTTTGATGATGCACTCGCAAGAAATAAGAGTTGAAGCAAAAGAGGGCATCAAAAGGCAAATCCATAACACATTTAAGTCTAACATGCTTTCTATGCATAGGAATCTTGTAAATAAACAAGTTCATGAAAAGCAAAGTAGCAAGCATAGGAAGATAGAACAAGTGTAACTTCAACAATTTCATCATATAGAGAGGTGTATTAGTACCATGAAAATTTCTACTACCATATTTTCCTCTCTCATAATAATTTTCAGTAGCTTCATGAACAAACTCAACAATATAACTATCACATAAATCATGTCTCTCATGATCCATAAACACATAATTTTTATCAAGTTCAAAAATAGTGGTATTAAAACTCTCAAACACACTTTTATCAATAATATAACATGATGATTGATCAATCTCAAGAGATATGGGACTCATAGATAAAGTCAAGAACTCTCCAATCCCATTTTCATTAATAGTACAATTAATATTATCAAGTAACATAGGACCATCATCTAGAGCTTTATCATAAACATTTGCTACGCAAAACTCTTTAGTACCATGCATTTCGACATCAGGCACAAACAAAACATTATCATAAGATTTATCAAAGTAGCATGGATTATCATAGATAACAGTAGCATAATTATTCTCACAAGTATTACTCATAGGTACTATTTCAAGAGAATCCACAGGAACATAACATTCAACCTCCTTCGGTAAGCATGGAGGACAATCAAATAATGTAAGAGATAAAGAGTTACTCTCATTAGAAGGTTGGCATGGGTAGCTAATCCATTCTTCCTCCTTTTGTTCATCACTCTCCTCTTCTTTTTCATCCAATGAGCTTTCAGGTTCATCAATTTCCTCCTCTTTTTTATCCAATGAGCTTTCATGTTCATCAATTTCTTCTTCCACAGGTTCCTGTAAATTGTGAGTGTATTCTTGTGCATTAATGAGTCTCTTTTTATAATCAATGATATAAGGATTATCACTGTAACTTTCTATGCAAAAATTAAGGATAGAAGAGACATAATCTTTAAGGTCCTTACAAACAACACAAGTTTCATAATTCTTAACCATGAAGGATTCGATCTCAGAGGCTCCCATAAATATGACAAATTGTTCTACCTCTTCGAACCCAAGATGAATATAGTTATTCCAATTATAGTTCTTAATTAAAACTTCTTCACTAAAGCCACATTGAAATTTCAGATGTTTAGTATCCTCTTTAGAGCAACAATTTATATCATGGCGTTTAAGCAAAATTTTAGCAATTGTATTCAATTTTGCTATCATAGCACTCATTACTTTACCAGTTCTTGATTCTCTATAATTATTATAATATTCTATAAGCTCCAAGTAGGTTGTGGGTTCTCCCATAACAGCAGTTTTTAATTTTTAGGTTTTTCAATTTTTTATGGATTTTTGGGTATATGAGAAAGATAAAACAAGACAAAAACAAACTAAGCAAAATAATACTAGACAGAAATAAACTAAGCACAAATAAACTAGACAAAAGTAAACTAAGCAAAACAAAATAAAACAAAATAAGAGTGTACTCCCCAGGTGAACTTATGAGTAGAGCTATGCCTCCCCGGCAACGGCGCCAGAAAACAGTCTTGATAACCCACAAGTATAGGGGATCGCAGCAGTCTTCGAGGGAAGTAAAACCCAAATTTATTGATTCGACACAAGGGGAGGTAAAGAATACTTATAAGACTTAACAACTGAGTTGTCAATTCAGCTACACCTGGAAAAGCACTAGTAACAGGGGTGATGTGAAAGCAACAGTAATATGAGAGCAATAGTAAAAGTAACACAGCAGCGGTAACAGTAACACAGAGGCAATGGCACCGGAAAATAGTTGATACTACTTCCAATGACATATAGAACAAGTATATGATGATGAGAGATGGACCGGGGTTCCCAGCGATCTACACTAGTGGTAACTCTCCAATAAGTGACAAGTGTTGGGTGAACAAATTACAGTTGGGCAATTGATAGGATTCAAAGCATTAAGACAGAACATCAAGATTATTAATTATGTAGGAATGTTTTCCATATATAGTCATACGTGCTCGCAATGAGAAACTTGTACAACATCTTTTGTCCTACCAGCCGGTGGCAGCCGGGCCTCAAGGGAATCTACTGGATATTAAGGTACTCCTTTTAATAGAGTACCGGAGCAAAGCATTAACACTCCGTGAAAACATGTGATCCTCATACCTACGCCTTCCCCTCCAGTTGTCCCAATTTCTGTCACTTTGGGGCCTTTGGTTCCGGACATAGACATGTGCATACAACTTGTAGATACAATCTAAGCAATAAGTATAGAGCTTAAATCTAAGATCATGCCACTCGGGCCCTAGTGACAAGCATTAAGCATAACATGATTGCAGCAACAATAACTTCACAAACTTTATAGATAGACTAATCATAATGTATCATCCATCGGATCCCAACAAACACAACACCGATTACATCAGATGAATCTCAATCATGTAAGGCAGCTCATGAGACCATTGTATTGAAGTACATAAGATAGAGAGTACCAACTAGCTACTGCTAGAACCCGTAGTCCATGGGGGAACTACTCACGGAGCATGATGGAGGCGGTGGCGTTGATGGAGATGGCTTCCGGGGGCACTTCCCCGTCCTGGCAGGGTGCCGGAATAGAGACTTCTGTCCCCCGAATTGGAGTTTCGCGATGGCGGCGGCGCCCCTGGAGTCTTTCTGGAGTTTCGTCAAAAGGTATCGAGTTTTTAGGTCGAAAGGGCTTATATAGGCGAAGAGGCGGCGCAGGAGGGGCAACAGGGTGCCCTCCCCATAGGCCGGCGCGGCCAGGGGCTGTCCCGCGCGGCCCTATGGTGTGGGGGCCCCAGGCCTCCCCTCTGACTCCCCTTCGGTGTCCTGGTCCGTCTCGGTGAATTATGATCTTTGGTCTTCGTTTCGTCGAATTCCGAGAATATTGCCCGAACAGCCTTTCTGGAACCAAAAACAGCAGAAAACAGGAACTGGCACTGTGGCATCTTGTTAATAGGTTAGTTCCGGAAAATGCATGAAATCATCATAAAGTGCAAGCAAAACATGTAAGTATTGTCATAAAACAAGCATGGAACATCAGAAATTGTGGATACGTTGGAGACGTATCATGGAGTTACAAGTAACGACTTGGCCAGAGCCTCTACTAATAACGGAGAGCATGCAAGATCATAAACAACACATAGATGATAGATTGATAATCAACATAACATAGCATTCAATATTCATCGGATCCCAACAAACGCAACATGTAGCATTACAAATAGATGATCTTGATCATGTTAGGCAGCTCACAAGATCCGACAATGATAGCACAATGAGGAGAAGACGACCATCTAGCTACTGCTATGGACCCATAGTCCAGGGGTGAACTACTCACACATCACTCCGGAGGCGACCATGGCGGTGAAGAGTCCTCCGGGAGATGATTCCCCTCTCCGGCAGGGTGACGGAGGCGATCTCCTAAATCCCCCGAGATGGGATTGGCGGCGGCGGCGTCTCTGGAAGGTTTTCCGTATCGTGGCTCTCGGTACTGGAGTATTCGCGATGAAGACTTTAAGTAGGCGGAAGGGCGGAGTCGGAGGGCTGACGAGGGGGCCACACGCTAGGGCCGCGCGGGCCCCCTTGGGCCGCGCCGCCCTAGTGTGGCGGCGCCTCGTCGCCCCACTTCGTTTCCCTTTCGGTGTTCTGGAAGCTTCGTGGAAAAATAAGCCCCTGGGCGTTGATTTCGTCCAATTCCGAGAATATTTCCTTACTAGGATTTCTGAGACCAAAAACAACAGAAAACAACAACTGGCTCTTCGGCATCTCGTTAATAGGTTAGTGCCGGAAAATGCATAAATATGACATAAAGTATGTACAAAACATGTATGTATCATCAATAAAGTAGCATGGAACATAAGAAATTATAGATACGTTTGAGATGTATCAAACATCCCCAAGCTTAGTTCCTACTCGTCCCAAGTAGGTAAACGATAACAAAGATAATTTCTGAAGTGACATGCTATCATAATCTTGATCAATACTATTGTAAGCACATGTAATGAATGTAGCGATCCAAATAGTGGTAAAGACAATGATTAAACAACTGAATCATATAGCAAAGACTTTTCATGAATAGTACTTTCAAGACAAGCATCAATAAGTCTTGCATAAGAGTTAACTCATAAAGCAATAAATTCATAGTAAAGGCATTGAAGCAACACAAAGGAAGATTAAGTTTCAGCGGTTGCTTTCAACTTGTAACATGTATATCTCATGGATAGTTGTCAACATAAAGTAATATAATAAGTGCAAATATGCAAGCATGTAAGAATCAATGCATAGTTAACACAAGTGTTTGCTTCTAAGATAGAAGGAAATGGGTAAACTGACTCAACATAAAAGTAGAAGAAAGGCCCTTCGCAGAGGGAAGCATGGATTGCTATATTTGTGCTAGAGCTTTTGTTTTGAAAACATAGAGAGAGCATAAAAATAAAGTTTTGAGAGGTGTTTGTTGTTGTCAACGAATGGTAGTGGGCACTCTAACCCCCTTGCCAGACAAACCTTCGAAGAGCGGCTCCCATGAAACATTTTTATTTTTGGGTGGCACTCCTTCCAACCTTGCTTTCACAAACCATGGCTAACCGAATCCTCGGGTGCCTGCCAACAATCTCATACCATGAAGGAGTGCATTTTTATTTTAGTTTTATTTAGATGACACTCCTCCCCACCTTTGCTTTCTCAAGCCATGGCTAAACGAATCCTCGGGTGCCGTCCAACAATCACATACCATGGAGGAGTGTCTATTTTTTTTGTAAAATTATGAAGGTTAATTAATTTGGGACTGGGAACCCCATTGCCAGCTCTTTTTGCAAAATTATTGGATAAGCGGATGAAGCCACTAGTCCGTTGGTGAAAGTTGCCCAACAAGATTGAAAGATAAACACCACATACTTCCTCATGAGCTATAAAACATTGACACAAATAAGGGATGATAAATTTTGAATTGTTTAAAGGTAGCACTCAAGCAATTTACTTTGGAATGGCGGAGAAATACCATGTAGTAGGTAGGTATGGTGGACACAAATGGCATAGTTTTTGGCTCAAGGATTTGGATGCACGAGAAGTATTCCCTCTAAATACAAGGTTTAGGCTAGCAAGGTTATTTGAAGCAAACACAAGTATGAACCGGTACATCAAAACTTACATAAGAATATATTGCAAGCATTATAAGACTCTAGACCGTCTTCCTTGTTGTTCAAACCCTTACTAGAAAATATCTAAACCTTAGAGAGACCAATCATGCAAACCAAATTTTAGCAAGCTCTATGTATTTCTTCACTAATAGGTGCAAAGTATATGATGCAAGAGCTTAAACATGATCCTTATGAGCACAACAATTGCCAAGTATCAAATTATTCAAGACATTCTACCAATTACCACATGTAGCATTTCCCGTTTCCAACCATATAACAATTAACGAAGCAGTTTCAACCTTCGCCATGAACATTATGAGTAAAGCCAAGAACATATGTGTTCATATGCAACAGCGGAGCGTGTCTCTCTCCCACACAATGAATGCTAGGATCCAACTTTATTCAAACAAAACAAAAACAAAAACATACAGATGCTCCAAGTAAAGCACATAAGATGTGATGGAATAAAAATATAGTTTCACTAGAGGAACCTGATAATGTTGTCGATGAAGAAGGGGATGCCTTGGGCATCCACAAGCTTAGATGCTTGGGTCTTCTTGAAATATGCAGGGATGAACTACCGGGGCATCCCCAAGTTAGAGCTTTCACTCTCCTTGATCATATTGTATCATCCTCCTCTCTTGATCCTTGAAAACTTCCTCCACACCAAACTCAAAACAACTCATTAGAGGGTTAGTGCATAATCAAAATTCACATGTTCAGAGGTGACATAATCATTCTTAACACTTCTGGGCATTGCACAAAGCTACTGAAAGTTAATGGAATAAAGAAATCCATCAAGCATAGCAAAACAGGCAATGCGAAATAAAAGGCAGAATCTGTCAAAACAGAACAGTCCGTAAAGACGAATTTTTTAGGTGCACCAGACTTGCTCAAATGAAAATGCTCAAATGAAAATGCTCAAATTTAATGAAAGTTGCGTACATATCTGAGGATTACTCACGTAAATTGGCAGATTTTTCTGAGTTACCTACAGAGACTACTGCTCAAATTCGTGACAGCAAGAAGAAACTGCTTTCTCGCTAAAGAATCCAAATCTAGTATGAACCTTACTATCAAAGACTTTACTTGGCACAACAATGCAACAAAATTAAGATAAGGAGAGGTTGCTACAGTAGTAACAACTTCCAAGACTCAAATATAAAACAAAAGTGCAGAAGTAAAATCATGGGTTGTCTCCCATAAGCACTTTTATTTAACGCCTTTCAGCTAGGCGCAGAAAGTGTGTATCAAGTATTATCAAGAGATGAAGCATCAACATCATAATTTGTTCTAATAATAGAATCAAAAGGTAACCTCATTATCTTTCTAGGGAAGTGTTCCATACCTTTCTTGAGAGGAAATTGATATTTAATATTACCTTCCTTCATATCAATAATAGCACCAACAGTTCGAAGAAAATGTCTTCCCAATATAATGGGACAAGATGCATTGCATTCAATATCCAAGACAGCAAAATCAACGGGGACAAGGTTATTGTTAACCGTAATGCGAACGTTATCAACCCTCCCCAAAGGTTTCTTTGTAGAGTTATCAGCAAGATTAACATCCAAATAACAATTTTTCAATGGTGGCAAGTTAAGCATATTATAGATTTTCCTAGGCATAACAGAAATACTTGCACCAAGATCACATAAAGCATTACAATCAAAATCATTGACCTTCATCTTAATGATGGGCTCCCAACCATCCTCTAACTTCCTAGGAACAGAAGTTTCGCTATTTAATTTCTCTTCTCTAGCTTTTATGAGAGCATTTTTAATATGTTTCGTAAAGGCCAAATTTATAGCACTAGCATTAGGACTTTTAGCAAGTTTTTGTAAGAACTTTATAACTTCAGAGACGTGACAATCATCAAAATCCAAACCATAATGATCTAAATCAATGGGATCATTGTCCACAATATGTGAAAAAAATTCAGCAGTTTTATCACAAGCAATTTCAGCAGTTTTAGCAGATTCAGACAGTTTTGCAAGCTTTGCATTAGGACTAGAAACATTGCCAACACCAATTATTTTACCATTGATAGTAGGAGGTGTAGCAACATGTGAAGCATTAGCATTGCTAGTGGTGGTAATAGTCCAAACTTTAGCTATATTATCCTCTTTAGCGTTTTCTTCCTTTTCCCACCTAGCACGCAATTCGGCTATCAATCTTATATTTTCATTAATTCTAACTTGGATGGCGTTTGCTGTAGTAACAATTTTATTATCAATATCCTCAGGTTTAGCAGCCATTTTATTAATTAAGGAAGATTGTGACGCAGACATGTATGAGATTCGGTTTTCAACATTTGAAATCTTAGTTTGCAAACCCGAAATCTCCATATTCAAATTTTCAAGTTGATTCCCTATATTTTTCAACAAGGTAGATTGTTCATTCATAGTTTTAGTAAACAATTGATTTTGCTCATATTGTGATTGCATAAAGCTCTTAGTAGATCTTTCAATTTCTAGCATCTTTTCCTCATATCTACCATAAGAATTACCATAATCATTACCACTAGCAGGATAGTTGTTACCCAAATTATTCCTATTAGCATTGTTGTTGAAATTATTATTTTTAATGAAGTTCACATCAACATGTTCTTCTTGAGCAACCAATGAAGCTAACAGAACATTATTAGGATCAACATTAGATCTACCATTCACAAGCATAGACATAATAGCATCAATCTTATCACTCAAGGAAGAGGTTTCTTCAACAGAATTTACCTTCTTACCTTGTGGAGCTCTTTCCGTGTGCCATTCAGTGTAATTAATCATCATATTATCAAGAAGCTTTGTTGCGGCGCCTAGAGTGATGGACATAAAAGTACCTCCAGCAGCTGAATCCAATAGGTTCCGCGAAGAAAAATTCAGTCCTGCATAAAAGGTTTGGATGATCATCCAAGTATTCAGTCCATGGGTTGGGCAATTTTTAACCAAAGATTTCATTCTTTCCCATGCTTGGGCAACATGCTCATTATCCAATTGTTTAAAATTCATTATGCTACTTCTCAAAGATATAATTTTAGCAGGAGGATAATATCTACCAATAAAAGCATCCTTGCATTTAGTCCATGAATCAATACTATTCTTAGGCAAAGATAGCAACCAATCTTTAGCTCTTCCTCTTAATGAGAAAGGAAACAATTTTAATTTTATAATGTCACCATCTACATACTTATACTTTTGCATTTCACATAATTCAACGAAATTATTAAGATGGGCAAGAAAGATCATCGTAACTAACAATTTAAAATTGCTCTCTCATAACAAGATTCAGTAAAGCAGGTTTAATTTCAAAGAATTCTGCTGTAGTAGCAGGTGGAGCAATAGGTGTGCATAAGAAATCATTATTATTTGTGTTTGTGAAGTCACACAACTTAGTATTTTCAGGAGTACCCATTTTAGTAATAGTAAATAAAGCAAACTAGATAAAGTAAATGCGAGTAACTATTTTTTGTGTTTTTAATATGGAGAACGCAAACAAGATAGTAAATAAAGTAAAGCTAGCAACTATTTTTTTTGTATTTTGATATAATGTAGCAAACAAAGTAGTAAATAAAAATAAAGTAAAGCAAGACAAAAAACAAAGTAAAGAGATTGGAAGTGGAGACTCCCCTTGCAGCGTGTCTTGATCTCCCCGGCGACGGCGCCAGAAAAAACTTTGCTGCCTGTGACGGTAAAGCACACGTCCATTGGGAACCCCAAGAGGAAGGTATGATGCGTACAGCGGCAAGTTTTTCCCTCAGTAAGAAACCAAGGTTATCGAACCAGTAGGAGTCAAGAAGCACGTTGAAGGTTGATGGCGGCGGAGTGTAGTGCGGCGCAACACCAGAGATTCCGGCGCCAACGTGGAACCTGCACAACACAACCAAGATACTTTGCCCCAACTTTACAGTGAGGTTGTCAATCTCACCGGCTTGCTGTCACAAAGGATTAGATATATAGTGTAGATGATGATGTTTGCAGAAAACAGTAGAACGAGTATTGTAGTAGATTGTATTCGATGTAAAAGAATGGACCGGGGTCCACAGTTCACTAGTGGTGTCTCTCCCATAAGAAATAGCATGTTGGGTGAACAAATTACAGTTGGGCAATTGACAAATAAAGATAGCATGACAATGCACATACATGTTATGATGAGTAGTGTGAGATTCAATTGGGCATTACGACAAAGTACATAGACCGCTATCCAAAGATGCATCTATGCCTAAAAAGTCCACCTTCGTGTTATCACCCAAACCCTCCAAATATTAAGTTGCAAACAACAGACAATTGCATTAAGTATGGTGCGTAATGTAATCAAAAAATACATCCTCCGACATAGCATTGATGTTTTATCCCTAGTGGCAACAAGCACATCCACAACCTTAGAACTTTCTCACACGTCCTGCATTTAATGGAGGCATGAACCCACTATCGAGCATAAATACTCCCTCTTGGAGTTACAAGTAACGACTTGGCCAGAGCCTCTACTAATAACGGAGAGCATGCAAGATCATAAACAACACATAGATGATAGATTGATAATCAACATAACATAGCATTCAATATTCATCGGATCCCAACAAACGCAACATGTAGCATTACAAATAGATGATCTTGATCATGTTAGGCAGCTCACAAGATCCGACAATGATAGCACAATGAGGAGAAGACGACCATCTAGCTACTGCTATGGACCCATAGTCCAGGGGTGAACTACTCACACATCACTCCGGAGGCGACCATGGCGGTGAAGAGTCCTCCGGGAGATGATTCCCCTCTCTGGCAGGGTGCCGGAGGCGATCTCCTGAATCCCCAGAGATGGGATTGGCGGCGGCGGCGTCTCTGGAAGGTTTTCCGTATCGTGGCTCTCGGTACTAGAGTATTCGCGACGAAGACTTTAAGTAGGCGGAAGGGCGGAGTCGGAGGGCTGACGAGGGGGCCACACGCTAGGGCCGCGCGGGCCCCTCTTGGGCCGCACCGCCCTAGTGTGGCGCGCCTCGTCGCCCCACTTCGTTTCCCTTTCGGTGTTCTGGAAGCTTCGTGGAAAAATAAGCCCCTGGGCGTTGATTTCGTCCAATTCCGAGAATATTTCCTTACTAGGATTTCTGAAACCAAAAACAGCAGAAAACAGCAACTGACTCTTCGGCATCTCATTAATAGGTTAGTGCCGGAAAATGCATAAATATGACATAAAGTATGTATAAAACATGTAGGTATCATCAATAAAGTAGCATGAAACATAAGAAATTATAGATACGTTTGAGACGTATCAGTGGGCTAAGTCATTTTTGAGCACACCGTCCCAAGCCGCGAAGAATCCGCCTGATGACTATTCACGTGAACTTCGTAGACAGGCACTCATGTTGAAGGAGAAGAAAGAGCTGGCGGAGAAGCAGGAGAAGAAAGCCTTGGAGGAGGCCGAGAAAGAATTAGCAAGTAAAAAAAGCGGGAAACAAGTTGCCCAGCTCGGGGAACAAAGTAAACAATTGATCGCCCCGCTCATAGTGAAAGCCGCCGGTCCGGATGCTGAACTAATGGACCCCACAATCATAGCAGCTGCGGCAGAACAGGGAATGACCGTAACGGGTGCGAGAGAACAAGCGGCCCTGATCGGTATGACTCTTCGTGCACTGTTAGGCCTTGATGAGGCGCTAGTGAAGGAGGTAGTAATTACATATGTGCCGAATGGGCCTCTCGTCGAGCCTGCGCAGGAAGAGGATCTACCTCCACAAATGACAAGTCTGCTAAATTGGTACAAGGGTTACATAAAAAATAAAAACGCCAAAGAATATATTTATGCGGAAGTTAGACATGAGCATCACTTCAAACATTACTATGTAACAATTCATCTGAGTGAATTGTTCCAGCTTTTCAATCTGCGCGAGCTCGACAAATCTATCATCAGTTGCTACGTTCTGTAAGTGATTTATTTCTACCCCATCTCGTTCATTGCCTGCACTATATATATATATATATATATATATATATATATATATATAGCAGAATGAAGATTAAGGAATGCAGAATAAGGAACATCCTTGATGTTGGGTTCATTGACCCACACATCGTTAATGGATATGTGTTAGAAAAATTTCCCGCCGACGTGGAGCAAGACCTGTGGCGGTTTCTTACAAAGCAGGAACTCAAAAGTGATATTCTATTTCCTTACCATTTTGGGTGAGTGTTTCTGTCTTGAGCACATTCTCTTTTGTTTACTCCATGCATGGTATGTGGCTAATCGATGAGTTATGCATGACTGTGCATGTATCGTGTCCGCAGGTTCCGCTGGATTCTGCTAGTAATTCAATTTCACACCTCCGCAGTTCTCGTCCACGACTCTCTGACTCTGGATGCAAAGCTTTGGGCCGACATGAGAAGAATGATGCAGAAGTAATTATTTTCATTCATTTGCGCTCTATATCGATCGGCCTATTTCGTTCATTTCCTAATATCAAGTAACTAATAACTCTCTTGTTCATTTAATTTTCTTTGCCTCGTAGGGTTTGGAGACGGTTCGCAGATCAAAAAGTCGGTGAATTCCAAAAAGATCTACAATTTAAAAGGTCAGTGGCTGGGACTGGGGATATTCAGCCACCGGGGACCAATCTATGTGGATACTATGTTTGTGAGATGATCCGGAGATACACCTCTGAGCGGGTTCCGTGTGATAACAATGTCAAGAGGAATAACCTCCGGAAGATGCTTAGTCCAGAAGCTCGCTTCCGACCACTTCAAGAGGAACTAGCTGGATGGTTCGCGAGGAAAATCGTCCATCCTAAAGGAGAACACTATGTAGAGGACGTACAACTTCATATGCACTAAATTATGTATGGAAACTTGTTCAAAATTGTATATATATGGTCATCCGATATTGAATATATATTGTATATTCCTCTTGAATTCTTTTTGTTTCTAATTTCAAATTTGTTTGAAATTGTACATTCATATGCATGTATGTAGTACCGTAGAATATGTGAAACTCCTTCAAAATTAAAATAAAACACAAAAGAAATAAAATAATACAAATTAAAAAGAAACCAGGGGTTTAGGGGGGGGGGGGGGGGCTAAAACCCTAAACCTGCGGCGGCCTTTAGTCGCGGTTGGCCAGAGGAACCGCGACTAAAGGTTCTTGAAAGATCGAGATGTCGCCTAGAGGGGGGGGGGGGTGAATAGGCAATTACAAACTCTCGCGGATTTGTCTTGTAACAATGCGGAATAAAACTATCGTTTAGATTACAAGCACAAACCCTAAATATGCTAAGCTCAACTAAGTGTAACAATGGCAACTAGAGCTAAGCAAGATAGGCACAAGATATATGTAGCACAAGTGATAGCAAGATATATGTACTTCAAGCACGATGGCTATCACAAGGAAAGAGAGCTCGGGTATAGAAATAACCGAGGCACGCGGAGACGAGGATGTATTCCCGTGTTCCCTTGCTTTGCAACAAGGTACGTCACGTTTGGAGGAGTGGAGGTCCCACGAAGGATTCCCCGCGCCACGAAGGCTCACCCTATTCTCCGAACCACACCCACGAAGGATAATGGCCCTTTCCTTATGGTTAGCTTTTCCTCCGCCCCGGAGATGGCAAGCTCCACAACCACTTCACAAGCTCCACGAAGGAGAAGCCCGGGCCTCTTCACAATCTTCTTGAAGAGATCACCGGAGCACCAATCACCAAGCCAACTAGGAGGTCACCCTCCAAGAGTAACAAGCTCACGGTCTCTCACTCGAACAAATCGTGGTGGAGAGCTCAACACTATGCAATGATGCAAAGCAAGAACACCGGAGGTGTTCAAGTCCTTCACACTCAAATCCCACCAAAGCAACGAATGCTAGGATGAGATTGGAGAGGAAGAACAAGGGGGAAAGTCAACTAAAGACTCCAAGATCTAGATCCCAAGAGATTCCCTCACTTAGAGAAGAAATGGTTTGGTGGAAGTGTAGATCTAGATCTCCTCTCTCAAATCCTCAAATATGAGCAAGAATCATGGGGGGGAACAAGAGAGAGAGCAACTTCTTCAAATGCAACAATGGAGGTGAGAGAAATAGGAAGAAGGTGTTGCTCAAGGTGGAAGAAAGGCTATTTATAGTCTAGGGAGAAAAATAACCGTTGGGGAGAAAGAAGGGTGTAAAACGCATAAAATTCGGGCAGAAAAACGGGTCTAAAAGGTTGCCCAGCCGGTGGCCCAGTCGGCCGACCGGCCCAGCGCCGAGGAGGCCGGTGGCCGGTCCGGTCGGGCCGGCCTGCCAGCCGGCGGGCACATGGGCCGCGTGGAGGCGCCAAGCCCAGGCGGGGCGAGCCAGCCGCGTGGACCGCGCGTGGGCGGCGGTTAAGGCGAGCGGCGCGCGATCCGGAGAAGGCCCCGGCCGGGCCGGGTGAGAAGCCGGGCGGCCCGGTGGCGCCGGCGCCGGGCCGGATGGGACGGTGGCCTGCTCACGGTCCGGCCGGACCGGAGGGCTGGCTGGGCTGGCCGGCGTTCGGGCCGGTTGGCCGGTCGGAGACCGGGGCTGTCCCGGTGGGCCGGTGTGTGGCCCGGTCGACCGGTCGGAGACCGGGCAGCCGTCCCCTTTTTCTTTTCTTTTTCTTTTTCTTCTTTTACCTTTTCTTTAATAACTATTGCTCCCGAACTCCGAATCGCATGAAACCAATTTTGTTGGAAAGATAACGACGAATAGAACCCCAACAAAAACTGGAAATATGAAGACTCCTCACATAATATTTTTAGATGATTTTAGAGAGGGAGTCTCCCACCGTCAAGAAACGGTAAAGACGTCCAAACTCGAAAACGCAATAGAAGATGCATGCGGATTCCGTTTCGATGAACTTGGGCTTGTTGTAAAGCTAGCAACAAGCTCAAGAACCTCACACAGAGAAACACCAAGAAGCAATAAGGATATGCAAAGTATGCAAAGGGTTGAGCTCCCTAAGACGATGTGATCAAGTTACCCAACCGAAAGCCCCTCTTAATAGTGCGGCTATCTATCCTATAATCCGGTCTCCCAACATCCACCTTGAGACCGGTAAAAGGAAAACCTAGCAAGGCCATACCTTTGCCTTGCGCATCCCGCTTGATCTTGATGATAACTCTTCAAGCTTCACTCAAGCCGGAATGCCACACTTGACCAATGTTGCTTCGTGAAGACTCACAAATGCTCCCCCATACACTATGATGGGAAAGCCCCATTGATGCACATCTTCACATGTCCATTATCACCAAATGGACGGCAAGCTTCAAGCATGTGATCCACTCAAGATACTCATCTTGAACTTGTCCAACTCAACCTTGTATCTTCTCATACGATGTTCTTGATGCCAATACACAAGGTATACATTTATCTTCATGGCATCCATACTTGAATCCAACACATGGAGAGCAAGTAGTACCTATGGAATATTCCTTCATATAAACTCAATGAAAACATTAGTCCATAGGGGTTGTCATTAATTACCAAAACCACACATAGGGGCAATATACCCTTACAATCTCCCCCATTTTGGTAATTGATGACAACCACAATAAGAGGGTTTATATAATGAATATTAGAGACAAGTACGCAACTTATTCGAGAATAAGTTGTATACAAGAGGTTGTATTTGATATGGTCAAGTAACACAAAGCAACTAGTCCATATCAAAACCGGCTCTACTCACACAATTACAACAAATGCAATGGATGTGAGTAGAACCAATATATATAGAGAAAACTCCCCCACAATGTATGCACGTGTGATGAACATGAATTCATTGCATATATTGTCAAGATTAACCATTGGGATAGTTTCCACTATATATATACAACCATGCAAGACATATAAATATGAAATGCATGAGAGGCAAAACACTTAAGCACAAACCAAGCTTAAGTATAAACCATTCCCTTAAACCCTCTAAACTTCTCCCCCATTGGCATCGATTGTCAAAATGGGTGAAAAATTTAGAAGGCCAATATAATGTGAGTTCCTCCCCAAAGTGTGCACTTCTCATAATTTGAGTGGAATCAAGTGCACATATCCAATGATGAGTACTTGAAGGAAGTCAAACTATATTGAGGATCAAAGATTGCATAAAGATAACATGGTGAAGTGAGCTTCAACAAATAAAGCGAGCAATCAAAGATCCAATTGGACAAACAAAGATATCATGATAAGAGAGATATAGTGCTCTAAATAAAATAAGAAAGCTCCCCAAGGTTCGTGCACAATTTATAATGTTTGCATTTGAATACAATATGCACAAACATGGAATCCTCACTCCCTCTATATTATTTAGAACATACCCAAGATAAAAATAATATGCTTATCAAGAATAACTTGAGTCCAACAATTACGAGATATGAGTGCATGAGAAAAACAAGTAAACCAAGCACTCATAAATCTTCTTTACCAACACCACTAAAAGCAAAAGGGTAAAAGATGATTGGCAAGGAACAAGGATATCAAGTTGATGGATTAACGCTCTCATGTATATAAGTTTCTAAAGTGGACATAGTGATCCATAAAGAAACATGCACACACAAGAGGTTAACAAAATAAATAAGACATGATATCCAAGATGAAGTCATAAAATATACCAAGGATGTTTGCTTAAAAAGCATATATAGCCTATGGCTCCAATTTACACACTTGTGGTATATGAATGAGCTTCAACCAAGAAAATCTCAAAAACATCACAACTAACAATAAGGGAAGTAAAGCTAGTTGGAATGTTTTGAGAGAGGCAACAGGTATCACAAATACGGATTTATTTCACAATTTCATCAATATTGTACACAAGAGCTCTTTGAGGAATTGATATGCAATAAATTGCTAGAGGGCATATTTGTGATAGGTGAATCATAAAATATGATATATATATATAACCTATCATATGCATCTTCTCAAATTACTCAAGTGTTCAATAAGAAGTTTTACTTAAAAAGGGTTTTTCAAGAACCGCAATATTTTCGAAATAAATAATTTCATGTCAAGATACAACCTACAAGGGGTTGGATGCTATATGAGAGTGCATGAATAAGATACTTGTTACCGAGATGGCAATGGCTAGATGTAGTGGATAAGAGTTCATCGATCATCCTAGCTTGACTCCAATCGTCATATGGTGACAACACCTTCCTTATAGATGAGACAAGCCTCCATTGCATCTCCAATGTACCTAAAACATCATTCAAGTACATCTTGGTCCCCAAACTTATTGGGTCCAACATGGTTAGACTAACCACAATATATAGAACACACTCCATATAAACATGTGCATATTTAGATGAAATTCGAATTTCATGCACATCTTAGCCATTTAGGATTTGATGGAGTATATCCTACATAATGGATCGAAAGAAAGCAAGCATGCTACAAGCATAAACAAATTACATATAAGCATGCACCAAAACTTTTAAAGATCCAAGAAAGATATACTTTGGACAAAAACACCAAAAGAATTAAATAAGGCATAGAGGTGTCACAAAACAAATTTGTTGTCCAAATTATATCTAAGAAGCAAATCACAAAAGATTTGTTCAACAAAGTTCAACAAGTGAACTAAGAAGAAACCATTGAGCATAGAGGATGAAATAAAGCAAACATGCTCAAAGATTTATCTCATTCAAGCTAATAAAATATGTAAGAAGGAATGAGATAGCAAACTCCCCAAAAGAGCAAGGTTCGAACAAATAAACCAAACCCTCACTTTTCACAATGGCACAATGTACCGTAAGGAAAAGGTTTGTCTTCCAAAACAAACACTTGATATGAATTAAGAGAATTTATCAAAAGGTTTTTCAAAGGGACAAGGAAGACACATGGGAGCAACAAAGATTTCTTGGAAAAATAAGTAAATAAGAAGCAAATCCAAGGTGAAGATGATCCATGAATTCAACCACATACAAGGTTATCAATTGTCAAAGACAATGGGTATATTGGAAATAATTTCCGGTGGTGAATTGACAATGATAGTAAGGATCAACTTCACAATAAAAGGCATAGGATAAGTATATAGAATTAAGCACTATGCACGGATGAAGATTCTTGATAGCTTCAACTAGTCAAACAATCACGCACGGCAATGATTAGAATAACTTGAAGCAATCGGTGTCCCAAATAAATTATAGAGATATGTATTTGAGGAAAAACCGCAACAAGAATTTCATATTCAAACAAGAGCCCACAAGATGAGTAATAAAATATTTTTATTAGGAATGGAGCTTGTTTGAGCAAACATGCCACCTAGGAGCAAGATAATTAAGAGCATCAACTCTAAGTGGCATAACCTCATATGTTCACATTTTCTAGGCTTGTGATATGTACAAAACATATTACTCCCCCATAATGTGATAAAACATTTCTTCTAAATAAGAGGCAACTAAAATTCAACTAGAGATGATTAATGGAAATTTAGAATTTGAATTTCTCATGAGTATGACACAACACATAGTGACTAGATAATCTTGCAATATCAATACTAAGTGGTGGTACCCATATACCCACATTTTATAGAAGGAGAGATGCACAAAGCATATCACTCCCCCAAAATGGGATGTTCCATTAATCACTCAAAGAGAGCCAAATAAGATATCATCAAGATGCATTAGGCTCCAAGACAATACACACGTATATGATGAGTCAAACAAACATACTTGAATACACAAGATAGGTAAGTAAGGCACAACACATACACACAAATATTTGGTACAAAACCAAACATGCAAAGGGGCAAGTAACTTACAATAAATATGATGAGTTGAAGTATAAGTTACCGCAAAGAGGAACATTGGATATAAGATATAGATGATAATCCATACGACTTGGCTTGGTCAAAATATAATATATGAAGGTCCCTTAATTCTTCATGAAGTAGCCAAGTCTCCAATGACCTCCACTTGTACCTATTGATCAAGTTTGAGATTGTTGGTCCCCAACCAAGTTGGGTCCTAAGAGATTAGTCACAATAGGCTTGGCAACCCAAATGGTTCTTTTCTTGAAACCACTTTATGCTCCAACAAACTTGGCAAACACATTGCCATCCTTATCCTTCCCTAGAGAATAATCATCATCAACAATTATAGGGTTAGATAAGGTACCACCTAAGCAAGAAGAAGCAAAGTGCCCCTTCTCACGACATAAGTAGCAAGTGTTCCCCTTTCCCTTCTTTATTGATTTCTTCTCTTGGGGAACAATATCTTGATTCTTCTTGGGAAGTGTCCTATCTTCAACTTGAGGTCGAGCATGAGCTTGACCTTGACCTTGTGGCCGCTTTCCCTTGTTGTTTCTCACTCAAGTGCTTCTTCTTCTTCAATGGGCATGATTTAACATGATGCCCTTCAACCTTGCACTTGAAGCAAACCAACTTGGCCGGATCCTTGACTTTGTCTTGGCCCTTCTTCTTGTTGCTCTTGCTCTTGGACTTGTTCTTGTTATTGGAGTTGAATCCAAGTCCACTCTTGTCATTGGGGGATTGTTGCATACTCAACATCTTGTCAAGTGCGGATTTCCCTTCATGACGCTTTTCCAAGTCTTTCTTCAAAGAAAGGACTTGAGCCTCGAGCTCTTTTATTTCCTCTACATGATTAGTAGAAATACAAGTACTAGAGGAAGTAGAAGCTTCATTGTTAGAGCAACAAGGCAAAGTGAGTAATCCAACACAAGGTGTATCACTAGTTTGACTAGATGGATTACAAGGACTAGCACATGGCAATATAACATTTGTAGTAGAGATTGTGCTAACATCCATATGAGGCTCACAAGATGTTACCTTAGTGATACTTGCCTCATGAGCTAACTTTAGCCCATCATAGGAAATTAGAAGTTCATCATGAGAGCTTGAGAGCTTTTTATGACTTTCTTCCAATTCCCTATAATTGCTAGTTAGCAACTCAAGTTGAGCCCTTAGCTCAACATTCTCCTTTAAGGTCGATGCTTCACAAGAGTTAGAGTTAGTAGCACAAGCATCAACAAAAGTTTTCTCATTTTCATGCATATATGATTCAATTTTTTGTGTAAGCATGAAATTAGCATGCTTCTCATCTTTTAGCTCATGCTTGAGGAGAGTGAATCTCATTTCCTCATTTTCAACATGGGATTCCAACTTCACTATGGTTTCCTTATATTTATTCAAGATATCCATAGAGTATTCGAGATTAGCACGAACTTCTTTATTACCATGAAGAGAAGCATATATCATTGCCATATTATGCACCAAGGTATTATATTCTTCATCATTATCATCATCATCACTCTCATCATTAGAGGAAGTGTTAGGAGTCAAAGTAGGAGATACCTTTGATCCATTTGCCATAAGGCACATGTGCATACCGGAGGATGAAGATGAAGATATTCTTGAATCCTCATTTGAAAACATGTCTTGATCCATATAGTGTTCGGTTTCCTCTACATTGTTAGTCAAAAAACAACTAGAGGAAATATAAGCATTTCGATTATGGGGGCAAGACAAGATAAGCATATCTTCATGAGATTTATGTAAGCAATTTACACATGATATGCAAGGACTAACAACACAAGCATGTAGGTCATTTTCAATGCTAGATGTGTTTAAGTCCAAAGAGGAAACATTGCAATGAGATAGAGATGAAGAGTCATCACTATTGAGCACAATATCAACATTGCAATTTTCCTCACCACTCACCATATCATTACCTCGTGTCTTGCTACACGTTGGTGAAGTGGAAGTAGATGATATATCATCACGACCGGAGGTGGAAGCAACTTGGAGCTCTTCATGATGTGAAGGGGAAGAGAGCTCCTCGGAGTCACCACCGACCAATTTAGAAGTGGATCCACCAAACATTTCCTTAAGCTTGATCCACATCTCATGAGACGATTTTCTCTTTATATATATCAAGAACCTACGAAAATCGGGTCTCAAGGAGAATAAAAGCTCATTAGATACTTGAGCTTCAAGATGTAAGTTTTCTCATCCTCTAAAGATAGATTTTGAGAATCCATCGGAGGAGAAAAACCAACATCTAGAAATTGCTCTATATGTGGACACAAGGTCCGAAGATTACAAAGCAAGCAATTTCGCCACAAAAGATAATTTGTGCCATTAAATACAATTGTGTCATTGTGCACTATACTAGCCGACATCTTTACTCTCAAGGCGGTGAAGCCTTAAACAAGGAGAGACCTTGCTCTGATACCAATTGAAAGATCGAGATGTCGCCTAGAGGGGGGGGGGGTGAATAGGCAATTACAAACTCTCGCGGATTTGTCTTGTAACAATGCGGAATAAAACTATCGTTTAGATTACAAGCACAAACCCTAAATATGCTAAGCTCAACTAAGTGTAACAATGGCAACTAGAGCTAAGCAAGATAGGCACAAGATATATGTAGCACAAGTGATAGCAAGATATATGTACTTCAAGCACGATGGCTATCACAAGGAAAGAGAGCTCGGGTATAGAAATAACCGAGGCACGCGGAGACGAGGATGTATTCCCGTGTTCCCTTGCTTTGCAACAAGGTACGTCACGTTTGGAGGAGTGGAGGTCCCACGAAGGATTCCCCGCGCCACGAAGGCTCACCCTATTCTCCGAACCACACCCACGAAGGATAATGGCCCTTTCCTTATGGTTAGCTTTTCCTCCGCCCCGGAGATGGCAAGCTCCACAACCACTTCACAAGCTCCACGAAGGAGAAGCCCGGGCCTCTTCACAATCTTCTTGAAGAGATCACCGGAGCACCAATCACCAAGCCAACTAGGAGGTCACCCTCCAAGAGTAACAAGCTCACGGTCTCTCACTCGAACAAATCGTGGTGGAGAGCTCAACACTATGCAATGATGCAAAGCAAGAACACCGGAGGTGTTCAAGTCCTTCACACTCAAATCCCACCAAAGCAACGAATGCTAGGATGAGATTGGAGAGGAAGAACAAGGGGGAAAGTCAACTAAAGACTCCAAGATCTAGATCCCAAGAGATTCCCTCACTTAGAGAAGAAATGGTTTGGTGGAAGTGTAGATCTAGATCTCCTCTCTCAAATCCTCAAATATGAGCAAGAATCATGGGGGGGAACAAGAGAGAGAGCAACTTCTTCAAATGCAACAATGGAGGTGAGAGAAATAGGAAGAAGGTGTTGCTCAAGGTGGAAGAAAGGCTATTTATAGTCTAGGGAGAAAAATAACCGTTGGGGAGAAAGAAGGGTGTAAAACGCATAAAATTCGGGCAGAAAAACGGGTCTAAAAGGTTGCCCAGCCGGTGGCCCAGTCGGCCGACCGGCCCAGTGCGCCGAGGAGGCCGGTGGCCGGTCCGGTCGGGCCGGCCTGCCAGCCGGCGGGGCACATGGGCCGCGTGGAGGCGCCAAGCCCAGGCGGGCGAGCCAGCCGCGTGGACCGCGCGTGGGCGGCGGTTAAGGCGAGCGGCGCGCGATCCGGAGAAGGCCCCGGTCGGGCCGGGTGAGAAGCCGGGCGGCCCGGTGGGGCGCCGGGCGCTGGGCCGGATGGGACGGTGGCCCGTTCACGGTCCGGTCGGACCGGAGGGCTGGCTGGGCTGGCCGGCGTCTGGGCCGGTTGGCCGGTCGGAGACCGGGGCTGTCCCGGGTGGGCCGGTGTGTGGCCCGGTCGACCGGTCGGAGACCGGGCAGCCGTCCCCCTTTTTCTTTTCTTTTTCTTTTTCTTCTTTTACCTTTTCTTTAATAACTATTGCTCCCGAACTCCGAATCGCATGAAACCAATTTTGTTGGAAAGATAACGACGAATAGAACCCCAACAAAAACTGGAAATATGAAGACTCCTCACATAATATTTTTAGATGATTTTAGAGAGGGAGTCTCCCACCGTCAAGAAACGGTAAAGACGTCCAAACTCGAAAACGCAATAGAAGATGCATGCGGATTCCGTTTTCGATGAACTTGGGCTTGTTGTAAAGCTAGCAACAAGCTCAAGAACCTCACACAGAGAAACACCAAGAAGCAATAAGGATATGCAAAGTATGCAAAGGGTTGAGCTCCCTAAGACGATGTGATCAAGTTACCCAACCGAAAGCCCCTCTTAATAGTGCGGCTATCTATCCTATAATCCGGTCTCCCAACATCCACCTTGAGACCGGTAAAAGGAAAACCTAGCAAGGCCATACCTTTGCCTTGCGCATCCCGCTTGATCTTGATGATAACTCTTCAAGCTTCACTCAAGCCGGAATGCCACACTTGACCAATGTTGCTTCGTGAAGACTCACAAATGCTCCCCCATACACTATGATGGGAAAGCCCCATTGATGCACATCTTCACATGTCCATTATCACCAAATGGACGGCAAGCTTCAAGCATGTGATCCACTCAAGATACTCATCTTGAACTTGTCCAACTCAACCTTGTATCTTCTCATACGATGTTCTTGATGCCAATACACAAGGTATACATTTATCTTCATGGCATCCATACTTGAATCCAACACATGGAGAGCAAGTAGTACCTATGGAATATTCCTTCATATAAACTCAATGAAAACATTAGTCCATAGGGGTTGTCATTAATTACCAAAACCACACATAGGGGCAATATACCCTTACAGTTCTCCGCCCGACCGTCGCCTGGCGCCCACGTGGATGAGCCTTTAGTCGCGGTTCGTAATCAACCGCGACTAGGGGGGAGGGGGGGGGGGGGGGGGGGGGCTTTACTCCCGCATGTTAAATACCGGTTGCACAACCGGTATTAATGGCTGTTGCCAACCGGGATTAAAGCCTCTTTTTCCACCAGTGTAGTTCAAAACATCAGTACATCACTAAATGAGGGCATGGGTCTCCAACGCAACACGTCACGTACTACTGGCGCTGGGGTATGGGATGGCATATTGGCATGTATCCAGCGCTTGCTTTTGTGCCTTGTCTCTTTCACGGTCCTCTGCTAGTTAGATGATTGTACAATTCATAAACGTATTATTACGTGACACAATGAATGAAGCAAGCAAGCAACCAGCGAATTACTATCTAGGAGCACATAATTAGGTCTAGTCTGATGCAGCAGTGACGGTCTCAACATGCATGCCCAAGCTCATCATGGAAGAGTTCACGCTAGCTGTGCCTGCGTGGAGGAGCATTGCCACGATGAGGCTGATCCAAGCATGACGGATCAAGTAGTGGCGACCTGTGCTTTCATGTGGTGAGTTTGGCACATGCCTACAGCCCACACATAAGCATCTGGACATGTTTGTAGAACGAGAGAGGTTTGACGTAATATTTGGATGTTGTACTGAGCCACTCGGGCGAGTATATATAGGGGTACAAATCTTGGAAGTCAAGAAGTCTATCATAGAGATAAGGTAGGAGATGATTACAAATCATATACTACCAAATACACATATACCAAATATATCTTTAACACTTCCCCGCAGTCGTAGTGGTAGTAGCATCACGGACAGTCAGACTGAAGATAAGCCGTATGTAGGAACCAACGGGCCGACACTTCCCCGCAGTCGTAGCGGGAGCGTCGTGGACGATATTGCGTCGCAGATGCTTGGACTGTAGAAGAGCCGAGGTGCTCATGCGAGGTGATAGCCCTTTGTTCCGATGTCGAGGGGCCAAGAGCGATGGATGGGGCAGCCTTGGTCGAGGGAGCCGCGTGAGGGGTCGTCGTGGTCGATGTCGTGCCCAGGTGCCGGTGTCGATGTAGCCGCAGGTGAGGTGGTGTGCGAGGAGAGTGACAGAGACGCGCCGAGGCAGTCGTGGAGATGGTCGATGCCGAAGTCGATGCAGTCTGAGCCGTCGAGGATGAAGTGCAACCATAGTTATGCCAGAACCAGGCGCACGTCGAGGACGAAGGCAATACTCTGGGTTTGCCAGAACCGAGTACGCATAGAAGAACTCGTCGGTGACGCGGTCGAGGCAGTCGTAGAGGCGATGCCGATGAAGACGTCGTCCAAGCCGATGAAGATGAGGCGCCGGTCGGAGCTTACCAGGCCCGGGAATGCGTCGGGGACGAAGGCACGTGCCGGTGTTACCGGTACCGGTCGTGCGGGGGCAGGGAACAGTACAAAGTGCGCGCCATGTCGGAGTAGACTAGCAGAGGAGGTCTCGACGACATGTGTCGGAGTAGAGGAGCAAGTGGCATAGTCGGGGAAGAGGCGAGGACGTGGCGGAAAAGCTGTAGTGTACGAAGACGTAGAAGGCAGCTAACCCAGCGGTGACCTGGGGTGGTCATGCTAGACGCCTAGACGGGCATTGCGGTGGTCGGTGAGCCCGACGCGACTTGGAGTGGTTGCTGAGCCCAGTGGCGACCTGGGGTGGAGGCGCGGCGGCGGTACACGAAGTAGGCAAGGAAGAACCCGATGGCATGACGAAGACCATGCGCGGAGGGAGGCGACCTGCGCTGAAGGGGCGGCGCTATGGTGGCCTCGGACATCGGTGCGCGGGGGACGGCGAAGGTGACCGCGTGCGGTGATGCCACTACCCGAGGAGGCGGCGTAGCTGTAGAGCGCGAGTCGGTGCAGCGGCGGGATGCCACCAGCGACGTACACGCCTCGGAAGGCGCATCGTTGGCCAGCAGCGTGGACCAAAGGTGGCAGCGCTGCGGCCCAAAGGGGCGCCGCAGCGACAGCCCGATGCTCAATCGGTGGTAGGCGCGTGCTCGGGGACGTGCTTGGCGGAGACGTGCGCGGGATCGGTTGATCAGACCGACGGCAGCGCTACACGTGGCATGGTGTGGATGACGTGCCGCAAATCAAAGTCGTTGGCGACGTTGTTGGTGATGTCCCGGGCGATGACAGCGAAGACGAACCAGCGATGGAGACCACGCGGGCGAGACAGCCTATTGCATCACACGTAGGCGTCCCGTGTGTGACGCATGCGGCCGCGCCGCGCGGTTGATGAAGATGGCCGGTGAAGTCGACACCGAGGTTGGAGTAGAGGCGGTGATGACGGCGGCTCAATCCGATCGATGATCGACAAACCAAAAATAAATAAAACGCTGGTCGAGTGATTGACGGAGCAAAAAAAACCAATCTACAGATTGGAAAAAAACACTCGAGGGCAGGGATCAACAGATCGGCGGACGAACCCTCATACGAGTTGCGCGGCCCCCGGAGTAGGCCATGGAGAGACCTCCCCGGGGGCGGCGTGGCGCGGAATCTGTGCGGCGGCTAGGTCAGGAACTTGCGGCTGATACCATGTACAACGATAGAGAGAGATTTGACGTAATGTGTTGGATGTTGTATTGAGCCTCTCGGGCGAGTATATATAGGGGTACAAGTCTTGCGAGCCAAGAAGTCTATCCTAAAGATAAGGTAAAAGATGATTACAAATCATATACTATCAAATACACATATACCAAATATATCTCTAATAATGTTGGCACCCGGGGGTGAAGCCGTCTCTCAACCTGTTTAGATGCAGATGCTCGAGAGTCGAGAGAAACCATGATGTTAGAGAAGATAGCACCGTGAGTGAATTGGTCGAGGACTTCGTGAATTGATTTTAACGATTTTTGTCGCCTTCTTTGAAATTTCTTACCAATGAGTTCACGACGGACTTCATCATTCATTAAAAATCACACAAGTGTTTGTGGGTCAGTACCAAAAATGTCAACCACTTTTTTGTTTGTTAGGTTTCTGACTAGAAACTGTGGCTTGTAGGTTGGAGAATCCCGTAGATGGAAAAGGAGAGAATTGTAAGTGAACAGGCGAAGGAGATTCAATTTTTCCACTTCAGGAAGCTGCTTCCCAAAAATGTTCAGAGACGACTTTCATTAATTGAAAAGTACTCATGGGTACCTGTAACATACGCGTCGTGTGTGAGCAACGAGGAATCTCCTATATGAAACCCCGACTCAACATGACAACACATAAGCCAAAGATATTTAAAAGACCCTATGCATCAATGTTGAACTATGTCAGTTCACCAACTGGTTGCCACCCAAGTGTCTGATAGTAGTAATTTTTTGATAAAGAGCATATATTAATCTTGCAGTAATACCAATTACATCCAGACTAATAACATCATGGTCTAATAGCATAAAGGATGCACACAGCCAAAAAAAGGAGAGAAGAATTATGAAAAAGAAAAATCCCGCTACAGTGATCAATTCTTGACACATCAGACACCACCAAAACAACACCAGAAGATCAAGTTCTCCATAAGCGACCCCTCCAAAAACAAAACAATGCACAAACGCTATCGTTGCCCGATCATAGATCTTAAGTTTTCACCCCGAATAAAGTCCTCACTCTTAAAACAATGCCTTCATCAAGAACATTGCCAGACACAACCAATTAAGGCCAGACCTTGGATTTTCACCCTGAAAAGATAAGACTCTGAACTTATCATGTGCAGCCGCCCCCACATACATGTCGCTGTATCACGAGGCACCAAGCCAATTCCGCATCACGACGAAGATCCGACCACCATTGATATTTCACCGATCTCAGCTTTTATGACCTTCTCCGCCAGCACCATGGAAAGAAAACGAGCTCCATGATATTAACAACCAGAAGAGCTTTGAAGCGCTCCTTCTGAAACTAAATAGTCAGATAGAATACATGGGTGCGCACGATCGAAACTACCCAATCCAGCAATCTTCAGGCATTATTCGCACAATGAATTTTGCCAACAGGACCTTGCGGAACATGACAATTCAGCCAGACCGATGGGAAAAGCTTCCGATAGATCTTCACTTGGCGCTAGAAAAATCCAAGGATCGCCATCATTATTCGCAAGACTAGCATCCCCTGGCCGCCGGTCAGCTACCAACCAGATCGGAAAACACTAGGGCCACTCCTGCCTAGGTCACCCGGTCGAGATCTTGGCCAAGACCTAGAATAGATCGAGGCAGTCTAGGGCACCGCGCGGACGGGTGCCCGGCGGCGCACTGCCCCCCTCCTCGTCGGCATTCTAGTGGAGGTGCTCAGACCCCGGCCAAGATCAGCCGCGCTGCCCATGGCCCTCCTCCGAAGCCCACAAACCCCCATGAGCCGCGGCCGAGAACCACCTCCCCTGCCCACTGCCGATTCGGCAGGAAGGGCGCCACCATCACCGCCAGCGGCGGCGGCAACAACGGCTAGGGGCGCTGCGAGGGAGGAGGCTTTAGGGTTTGGGCAGGAGGGGGCCTCCGGAGCTGCCCGGGAGGGAGGCGACTCGGGAGGGGAGGGAATCTGATTGTGGTAATGGCGCCTCACGAGAACTCCAGAGGCTGGAGAAGTTGTACGTGTGACTGCGTGAGTGAATAGGTTTATAGCGCAGTGGAGTTATTTTAGCAGTTTTGTCGCCTTCCCTAATTTTGGGTATTGCATGTCGGATAGGTTACAACCTTCTTCGTTAAAACCAATCCAGAAAATTCAAATGGTTACAATTATTTTACTTGATCGTGAATCACATGTTAACTAGAAAAACGTTGCTACCACTACATTTGGATTGTTTAAGGGACTTAAATTACTACAATAAAGAATGTAAAATCAGGACCCACAAAATCACGACATCGGTTTCTTCAGAATTATCCAACTCCAAATGCATGCCGACCACTAACCTGAATCAACGGTCAAGATTTGAAGCACAACCTGTCAACTAATAGTGTCGGTATACATATCGAAACAAAAGCAATGCAACTAGCTATACAATAGAGGAAATAATGGAGGACAAGAACTAGATGAAGGGCAAAGAAGTGAAAGCAAGGAAAACGGTGACCTCGGCAATGCTAGATATACCGGCTGCCAGGTGATGCCACGTCGGATTGACTGGCCTGTCCCATTCCTCCTGCATGTATTCGGTTTGTCGCTTTGTCCTGGTGGATCATCGATCGACGGCCCACCAACAGTTATACGAAGGGAGGTAAGAGCAATTTCAATAGTGTAGCCAATTGCTGGCTGTAAGTCAAGTGTCATATCATCTATAGCCAACTTAAAGCTAACACATACAATATATAAATGTAGTAGTTTATCAATGTATGACCCACCTTTCACTCTCACAAAGTGCCTAGGAGCACGTGCTAGAGCTAGCTCTTGCATAAGAGTCCACTCTCCTTCTCTCTCCTCTCTCTCCTCCAACTAAGCAATAATATATTATTTTAATCCTTATAGTCAGCTGACTAGGACTTATTGTACTTGCTCTAATCAGGTGTGTAGCTCATGTTGGATCGAAGTGGCGGATGCTGACTAGGCTGACTAAGACGGAACACCAAAATAATGAAAACCCATCAAGGGATTCAGATTCTTAAGTCAATGATCGCACATGATCGTCTATCAGCTGTTTTCTTTTGAAAAAAGAGCGTTGCTAGCTACATCATCTGGACTCATACAAGGGGCTTATATTAGGATGGAGATTTCTTACACTCGAGCACCAGTGATCCTGCCATGTGGCATTCTATGGGCCATTCGTTTTGGTGTGGATACATGTGCCAGAGTGAGTTTCATTGAATACATAGTGCTGAAAATGAGAAATACTAGAGGGTTCCTGTAGCAGTTGGGTGAGACATAGATTGGTAGTAGATGGGTCACACGAGCTCTTCAGCTCTTCAGGTGTCAACCTCGTTGTGGACAGTTATCTCTATGTGCACTACACCTCCACTTTTCATTTGCAAATTTTAATTCACAGACCGAAGCATATAAATTATGTCAAGATTAAAACACTAATTTTATAGGTCAAGCAAATAATTATCCGTAATTTGTATAGAGTAAATTTGATAGAAATAAACTAAACTGCAGTTTCATGAACCAATTCCACAAAGAAAATGCAAATGATACTCCTTGAAATTTCACTGCAGATTGTTCTAAGAAATTGCACGGTAAATGTGAAATTTTAAATTTGAATTAACCCCCACGATTTTCATTTTGAAACAACCATGTGCGTCAGCGAATACTACTCCAACATTCGCATGATACAACAAAATTCAATAAAAATAAGGGGCACGGAAATGGAGAGCACACCGTTCATCATAAATACAAATTCGTATTATTTACCAATTTGAGCTCGTAAGGAAAAAAGAAAATAAACTGCTTCATACAATAACAATATTCTCTATAAAATTTATCCGAATTTATTATTATTTGCGTAGCCTAAAATATGAAGTAGCTTGTATTGAGATTTTACGCCACTGTAGTATACATCATTAGCTATCTCTAGAATCTTATTTTGGATTTTTTGAAACTTCAAAGTACGAATTGTGAGTGCTTGCAAATAAAGACCAACGTTCAACTTGACCTCTCTTTTGAGTTTCCTTATACGTGACGCAAAATTAAATATTACGAGACTATGGAACTACATGTTAAGATGAATCACTGATAGAATTTAATATCATAAAAATATTTCTATTTTTCCTAAAAGTTTAGTTAAATGTAATATAGTTTAGTTAATATAATTAAACGTAAGGCAAAGCTCAAAGCTAGGACGCACACTTATGTGTGTGGATGGAGAGAAATTAAAATTCCCACTGATTAGAAAAGATACGATTAATAGTGCATTTAATTAAATAAAACATGATTGGAGGTGATTTTGCATAACAAACACTGTTTATATTGTGCACCGGACTACGACACAACCTTGAGCTGGGAAATAGTCTAGGACTGACCGAATGTTAAGACTCAAGACATTGATGTGATGTGCAATGCTGCGCTTGGCAGCATGCTGCTGCTCCACTCGCACAGCTACACCAAAGCTGTCGTCGCATTAAATGGACACTTAAAAAAATACTTCTCGCTTAGAGCTATACGTGGAGATATACACTACATAAACTGTTTGTCTACCGTCAGAATGCAAGCAGTTGGAAAACTGATACAGGAAATGGACGCTGCACAAAACTCCACGTGGCCGAGAGCATTGGTGCCCATGTACCAAAACCACTTTTCCCTTATATTAGTACAACAATGGATAGGACGTGTGGAGCCCATTAGTTGCTTCCCGATCATCCATCCCCTGATGCATGACGACCAACAGCCGCAACCAAACTGTCGAAGATTCAATCCACAATTAAATAGTCCAATAATACTGATAGATCCAAACAAAATAATGCAGCTACAGTAGAATAGAAGGAGCACTGCCAGTAGATGGAAGTAAGGGCATCTCCAACCGCGCGACCCAAACCGCGCCCGCACGTCCGTTTGGGTCGAGCTGGACAAAAACGCGGCCCAACGCGGGGACGCACCGCAAAAGCGGACGGCCGCGGCGTTCGGAACGACGCAAACCCGGCCCAAATCTGGGCCGGGTTTGCGTGGCCGCGGATGGCACGCGGCGTCCTCGCGTGTCCGCCTCGTCCGCGTGACTGGCCCACCTATCGGTGCCCCAGTCCTATTAAATGTGGACTGGGGAAGGGGACTGTCCCTATCCAGTCCCCACTCTCTCCACTCTGGCCGCACGCGCGAGCTCGAAGCTTCCGCGCCGCCATGGCCCCGAAGCGCGAGTTCCAGCCGTCCGCCAACGACCACGAGGCCGGCAGCAGCCGGCCGCGCGCGCGCCGTTCGCCATGGGCCTGTCGGCGACGCCAGCGCGACCGGGATCTACGTCACCGTAGCGGTGGCGCGATGTTGCAGGGACGCCGGCGTCCCAATGCCGTGGGGACGTGCACCTCCCCCACGGCCGGCAATCGAGCCCAGATCGGGTTCCGGTGCCGCCCATCCCGACGTCCGGCCGCGCCGCGTCGCGGAGATCCGGAGGCGCCGCGCGCAGCCTGCCGGCGGACCTCCGCAGGACCCCGCTACGGCGACGCAAGTCCCAATCGGGACTTGTGGTTCGAGGTGGAGCACGATGCGCGCCGGCACACGTGCTTCACCTCCGCGACGGCGCGCGGCCTCGCGCGCAGCCCACGCACACCCGCTAGGCGGGCTGGCCGCCGCCCCGGCGGCCTCTACATCGGCGAGCAGCCCCTGTGCCCCGCACCAGCCCCTGTGCCCAGGCGGCGGAGGAGGACGACCCGAGGCTGCAGGCGGCGACGCCGCGGCCTCCCGCGAGCAGAGCGATCTCGACGAGCTGGCCAAATGGCCGCACCTCGCCGAGACGCCTGCGCGCCTCCGCGCTGGAGGAGGCGGCCAGAAGGCCCAGGAGGACGGCCAGGCGGAGGCGTGGGCCTTCCTCGAGCCGGCGTGCCGTCGGGAGGAGGCAACGCGTCGGGGGCGGCGCTCCAGGAGGAAGAGCGCCGGGCCGCGCGCTCGCGGAGGAGGAGCGCTCGGCCACGCTCCGGCCATGTGCGGAGCCGCAGCCGCAGCGGAGGAGCAGCTCCGCGGTGAGTCCGCGCGGAGGGCACGGCTGCGCAGGCCGGCGAGCCCGCCGAACCCGGACTCCGCCCGGGAAAGGGCGCGGTGGTCGCCCGGCCGGAGTCCCGGTGCCCTCCGGCGTTTCGAGCCGGAACAGCGCGTCGCCGCCGGGGGGCGTCGTCGTCATCGACGCCGACGACGACGAGTACTACTGGGGGTAGTACTGCCGGCGGCCACCGCGTGCTCGCAAACCCTGGCTAGGGTTTTTATTTAGTTTAAAGCCATATATGGCTTTCTTTTGTGTAAAATTTGCCCAAAATAGGGCTAAGTTTAATGACCAACTAGTTTAAATTTATGTTTTGTTGTTTTCCTTTTTTATTTTCATTTTTGTTTTATTTTATTACAAATGCGCTGCGTCAGCGCGTTGGGCGCAGCGCGCGACCCAAACGGACACGCGGACGCGGGCCGCTGTCCGGGTGTCCGCTTGGCCACCCAAACGGCCTAAAACGGACGGCCCAGCGCGTCCGTTTGGGTCAGCCGGTTGGAGATGCCCTAAGAGGAGAGGAGAGAAAGCAACACAATCAATCAGCAAGCTCAGCACATATCAGATTGGTCATCGTCCCCTTCCTCCAACTGGTAAGTTTGTTTGTCCCTTTCATTCGGTCAATGGTCGGTGACCCACAAACAGTGTGTGTGTGTAGGGTAATTTATTAACGGTAATCTGGCCACGTGGGTGGCTCATGGGGCTGCGAAGTGGTAGAAGCTGGCAAGAGGCAAGGTCGTGCATGGATGCATGTCTCTAGTCCCATGAGGTGGATTAACAATTGGCACATGCTGACTCGGCGTACCGGTGGTGTATACCTGTATATTATTGTGTCATGCTCATGCACAAACATGTACGTATATTACATCTTTACTATTAAATTCGGATCGGTGGTGGTCGTACGTTAGAAAACCAGCTTTGGTACGTAAAAAAGACCAGCGATGCGTGGAAAAAAACCCCTCCGTCGCCCGTCGGAGAAAGAGCCTTGCCGGTCGCGCCTCGCTGCGGCGCTCGTTCCCAGCCGCCCCCCGTCTGTCGACACGACTGCATCTCACATCTGCGGCGTACACTGACTCTGGCTTGGAGGCTGGAACGCTGCCAATGTCGATCTATTCGAGGGATGCAACCAGGGCTTCATGTGGAGACGAAGGAGGTTGGGAGCAGATGCCATGGACGTGGGCTCGCGAGGTTCAGCCATTTCATGCGAGGAGCCGAGGAGTTACGGGACTGGGGACGGGGATCAAAATTCCCCATCGGGAATTCCTAACCGCACGGGATATTGCCTTATCTCTTTGACGTTTGCATCAAGATCCTTGACCAATTCACATAATAGGGTGACCGTGACCCTGGTTTATTGCAACTGGCGTTTACACATGCACTAATCTGACAGTGGACGTTCGTGTAGCACTTTGAATTTGACGTAAAATTCCCATGTTCTTTGAACATTAAAGTTGCATCTTCGATCAACATGAATCATGTGTTGTTTAAATTCATCAATATTTGCTTAGCAAGGTAACAACGTTCATGAAAGATCTGTTGTTTAGTATCTACATATCGTCGGACTATTTAAGCCGTCATGTGTTATGAACATCGTGGAAGGTGAAAATGTTCGACCTGTGCCTATGATCTTAGGTACTCCTACCATGTGTTATGAACATCATGGAGTAAATGTACCTTGAAATAATAACCAGCCAAATAAATTGTCTCTTCATGGTTGTATCTATAGTTAATAATTTTAGGAACATGTATGCATGAGATTGAGCTAGCAATGTATTTTACCGATATCAGAGGAACAAAAGGGAAGATGGCAACATAGGGCCGGCTCGAGGCAGAGAAGGCGGTTAGGGAAGGTGACGTCGACACTAGGCATCGACTCGACCGGGACAAACGCTTCCATCAAGAGGGGAGCCGGACAAAGCAACAAAGCGGTTAGGGTGGAGGAGCCCGGGGACGGAATAAGACATGGGCCTATGGGTAGACATAAGAAGGCGCGGGTGGATAACTGGGAGGATCAGAGGAGGTGAGTTAGGCGAGGGGAGGCGAAGCTCGACGGCAAGACCTCGCGCATGTGGTTCAACATGTGAACTACCCGTAGCAACGCACGGGTATTATGCTAGTAAAGGAGCTAAGGTTTCGGCTAAAATTTTCGTCTAACTTTTTTTTGGACCGTTTTGCCCTCCCACAGAATCACATATAACACTGTTTGCCACCGTACCGGTTATTTTCTTATTTTTTTTCCCCTCCCGCACGCGAACCAGAGTTCTACAGAACTTGATTTCCTACCGAGTCGATCTATAGATTTCTTCTCCCGTCCAGTTTCAAAAAAAAAAAAAGATTTCTTCTCCCATCCCGCACCCTAACAAGAGTTTGTACCGAATCCAATTCTTACAGATTCAATCCCGATTTCTTGCCTCCTCCTCACGAAAATTCGTCCATATATAGCCCTTCTCCTGTGCACGCGATTTAATAGATATCAGAGATTTTTCCACCAAATCGATTGCCTAAATTCGTCGGGATTCTCTCGCCATTGAAGCTGGAAATCGAGCTTACCTCGAGATTACTGATGGGTTTGGCCGGACCACAACGCCTCAAATCGATCAGCGCCACCATCTAAAACGACGCCATGACCTCACAAACACGGCTCTGACCACCGCCTCCTACGGAGCACTGATCTCCGGCCACGCCCGGCTGTGGTCCTCCGTATTCTCTGCCGAGGTGCACGTCCGATGTATGCATCTCCGGATCAGCTACTCCTCTCTGTTCTGGTGATGGCCATGGCGGCCAGCCTGGGAGCTTCAGCGGGAGGTCGGGCCCTCTAATCTGCAGAGTGGAGTCCGATTCTGGTGCTCTTCCGTCCGATGGTGTTGTCCTCTCAAGATCAAGTCGCTGGGTTGACCTCCAACTGCCTCCTCGAGATGGAGGCGTAGACCACGTCCGGACAAGCAACGCCCACGGCCTATTCTTCTGGCGGCGGTTTTCACATCTCTCCTTCAGCTGCGACATTGTTCTCGTCAGACATGGATGGTCAACCCAATGGCATGGTGATGCTCAAGAAATACAAGCCTACTGATGCAATGCAGGTCAGCTGGTGAGTCTGAACTTGCAGACGAGTTTGCCCCAGCAAAGCAAGCGAAAAGACTAATGCTGGTGAGTATGGTCCTTGGATTGTGCAAGCAGGCAAGGTCATCGGAGGAGGTGATGACGTGCAAGGAGACGATATCCGGCAGCCGGCGCACACATCTGTGCCGGACTCGTGCGCCATGGTCGAGGCTGGGTGGAGGAGCATGGGATGACTGCTTGGTTGTGGAGGATGTGTACGGAGCAGGGGGCGGCAGATTCAGGCTGCAGAGATATTGTCCAAGGAGAGAATCTGTGCACCCAAAGGATGGCGCTGTGCTTAAATATGGTGACATGGGCTTATGAGATGCATTTCTATTGAAGCACTGCTGTTGTGGAGGACAGTTTTATCTTGATACAACAAAAGATAAATCATCTCGGAGTACATATCAGAATGAGTTCATAAGATTTCTACGGTTATTCTCATAGCTTCTCCGAGGATTATCTGAGAAACAAGAAGAAGTGGCAGGAGCATTTAGAAGAAACAACTGTACCTAGGAGACCGACCATCATGTTCAGCCTACATGCAAGGGAGACTATCTAAGCTGGAAGATGGCCTGTATGTGCGAGTTTGTGACAGTATGGAGAGTTGTGGCAAAGTGAATTGACCAGCTGATTTTCACAGGAATTTTCTGAAATTTTGGCCTAAGCAAAATTCTATTCTTGTACAAGATATGCACTGCGGATTTTAAAGAGAGAGATTATGCATCAGTCATGAATCCTACCAGCCTGCACCAAATATGATTTAAATTTGCAAGCACTTGGGATATCACAGGGTGTTACTGTTCGATAATTATAGCATGTGTTCATATGCATAGGATAAATACGATGCATCTTTATAATTTATGATGTCTGCATATATAAACATGGTATTATATAGTATGGTTGTGACTTTGTTTTGGCCTTACAGGTAGAGAGCAAAATATCTATACTGAAAACACTCATGAGATTCAGAATTTGCACTCCAACTGTCATAGCTATAGCACTCCATTATGTTTTGGGCTAAAAACTAGATAGATTACAACTTTATTCCAGTTACTGTGTATCTGAATACCCATCTAATTGTTGGAATTCCTCACATACTATACTGTTGAAGACGTGAAGTAATGACATTGCCATTCATATTATAGGAAACACAATAGACGATTCTGATAAGCAATATGAGTTTTGTATTAAGGTGAACATGTAGCATTTGGTGATAAAACTGTGCTACATAAAACCAAGATAATTGCAATTTCTTGCACATGTTGACATGGAATGGTACTGAAAAAAGATAGCTGCAATTTCTTGCACATGATGATGTATTGATGGAAATATATAGAAAAAAGAGTGGCTCCGTGGAGGAGATGGAAACAGATGTGTATTGATCTCACACATTTTGAGCAACATGGTCATGTCTCTGTATCAATTTTAGTTGTAAATCAATTTTGTTTGTCTATGCATACTAAATGGGTAGGTGCGATCAAATTATTTATGTACTGACCATAATAAGTGTTCGATTTATAAAGAAAACCGTGTGCAGAAAGATAGACAAGTTCACGTGTTAAAAAATTTAATATACTATTGGTGCAAAAGTCTATAATTTTTATAGAGTGTCAGCACTGTTCATGTTGTGTCTTACCAACAAAAAATTATGTACTCTACATATTTCTTCAAGCTGCAGTTTTTATTTTATTTTCATCTAAATAATATGTCATGCCAATGAAGTCATAAATTAAATTAAATTTTAATTTGTCAAGAGATAACAAGAGGAAACAATATAATATAATGCAATATTTTCTTATAGTAAATGTAGCCGCGCAATTGCGCGTGTCGCCCAGCTAGTATATATAATATGAGGATGATTGACCAATTATGGAGTAGATAATAGGAGATGGGTTGCGTTGGAGATTGCATGTATAGATTAGGGGTGTACAGAGGAAGTAGACAGCCCATATACAGTCGAGGTGGATGCATGTGCTAGCCACATCACCTGAGTGTGCTGCATCGATCGGACGTGCATGGATCGATGCTTCTGAAACTTGGATGCTAGTGAGCACGGTGCATGCATGCTGGCTAATAATCTGGTCCAGAATGGATCCTGCAAAGCACTGTTAGGTTGTACCGCCTCCATTCCAAATTAACCATCACAGTTTTTTGGTTAGATTTAGTCTAGGTATGACATGTTTAGATGTGTAGGCTCGCTTATTTTGAAGAAAAAACCAGTAACACTTAATTCGAAACGGATGAAGTATATGTTTTTTTTTATCAGGGGTCCGTCTCGAAGGACCGAGAAGCTCTATTGATTATAAGCGGTGGATTTACTGCTTACTACAACACAGACAACAAGAAAATCAGAAATTACAACGAAGTCCTCACATTTTATACTAGGGACCCTCGATCTAAAACTGAGAATTTAATCGGGTCCAGCTCCATCTCCACCGCACCACCGCATCACATCACAGCCAAGAACATCATCGCCAGGGGTGCTGCCACTTGGAACGGAGCTGCGGGAGCCTGCTGTGATGGAGCAAACACTAGTAGAAAAAGAGGCTTCCATACGCCCCCTTTAGTCCCCAAAATATTCGAACCGCGACTAAAGGGGTCTTTAGTCGCGGTTCGGGAGGCGACCCGCGACTGAAGGTCTAGGCCCAACAGGCTCGGTCGACAGCTGGTGGACGGGAGGGGCTTTAGTCCCGGTTGGCCAGGCCAATCGCGACTAAAGGTCCTCAAGCCTGGCCCGAAGGCCTTTAGTCGCGGTTGGCCAGGCCAACCGGGACTAAAGGCCCATCCCTATAAATGCAGTTCAACACACTACACTTAGGCATTTGGTGCCACTTCCATTCACAAGGGGGTGGTGGATTTGCCTTTGGATCCTCTTATGCACACAAGGTGTTCGATGAAATGCCCGAGAGCATGAAACAAACATGATATGAAGTGTCCGAGCCACACTTGAGCTTTCTCATTTATTTTTCCTCCTCGATCGCGGTTAGCAATTTGAACCTTTCATGTGTCATTGATAAAATATGCATGTGTGTAGTTCATTGTTTAATTTCTATTATTTCTAGCTAGTTAGTTTAACAAATGCACGATGGTTAATTATATACTTTATATAATAATAATGCAGATGAATCGGCAATGGATGTACGGTAACCGACTCTCCGACGAGTTCATTACGAGTTTGAAAGATTTCCTCGTATTGGCTAATGCGAACAAGCAGAGGGTTTTTGTTATCTGTCCATGTGCTGCCTGTAAGAATCAGAAGGGTTACTCTTCCTCAAGAGACGTTCACGTGCACCTGCTTCGGCACAGTTTCATACCATGCTATAATTGTTGGACCAAGCATGGAGAAAGAGGGGTTAGAATGGAAGAATATGAATAAGGGGATGATATCGATGACAACTATCCTGATCATTTCGGTGATACTTTCATGGAGGATGTTGAAGGTGGGGAAGGTGAAGGGGAAGGTGAAGAAGAGGCACGTGATGAGCCCGTTGATGATCTTGGTCGGACCATTGCTGATGCACGGAGACGCTGTGAAACTGACAAGAAGAGGGAGAATTTGGATCGCATGTTAGAGGATCAGAAAAAGTCGTTGTACACAGGATGCGATAATGGTCTGGATTTACTGAAATGGAAGGCACAGGAAGGTGTAGCTGACTCAGGATTTGAAAATTTGCTGAAAATGTTGAAGAATATGTTTTCCAAAGAATAACGAGTTGCCCACCAGTACGTACGAAGCAAAGAAGGTTGTCTTCCCTCTAGTTTTAGAGGTTCAGAAGATACATGCATGCATTAACGACTGCATCCTCTACCGCGGTGAATACGAGAATTTGAATGAATGCCCGGTATGCACTGCATTGCGTTATAAGATCAGAGGCTATGACCCTGGTGACGATGTTGTTGAGGGACAGAAACCCAGGAAGAGGGTTCCTGCCAAGGTGATGTGGTATGCTGCTATAATACCACGGTTGAAACGTCTGTTCAGGAACAAAGAGCATGCCAAGTTGTTGTGATGGCACAAAGAGGACCGTAAGTCGGGCGGGGAGTTGAGACACCCCGCTGATGAAACACAATGGAGAAAGATCGACAGAGGGTTCAAAGATTTTGCAGTTTACGCAAGGAACATAAGATTTGGTCTACGTACAGATGGCATGAATCCTTTTAGCGAGAAGAGCTCCAGCCATAGCACCTGGCCTGTGACTCTATGCATCTACAACCTTCCTCCTTGGTTGTGCATGAAGCGGAAGTTCATTATGATGCCAGTGCTCATCCAAGATCCGAAGCAACCCGGCAACAATATCGACGTGTACCTAAGGCCATTAGTTGATGAACTTTTACAGTTGTGGGGCAGACCTGTGTATGTGTGTGGGATGAGCACAAAGGAAGATGAATTTGACCTACGAGCGTTGCTTTTTGTAACCATCAAAAATTGGCCTGCTCTTAGTAACCTTTCAGGACAGTCAAATAAGGGATACAATGCATGCACACACTGCTTACATGAGACTGAAAGTATATATTTGGGTAATTGTAAGAAGAACGTGTACCTGGGGCATCATCGATTTCTTCCCCGAAATCATAACGTAAGAAAGAAAGGAAAGCATTACAACGGCAAGGCAGATCACCGGCCGAAGCCTGCAGAACGTACTGGTGCTGAGATATTTGATATGGTCAAGGATTTGAAAGTCATCTTTGGAAAGGGTCCTGGCGGACAATCAGTTCTGCAGGGAGTTGACGGGCACGCACCCATGTGGAAGAAAAAATCTATATTTTGAGAGCTAGAATATTGGAAAGTCCTAGATGTCCGCTCTGCAATCGACGTGATGCATGTTACGAAGAATATTTGCGTGAACCTGCTAAGCTTCTTGGGCGTGTATGAGAACACAAATGATACAAAGGAAGCACAGCAGGACCAGCAACGTTTGAAAGACCCAGATGACCGGCATCCAGAATGGTTTCAAGGTCGTGCCAGCTACGCTCTTACCAAAGAAGAGAAGATCGTCTTTTTTGAATGCCTGAGCAGTATGAAGGTCCCGTCTAGCTTCTCGTCGAATATAAAGGGAATAATAAATATGGCGGACAAAAAGTTCCAAAACATGAAGTCTCACGACTGCCACGTGATTATGACGCAATTGCTTCCGATTGCTTTGAGGGGGCTCCTACCGAAAAATGTTCGAGTAGCCATTGTGAAGCTATGTGCATTCCTCAATGCAATCTCTTAGAAGGTAATCAATTCAGAAGATCTACCACGGTTACAGAATGATGTGGTCCAATGTCTTGTCATTTTCGAGTTGGTCTTCCCACCATCCTTCTTCAATATTATGACGCACCTCCTGGTTCACCTAGTCGAAGAGATTTCCATTCTCGGTCCTGTATTTCTACACAATATGTTCCCCTTTGAGAGGTTCATGGGAGTATTAAAGAAATATGTTCGTAACCGTGCTAGGCCAGAAGGAAGCATCGCCAAGGGCTATGGAAATGAGGAGGTAATTGAGTTTTGTGTTGACTTTGCTCCTGACCTTAAGCCGATTGGTATTCCTCAATCGCGGCACGAGGGGAGACTAAGTGGAAAAGGCACGATCGGAAGGAAATCAACGATATGTTTGGACGGCCATTCTATGACTGAAGCACACCACACAGTTCTGCAAAATTCCAGCTGGGTGGCTCCGTACTTCGAGTAACACAAGAATATTTTACGCTCGGACAACCCGGGGAAGCCTGAATCCTGGATTAGAAAGGCCCACATGGAGACTTTCGGTGGTTGGTTGCGAAAACATTTAATGAATGATAATGATGTTGGAGATCAGCTGTACATGTTGGCCAAGACACCACCTTCGACTATAATGACTTTCCAAGGGTACGAGATAAATGAGAATACATTTTACATGATCACCCAAGATAAAAAGAGCACCAACCAAAGCAGTGGTGTCCGTTTGATGCAGCAACCGAGAATGGGCAAAACGTCACATATTATGGTTACATAGAGGAGATATGGGAACTTGACTACGGACCCTCCTTTAAGGTCCCTTTGTTCGGTGCAAATGGTTCAAGCTAACAGGAGGTGGGGTAAAGGTGGACGAGCAATAGGGAATGACAATGGTGGATTTCAACAATCTGGTTACCTTGGCGAACCATTCGTCCTAGCCAAAGATGTCGCTCAGGTTTTCTATGTGAAGGACATGAGTAGCAACCTGAGGAAAAGGAAAGATAAGAAAACAAGTACATCATGCGATGACCCAAAGCGCCACATAGTTCTTTCAGGGAAAAGAAACATCGTGGGAGTGGAGGACAAGACAGACATGTCAAAAGATTATAATATGTTTGGGGAAATTCCGCCCTTCAAAGTGAACACTGATCCAAGCATTCGGTTAAATGATGAGGATGCTCCATGGATACGGCACAATCGTAAGCAAGCAGGGACGCAAGGGAAGAAATGATGTGTAATTATTTATTGTACCAAACTTTGTTGAATGAATCATGTGAATTATATTATCTGTGATGTGTTTGGTGTCCATTTTCGAATGATTCTATTGATTCGAGATACCACTGATGATACATGAAATTTGAACTACAACCAATGATGTGAAGGACATGCCTAGGCCTAGGAGTACATCTTGGAATGTTGGAGTGATTTAGTCATACTCCTGCCTAGGCGTATAATATGCATACTCGTAGTCTTCATAGTCGCCACCGTTGTACTGGTACTCGTCGCCTTCTAAGTTGCCACCGTCGTCGTCGCTGTCGTCGGGCGGCGCTCGTGGCTCAAACTAAGGGTAGCGCAGGAAAGGGATATCGCTGGTTGTGATGTAGTTTATGACGCTCTGTAGAGTCCGGCCGTACCACCATAGCCGACGGCCGGCCTCGTGGAAGTTCCCAGGAGGCAGACCGTCCTCCTCATACCTGGCGAGCGTCCTCTCACGCCGATTGATGAAGAAGGCGTCCCAAGTATGCTGGTTATCGGGATGCCAGCGGGGATTCATCCGCTGCTCCGGCGTGAGGTCGAGGTAGTAGTGGTTCGTGATGGCCGCTCGGCGCGCAGTACCCTGAGGGATGGGAGGGACCGGCACGCCTCCGGCGCTTAGGCTCCAGTCGGCGGGGACGCGGTAGCCCGGTGGGCAAGGGTAGTTTGAGGCGCAAAGCTCCTCCACCTGCTGGTAGGTTAGAGTGGGTACGGTGGAAGCCATGAGAGAGTGATGAGAGATTGTAGAGATGTGATAATGCTGGCCAAGCCGGGCTACATATATGTAGTGGAAAATGGCGGGAAAAATGGGAGCGGGAAGACAGGAGGTGGGAAGAAAGTGGCGGGAAGAAAAGGCGGGACGAAAGAGGCGGGAAGACAGGGAAGAAATGACGGGAAGAAGATGAATCAAGAGCTGGTCATCTAACCTTTAGTCCCGGCTGGTGGGTGCAACCGAGACTAAAGGTGGTTTTGTATCATCTAACAAAACTGTCGGTGGGATAAGGACGTCTGGGTAAGCTTTAGTCCCGGCTGGTGGGTGCAACCGGGACTAAAGGTGGTTTTTGTGTCATCTAAGAAAACTGTCGGTGGGATAAGGACGTTTGGGTAAGCTTTTTTCCCGGTGATGTCTACGCACGCTTCTATTACTGTAGACAGTGTTGGGCCTCCAAGAGCAGAAGTTTGTAGAACAGCAGCAAGTTTCCCTTAAGTGAATCACCCAAGGTTTATCGAACTCAGGGAGGTAGAGGTCAAAGATATCCCTCTCAAGCAACCCTGCAATTACGATACAAGAAGTCTATTGTGTCCCCAACACACCTAATACACTTGTCAGATGTATAGGTGCACTAGTTCGGCGAAGAGATAGTGAAATACAAGTAATATGGATGATTGTAAGTAGTAATTGCAATCTGAAATATAAATGGAAGCAAGCGAACATGTAACAGAACTTGTTGGAAACGGTGTTTCAATGCTTAGAAACAAGGCCTAGGGATCATACTTTCACTAGTGGACACTCTCAACAATGATCACATAACTGAATAAATAAATGCTACTTTTAAACACTCTCTTGTTGGATAACAAACACCACTCATTGTGTAGGGCTACAAAAGCACACCTCAAGCCGGAGTAAACAAGCTCCACAACATCCGGAGTTCATATTAAAGTAACCTCTAGAGTGCATAATAGACCGTTGCAATTTAGACCGAGTACTAACATAGCATACACACTGTCAACAATAGCTATAAATGGGGGAATAGATCGCATCAATACTATCATAGTAATAGTTAACTTCATAATCTACAAGAGATTACAATCATAACCTACGCCAAGTACTACATGATGCACACACTGTCAACTTTACATCATGGAGGAGGAATAGACTACTTCAATAACATCACTAGAGTAGCACATAGATTAATAGTGATACAAAGCTCATGATCACATAAAGATCACATGGGAGAGAGAGATGAATCACATAGCTACCGGTAGAGCCCTCAGCCTTGGGGGAGAACTACTCCCTCCTCATCATGGGAGACAGCAACGGCGATGAAGATGGCGGTGGTGTCGATGGAGATGATTCCGGGGGCAATTCCCTATCTTGGCAGCGTGCCGGAACAGAGACTTCTGTCCCCCGAAACATGTCTTCGCAGTGGCGGCGGCTACGGAACTCTTCGTTGAATATCGTTGGTTCCCTTAGGGTTTTCGCATACGGAAGAATATATAGGCGGAAGGGCGGCCTCGGAGGAGTCCCAGGGTTCTCTCACCACATGGCGGCGCGGCCAGGGTTGGGCCCGCGCCCCCCTATGGTGTGGGGCCCCCCTGGCCCCCCTCCGGCACTTCTCTGGCTCTCTGGGTCCGTCTCAGTAAAATAGAAGGTTTGACTTTTGTTTCGTCCAATTCCGAGAATATTTCCTGTGTAGAATTTCTGAAACCAAAAACAGCAGAAAACAGGAACTGACACTTCGGCATCTTGTTAATAGGTTAGTTCTGGAAAATGCATAAAAACGATATAAAGTGTATATAAAACATGTGAGTATTGTCATAAAACTAGCATGGAACATAAGAAATTATAGATACGTTTGAGACGTATCACCCGGCTGAAGGGTGCAACCGCGACTAAAGCCGTCGACAGGATAAGGACGCGTGGGTGGACGCACTTCTCGATGAGATAAAGCATGTAGCGCACGATGCCCTGTCGGTGGAACAAGACAAAGCAGAAGCAGCGCCGTGCCGGGAAGAACTGGTGGGAAGCGGGGGGCGGGAAGACAGGAGGCGGGAAGACAGAGACGGGAAGACAGATGAGGGACGAAATTGGAATTTTCTGAATTTTTTGTTATATCATTTGTATTTTTAAGATTTTGAAATGAATTAGTTTTATTTTTTTGATTTTTTTGATATATTATTTGTATTTTTAAGATTTTGAAATGAATTAGTTTTATTTTTCTGAATTTTTTGATATATTATTTCTATTTTTTAGATTTTGAAATGAATTCGTTTTATTTTTCTGAATTTTTTGATATATTATTTCTATTTTTTAGATTTTGAAATGAATTAGTTTTATTTTTCTGAATTTTTTGATATATTATTTGTATTTTTAAGATTTTGAAATGAAAAGTATTTGGAAAAACACTTTTAGTCGCGGTTGACCTCGCCAACCGCGACTAAAGGGTCTTTCCGCGGGAACCAAAATTCCGGCGAAAAAACCCTTTAGTCGCGGTTGTTCTGACAACCGCGACTAAAAGTACCCTTTTCGAAATACTTTTCATTTCAAAATCTTACGCGACTAAAGGGGTGCTCCTATAAATTCTTACGCGCGTGAATGGCCGCGCCACTCGTCTTCTCCGCCGAACACACCACCGAGAGCGGCCCCTGCAGCCGCACCATCACCGCCCTCGTTGTCGCCCTCGTCGTCGTCAGGCTGCCTGAGAGCGCCGCGCCGTTGCCGCCCTCGTCGTCGCCGCGCTCGCCGTCGCCGCCTCGTCTCGTCTCGCCGCACGCCGCGACGTAAGCTCATCAAACCGCCGTGCGCCGCCGCCTCGAGTCGTCGCCGCGCGTCGTCGCCATGCCCGATAGCCGCCGCCGCCACACGCGCCGCGCGCCAGTATGGGAGAGAGAGAGGGGCCGGGGACGCCGCGCGCGCGCCGGCCAGTACAGGCGGCGCCCGGCCCCAATCTCTCTCTTATTTTTACTTAAGAAAAAATTAACTTAACAAAAATCTTGAATTAATAAAATTAAAACTTAACAAAATTTTAACTTAATAAAATTTTAACTTAACAAAATTTTACTTAACAAAATTTTAACTTATAACAAAATTTTAACAAAATCGGAGAACGTAACCACCGCGCGTATACGGAGGGTGCGGCGAGGGGGCGGCTGATACGTCTCCAACGTATCTATAATTTCTGATGTTCCATGCTTGTTTTATGACAATACCGACATGTTTTGTTCACACTTTATGTCATTATTATGTGTTTTCCGGAACTAACCTATTGACGAGATGCCGAAAGGCCAGTTGTTGTTTTCTGCTGTTTTTGGTTCTAGAAAGGCTGTTCGGGCAATATTCTCGGAATTGGACGAAATCAACGCCAAACCTCCTATTTTTCCCAGAAGGCTCCAGAACACCGAAGGAGAGTCGGAGGAGATCCAGGGGGGCCCCACACCATAGGGCCGCGCGGGCCAGACCCTGGCCGCGCCAGCCTAGGGTGAGGCCACCCTGTCATCCCTCCTGCGCCGCCTCTTCGCCTATAAAACCCCTTTCGACCTAAAAACGCAGTACCAATTGACGAAACTCCAGAAAGACTCCAGGGGCGCCGCCACCGTCGCAAAACTCCAATTCGGGGGACAGAACTCTCTGTTCCGGCACCCTGCCGGGACGGGGAATTGCCCCCGGAGCCATCTCCACCGCCGTCTTCACCGCCATCTTCACCGCCATCGCTGCCTCCATGATGAGGAGGGAGTAATCCACCCCCGAGGCTGAGGGCTCCGCTGTAGCTATGTGGTTCATCTCTCTCCCATGTACCTCAATACAATAATCTCATGAGCTGCTTTACATGATTGAGATTCATATGAGTTTTGTATCACTACTATTCTATGTGCTACTCTAGTGATGTTATTAAAGTAGTTTTATTCCTCCTGCACGGTGTAATGGTGACAGTGTGTGCATCCGTGTTAGTACTTGGCGTAGGCTATGATTATGATCTCTTGTAGATTATGAAGTTAACTTTGCTATGATGGTATTGATGTGATCTATTCCTCCTACATAGTGTGATGGTGACAGTGTGCATGCTATGTTAGTTCTTGGTGTAATTGTGTTGTTCTATCTTACACTCTAAGGTTATTTAAATATGAACATTGAATATTGTGGAGCTTGTTAACTCCGGCATTGAGGGTTCGTGTAATCCTACACAGTTAGCGGTGTTCATCATCCAACAAAAGAGTGTAGAGTAGTCCTATTATGTGATCATTGTTGAGAGTGTCCACTAGTGAAAGCAGGATCCCTGGGCCTTGCTTCCAAGCATCGAATCTCCGTCTGTTTACTGTTTTACTGCGTTACTACTGCTGCGTTACTACTGCTTGTTTACTGTCCTGGGCAAAGCACTTTTCTGGTGCCGTTGCTACTACTTATTTATACCACCTGTATTTCACTATCTCTTCGCCGAACTAGTGCACCTATTAGGTGTGTTGGGGACACAAGAGACTTCTTGCTTTGTGGTTGCAGGGTTGCATGAGAGGGATATCTTTGACCTCTTCCTCCCTGAGTTCGATAAACCTTGGGTGATTCACTTAAGGGAAAACTTGCTGCTGTTCTACAAACCTCTGCTCTTGGAGGCCCAACACTGTCTACAGGAAAAGGAGGGGGCGTAGACATCAAGCTATTTTCTGGCGCCGTTGCCGGGGAGGAAAGGCAAAAGGCACTCATACTCCGGTTCCAGGTTAAGTACTTTTCTGGTGCCATTGTGTTTGTGCTCGAAGCTATTTCCTTTAGATCCTGCAATTGCAACTTTTTGTTTCTTGTTTACACTAGTTAGGCATAATGGAATATAACTATGAGCTTCTTAATTTATTTCCTAAGCTAAGACATGAATTGTGTGATGCGAAAATTAAAGAACCTATGGAACCTCATTTGCATGCTAGTAGCAATATTATTGATATGAACGCAATCACTGCTAATGCTATGAATAAGTCTAAGCTTGGGGAAGCTAGTTTCTGTGATCTTTTTGGCTTCCCATCTTTAGGGGAGAAATTTGTTCTGATAATGCTTTATCTCCCATATGCGATAACTCTAATGATGCTTCTGATATTTTGAATCCACCTGCTGAAAGTATTCCGTATAAAATACCTATGAAAATTATTGAACGCGTTATGGATAACCGCTATAAAGGGGATGGAACTATCCATCCTGGAGATCATTTACTGTTTTTGCATGAATTATGCGGGTTATTCAAGTGTGCAGGTATCTCTATGGATGAAGTGAAGAAGAAGCTATTCTCTATTTCGCTGTCTGGTAAAGCGGCGCATTGGTATAAATTGTTGGAGAATAGTCATTCTCTTGGTTGGGAGGAAATTGTACCTCTCTTTTATTCTAAATTTTATCCTCCTCATGAAGTGCACATTGATAGGAATTATATTTATAACTTTTATCCTCGTGATGGAGAGAGTATTTCTCAAGCGTGGGGGAGATTGAAGTCACTAATGCTCAAATGTCCCATTCATGAGCTCCCCCGTAATGTTATTGTTAATAATTTTTATGCGAGGCTTTCAGGACAACACAAGGACTATCTGGACGCGTGTTCAGAGGGATCTTTCACAAGCAAGGAGGTTGAAGCTAGGTGGGATCTACTTGAGCGGATTAAGGAGAACGCTGAAGGATGGGAGAACGACAAAGGTAAAGAGTCAGGTATAAATTATGATTATGAATGCATTGAAGCTTTTATGGATACCGATAAATTTCGAAATATGAGTGCTACTTATGGTCTTGACTCTCAAGTTGCTGCAAATCTTTATAAAGCCTTTGCTTCTCATTTTGAATTGCCTAAAAAGAATTTTGATAAGTATCATGAACCTTTTAAAGAGGCTTGCATGAAGAATGAAATTGTTGTTAATTATTGCAATAAGCATGCTCAAACTCCTAAGAATGCTATTTCTTATAAGCATGTTAATTTTTGTGGAATACATAGACCTTGTGGAATTAATCAAATCAAAGATGAATATTGTATCCATCATGCTAATGAAAAAACTAGAAAGTGGTTTAGGGCTTTAGATGATCTTGGTAAAAAAGTTTGTGCCCTCTATCCTTTTATTTGTGAAGTTTGCCATGAAGTGGGTCATTTTAATTTTCAATGCTCCTCCAATGATAATTTGAACCCAATGAGTGCTGCAAATTTGTATTGTGATGATGAAATTACTCCTAATCAGCATGATGAACTTACTTTATTTTTGGGGTGTGAAGAACTGTCGAGAAAAATCTCTTTGTTACATATGAGTGATCTTGATATTGATGATGTCCTGCATGGGTGTTTTTCTTATTGCATTGATAATAGCCATACAAATACTTACATACAAAATATTTTAGAAGGTGACACCTTGCCAAAATATGATAGGACCGCTGTTTGTTTTCAACTAATTAATGAAAAGGAGGGATCCTGCCAAGTTTCTTTTATTGTTTCTGAAAGTAAATCAGGTTATGCGGACAAGCCACCCTTCAAGCCTCTTCCTCCTAAAAAAGGGAACGAGGAGAAGGAAGAGAAGAAGAAGAAGAAAAAGGGAACGAAGAAGAAGAAGAAGGAGAATAAAAAGAAAGAGGTAACGGCGTATCCCCGCGTGAATGAGATAACGCTAGGTAACCGTAAGTATGTTGCTCCTAATGATTATTGTGATAATGAATCTGAATACGATGATCTTCCTATGCCCTTTACATACATTAGCAATCATGATTAGAATGAGCACACTACTTTTGATATTGCAAATCTCTGGGAAATTAATTCTGAAAATGATGATGATAATAATTGCCATAGTGTCAGTGCTATCCATGGTTCCTCCCATAATGATATAGAAAGCTCTAAGCTTGGGGAAGAGGTGTTTGAAAATCCTTTAGCTACTGGTCATTATGTTCTTGATACATCTCCTTCTAATAACAATGATGGTGTGGACACAGATAAACTGACTGTGAAAGATAACTATTCTATTTTTTATGATGACACTGTGCCTCCGACCTTTGATGATTATTATAAAGAATGCTATGATATAGGTTATAACTATCCTTATGAAACTTGTCATAGTCATGATTGGATTACCAAAAACAATTCTTTTAATATGCAACTTGTTTACCATGTTCAAATTCTTGATAATAATCTTGCTCCAATTATTATTAATGAGAATAACTCTTCTTATGCCAAAATTAATGATACTTCTATGCATATGAACCATGATAAAAATGTTTTAAGTGATGGGTATATTGTGGATTTCATCAATGATGCTACTGAAAGTTATTATGAGAGAGGGAAATATGGTTATATGCACCTTAATAATATTAAGTTTCCCCTCTTTATGTTGAGAATCTTGAAGTTACTCGTGTTTTATCCTCTTATGCTTGTCACTTTGTTCTTCATGAATTCATTTGTGTACAAGATTCCTCTTCATAGGAAGCATGTTAGACTTAAATGTGTTTTGGATTTGCTTCTTGATGCTCTCTTTTTGCTCCAAATACTATTTCCTGCGAGTGCAACATTAAAACTGCTGAGCCCATCTTAATGGCTATAAAGAAAGAACTTCTTGGGAGATAACCCATGTGTTATTTTGCTACAGTACTTTGTTTTATATTTGTGTCTTGGAAGTTGTTTACTACTGTAGCAATCTCTCCTTATCTTAGTTTTGTGTTTTGTTGTGCCAAGTAAAGTCGTTGATAGTAAAGTTCATACTAGATTTGGATTACTGCGCAGAAACAGATTTCTTTGCTGTCACGAATCTGGGCAAAATTCTCTGTAGGTAACTCAGAAAATTATGCCAATTTACGTGAGTGATCCTCAGATATGTACGCAACTTTCATTAAATTTGAGCATTTTCATTTGAGCAAGTCTGGTGCCTCAATAAAATTCGTCTTTACGGACTGTTCTGTTTTGACAGATTCTGCCTTTTATTTCGCATTGCTTCTTTTGCTATGTTGGATGGATTTCTTTATTCCGTTAACTTCCAGTAGCTTTGGGCAATGTCCAGAAGTGTTAAGAATGATTGTGTCACCTCTGAACATGTGAATTTTGATTATGCACTAACCCTCTAATGAGTTGCTTTGAGTTTGGTGTGGAGGAAGTTTTCAAGGGTCAAGAGAGGAGGATGATATACTATGATCAAGAAGAGTGAAAAGTCTAAGCTTGGGGATGCCCCGGTGGTTACCCCTGCATATTTCAAGAATACTCAAGCATCTAAGCTTGGGGATGCCCAAGGCATCCCCTTCTTCATCGACAAATTATCAGGTTCCTTCTCTTGAAACTATATTTTATTCGGGCACATCTTATGTACTTTGCGTGGAGCGTCGGTTTGTTTTTGTTTTGTTTGAATAAAATGGATCCTAGCATTCATTGTGTGGGAGAGAGACATGCTCCGCTGGTTCATATGAACACATGTGTTCTTAGCTTTTAATTTTCATGGCGAAGGTTGAAACTGCTTCGTTAATTGTTATATGGTTGGAAACGGAAAATGCTACATGCAGTAATTGGTATGATGTCTTGAATAACTTGATACTTGGCAATTGTTGTGCTCTTGTTTAAGCTCTTGCATCATATACTTTGCACCTATTAGTGAAGAAATACATAGAGCTTGTTAAAATTTGGTTTGCATGAGTGGTTTCTCTAGAGTCTAGATATTTTCTAGTGAGGTGTTTGAACAACAAGGAAGACGATGTATAGTCTTATAATGCTTGTAATATGTCTTTTATGTAAGTTTTGATGTACTAGTTCGTGCTTGTGTTTGCTTCAAACAACCTTGCTAGCCTAAAACCTTGTATCGAGAGGGAATACTTCTCATGCATCCAAATCCTTGAGCCAAACAACACTATACCATTTGTGTCCACCATACCTACCTACTACATGGTATTTCCTGCCATTCCAAAGTAAATTGCTTGAGTGCTACCTTTAAACAATTCAAAATTTATCACCTCTGATTTGTGTCAATGTTTTATAGCTCATGAGGAAGTATGTGGTGTTTATCTTTCAATCTTGTTGGGCAACTTTCACCAATGGACTAGTGGCTTCATCCGCTTATCCAATAATCTTGCAAAAAGAGCTGGCAATGGGATTCCCAGTCCCAAATTAATTAACAAAAATAGACACTCCTCCATGGTATGTGATTGTTGGACGGCACCCGAAGGATTCGGTTAGCCATGGCTTGTGTAAGCAAAGGTTGGGAGGAGTGTCATCATAATAAAACTAAAATAAAAAGGCACTCCTTCATGGTATGAGATTGTTGGCACGCACCCGAGGATTCGGTTAGCCATGGTTTGTGAAAGAAAGGTTGGAAGGAGTGCCACCCAAAAATAAAATAAAATGGGAGCCGCTCTTTGAAGGTTTGCCTGGCAAGGGGGTTAGAGTACCCGCTACCATTCGTTGACAACAACATACACCTCTCAAAACTTTATTTTTATGCTCTCTTTATGTTTTCAAAATAGAAGCTCTAGCACAAATATAGCAATCGATGCTTTCCTCTTTGAAGGACCATTCTTTTACTTTTATTGTTGAGTCAGTTCACCTATTTCTCTCCATCTCAAGAAGCAAACACTTGTGTGAACTGTGCATTGATTCCTACATATTTGCATATTGCATTTGTTATATTGCTTTGCATTGACAACTATCCATGAGATATACATGTTACAAGTTGAAAGCAACCGCTGAAACTTAATCTTCCATTGTGTTGCTTCAATACCTTTACTAAGAATTTATTGCTTTATGAGTAACTCTTATGCAAGACTTATTGATGCTTGTCTTGAAAGTACTATTCATGAAAAGTCTTTGCTATATGATTCAATTGTTTACTCATTGCATTTACATTGTTTCGAATCGCTGCATTCATCTCATATGCTTTACAATAGTATGATTAAGATTATGTTGGTAGCATGTCACCTCAGAAATTATCTTTTATCGTTTACCTACTCGAGGACGAGTAGGAACTAAGCTTGGGGATGCTGATACGTCTCCAACGTATCTATAATTTCTGATGTTCCATGCTTGTTTTATGACAATACCGACATGTTTTGTTCACACTTTATGTCATTATTATGCGTTTTCCGGAACTAACCTATTGACGAGATGCCGAAAGGCCAGTTGTTGTTTTCTGCTGTTTTTGGTTCCAGAAAGGCTGTTCGGGCAATATTCTCGGAATTGGACGAAATCAACGCCAAACCTCCTATTTTTCCCGGAAGGCTCCAGAACACCGAAGGAGAGTCGGAGGAGAGCCAGGGGGCCCCACACCATAGGGCCGCGCGGGCCAGACCCTGGCCGCGCCGGCCTAGGGTGAGGCCACCCTGTCAGCCCTTCTGCGCTGCCTCTTCGCCTATAAAACCCCTTTCGACCTAAAAACGCAGTACCAATTGATGAAACTCCAGAAAGACTCCAGGGGCGCCGCCACCGTCGCGAAACTCCAATTCGGGGGACAGAACTCTCTGTTCCGGCACCCTGCCGGGACGGGGAATTGCCCCCGGAGCCATCTCCACCGCCGTCTTCACCGCCATCTTCACCGCCATCGCTGCCTCCATGATGAGGAGGGAGTAATCCACCCCCGAGGCTGAGGGCTCCGCTGTAGCTATGTGGTTCATCTCTCTCCCATGTACCTCAATACAATAATCTCATGAGCTGCTTTACATGATTGAGATTCATATGAGTTTTGTATCACTACTATTCTATGTGCTACTCTAGTGATGTTATTAAAGTAGTTTTATTCCTCCTGCACGGTGTAATGGTGACAGTGTGTGCATCCGTGTTAGTACTTGGCGTAGGCTATGATTATGATCTCTTGTAGATTATGAAGTTAACTTTGCTATGATGGTATTGATGTGATCTATTCCTCCTACATAGTGTGATGGTGATAGTGTGCATGCTATGTTAGTTCTTGGTGTAATTGTGTTGATCTATCTTACACTCTAAGGTTATTTAAATATGAACATTGAATATTGTGGAGCTTGTTAACTCCGGCATTGAGGGTTCGTGTAATCCTACACAGTTAGCGGTGTTCATCATCCAACAAAAGAGTGTAGAGTAGTCCTATTATGTGATCATTGTTGAGAGTGTCCACTAGTGAAAGCAGGATCCCTGGGCCTTGCTTCCAAGCATCGAATCTCCGTTTGTTTACTATTTTACTGCGTTACTACTGCTGCGTTACTACTGCTTGTTTACTGTCTTGGGCAAAGCACTTTTCTGGTGCCGTTGCTACTACTTATTTATACCACCTGTATTGCACTATCTCTTCGCCGAACTAGTGCACCTATTAGGTGTGTAGGGGACACAAGAGACTTCTTGCTTTGTGGTTGCATGGTTGCATGAGAGGGATATCTTTGACCTCTTCCTCCCTGAGTTCGATAAACCTTGGGTGATCCACTTAAGGGAAAACTTGCTGCTGTTCTACAAACCTCTGCTCTTGGAGGCCCAACACTGTCTACAGGAAAAGGAGGGGGCGTAGACATCAGCGGCGCACAACTTTGTGCGCCGCACCCCCTCGTCGCCCCTCCGTATACGCGCGATGTTATTTTTGGGATCGAGAGGGGGCGTCGAGGGAGGCCCCTATGTGTGTTGTCCTCGGCACCGCCATCGCCCTTTCGCCACCGCCGCCCCCTTTCGCCACCGCCACCACCCCCTTCCGCCGCCCCCATTCGCCACCGCCACCGCCCTCTTCTTTACTTAATTAATTAGTTTTTACTACATGTTTTCAGGACTGACATATGGCGGACGATAGAGCTGACCCGATTATGGAAAACTATGATCCGGAAGCCGAAGCATATTTAACCGCCATCATAAACGGCGGTATTGAGTATGTGCCGGAAGAAGATGAAGAAGACGTCTCTTCTTATCTGAACCTTGACGGTGAAGGTGTTGGTGAAGGTCGAGAAGTTGATGACGAAGGAAGAATGGAAGTTATTGAAACGTTTGCCTCCGGAGGGCAAACGACAAACGACGATCTCTAATTAGCAACCACCTCTGGCGAGGTATATATATACATTGAGCCTCTCGTGATACAAACTTACTGATTTGAATAAATATGTATTAACGTGTGTGACTCTCTTTCTTTTTTTAGCCCTCGGCCGGATCGTCGAAAAAATCGAGTACGACAAAGCATGGCAAAACCAAGACGATGAGACAAGGAGTAACATATACCATCGAGGTTGTCAATGAACACGGCAAGCCGCTGGAGCCCCAACAGCACTACACAAAGTTTATCAACCAATGCGGAGTCATTGTTAGAGACAATGTCCTGATCACCGTCCAGGAATGGAATGAGCCAAAGAAGGCACGTCTTGGTTTCAGTTTTGTTGACAAGAGAACGAAAAAGGATTGCTGGAGAAAGCTTATGGAACATTTGATTCTACCTCCGGAATACAACAAAGTTGATGAATTCGGTAACGAGATTCCGGGTGGACGTGAGAGGAGGAGGCTAGTCAAAGTGTTCGCTCTTCATAAGATGGCCGAAGCATTCCGGAACTTCAAGAAAAATTTAGCCCGTGACTATGTCAACCAGAACAAGACTACGGATTTCAATGGACAATATGAGAAACTGAAAGATGATTGGCCAGAATTTGTGAGGCAAAAGAAATCGGAGCATTTCAAGGAAATATCAAAAAAATTAAGGAAATGAAGCTAAGAAAGAGTACAATCATATTATGGGGCCAGGAGGATACCGCCTGATACGTCTCAAACGTATCTATAATTTCTTATGTTCCATGCTAGTTTTATGACAATACCTACATGTTTTGCTCACACTTTATAATGATTTTATGCATTTTCCAGAAATAACCTATTAACAAGATGCCGAAGTGCCAGTTCCTGTTTTCTGTTGTTTTTGGTTCCAGAAAGGCTGTTCGGGCAATATTCTCGGAATTCGACGAAAAAAAACCAAACATCTTATTTCGCCGAGATGGACCGGAACACCGAAGGGGAGACGGAGTGGAGGCCCAGGGCCCCCACACCAAAGGCCGGCGCGGCCAAGAGGGGGGCACGCCGCCCTATGGGGTGGCCCCCCAGGCACCTCCTTGCGCCACGTCTTCGCCTATAAAGTCCCTCGTGACCTAAAAACCCGATACCAATTGATGAAACTCCAGAAAGACTCTAGGGGCGCCGCCGCTATCGCGAAACTCCAATTCTCTATTCCGGCACGCCGCCGGGACGGGGAATTGCCTCCAGAGTCATCTCCATCGACACCACCGCCATCTTCATCGCCATTGCTGTCTCCCATGATGAGGAGGGAGTAGTTCTCCCCCGAGGCTGAGGGCTCTACCGGTAGCTATGTGGTTCATCTCTCTCTCCCATGGTGTGATCTTTATGTGATCATGAGCTTTGTATCACTATTAATCTATGTGCTACTCTAGTGATGTTATTAAAGTATTCTATAACTCCTCCATGATGTAATGTTGACAGTGTGTGCATCATGTAGTACTTGGTGTAGGTTATGATTGTAATCTCCTGACTCCTGTAGATTATGAAGTTAACTATTACTATGATAGTATTGATGCGATCTATTCCCCCTTTCATAGCTATTGTTGACAGTGTGTATGCTATGTCAGTACTCGGTCTAAATTCCAACGGTCTATTATGCACTCTAGAGGTTACTTAAATATGAACTCCGGATGTTGTGGAGCTTGTTTACTCCGGCTTGAGGTGTGCTTTTATAGCCCTACACAATGAATGGTGTTTGTTATCCAACAAGAGAGTGTGAGAAAGTAGCACAAGTGAAGAGCTTTATTTAATTATGTGATCATTGTTGAGAGTGTCCACTAGTGAAAGTATGATCCCTAGGCCTTGTTTTCAAATATCGAATCACCGTTTGTTTACTGTTCTACTGCATGTTTACTTGCTGCCATATTTATTTCAGATTGTTATTACCACTCATATTCATCCATATCAATTGCATCTCACTATCTCTTCGCCGAACTAGTGCACCTATACATCTAACAAGTGTATTAGGTGTGTTGGGGACACAAGAGACTTCTTGTATCGTAATTGCAGGGTTGCTTGAGAGGGATATCTTTGACCTCTACCTCCCTGAGTTCGATAAACCTTGGGTGATTCACTTAAGGGAAACTTGCTGCTGTTCTACAAACCTCTGCTCTTGGAGGCCCAACACTGTCTACAGGAATAGAAGCATGCGTAGACATCAAGCTATTTTCTGGCACCATTGCCGGGGACATGAAGGAAAATTACACCATAGAGATTTCTAACTCCCACGTCAACTGCACTCCAGCAAGCTGTTTTCTGGCGCCGTTGCCGGGGAGGTAAGGTAAAAGGTATTCACATCCTCCGACTACTAAGCTATTTCCTAGCACTGTTGCCGGTGTGTGAGTGCTCGAAGCTATTTCCTTTAGATCCTGCAATTGCATCTTTTTGTTTCTTGTTTTTATTTTTCACTAGTTAGGCATAATGGAAAACAACAGTGAACTTTTTAATCTATTTCCTGAAATAAGACATGAATTGTGTGATGCGAAAATTAAAAAACCTATGGAACCTTATTTTCATGCTAGTAGCAATGTTATTAGTATGAACGCAATTACTGCTAATGCTATGGAGAAGTCTAAGCTTGGGGAAGCTAATTTTTATGATCTTTTTAGCTTCCCATCTTTAGGGGAGAAAATTTGCTCTGATAATACTTTATCTCCCATATGCGATAACTCTAATGATGCTTGTGATATTTTAAATCCACCTACTGAAAGTATTCCTTTCAAGATACCCATGAAAATTATTCAACGTGTTATGGATAACCGCTATGAAGGGGATGGAACTGTCCATCCTGGAGATCATTTACTGTTTTTGCATGAATTATGCGGGTTATTCAAGTGTGCAGGTATCTCTATGGATGAAGTGAGGAAGAAACTATTCTCTATGTCGCTGTCTGGTAAAGCGGCGCATTGGTATAAATTGCTGAAGAATAGGCATTCTCTTGATTGGGAGGATATTATGCCTCAATTTTATTCTAAATTCTATCCTCCAAGTGAAATTCACAAAGACCGAAACCGCATATATAATTTCTGGTCTCATCATGGAGAGAGTATTGCCCAAGCATGGGGAAGATTGAAGTCTTTAATGCTCAAATGCCCCATTCATGAGCTTCCTGGTAATATCATCATTGATAATTTCTATGCAAGACTTTCTTTTCAAGATAAAACCTTGCTGGATACTACTTGTTCTGGATCATTCACGCACAACAAAGAAGAGTTTAAATGGGACCTTCTTGATCGGATTCAGGAGAACGCTGAAGATTGGGAGAACGACAAAGGTAAAGAATCAGGTATAAACTATGAATATGAATGCATTAAGTCTTTCATTGAAACTGTTGATTTTCAAGAGCTTAGTGCTAAATATGGTCTTGATCCTCAAATTATGGTCGATTGCTATGGAGCCTTTGCTTCTCATATTAATGTTCCTAAAGAAAATTGGTACATGTATCATGAACCTTTTAAAGACACTTGCATGGAAAATGAAATTGTTGTTAATGATTGCAATAAACATGCCCAAACTTCTGAAAATACTATTTCTTATATACATGTTAATTTTTGTGGAATGCATATACCTTGTGGAATTAATCAAATCGAAGATGAAAATTGTATCCATCATAGGAATGAAAAAACTAGAAAGTGGTTTAGGGCTCTAGATGATCTTGGTGAAAAAGTTTGTGCCCTCTATCCTTTTATTTGTGAACTTTGCCATAGAGTGGGTCATTTTAATTTTCGATGCTCCTCCAATGATAATTCAAACCCCATGAGTGCTGCAAATTTGTATTATGATGATAAAATCCTTCCTAATCAGCATGATGAACTTACTTTATTTTTGGGCTATGAAGAGTTATCAAGAATTTTTGTTGTTAGATATGAGTGATCTTGATATTAATAGTGTCCTGCATGGGTGTCTTTCTTATTGCATTGATAATTTCCATACAAATACTTACATACGAAATATATGAAATATTTTAGAAGATGACACTTTGCCAAAATATGATAGGACCGCTGTGTGTTTTAAACTTATTAATGAAAAGGAGGAATCCTCCCAAGTTTCTTCTATTGTTTCTGGAAATAAATCAGGTTATGTGGTGAAGCCTCCCTTCAAGCCTCTTCCTCCTAAAGAAGGGAACGAGGAGAAGGAAAAGAAGAAGAAGAAGGGAACGAAGAAGAAGAAGAGGGGGAAAAAAAAAGAGGTAACGGCATATCCCCGCGTGTACGAGGTAACGATAGGTAACCGTAAGTATCTTGCTCCCAATGATTATTATGATAATGAATCTGAGTACAATGATCTTCCTATGCCCTTTACCTACATTAGTGATCATGATTTGAAAGAGCACACTACTTTTGGTATTGAAAATCTCTGGGAAACTAATTCTGAAAATGATGATGTTAATAATTGCCATAGTATCAGTACTATCCATGCTTCCTCCCATAATGATATAGAAAGCTCTAAGCTTGGGGATGAGGTCTTTGAAAATCCTTTTGCAACTGATGATTATATGTTTGATACATCTCCTTCTAGTAACAATGATGGTATGGTTACAGATGAACATACTGTGAAAGATAACTATTCTATTTCTTATGATGACACTATGCCTCCAATCTTTGATAATTATTATAAAGAACCCAAATGCTAAAAAGTGCTTGGAGGCCACGTTGCTCGTCGCAGCCTCCACTTCCTGGCCGTTCGATCGGAAACCATCCGACGATTAAATCCCGCGTCCCGACCGTCTGGCACCTGGGGCCGACAGAGCACGTGGGCCCATCCCTTCGCTTTGGCCGTTCTCTCCCCTCACGCCTTCATTTCGTTTTCGCGCAGACGCAGGCACGCAGCAGAGCTTCTCCGCTCTTCTCCCCCCAAATCCCGCTAGGGTTTCTCCGACGGAGTGCTCGCCGGCGGCGTTGCATCTCGTGCGCGGACTGATCGAGCACCTTCCCGCCTTCTACTCCGCCGGCGGCCGGTCGACCTCGCGCTCCCTCGATTTTAGGGGCGGTGGTGCGGCGATTTCCGGGTGAAGGGCGGGCGAATCGGCAGCGGCGACGGAGAGCGAGACGCGCGACGGCGGCGTCGCAGCACGTGCGCGACCTGATCTAGCGTCCTGCACTCCTTCTACTCCACCGGCGGCCGCTCGTGCTCGCGCTCCTCGGTTTTGGGCGCGGTGGTGCGGCGATTTGCGGGTGAAGGGCGAGCGATTCGGGAGCGGCGACGGAGATCGAGTCGGTGGCGTTGCTCTGCGGTGAGTAGCGAAGAGGCGGCGTTGCTCTGCGGTGAGTACAGGGTGGGAAGGCTTGCTGCTAGAGGCGAGGTTAGGCAATTTCGCGGCGGATTTTGGGCTAGGAGGTAATCTATCACCGCATCTACCAATTTTGTGCACGATTCTTCTTCAATAGCGCACGATTTTGTAATGTACCTTTGCAATTTCATGGGGTTTTGTCTTGGATTCGTGTTGTGTGAGATATATCTGTCGGTGACATAGGATGCTCTCCATGTATGAACATCTGGAGCACATGGATTTTGATCTATGTTGTGATTGATCCCGTCTCCATGCTTTTATTCGGTGCATGTGTGTCGAGGTAGTACTGCTTCTCATTTAGGATAGCATTAGCGACCAAGCTCGGATCAGAAGCGATTCACAGTTGATCTCAATGACCCACCACTTGAACTAATATGTATGGTTTTTGGACAGCCATTGGTGTTGCTTAACCGCTGGAAGACATTATTTGTCACAAATTGCTTGTGCATATATTGGAATTCAATAACTCGCATGTCGTTTTAGTTACTGAATCTGAAATTTTAGTGTTATAACTGCAGCCATCTTGTTAAGTTTGTCTACTGAATCTTATACTAAGTTGCTATCTGTCAGCATAGTCATCTCAAACAGAACCCATGAATTAGTTTTGCTTAAGTTGTATACTGCAATTGAATTAGTTTTGTTATTACACCTTTCCTTAAGTTTTGGATAGATGTTCCTGCTCATCCTTTTTTGTGTGTATAAGTAGCTCTAATATACATGCTTAATTTGATATCTTACAAGTTGGTCACTGATTTTAATCAAGTTGCATTTGTCAGTAGGCCTAAGTTGGGTATTGAAATGGGATTAAGTTTTGTTCCTCCAGGATGCTTAAGTTGTGTTTCATACCCTAGTTGGTTTTTTTTTCATTTTCTTTTTTGAGCAAGATGTGCAAGTAGGCTGTATTGGATTACTTAAGTTGTTTTATCAATACGCCTAACTTGGTTACTGGGAGGGATTACTTAAGTTTGGTTCCACTAGCAGCTTTTTGAGCTGAGATGTACTGCCATGTTTTTTGTGTATAAGTAGCTTTAATAACATGCTTAACTTGTTTTTTCTTTTACAAAGCTTGTTACTATCTACATACATAAGTTGCCTAGTGGTTATTATAAACTTGTTTTCATAAATATAGCTACATTTTTGCAGATATAATGAAGGATTTGACCAAGCATTCTCGTTTCCATTTACCACAAACTGCTGCCTGTCCACAAACTGCTCAGCAGGTAGTTTGTAATTTTTATTTGTTTTATTCATTTTCATTCCAATTTTTTTCTGTTAATTTCATTGTTTTTTTATTGAACTGACTTTTATATTTTTTCTCCAATCATCAGACTGCAGTTGGTAACAATGGTCAGAAAGAGCCGCGCCAAACTGAACCTGAAGTTGATACGGTTGTTGCACCAAAGCATGCACCTAAACGGCGTCAGGCGGTGTGTTTTTATACTCTTACTATCTATTTGTAGCAAAACCTCCAGCAAAAATAATTATTAACTGGTTTTTTGTCCTCTATTTTTGGTTTATGTTTTTCCAGTTGGGTAGGAATCGCGCATCTCCTGCCAGGTTGTTCAAATTGAACGCTCTGCTTAATGATGCCCAGAGAAATCTTATTGAGCAATGGGGTTGGGGAGGCATGCTTAAGGTGATGGCTAAAGAAATGCCTGCTTCTTTGAGCATGTGGGTTCTTGGCTGTTTCGATCCTATCAGAAGTGAGCTCGCTATTCCAGGGAGAGGTAGCATACCAGTGAATGCTAATAGTTACACCAGGGTTTTTGGTTTGCGGAATGAGGGAAGATCAGTGTGTTATGAGATGACTACTGAAGCTATTGCATTCTTCAATGTCGAATATGGTATAGAGAGTGGATCAGCACCAGATTTTACTGATTGGTGCAGAATGATAAAGGACATGAATGGAGCTTCAGATATGAAGTTTCTCCGTGCTTACTTTGTTGGTGTAATCAGTTGCTTCATAAGTCCTTCAACCTCTGCCTCCATCAGTCCCAGGTGTTACCAGTGCCTACTCAATCTTGATGAGTTCAAGAGGACAAATTTTGCCCAATTTGCAATAGATCAAATAATCACAGAAGTCAAGAAGATGGGAGTCAAGAAGAAATCTGTTTGCTGTTGTTTGCATCATCTTGTGGTAATTTAATTCTTCATGTTTTTTTCTTCCATTGGTCTGCTACAAACATACATTCTATTTTTTTCTGTTCACCATCAGTGATTAACTTCTTCATTTTTTGCAGATATTATACCTGGATTCACTTGAGGTTGATGAGGACGTGCCATCTGAAGATGATTGCCCCATCCGTGCAGCAGCTTGGACTGACAAACTTATACAAGCTGTTATGCGCAAGGATACCAAAGTCAGCGGGGAGTTCGGCAAGCTTAAAGTAAGTGTCTGATTTTTTTATTAAACTTTTTTCCTGGCATTTTTTCATGATGAACCTATATTTTTTCAGCCATTCCTCACATATACTGACTAACACCTGTGGTTTCTCTTTTTTGTTCTGTACAATATAGCTCAAACAAGGTGTTGGTGCTACTATTAGAGACAGTCTCTTTGTTGGGATCACGGGTACTGAAGATTTTGTTTCCTCGAAGTTGCCACGGAGCTTCCCAATTCATGTATGAACTTTTTTTATACCTCAACATTTTGTACTGTAAAAAATGGATAAGTTGGCTGCTTATTTTAGTTAAGCTGGTTCAGTAAAAATGATTTAAGTTGGAAACTGCTATTTTCTGAATTTGTTAACCATTTTTGTTGACTTGTGCACTCATTCCAACTAAGTTGACACTAATGCTTACACTAAGTTGGTTACTGTTTTCATTACACCTAATTTGGTGTCCACATGCCCCCAACTTCAAATTGTGCACTCATTCCAACTAAGTTGACACTAAGGCTTACACTAAGTTGGCTACTATTTTGATTACACCTAATTTGGTGTCCACATGCCCCCAACTTCAAATTTGTGCACTCATTCCAACTAAGTTGACACTAAGGCTTACACTAAGTTGGCTACTGTTTTGATTACACCTAATTTGGTGTCCACATGCATATTTTTCCATGATGCTTTATCCCTTTTCTCAGTAATGCTCTTTTTTTGTACTTTTTCAACTCACATTACTGAGTGAATATCTATCTATGTAAATGTGCAGAAAAAAAGGAAGATTGCGGTCATGATTGGGGAGCTATGCACCGATATTTCAAACAGGATAGGTTCATTTGTTGAACAGTGGGGCAAATAGAGATTGATGAATCCAGTTCTTGGCATGGCCAGAACAGATTATGCAAAAGGCAGAGGAGAATTCACTGGTGGAAAAAGGGCCTTTGGTCGCGGTTCGCAACTGCCATTAGTCACGGTTGTGCAACCGCGACCAAATGAGCGCGACTAAAGGCCCCCCTTTAGTCGCGGTTGCTTACGAACCGCGACTAGAGGCCCGTCCACGTGGGCGCCAGGCGACCGTCGGGGCGGAGGACCTTTAGTCGCGGTTCTTCTGGCCAACCGCGACTAAAGGCCGCCGCAGGTTTAGGGTTTTAGGCCCCCCTAAACCTGCCCCCCCCTAAACATATTTTCTGTTTAATTTGTATATTGTTTTATTTCTTTTGTGCTTTATTGTAATTTTGAAGGAGTTTCACATATTCTACGGTACTACATATATACATGCATATGAATGTACAATTACAAACAAATTTGAAATTAGAACCAAAAAGAATTCAAGAGGAATATACAATATATATTCAATATCATCGGATGACCATATACAAGTTTGAACAAGTTTCCATACATAATTTAATGCATGTATAGTTCTACGTCCTCGCAATGGTGTTCTCCTTTAGGATCGAGGACTTCCCTCCTGAACCATCCAGCTAGTTCCTCTTGAAGTGGTCGGAAGCGAGCTTCTGGACTAAGCATCGTCCGGAGGGTATTCCTCTGAGCATTGAGATCACTCGGAACGCGCTCAGAGGTGTATCTCCGGATCATTTCACAAACATAGTATCCACACAGATTGGTTCCCGGTGGCTGCATATCGCCACCATTCTTAGCCTTTGACCGCATGAAATTTAGCTCTTTTTTGAATTCACCGACCTTTGTATCTGAGAACCGTCTCCAAACCCTACGAGGCAAAGAAAATTAAATGAACAAGAGAGTTATTAGTTAATTACTTGAAGCTTAATTAGGAAATGAACGAAATAGGCCGATCGATATAGAGCGCAAATGAATGAAAACAATTACTTTTGAATCATTTGTCTCATGTCGGCCCACTCCGCCTTATCCATATTCAGAGAGTCGTGGACGAGACATTCTGATTTGTCAACTTTAATTACTAGCAGAATCCAGTGGAACCTGCGGACACGATACATGCACAGTACGTCATGCATAACTCATCGATTAGCCGGCCACATACCATGCATGGAGTAAACAAAAGAGAATGTGCTCAAGACATAAACACTCACCCAAAATGGTAAGGAAATAGAATATCACTTTTGAGTTCCTGCTTATCAAGAAACCGCCACAGGTCTTTCTCCACGTCGGCGGGGTGATGCTTTAACGTATATCCATTAACGATGTGTGGGTCAATGAACCCAACATCATGGATGCTCCTTACTCTGCATTCCTTAATCTTCAATCTGCATGTATAATAGCGGACACAACAATATAGTTAGGACATATATATATATAGTGCAGGCAATATGAACGAGATGGGGTAGAAATAAATCACTTACAGAACGTAGCAACTGATGATAGATTTGTCGAGCTCGCGCAGATTGAAAAGCTGGAACAATTCACTCAGATGAATTTGTACAGAGTATTGTTTGAAGTGATGCTCATATCCAACTTCCGCAAAAATATAATCTTTAGCGTTTTTAAGTTTTATGTAACCCTTGTACCAGCAGACCTTTCATTTGTGGAGGTAGATCCTCTTCTCGCGCAGCTCGACGAGAGGCCCATTCTTCACATATGTAAGTACTACCTCCTCCACCGGCGCCTCATCAAGGCCTAACAGTTCACGAAGAGTAATACCTAAGTTGGCCGCTTGTTCTCTCGGCACTCGTTACGGTCAATCCATAAAGGCCGCAGCTTCTATGATTTCGGGGGCATCCGGACCGGCGGCTGTCACTATAAGTGGGGCAATCGATTGTTTACTTTGTTCCCCGAGCTGGGCAACAACTCGTTTCCCGCTTTGTGCACTTTGTAATTCCGCTTTATCGGCCTCCTCTTTCTTCTCCTTGAATATGCGTGCCTGATTCTTTAGTTCACGTGCATAGTCGTCAGGCAGATTCTTTGCAGCTTGGGACGGTGTGTTCAAAAATGACTTAGCCCACTTCTTTTGCTCATCAGAAAATACTGGCTTGGGCTCGGGCTCTCTTTTCTTCTTGCAGCCCGCCTTCCATTTCTCTAAATCAGCAGTCGCGGCCTCCTCGACTTCCTCGGCACTACGTTCCCAAGGCCTCGTGGGGAGAGGCTTCAGTGATGGCTCCGGTACCTTTGTTTTCTTAGGTACGTAAGGGTCCGGGTTAATAATCCAGGACTGCTGCTTCTGCTTCTTCGCCGGAGGTGGATTGGGGGGCGGCGTCTGCTTACCCGCCCGGGGCGGACTAGGGGGCGGCAGCTGCTTACCCACCAGAGGTGAATTGGGGGGCGGCGTCGGCTGACGTGAAGGAGGTGTAGGTGAAGCACCACCACCACCACCGCCACCGCCGCCACCACCACCACCGTAGGGGGGTGGACTTGTTGGCGCCTCGCCTGGAAACTTGATAAACTTCTTCTGCCATAGAATGAACTGGCGCTTGACATCTCCAAGTCTTGTCGCCCCTTCAGGTGTAGCAATGTCAATGTCCAGGTCCTCAAACCCTTGGACTATGTCCTCCACCGTGACACGAGCATAGCCATCTTGAATGGGGTTGTTGTGGTGGAGTGCTCCAGGTAATAAAGCACTGCCGATGGTTACCTTCATGGACATGTTCCCGATAGGATAATACAGATGACATGCTTTCATCTCCTTTATATCGTCCACGGGGTAGCGAGGAGGCTCCGGTGCAGTAATTTCGACCACCAGAGGCTCCGGTGCAGTAATTTCGATCGTCGGTGCACCAGCCGGTGGGGCCTCCGTGGAAGCCACGATGCTTCTCCGCTGCTGGCTTCCGAGATCCAATGGATGATCTTCATGCTGCGCCCGAGCTGCATCTCTTTCGGCTACTAGTACACTCACGGTTTTCTTCATGACATCCAATTCCGATGCCAACCGCGCCACAACATCTGCTTCCCGATCCATCTTTCTCTTACGGCTTCTGTAACCGTACGGGTCATCGTTCTGGGGGAACCCTACTTTCCACGGAATGTGCCCCATGCCTCGTACACGTCCTCCGTGTTCAGGATTCCCGAGGGCTTTTGTCAGGGCGTCGTTCTCTCTGTTGAACTTGATCCTCCCCTCTTGAGCATCCCTCATTGCCTCAATAAGCTTTTGGGTGGGTTTAATTATTTTGCCCTAGTAAACACACTCCCCTGTCTCCGGGTTCAGCGATCCCCCATGCCCATACCACCAGCTTTTGGCCCTTGGGTCCCATCCCTCCGTACCTGGACGGATACCTCGCGCCCTCAGCTCGTTCTCCATCTTCTCCCACCTAGGCAGCCAAAAGCGATACCCTCCTGGCCCCATAATATGATTGTACTCCTTCTTGGCCGCATTATCCTTATTTTTTTTCGATATTTCAAGGAACTGCTCCGATTTCTTTTGCTTCACAAATTCTGGCCAATCATGTTGCAGTTTCTCATATTGTCCTTTGAAATCCGGAGTCTTGCCCTGCTTGACAAAGTCATGGGCTAGATTTTGCTTGTATTTCCGGAATGCGTTGGACATCTTAGAAAGAGCGAAGTGTTTGACTAGCTTGCACCTCTCCTTGTTTTCCTCAATCTTGTTACCCTCCTCATCGTATTTGCGGTATTCCGGAGGTAGAACGAAATGTTCCATAAGCTTGTTGAAGCAATCTTTTTTTGTTCTCTTATCGACAAAAGTGAAACCAAGACGTGCCTTCTTTGGCTCATTCCACTCCTGGACGGTGATCGAGACGTTGTCTCTAACAATGGCTCCGCATTGGCTGATAAACTTGGTGGCGTTCTTGTGGGGCTCCAGCGGCCTGCCGGTTGTTCCTCGACAACCTCGATGGTGCATGTTTCTCCTGGTTTCATCGTCTTGGTTGCGCCACGCTTTGATGACGTACTCGATTGTTTCGACGATCCGGCCGAGGGATAAAATAAGAAAGAGAGTCGTGAGCGTTAGTACACACATATTTATTCAAATCAGTTAGTTTGTATCACCAGAGGCTCAATGTATATATATACCTCGGCGCCGGAGGTGGTTGCTACTTCCAATTGAAGATCGTCGTTTATCGACGTTTCTTCGGCATCATCTTGCTGACAACGCCCTTCATCTTCACCCTCAAGGTTCAGATAAGAAGAGATATCATCTTCTTCTTGTCCGGTCAGCACATATAGAATATCGCCGTTTATGATGCCGAACATATGGTCTTCAAGGTCCGGATCATAGTTCTCCATAATCGGGTCAGCTCTATCGTCCGCCATATGTCAGTCCTGAAAACATGTAGTCAAAACAAATTAATTAAGTGCAGAGAAGGGGGGCGGTGGCGGTGGCGAAAGGGCGGTGCCAAAAGGAGGGGGCCGGCGAGCTGGAAGGGGTGGGAGAGGGTGTCGCGGAAGAGCGCGTGTGTGCGCCGGGAGAGATTGGAGGGGCCGGGGCGCCGGCGGGCGCCGCCCTAGCTATTGCATGTGTGCGTGTGTGGCGCGCGCCCCCGGCCGGCCGCCGGCCTCCCTCTCCCCCTGTCTGTGTGGCGCCGGTGGGGAAATTATAAGTCTCAATTATTTGTTTTTTAAGTCAAATTGTAGTCTCAAATTATTTAGTCAAATTGTAGTCTCAAATTATTTAGTTAATTTTAAGTCTTAAATTTTAAGTCTCAATTATTTGTTTTTTAAGTCAAATTGTAGTCTCAAATTATTTAGTTAATTTTAAGTCTCAAATTTGAAGCCTCAAATTTTTAAGTCTCAAATTTTAAGTCTCAAATTTTAAGTCTTCTTTTAGTTTTTTAAGTCTCAAAATTTTAAGTCTCAATTATTTAGTAAATTTTAAGTATCAATTATTTAGTTTTTTAAGTCAAATTTTAATTAGTTCCTTTTTAAGTGAAATTTTAGTACACACATATTTACAAGAAAAAAAACTAAAAAATAAAAAAAAACGGCCGGGCGGCGTAGCCTCTCTGATCTCCTCTCTCTCTCTCACCGCGGGTCGCCCCGGCCCCCTTCTCTCTGGCCGGTGGCTCCGGATCGACGGCGGTACCGGCGGCGCGGCGCGTTAGAGTGGCGGCGGCGGCGGCGGCTGTCGGGCACGACGACGACGCGCGGCGATGACTCGAGGGCGGTGGCGCGCGGCGGTTGTGTTACGCGCGCGGCGGTTTTGCGCACGGCGGAGACGACAAGGGCACGGCGACGTACGGCGTGGGCGACGACGAGGGCGCGACGACGTACGACGAGGGCGATGACGAGGGCGCGGCGACGTACGGCGAAGACGGCGACAAGGGCAACGACGAGGGCGGCGATGGTGCGCGGCTGCAGGGGTTTCGGCGGAGAGGACGACTGGCGCGGCCGTTCACGCGCATTAGAATTTATAGGGACAGCCCTTTAGTCGCGGTTGGGGTCGCCAACCGCGACTAAAGGGTATTTTAGTCGCGGTTTGCGACCCCAACCGCGACTAAAGGGTTTTTCGCCGGGTTTTTAATTTCCCGGGCGCATGGACCTTTAGTCGGTTGGCCAGGCCAACCGCGACTAAAGGTCTTTTTTGAAAATACTTTTCTTTTTTGAAAATCATATAATACATATAATATATCAATAAATACAGAAAAATAAAACTAATTCAATTCAAAATGTTAAAAATACAAATAATATATCAAAAAATTCAGAAAAATAAAACTAATTCAATTCAAAATGTTAAAAATACAAATAATATATCAAAAAATTCAGAAAAATAAAACTAATTCAATTCAAAATGTTAAAAATACAAATAGTATATCAAAAAATTAAGAAAAGTAAAACTAATTCAATTCAAAATGTTAAAAATACTAATAATATATCAAATAGTATATCAAAAAATTAAGAAAAGTAAAACTAATTCAATTCAAAATGTTAAAAATACTAATAATATATCAAAAAATTCAGAAAAATAAAACTAATTCAATTCAAAATCTTAAAAATACAAATAATATATCAAAAAATTCAGAAAAATAAAAATAATTCAATTCAAATTCTTAAAAATACAAATAATATATCAAAAAAATCAGAAAAATAAAACTAATTCAATTCAAATTCTTAAAAATATAAATAATATATCAAAAAAATCAGAAAAATTCTTCCCGCCACTTTCTTCCCGCCACTTTCTTCCCGCCACTTTCTTCCCGCCTCTTTCTTCCCGCCACTTTCTTCCCGCCACTTTCTTCCCGCCACTTTCTTCCCGCCTCTTTCTTCCCGCCACTTTCTTCCCGCCTCTTTCTTCCCGCCTCCTGTCTTCCCGCTCCCATTTTTCCCGCCATTTGTCACTACATATAGGTAGCCCGGCTTGGCCAGCATTATCACATCTCTACAATCTCTCATCACTCTCTCATGGCTTCCACCGCACCCACTCTAACCTACCAGCAGGTGGAGGAGCTTTGCGCCTCGAACTACCCTTGCCCACCGGGCTACCGCGTCCCTGCCGGCTGGAGCCTAAGCGCCGGCGGCGTGCCGGTCCCTCCCGTCCCTCGTGTACCGCGCGCCGGGCGGCCATCACGAACCACTACTACCTCGACCTCACGCCGGAGCAGCGGATGAATCCGCCGGCATCCCGATAACCAGCATACTTGGGACGCCTTCTTCATCAATCGGCGTGAGAGGGCGCTCGCTGTGTATGAGGAGGACGGTCTGCCTCCCGGAAACTTCCACGAGGCCGGCCGTCGGCTATGGTGGTACGGCCGGACTGCAGAGCGTCATGGACTACATCACGGCCGGCGATATCCCCGCCTGCGCTACCCTCGATTCGAGCCACGAGCGCCGCCCGACGACAGCCGACGACAAGAGCGACGACGACGCCGGCAACTTAGAAGGCGACGACTACCAAGACAACGGCGGCGGCTATGACGACTACGAGTATGCATATTATCCGCCTCGGCAGGAGTATGACTAAATCACTACAAATTTCCTGTATGCAGGAGTATGACTTAGTCACTCCAAATTTCCTGTATGCAGGAGTATGCCTGAGTCACTCCAAATTTCATGTATGCAGTGAGTATGACTTAGTCACTCCAAATTTCGTATGCAGGAGTATGACCGAATCACTCCAAATTTCATGTATCATCAGGTGCTATCTCGAGTCAATTGAATCATTCAAAAATGGACACCAAACACATCACGGTAATATAATTCACATGATTCATTCAACAAAGTTTGGTACAATAAATTATTACACATCATTTCTTCCCTTGTGTCCCTGCTTGCTTACGATTGTGCCGTATCCATGGAGCATCCTCATCATTTAACTTAATGCTTGGGTCGGTGTTCACTTTGAAGGGCGGAATTTCAGCAAACATATTATAATCTTCTGACATGTCTGTCTTGTCCTCCACTCCCACGATGTTTCTTTTCCCTGAAAGAACAATGTGGCGCTTTGGATCATCGCATGATGTACTGATCGTTTTCTTATCTTTCCGTTTCCTCGGTTTGCTACTCATGTCCTTCACATAGAAAACCTGAGCGACATATTTCGCTAGGACGAATGGTTCGTCAAGGTAACCAAGATTGTTGAAATCCACCATTGTCATTCCGTATTGCTGGTCCACCTTTACCCCACCTCCTGTTAGCTTGAACCATTTGCACCGGAACAAAGGGACCCTAAAGGAGGGTCCATAGTCAAGTTCCCACATCTCCTCTATGTAACCATAATATGTGACCTTTTGCCCATTCTCGGTTGCTGCATCAAAGCGGACACCACTGTTTTGGTTGGTGCTCTTTTTATCTTGGGCGATCGTGTAAAATGTATTCCCATTTATCTCGTACCCTTGGAAAGTCGTTATAGTCGAAGATGGTGTCTTGGCCAACATGTACAGCTGATCTACAACATGATCGTCATTCATTAAATGTTTTCTCAACCAACTGCCGAAAGTCTCCATGTGGGCCTTCCTAATCCAGGATTCAGGCTTCCCAGGGTTGTCCGTGCGTAAAATATTCTTGTGTTTCTCAAAGTACGGAGCCACCAAGCTGGAATTGGTCAGAACTGTGTGGTGTGCTTCAGTCAGAGAATGGCCGTCCATACATATCGTTGATTTCCTTCCGATCGTGCCTTTTCCACTTAGTCTCCCCTCGTGCCGCGATCGAGGAAGACCAATCGGCTTAAGGTCAGGAACAAAGTAAACACAAAACTTAATTACCTCCTCATTTCCATAGCCCTTGGCGATGCTTCCTTCTGGCCTAGCACGGTTACGAACATATTTCTTTTATATTCCCATGAACCTCTCGAAGGGGAACATATTGTGTAGAAATACAGGACCGAGAATGGAAATCTCATCGACTAGGTGAACCAGGAGGTGCGTCATAATATTGAAGAAGGATGGCGGGAACACCAACTCGAAACTGACAAGACATTGGATCACATCGTTCTGTAACCGTGGTAGAACTTCTGGATTGATTACCTTCTGAGAGATTGCATTGAGGAATGCACATAGCTTCACAATGGCTACTCGAACATTTTCCGGCAGGAGCCCCCTCAAAGCAATCGGAAGCAATTGCGTCATAATCGCGTGGCAGTCGTGAGACTTCAGGTTTTGGAACTTTTTCTCCGCCATGTTTATTATTCCCTTTATATTGGACGAGAATCCTGACGGGACCTTCATAATGCTCAGGCATTCAAAAAAGATGACCTTCTCTTCTTTGGTCAGAGCATAGCTGGCACGACCTTGAAACCATTCCAGATGCCGGTCATCAGGGTCTTTCAAACTTTGCTGGTCCTTCCGTGCTTCCTTTGTATCATTTGACTTCCCATACATGCCCAAGAAGCTTAGGAGGTTCACGCAAATATTCTTCGTAACGTGCATCACGTCGATTGCAGAGCGGACTTCTAGGACTTTCCAATATTCTAGCTCTCATAATATAGATTTCTTCTTCCACATGGCTGCGTGCCCGTCAGCTCCCTTCGGAACTGATTGTCCGCCAGGACCCTTTCCAAAGATGACTTTCAAATCCTTGACCATATCAAATACCTCAGCACCAGTGTGTTCCGCAGGCTTCGGCCGGTGATCTGCCTTGCCGTTGTAATGCTTGCCTTTCTTTCTTACTGGATGACCTTTCGGAAGAAATAGACGATGCCCAAGGTACACGTTCTTCTTACAATTTGGCAAATGTACACTTTCAGTCTCATGTAAGCAGTGCGTGCATGCATTGTATCCCTTATTTGACAGTCCCGAAAGGTTACTAAGAGCAGGCCTATCATTGATGGTTACGAAAAGCAACGCTCGTAGGTCAAATTCCTCTTCTTTGTGCTCATCCCACACACGGACACCAGGTCTGCCCCACAGCTGTAAAAGTTCATCAACTAATGGCCTTAGGTACACATCGATGTCGTTGCCGGGTTGCTTCTGACCTTGGATGAGCACTGGCATCATAATGAACTTCCGCTTCATGCACAACCAAGGAGGAAGGTTGTGGATGCATAGAGTCACGGGCCAGGTGCTATAGCTGGAGCTCTGCTCGCCAAAAGGATTCATGCCATCCGTACTTAGACCAAATCTTATGTTCCTTGCGTCAGCTGCAAAATCTTTGAACTCTCTGTCGATCTTTCTCCATTGCGTTCCATCTGCGGGGTGTCTCAACTCCCCGTCCGACTTACGGTCCTCTTTGTGCCATCGCAACAACTTGGCATGCTCTTTGTTCTGAGCAGACGTTTCAACCGTGGTATTATAGGAGCATACCACATCACCTTGGCGGGAACCCTCTTCCTGGGTTTCTGGCCCTCAACATCGTCACCAGGGTCATCGCCTCTGATCTTACAACGCAATGCAGTGCATACCGGGCATTCATTCAAATTCTCGTATTCACCGCGGTAGAGGATGCAGTCGTTGATGCATGCATGTATCTTCAGAACCTCTAAACCTAGAGGGCAGACAACCTTCTTTGCTTCGTACGTACTGGCGGGCAACTCGTTATTCTTTGGAAACATATTCTTCAACATTTTCAGCATGTTTTCAAATGCCGAGTCAGCTACACCTGTCTGTGCCTTCCATTTCAGCAAATCCAGTGTGCAGCCCAGCTTTTTCAGACCATCATCGCATCCGGGGTACAGCGCCTTCCTGTGATCCTCTAACATGCGATCCAAATTCTCCCTCTCCTTTTCAGTTTCGCAGCGTCTCCGTGCATCAGCAATGGTCTGACCAAGATCATCAACGGGATCATCACGTGCCTCTTCTTCACCTTCCCCTTCACCTTCCCCTTCACCTTCAGCATCCTCCATGAAAGTATCACCGAAATGAGCAAGATAGCTTTCATCGATGAAATCATCCCCTTCTTCATCTTCTTCCATTATAACCCCTCTTTCTCCATGCTTGGTCCAACAATTATAGCTTGGCATGAAACCGTGCCGAAGCAGGTGCATGTGAACATCTCTTGAGGAAGAGTAACCCTTCTGATTCTTACAGCTAACACATGGACAGATAACAAAACCCCCCTGCTTGTTCGCATTAGCCACTATGAGGAAATCTTTCAAACCCGTAGTGAACTCGCCGGAGAGTCGGTTACCGTACATCCATTGCCGATTCATCTGCATTATTATAATATAAAATATATAATTAACCATCATGCATTTGTTAAACTAACTAGATACAAACAATATAAATTAAACAATGAACTACACACATGCATATTTTATCAATGACACATCAAAGGTTCAAGTTGCTAACCGCGATCGAGGAGGAAAAAATAAATGAGAAAGCTCAAGTGTGGCTCCAACACTTCATATCATGTTTGTTTCATGCTCTTGGGGCATTTCATCAAACACCTTATGTGCATAAGAGGAACCAAAAGCAAACCTAACACCCACTTGTGAAGTTTGTGAAGAGAATGGCTCCAAATGGCTAAGTGTTGGCTGCTGGATGGGTATATATAGGGGAGGGGCTTTAATCCCGGTTGGCCTGGCCAACCGCGACTAAAGGCCTTCGGGCACCTTTAGTCGCGGTTGGCCAGGCCAACCGCGACTAAAGCCCCCCACGTGCACCAGCTGGCCACCGTGCGCCCTGGGCCCAGGCCTTTGGTCGCGGTTCGCCTCCCGAACCGCGACTAAAGGTCCCATTAGTCGCGGTTCCTTTAGCTTCGCGACTTATGGGGCTGGACGGAAGCCTGTTTTTCTACCAGTGATTGGAAGTGATGAGGGTAGATGCGACGACGAGGATGATGAAGATGACGATGATTATAAAGGTGAATCTGAAGATGAGGATGACAGTGACGATGACAATATTGATGATGATGAGGATGAAGATGAAGACAACCATGGGAATGGAAACAATGATGGTGACAGAGCTTCAGAACCTGGGTCTGGCCTTGGTGGTGAGGATGAGGCAGCTAACAACAATGGCAGCCATCAGCACACAACGCCAAGAAGATCTGCTAGGTTGACACCCAGCAAGAGAAATGAAGGGCCTGCAGGCAACTTAAGGAAGAGGTGCATGGATAACAACGGTGATTCCAATGCAGATCTGTCATTCCAGGGTTTGAATCTGTTGTCAAGTACTGCGGAGAAAGAACAGTCTGCAGGGATACATGCAGAGAAAGATAGTTGTACAAGAGGCGCATCCACAACACCAGGCCTGAGTCCATTCTCAGATTTGAGAGAGTATACTGCTGCAGGGGAGAAAAGTGGCATTGCCATGAGAAACAGCGAGCCAACTGAGTTGTTTAATGTACAGGAAAAGAGGTGTGCCCGGAATACATTGATGGACAAGTTTAGCAGTGCATGTCAGTCTCCTACAAGCTCAGAACCGATAGATCAGTTTGCTAGGGATGATGCAATACAGAAGTTAACTCAAGAGTTCATAGGGTTGGGACATTTGGAAAAAAAATATGAAATAACAAGAAATATGACAGTGAAGAAAAAGGTTGTAGTGCACCGTGGTCGGCCAGTAGATTTTGAGTTCAGTTCACAGATTGCAGCCAAAACAGGCAGCTCCATCATTCGCTCGATCTACAGCTGAAGAACCAGTATTTGCACCTGTTGATGGACCAGGAATTGCTCAAAGAACAGTTGCAACTCAATCCAGTGTGCCTCCGAGTTCAGCTAACAGCATCTTCCCGTCACAATGTGTGCTTCCCCCGTGTTCCAAGGCCGTGGGGAGTACCTGAAACCAAAACATCAAATTCAATTCATGCACTCCACTCCAGCCCTGTGCCTGCACCTTCACTGCATTCAACTCAGTCAAGCGTTATGCATGGAACTTCACCACGTCTATCACACTCTGCATCTGGACTTGCAACTTCAACTGAATCATTTCAGAAATATTCTGAACAAAACAGCTTTTTCGTTCATCCAAATCAGAGTACTCGCGACACATCTTACCAAGAAGCAGCCAAAAGTTGGTCACCAATTACACCTACAAGTGGGCATATGAAGCAAGCCAATTTGTCTCAACAGGTTTCACCAGCTCCAACACAGCAGACATGTCCTCCACCCAGACCAAAGGAATTCAAATCTGTTACAAGCAGCCAGAAGATGACAAGAAAAAAGGCTTTGCAAGCAGCTTGCGATCCTCCTTCATTTGATCTTGGTTTTGATAGCCCAAAAAAGGACATACAAGAATCTTCAGCAGATATGTTAAATGATGACGACTATTGGACTGAAGATATGGAGAAAGAAGCTTACGCCCTTTGCGAACGTGTAGAGTTGGAGAAGCGTTTGAACAGTGCAAATGCTAATATCCAGGAGGAACCGATGCAAAATGATAGTGAATTGCAGACACCAGCAGGAGTGGGAATTGGTGATGCCGCTAACAAAGAAATTTCTGAAAGCAAATCAACATCTTCTTTTGCGCAAATGAAGCAACAAAGGCTTATCAAGCAAGCACTTTGCAAATTGTCGCCTTACTTGACTTATGTGGACAGAAGCCTCTACACCTGTTCAGCTGAAGTAAAGGATTTGTACGCCGCAGTTACTGCACATGGCCGTCGATCAAAAAGGTGTCAAGAGGTGGACAAAAGGTAAGCCAACTTACATAAAGTTGTACTGTATAAAATAGATAAGTTTCATGATGATAGTCACTAAGTTGGTTTTAACATAATTCCTTTTTGAGCAACATATATAAGTTGGTTACTGGTTTAATCAAACTTGCCATTGTCAATAGGCCCAAGTTTGTTTTCTGAAATGAATAAATTTGTTTCCTCCAACATGCTTAAATTATTTTTTTCATACACAATGTGCAAGTTGGCTGCATTGAGTTACGTAAGTCGTATTGTTAATATGCCTAAGTTGGTTACTGTGATTAATTAAGTTTGGTTTTTAAAAATATGTTTGAAGTTCTGGTTTAAAATCTAGTTGGTTTCCTTTTCCTATTTTTTTTCCGACCAAACATGCACAGGTTTGCTCCCGGGGGTTAATTAACTTGTACTGTCTATATGCCCAAGTTTGGTTGTGAAAAAATGCTTAAATTCTGTTTTTCCATATACAATGTACAAGTTGGCTGCATTGTGTTACGTAAGTCGTACCATTAATATGCCTAAGTTGGTTACTGAGTTTAATTAAGTTTGTTTTTTAAAACATGTTTGAAGTTCTGGTTTAAAGTCTAGTTGGTTTCCTTTCCCTATTTTTTCCAAGCAAACATGCAAAGGTTGGCTACTTGGGGTTAATTAAGTTGTACTGTCCATATTCTTAAGTTTGATAAATGTTTCTGCATGCTTACAAAAAACTTCCTACTATCTACATACATAAGTTGGTTGCATTGTGTTACTTAAGTCCTATTGTGAAAAATGGCCTAAGTCGGATACTCGAGGTTAATTCAGTTGATCCCTCTGCATGCCTATCTTGTTTTTTTATTATAGCATTTTTTGGCTTTGGTATTATGCCATTTTTTTATTAATTGCTCTGTTTTTCCTTTTTCATGTAATGCGATAGCCCAATACTCGTCAGCTACGACAATTTTTATGTTACACTTAAAGAGCTTGCAAACTCGATGATGCCTTCTGGATCATTGAAGAACACTGTCGTTGAACTAGGAATTGAGTCCATAATGTTAAGGAGAGACAGAAAAGATAAAAAATTGGTGATGCCTTTGAGGGTTGCGGTAAGAATATTATATTTTTATTTTTCTTAAATAAGTCGAATATTTTTTTTTCTAGTTTACTGATGTTCCTTCTCTTCTAATAACAGACTCTCTTAGAAGATCTGAAGAGGAACAGAAGACTTCTAGAGAAGCACTTCAGCAAGCCCACTGCACATCTTGACAGGAAACACAATGTAAGTGTTTCCTGTACATTCGACATCAATTTCTTTCGGTTATAACATTTTTTGTATACTGTAATTCCAATTTGTTCTGTTTTTTGCAAACATTAGGTAATGTTCCCAGTACTCGAAGATTTGGCACCTAAGGAACAAGATCCTGTGAACCACTATTGGCTTCTTGTGATGAACTTCAGAGAAAGAAGGTTTGAGGTACTGGATTCAGTAAGGTCAATATCAGACAAATCACTTGATCAGAAGGTGAATTTGTTAGTTGGTGCAATCAAGACATTATGGGAACAATACTATGCAAATTCTTCAGTCAAGCTTGCGACATGGGATATTCAAGACATTAAGCCGCCAAAGCAAGGGTCAAAGTAATAACCAATGCAGTTATCCTTCGTTATCTCAAGTATCTTTTCATTTTCGAACCTATCATGTATTAACGTGGTTCAAATTTACAACATTTTTACAGATAAAACAAGTTGTGCTCTCAAAGTATGGTTAAGTTTCACTTAATATATTTACTAAGTTGGTTTCTGACATATAAGTTAGTTCTACTCTACTGCTTTTTAAGTTGACTCCACAGTAGGTTAAGTATGATTATTATGAAAATGGCTGTAAAACTAAACCACTTAGGCATTTAAGATGGACTTTAAAATTAGCAAGTAAAAAATGCTTTAAGAGAAACCAGTTTTAATAACTATGCACAGTATGGGTTAAGGTGTCTGCACATTTATAATTAAGTTGGCTACTGTTAACTATTAAGTTTGACTTACTTTTTCACTAACTTGGTTTTTAATTACATATAAGTTAGGTCTACTGCCCCGTATTAAGTTGGCTCCACATGTGTTTTTTAGTATGATCATTATCCTGTGCTAAGTTGCTCTCTGCTAAAGTTTAACTTGTGTAAACAATGATACTAAGTTGCTTTTTCTGAAGCATGATAACTTGCTTTTCCCTCAATTCCATGCATCCTTTTTTAGTTATTACTTTATGCCCATGTTACTTCATTTCTAATTTTGGTTCTCATTCACACTACAGCAATGAATGTGGAGTTTGCACGCTATTCAACGCCAAACATTGGAATGGTAGGGAACTACCCACATATGGGTCTGAAAACATGCCGAACATTAGGAAGTTGATGGTGCATACATGGGTGACTTCTCCGAAGAATACAGTCAAGTGGATGGACATCATTAAACTAAATTGAGGTATGAAAACATCACATTGACTGCGAAACCGATTGTCCTATCCCCTCAGTTCTCCTTATTATGTCCTAGACCAGCTTTACATGTTGCTGCGTTGTGACCTGGCAAGCCACATGTACCACACAAGGTGGTCTTCTTAGCAACCAACTCAATGCCTGATGGGATTCTTCCTTTTTTCCGCCCTTTAGTATTAGACATGGGAGGGTTTAGGACAGCCATACCTTCTCTACTAGGTTCACTCAAATCACTAGCCTGTTGCACAGACAACGTTTGGTTTGTAGAAGACGATTTCTTCGCACGTAATGGACGTTGAGGCACAGCATGGTCAGACTTCATTGATGTTGATTGATTTTGGGTGCTTGATGCTGGTTGTTGTGCCGAAAAATGTGTAGAACCTGAAGATGTCCGCCCATGGGTATTATCAATGTTTGCAGTGTGTGATGCCCAGGTGGATGGTGCAGGCTGTTGTCCTTTCTGGGAAGCTCCTGCATTTCCTGACTGACACACATTAGGAGCTGAAGTTGACGGGCAATGCACAGTACGCACCGCTCTTTGCTGTGGCAAATTAGGAACTAGTTTTCGCTGAGTCATGCTTGCACTTGCTGTTTGCTGCAGAGCACTAGGAGCTGCTTCTTGCTGATGCATGCTTGGAGTTGCAGTTTGCTGTGTGACATTGGGGTCTTCTGTTTGTTGCGGAGCATTAGGAGCTGTTCGTTGCCGGCGCATGCTCGGAGTTGCTGTTTGTTGCGGGGCATTTGGGGCTGCTGTTTGTTGCGGAGCGTTAGGAGCTGCTCTCTGCCTGCGCATGCTTGGAGTTGTTGTTTGATGCGGGGCATTTGGGGCTGCTGTTTGTTGCGGAGCCTTAGGAGCTGCGTTTGGATGTGGCACACTACTGCTTGGTTGCTGGGCATTCTTCTTCTTTCGAACCTTTTGTAGTTGGACAAACTCTGCTCTCATCTCCTTTATGTGCCTGCGAGCAATAGCTTCCGCTTGATCTGACTCACTACCTAATTTAGCCATTTGCACAAACGATGTCGACAAGTTTGCAAACCGCACTTTCTGACGTGACTATTCGGGCATCACATCATCTTGTACTGGCCCAGTATGCATAGGCACATACTCTACTGCTTGCTGAGTCCATCTGCGCATGATGAACCTCTCCGGTATCGCATTAATTCCTACATGCGTGAACACTTTTAGCACGTGGCAGCAAAAATACCATCGCGCTGATAGTTACAGCAATCACAGTTGTAGGCACCACCACTACCATTTACATAGTAGTTTCTGGACCCATAAGGGTAGCATCTGAGGTTGTTAGGAATTAACTCATACATGTTTGTTCCAATCACTTGCACATCGTATCGACCAATAAGTCCAAACTCCAGCATGAACCTGTGGAAGATGTCCCTTGTATAAACTGCCATCGCATGCTTTTCTATCGGGAAAGTTGTTCTTGGCTGAACCTCAAGCTCATCTGTCCTGTAATCATTGTTGCCCTCCTTACCCAATATCTTGGCCTGAATTTTCTCATACTGCCTCACAAAGTGCTTGATTGAATTTTTTGGATTAATGCACCGCTTTAAAACAGCGTTGAATCCCTCGCTTCTTTGAGTTGACTGCAAGAAGGGGAAGAAGCGATCCCTGAAGTAACATGGAACCCATGTATGAGCATTACTCTTCAACCAATTGAATGTTTCGTTCTGCGACAATTCCCATTTCTGAATCAGTTCTGCAGCTTTGCTTCAAATTCTTCTACAGTCATACTCTCGTCAACACATTCATTGAAATCTTCAGCCAGGCCTGGATGTCGTCCTAGGAATGATCCAAGTTTCTCATTAGCTTTCTTCATTATGTGCCATCTGCAGTTTCGATGGCAACATAATGGAAAAATAGCAGATATTGCATTCCTCATAGCCCAATCTTGGTCTGTAATTATGTTGGTTGGTTGCTTCCCTTTCATTGCTTTCAAAAAGACGCGGAACAACCATTCAAAACTGTCTTCTTTTTCATCTCTTAGGAAACCACAACCCAACATAAATGACTGCCCATGTCTATTTATACCAATGAATGGTGCAAACGGCATGCTAAATATATTTGTACGAGTAAAGTAGTGTCGAACGAGATGCAATCATGGTATGCTTCTGCATATGCTCTTCTTGCCAAACTGTCAACCCAAAAAATGTGTTCAACTCTGTTCTCTGAATCAAAGGAGAATTCGTAGAAGAATTCTGGGTCTTTTTACTGCAACTCTTTGAAATACTCAAGTGTGTCACTTATGTCAAGCTCTTTGTTCTCGCTTCTGAATGATGACCTCAAGTTTGATATTGTTCTCGGGCCATAGGGTACAATGCAATCTTCACCATAAAATTCAGACATCACCTCCATCATGCGTCCTGTAAAAAATGTTTTTGCACAGTACAAGTTAATTATGTTTACTTCAATTTATTGCGTACCTTTTAACCTACATTGTTCCTTATTTCATAAATTCAACTCTACCAAGTTAGAAACTAAATCACATACTACCCGACATATCTTTTTGGATAAGTGACGCACTGTACTTATCACATGTTCATAAAATCTGCCCAGTTGCATACACATGCACAAGTAAATTGCAGATCATCGTTGCCTAAGTTGCATTCCACAAGAACTAATTTGTTTTTCTTTCCTCATGTTGATGTAGTACTTAGTAGCACATATTACTACAAACTATAAGCTCATGAAGGCATAGAGGTTGGCATACAAACCTGTGTCCAAGTTGCAGTTGTGAAGGCATCTTAGAAATTCTTTCTCATCTCTTGGAATTCCTCTGTGAGATCTCAAGTATTTTATCAAAGATGGTTTCACAATCATTGGATGGTTATGCTCTGCAATAAAAAAAGTGACCTCCCACTTGTTGTTAATCAATTTCACAAACATCCTAGCTCGACACTTTGTCTGCTTGATGGTTTCTCTCTTTCGCTTAACCCCAAACTTGCTGGCAGTTTTCTTCCTTTTTGATGGTCCAGCTTCCTGTTCCTCATCATTATCATCGTCAAGCTGAATAGGGCTAACATCTTCAGTAAATGCCATCTTTTCTTGCTCTATTTGTTCCTCAGTTTTTGGTGCGCGATACTTGTTGCACACGAACTGCTGCTTCTCAAGCTCATTTGTATGTGCTTTCTTTTTTGATGTATTATTCTTGATAGAGAATCCCAATTTTGCAGCATAAGCATTGTAGTGAGCTCTTGCATCAGCTAGGGTATCAAATCGCATACCAAGAAAAGGTTCCTGAGGACTGGACAAAATTTCTTCAGTGATTCCAACTGCTTCTCCATCACTTCCACCTTCAGCAAAATCAGGGTTGGTGGTGGTATCTGTAGGAAAAGTTGTTGTAGGGAAGTTTTGGTTTCCAACAGATGCTGCTTGCTCTCCGTTGTGTTCATGTCCCCTGCCACTATATCTGTCAGAATTACCAACCACAGCTTCATGGACATCAAGATCTGGGTCCTGGGATTCGCCTACAACTGGTTCTGGGACAACTTGAGTGCAAAAAAGCGGTTCCACATCGTCCATTTCAACATCTTCTATAGGTGTAGCATTAAGATCCAAGCCTGACATCTGCGGAATGATAATCTAAGTTAGCTTTTCAGTTTTTTTGACAAAATTGAATTCCATGCAAGATATAGAAGAAATTTGGATACATTTTCTCATTGTGACAGCATTCTGATTACTAGCAACTATTTTTTTGATTTTTTTCTTTGTCATGATGCAGATAACTATGGTGGCAGCATGAGTAAAGAAGCTAAGAGAAGGTTCCTACTTCGACACCCGCAACTTTATGCCCAAAGTCAGATAAGACAGATGCAGATAACTATCAGTGCTCACATTTTGCAAGTCAAGCTAGCTACTTTTTGGCAAGTCAAGTCTTTTTAGTTTGAGATTGAGTTGGAAAAAGATGTCTCCAGAAACATCTTCTACAAATGCTTGATCTTCGGCTAGTTTCTAGTAAATGCAAACTACTAGCTATTATCATCACCTGCATATATGTTGCAACTTGGGGGAGTTGAAACTTGCACCCTTTTCTAGCTTTTCTACTTGCACCTGTTACTATGATGCTTTTATAACTATGCACATCAAAGTTTTGATGTTCTCTACTTGCAACCTGTTACTATGATGCTTTTACAACTATGCAGATCAGGGTTGCACCTTTTTTTTAGCTTTACTACATGCATGTGTAGATTTTCTCTACTTTTTTGTTTGCAATCTACTGAGTTCTTTTTTCAGCATACAAAGGAAATCCATTTATCTGCAAAAGGGTGGGGGTGTGGTGGGTGGGTTATTCTGTAGATGCACTTGTCATAATCTATAGAGAGATAGGGAAGGCACAGATCTGGAAATCCCCTATAGCTTTTGCTCCTGGGAATCCCCTTGAGTTTTGCTGCTGGGAATCCCCTTCAGTTTTGCTCCTTGGAATCTGATACGTCTCCGACGTATCGATAATTTCTTGTGTTCCATGCCACATTATTGATGATATCTACATGTTTTATGCACACTTTATGTCATATTCGTGCATTTTCTGGAACTAACCTATTAACAAGATGCCGAAGTGCTAGTTGCTGTTTTCTGCTGTTTTTGGTTTCAGAAATCCTAGTAACGAAATATTCTCGGAATTGGACGAAATCAACGCCCAGGGTCCTATTTTGCCACGAAGCTTCCAGAAGACCGAAGAGGAGACAAAGTGGGGCCACGAGGCGGCCAAACCATAGGGCGGCGCGGCCTGGCCCTTGGCCGCGCCGACCTGTGGTGTGGGGCCCTCGTGTGGCCCCCTGACCTGCCCTTCCGCCTACTTAAAGCCTCCGTCGCGAAACCCCCAGTACCGAGAGCCACGATACGGAAAACCTTCTAGAGACGCCGCCGCCGCCAATCCCATCTCGGGGGATTCAGGAGATCGCCTCCGGCACCCTGCCGGAGAGGGGAATCATCTCCCGGAGGACTCTACGCCGCCATGGTCGCCTCCGGAGTGATGTGTGAGTAGTCTACCCCTGGACTATGGGTCCATAGCAGTAGCTAGATGGTTGTCTTCTCCCCATTGTGCTTAATTGTCGGGTCTTGTGAGCTGCCGAACATGATCAAGATCATCTATCTGTAATTCTATATGTTGTGTTTGTTGGGATCCGATGAATAGAGAATACTATGTTATGTTGATTATCAATTTATATCTATGTGTTGTTTATGATCTTGCATGCTCTCCGTTACTAGTAGATGCTCTGGCCAAGTAGATGCTTGTAACTCCAAGAGGGAGTATTTATGCTCGATAGTGGGTTCATGTCTCCGTGAATCTGGGGAAGTGACAGAAATCTCTAAGATTATGGATGTGCTGTTGCCACTAGGGATAAAACATTGGTGCTATGTTTGAGGATGTAGTTACTGATTACATTACGCGCAATACTTAATGCAATTGTCTGTTGTTAGCAACTTAATACTGGAGGGGGTTCGGATGATAACCTGAAGGTGGAGTTTTTAGGCATAGATGCATGCTGGATAGCGGTCTATGTACTTTGTTGTAATGCCCAATTAAATCTCACAATACTCATCATAATATGTATGTGCATGGTCATGCCCTCTTTATTTGTCAATTGCCCAACTGTAATTTGTTCACCCAACATGCTGTTTATCTTATGGGAGAGACACCTCTAGTGAACTGTGGACCCCGGTCCAATTCTCTATACTGAAATACAATCTACTGCAATACTGTTTTACTGTTTTCTGCAAACAATCATCTTCCACACAATATGGTTAATCCTTTGTTACAGCAAGCCGGTGAGATTGACAACCTCGCTGTTTCGTTGGGGCAAAGTACTTTGGTTGTGTTGTGCAGGTTCCACGTTGGCGCTGGAATCTCTGGTGTTGCGCCGCACTACATCCCGCCGCCATCAACCTTCAACGTGCTTCTTGACTCCTACTGGTTCGATTAAACCTTGGTTTCTTACTGAGGGAAACTTGCTGCTGTGCGCATCACACCTTCCTCTTGGGGTTCCCAACGGACGTGTCAACTACACGCATCAAGCAAATTTCTAGCGCCGTTGCCGGGGAGATCAAGACACGCTGCAAGGGGAGTCTCCACTTCCCAATCTCTTTACTTTGTTTTTGTCTTGCTTTATTTTATTTACTACTTTGTTTGCTGCATTATATCAAAACACAAAAAAATTAGTTGCTAGTTTTACTTTATTTGCTACCTTGTTTACTATATCAAAAACACAAAAAAATTAGTTACTCGCATTTACTTTATCTAGTTTGCTTTATTTACTACTGCTAAAATGGCCACCCCTGAAAATACTAAGTTGTGTGACTTCACAACCACAAATAATAATGATTTCTTATGCACACCTATTGCTCCACCTGCTACTACAGCAGAATTCTTCGAAATTAAACCTGCTTTACTGAATCTTGTTATGCGAGAGCAATTTTCTGGTGTTAGTTCTGATGATGCTGCTGCCCATCTTAATAATTTTGTTGAACTATGTGCAATGCAAAAATATAAAGATGTAGATGGTGACATTATAAAATTAAAATTGTTCCCTTTCTCATTAAGAGGAAGAGCTAAAGATTGGTTGCTATCTCTGCCTAAGAATAGTATTGATTCCTGGACTAAATGCAAGGATGCTTTTATTGGTAGATATTACCCCCCTGCTAAAATGATATCTTTGAGGAGTAGCATAATGAATTTTAAACAATTAGATACTGAGAATGTTGCACAAGCATGGGAAAGAATGAAATCTTTGGTTAAAAATTGCCCAACCCATGGATTGACTACTTGGATGATCATCCAAACCTTTTATGGAGGACTGAATTTTTCTTCGCGGAACCTATTAGATTTAGCTGCTGGAGGTACCTTTATGTCCATCACTCTTGGTTAAGCAACAAAGCTTCTTGATAATATGATGATCAATTACTCTGAATGGCACACGGAAAGAGCTCCACAAGGTAAGAAGGTAAATTCTGTCGAAGAAACCTCTTCCTTGAGTGATAAGATTGATGCTATTATGTCTATGCTTGTGAATGATAGGACTAATATTGATCCTAATAATGTTCCATTAGCTTCATTGGTTGCCCAAGAAGAACATGTTGATGTAAACTTCATTAAAAATAATAATTTCAACAACAATGCTTATCGGAACAATTCTAGTAATAACTATAGGCCATATCCTTATAATAATGGTAACAGTTATGCTAATTCTTATGGGAATTCTTACAATAATAATAGGAACACACCCCCTGGACTTGAAGCTATGCTTAAAGAATTTATTAGTACACAAACTGCCTTTAACAAATCTGTTGAGGAAAAACTCAATAAAATTGATATTCTCGCTTCTAAGGTTGATAGTCTTGCCTCTGATGTTGATCTTTTGAAATCGAAAGTTATGCCTAATAGGGATATTGAAAATAAAATTGTTACTACAGCAAATGCCATCCAAGTTAGAATTAATGAGAATATAAGATTAATGGCTGAATTGCGTGCTAGGTGGGATAGAGAAGAAAATGAAAAACTAGCTAAAGAGAAGAATGTAGCTAAAGTTTGGACTATTACCACCACTAGTAATGCTAATGCTACACATGTTGCTGCACCTCTTACTATTAATAATAAAAGAATTGGTGTTAGCAATGTTTCCACTTCTAATGCAAAGCGCGAGAAACTGCCCGAAACTGCTAAAACTGTTGAAACTGCCTATGATAAAGCTGCTGAAATTTTTTCCAACATTGGGGATGATGATCCCATTGATTTAGATTATAATGGTTTGAATTTTGATGATTGCCACATCTCTGAAGTTATAAAGTTCTTACAAAAACTTGCTAAAAGTCCTAATGCTAGTGCTATAAATTTGGCTTTCACGCAACATATTACAAATGCTCTCATAAAAGCTAGAGAAGAGAAACTAGAGCGCGAAGCCTCTATTCCTAGAAAGCTAGAGGATGGTTGGGAGCCCATCATTAAGATGAAGGTTAAAGATTTTGATTGTAATGCTTTATGTGATCTTGGTGCAAGTATTTCTGTTATGCCTAAGAAAATCTATAATATGCTTGACTTGCCACCGCTGAAAAATTGTTATTTGGATGTTAATCTTGCTGATCATTCTACAAAGAAACCTTTGGGTAAAGTTGATAATGTTTGCATTACCGTTAACAATAACCTTGTTCCCGTTGATTTTGTTGTCTTGGATATTGAATGCAATGCATCTTGTCCCATTATATTGGGAAGACCTTTTCTTCGAACTGTTGATGCTATCATTGATATGAAGGAAGGTAATATAAAATATCAATTTCCTCTCAAGAAAGGTATGGAACACTTCCCTAGAAAGAGAATGAAGTTACCTTTTGATTCTATTATTAGAACAAATTATGATGTTGACACTTCGTTTCTTGATAATACTTGATACACACTTTCTGCGCCTAGCTGAAATGCGTTAAAGAAAAGCGCTTATGGGAGACAACCCATAGTTTTTACTACAGTACTTTGTTTTTATTTTGTGTCTTGGAAGTTGTTTACTACTGTAGCAACCTCTCCTTATCTTAGTTTAGTGTTTTGTTGTGCCAAGTAAAGTCGTTGATAGTAAAGTTCATACTAGATTTGGATTACTGCGCAGAAACAGATTTCTTTGCTGTCACGAATCTGGGCTGTTTTCTCTGTAGGTAACTCATAAAATTATGCCAAATTACGTGAGTGATCCTCAGATATGTACACAACTTTCATTCAATTTGAGAATTTTCATTTGAGCAAGTCTGGTGCCTCGATAAAATTCTTCAATACGAACTGTTCTGTTTTGACAGATTCTGCCTTTTATTTCGCATTGCCTCTTTTGCTATGTTGGATGAATTTCTTTGATCCATTAATGTTCAGTAGCTTTATGCAATGTCCAGAAGTGTTAAGAATGATTGTGTCACCTCTGAACATGTTAATTTTTATTGTCCACTAACCCTCTAATGAGTTGTTCTAAGTTTGGTGTGGAGGAAGTTTTCAAGGATCAAGAGAGGAGTATGATGCAATATGATCAAGGAGAGTGAAAGCTCTAAGCTTGGGGATGCCCCGGTGGTTCACCCCTGCATAATCTAAGAAGACTCAAGCGTCTAAGCTTGGGGATGCCCAAGGCATCCCCTTCTTCATCGACAAATTATCAGGTTCCTCCCCTGAAACTATATTTTTATTCCATCACATCTTATGTGCTTTTCTTGGAGCGTCGGTTTGTTTTTGTTTTTGTTTTGTTTGAATAAAATGGATCCTAGCATTCACTTTATGGGAGAGAGACACACTCCGCTGTTGCATATGGACAAGTATGTCCTTAGGCTCTACTCATAATATTCATGGCGAAGTTTCTTCTTCGTTAAATTGTTATATGGTTGGAATTGGAAAATGATACATATAGTAAATTGCTAAAATGTCTTGGATAATGTGATACTTGGCAATTGTTGTGCTCATGTTTAAGCTCTTGCATCATATACTTTGCACCCATTAATGAAGAAATACATAGAGCATGCTAAAATTTGGTTTGCATATTTGGTCTCTCTAAGGTCTAGATAATTTCTAGTATTGAGTTTTGAACAACAAGGAAGACGGTGTAGAGTCTTATAATGTTTACAATATGTCTTTTATGTGAGTTTTGCTGCACCGGTTCATCCTTGTGTTTGTTTCAAATAGCCTTGCAAGCCTAAACCTTGTATCGAGAGGGAATACTTCTCATGCATCCAAAATCCTTGAGCCAACCACTATGCCATTTGTGTCCACCATACCTACCTACTACATGGTATTTCTCCGCCATTCCAAAGTAAATTGCTTGAGTGCTACCTTTAAAATTCCATCATTCACCTTTACAATATATAGCTCATGGGACAAATAGCTTAAAAACTATTGTGGTATTGAATATGTACTTATGCACTTTATCTCTTATTAAGTTGCTTGTTGTGCGATAACCATGTTCACTGGGGACGCCATCAACTATTCTTTGTTGAATATCATGTGAGTTGCTATGCATGTCCGTCTTGTCTGAAGTAAGAGAGATCTACCACCTTAATGGTTGGAGCATACATATTGTTAGAGAAGAACATTGGGCCGCTAACTAAAGCCATGATTCTTGGTGGAAGTTTCAGTTTTGGACAAATATCCTCAATCTCATATGAGAAAATTAATTGTTGTTACATGCTTATGCATAAAAGAGGAGTCCATTATCTGTTGTCCATGTTGTCCCGGTATGGATGTCTAAGTTGAGAATAATCAAAAGCGAGAAATCCAAAATGCGAGCTTTCTCCTTAGACCTTTGTACAGGCGGCATGGAGGTACCCCATTGTGACAATTGGTTAAAACATGTGTATTGCAATGATCCGGTAGTCCAAGCTAATTAGGACAAGGTGCGGGCACTATTAGTATACTATGCATGAGGCTTGCAACTTGTAAGATATAATTTACATAACTCATATGCTTTATTACTACCGTTGACAAAATTGTTTCATGTTTTCAAAATCAAAGCTCTAGCACAAATATAGCAATCGATGCTTTTCCTCTATGGAGGACCATTCTTTTACTTTTATTGTTGAGTCAGTTCACCTATTTCTCTCCACCTCAAGAAGCAAACACTTGTGTGAACTGTGCATTGATTCCTACATACTTGCATATTGCACTTATTATATTACTCTATGTTGACAATATCCATGAGATATACATGTTACAAGTTGAAAGCAACCGCTGAAACTTAATCTTCCTTTGTGTTGCTTCAATGCTTTTACTATGAATTATTGCTTTATGAGTTAACTCTTATGCAAGACTTATTAATGCTTGTCTTGAAGTACTATTCATGAAAAGTCTTTGCTATATGATTCACTTGTTTACTCATGTCATATACATTGTTTTGATCGCTGCATTCACTACATATTCTTTACAAATAGTATGATCAAGGTTATGATGGCATGTCACTCCAGAAATTATCTTTGTTATCGTTTTACCTGCTCGGGACGAGCAGAACTAAGCTTGGGGATGCTGATACGTCTCCGACGTATCGATAATTTCTTGTGTTCCATGCCACATTATTGATGATATCTACATGTTTTATGCACACTTTATGTCATATTCGTGCATTTTCTGGAACTAACCTATTAACAAGATGCCGAAGTGCCGATTCTTTGTTTTCTGCTGTTTTTGGTTTCAGAAATCCTAGTAACGAAATATTCTCGGAATTGGACGAAATCAACGCCCAGGGTCCTATTTTGCCACGAAGCTTCCAGAAGACCGAAGAGGAGACGAAGTGGGGCCACGAGGCGGCCAAACCATAGGGCGGCGCGGCCTGGCCCTTGGCCGCGCCGACCTGTGGTGTGGGGCCCTCGTGTGGCCCCCTGACCTGCCCTTCCGCCTACTTAAAGCCTCCGTCGCGAAACCCCCAGTACCGAGAGCCACGATACCGAAAACCTTCCAGAGACGCCGCCACCACCAATCCCATCTCGGGGGATTCAGGAGATCGCCTCCGGCACCCTGCCGGAGAGGGGAATCATCTCCCGGAGGACTCTACGCCGCCATGGTCGCCTCCGGAGTGATGTGTGAGTAGTCTACCCCTGGACTATGGGTCCATAGCAGTAGCTAGATGGTTGTCTTCTCCCCATTGTGCTTAATTGTCGGGTCTTGTGAGCTGCCGAACATGATCAAGATCATCTATCTGTAATTCTATATGTTGTGTTTGTTGGGATCCGATGAATAGAGAATACTATGTTATGTTGATTATCAATTTATATCTATGTGTTGTTTATGATCTTGCATGCTCTCCGTTACTAGTAGATGCTCTGGCCAAGTAGATGCTTGTAACTCCAAGAGGGAGTATTTATGCTCGATAGTGGGTTCATGTCTCCGTGAATCTGGGGAAGTGACAGAAATCTCTAAGATTATGGATGTGCTGTTGCCACTAGGGATAAAACATTGGTGCTATGTTCGAGGATGTAGTTACTGATTACATTTCGCGCAATACTTAATGCAATTGTCTATTGTTAGCAACTTAATACTGGAGGGGGTTCGGATGTTAACCTGAAGGTGGACTTTTTAGGCATAGATGCATGCTGGATAGCGGTCTATGTACTTTGTCGTAATGCCCAATTAAATCTCACAATACTCATCATAATATGTATGTGCATGGTCATGCCCTCTTTATTTGTCAATTGCCCAACTGTAATTTGTTCACCCAACATGCTGTTTATCTTATGGGAGAGACACCTCTAGTGAACTGTGGACCCCGGTCCAATTCTCTATACTGAAATACAATCTCTTGCAATCTTTGTTTCTTACTGTTTTCTGCAAACAATCATCTTCCACACAATACGGTTAATCCTTTGTTACAGCAAGCCGGTGAGATTGACAACCTCGCTGTTTCGTTGGGGCAAAGTACTTTGGTTGTGTTGTGCAGGTTCCACGTAGGCGCTGGAATCTCTGGTGTTGCGCCGCACTACATCCCGCCGCCATCAACCTTCAACGTGCTTCTTGACTCCTACTGGTTCGATTAAACCTTGGTTTCTTACTGAGGGAAACTTGCCGCTGTGCGCATCACACCTTCCTCTTGGGGTTCCCAACGGACGTGTCAACTACACGCATCAGAATCCACAGATCTGGAGGATGCTGAAGCTGTAGGGCGCAGGGGCTGGTGATTTCTGGTTAAGAAAAGTACCTTTTTGATCTGGAGGATGCACGAATTTGAAGCTTTCAGATGCCTGCTTTGCCTGATTCAGGGAGTTTTCATGGAGATTTTGCAGGGAGGAAGACAGATCTGGTGTGCCAACCGAAGGAGGAAGAAGGCTGTAGGGAGGAGGAAGAGAATGGGGGTGAGGAAGACTTGTTTTTGTCTTGGATCTGGGGCTGGTCGGTGCTTTTGTTTTTGGTCTGGGGCATCAAAAAATATCTGGGCCGAAATTCCCGCTCGGGAGACAAGTTCCCGCTCATTAAATTGCACCTTTCCTTTTTTTGGACGTGGGAGGATGGTCCCGGGGAAAACTTTCCTTAAATGGAACGGGGGCTGGAACGGCGTAGCAGGCCCTCGGGGGCTCGCTAGTCGCGTCCTATAAAGAATGCTATGACATAAGTTATAATTATCCTTATGAAACTTGTCATAGTTATGATTGCATTGCCAAAAACAATACCCTTAGTATGCAACTTGTTTACCATGTTCAAATTCTTGATAATGATCCTGCTCCAATTACTATTAATGAGAAGAGTTTTTCTTATGCCAAAATTAATGATACTTTTATGCATATGAACCATGATAAGAATGTTTTAAGTAATGGTTATATTGTTGAGTTTGTTCATGATGCTACTGAAAGTTATTATGAGAGAGGGAAACATGGTTATATGCATCTTAATAATATTAAGTTTCCCCTCTTTATGTTGAGAATCTTGAAGTTACTCGTGTTTTATCTTCCTATGCTTGTCACTTTGCTCCTCATGAATTTATTTGTGTACAAGATTCCTATGCATAGGAAGCGGGTTAGGCTTAAATTTATTTTGAATTTGCTTTTTGATGCTCTCTTTTGTTTCAACTCTTATTTCTTATGTGAGCATCATTAAAATTACTGAGCCCATCTTAATGGCTATAAAGAAAGCACTTCTTGGGAGATAACCCATGTTTTTATTTTGCTACTGTTTTGTTGTGTCTTGGAAGTTGTTACTACTATAGCAACCTCTCCTTATCTTTATTTTGTTGCATTGTTGTGCCAAGTAAAGTCTTTGATAGTAAGGTTGATACTAGATTTGGATTACTGCGCAGAAACAGATTTCTTGCTGTCACGAATTTGAGTAGGCCTCTCTGTAGGTAACTCAGAAAAATCTGCCAATTTACGTGAGTGATCCTCAGATATGTACGCAACTTTCATTCGATTTGAGCATTTTCATCTGAGCAAGTTAAGTGCCTGATACGCGTACAGCACGCGTCCATTGGGAACCCCAAGAGGAAGGTGTGATGCGTACAACGGCAAGTTTTCCCTCAGTATGAAACCAAGGTTTATCGAACCAGTAGGAGCCAAGAAGCACGTTGAAGGTTGATGGCGGCGAGATGTAGTGCGGCGCAACACCAGGGATTCCGGAGCCAACGTGGAACCTGCACAACACAAACCAAGTACTTTGCCCCAACGAAACAGTGAGGTTGTCAATCTCACCAGCTTGCTGTAACAAAGGATTAGATGTATAGTGTGGATGATGATTGTTTGCAGAAAACAGTAGAACAAGTATTGCAGTAGATTGTATTTCAGTATAGAGAATCGGACCGGGGTCCACAGTTCACTAGAGGTGTCTCTCCCATAAGATAAACAGCATGTTGGGTGAACAAATTACAGTTGGGCAATTGACAAATAGAGAGGGCATGACCATGCACATACATATTATGATGAGTACAGTGAGATTTAATTGGGCATTACGACAAAGTACATAGACCGCTATCCAGCATGCATCTATGCCTAAAAAGTCCACCTTCAGGTTATCATCCGAACCCCTTCCAAACATTAAGTTGCTAACAACAGACAATTGCATTAAGTATTGCGCGTAATGTAATCAATAACTACATCCTCGGACATAGCATCAATGTTTTATCCCTAGTGGCAACAGCACATCCATAACCTTAGAGGTTTCTCTCACTCCCCCAGATTCACGGAGACATGAACCCACTATCGAGCATAAATCCCCCCTCTTGGAGTTACTAGCAAAAACTTGGCCAGAGCCTCTACTAATAACGGAGAGCATGCAAGATCATAAACAACACATAGAAATAAATTGATAATCAACATAACATAGTATTCTCTATTCATCGGATCCCAACAAACACAACATATAGAATTACAGATAGATGATCTTGATCATGTTCGGCAGCTCACAAGACCCGACAATTAAGCACAATGAGGAGAAGACAACCATCTAGCTACTGCTATGGACCCATAGTCCAGGGGTAGACTACTCACACATCACTCCGGAGGCGACCATGGCGGTGCAGTGTCCTCCGGGAGATGATTCCCCTCTCCGGCAGGGTGCTGGAGGCGATCTCCTGAATCCCCCGAGATGGGATTGGCGGCGGCGGCATCTCTGGAAGGTTTTCCGTATCGTGGCTCTCGGTACTGGGGGTTTCGCGACGAAGGCTATTTGTATGCGGAAGGGCAGGTCAGGGGGCCACACGAGGGGCCCAGGAGACAGGTCGGCGTGGCCAAGACTTGGGCCGCGCCTCCCTATCATCTGGCCGCCTCGTGGCCCCACTTCGTTGACTCTTCGGTCTTCTGGAAGCTTCGTGTGAAAATAGGCCCCTGGGCGTTGATTTCGTCCAATTCCGAGAATATTTCCTTACTAGGATTTCTGAAACCAAAAATAGCAGAAAACAACAACTGGCTCTTCGGCATCTCGTTAATAGGTTAGTGCCGGAAAATGCATAAATATGACATAAAGTATGCATAAAACATGTAGATATCATCAATAATGTGGCATGGAACATAAGAAATTATCGATACGTCGGAGACGTATCAGCATCCCCAAGCTTAGTTCCTGCTCGTCCCGAGCAGGTAAACGATAAACAAAGATAATTTCTGGAGTGACATGCCATCATAACCTTGATCATACTATTGTAAGCATATGTAATGAATGTAGCGATCAAAACAATGTATATGACATGAGTAAACAACTGAATCATATAGCAAAGACTTTTCATGAATAGTACTTTCAAGACAAGCATCAATAAGTCTTGCATAAGAGTTAACTCATAAAGCAATAATTCAAAGTAAAGGCATTGAAGCAACACAAAGGAAGATGAAGTTTCAGCGGTTGCTTTCATCTTATAACATGTATATCTCATGGATATTTGTCAATGTAAAGTAATATAACAAGTGCAATATGCAAATATGTAGGAATCAATGCAAAGTTCACACAAGTGTTTGCTTCTTGAGGTGGAGAGAGATAGGTGAAATGACTCAACAATAAAAGTAAAAGAATGGTCCTTCAAAGAGGAAAGCATCGATTGCTATATTTGTGCTAGAGCTTTGGTTTTGAAAACAAGAAACAATTTTATCAACGGTAGTAATAAAGCATATGTGTCATGTAAATTATATCTTACAAGTTGCAAGGCTCATGCATAGTATACTAATAGTGCCCGCACCTTGTCCTAATTAGCTTGGATTACCGGGATTATCGCAATACACATGTTTTAACCAAGTGTCACAAAGGGGTACCTCTATGCCGCCTGTACAAAGGTCTAAGGAGAAAGCTCGCATTGGATTTCTCGCTATTGATTATTCTCGACTTAGACATCCATACCGGGACAACATAGACAACAGATAATGGACTCCTCTTTTATGCATAAGCATGTAGCAACAATTAATTTTCTCATATGAGATTGAGGATATATGTCCAAAACTGAAACTTCCACCATGGATCATGGCTTTAGTTAGCGGCCCAATGTTCTTCTCTAACAACATGCATGCTCTAACCATAAGGTGGTAAATCTCCCTTACTTCAGACAAGACGAACATGCATAGCAACTCACATGATATTCAACAAAGAGTAGTTGATGGTGTCCCCAGGAACATGGTTATCGCACAACAAGCAACTTAATAAGAGATAAAGTGCATAAGTACATATTCAATACCACAATAGTTTTTAGGCTATTTGTCCCATGAGCTATATATTGTAAAGGTAGAGGATAGAAATTTAAAGGTAGCACTCAAGCAATTTACTTTGGAATGGCGGAGAAATACCATGTAGTAGGTAGGTATGTGGACACAAATGGCATAGTGGTTGGCTCAAGTATTTTGGATGCATGAGAAGTATTCCCTCTCGATACAAGGTTTAGGCTAGCAAGGCTATTTGAAACAAACACAAGGATGAAGCGGTGCAGCAAAACTCACATAAAAGACATATTGAAAACATTATAAGACTCTACACCGTCTTCCTTTTTGTTCAAACTCAATACTAGAAATTATCTAGACCTTAGAGAGACCAAATATGCAAACCAAATTTTAGCATGCTCTATGTATTTCTTCATTAATAGGTGCAAAGTATATGATGCAAGAGCTTAAACATGAGCACAACAATTGCCAAGTATCACATTATCCAAGACATTATAGCAAATTACTACATGTATCATTTTCCAATTCCAACCATATAACAATTTAACGAAGAAGAAACTTCGCCATGAATATTATGAGTAAAGCCTAAGGACATATTTGTCCATATGGTACAGCGGAGCATGTCTCTCTCCCACACAAAGAATGCTAGGATCCATTTTATTCAAACAAAACAAAAACAAAAACAAACCGACGCTCCAAGCAAAGCACATAAGACGTGACGGAATAAAAATATAGTTTCAGGGGAGGAACCTGATAATGTTGTCGATGAAGAAGGGGATGCCTTGGGCATCCCCAAGCTTAGACGCTTGAGTCTTCTTGATATATGCAGGGGTGAACCACCGGGGCATCCCCAAGCTTAGAGCTTCCACTCTCCTTGATCATGTTGTATCATCTCCCTCTCTTGATCCTTGAAAACTTCCTCCACACCAAACTCAAAACAACTCATTAGAGAGTTAGTGCACAATCAAAATATACATGTTCAGAGGTGACATAATCATTCTTAACACTTCTGGACATTGCACAAAGCTACTGAAAGTCAATGGAATCGAAAAATCCATCGAGCATATCAAAACAGGCAATGCGAAATAAAAAGGCAGAATCTGTCAAAACAGAACAGTTCGTAAAGACGAATTTTATTGAGGCACCAGACTTGCTCAAATGAAAATGCTCAAATTTAATGAATGTTGCGTACATATCTGAGGATCACTCACGTAAATTGGCATAATTTTCTGAGTTAGCTACAGAGATTTTTGCCCAGATTCGTGACAGCAAAGAAATCTGTTTCTGCGCAGTAATCCAAATCTAGTATGAACCTTACTATCAACGACTTTACTTGGCACAACAAAACACTAAAATAAGATAAGGAGAGGTTGCTACAGTAGTAAACAGCTTCCAAGACACAAAATAAAAACAAAGGTACTGTAGTAAAAACATGGGTTGTCTCCCATAAGCGCTTTTCTTTAACGCCTTTCAGCTAGGCGCATAAAGTTTGTATCAAGTATTATCAAGAGATGGAGCATCGTTATCATAAGCTCCCCCATCTGTAGTGGTACTAAGGGCTTTGTCAATTTTATGCCTATAATAATATTTTTTTGGTTTAGGCACTTTAGAGACATACATAAACTTTTGCTCCTTACCCACATAAGCTTTCTCCTTATATTTAAGAGAAGAAAAGGTTGATCCCAAGGTTCCCATAGTTTTTTCAAGTTCGCCAATCCTATCGGTTTGATTATCATGGACAACACAAGTTCCTAGGACACTAATTCTTTCATCAATTCCTCCTAAGGATTTATCAAGTTCATCAGTTTTATCAAGTAACATTTCCAATTTAGATTCAACACTTGGAAATTTTTTCTCTATGGTTTCCAATTTTTTCATAACATCTTCGAGAGATATTTCAATTTTAACTTCATCAATAGGGGGTATTCCAAATAGACTCTCAATAATGCAGCTAGCTTCTAATGCAGGAGTACTTAGGAAGTTACCTTTCGCGAGACAATCAAGAACATACCTATTCCAGCTAGAGACACCAACATAAAAATTCCTAAGTAGGATAGTGGTGGAGTGTTTCTTAGTGCACCTATTATGGGCATCACTAATTCTATACCAAGCATCTCTTAAACATTCTCCCCCTCGTTGCTTAAACGTACGAACTTCAACTTCAGGATTACTCATTTTAACAGTAGTAAATAAAGCAAACTAGATAAAGTAAATGCAAGTAACTAATTTTTTTTTGTGTTTTTGATATAGCAAACAAGATAGCAAATAAAGTAAAACTAGCAACTAATTTTTTTGTATTTTGATTTAGTGCAGCAAACAAAGTAGTAAATAAAGTAAAGCAAGACAAAAAACAAAGTAAAGAGATTGCGATGTGGAGACTCCCCTTGCAGCGTGTCTTGATCTCCCCGGCAACGGCGCCAGAAAAAGAGCTTGATACGCGTACAGCACGCGTCCGTTGGGAACCCCAAGAGGAAGGTGTGATGCGTACAGCGGCAAGTTTTCCCTCAGTATGAAACCAAGGTTTATCGAACCAGTAGGAGCCAAGAAGCACGTTGAAGGTTGATGGCGGCGAGATGTAGTGCGGCGCAACACCAGGGATTCCGGCGCCAACGTGGAACCTGCACAACACAAACCAAGTACTTTGCCCCAACGAAATAGCGAGGTTGTCAATCTCACCGGCTTGCTGTAACAAAGGATTAGATGTATAGTGTGGATGATGATTGTTTGCAGAAAACAGTAGAACAAGTATTGCAGTAGATTGTATTTCAGTATAGAGAATCGGACCGGGGTCCACAGTTCACTAGAGGTGTCTCTCCCATAAGATAAACAGCATGTTGGGTGAACAAATTAGAGTTGGGCAATTAACAAATAGAGAGGGCATGACCATGCACATACATATTATGATGAGTACAGTGAGATTTAATTGGGCATTAGACAAAGTACATAGACCGCTATCCAGCATGCATCTATGCCTAAAAAGTCCACCTTCAGGTTATCATCCGAACCCCTTCCAGTATTAAGTTGCTAACAACAGACAATTGCATTAAGTATTGCGCGTAATGTAATCAATAACTACATCCTCGGACATAGCATCAATGTTTTATCCCTAGTGGCAACATCACATCCATAACCTTAGAGGTTTCTCTCACTCCCCCAGATTCACGGAGACATGAACCCACTATCGAGCATAAATACCCCCTCTTGGAGTTACTAGCAAAAACTTGGCCAGAGCCTCTACTAATAACGGAGAGCATGCAAGATCATAAACAACATATAGATATAAATTGATAATCAACATAACATAGTATTCTCTATTCATCGGATCCCAACAAACACAATATATAGAATTACAGATAGATGATCTTGATCATGTTCGGCAGCTCACAAGACCCGACAATTAAGCACAATGAGGAGAAGACAACCATCTAGCTACTGCTATGGACCCATAGTCCAGGGGTAGACTACTCACACATCACTCCGGAGGCGACCATGGTGGTGCAGTGTCCTCCGGGAGATGATTCCCCTCTCCGGCAGGGTGCTGGAGGCGATCTCCTGAATCCCCCGAGATGGGATTGGCGGCGGCGGCATCTCTGGAAGGTTTTCCGTATCGTGGCTCTCAGTACTGGGGGTTTCGCGACGAAGGCTATTTGTAGGTGGAAGGGCAGGTCAGGGGGCCACACGAGGGGCCCAGGAGACAGGTCGGCGCGGCCAAGACCTGGGCCGCGCCGCCCTATCATCTGGCCGCCTCGTGGCCCCACTTCGTTGACTCTTCGGTCTTCTGGAAGCTTCGTGTGAAAATAGGCCCCTGGGCGTTGATTTCGTCCAATTCCGAGAATATTTCCTTACTAGGATTTCTGAAACCAAAAACAGCAGAAAACAAGAATCGGCTCTTCGGCATCTCGTTAATAGGTTAGTGCCGGAAAATGCATAAATATGACATAAAGTATGCATAAAACATGTAGATATCATCAATAATGTGGCATGGAACATAAGAAATTATCGATACGTCGGAGACGTATCAGCATCCCCAAGCTTAGTTCCTGCTCGTCCCGAGCAGGTAAACGATAAACAAAGATAATTTCTGGAGTGACATGCCATCATAACCTTGATCATTCTATTGTAAGCATATGTAATGAATGCAGCGATCAAAACAATGTATATGACATGAGTAAACAACTGAATCATATAGCAAAGACTTTTCATGAATAGTACTTTCAAGACAAGCATCAATAAGTCTTGCATAAGAGTTAACTCATAAAGCAATAATTCAAAGTAAAGGCATTGAAGCAACACAAAGGAAGATGAAGTTTCAGCGGTTACTTTCATCTTATAACATGTATATCTCATGGATATTTGTCAATGTAAAGTAATATAACAAGTGCAATATGCAAATATGTAGGAATCAATGCAAAGTTCACACAAGTGTTTGCTTCTTGAGGTGGAGAGAGATAGGTGAACTGACTCAACAATAAAAGTAAAAGAATGGTCCTTCAAAGAAGAAAGCATCGATTGCTATATTTGTGCTAGAGCTTTGGTTTTGAAAACAAGAAACAATTTTGTCAACGGTAGTAATAAAACATATGTGTCATGTAAATTATATCTTACAAGTTGCAAGCCTCATGCATAGTATACTAATAGTGCCCGCACCTTGTCCTAATTAGCTTGGATTACCGGGATTATCGCAATGCACATGTTTTAACCAAGTGTCACAAAGGGGTACCTCTATGCCGCCTGTACAAAGGTCTAAGGAGAAAGCTCGCATTGGATTTCTCGCTATTGATTATTCTCGACTTAGACATCCATACCGGGACAACATAGACAACAGATAATGGACTCCTCTTTTATGCATAAGCATGTAGCAACAATTAATTTTCTCATATGAGATTGAGGATATATGTCCAAAACTGAAACTTCCACCATGGATCATGGCTTTAGTTAGCGGCCCAATGTTCTTCTCTAACAACATGCATGCTCTAACCATAAGGTGGTAAATCTCCCTTACTTCAGACAAGACGAACATGCATAGCAACTCACATGATATTCAACAAAGAGTAGTTGATGGCGTCCCCAGGAACATGGTTATCGCACAACAAGCAACTTAATAAGAGATAAAGTGCATAAGTACATATTCAATACCACAATAGTTTTTAGGCTATTTGTCCCATGAGCTATATATTGTAAAGGTAGAGGATAGAAATTTAAAGGTAGCACTCAAGCAATTTACTTTGGAATGGCGGAGAAATACCATGTAGTAGGTAGGTATGTGGACACAAATGGCATAGTGGTTGGCTCAAGTATTTTGGATGCATGAGAAGTATTCCCTCTCGATACAAGGTTTAGGCTAGCAAGGCTATTTGAAACAAACACAAGGATGAAGTGGTGCAGCAAAACTAACATAAAAGACATATTGAAAACATTATAAGACTCTACACCGTCTTCCTTGTTGTTCAAACTCAATACAAGAAATTATCTAGACCTTAGAGAGACCAAATATGCAAACCAAATTTTAGCATGCTCTATGTATTTCTTCATTAATAGGTGCAAAGTATATGATGCAAGAGCTTAAACATGAGCACAACAATTGCCAAGTATCACATTATCCAAGACATTATAGCAAATTACTACATGTATCATTTTCCAATTCCAACCATATAACAATTTAACGAAGAAGAAACTTCGCCATGAATATTATGAGTAAAGCCTAAGGACATATTTGTCCATATGCTACAGCGGAGCGTGTCTCTCTCCCACACAAAGAATGCTAGGATCCATTTTATTCAAACAAAACAAAAACAAAAACAAACCGACGCTCCAAGCAAAGCACATAAGACGTGACGGAATAAAAATATAGTTTCAGGGGAGGAACCTGATAATGTTGTCGATGAAGAAGGGGATGCCTTGGGCATCCCCAAGCTTAGACGCTTGAGTCTTCTTGATATATGCAGGGGTGAACCACCGGGGCATCCCCAAGCTTAGAGCTTCCACTCTCCTTGATCATGTTGTATCATCTCCCTCTCTTGATCCTTGAAAACTTCCTCCACACCAAACTCAAAACAACTCATTAGAGAGTTAGTGCACAATCAAAATATACATGTTCAGAGGTGACATAATCATTCTTAACACTTCTGGACATTGCAAAAAGCTATTGAAAGTCAATGGAATCGAAAAATCCATCGAGCATATCAAAACAGGCAATGCGAAATAAAAAGGCAGAATCTGTCAAAACAGAACAGTTTGTAAAGACGAATTTTATTGAGGCACCAGACTTGCTCTAATGAAAATGCTCAAATTGAATGAAAGTTGCGTACATATCTGAGGATCACTCACGTAAATTGGCATAATTTTCTGAGTTACCTACAGAGAATTTTGCCCAGATTCGTGACAGCAAAGAAATCTGTTTCTGCGCAGTAATCCAAATCTAGTATGAACCTTACTATCAACGACTTTACTTGGCACAACAAAACACTAAACTAAGATAAGGAGAGGTTGCTACAGTAGTAAACAACTTCCAAGACACAAAATAAAAACAAAGGTACTGTAGTAAAAACATGGGTTGTCTCCCATAAGCGCTTTTCTTTAACGCCTTTCAGCTAGGCGCAGAAAGTTTGTATCAAGTATTATCGAGAGATGGAGCATCGTTATCATAAGCTCCCCCATCTGTAGTGGTACTAAGGGCTTTGTCAATTTTAGGCCTATAATAATATTTTTTTTGGTTTAGGCACTTTAGAGACATACATAAACTTTTGCTCCTTACCCACATAAGCTTTCTCCTTATATTTAAGAGAAGAAAAGGTTGATCCCAAGGTTCCCATAGCTTTTTCAAGTTCGCCAATCCTATCGGTTTGATTATCATGGACAACACAAGTTCCTAGGACACTAATTCTTTCATCAATTCCTCCTAAGGATTTATCAAGTTCATCAGTTTTATCAAGTAACATTTCCAATTTAGTTTCAACACTTGGAAATTTTTTCTCTATGGTTTCCAATTTTTTCATAACATCTTGAAGAGAGATTTCAATTTTAACTTCATCAACAGGGGGTATTCCAAATAGACTCTCAATAATGCAGCTAGCTTCTAATGCAGGAGTACTTAGGAAGTTACCTTTCGCGAGACAATCAAGAACATACCTATTCCAGCTAGAGACACCAACATAAAAATTCCTAAGTAGGATAGTGGTGGAGTACGTGTTTCTTAGTGCACCTATTATGGGCATCACTAATTCTATACCAAGCATCTCTTAAACATTCTCCCCCTCGTTGCTTAAACGTACGAACTTCAACTTCAGGATTACTCATTTTAACAGTAGTAAATAAAGCAAACAAGATAAAGTAAATGCAAGTAACTAATTTTTTTTGTGTTTTTGATATAGCAAACAAGATAGCAAATAAAGTAAAACTAGCAACTAATTTTTTTGTATTTTGATTTAGTGCAGCAAACAAAGTAGTAAATAAAGTAAAGCAAGACAAAAAACAAAGTAAAGAGATTGCGATGTGGAGACTCCCCTTGCAGCGTGTCTTGATCTCCCCGACAACGGCGCCAGAAAAAGAGCTTGATACGTGTACAGCACGCGTCCGTTGGGAACCCCAAGAGGAAGGTGTGATGCGTACATTGGCAAGTTTTCCCTCAGTATGAAACCAAGGTTTATCGAACCAGTAGGAGCCAAGAAGCACGTTGAAGGTTGATGGCGGCGAGATGTAGTGCGGCGCAACACCAGGGATTTCGGCGCCAACGTGGAACCTGCACAACACAAACCAAGTACTTTGCCCCAACGAAACAGCGAGGTTGTCAATCTCACCGGCTTGCTGTAACAAAGGATTAGATGTATAGTGTGGATGATGATTGTTTGCAGAAAACAGTAGAACAAGTATTGCAGTAGATTGTATTTCAGTATAGAGAATCGGACCGGGGTCCACAGTTCACTAGAGGTGTCTCTCCCATAAGATAAACATCATGTTGGGTGAACAAATTACAGTTGGGCAATTGAAAAATAGAGAGGGCATGACCATGCACATACATATTATGATGAGTACAGTGAGATTTAATTGGGCATTACGACAAAGTACATAGACCGCTATCCAGCATGCATCTATGCCTAAAAAGTCCACCTTCAGGTTATCATCCGAACCCCTTCCAGTATTAAGTTGCTAACAACAGACAATTGCATTAAGTATTGCGCGTAATGTAATCAATAACTACATCCTCGGACATAGCATCAATGTTTTATCCCTAGTGGCAACAGCACATCCATAACCTTAGAGGTTTCTCTCACTCCCCCAGATTCACGGAGACATGAACCCACTATCGAGCATAAATACCCCCTCTTGGAGTTACTAGAAAAAACTTGGCCAGAGCCTCTACTAATAACGGAGAGCATGCAAGATCATAAACAACACATAGATATAAATTGATAATCAACATAACATAGTATTCTCTATTCATCGGATCCCAACAAACACAACATATAGAATTACAGATAGATGATCTTGATCATGTTCGGCAGCTCACAAGACCCGACAATTAAGCACAATGAGGAGAAGACAACCATCTAGCTACTGCTATGGACCCATAGTCCAGGGGTAGACTACTCACACATCACTCCGGAGGCGACCATGGCGGTGCAGTGTCCTCCGGGAGATGATTCCCCTCTCCGGCAGGGTGCCGGAGGCGATCTCCTGAATCCCCTGAGATGGGATTGGCGGCGGCGGCGTCTCTGGAAGGTTTTCCGTATCGTGGTTCTCGGTACTGGGGGTTTCGCGACGAAGGCTATTTGTAGGCGGAATGGCAGGTCAGGGGGCCACACGAGGGGCCCAGGAGACAGGTCGGCGCGGCCAAGACCTGGGCCACGCCGCCCTATCATCTGGCCGCCTCGTGGCCCCACTTCGTTGACTCTTCGATCTTCTGGAAGCTTCGTGTGAAAATAGGCCCCTGGGCGTTGATTTCGTCCAATTCCGAGAATATTTCCTTACTAGGATTTCTGAAACCAAAAACAGCAGAAAACATCAAGTGGCTCTTCGGCATCTCGTTAATAGGTTAGTGCCGGAAAATGCATAAATATGACATAAAGTATGCATAAAACATGTAGATATCATCAATAATGTGGCATGGAACATAAGAAATTATCGACACGTCGGAGACGTATCAGTGCCTCTAAAAAATTCGTCTTTACGGACTGTTCTGTTTTGACAGATTCTGCCTTTTATTTCGCATTGCCTCTTTTGCTATGTTGAATGGATTTCTTTGTTCCATTAACTTTTAGTAGCTTTGTGCAATGTCCAGAAGTGTTAAGAATGATTGTGTCCCCTCTGAACATGTGAATTTTTGATTATGCACTAACCCTCTAATGAGTTTGTTTTGAGTTTGGTGTGGAGGAAGTTTTCAAGGGTCAAGAGAGGAGGATGATATAATATGATCAAGAAGAGTGAAAAGTCTAAGCTTGGGGATGCCCCCATGGTTCATCCCTGCATATTTCAAGAAGACTCAAGCATCTAAGCTTGGGGATGCCCAAGGCATCCCCTTCTTCATCGACAACTTATCAGGTCACTGTAGGGATTCGTTGCATAGAAAACAAAAATTTTCCTACCGCGAACACGCAATCCAAGCCAAGATGCAATCTAGAAGACGGTAGCAACGAGGGGATGATCGATACTCACCCTTGAAGAGTTCCAAAGCCTACAAGATGAGGCTCTTGTTGCTGCGGTAGACGTTCACTTGCCGCTTGCAAAAGCGCGTAGAAGATCTTGATCACGGTGCCACAATCGGGCAGCACCTCCGTACTCGGTCACACGTTCGGTATTGGTGAAGTCGACGTCCACCTCCCCATTCCAGCGGGCAGCGGAAGTAGTAGTCTCCTCTTGAATCCGGAGCACGACGGCGTGGTGGCGGTGGTGGTGGAGAACTCCGGCGGAGCTTCGATGAGCGTGCGGGAGTGTTGGAGGAGAGAGGGGGCGGCTAGGGTTTGGGATGGGGTGGCCGGCCACTAAGGGGTGCGGCCAGGCTGTGGTCTTAGGGTGGCCGCCCCCCTCCCCTTGGCCCTCATTATATAGGTGGAACACCCAAGAGTTGGTATGCAAGTCTTCGAATAAGACCCCAAACCAAAACCTTCCATATGACATGAAACCTACCCAAGCTAGGACTCCCACTAGAGGTGGGATTCCCACCTTCCCTTGGGAGGGGGTGGCCGGCCACCATAGGTGGAGTCCACCTGGGACTCCACCCCCTAGGGTTGGCCGGCCATGGTGGTGGAGTCCCTTCGGGACTCCGCCTTCCAAAGTGACTTTCTTCCGGAATATTCTAGAACCTTCTAGCACCTTCCATAAATGCACCGGATCATTTTCAAACTCATAAAATGACTTCCTATATATGAATCTTATTCTCCAGACCATTCCGGAACTCCTCGTGATGTCCGGGATCTCATCCGGGACTTCGAACAAATCTTCGAACTCCATTCCATATTCAAGTTCTACCATTTCAACATCAAACCTTAAGTGTGTCACCCTACGGTTCGCGAACTATGCGGACATGGTTGAGTACTCTCTCCGACCAATAACCAATAGCGGGATCTGGAGATCCATAATGGCTCCCACATATTCAATGATGACTTTAGTGATCGAATGAATCATTCACATACGATACCAATTCCCTTTGTCACGCGATATTTTACTTGTCCGAGGTTTCATCATCGGTATCACTCTATACCTTGTTCAACCTCGTCTCCTGACAAGTACTCTTTACTCGTACTGTGGTATGTGGTCTCTTATGAACTTTATTCATATGCTTGCAAGACATTAGACGACATTCCACCGAGAGGGCCCAGAGTATATCTATCCGTCATCGGGATGGACAAATCCCACTGTTGATCCATATGCCTCAAGTCATACTTTCCGGATACTTAATCCCACCTTTATAACCACCCATTTACGCAGTGGCGTTTGATGTAATCAAAGTACCTTTCCGGTATAAGTGATTTATATGATCTCATGGTCATAAGGACTAGGTAACTATGTATCGAAAGCTTATAGCAAATAAATTAATGACGTGATCTTATGCTACGCTTAATTGGGTGTGTCCATTACATCATTCATACAATGATATAACCTTGTTATTAATAACATCCAATGTTTATGATTATGAAACTAATCATCCATTAATCAACAAGATAGTTAAGAGGCATACTAGGGACTCTTTGTTGTTTACATATCACACATGTATCAATGTTTCAGTTAATACAATTATAGCATGGTATATAAACATTTATCATAAACATAAAGATATATAATAACCACTTTTATTATTGCCTCTTGGGCATATCTCCAACAGTCTCCCACTTGCACTAGAGTCAATAATCTAGATCACATTGTAATGTACCTAACACTCATGGCATTCTGGTGTTGGTCATGCTTTGCCCTAGGGAGAGCTTTTAGTCAACGGATCTGACATGCTCAGAAACATATGTATTTTGCAATTCATTTGCATCTCAACGCATCACTCATCTCCAAATGAGTCGGCATTAAATATGTTTGGTCTTCTGGTGGAACCTTAATTCCGCGGTCTGAAATATGTTACTAATATTGTCACACACAATATAGCTTCAAAGTTCTGACTCTTGTCGGAACTACACCAAGTTCTCAAAGAACCTCTTGACTTTAACATCCTTTGTCATTGTCAAAACAATGACATACTCTGCCTTCATTTGTAGAATCCGTCACAATATTTAGAACTCTTCTAAATCTAGCATAGACAACTTCTAGCTCATTGTGCTACCTTTTAAACAACACTTAGTCTAATTTGAGATTGAAATTTTATTTTCATATGTGACAAAACAAATATCGGTGCAACACCTTACAGAGATTTGTTTGTCATTTCTCCATACAAAATTATATATATATATCCTTGGTTCTTCTTAAGTACTCAAGAATATTCTTACTGTTTTTCAATGATCATCACAAGAATCATTCTGGTACATGCTCATAACATTTTTAAGAGCACATGACATCTGATTGTGTACATATTATTTGTGATCTATAATCACTTGATGACCCACAAGTATAGGGGGTGTATCGTAGTATCTTCGATAAGTAAGAGTGTCGAACCCAACGAGGAGCAGAAGGTGTTGACAAGCAGTTTCGATGAAGGATTCACTGTAAATGCTCACAGACAAGTATTCAGGGGGTTTTGATGTAGCAGTTGAATAAAGTACGAGTAAGTAAAGTGCGAGGGTAACAATTGCAGCGAGTGGCCCAATCATTTTTAGCACAAAGGACAAGCCAGTTTGTTTACTTATAATGACCAAACGTTCTCGAGGACACACGGGATTTTAGTCTAGTGCTTTCGCTACATACGGCTAATTAATCTTCATTGTTTTGATAAGTGTTGTGTGGGTGAACCTGTGCTAATGTACCGCCCTTCCTAGGACTAATACATACTTGTGATTATACCCCTTGCAAGCATCTGCAACTACAAGAAAGTAATTAAGATAAATCTAACCACAGCCTTAAACTCTGAGATCCTGCTATCCCTCCTGCATCGATATACCAACGGGGGCTTAGGTTTCTGTCACTCCGGCAACCCCGCAATTGGCAAACGAGTACAAGATGCATTCCCCTAGGCCCATAAAGGTGAAGTGTCATGTAGTCGACGTTCACACGACACTACTAGAAGAATAACACCACAACTTAAATATCATAACATTGAATATTACTCAACCATACTTCACTACTAACATTTAGACTTCACCCATGTCCTCAAGAACTAAACGAACTACTCATGAGACATCATATGGAACATGATCAGAGGTGGTATGATGATGAATAAAAATCTGAACATAAACCTTGGTTCAACGGTTTCACTCAATAGCATCAATAACAAGTAGAAATCAATACCGGGAGAGTTTCCCCTATCAAACAATCAAGATCAAACCCCAAATTGCTACGGCGGTGACAATGTCCAGCGGTGGAGACGGCGGTGATGATGGTGAAGATGATGATGATGGTGATGGAGATGATGTCCAGCTCGATGACGGTGGCGATGGCGTCGATTTCCCCCTCCCGGAGGGAATTTCCCCGGCGGATCTCAGCCCGCCGGAGAGCTCTTTTCTCTCTGGTGTTCTCCGCCCCGCAGAGGCGGCTGTAACTCTTCGTGAGGTACCCTCTGGAGCTTAGGTCTTCGTGACGAAGGATTTCGTGAAGAAAAGGAGGCGAGAGGGGCTGTGGGCCCCCCTCCTCACTGGGCGGCGCGGCCAGGCCTTGGGCCGCGCCAGCCTATGGGGTGGGCCCACCTCAGGCCCCCTCGGCTCCCCCTTCTGGCTACCTTCGTCATCTGGAAAAATAGGATTTTTGGTATAATTTCCATTAACTGTTGATCTTCCGAAATATTGCATTCTGACGGTGCTTTTTCCAGCAGAATCCTGGCTCCGGTGCTCGATCCTCCAATAATCATGAAACATGCAAAATAGATGAAATAACATAAGTATTATGTCCAAATATGAAATATATCAATGAATAACAGCAAATTATGATATAAAATAGTGATGCAAATTGGACGTATCAACTCCCCCCAAGCTTAGACTTCGCTTGTCCCCAAGCGAAACTGAACTCGGTAAACAGGACCACATGTTTATGGAGTGAAGAGTCGATCAATAAAATACGGACAAGAAGCATCATATTCATTCACACAAGACATTCTAGTAAACGACTTCCTCATATAACTCAACTTGAAACAAGTATAAGGTAATCACAAATAAAGGTGCATAAGAAATCATAGTTGGTGATGGCAAACTTTGTTCTTGGTCAGAGAACAATTAACAGATTATACTTATCTCATTGAGCAGCGCTCTCATGTTAAAGTTTATATGGCACAACTTGCATACTCAATCATAATAGTCTCCTCATGATCATTGATAACTTGCAAAGCTATATTCATTCAGATAAAACTTGTACATAAACAAGGAAAAATAAAAGACATGATGAAGCAAATCACAGTATAATGGTTTGATCACAACTACTCAAATGCTTGCTTGAGATGGAGGGAAATAGGTTTACTGACTCAACATAAAGTAAAAGACAGGCCCTTCGCAGAGGGAAGCAGGGATTAAATCATGTGCTAGAGCTTTTTCAGTTTTGAAATCATATAAAGAGAATAAAAGTAATATTTTGAGAGGTGTTTGTTGTTGTCAACGACTGGTAGCGGGTACTCTAACCCCCTTGCCAGACAACCTTCAAAGAGCGGCTCCCATTTTATTTTTATTTTGTGTGGCACTCCTTCCAACCTTTCTTTCACAAACCATGGCTAACCGAATCCTCGGGTGCCTGCCAACAATCTCATACCATGAAGGAGTGCCTTTTTATTTTAGTTTTATTATGATGACACTCCCCCCAACCTTTGCTTACACAAGCCATGGCTAACCGAATCCTTCGGGTGCCGTCCATCAATCACATACCATGGCAGAGTGTCTATTTAGATTAATTAATTTGGGACTGGGAATCCCATTGCCAGCTCTTTTTGCAAAATTATTGGATAAGCGGATGAAGCCACTAGTCCATTGGTGAAAGTTGCCCAACAAGATTGAAAGATAAAACACCACATACTTCCTCATGAGCTATAAAACATTGACACAAATAAGAGATAGTAAATTTTTGAATTGTTTAAAGGTAGCACACAAAGTATTTACTTGGAATGGCAGGAAATACCATGTAGTAGGTAGATATGGTGGACACAAATGACATAGGTTTGGGTTAAGGTTTGGATGCACGAGAAGTATTCCCTCTCAGTACAGGTCTTTGGCTAGCAAGGTTAATTAGCAAGCATAAGAGTTGAAGGAAACAAACAAATATACATGTGATAGAAACAATCATGCATCTTCCTTGCAAGCACAAACAATTTTAACTTCAGAATAATAAGCTATGAGCTAACAAGAAAGAAAGACAATGAAACAACTACATGTATTTCTCTTTTCTACTTAAACCTCAAAGTGTCGTTGCTATTGACCAATGCTAAGTTTGCCAAAACCAAATAGATTTATTCAATGCTCCCAAAGTGATACCAATACTAATGACAAGATAAATCATATAATAGAGATTGCAAACTAAAATAAGATGTGCAATATGTAAATGATAAGACTTCTCATTAATATTCCATAACGATAACTCACACCAAGGGATACATAGACGACTAACTAAAGGAGAGATACTTCCAAACTGCAACCCATCTTATATGATAACTTCCCTACTCATGATATGACACTACTTGACAGTAAAAAGTAAAAGGTAGTGATGATGTGATACCGCGGCACTCCCCCAAGCTTGGAACAAACCAAGGGGATGCCAATACTGATGATGAATTACTTCTTCGGCGATGGTGGTGATGAATTCCTGACAAGCTTCTCAACAAGCTCCTGAAGCTCATCAATCTTGTACGTGAGGTTGCGAATCATCTCCGAATTGTGCTCGACGCGGTTAAGAAGTATGTCCGACGGTGAGTCCCAACTCTTGGAGTTATTTCCCCACTCTTCACCCTCAGGCTTCATCCTTCCTGCAGTGTTAGAACGATCTATATCCCAATTGCTAGGCAATGCTGCCCTGGGAGTCCTTTCAATTTGATTATTGAAAATTAGATTGCGGAAGGGATGGTGAGTGCCTGAGAAAGATGTCTTCGGAGCTAGGTAATGACGTGGAACCCCTCCTCCGGTGCGAATTCTTGCGCTCTTGTTTGCACTAAAAGGGTTGTCCACCACCTTGACGCTTGCAATGGTAGCACGCGGGTGTGCGCGCGAGTCTTCCTCCACCTCTTCTTCATCCTCTTCCATGACGCTCTTGTCCTCCTCTTTCCACTCGGGATCTTGAATATCTTCATCCGAAAGCTCCTTGCCCTTGTTCTTGGAGACCATGGTGCTTCTAGACTGAAAACAGATCCTGGCAGAAACATCTCGAAACAAAACACGTCGAGAAAACGATATACGGACCTCCAGGTGTCGTGGATATGACCACGGCAGATGCTACAGGGGGTAGCACTTCATTGATGCGAGGGCAAGGGAACATCGCCATATACGGGTCGAGGTGCAAGAGACGCAAGGGTTTTACCCAGGTTCAGCCCCTCCGGAGAGTAAAAGGCCTACGTCCTGCTAGATCTTATTGCTCAGTGGAGAATTACAATGGGGGGGCTCAGTCGGCGAGAAGCCAAGAGCTTACAATGAGGAGATTGGATCTCAGATGATGTGTCCTTCTAGGGTTCAGCCCGGGGGTTTATATTTCCACCCCCGGCCTAGGGTTACAAAGGGATAACTCCGAATCGTATCAGTTACTACAAATCCGGGATACCGCACCCTTCTTCAAGTAATCTCTGTCTTGAACCGAGCAGATCATCTCCTTAGGACTTCGGCCCAGTCGCCTTCGGGCCCAGTCGGTTGGGCGACTGGCGGTCCTTCCTGGGCCTTCATCCTCATGGCGAGTGGGACTGGCGACCCACCCCCTATGGGCATACCCCCATCAGTAGTCCCCGAGCGCGGTGGTGACGAAGTGTAGATCCGGTGCGGGTCGCGGAGAGGCACAAAGGCGGATTGAGGTGAATCGCCGCCGGGCTCCCAAAATAAACTCCAGCTGGTCGCTAGTCTTCACTCGCCTGAACTTGATGAGCCACTCGACGCAGGACAGTCGGCGTTATGCCAGTCATCGTATGGCAGTCGGCGCATGCCAGTCACCGCAGGCCAGTCGGCGTAAGTCCCGTGCGCGGACACGTGGAGGAGGCAACGGCTAGATTTCACGTTGACCGAGGTGCAGGCCGTTTGCATGGAGTTGACCGTTGGGCCTGATGTGACCGTTAACGGCTAGTCTTAACGCCCGTTCCGCTGATCCCGCCGCCGATCCTGACCGTTAATCACGGGGCGGCGATCTCGCAGCAAACCAATGGGTGGATTTGGTGCTTATCTGGGGCGAGTGCAGCGATATAAAAGGCCGAACCCGGGGGTTAGGGCTTATCACTCCGCCACATTCTTCCTCCATTCCCATTCCCTTTTCTTTTCGTCGAGAGCTCCCGAGCGCAGCCATGGCGGCGAGAGCCTGGGGCAAGTCCAAGGTCACGCGCGAGTCCCTCCTTCCGTACGTCGCCTCCGGGGTCATCCCCGAGTTCAAGCAGGAGCGCTGGCGAGTTCCGCCGGCGAACGAGGTGGAGCCGCTCCCGAGGCCGGGCGAATTCGTGCTCTTCCTCAGCTTCCTGGATCGCGGATTCGCGCTCCCCTCCTCCGACTTCATCCACCAGTTGCTGGCCTTCTACGGCATCAAGATATGCGACCTGGGGCCGCACAGTGTACAGCAGATCTCTCTGTTCGTAGCACTGTGCGAGTGCTACCTGGGTTGCCCGCCGTACTTCCCGCTGTGGGTATCAATCTTCCACGGGCGGGCGACTCGGGCCAACAAGAGCAGCGAGGCGCTCATCCCGAACGGCGGAATCACCTTCCAGGTGAAGTCCGGGGAGAGCTTCATCGACATGGCGCTCCCCAAGAAGGCGCAGTCGCAGTGGCGCCGCTTCTGGTTCTACGCCAAGGAGTACACTCCCCCTGGCGAGGTTTGCATTCCCCAGTTCGACCCCGAGCCCAGCGTCCCGCGACGTCTCAATGTCCGGTCGCTGCCGCGCGAGCAGGAGGAAGTGGTGAAGGGGATGCACCAGGCGATCCAGGCGCTGAAAGACAATGGCCTGACGGCGGCCAACATGTACAACTGCTGGCTTGGCCGCCGGTTGATCCCCCTGCGGTGCCGAGCTCACCCCATGTGGGAGTACCGGGGGCAAAACTACTGCACCCGGTCGACGGCGACCGAGTGGGACGAGGGCGAGTATCGGAAGGCACTCGCCAAGATCACCACGGCCACCTTCACCTCCTTCGAGGACGGCCTGCAGCCCTTCTCCGAAGATAACCCGGCACCTCAGGTAACACCTTGTGCAGCGACTCCGAACGCCTTGGCAATGTCTCTCTTTTCTGACTTGTTTCCTTGATTCGAATGTAGCGGTGGCAGAAAATTGCTGACCATCTCCCCCCCCCCCCTCGCCGAGAAGGAGCCTCCGGAAATGACCGAAGGAGAAGAAGAAGAGGTCGACGACGAGGAGGAGCGCACCGAGTCGGACTCCGAGGCGCGGGACTTTGTCCGACTCCCGCGCGGGTCGAAGAGGGGCGCCGGGTCCTCGTCTTAGGGCGCAGGGGATGAGGAGGCGACCTCTCACCCGGAGGGGGAGGCGGAGCCTTCCAAGGAAGGGGTCGAGCCGCTGTCGAAGCGACTGCGCCCAACTATCCTGGAGGGTTCCATAAAGCTTCAGCGCCCCCTGAAGGACGCAATCGACGCGGGAGCTCGGGCCGGTCCGGGCGTAAAGGCGATCCCCACGGTGAAGTAAGTGCTCCCCGTCAAACCTGTTCTCTTCATGGCGGGATTGGATGTCGACTCACCCCGCTCCCCTGCGGGTCCAAGAAGAAGGTCTTGGCGAGACCGGCCACAATTGGGGCGGCGGCCACGAGGGCGGCCGAGGCGAAGAAGGTGGCCGAACTGAAGAAGGCCGCGGAGAAGAAAGCGGCGCCTTCCGACCTCGGGGGCGCGGGGTCGGCTCCGGAGGAGCCTGTCACCGCGAGCCAGGCTGAGAAGGCGGGCGCCAGCCACGCCGAGCCCACCGCCGAAGTCTTCCCCTTGCCCAGCATGGTTCGCGGGGGCACGGCGAGCGCAGCGATGGGACCAGGCGCCGTTCCACCCGTGGTGGAGGAGGAGTCGGCGGGCGTCGGGTCGACCGAGGGCTAGAAGGCGCCCAAAGCCGAAGAAGACACCGCCGAGGAGGGCGGCCTCTCGGTGCCGCTGAAGGAGCGCCGGTCCAAGGCTGCTAGGGACCGAGCCCCCCCTAGCGACGCCGAGACGCGGACAGACGGGGCGCCGTCGACTGAAGCGGTGATGCAGGCGGGTGAGGCGGCCGAGTCGCGCCGTCCACCGCCCTCTACCTTGACCTTCACCGAGCTCCACACGGCGCTTGGTGAAGCACACGTGGTGAGTATTTCTGTACTCGCAGTCCAGTCGCCCCCAGTCCCCGAGGGTCGTCTTGGCCTGAAAGGGCGAGTCGAGTCTCCTTTTGCCTATCTGGACTGCTTTTATCGACCTTGGCATTGTTTTTTTGTGCAGGCAGAGGTTAAGCGATTGACCGCGCTCGTGGAGGAGGCGGCGCAAAAGAACTGGAAGCTTATTGCTCTGGGCAGTAAGTCATGCCCGCTCGCTTTCCTCTCTCAGTCGCGCTTGCCTTGCTTGTACTTCTGTTCTCACCGCCCTCTTTTTTGTGTAGCAGAGGCGCAGGCGAAGGCGCTTGCCGAGGCTCGGGAAGGGTTCGTCAAGGAATCCTTCTACCGCGAAGCCGAGTTCCGGGCGCAGCAGGCCGAAGAGGCCCGGAAAAGGGCGAAAGCGGAGGTGGCGGACTTGACGAGGGTCTTGGAGCAGAAGGGCCGGGAGCTGGAAGATGTCATCGCCGAGTACAAGGTGAAGCTGGAGGCCGCGACTGATGCGCGGGATTCCGCGCGTGGCGCCACCGCGGCTCTGCGGGAAGAGGTCGCGGCCTTGAAGCAGCAGCACGCCAAGGAGTTGGCCGCGGAAAAGGAGGCGTCCGAGGGCATCGTCCTGGCGGTGCAGGCCGAGAAGACCAACTTCGAGGCTTTCGTCCGTGAGATGTCGCGATAGCTTCTCGGTAAGTTCTCGCCTCTCCCTTGCTGTTTTATTGTCGATTGTCGAGGCTGCGAGTCCCCGGGCGTGGCGAGTCGGCGTTAGGGGCCAGTCCCCAAGCCTGGCGAGTCGACTTCGGGGGCCAGTCCCCGAGCATGGCGAGTCGGCTTCGGGGGTCAGTCCCCGAGTATGGCGAGTCGGTTTCGGGGGCCAGTCCCCGAGCATAGCGGGTCGTTGTCGAGGGCGAGTTCTTATTCTCTTCCTTGTGTTGTTGGTTGTAGGTATGAGCGACTTCACGGAGACGGCGACTCCGCGGGAATGCCTGTCGACCGCGACCGCGCGCGTCATTGCCTGCGCGGGGGAGATACTGGCTGCGCTCCAGTACTTGAGTCCACAGGAGGTGATTCCACGGGACACGCCGTCCGTCTTCAGGGCCGTGTCCAACATCCCGGCCGTCATTGACTGGCTTCGCCGCTCCTCCTGCCGTGTTGGCATTACCATGGCTCTGAGCATGGTGCTGGCGCGCTACTCCGTGGGGTTTGACGTGGAGGAGGTCACCGCTGGCTTCCCCTCGGAGACTGGTGAGTTCGACGTTGCCTAAGTGATGCGCTTGATGGAGGCGGTGCGCCCCTTTGCCGACCGGGTGCTGGCGACTGCTGACTTGGAGACTCACATCTCCAGCCAAGCGGCGCCTGGGGACACGGAGAAGGAGCCAGGCCCGGTGGACTACCCCGCGGAGTGCCTTTTCCACGCCGCGGCCACCGGCTCCTTGTCCACGTACCCGGTCGTCCTGTACACACCGAAATTTCGTCACGGCGATGGTGGCGCCGAGCCTGTTGTAGAAGGAGCTCCGGGGCCGTCCCAGTAGGTTACTGAGTCCCTGTGTAAGAAGTAACTTGAATTCCCGCGAGCGGGTGTCAATTGTAAATAAAGTGTCAGCTTTTGCTTAACTATAACTCGATGGTTGCTTTTGAATTCATGTTATTGTGGCGGCGATGTTTTGGAGTTGGGTCCGACTCTCCATGGCCTTCAGGCCAGTCGCCTTGCGACTCCGATGAAGGCTATCGACTTGACTGTTTTCCTTGTCGAGCTGGGCGTCCCCAGTCGCAGTACGTAGTCGTTATAGTGTGAATAGCAGCCTCATGGGTGGAGTAGTGGTGAGCTTGTAGTTGCGCTGTTTGTATGTAGCGCGCCACTCGTCGTGGCTCGGTGAGCCAGTCGCTAGGCGACTCCAAAGGGGGTTCTTGCGGGCGTTTTTCCTTGGCGAGCCGCGGGTCCGTTTTGCGGATTCCCTGGTCGAAGTACTTGGCCACGCAATTCGCCAGCCTAAGGTAGAGGAGGGCATTGGTGTGCTGTATAGCGTAGCACGAGACGGTCGCCGTGGCCCGGGGGGCTGGTCGAGCATGCGACCCTGCTGTGGGTTCCAGTCGCTGTTTTCGCCCGACGGCGTAAGGGGTGGTGGGCGACCGGGCCTGGTGTTGCGTCCAGTCGCCCCGCCACGCCCTTGTTAGCCCGGCTACTTGGCCGATCGTGGACTTCACTCTTCCAGCAGCGGCGACCGAAGGTCTCTCAGTACCGAGTCGCTTGTCGTGGCGACTAGGCCGGTATGTACCGGGATGAGAGATGGAGATAGCTAGCGGGTGAAGGAGAGGCAGTCGGAGTTGGAGATCAATGCAGTCGGCGACTTTTATTAACCTCTGAATTTGTGGGTTACACTTTGTCCTTAGGTGTAAAACCGTCGGAGGAGGTTGACGTTCCAGGGGCGCTCCACCTCTCTGGTGAGCGGTTCGCCTTTGTCGTCCTTGCGGACGTCTGTGAGGTAGTAGGAGTCGTTGCCGAGTACGCGGCTGACGGCGAACGGTCCTTCCCAGGGCGGGGATAGCTTGTGCATGCCTTTCTTGTCTTGGATTAGCTGGAGCACGAGGTCTCCGACTTGGAAGGAGCGACTCCGAACGCGACGACTGTGGTAGCGACGGAGATCTTGCTGGTAGATGGTGGTCCTGGAGAGTGCGAGGTCTCTGGCCTCGTCAAGGAGGTCGATGTCATCTTGGCAAGCTCGCTCGTTGTCTTCTTCGGCGTAGTTGACGACCCGAGGCGAGTTGTAGGCGATGTCCGTGGGCATAACGGCCTCGGTGCCATACACCAGGAAGAAAGGCGTGAAGCCAGTTGACCTGTTTGGTGTTGTGCGGATGCCCCACAATACTGAAGAGAGCTCTTCTGCCCAGCAACCGGCTGCGCGTTCCAGGGGCACAACAAGGCGCGGCTTGAGTCCGTGAAGGATGCTCTGGTTTGCTCTTTCTGCTTGGCCGTTCGACTCGGGGTGTGCGACTGACGCGAGGTCGAGTCGGATGCCCTTCTCTTCGCAGAAGTCGGCCATCTCCCCTTTGGCGAAATTGGTGCCATTGTCAGTTATGATGCTGTGAGGGTAGCCATATCGATAGATAAGCTCGCGTAGGAACTTTGTGGCTGTCTTCCCGTCGCACTTCTTTATGGGCTTTGGTTCTACCCATTTGGTGAACTTGTCCACCGCAACCAGGAGGTGAGTATATCCGCCGGGGGCCGTTTTGAATTTCCCTACCATGTCCATGCCCCAGACGGCGAAGGGCCAGGTAAGGGGAATGGACTTCAATGCTGACCCCGGCATGTGCGACTGGCTTGCGTACTTTTGGCACCCGGCGCACGAACGGACGAGCGCGACTGCGTCTTCGTGGGCTGTTGGCCAATAGAAGCCGTGACGGAAAGCTTTGGCAACGATTGAACGCGCGCCTGCGTGGTGGCCGCAGTCCCCTGCGTGGATGTCGCGCAGGATGTTGCACCCTTCTTCGGTGGCGACGCATCGTTGGAACACTCCCGAGACGCTGCGCTTGTATAGTTCGTTATTGATGATGGTGAAAGACTTGCACCTGCGTACGATAGCTCGTGCTTTGGCTTCGTCCATTGGCAGTATCTGGCGCTCGAGGTAGCTTATGTACGGCTCGGTCCAATTGACGCTGTCGGCGGCGAGTGCGACTAGGGTGGAGTCGGGAGCAGGAGGCTCAGCAATGTCCAGCTCGCGGGGTGCGCACACCGAGGGGTGGCTGAGGATATCCAGGACGACGCCCGGAGGGGGTTGGAGTCGCTTGTACCCGATTCTGGCTAGTGCATCGGCTTCCTCATTCTTGCGCCTGTCGACCCATTCGACGACATGGCCGGTGAAGCTAGCGCCGGCTTGGTCGACGGCGCGCTTGTATGCAATCATGTTGGCGTCGGTGGCGTCATAGGTGCCGGAAGTCTGGCTGGCGACCAGGTCAGAATCGCCGAGGCAGCGCAGCCGCGTTGCGCCCATCTCTTTTGCTACTCGCATACCGTGTAGAAGCGCCTCGTACTCGGCCATGTTGTTGGTGCAGGGCTCGAATCTGAGTTGCAGGACGTACTTCACGGTGTCGCCCTTTGGTGATGTGAGGACGACTCCCGCGCCTGCCCCCTCGAGGTTCTTTGAACCATCGAAGTGCAGTGTCGTGGTATCGTCACGGCATATGCCATAGGGTGGCTAATCGAAGTGGTTCCTGAGGGATCTCACGGCGGTATCCGGATGCGGGTATGAGCACGAGCGACACGGCGACGTACCCAGGTTCGAGGCCCTCCGATGGAGGTAAAACCTCTACTCCTGCTATGAGTGTATATGATGATCACACAGTACAAAGGTGCTCCTAGAGCTGTGTCCGGCTGCTCCTGAGAGGCTGAGGAAGACTATGGTCTCTCTCACAGGGCCGCTCTGTAGGTGGGTGAAAGTAATAAAATGATCGATCCCCTGCACGAGAGGGGGTAGTGCGGCTTATATAGGCACCGGCACTTTACATATAAGACCCTATAGTTTACTGGCCGGCTGGGCCGGCTCCGGCTTCCGCTCCTTCCCGAGGCGGTGACGTCAGGAGTGGTTGAGGCATCGTGGCCTGTCCCATCCGGCTGCCACGGTCAGCGGTATGGAGGAGGTGTCCCTGTCGCCGTCAGCCACTGTACCCAGTACGGATCGTCGTAAGCCCTGACGGCCTGTCCGGCGCGTGGCACTATTGCTCCACAGTGCCCCGCGCTTTACGGAAGATGGAGTCAGCGTGGACTTTGGGAACCCGGATCACCCACCCGGTTCCTTCTAGTGCGAGACTCGCCAGCCTCGAGTCGGACTGAGGTACAAACCCCAGTCGGATATGGCTTGTAGAAGCCGGCCCAACTACAGCATTGGTGGCCGTAGCCAGGCCGACTAGGACCTAGAGCCAGCCGGCTTCCAGACCAGCCGGCCACGGCGCCAGCCGGCTGCTCCTCAGCCGGCCTTTGCCGCGAGCCGGCCAGTGGCCAGCCGGCTGCTCCGCGTCCATTGCCCTATCCGGGGTCTTCCCCCCGACATTAGCCCCCGAAGCTGGCAAGGTCCTGCGTTTAGAAGGACCTAGGCAGGTTTTCCTGGCTTCTCGAATATATTAGACGGCACTTGGAGGGGCCGACTGAGAATTTCCATTCAGCCGGCTGCGCCCTCATCCGGCTCGTTCCTGCCGGCTGCTTCTAGCCGGCCGCTTTTCATACTTGTGCAGTTTTTGCTTTCTCGCAAGATCTGATGGCGCCTCCGCCTTGCTGATGAATTTTGGCTCGAGTGGAACTTCTTGTCCGGCTCCGGCTCGCTGCGCGCCGGAGTCTTCGCCGCCTCGGGTTCTGCGCCCGACTTGACCGGCCTGACGCCAGGGCTCTGCCGCCGGTTCGTCTGGTCACATCAATGTCCCTCCGGATCCGGTGCGGTAGTGGGCGACGTGGTGTGGCCGTTTCTGGTAACGGTAGCGGTCGTGGGAGGAGTTATGGCGCAGTAAATCCGGAGACGTGGCCCACGTCAGCCACTTGGAGGCCAACCGCCGCGGTCGGCTATAAATGCTGCGAGGGCGGTACCGAGGCGGCGCTTGCCCCTTTCTTCCTCCTCGCGCTCCTGCCTTGCTCCTTCGCTTCACTCAAGCTCTTCGCTGCTCCGACGCCGTTCTTCTTCCGTTCTTCTGGCGAATCTCAGCGAGCGGTCGCCCCGACGATCCTCCGCCGGGCTACCGCCGCAAACCCGCCAATCCGGCGCCACGGGGCCACGCGCATCGACGGCGCGCTCTTCTCCACCGCGATCTCCTCCGGCGAGGAGCGGCTCTTCTTCGCCCTTTCGCCTCTCTTGGACCTCCTCTTCTTCTTCGTCCTCGATGGCCCAGCCGAGCGGCTCCTGGAAGGGCTCCTATATGCAGGACGACGACATTGCCCGGTTCGTGCGCCTCCGCCGCATCCCGGCGGGGGTGATTACCAGGGCGCCGGGCGAGGAGGAGGAGCCTCGGCCGGAGCCCGGCGAACGCGTGCTCTTCGGCGCGCATCTCGACCGCGGATTGGGTCTGCCGGCTTCCAACTTCTTCCGCCGGTTCCTCGATCACTTCGGCCTGCAGCCGCACCACCTGCCGGCCAACGCCATGATCCTCCTCAGCTGCTACGTGGCCTTCATGGAAGGCTACGCCGGCCTGTGGCCGGACGTGGAGTTTTGGAGCCGGCTCTTCTACATCAAGGCGCAGACGACCGAAGGCCGCCTGAGGACCTGCGGCGCCGCCTCCATCTATCCCCGTACGGGTACGTCTTTCCCGCGGATTCCGACTGTCGATTCTGTAAAGAATTGGCAGATGTCTTTCTTTTATGTGCGGAACGAAAGCCCGGCCTTCGACCGGCTCAACCTGCCGGAATTCAACCCGGCTCCGCCAGTCGGCCGGATCAACTGGGGCTTCAACGCCAAGTCCTCGAACCCGGACGCGGAGGTGAACCTCCTGTGGGACTTCCTGGGCCAGTGCGTCTCGGAGGGCCGGCTGAGTGCCGAGGACCTCCTCTGCACCTACATCTCGCGCCGGGTCGTACCGCTCCAGTGGCGCGTCCACAAGATCGGCCACATGTCCGGCCTGCTCGACCCGACACGGACGTCGAAGTTGGAGCTCTCCAAGGCCCAGGTGGCTCACCGGGTGAACAACATCACCAAGGCCAACATGCCGGACAACTGGGACTGGGGGCTGGCGCCTTACGATCGGGAGCAGCCGCCTGAACTGGTAAGTTGGATGTTTTTCCGTCTTCCGACTTGCGGCAGCGTGGCCGGCTCGATATTTATCTTGTCTTGTTTTCAGCTTTTCACCCGCCAAGGCATCGAGGATGGCGACTTGGCGACGAAGGTCTGGACGCCGGATCTCGTTGACCCGGCTGACTTAGCCGGCGACCAAGCTGGCGACGACGATCTGCTGGTGGCGCAGGATCAGGGCGGCCAGGGGGAGCATAACCCGCCGCCTTCGCCTGAGCATGAGCAGGAGCAGGAGCAGGAGCAGCTGCAGGCGGAGCCGGCCCAATCCGGCACGGGGGCCATCCCGGCGGTGCCTCTGCGCGCGGCGCCGCCTACGAGCACGGCGACTTCTCCGCCGAAGGGGAGGAAGCGGGCCGGCGTCGGGTCCACGGCCGCTTCGGAGGCGAGGGCCAAGAAACAGCGCCGGCTGGCGCCCAAGAAGGTCCCGGAGAAAGCCGGGTGAGTTCTTTTTCCTCTGTTGTTTGATTCCTTTTCTTTCCTTCCTCTGTACTTATCTTTTCTTGCTTGTTCGACTAGGGCCGCGATTAAGTTTACCCAGGGAGGCGGCTCTCGGCAGGCTCCTCCCGTCACGTCGCCGCTTCAGCGGCAAAGGAGGGAGCCAACCCCGCAACCTTCAGCACGCGCGCGCACGCCGCCGGCTGCTAACGTGCCGCCTGCGGCCACGCCACCTTCTGCGGGGGCGTCTTCTTCTGCGGCGCCTGGCGGCGGAGACCAGGGTCAGTCGGCGCGCCAGCCGACCTTAGACGACATGTTTCCGCGCCGCGCCCCGTTTGTGGAGCGGGCAGCCGGAGCTGGTAGGGGCATGCCGCCTGCGGCAGGAGCTAGAGCTGGTGGGGCTGCGCCGCCTTCGACCGGAGTCGGCGGGCCCGCGCCCAACGTCGTGGTGCTGGAGAGTTCTCCGAAGGGAGCGCCTCGAGCGCCGGATGCGACGGCTCCCACCGGGCCGACTGCTTCGACCGCGCCGCCTCCAGCTTCGGAGCCGACGAGGAGGGAGCCGACCGGGAAGGAGCCGGCGAGGGGGGAGCCAGCGCGCTCAAAGGACGCCGACTCCCGGGCTCTGGCGAGGACGAGGGGCCCGCCGGGCCCAACTGAGGGCCTTCACGTGGCCAAGGGGGCCCGGCTGCTGCATGTGCCGTCTGCCTCTGACTCCAGCCTTGGCTCGGCTGGCACCATGGAGGCTGCGTGGCAATCGGCGGATTCTTGCGAGGTGTTCAACCGGGAGGGGTAGCCTGGTACGGCGCCCATGAAGATGGTCTTCTCCGGCTACCGGGCCGCCCTTAAGAACAAGGCCGCCGAGGCCCTTGCCCAGCTAGCAACGCTGGAGGATGCTGACAAGGTAGGTGTCTTCTTGTTTTTGCAATTTTGTTATTATCCTGGTAGCCCTCCGAGGCAACGTCGTTATTATCCCCACTCTTTGGCTGTGCCCTTGCCGGTCGTACGTCCGACTTGCGATCCGTCGCCGGATCAAGAGCGGGCCGCTGGGTGAGGCCGACAGTATTTCAGTCGAACGAGCTGAATTCGGCAATCCGGCACTTTTATGAAAAGTTGCAAGTCAACTCGCTTTTACTCTTTCCCTTAGTCGTTTTTCGCGTGCCGGCTCCCTAGGCCTTACTCCCGCCAGTCGGACAGCCGGGTTGCGGTCTGTAGCTGGATCGGAAGCCGGCTGTCGGAAACCGGATCACGTTACTGAGCCGACCGCGTGAGAGGGTTCAAGCCAATTGGCGAAACAAGGTAAAGTACGCGAAAAACTTGTCGGAAACAGCGCTCTTGGCGCAAGCTTTTTCATAACTCACAAAAGGGATACAAAGGGATACATACATTCCTGCTCTCATGTGTAAAATGGGCGGAGTAACCTGATATTCCAGGGACGTTTAGTCTCCTCGTCAGCCTTGTCCGGCTTGTTTTTCTTAGCCTCTTGGGCATCTATGAGATAGTAGGAATCATTGCCTACTGCCTTGCTCACGATGAAGGGACCCTCCCATGGGGATGACAGTTTATGCTGTCCGGCTGTCCTCTGGATCAGCCGGAGCACTAGGTCTCCTTCTCGGAATGCTAAGGGCTGGACCCTCCGGCTGTGATAGCGTCGGAGGCTTTGCTGGTAGATAGTAGATCTAGACTCAGCCAGCAGCCGGGCCTCTTCGACCAGGTCAACTCCATCTTCGCGAGCTTCTTTGGCTTCGGCTTCTGTGTAGAGCTTGATCCTTGGCGCGTCATGCTCGATATCAGTCGGCAAGACGGCTTCGGCCCCGTATACGAGGAAAAATGGTGTGAAGCCGACTGAGCGGTTTGTCGTTGTGCGCAGGCTCCACAGCACATTGGGCAGTTCTTCAATCCAGCAGCCGGCTGCTCGCTCGAGCGGCTCCACCAGCCGGGGCCGGATGCCGGCTAGGACTAAGCCGTTAGCCTTTTCCACTTGTCCGTTGGACTCTGGGTGTGCCACAGAAGATAGGGCCATCCGGATCCCCATTTCCCCGCAATAGCGAGAGAAGATGCCTTGGGAGAAGTTGGTGCCGTTGTCGGTGATGATGGTGTGGGGGTAGCCGAATCTCACAATGATTTCCTTGAGGAAAGTGACGGCTGTGGACCCGTCCAGTTTCTTGATTGGCTTGGCTTCGATCCACTTGGTGAATTTGTCAATCATTACCAAGAGATGTGTCATGCCGCCTCGCGCTGTTCTGAATGGGCCTACCATATCCAAGCCCCATACGGCAAATGGCCATGTGATGGGGATGGTTTTCAAGGCGGAAGCCGGCTGGTGTCTTTGCTTTGCGAAGCGCTGACAGCCGTTGCACTTCTTCACCAAATCTTCGCGTCTACGAGCGCGATCGGCCAGTAAAAACCGTGCCGGAAGGCTTTGGCCACTATGGCTCTGGATGAGGCGTGATGTCCGCACTCTCCTTGATGGATTTCCCGTAGGAGTTCAATCCCTTCAGCCGGCTCGATGCACCGCTGGAACACCCCACTTACGCTGCGTTTGTACAGCTGGTGGTTGATGATGGTATAGGCCTTGGCCCTTCTCTCAATCTGCCTGGCCTGGACTCTATCATCAGGCAGCACACCGTCGGTGAGGTAGGAGAGGAATTCTTGTGCCCATGAAGGTACGCATCTTATCTCGAATACGCTGACCAACAGGGCCTCCTGCGTGGGAGCTTCCGGATTCGGCGCATGGTCGCCGGGTTCGGCTTGCTAGCCGGCGGGTTCGGCTTGCTAGCCCCCGAGTTTGGCGATGAAGCCCCGGGTTGGACTGAGAAGTCCCCGGGTTCGGCATGCTAGCCGGCGGGTTTGGCTTGTTAGCCCCCGACTTGGGCGATGAAGCCCCCGGGTTCGGCTGAGCAGCCCCCGGGTCAGCCGGCACGAATATTGAATCCGAGTCCGGTGACGGTATGATGGACGGCTTCTTGAGAACCGCTAAGGCGACACCCGGCGGAATGGCTTGCCGGGTTGAGCCAATCTTGGATAAGGCATCAGCCGCTTCGTTATTTGCTCGTGGCACATGGTGGAATTCGCAGCCGTCGAAGAAGCCGGATAGCTGCTGGACATGGAAGCGGTACGAGGCCATGTTGGCGTCCTTCGCGTCCCAGTCGCCAGATGCTTCTTTGTATGACCAAGTCGGAGTCGCCGAAGCAGAGTATGCGACGCACGCCAATCTCCTTGGCCAGCTTCAGCCCATGAATGAGCGCTTCGTACTCCGCCACATTGTTGGAGGCGGCGAAGTGGATCTGCAGGACGTAGTCCAGCCGGTCCCCCTTGGGAGAAGTGATGACGATGCCGGCTCCCAAGCCGTTGCGCATCTTCGAGCCGTCGAAGTGCATCTTCCAATGTGTGGAATCCGGCACAGGCGGCAGTGCGCATCTCAGCCCGGTCGACGAAGAAGTCCGCGAGGATCTGCGACTTGATGGCTGTGCGTGGCTCGTAGAGGATGGTGTGGGCGGCTAGCTCCAGGGCCCATTTGGCAACCCGGCCGTTGGCATCCTTGCTGCCGATGATTTCTGCCAAGGGCGCTGTGGCAACCACCCTGATGGGGTGCTCTTGGAAGTAGTGCTTGAGCTTCTTGGCCGCCATGTAGACGCCGTAGGTGACTTTCTGGTAGTGGGGGTAATTTTGCTTCGACTGGGAGAGCACTTCGCTAAGGTAATAGGCGGGCGCTGAACCAGCTGCTCGCTGTTGCCGGCTTCTCTGCGCTCCACCACCAGGACAACGCTAACCACTCGGTTGGTGGCTGCGATGTACAACAACATCGGCTCCATTGAACCCGGCGTTGCAAGGATTGGCGCGGTTGAGAGCACGCGCTTCAAGTCACGGAAGGCCTCATCCGCCTGCGGTGACCAGACGAACTTGTCCGCCTTCCTCATTAGTTGATACGGGCGGTGCCTTCTCCCCCGGCCGGTGACGAAGCGGCTCAAGGAGGCCAGGCAGCCAGCAAACTTCCGGACGTCCTTGAGGCACTGCGGCAGTTCCATCTTCTCTAGGGCACCGATCTTGTCCGGGTTGGCTTCGATCCCCCGGCGAGAGACGAGGGAGCCACGGAGCTGGCCAGACGGCACGCCGAATGTGCACTTGGCCGGGTTGAGCTTCATCCGGAATCTTCTCAGATTGGTGAAGGTTTCTCTCAGGTCATCAAGGAGGGTAGTCGTCTCCTTGGTCTTTACAACGACATCATCCACATATGCGTGAACGTTTCTGCCGATTTGATCCTGCAAGCATTTTTGCATGCACCTTTGGTAGGTGGCGCCTGCATTTTTCAAGCCGAACGGCATAGTTGTGTAGCAATAAGCCCCGTACGGGGTAATGAACGAAGTCTTTATTTGATCAGCCGGATTCAAAGGAATCTGGTGGTAGCCTGAATAGGCATCTAGGAAAGACAACAGTTCACAGCCGGCGATCGAGTCTATGACTTGATCTATGCGCGGCGGGGGAAGGGATCCTTTGGGCACGCCTTGTTCAGGCTGGTGTAGTCGATACACATGCGCCGGGAGCCGTTCTTCTTCAAAACCAGGACCGGGTTCGCCAACCAGTCCGGGTGCAGCACTTCCATGATGAAGCCGGCAGCTAGGAGCCGGGCGATTTCTTCACCGATGGCCTTCCTTCGTTCTTCGGCGAAGCGCACGAGAGGCTGCTTCACCGGCTTGGCTTCAGGCCGGACGTGGAGGTGGTGCTCAGCCAACTCCGTCGGCACACCGTGCATGTCTCTTGGAGTCCACGCGAAGATGTCCCGATTCTCACGGAGGAAGCTGGTGAGCTCGCTTTCCTATTTCTTGTTCAAGCCGGCACCGATGGTGACGAACTTGTCCGGCTGCGCCGGGTCCAGCAGGATCTTCTTGGTGTTGTCGGCCGGCTGGAAGTGAGTCGTCCCAGCCGGGTTGCCCGCAGCCGGCATGTCTGTCTGCGCGGCCTTGGCGAGGGCGACGGCGTCGTGGATGAGCTGCTTCTCGGTGGCGATGACCAGCGTCTGGGCCATCTTGGAGCTCTGCGTGGCGCAGTCCATGGAGCGGCGATAATCGCCGGCTACGGTAATGACCCCCTTGGGGCCGGGCAGCTTCATCTTCGGGTACCCATAGTGGGGCACCGCCATGAACTTGGTCAGGGCCGGCCTGCCCGGGAGCGCGTGGTAGGGACTCACGAGGTCCACCACCTCGAACTCGATTCTCTCGGTGCGGGAGTGGTCCGGATTCCCGTACATCACCTCCGGCGTGATCCGGCCGATCGGCTGGCAGCAATGGCGTGGCACGATGCGAGGGATGACGGGGGGGGTGGGGCGCAACTCGGCCTCTGGATGCCCAGCTTGCGGGCGGTGTCGCGGTAGAGGATGTTGATGCTTATGCAGCAGTCGATGAGGACGCGCGAGAAACGCACGCTGAGCCGGGTTGTGCCGATGGTGGGGTCAAGGACCATGGCGTAGCTGCCCGGCTTCGGCAGGACAGCCGGTGTGTCGCGGCGATCAAAGTGATGGCCTGCTCGACCGGTTTCGTCTTGCGGGGACCGGCGGTATGACCGCGTTGACCTCGAGGGAACGGCGCTCTTGGCTCGTCCTGTCCTCGGGCTCGGAGGTGAAGATGATGTAGGTGGCGTCTTCGGCCAGATATCGGCCGGCATGGTGCACTTGGTTAGCCTCGTGGTGCTCGAGGTTGGCGTTCTCTGCGCCGGCTTGGCCACCCGGCCCGCCGGCTGGTGGAGGCGGGGGTGGAGGCGGTAGAGGTTCACCGCTTGTCAGCCGCTTCATGAAGTGGCAGTCGCGGGTGGTGTGGTTGGAGGGGTTCTTGCCGCTGTGGTACTTGCACGGCGAGTCGAGCATCTGCTCGAAGGTGTACTTCGGCTTCCACTGCCGGTCTTGCTTCTGGCGGCGGCTGCCGCCTGCCGCGTTGTCTGCCACGGCGGCCACGTGGGCGGAGCCGTACCGGCGGTCCGGCTGGTCGCTGTGACGCTTGCCGCGGTAGTTGTCCCGCCGGCTGCCGTGCGAGGCGCCCTCGGCCGGCTTGTTGTTGTCCCGTCTTGCTGGGGCCGGTGAAACATCAGCCGGCGCCTTGCCGGCTTCCTCTGCCAGCGCGTACTTGTCTGCGATGACCATCAAGGCGGCCATCGTCTTGGGCTCGCTGCGGCGTAGCTTGTGCCACAGCATGGTGTTGGGTCGGCAGCCGCCCATGAAGAAGCTGATGGCTTGCATCTCGTGCACGCCCTCGCAAGAGTTGCGCATCTCGCACCAGCGCGTCAGGTACGCGCGATCCGTCTCGTCCGGGCCCTGCTTGCACATCTCAAGCTGTTGAGGGCGACCCGGCCGGCGATAAGTGCCGGTGAAGTTGCTGATGAAGGCGGCTTCGAAGTCCAGCCAGCCGTTTATGCTGCCGGCTGGCAGGTTGTTGAGCCATGTGCGGGCGGAGCCGAGTAGCATGAGGGGGGAGTAGCGCACAGCCCAGCGCTTGTTGCCCTTGGCGATGCCGACTGCCGTGGAGTAGTCCAGCAGCCAGTCCTCCGGCTTGGCGGTGCCGTCGTACTTGGGGGTGTCGCGCGGGAGCTGGAAGCCATCGACCATGGGCTCGTTGAGGATCCGCGGCCCGAAGCACTTTGGGCCGGCTGGCCCCTCTTCTTCCGCGATGCGGGATTGAACCAGCCGGTCGAGGCGGTCTCGGGCGTCAGCGGGCTTGATGCGCGGGCCCAGCCGGGAGTGTGCCGGCTGGCATGCGCCGCTTGCTTCTGGAGCCGGCCGGTGATGACGGCGGGGCCCGGAGTCTTGCTCCTGGTTCCGGCTTGGAGGGGGCCGGCTGCGGCTGCTGCCGCTCGGCTGGTGGCTTGGCCGGCCCGAGCTGTGCGTGGCCCGGGAATCATGGCGCCGGCTTGGTGCTGGGGAGGAGGACTCGGCCGTGTCCCTGGCGCCTTCCCTGTCGTTGCCTGCAGCTCCACGAGCGTGAGAAGCTCTGGGGGCATTGGCATACCTGGGGTCGGCGATCTGCCTGTTGGCTGCGTTGAGCAGCTCGATCCACCCGCTGGTCCGGCGGCGTAACTCTTCGCCCCGAAGGCGGTTCAGCTCCTGCGGCGGCACGCCGCGCGCATGTTCTTGTCGGGGGTGTTGTAGACGGGGAGCTCCGCGGACGGAGCCGGTGAAGGAGCGCCGTCGCGGGCGATCTCAGCGCCGAGGTCGCGGCCCCTGCGGCGGATGTGGCCGGCCCGGCTTGGCTCGTCGCCGCCTGGAGTGAAGCCGTGGGCGCGGTTATACTCGCGCTGGGTGATCTCCATCTGGCGCTTAGCAGCAGCCAGTTCTTCGGTTTGCTTGAGGAGGAGCTGGCGGTGCGCCTCCAAGTCCGCCTCGATGGCGGTGGGGTCTCCGCCAGGCGTGAGCGGGGTGCTCAGCTTTGCCCGGACTGCATCCAGCCGGGACGGCGGTGGTGGCGCTTTCGGGCCCGAGCCGGAGGCGTTGGGGTCGATGTTGCGCTCCAGGTCGGGGCCACGCATGCGCGGGTTCTTGGTGGGGAGCTCGTCGCCAGCCATCATGACTTGCACGACGGCGGGGCTGGCGGGAGCGCTGCTGCCGGCTCGCGGAGGAGGGCTAGCGCAGCGCAGCACCTGCCGCGGGTAGCGCGGCGGTGCGACGGTGGCGACGTAGACGTCGAAGCCGCCGAAGGAGATGACGCTGCCGCCGGCCGGGAAGGGCCGGTCAGCGAAGCAGCCAGCGTTGTCGCTGACGCAGTCGAGGGAGCCGAATCTCCAGATCAAGCCTGAAGCGACTCGCTCGCCGGTGGTGGTGGTGAGGCCCGTCCGGATGAAGACACCGGCCGAGGATGCTGAAGGCCCCACGGTGGGCGCCAAATGTCGTGGTATCGTCACGGCATATGCCATAGGGTGGCTAATCGAAGTGGTTCCTGAGGGATCTCACGGCGGTATCCGGATGCGGGTATGAGCACGAGCGACACGGCGACGTACCCAGGTTCGAGGCCCTCCGATGGAGGTAAAACCTCTACTCCTGCTATGAGTGTATATGATGATCACACAGTACAAAGGTGCTCCTAGAGCTGTGTCCGGCTGCTCCTGAGAGGCTGAGGAAGACTATGGTCTCTCTCACAGGGCCGCTCTGTAGGTGGGTGAAAGTAATAAAATGATCGATCCCCTGCACGAGAGGGGGTAGTGCGGCTTATATAGGCACCGGCACTTTACATATAAGACCCTATAGTTTACTGGCCGGCTGGGCCGGCTCCGGCTTCCGCTCCTTCCCGAGGCGGTGACGTCAGGAGTGGTTGAGGCATCGTGGCCTGTCCCATCCGGCTGCCACGGTCAGCGGTATGGAGGAGGTGTCCCTGTCGCCGTCAGCCACTGTACCCAGTACGGATCGTCGTAAGCCCTGACGGCCTGTCCGGCGCGTGGCACTATTGCTCCACAGTGCCCCGCGCTTTACGGAAGATGGAGTCAGCGTGGACTTTGGGAACCCGGATCACCCACCCGGTTCCTTCTAGTGCGAGACTCGCCAGCCTCGAGTCGGACTGAGGTACAAACCCCAGTCGGATATGGCTTGTAGAAGCCGGCCCAACTACAGCATTGGTGGCCGTAGCCAGGCCGACTAGGACCTAGAGCCAGCCGGCTTCCAGACCAGCCGGCCACGGCGCCAGCCGGCTGCTCCTCAGCCGGCCTTTGCCGCGAGCCGGCCAGTGGCCAGCCGGCTGCTCCGCGTCCATTGCCCTATCCGGGGTCTTCCCCCCGACATGCAGTGTCCAGTGCTTGAGGTCCGCGGGGGAGCTTGGTTGCTGGGCCTCTTCCCAGTCAGCGAGGAAGTCGGAGAGTGCCTGAGATTTAATGGCGTGGCGCGACTCGTAGGTGATGTTGTGGACGCCGAGTTCGACTGCCCACTTGGCGATCCGGCCAGTTGCATCGCGGTTACGGATGATGTCGGCGAGTGGTGTTGAGGCGACTACCTTGATGGGGTGCTCGTGGAAGTAAGGGGCCAGTCGCCTCTGGGCCCTGAGGACTGCGTACACCAGCTTTTGGTAATGCGGGTACCGCTGCTTGGATTCGATTAGAGCTTCACTGATGTAGTAGACCGGGCGTTGTACCAGTTGCTCCCTTCCCTCTTCCTTCCGTTCGACGACCATGACCGCGCTTATCGCGCGGTTCAACGCGGCGACGTATAGCAGCATAGTCTCTTTTGGCAGCGGGGCCGCGAGGATAGGGGCATTCGAAAGGGCGTGTTCGAGTTCTTCCAGGGCCCGCTGCGCCTCATCTGTCCACCTGAATGACTCCGACTTCTTGAGAAAGCGGTAGAGTGGCATGGCCTTGTCGCCGAGCCGGGGTATGAAGCGACTGAGGGCGGCGACCCGGCCGGCGAGTTTCTGCGCATCGACCAGGCGGGTCGGCTGCTTGGTGCGCATGACCTCCAGTGTCTTCTCCGGGTTGGGCTCGATGCCTCGTTTGGAGACGACGTAGCCTAGCAGCTGTCCAGAAGGGACCCCGAAGGTGCACTTTAGAGGATTGAGCTTGATCTTGTATCGCCGTAAGTTGGCGAATGTTTCGGCGAGGTCATTGATGAGGTCGGCCTGGTGAGTCGACTTGACTACCACGTCGTCGATGTAGACGTGCACGTTGCGGCCGATTTGGCTTTCCAGGCAGCTGTTCATGCACCGTTGGTATGTTGCTCCGGCGTTCTTGAGGCCGAAGGTCATGGACGTGTAGCAGTAGGCACCCAGGGGCGTAATGAATGCTGTCTTCTCTTGGTCTTCCTTGGCCATCTTTATTTGATTGTACCCGGAGTACGCATCAAGGAAGCATAGCGACTCGGACCCGGCGACCGCATCGATAATCTGGTCGATTCGCGGCAGGACGAATGGGTCCTTGGGGCATGCGCTGTTGAGGCTTGTGTAATCGATACACATTCGCCACGCCTTGTTCTTCTTTACCACCAGGACTGGGTTTGCCAGCCATTTGGAGTGTTTGATTTCAATGATGAAGCCGGCGGCGAGTAGACGGTTCACTTCTTCGGCGATTGCGCGTCGCCGCTCTTCTCCTACAGGGCGCATTGCCTGCCTAACGGGTCGCGCGGAGGGATCGACGTGTAATTTGTGCTCAGCAAGTTCTCTCGGGACACCTGGCATGTCAGACGGTTTCCATGCAAAGATATCTCGATTCTCACGGAGGAACTTGATGAGCGCGCTTTCCTATTGGGCGGACAGGCCCGTCCCAATGGTAATTTGCCTACTTGGATCGTTTTCTACAAGATCTACTTGGCGAGTGTCTGTTGCAGGCTTGAAGGTTGCTGCGGACGAGTCGAGCTCGGTCGGCTTCTCCAGGATGGCGGGGTCATTGCGATCGACTGGGTATTTGGCGAGCTCGGCGGAGTTGTCTTGTTCATTGGCAATGACGGCGTCGGCGAGCTTGGCGCTGACGTCCTCGCATTCCAGTGCCATCTCCGGATCACCGTGGACGGTGATGACGCCTCGAGGCCCTGGCATCTTCATCATGTTGTATGCGTAGTGGGGTGTCGCCATGAAGCGGGCGAATGCCTGTCGGCCGAGCACACAGTGGTAGGAGCTGCGGAAGTTCACCACCTCGAACGTTATCCGCTCGGTGCGGTAGTTCACGGGCGTACCGAAGGTGACTGGCAACGTAACCTTGCCGATCGGGAAGGCCTTCCGCCCGGGGACGATGCCGTGGAACGTAACCTTGGTGTTCTCGAGGCGTGAGTTTGGTAAACCGAGTCGCTGGAAGGTTTCATAGTACATAATGTTGATGGAGCTTCCCCCGTCCATCAGGGTTTTTGGTAGCCAGTAGTCGGCAACCTTGGGCCTGACGACTAGTGCCACTCGACCGAGGTACTCGATGCAGGGGGCGTGATCTTCGTGGCTCCAGGTAATGCTCTGCTCGGACCAGTTAAGCCACCGGGGCACGTCAGAAAGGATGACCGCGTGTACCGCCACTGCCCTTGCGAGGACCTTCCTGTCCCGCCGATCGCCGACCCCAGTGAAGGTGTGGAGCGAGCCGGCGCTGCGACCGAAGCCTTCTCCCTTGTGCTGGTCTTGGTCTTTGGCGCGGTCTTTGTGCTGATTACCGCCATCGTTTTCCTTGGCGCGGCGGGCCTTCTCTATCTGCTTCAGGGAGTAGCAATTTCCCGTCGTGTGATTGGCGGGTTTGCCCTCCTTGCTGTGATAGATGCATGGTGCGTCTAGGAGGCTGCGGGCGTCGAAGCGCTTGGGCTGAGGCCGATCCTCCCGTGGTGCACGAGTGTCGCGCCGGAACGATTTTGGCTCGCGCTGCTCGTAGTCGGCGTTGGCGACTAGCTCGTTGTGTCCTCCCTCTCCGCGGCACTTGCCGTTGTTAGACCGGCCGGCGAATCGGTAGTCGCCATGCCGGGGCTCCGTGTGCGCGGGGCGGCGATTGCGTCGCTGGCCGTACTCGTCGTCCGAGTCGACTGTAGGGTCTTCGTCGGCGTAGCGGGTGGCGATGTCGAAGAGCTCGGAGATTGAGATGTTATCTCTGTTGACGCGATGGAGCTTGGCGCTTAGCGGTTCGTACCGGCAGCACCGTCGGAAGCAATAGATTGCCGTGTCCGTGCTGATGCCGCTGGAGGTCGTCCACATGTCCTGCCAGCGCTGCACCCACCGGCGGGTCGACTCGCGCGGGCCTTGGACGCAGCGATCCAGGTCTTCTATGGTTGTAGCACGAGTATATGCGCTGGCGAAGTGCTGGATAAATGCGGCGCGGGCTTCTTCCCAGGAGTCAATGCTATTGGCGGTGAGGGTGTTGAACCAGTGGCGATTGACGCCGTCCATCATGAGAGGCAGGTAGCGTGCGGCGAGTAACTCGGGGTGGCCTTGGATCCCCATTGCCATGGCGTACGAATCGATCCAGACTGTGGGGTCGATATGTGTGTCGTACTTCTCGATGTCACGGGGCCCTTTGAACCCAACGGGGTACGGCTCGCCTCTGATCATTGGCCCGAAGCAAGCGGGGCCGATTCGAGTGAACGCGCTCTGGCGCGGGGCTTCATCGGCGTGGTGGTCGTTCAGCCGGTTTCGCGCCCGCCATTCTTGGTCGTTGATGATGTGGGTTCGTGCGTCGACTGGCTGTCCATTGGCGGTGACCATCACCCGCGCGGGGCGCGGCTCGATTCGGTTGTTGGACCAGTGGGCCGCGCGCGGTGCTGGCGGCGGGCCGTTGTTGGCGTTGACGACTGCGCGGTTTGCCGCATCCGACGATGCCGCGCGACTGGCGGATGTGCGCGAATAGAGTCGCCCTTGCGAGTCGGCTGCGGCGTGCTGTTGCTCCAATGCCTTGGCAACCAAGGCCTTGGCGTGCTGGACAAGGATCGCGCCGTCTCCCGTTTCGGGGATTCTTGCGAGGACGGCTTGTGCGGCCGCAACGTTGTCGGCTGGAGACGAGTGCAACGGTAGACCGTTGGCGTCAACTTCTGCCCGAGGAACTTCGGGTGGTGGCGGTGGTGGTGGCGGAGGTGCTCCGTGCGCCGCTCTGTCGGCAGCAGCCCGACTTCCTTCCGGGATGTCGGGGTTCTGAATTCGGGCGACCCGGATTTCTCCATCTGGGTCGTCGAAGTTAAGGCGCGCGCTGGGGAAGTCATTTGCGCGGGCGCGCTCCATGCGCCGGCGGTTTCGCTGCTGACGATAATGAGATACGGCTCTCACTTCGTCTTGCTCGAGACGAAATTTCTGCCTTTCGGCGAGCTCCTTTTTCCTCTGCTCTTCGAGGGCCGCCCGGTGCGCCTCGATCTCGGTCGCGGTGGCGGTTGCAGGGAAGGGGGTGGTGAAGGCGTCGACCGGAAGCTCCTCCTCGCCCCCTGCCATGAAGACTGCGGTCGGGTAGCGGTAGCGTGGGGCCTCGATGGAGTCCGGGTCGGAGTCGCTGCCGAAGAGGGAGAGGACGGAGTCGTCCTCGAAGCCATCCTCGAAGTCGCTTGGGTGAGAGACCAAGGAGATAGAGTCTTTGAACGACGCCGTGGCGACGGAGTGGGCAGTCGGGGACGCAGCGGTGGACCCAGCGACCGATGTCATGGCGATGATGTTGGTGAAGTCAGCGTCGATCGCGGCGATACCGGAGTCGATGGCTGGGACGGTGTCAATGGAGTCGGCGGCTGACGAGGTAACGATGGAGTCGGCGGCTAACGCGATGACAATGGGGTTGGCGGTCGGCGCCACGGCCGCCGAATCGGCATCATCCTCCAGGGCCGACTCGGCCTCTGCGTATACCTCGCTGGTGACTGGGCGAGTAGCGGTGAGGAGCTGTCCCGGCGCAAAGGGGTCGTGCGACCGACCGGGGCGAGGCTCGGCGGGGTCGCTGACACCGGTGAGCCCAACGAAGAGGTTGATGGAGCCGATCGGCACCATCCATGCGTGCTTGAGAGGTGACGAGGCGGGCCGGTAGGTGCTTGGATGGATGTGGAAGAAACTGCCGGTGGCGATCATCCTGCCGGAAGCGACCGGCCGCCGTACTGGCGAGTAGGGCCTCGCCGTAGCTCGGAGGCTTGATGTCCCATGCCCCACGGTGGGCGCCACTGTCGTGGATATGACCACGGCAGATGCTACAGGGGGTAGCACTTCATTGATGCGAGGGCAAGGGAACATCGCCATCTACGGGTCGAGGTGCAAGAGACGCAAGGGTTTTACCCAGGTTCAGCCCCTCCGGAGAGTAAAAGGCCTACGTCCTGCTAGATCTTATTGCTCAGTGGAGAATTACAATGGGGGGCTCAGTCGGCGAGAAGCCAAGAGCTTACAATGAGGAGATTGGATCTCAGATGATGTGTCCTTCTAGGGTTCAGCCCGGGGGTTTATATTTCCACCCCCGGCCTAGGGTTACAAAGGGATAACTCCGAATTGTATCAGTTACCACAAATCCGGGATACCGCACCCTTCTTCAAGTAATCTCTGTCTTGAACCGAGCAGATCATCTCCTTAGGACTTCGGCCCAGTCGCCTTCGGGCCCAGTCGGTTGGGCGACTGGCGGTCCTTCCTGGGCCTTCATCCTCATGGCGAGTGGGACTGGCGACCTACCCCCTATGGGCATACCCCCATCACCAGGGGTCCGGGGGATTATATAGCAAAAAATTTCACGACAAAAGGAAAGTACCAGGTCAAACCAGAGTCGGAAAGGGGCGACGAGGCGGCCAGCTCATAGGGGGCGGCAAGGGCCAAGGCCAGGCCGCGCCGGCCTATGGGGGCACGCCCTCGTGTGTCTCCTCCACTCCGTTTCGATCTCGTAATTTTTCATATTTTACAAAAATAGCAAAAATATTGTTCGGAAAGTAAATTGCGAACTTTTCATTACCAGTACTATTACCTATTCAAAGTCGAGTTCTGGCGGACTGTCAATTTGTCCTTTGATGAAAGCCTCCGGTGTTTCCACTCGAATAACAACAACATCTACATTATAAGAATCACCTGAGATATAATGCTTGAGTCTTTGTCCATTCACCACTTGAGTGGCATTGCCTTGGAGAGAGCTAATTTTAATTGCTCCTGAACGATACACCTCCTCAACAACATATGGTCCTTCCCATTTCGAGAGTAATTTCCCTGCAAAGAATCTGAGACGAGACCGATACAATAGGACTTTATCCCCAATATTAAATTCTCTTTTGATAATCCTCTATCATGCCATTTTTTAACTTTCTCTTTAAAGAGTTTAGCATTTTCATAAGCTTCACTTCTCCATTCATCTAGAGAACTCAATTGCAGCAACCTCTTATTACCGGCAAGTTTAGGATCTTTATTTAATTCTCTAACTTCCCAAAAAGCTTTGTGCTCTAGTTCTAAAGGTAAATGACAAGCTTTTCCATAAACCATTTTATAAGGTGACATTCCCATGGGATTTTTATAAGCAGTTCTATAAGCCCATAGAGCATCCTTCAATTTACTAGCCCAATTCTTTCTAGTTTTATTAACAGTCTTTTCCAAGATAGATTTAATCTCTCTATTTGATAATTCTACTTGTCCACTAGTTTGAGGATGATAAGCGGAAGCAATTCTATGATTAATACCATATTTAGCAAGAGTTTTTCTAAAACCACCATGAATAAAATGAGAACCTCCATCAGTCATAATATATCTAGGAACTCCAAATCTAGGAAAAATAATATCTAAAAGCATTCTTAAAGAGGTCTCACCATCAGCACTTTTTGTAGGTATGGCTTCCACCCATTTAGTAACATAATCAACAGCAACAAGTATATGAGTGTTACCTTCTGAAGAGGGAAAAGGTCCCATGAAGTCAAATCCCCAACAATCGAATGGTTCAATAACAAGAGTATAATTCATAGGCATTTCATTACGTCTGGAGATATTACCAACCCTTTGACATTCATCACAGGATAAGATAAACTTCCTTGCATCTTTGAAGAGAGTTGGCCAATAAAAACCTGATTGTAGAACCTTTTGCGCGGTTCTTTCTCCGGCGTGATGTCCTCCATAGGCACTACCATGACATTTACTCAATATCTCTTGTTGTTCATATTCGGGAACACATCTTCGCAGAATACCATCCACTCCTTCTTTATATAAGTGTGGGTCATCCCAGAAATAATGCCTCAAGTCATAAAAGAATTTCCTCCTTTGCTGAGCTGAAAAGGTTGGAGGCAAGTACTTGGAAACAATAAAGTTAGCATAATCAGCATACCAAGGACTGTCTCGCGAGCTCACCTTTATTACAGCCAATTGTTCATTTGGAAAACTATCATTAACAGGAACAGGATCATAAGCAATATTTTCCAATCTAGACAAATTATCAGCAACAGGATTATCAGCACCTTTCCTATCTACAATATGTAAATCAAATTCTTGCAACAGAAGTACCCATCTAATAAGCCTTGGCTTAGCATCTTTCTTTTGCATAAGGTATCTAATTGTAGCATGATCAGTATGTATAGTAACTTTTGAATCAACAATATAAGATCTAAACTTATCACAAGCAAAGACTATAGCTAACAATTCTTTTTCAGTAGTAGCATAATTTCTTTGAGCAGCATCAAGGGTTTTACTAGCATAATGAATAACATTTAATTTCTTATTTACTCGCTGTCCAAGAACAGCGCCTACAGCAAAATCACTAGCATCACACATAATTTCAAATGGTAAGTTCCAATCAGGGGGTTCAACTATAGGAGCAGTTGTTAAGGCTTTCTTTAGAGTTTCAAAAGCTTCCTTACAATCATCATCAAAAACAAAAGGTACATCTTTTTGAAGAAGATTAGTAAGAGGCTTTGAAATCTTGGAGAAGTTTTTAATAAACCTCCTATAAAACCCAGCATGACCAAGAACACTACGAATACCTTTAACATCCCTAGGATAGGGCATCTTCTCAATTGCTTCAACTTTAGCTCTATCAACTTCAATACCTCTCTCGGAAATTTTATGTCCCAATACAATTCCTTCATTAACCATAAAGTGGCATTTCTCCCAATTAAGAACAAGGTTAGTTTCTTCACATCTCTGCAAAACTTTATCAAGGTTCCGCAAGCAATTATCAAAAGAATTCCCATAGACAGAAAAATCGTCCATGAATACCTCTACAATACTCTCGCAAAAGCCATGAAAAATAGCAGACATGCATCTTTGAAAAGTAGCAGGAGCATTACATAAACCAAAAGGCATACGTCTATAAGCATAAGTTCCATAGGGACAGGTGAAAGTGGTTTTCTCTTGATCCTTAGTTTTAACAGCAATTTGTGAAAACCCAGAATAACCATCAAGAAAGCAAAAAATGAGTATTTTTAGATAACCTTTCTAACATTTGATCAATAAAAGGCAAAGGGTAATGATCTTTTTTAGTAACCTTATTGACTTTTCGATAATCAATGCACATGCTATACCCTACAACTACTCTTTGAGGTATGAGCTCATCATTATCATTAGGCACAACAGTCATTCCTCCTTTCTTAGGAACACAATGCACAGGACTAACCCATCTACTATCAGCAATAGGATATATAATACCAACTTCAAGAAGTCTTAATACCTCATTTCTTACCACATCCTTCATCTTAGGAATTAGACGACGCTGAGGTTCAACAACAGGCTTTGCATCATCTTCCATATTAATGGCGTGTTGGCAAATAGAGGGAGAAATCCCCTTCAAGTCATCAAGAGTGTAGCCAATAGCTCCTCGGTGCTTCTTCAATATTTCCAATAACCTTTCTTCTTCAAACTCTGTAAGCTTAGAACTAATAATAACAGGATATATTTTCTTATCATCAATATGAGCATATTTAAGATTATCAGGCAAAGGTTTTAAATCAAAGACAGGATCTTCCTTTGGTGGTGGTGTTGTACCCAGATCTTCCACCGGTAAATCATGCTTAAGAATAGGTTGGCGAAGAAAAATTTCATCAAGCTCATCTCTTTCTTTCCTAAAAACTTCACTCTCGCTATTCTCCAAATGTTGCTGCAAGGGATTATTAGGAACAAGAACAATAGATGCACACTGTTCCATTTTAAAATCATTATTAGGCAAATCAGCTTTATAAGGAGTTTTGGTAAATTTAGAGAAGTTAAACTCATAAGATTCACCAGCAAACTTAGTCAAAATTTTCTCTTTCTTGCAATCTATAATAGCTCCACAAGTATTTAGAAAAGGTCTACCAAAAATGATAGGACAATATTCACTAGCAGCAGAACCAAGTACCAAAAAGTCAGCAGGATATTTAATCTTACCACATAGAACTTCCACATCTCGAACAATACCAATTGGAGAAATAGTTTCTCTATTAGCCAGCTAAATAACCACATCAATTTCTTCAAGTTCACAAGAACCAATTTCGTGCATAATCTCCGTGTAAAGCTCATAAGGAATAGCACTAATACTTGCACCAATATCACATAAACCATAATAGCAATGATCACCAATTCTAACAGATAGCATAGGAACACTAGCTTGCTTGGGTTTATTAGGATGTGAAACAATATTAGAAGCATCTTCACAGAAAATAATATGACCATCCTCCAAATTTTCAGTCACAAGATCTTTAACTATTGCAACAGTAGGTTCAACTTTTATTTGTTCTTCAGGTTCTATAGGTTTCTTTTCACTTTTATGAACCGCACTATTTATAACAGAGTACTCCTTCATTTTAGCAGGGAAAGGAGTTTTTTCAATATAAGCTTCAGGTATAACATGATCGATAGTTTCAACTACAACGCATTTATTAATAGATGAATCAATTTTATCTTTATACGGTTCATGATACTTATCAAAATTATTCTTAGGCAATTCATAATGAGAGGCAAAAGCTTTATAAAGATTTGCAGCAACTTGAGAATCAAGACCATAAGTAGCACTCATATTACGAAATTTATCAGTATCCATAAAAGCTTCAATGCATTTATAATCATAATTTATACCTGATTCTCTATCTTTGTCGTTCTCCCATCCTTCAGTATTTTCCTGGATCCGATTAAGAAGGTCCCTTTTAAACTCTTCCTTATTGCGCGTGAATGATCCAGAACAAGAAGTATCCAGCAAGGTCTTGTCTTCAAAAGAAAGTCTTGCATAGAAATTATCAATAATAACATTACCAGGAAGCTCATGAATGGGGCATTTGAGCATTAAAGACTTCAATCTCCCCCAAGCTTGGGCAATACTCTCTCCATCATGAGGCCAAAAATTATATATGCGATTCCGATCCTTGTGAATTTCACTTGGAGGATAGAACTTAGAATAAAACCGGGGCACAATATCATTCCATTCAAGAGAATCCCCATTATCCAGTAATTTATACCAATGCGCCGCTTTACTGCAAATGATATAGAGAATAGTTTCTTCCTCACTTCATCCATAGCAATACCTGCACACTTGAATAAACCGCATAATTCATGCAAGAACAGTAAATGATCTCCAGGGTGGACAGTTCCATCCCCTGTATAACGGTTACCCACTACGCGTTCAATAATTTTCATAGGTATTTTGTATGGTATCTCTTCCTTACCTGGCGCCTTGATACGTCCAATTTGCATCACTATTTTGTATCATAATTTGCTATTATTCATTGATATATTTCATATTTGGAGACAATACTTATGTTATTTCATCTATTTTGCATGTTTCATCATTATTGGAGGATCGAGCACCGGAGCCAGGATTCTGCTGGAAAAAGCACCGTCAGAACGCAATATTTCGGAAGATCAACTGTGGAAGGAAATTATACCAAAAATCCTATTTTTCCAGATGACGAAGGAAGCCAGAAGGGGGAGCCGAGAGGAGCCAAGGTGGGCCCAGACCACAGGCCGGCGCGGTCCATGGCCTGGCCGTGCCACCTGGTGGTGAGGGGGCCCCACAGCCCCTTTCGCCTCCTTTTCTTCGCGAAATCCTTCGTCCCAAAGACCTAAGCCACAGAGGGTACCTCGCGAAGAGTTACAGCCGCCTCTGCGGGGCGGAGAACACCAGAGAGAAAAGAGCTCTCCGGCGGGCTGAGATCCGCCGGGGAAATTCCCTCCGGGAGGGGGAAATCGATGCCATCGTCACCGTCATCGAGCTGGGCATCATCTCCATCACCATCATCATCATCTCCACCATCATCACCGCCGTCTCCACCGCTGGACATCGTCACCGCCGTAGCAATTTGGGTTTGATCTTGATTGTTTGATAGGGGAAACTCTCCCGGTATCGATTTCTACTTGTTGTTGATGCTATTGAGTGAAACCGTTGGACCAAGGTTTATGTTCAGATTGTTATTCATCATCATATCACCTCTGATCATGTTCCATATGATGTCTCGTGAGTAGTTCGTTTAGTTCTTGAGGACATGGGTGAAGTCTAAATGTTAGTAGTGAATTATGGTTGAGTAATATTCAATGTTATGATATTTAAGTTGTGGTGTTATTCTTCTAGTGGTGTCATGTGAACGTCGACTACATGACACTTCACCTTTATGGGCCTAGGGGAATGCATCTTGTATTCGTTTGCCAATTGCGGGGTTGCCGGAGTGACAGAAACCTAAACCCCCGTTGGTATATCGATGCAGGAGGGATAGCAGGATCTCAGAGTTTAAGGCTGTGGTTAGATTTATTCTTAATTACTTTCTTGTAGTTGCGGATGCTTGCAAGGGGTATAATCACAAGTATGTATTAGTCCTAGGAAGGGCGGTACATTAGCATAGGTTCACCCACACAACACTTATAAAAAAAATGAAGATTAATTAGCCATATGTAGCGAAAGCACTAGACTAAAATCCCGTGTATCCTCGAGAAAGTTTGGTCATTATAAGTAAACAACCCGGCTTGTCCTTTGTGCTAAAAAGGATTGGGCCACTCACTGCAATTGTTACTCTCGCACTTTACTTACTCGTACTTTATTCATCTGTTACATCAAAACCCCCTGAATACTTGTCTGTGAGCATTTACAGTGAATCCTTCATCGAAACTGCTTGTCAACACCTTCTGCTCCTCGTTGGGATCGACATTCTTACTTATCGAAGATACTACGATACACCCCCTATACTTGTGGGTCATCAAGACTATTTTCTGGCGCCGTTGCCGGGGAGTGAAGCGCTATTGGTAAGGGAAATATCTACTGTTTGTGCTGATTTTATTTCTGCCTGCTGCCATAATTCATTATGGAGAGATCTCCTCTTGAATGTTTATTTGGGAAATCTGCTACTACTGCAAAGGTAGTGGATGAGGCGCCAGGTAAAGAAGAGATACCATACAAAATACCTATGAAAATCATTGAACGCGTAGTGGGTAACCGTTATACAGGGGATGGAACTGTCCACCCTGGAGATCATTTACTGTTCTTACATGAATTATGCGGTTTATTCAAGTGTGCAGGTATTGCTATGGATGAAGTGAGGAAGAAACTATTCTCTATATCGCTGTCTGGTAAAGCGGCGCATTGGTATAAATTACTGGATAGTGGGGATTCTCTTGAATGGAATGATATTGTGCCCCGATTTTATTCTAAGTTCTATCCTCCAAGTGAAATTCACAAGGATCGGAATCGCATATATAATTTTTGGCCTCATGATGGAGAGAGTATTGCCCAAGCTTGGGGGAGATTGAAGTCTTTAATGCTCAAATGCCCCATTCATGAGCTTCCTGGTAATGTTATTATTGATAATTTCTATGCAAGACTTTCTTTTGAAGACAAGACCTTGCTGGATACTTCTTGTTCTGGATCATTTACACGCAACAAGGAAGAGTTTAAAAGGGACCTTCTTAATCGGATCCAGGAAAATACTGAAGGATGGGAGATCGACAAAGATAGAGAATCAGGTATAAATTATGATTACAAATGCATTGAAGCTTTTATGGATACTGATAAATTTCGTAATATGAGTGCTACTTATGGTCTTGATTCTCAAGTTGCTGCAAATCTTTATAAAGCTTTTGCCTCTCATTATGAATTGCCTAAGAAGAATTTGGATAAGTATCATGAACCGTATAAAGATAAAATTGATTCATCTATTAATAAATGCATTGTAGTTGAAACTGTTGATCATGTTATTCCTGAAGCTTATATTGAAAAAACTCCTTTCCCTGCTAAAATGAGGGAGTACTCTGTTATAAATAGTGCGGTTCATAAAAGTGAAAAGAAACCTATAGAACCTGAAGAACAAATAAAAGTTGAACCTCTTTGTTGCAATAGTTAAAGATCTTGTGACTGAAAATTTGGAGGAAGGTCATATTATTTTCTGTGAAGATGCTTCTAATATTGTTTCACATCCTAATAAACCCAAGCAAGCTAGTGTTCCTATGCTATCTGTTAGAATTGGTGATCATTGCTATTATGGTTTATGTGATATTGGTGCAAGTATTAGTGCTATTCCTTATGAGCTTTATACGGAGATTATGCACGAAATTGGTTCTTGTGAACTTGAAGATATTGATGTGGTTATTCAGCTGGCTAATAGAGAAACTATTTCTCCAATTGGTATTGTTCGAGATGTGGAAGTTCTATGTGGTAAGATTAAATATCCTGCTGACTTTTTGGTACTTGGTTCTGCTGCTAGTGATTATTGTCCTATCATTTTTGGTAGACCTTTTCTAAATACTTGTGGAGCTATTATAGATTGCAAGAAAGAGAAAATTTTGACTAAATTTGCTGGTGAATCTTATGAGTTTAACTTATCTAAATTTACCAAAACTCCTTATAAAGCTGATTTGCCTAATAATGATTTTAAAATGGAACAGTGTGCATCTATTGTTCTTGTTCCTAATAATCCTTTGCAGCAACATTTGGAGAATAGCGAGAGTGAAGTTTTTAGGAAAGAAAGAGATGAGCTTGATGAAATTTTTCTTCGCCAACCTATTCTTAAGCATGATTTACCGGTGGAAGATCTGGGTGCAACACCGCCACCAAAGGAAGATCCTGTCTTTGATTTAAAACCATTGCCTGATAATCTTAAATATGCTCATATTGATGATAAGAAAATATATCCTGTTATTATTAGTTCTAAGATTACAGAGTTTGAAGAAGAAAGATTATTGGAAATATTGAAGAAACACCGAGGCGCTATTGGCTACACTCTTGATGACTTGAAGGGGATTTCTCCCTCTATTTGCCAACACGCCATTAATATGGAAGATGATGCGAAGCCTGTTGTTGAACCTCAGTGTCGTCTAATTCCTAAGATGAAGGATGTGGTAAGAAATGAGGTATTACGACTTCTTGAAGCTGGTATTATATACCCTATTGCTGATAGTAGATGGGTTAGTCCTGTGCATTGTGTTCCTAAGAAAGGAGGAATGACTATTGTGCCTAATGATAATGATGAGCTCATACCTCAAAGAGTAGTTGTAGGGTATAAAATGTGCATTGATTATCGAAAAGTTAATAAAGTTACTAAAAAAGATCATTAACCTTTGCCTTTTATTGATCAAATGTTAGAAAGGTTATCTAAAAATACTCATTTTTGTTTTCTTGATGGTTATTCTGGATTTTCACAAATTGCTGTTAAAACTAAGGATCAAGAGAAAACCACTTTCACTTGTCCCTATGGAACTTATGCTTATAGACGTATGCCTTTTGGTTTATGTAATGCTCCTGCTAGTAAAACTCTTGATGCTGCTCAAAGAAATTATGCTACTACTGAAAAGGAATTGTTAGCTGTAGTCTTTGCTTGTGATAAGTTTAGATCTTATATTGTTGATTCAAAAGTTACTATTCATACTGATCATGCTGCAATCATATACCTTATGCAAAAGAAAGATGCTAAGCCAAGGCTTATTAGATGGGTACTTCTGCTGCAAGAATTTGATTTACATATTGTAGATAGGAAAGGTGCTGATAATCCTGTTGCTGATAATTTGTCTAGATTGGAAAATATTGCTTATGATCCTGTTCCTGTTAATGATAGTTTTCCAAATGAACAATTGGCTGCAATAAAGGTGAGTTCGCGAGACAGTCCTTGGTATGCTGATTATGCTAACTTTATTGTTTCCAAGTACTTGCCTCCAACCTTTTCAGCTCAGCAAAGGAGGAAATTCTTTTATGATTTGAGGCATTATTTCTAGGATGACCCACACTTATATAAAGAAGGAGTGGATGGTATTCTGCGAAGATGTGTTCCCGAATATGAACAACAGGAGATATTGAGTAAATGTCATGGTAGTGCTTATGGAGGACATCACGCCGGAGAAAGAACCGCGCAAAAGGTTCTACAATCAGGTTTTTATTGGCTAACTCTCTTCAAAGATGCAAGAAAGTTTATTTTATCTTGTGATGAATGCCAAAGGGTTGGTAATATCTCCAGACGCAATGAAATGCCTATGAATTATACTCTTGTTATTGAACCGTTCGATTGTTGGGGATTTGACTTCATGGGACCTTTTCCCTCTTCAGAAGGTAACACTCATATACTTGTTGCTGTTGATTATGTTACTAAATGGGTGGAAGCCATACCTACAAAAAGTGCTGATGGTGAGACCTCTTTAAGAATGCTTTTAGATAATATTTTTCCTAGATTTGGAGTTCCTAGATATATTATGACTGATGGAGGTTCTCATTTTATTCATGGTGGTTTCAGAAAAACTCTTGCTAGATATGGTATTAATCATAGAATTGCTTCCGCTTATCATCCTCAAACTAGTGGGCAAGTAGAATTATCAAATAGAGAAATTAAATCTATCTTGCAAAAGACTGTTAATAAAACCAGAAAGAATTGGGCTAGTAAATTGAAGGGTGCACTATGGGCTTATAGAACTGCTTATAAAAATCCCATGGGAATGTCACCTTATAAAATGGTTTATGGGAAAGCTTGCCATTTACCTTTAGAACTAGAGCACAAAGCTTATTGGGCTGTTAGAGAATTAAATAAAGATCCTAAACTTGCCGGAAATAAGAGGTTGTTGCAATTGAGTTCTCTAGATGAATGGAGAAGTGAAGCTTACGAAAATGCTAAACTCTTTAAAGAGAAAGTTAAAAAATGGCATGATAGAAGGATTATCAAAAGAGAATTTAATATTGGGGATAAAGTCCTATTGTATCGGTCTCGTCTCAGATTCTTTGCAGGGAAATTACTCTCGAAATGGGAAGGACCATATGTCGTCGAGGAGGTGTATCATTCAGGAGCAATTAAAATTAGCTCTCTCCAAGGCAATGCTACGCAAGTGGTGAATGGACAAAGACTCAAGCATTATATCTCAGGTGATTCCTATAATGTTGATGTTGATATTATTCGAGTGGAAACACCGAAGGCTTTCATCAAAGGACAAATTGACAGTCCGCCAGAACTCGACTTTGAATAGGTAACAGTACTGGTAATGAAAAGTTCGCAATTTACTTTCCGAACAATATTTTTGCTGTTTTTGGAAAATATGAAAAATTACGAGATCGAAACAGAGTGGAAAAGACACACGAGGGCGTGCCACCATAGGCCGGCGTGGCCTGGCCTTGGCCCGCGCCGCCCTATGAGCTGGCCGCCTCGTCGCCCCTTTCCGACTCTGGTTCGATCTGGTACTTTCCTTTTGTCGTGAAATTTTTTGCTATATAATCCCCCGGACCCCTGGAGGTCCGTATATCGTTTTCTCGACGTGTTTTGTTTCGAGCTGTTTCTGCCAGGATTTGCTTCGGATCTAGAGCCATCATGTCTTCGTCGGAAACTCCGAAGGATAGCTCCTGCAAGGATGTTGGCAACTTGTACATGGAGGAGCTGAGGATGCACCCCAAGGAGTTGCTGCTCGTTGAGGGAGAACTGCAGATCAAGGATGTCCAGGGTCCTAAAGGAGAAGGAAGCTTGGAAGACAGGATGGAGAAGCTAGAACAAGAGGTCTTCAAATACAAGAAGATGGCTGAGCGTGAGGTGGATATCTTCCACAAGATTGTGTCTGAACTCATTTCTGAACACGAGAAGGAAACTGCAAAGCTTTGGGGCGACATCCTCTCACTTCACGACACCACCAACAAGCTCCAAGCACAACTCTATGACGTTCAGAATCAGAACTGTGAGTATGAAAACAGGTTTAAATACATAAGTCGTGCTGCTAGTTTCAGGATCCCCGAGACCAAGATGTCGTTTCTTGATGGAGAGCCTCTTCCTTGGAAGTTTGATGACGGGATTTCATCACCACCATCGCCGAAGGAGTAATTCATCATCGGTATTGGCATCCCCTTGGTTTGTTCCAAGCTTGGGGGAGTGCCGCGGTATCACATTATCACTACCTTTTACTTTTTATTGTCAAGTAGTGTCATATCATGAGTAGGGAAGTTATCATATAAGATGGGTTGCAGTTTGGAAGTATCTCTCTTCTATTTGGTTATCTATGTATCCCTTGGTGTGAGTTATCGTTATGGAATATTAATGAGAAGTCTTATCATTTACATATTGCACATCTTATTTTAGTTTGCAATCTCTATTATATGATTTACCTTGTTGTTAGTATTGGTATCACTTTGGGAGCATTGAATAAACCTATTTGGTTTTGGCAAACTTAGCATTGGTCAATAGCAACAACACTTTGAGGTTTAAATAGAAAAGAGAAATACATGTAGTTGTTTCATTGTCTTTCTTTCTTGTTAGCTCATAGCTTATTATTCTGAAGTTAAAACTGTTTGTGCTTATAAGGAAGATGCATGATTATTTCTATCACATGTATATTTGTTTGTTTCCTTCAACTCTTATGCTTGCTAATTAACCTTGCTAGCCAAAGACCTGTACTGAGAGGGAGTACTTCTCGTGCATCCAAACCTTAACCCAAACCTATGCCATTTGTGTCCACCATATCTACCTACTACATAGTATTTCCTGCCATTCCAAGTAAATACTTCGTGTGCTACCTTTAAACAATTCAAAATATACTATCTCTTATTTGTGTCAATGTTTTATAGCTCATGAGGAAGTATGTGGTGTTTTATCTTTCAATCTTGTTGGGCAACTTTCACCAATGGACTAGTGGCTTCATCCGCTTATCCAATAATTTTGCAAAAAGAGCTAGCAATGGGATTCCCAGTCCCGAATTAATTAATCTAAATAGACACTCCTCCATGGTATGTGATTGATGGACGGCACCCGAAGGATTCGGTTAGCCATGGCTTGTGTAAGCAAAGGTTGGGGGGAGTGTCATCATAATAAAACTAAAATAAAAAGGCACTCCTTCATGGTATGAGATTGTTGGCAGGCACCCGAGGATTCGGTTAGCCATGGTTTGTGAAAGAAAGGTTGGAAGGAGTGCCACACAAAATAAAAATAAAATGGGAGCCGTTCTTTGAAGGTTGTCTGGCAAGGGGGTTAGAGTACCCGCTACCAGTCGTTGACAACAACAAACACCTCTCAAAATGTTAATTTTATTATCTCTATATGATTTCAAAACTGAAAAAGCTCTAGCACATGATTTAATCACTGCTTCCCTCTGCGAAGGGCCTGTCTTTTACTTTATGTTGAGTTAGTAAACCTATTTCCCTCCATCTCAAGCAAGCATTTGAGTTGTTGTGATCAAACCATTATATTGTGATTTGCTTCATCATGTTTTTATTCTTCCTTGTTTAGTACAAGTTTTATCTGAATGAATATAGCTTTGCAAGTTATCAATGATCATGAGGAGACTATCATGATTGAATATGCAAGTTGTGCCATATAAACTTTAATATGAGAGCGCTGCTCAATAGATAAATATAACCTGTTAATTGTTCTCTGACCAAGAACGAAGTTTGCCATCACCAACTATGATTTCTTATGCACCTTTATTTGTGATTACCTTATACTTGTTTCAAGTTGAGTCATATGAGGAAGTTGTTTACTAGAATGTCTTGTGTGAATGAATATGATGCTTCTTGTCCGTATTTTATTTATCGACTCTTCACTCCATAAAACATGTGGTCCTGTTTACTGAGTTCAGTTTCGCTTGGGGACAAGCGAAGTCTAAGCTTGGGGGGAGTTGATACGTCCAATTTGCATCACTATTTTGTATCATAATTTGCTATTATTCATTGATATATTTCATATTTGGACACAATACTTATGTTATTTCATCTATTTTGCATGTTTCATCATTATTGGAGGATCGAGCACCGGAGCCAGGATTCTACTGGAAAAAGCACCGTCAGAACGCAATATTTCGGAAGATCAACTGTGGAAGGAAATTATACCAAAAATCCTATTTTTCCAGATGACGAAGGAAGCCAGAAGGGGGAGCCGAGAGGAGCCAAGGTGGGCCCAGACCACAGGCCGGCGCGGCCCATGGCCTGGCCGCGCCACCTGGTGGTGAGGGGGCCCCACAACCCCTTTCGCCTCCTTTTCTTCGCGAAATCCTTCGTCCCGAAGACCTAAGCCACAGAGGGTACCTCGCGAAGAGTTACAGCCGCCTCTGCGGGGCGGAGAACACCAGAGAGAAAAGAGCTCTCCGGCGGGCTGAGATCCGCCGGGGAAATTCCCTCCGGGAGGGGGAAATCGACGCCATCGTCACCGTCATCGAGCTGGACATCATCTCCATCACCATCATCATCATCTCCACCATCATCACCGCCGTCTCCACCGCTGGACATCATCACCGCCGTAGCAATTTGGGTTTGATCTTGATTGTTTGATAGGGGAAACTCTCCCGGTATCGATTTCTACTTGTTGTTGATGCTATTGAGTGAAACCGTTGGACCAAGGTTTATGTTCAGATTGTTATTCATCATCATATCACCTCTGATGATGTTCCATATGATGTCTCGTGAGTAGTTCGTTTAGTTCTTGAGGACATGGGTGAAGTCTAAATGTTAGTAGTGAATTATGGTTGAGTAATATTCAATGTTATGATATTTAAGTTGTGGTGTTATTCTTCTAGTGGTGTCATGTGAACGTCGACTACATGACACTTCACCTTTATGGGCCTAGGGGAATGCATCTTGTATTCGTTTGCCAATTGCGGGGTTGCCGGAGTGACAGAAACCTAAACCCCCATTGGTATATCGATGCAGGAGGGATAGCAGGATCTCAGAGTTTAAGGTTGTGGTTAGATTTATTCTTAATTACTTTCTTGTAGTTGCGGATGCTTGCAAGGGGTATAATCACAAGTATGTATTAGTCCTAGGAAGGGCGGTACATTAGCATAGGTTCACCCACACGACACTTATCAAAACAATGAAGATTAATTAGCCATATGTAGCGAAAGCACTAGACTAAAATCCCGTGTGTCCTCGAGAACGTTTGGTCATTATAAGTAAACAACCCGGCTTGTCCTTTGTGCTAAAAAGGATTGGGCCACTCGCTGCAATTGTTACTCTCGCACTTTACTTACTCGTACTTTATTCATCTGTTACATCAAAACCCCCTGAATACTTGTCTGTGAGCATTTACAGTGAATCCTTCATCGAAACTGCTTGTCAACACCTTCTGCTCCTCGTTGGGATCGACATTCTTACTTATCGAAGATACTACGATACACCCCCTATACTTGTGGGTCATCACGCCTCATCCACTACCTTTGCAGTAGTAGCAGATTTTCCAAATAAACATTCAAAAGGAGATCTCTCCATAATGAATTATGGCAGCAGGTAGAAATAAAATCAGCAAAAACAGTAGAAGTTTCCCTTACCAATTCCACTTACCAATAGCGCTTCACTCCCCGGCAACTGCGCCAGAAAATAGTCTTGATGACCCACAAGTATAGGGTGTGTATCGTAGTATCTTCGATAAGTAAGAGTGTCGAACCCAACGAGGAGCAGAAGGTGTTGACAAGCAGTTTCGATGAAGGATTCACTGTAAATTCTCACAGACAAATATTCAGGGGGTTTTGATGTAGCAGTTGAATAAAGTACGAGTAAGTAAAGTGCGAGAGTAACAATTGCAGCGAGTGGCCCAATCCTTTTTAGCACAAAGGACAAGCCGGTTTGTTTACTTATAATGACCAAACGTTCTCGAGGACACACGGGATTTTAGTCTAGTGCTTTCGCTACATACGGCTAATTAATCTTCATTGTTTTGATAAGTGTTGTGTGGGTGAACCTGTGCTAATGTACCGCCCTTCCTAGGACTAATACATACTTGTGATTATACCCCTTGCAAGCATCCGCAACTACAAGAAAGTAATTAAGATAAATCTAACCACAGCCTTAAACTCTGAGATCCTGCTATCCCTCCTGCATCGATATACCAACGGGGGCTTAGGTTTCTGTCACTCCGGCAACCCCGCAATTGGCAAACGAGTACAAGATGCATCCCCCTAGGCCCATAAAGGTGAAGTGTCGTGTAGTCGACGTTCACACGACACCACTAGAAGAATAACACCACAACTTAAATATCATAACATTGAATATTACTCAACCATACTTCACTACTAACATTTAGACTTCACCCATGTCCTCAAGAACTAAACGAACTACTCACGAGACATCATATGGAACATGATCAGAGGTGGTATGATGATGAATAACAATCTGAACATAAACCTTGGTTCAACGGTTTCACTCAATAGCATCAATAACAAGTAGAAATCAATACCGGGAGAGTTTCCCCTATCAAACAATCAAGATCAAACCCCAAATTGCTACGGCGGTGACGATGTCCAGCGGTGGAGACGGCGGTGATGATGGTGAAGATGATGATGATGGTGATGGAGATGATGTCCAGCTCGATGACGGTGGCGATGGCGTCGATTTCCCCCTCCCGGAGGGAATTTCCCCGGCGGATCTCAGCCCGCCGGAGAGCTCTTTTCTCTCTGGTGTTCTCCGCCCCGCAGAGGCGGCTGTAACTCTTCGTGAGGTACCCTCTGGAGCTTAGGTCTTCGGGACGAAGGATTTCGCGAAGAAAAGGAGGCGAGAGGGGCTGTGGGCCCCCCTCCTCACTAGGCGGCGCGGCCAGGCCTTGGGCCGCGCCAGCCTATGGGGTGGGCCCACCTCAGGCCCCCTCGGCTCCCCCTTCTGGCTACCTTCGTCATCTGGAAAAATAGGATTTTTGGTATAATTTCCATCAACTGTTGATCTTCCGAAATATTGCATTCTGACGGTGCTTTTTCCAGCAGAATCCTGGCTCCGGTGCTCGATCCTCCAATAATCATGAAACATGCAAAATAGATGAAATAACATAAGTATTATATCCAAATATGAAATATATCAATGAATAACAGAAAATTATGATATAAAATAGTGATGCAAATTGGACGTATCATCACTCATGTGTTTTTACTCATTGAGTGTCAGATACACTCAAGTCTTGTTAAAACTTCACATGACAAGAAGATTTTCTTAATATTTCTATATTGAACTACTTCAATATACATTCTATGTACTTTGACTTAAACTTATTATGTGTTTCAATCTATCTTCATAGATCTTGACACTAAATTTGTTTCAGTCCATATCCTTTCATTGAAGTTAATTTCTCAATGAAACCTTTTTAATCAAGTATATAATTACATCATTTATAACCAACTATATGTCATCTACATAAAGTATTACAAATATGTCTCAGCGCTCCCACTTAATTTCTTGCAAATGCAAGCCTCTTCATTGTTTCAGATGAAATCAAAAACTCTTTGACTATTTCATCTGGTGAAGATTCCAACTCCATGATACTCACTTCATCCAATTGAAGTTTGTATACCTATTTAGTATTCCACGGACTAGCAAAACAATTGGTTGTATCTTGTATACACCTTTAATACACACGTCTGATAAGTAATGTATTTTGCCATCCTACTAGCATATCTCATAAAGAAATATGTAGTGATTACTAGAATAATCCATATAGACTATAAGCATTGCTACGGAAGATCTAATCTTATCGTAGTCAACTTTTTGAACTTTGTCGTAAACAACTTTTCGATAAGTCGAGCTTCTTCAAGGATATTTCATCCTAGTCCATCAATTTTATATATCCATTTACTTTCAAAAAGTATTCATCTATCTTGGATTTCATGGCGTATAGCCATTTTAATGGAGTCAGGGCCGATCATAACTTCTTTGTTTGTAGTTGGTTTATCATTGTTCAAAATCAATCCTTTGTCCACAAATCATTTATTTGATCACAAAGTATACCATACCTACAAGGTTCAATATGTACTTTGATCTCCATGGCTAAAACACTTTGTAGTCATGGGAGCCATGATTACGCTTCCGGAACTAATTCCGATGCTGCGCTACTCTGATCATTATGCTCAGGTTCATAAACCTTATCAAATTCTATTGTCCTCCCACTCAAATACTTCACTAGAAACAATTTCTCGGAAATAAGAAACATTGACAAACACTTTTGTCTTTGTCTCGTGGGAAGAATTCCCAATCAAATCTCTGGGATAACCAACAAAGACATTCATCCGATTTTGGTTGTAAACTCTTAGATCAAAATTTAAAGAAAAGACTATTAGGGTTATACCCATGCCATAACTTGTATGGTGTCATTTCAACGGATCATGATGATGCTCTATTTAGTGTAAAAGTTGTAGTCTCTAAAGCATAATCCACAAAAATATAATGGCGTTAATATTTTATCTCATCATTGACCCAACAAGGTTTGGATACATCTCTTGGATATTATATCATCACTATGATACTCCAAGAAATGTGAGTTGTAGAACAATTTCATAACTCTTTTAGATGTTCGCTAAAACTCGTAATTCAAATATTTTCCCAATGATCCAATCATAGATATTTGACTTTTCTATTACGATGATTTCCACTTCATGCTGAAATTTATTTGAATCCATTCAAATGTTTCAAACTTCTTCCTTATCGAATATATCCATATATATATACTCAATTCATTGTTGGAAGTTTTCATGAAGTAGAAGAATCTCCCGCGCACAACTATGCCCAGTGAACCTCATATATCATCATGTATGTTTTCACTAAGTTAGTTGCCCGTTCAACTCTTGTCCTATGAACGGTATTTTAGTCATTCTCTTTAAAAAAAAATTTGCAAGCGTCAAACGATTCAAAAATCAAATGACTCCAAAAATCCATTTGCATGGAGTTCCTTCATGCGTTCTTTTCTAACATGACCTAAATGGCGGTTCCACAAATAAGTGGAATTCAAATCATTTGCCTTATGGCATTTTAGCGTCAGTATTATGTGTGTGTGTTTCACCATTAAGATTTATAATAACTTATCCATCGTACATGGAGTAATGTCATAATTTGAACAACTCATTGTTTTCATTTGACCAGAGCAAAATAACAATTATTAAGTTCTTTATTATAAATTCTAAGGGCTAGATAGAATGCCAACGATGAACATAATAACACTTTATTTTTGTTCCGGACGTGCATTCCTATCATATTCCTTGTCAGTCACTTAGGCCATTGTATTCTTGTATTGCGTTGTTTTGTATGACACTTCATACCAACCAATCTGGTACAAATACCCAAGAATTTCATTATGTGACCAAACAAGGAATACATCCATAACATGTATATCATTTATATACACCTGAGCTAGACTTTCTAGTCTTTTCTTTCTTTCTGCCAACAAACTGTTGTAGTTTCTCTTTTAGCTTTCCTCTTTATTCAGAAAAACACTTCAACATCAATAACTTCTAGGTTTGTTGGTCAAATACCAATAACCTTGAGGTTCTTACTTTGAAGTTGATCATCATATGACAAGTGTTCCGGATTTCACTATTAGTAACCTTTTAATATGATGAACAATTTCACTCATAATTTTATCCATCATATCATGACGACTTTCCGAGACCATGTCTGTACATGCTAGGCTCGTAAAGTTTTAACCTTGGTATTCGCATGTGCAAATCTGGCTTGCACCCGTTGTATGCACACGTAGAATCTATCACACCCGATCATCACGTGATGCTTCGAAACGACGAGTCTTAGCAACGGTGCATACTAAGGATGATAACTTCATGGATATGCGAATATCGTTAGTGCCCCAATAGTTGGAGGATTGGGACGCCTGGCGTCTTCAACCTTCATACATTCCCATAAAACTTATGAGTTTATGTAGTCTCACCAAATTTATATTCTATCATCTTGCAATAAGGTCTTAGATATCACATATATCTCATACCTTGATTATTTCTGAAAACTAAATTTTCAGCTCCTTACTTTTCAAACAGATTTGAACTTCAAGTTTCACGGAGACAAGATAACTTTAGGTACTAATTGAAACCATAGCTCTTTGAATCAACAATGTGAGGTTTACTAAAAGTTTGCAATAGGACTTAATCATTTCTTGATTCTTTAACAATACGGTACCAGTCCGTAAAGTTTCTTGTCAGACTTAACAGTATTTCTATCTCAATTACAAGACTAGCGCATGGTAGAAAACGGATGCCAATACTACAAAATAAATTCAAAATACTACTCAGACTATGTTTATGATAATTAGTTCATGTTTTAATCTAATTACTAATAAACTCCCACTTAATACAACATCCCTCATAGTTGTTAAGTGGTACACGATCCAAATCCACTACACCAAAACCGATCATCACGTGAGATGATGTAGCTTCAATGGTGAACATCAACATGTTGATCATATCATCCATATGACTCGTGTTCAACCTTTCGGTTTCCGTTGTCCCGAGGCCATGTCTGTACATGCTAGGCTCGTCAAGCAAACCCAAGTATTCCGCGTGTGCAACATGGCTTACACCCGTTGTATATGAACGTTGAATCTATCACATCCGATCATCACGAGATGCTTTGAAACGACGAACTTTGGCAACGGTGCATACGAGGGGAGAACACTTTATTATCTTGATATTAATGTGAGGGATGATCTTATAATGCTACCGTCTCGATCTAAGCAAAATAAGATGCATAAAGGATTAACATCACATGCAATTCATATGTGATATGATATGGCCCTTTAGTCTTTGCGCCTTCGATCTTCATCTCCAAAGCACGGACATGATCTCCATCATCAACGGGCATGATCTCCATCATCGTCGGCGTAGCGTCAAGGTCCATGGCGCCGTCTTCATGGTTGTTCACCTCATGTAGCAACTATTACAACTACTTTAAAATACTACTCAACATGAAATTTAAAGACAACCATAAGGCTCCTGCCGGTTGCCACAATACAATAATGATCATCTCATACATATTCATCATCACATTATGGCCATATCACATCACCAAACCCTGCAAAAACAAGTTAGACGTCTCTAATTTGGTTTGCATATTTTACGTGGTTTAGGGTTTTCGAGACAGATCTAATCTACCTACGAACATGAACCACAACGGTGATACTAGTGTTGTCAATAGAAGAGTAAATTGAATCTTCACTATAGTAGGAAAGACAGACACCCGCAAAGCCTCTTATGCAATACAAGTTGCATGTCGAACGAGGAACAAGTCTCATGAACGCGGTCATGTAAAGTTAGTCCGAGCCGCTTCATCCCACTATGCCACAAAGATGCAAAGTACTCAAACTAAAGATAACAAGAGCATCAACACCCACAAAACCATTGTGTTCTACTCGTGCAACAATCTATGCATAGACACGGCTCTGATACCACTGTAGGGATTCGTTGCATAGAAAACAAAAATTTTCCTACCGCGAACACGCAATCCAAGCCAAGATGCAATCTAGAAGACGGTAGCAACGAGGGTATGATCGAGACTCACCCTTGAAGAGTTCCAAAGCCTACAAGATGAGGCTCTTGTTGCTGCGGTAGACGTTCACTTGCCGCTTGCAAAAGCGCGTAGAAGATCTTGATCATGGTGCCACAATCGGGCAGCACCTCCGTACTCGGTCACACGTTCGGTGTTGATGAAGTCGACGTCCACCTCCCCGTTCCAGCGGGCAGCGGAAGTAGTAGTCTCCTCTTGAATCCGGCAGCACGACGGCGTGGTGGCGGTGGTGGTGGAGAACTTCGGCGGAGCTTCGCTGAGCGTGCGGGAGCGTTGGAGGAGAGAGGGGGCGGCTAGGGTTTGGGAGGGGGTGGCCGGCCACTAAGGGGTGCGGCCAGGCTGTGGTCTTAGGGTGGCCGGCCCCCTCCCCTTGGCCCTCATTATATAGGTGGAACACCCAAGAGTTGGTCTACAAGTCTTCGAATAAGACCCCAAACCAAAACCTTCCATATGACATGAAACCTACCCAAGCTAGGACTCCCACTAGAGGTGGGATTCCCACCTTCCCTTGGGAGGGGGTGGCCGGCCACCATAGGTGGAGTCCACCTGGGACTCCACCCCCTAGGGTTGGCCGGCCATGGTGGTGGAGTCCCTTCGGGACTCCGCCTTCCAAAGTGACTTTCTTCTAGAATATTCTAGAACCTTCTAGCACCTTCCATAAATGCACCGGATCATTTTCAAACTCATAAAATGACTTCCTATATATGAATCTTATTCTCCAGACCATTCCGGAACTCCTCGTGATGTCCGGGATCTCATCCGGGACTTCGAACAAATCTTCAAACTCCATTCCATATTCAAGTTCTACCATTTCAACATCAAACCTTAAGTGTGTCACCCTACGGTTCGCGAACTATGCGGACATGGTTGACTACTCTCTCCGACCAATAACCAATAGCGGGATCTGGAGATCCATAATGGCTCCCATATATTCAACGATGACTTTAGTGATCGAATGAACCATTCACATACGATACCAATTCCCTTTGTCACGCGATATTTTACTTGTCCGAGGTTTGATCATCGGTATCACTCTATACCTTGTTCAACCTCGTCTCCTGACAAGTACTCTTTACTCGTACTGTGGTATGTGGTCTCTTATGAACTTTATTCATATGCTTGCAAGACATTAGACGACATTCCACCGAGAGGGCCCAGAGTATATCTATCCGTCATCGGGATGGACAAATCCCACTGTTGATCCATATGCCTCAACTCATACATTCCGGATACTTAATCCCACCTTTATAACCACCGATTTACGCAGTGGCGTTTGATGTAATCAAAGTACCTTTCCGGTATAAGTGATTTATATGATCTCATGGTCATAAGGACTAGGTAACTATGTATCGAAAGCTTATAGCAAATAACTTAATGACGTGATCTTATGCTACGCTTAATTGGGTGTGTCCATTACATCATTCATAGAGAGTGGATTTGGTAACCGGGTGTATACGTGAGCACGGCCTAATTATCGTTGGATCAGCGTTGAGATTCGTTTCTCACTCACGGCCACCATACGGCGTTAGCATCTTTTTTGGCTGTCATCTGCATCTTGGGAATATCCCCAAATCGAGTGCCCCCACAGCGGCCCCTTGCTGGCACCGGCCATCCCCACACCATGGCCGGCCCCGGACTTGTTAATATCAAAACCAGATGGAGGGGATAATGGACAGAGGCCCAAACACAGAGCGAACCACGGATCCATACATGAGATTAATATCAGATGAAAACAACATCACGAAAAAGAAATGAAGAACGGGGAGACTGGCAATGGAACTCCCCGTCCATCAACTAGTAGAATCTTTGAGAAAAACAGACCACGTATAAGCAAAATAATAGACACAGAAGAGCATTTCTTTCAGCTTGCTATTTCTTCTAACAGATGCCATGGTGCTTAAGCTAGCTATGAACGAGCATCATAAGAGGACAAAAATTACATACTCCAAGCAAACAAACCGATAATTTCCCAACACAGCTCCTGGATTGTATCAATGGGCAGGGGGAGAAGATCATCCCAAACAGCAGGAGCCACGAAGAGGCAGGGGAAGAGGCAAGGGGAGCTGCGGCGTCGTCCACCGGCAGATCAAACATGCGCGGCGGGAACGGATCCGCGAGCTAGGACGTAGAATCAGCAGGGGGCGGCGCTGCTACACACCGGCTGGCGATGATGCTGCTATGGGCGGGCGGCGCCGCTGCACGAGGAGTCGGACGGTGGCGCCACCACCCTGTGCTCCACCTGGTACTAGCACCTGCAGGCCTCTGCGCCGCGTTGAGAGCGAGCTCCGCGCCGCCGTCGGCCAGGGCGTCGAACAGCTTCCGAGCGATGCGCGCCATGTGCGCCACGTTCTCCTTGACGCGGAGCGACAGCGCCGGCGTGCCCAAGTAGCCGGGCAGCTCCTTCTCCCCCGGGTCCGTGTCGAGGAGGTAGAGCGTCAGCCGGATGGCGGCGCGGAACCCCAAACCACCGCGTGAACGGCTCACGGGACGACGGCTCACGGGCGCGGTGGCTTGCAGGCTATCGTCCCCTGCCTCGCCGCCCCGCTCCGGCCGCCGGCGTCCAGCGCGCGGGATCCCCGCCGTGGGAGGCGCCGCGGAGCAGCCCTCCCCATTCATCCCCTGCCTCGCCGCCGGGGATCTTCGTCTTGGGGCGGATGAGATGGCCCGGTGCGGCCACAGCCAGGGGCCAGGGGCTCGAGGAGCGGCCATGGCGGATCCCGGAGGGGCGCAGAAGCCCACGGAGTCGACCGAGACGAGCAAGCTACCGGCGTCGGAGCGGCCGGCGAGCCATGGAGACGACGAAGCGGCCGGCGAGGCCGCAGCGCAGACGCCCGCGGAGTCGACCGAGATTAGGGGAAGGCCCAGGCGTTGTAGAGGCGCTCGATTGGGGCGGAGATGAGGGCAAGGCGGGGCTGGCGCTAGGCCGCGACTTGGCTTGAGCGGCAGCAGGATGGTTGCGCGGGGCGGCGGCCATGGCCGGGCTCTCGTGCGGCTGTGTGGTGGAAGAGAAAAGGGGATGAGAAAAGGAGATGAGAAATCGTTTTTAATACTAGTACATCACCTCACGGACAGTAAACGCCGTCAGACACGTGTCACTCAGTTACCGCGTGCTCACGTATACACCCGGTCACCAGGCTTCATCCGACCTTGTTATTAATAACATCCAATGTTTATGATTATGAAACTAATCATCCATTAATCAACAAGCTAGTTAAGAGGCATACTAGGGACTCTTTGTTGTTTACATATCACACATGTATCAATGTTTTGGTTAATACAATTATAGCATGGTATATAAACATTTATCATAAACATAAAGATATATAATAACCACTTTTATTATTGCCTCTTGGGCATATCTCCAACAGTCACCTCTAGTGAAACTATATTTTTATTCCGTCACATCTTATGTACTTTACTTGGAGCGTCTGTATGTTTTTATTTTTGGTTTTGTTTGAATAAATTCGGATCCTAGCATTCTTTGTTTGGGAGAGAGACACGCTCCGCTCGTTCATATGAACACCGGTGTTCTTAGCTTTACTTTTAATGTTCATGGCGAAGGTTGAAACTGCTTCGTTCATTGTTATTTGGTTGGAAACAGAAAATGCTTCATGTGGTAATTGGTATATTGTCTTGAATAATTTGATACTTGGCAATTGTTTTGCTCAAATAGATCATGTTTAATCTCTTGCATCATGTACTTTGCACCTATTAATGAGGAACTACCATAGAGCTTGTTGAAATTTGGTTTGCATGATTGGTCTCTCTAAAAGTCTAGATATTTTCTGGTGAAGTGTTTGAACAACAAGGAAGACAGTGTAGAGTCTTATAATGCTTGCAACATGTTCTTATGTAAGTTTTGCTGTACCGGTTCATACTTGTGTTTGCTTCAAACAACCTTGCTAGCCCAAAGCCTTGTATTGAGAGGGAATACTTCTCGTGCATCCAAATCCTTGAGCCAAAACCTATGCCATCTGTGTCCACCATACCTACCTACTACATGGTATTTCTCTGCCATTCCAAAGTAAATTGCTTGAGTGCTACCTTTAAAATTTCACTCCTTGTCTTTGCAATATATAGCTCATGGGAAAATAGCTTAAAAACTATTGTGGTAAAGAATATGTCGCTTATGTATCTTATTTCTTATAAGTTGCTTGTTGAGTGGTAACCATGTTTCTGGGGACGCCATCAACTATTACACCTTTGTTGAATATCATGTGAGTTGCTATGCATGTTCGTCTTGTCTGAAGTAAGGGTGATTTATCATGATCAAATGGTTTGAGTATGCATATTGTTAGAGAAGAACATTGGGCCGCCAACCAAAGCCATGAATCATGGTGGAAGTTTCAGTTAGGACATTAATCCTCAATCTCTTATGAGAATATTACCTGCTGTTGAATGCTTATGCATTAAAGAGGAGTCCATTATCTGTTTTCTATGTTGTCCCGGTATGGATGTCCTAAGTTGAGATGTATCAAAAACGAGAAATCAAATGCGATCTATATCCTTGGACCTTTGTACAGGCGGCATAGAGGTACCCCTTTGTGACACTTGGTTGAAACATATGTTATGCAATGATAATCCATGTAAATCCAAGCAATTAGGACAAGGTGCGAGCACTATTGGTATTCGATGCATGAGGCTTGCAACTTATAGGATGTCTTATGCATAACACATATGAATTATTACTACCGTTGATAAAATTGTTTCTATGTTTTCAAAATAAAAGCTCTAACACAAATATAGCAATCCATGCTTCCCTCTGCGAAGGGCCTTTCTTTTACTTTATGTTGAGTCAGTTTACCTACTTCTTTCTATCTTAGAAGCAAACACTTGTGTCAAGTGTGTGCATTGATTCCTACATACTTGCTTATTTGCATTCATCATATTACTTTGTGTCGACAATTATCCATGAGATATACATGTTGAAGTTGAAAGCAACTGCTGAAACTTATATCTTCCTTTGTGTTGCTTCAAAACTTTCTACTAAGAATTTATTGCTTTATGAGTTAACTCCTATGCAAGTCTTATTGATGCTTGTCTTGAGAGCACTATTCATGAAAAGTCTTTGCTATATGATTCAGTTGTTTAATCATAGTCTTTACCATTGCTTCGAGTCACTTCATTCATCTCATATGCTTTACAATAGTATTGATCAAGATTATGATAGCATGTCACTTCAGAAATTATCCTTGTTATCGTTGACCTACTCGAGGGCGAGTAGGAACTAAGCTTGGGGATGGTTGATACGTCTCAAACGTATCTATAATTTCTTACGTTCCATGCTAGTTTTATGACAACACCTACATGTTTTGCTCAGACTTTATAATGATTTTATGCATTTTCCGGAACTAACCTATTAACAAGATGCCGAAGTGCCAGTTCCTGTTTTCTGCTGTTTTTGGTTCCAGAAAGGCTGTTCGGGCAATATTCTCGGAATTCGACGAAACAAAAGCCAAACATCTTATTTCACCGAGACGGACCAGAACACAGAAGGGGAGACAGAGTGGAGGCCCAGGCCCCCCACACCATAGGCCGGCGCGGCCAAGAGGGGGGCGCGCCACCCTATGGGGTGGGCCCCCCAAGCACCTCCTTGCGCCGCCTCTTCACCTATAAAGTCCCTCGTGACCTAAAAACCCGATACCAATTGACGAAACTCCAGAAAGACTCCAGGGGCGCCGCCGCCATCGCGAAACTCCAATTCGGGGGACAAAAGTCTCTGTTCCGGCACGCCGCCGGGATGGGGAATTGCCCCCGGAGTCATCTCCATTGACACCACCGCCATCTTCATCGTCGTTGCTCTCTCCCATGATGAGGAGGGAGTAGTACTCCCCCGATGCTGAGGGCTCTACCGGTAGCTATGTGGTTCATCTCTCTCTCCCATGGTGTGATCTTTATGTGATCATGAGCTTTGTATCAGTATTAATCTATGTGCTACTCTAGTGATGTTATTAAAGTATTCTATAACTCCTCCATGATGTAATGTTGACAGTGTGTGCATCATGTAGTACTTGGTGTAGGTTATGATTGTAATCTCCTGTAGATTATGAAGTTAACTATTACTATGATAGTATTGATGCGATCTATTCCCCCTTTCATAGCTATTGTTGACAGTGTGTATGCTATGTTAGTACTCGGTCTAAATTGCAACGGTCTATTATGCACTCTAGAGGTTACTTAAATATGAACTCCGGATGTTGTGGAGCTTGTTTACTACGGCTTGAGGTGTGCATTTATAGCCCTACACAATGAATGGTGTTTGTTATCCAACAAGAGAGTGTGAGAAAGTAGCACAAGTGAAGAGCTTTATTTAATTATGTGATCATTGTTGAGAGTGTCCACTAGTGAAAGTATGATCCCTAGGCCTTGTTTCCAAATATCGAATCACCGTTTATTTACTGTTCTACTGCATGTTTACTTGCTGCCATATTTATTTCAGATTGTTATTACCACTCATATTCATCCATATCACTTGCATCTCACTATCTCTTCGCCGAACTAGTGTACCTATACATCTGACAAGTGTATTAGGTGTGTTGGGGACACAAGAGACTTCTTGTATCGTAATTGCAGGGTTGCTTGAGAGGGATATCTTTGACCTCTACCTCCCTAAGTTCGAAAAACCTTGGGTGATTCACTTAAGGGAAACTTGCTGATGTTCTACAAACCTCTGCTCTTGGAGGCCCAACACTGTCTACACGAATAGAAGCGTGCGTAGACATCGAGCTATTTTCTGGCGCCGTTGCCGGGGACGTGAAGGAAAATTACACCACAGAGATTTCTAATTCCCACGTCAACTGCACGCCAGCACCGCCTTTTGGAGCCTAAGTGGGAGAAGATGGAGAACAACCTGAGGGCGCGAGGAATCCCTCTAGGTACAGAGGGATGGAACCCAAGGGCCAAAAGCTGGTGGTACGGGCATGGGGGGTCGCTAGACCCCGTGACAGGGATGTGTGTTCACCGGAAGAAAGCATTTAAACCCACCCAAGCCCTTATTGATGCAATGACCCAAGCTCAAGAGGGGAAGATCAAGTTCAACAGAGAGAACGACGCGCTGACATTAGCCCTCGGGAATCGTGAACACCCAAGACGTGTATGAGGCAAAGGCGCCATTCCGTGGAAAGTAGGGTTTTCCCAGGACAATGACCCTTACAGTTATAGAAGCCGTAAGAGAAAGACGGATCGAGATGTAGATCTTGTGGGGCAGTTGGCATCGGAACTCCATGAGGTGAAGCAGATTGTGTATGAACTAGTAAAAGAAAGATCGGCTGCAGGGCCGCATAAGATCATGTAGCGGATGTCGGAAGCCAGCAGCGGAGAAGCAGCGTGGCTTCCACGGATGCCCCGGCTGGTGCTAATGCACCCTTCACCTCGGCTGGTGCTAATGCACCGACGATCGAGTTTCGTGCACTGGAGCCTCAGTACCCCGTGGATGATGTAGAGGAGATGAAAGAATGTGATCTGCATTATCCAGTGGGGAACATTTCCATGAAGGTAGCTATCGGCAGTGCTTTAGCCTGTACACCTGGAGCACTCCACCACAACAACCCCATTGAAGATGGCTATGCTCGTGTCACGGTGGAAGACATAGTCCAAGGGTTTGAGGACCTGGAGATTGACTATGCTACACCCGAAGGGGAGAGAAGACTTGGAGATGTCAAACACCAGTTCATTCTATGGAAAAAGAAGTACATAGTGTTTCCAGGCGAGATGCCAAGGCCAACAAGTCCACCCCCCTCCGGTGGTGGTGGTTCACCTACACCTCCTTCACGTCAGTCGACGCCGCCCCCCAATCCACAACCTCCGGCGGGTAAGCAGCCGCCGCCCCCCAGTCCTCCTCCGGCGGGTACGCCGCCCCCCAAATCCACCTCCGGTGAAGAAGCAGAAGAAGGCGGACAGCAAGGCAACCCGCTCCTGGACTATTAACCCGGACCCTTATGTACCTAAGACCACAAAGGTACCAATGCCATCACTGAAGACTCTCCTCCCAAGGCCTTGGGAACTTACTGAAGAGGAAAACAACGTGGCCGCGGCTGCTCAGCATGAGAAATGGAAGGCGGATATGAAGGCGAAAAAAGAGCCCGAGCCCAAGCCCGTATTTACTGAGAAGGAAAAGAAGTGGGCTAAGGATTTTTTTATGACACCGTCCCAAGTCGAGCGGAATCTGCTAGACGACTATGGACATGAAATTCGTTGGCAAGAAGAAATATTGGAAAAAGCGGAGGCGGAGAAAAACGCCTTGGCGGAGAAGGAGAAGAAAGAAAAAAGTAAAAAAAAAAAGCGGGAAACAAGTTGCCCAGCTCGGGGAACAGAATAAACAATCGACCCCCCCGCTCATAGTGCAAGCCGGTCCGGATGCTATGACGTTGTCCTTCAGAGCCGATATGGATAAGGACTTTAAACTAATGGACCCAGCTATCATAGCAGCTGCTGTAGCACAGGGAATGACTGTAGCGGAGGCCAAAGAAAGAGTGGCCGAGTTCGGTATGACTCTTCGTGCATGCTTAGGCCTTGACGATGCGCCAATAAGTGAGGTGGCATTTAAATATGTGCCGAATGGGCCTCTCGTCGAGCGAGTCTACCAACACAAATGCATAATCTGCTACGTTGGTACAAGAATTTCATAAAAAATAAGGTCGGCAAAGAATATATTTATGCGGAAATTAGAGAGGAGCATCACTTCAAACAGTACTCTGTACAAGTTCATATGAGTGAATTGTTCCAGCTGTTCAATCTGCACGAGCTCGACAAATCTATCATCAGTTGCTACGTTCTGTAAGTGATTTATTTCTACCTCATCTCGTTCTTCATTGCATGCACTATATATATTGTCCTAACTATATTGTTGTGTATGCTATTATGCAGAATGAAGCTTGGGGAATGCAAAAAAGAAACATCTATGATGTTGGGTTCATTGACCCACATATCATTAATGGATATGTGTTAGAAAGATACCCCCAAGACGTGGAGAGAGACTTGTACAAATTTCTTAAAGAGCAGCAACTCAAAAGTTAAATTCTATTTCCTTACCATTTTGGGTGAATGTTTCTGTCTTGTGCACATTCTCTTTTGTTTACTCCATGCATGGTATGTCTAATCGATGAGTTATGCATGACTGTGCATGTAACATGTCCGCAGGTTCCACTGGATTCTGCTAATAATTGAATTTCACACCTCCAAAGTTCTCATCATGGACTCTCTGAATATGGATTCAAAGCTTTGGGCCGACATGAGATTAATGCTGCGAAAGTAATTATTTTTAGTCATTTGCGCTCTATATCGATCGGCCTCTTTGGTTAATTTCCTAATATCAAGTAACTAATAACTCCCTTGTTCATTTAGTTTTCTTTGCCCTGTAGGGTTTGGAAACGGTTCAAAGATAAAGTAACCGGTGATTTCAAAGATGACCTAGAATTTAGAAGGTTAGTTAATGTGGATACTCAGCCACCGGAGACCAATCTATGTGGATACTATGTTTGTGAGTTCATTCGGAGACACACCTCTGAGCGGAGGCCGTCGGATAGCAACGTGCGGAGGAATGCCTTGCGGAAGAAGCTTAGTCCAGAAGCTCGCTTCCAACCAATTCAAGAGGAATTAGCAGGATTTTTGGTGAGGGAAGTCCTCCATCCTAAAGGAGAACACTATTATGAGGACGAAGAACTTCTGATGCCGTAAATTGTGTATGGAAACTTCTTCGAAGTTGTATATGGTTACCCGAGATTGAATATATATTGTATATTCCTCTTGAATTGTTCTTGTTTGAAATTGTATATTCATATGCATCAACATGTAAAGTGTATATAGTGTGTACTGAAACTTCTTTAAAATTAAAATAAAACATAAAATAAAATATAAAAGAAATAAAACACGACAAATTAAAAAGAAACCAGATTTAGGGGGGCTAAAACCCTAAATGTACGGAGACCTTTAGTCCCGGTTGGCCTGGCGAACCGCGACTAAAGGTCCTCCGCCCCGACGAGCGCCTGCCGCCCACGTGGATGGGCCTTTAGTCGCGGTTCGTAAGCAACCGGGACTAAAGGGGGGTCTTTAGTCGCGGATAATTAGTTCCGGTTGCGCAACCGGGATTAATGCCAGTTGCGAACCGCGACTAAAGACCGTTTTTCTACCAGTGAAAGGGGCCTCCTTTTTGGCACGACAGCTTGGGGTTGAAGAAAACTTGCAATCTCCGGTTAGAAGAAAACGTCATGAATGAACATGGACCTTATTGAAGGAGTTTCTCGGAGCCTTCACTATCGCCTCCTTCTGCTCCCTCCTTGGGAGAACCGTTGGTAGGCAAATAAGAACCAAACAGAACAGGGGTTGGCCCGAGAAACCCAACTCCAAACTCCACTTGTAGACCGTATTTGGAGGGATGCATGACCTCCACGTCTCCACTTGCATCTCCGCCTCGCCGTTTCTTCCACACCGACCACTTCGTCCATCCAGTTGCGCTCTTCTTCGATACCGACCAACTCGACCACGGGTTGAGCCCGTCCCCATCATGTTCGGCGAGTACTGCTCCGACCCTGCCGATTCTTCTTCTCCGGCGAGTACTTACAACCCAAAAGCCGTGAGGTAATTCGGTTATTAATCATGGTACTAATTATGTAATAAAACGGTTATAAATAACAGATGCAGCCACAAAAAGAGCTCCGGCCAAACCTTAAATCTCTTAACAGATGTTTTTTCACAGCCCCACCAGCTACAACCCAAATAGGCAGACCCCTATTCTGATGCAACAGCGACGGCATGCCCAAGTTCATGATGGACGAGTTCACGCTGGCTGTCTCCGCGTGGAGGAGCATTGCCACGATGAGACGGATAGGATCCATCCATGACGGATCAAGTAGTGGCGACCTGTGCTTTCAGTGGCGGTTTGGCACATGCCCACAACGGCACAGCCCACACATGAGCATGCATATGTATACATGTTACGGCTTGGTACCCTGGGCGTCGCTTGTTCAGATGCAGAGGCCGTGTTTTAAGCATTAGCGTCACTGTTGGAGGAAGGCCTACCTAATGTCAGTTTCCAACTAGGTCGATCGACCCAACATGCACATGTGGATCCGTGAGCATGCATGCATGTGGCTCGTTTTCTTGGAACTACTGTACTTGCTATGTGTTGTTGATTAAGGGCATCTCCAGCGGGCGCGACGCATTTCGGATACCCAAAATGTCCGCGGGCGTCCGTTTGCGTCGCGAGGTGGACGCGGAAATGGTCGCGTGTCCGTTTGCGTCTGGGGCTGGCTCCAGCGGGGCGACGCATTTTGGGCGCATGCCAGAATTCAAAAAATAGAAGCACGCATAAACTTTTGCACCAAATTTACAGCCGCATTTTGAGGGCTGAAACAAGTTCACCCCACTTTGCATATCGGACTGCGCAAAGTGGAGACCAAAAGGGGCACAACAAGGCCTGTGCAGCAATAAAAATGTCCAAAAGGAGGCCAAGGTGCTGGGCGCATGGCGCCGGCGATCAGGCGTCTCGCGCGCGGATTTCGGCGCGCCTCTTCATGAATCAGGCCCTGGTGTCGTCGTCGACGCTGCTCAAGTCGGCTAGCATGATCCTAGTGTCCTCCGCAAGGATCTTGGCCTTGGCGTCCATCCTCCTAGCCTCGGCGTCAAGCAATTTGGCCTCGGCGTCTGCCTTTTGGACCTCAATTACCTCTTTGGTGAGGTTGTGGTATATGGCAGCTGCAGCCTCTTTTTCCAGACGCCTCTTGTCGTCCCTAGCAGCCAAGGCGGCACGATTGTCGGCCATCATCTTCTCCATGCTCATGGTGAACGCAAGGGCCTGCGCCTCCCGCTGTAGATCGGCCTTCGTAGCCTTGTGGCCTCGTGGACGAGATGGAAGGGCTGGACGGCCTTGATCGTCGTCCTCGCCGTCGAGGTTGATCGCTGTCCCATTCCTCACAGCTTCGTTGTAGGCCGCATAGCTTGTCATCCACTTGTTGGCGTCCTTGAGCACGTTCCAGCAATGGACCATATGGAAGCCCTTCTTATGCGTTGCCCTAAACTTCTCCAAGGCGCGGGATACCTGCATTCATAGCCGCCAATGATGTACATAGAATGATGCACATAGTGTTGAATGATGATGGTTCTATCGTGTTTACCACTGTCATGACGCCAGCGCCGCTTACGGGGTTGTTAACAGCATGTTCGACCGCCGAGCAAAACTTGGTTGTCTCTTGCTTGATGTAGTTCCATCTTTTTCGGAGGGACTCTAACGTTCGAGGGCTTGTGATATTGTAGGGCGGGTGCCGCCTGGTCTCGTTGTACTGCTGCGAGACCTTGGCCCAATAGACCTTGCCCTTTTGCTGCGCGCCATTAATGCAATCATTGCTCGATGCAAGCCATGCTTCGCACAAGCACTTGTCCTCCTCGTCGACGAAGCCTTGTGTCCTGTGGCTCTCCCCCTTCTTCTTCGCAGGCTTTGTTGGCGCATCGTCGAAGTCGTCCACCGACACGGGTGTTGGCTGCGTCTGCTGGGTGGCGAACAGGAGTGCAGTTTCGATGTCCTCCGCGCGTTCATCTGCCGTTGGCTCCCAGTCATCCAGCGGGGTCCCGACCGGATCACCGCGAACGAAGCCGCCGCCGAAGATAATTTCCTGGATGTCAGCCTCACGGCGGTCCTTCCAATACTCCTACGAATCACCGGACGTCAGACGCATGAAACACGGCGAACGCACACATTGAGAGAGCTCACATACCGGGTCGTCCATCGTCGGGGCAGCCGGCGCCATTTCGTCGAACATGATGCGGGGCTGCGGCATGCTCTCCTCCGGCACCTGGCGCGTCTTCTGTGTCGCGCCCGAGTTGGAGTCACCGCTTCTAGGAGTCCGGTTGAGGTCGGGAACAGCCGCCTCGTTGAACTGCTCCGCCGCCCCGGTCAACTCCAGCGGCGGTAGGCCGGACGCGAACCGCGACGCCGGGTGGCCCTGCAAGGGAGCGGGAGTTCCAGGACGCAGCTGGGAACTTACCGAGCTGACCGACGAGGACGGAGGAGCGACGCCGGCGATCCCCTCTCTCTTGACGAGCATGTAGCCCTCCGCCAAGGTCGGATGGAGGGCTACTTGCGCGACGCCGGCTTTGATCTGCATCTGCCACGCCTGCTGGTTGGCGGCCGCGGAAATCTTCATCTTCTGGTTCCTGCGCCGGCAGCGACGTTTCGCGGCCTCGATCACTTTCTCCTCCGGGGAGAGCACCTTCTTTGCAGCCTTCGCCTTTGCCTCCCGGCCGCCGCCGGTGCCGGCCCGCTTTGCTTCCGGCGGACCCTCCATTGTGGCTACGGTCGTGGCTACGGGGGAGTGTGGGGCGGCGGCGGGTGCGGCGGCGAGGGTTTGATCCGCATCCATGGCGGTGGCTGCGGCGGCGAGGACGTCCATCGCTTCTGGAATGTTTCGCGCCGGTCTAGTTTGCTTTTTCGCGCGGGGAATGGCCAGTGGCGGGAATTATATCGGCCTCGCTGCCACTGACGCGCGGGTCCTACGTCTTTTTCGGCGGTCACTCGGCGCGACCGCCGAGCATCCACGGAGACGCAAACCTGGCGCATATTTGGGCCAGGTTTGCGTCTCCGCGGACGGGCCGGTCACTTTGCGTCGCCCCGCTGGAGCAGGGCCCAGACGCATTTCCGGTCACGGCGGACGAAAACGGTCGCTCAGCGACCATTTGCGTCGCGCCGCTGGAGATGCCCTAAGAGCCAGATACGGCGGGTACGATCAAGCCAAAAGAGCACAGCGAGCAAGATCCAATCTTTACTATTAAGCTGAAACCTGCGAATGACTGGTGTCACACGTCTAACAAATTACAATTAACATGCCACTCCACGTCTACACATCTCAACAAACAAACAGAGACACGCCTAAAAACATGTGACTCCACGCCTCTACCTAGACCGACCCGGCCTCTTTTTTCAACGGACTCAACTTATGTAAGATCCACATGTGAAGTTTGTTACACAGTTTTTTAGGATACACTTAATCCTATCTCAGTTCCGAGAAGTTTGTTACTCAAGATCCAATCTATATTTAGTCGTCAAGATCCCTCAAAACACTCCCAGAGTTAATCAGGGCATGTACAATGGTAGGGAAGACATGCATTCTCTTAGTAATCCACATCACCTAGAGAAGACGATAAATATTAGAGATACAATGCATTATCTCTTATTGTAATCTCTTACCATAAGTGAGAATTAATTACTTTTAGTAGAAAATTGTGTGTCTGAGGGAAGACAAGTCGTACAATAGGAAAAATAGGCTTCTCTTATTTCATAAGAGATCATCCCTTAGCTAAGAGAAGACAGCATTTTCTTTCTTCTTTCTCTCTCCTCCAACTAAGCAAAAATCATACGTGGCATGCGTAAAGGAAGGCTGACATCACCCCATGTACATGCCCTCACGTAAATCAGTTGGTTGCCAGTTGCCCTGACCTCTCATACCACTTTCGCACGCTCAGTTGCATCAGCGCCATCCATGTCATAAATTCCTATCATGATGTCAGACCAACACATATGTCACCATGGCAGGAAGGACTGCACACGATGCAGTGCTGCCGAGCAGACGACACGAATCCACTCACCATTCTGGCAGCCGAGTCTAGACCAGCAAGGGTTGGAAGTCGCCGCCGCCTGTCGTGATTGACTCACCATTCTGTCGTTGGTTCAACTGAGCCTGGACTAACAGTGTCACTGCCGCCATGGATGGCGCACCACCCTATCCTAGGACCTTCCACGTAGACACGCACATGTCTGCGCGCCGTCACAAGGCACTCTAGGTAGTCCATCAAACAATCAGATTTCTCGGATGATCTCTTTGATCTGGTTTGGCATGGGACTAACCCACTAAAGATAGTTTTCAACTATTCATCGACGAAAATATTTGTATGCCCTTCGCCAGTGCACATCTTTATTCTGTTTGAGTTGAAACCACTGATGAATTGGCTGATTAAACTCTCGTCGTGTTCTTTCTATCTTTACTATTAAGCTGAAAGCTGCGTATGCCTCATGTCACACTTTCACAAATTACATACATATCATTCCTCATTCCACATCCCAATAAGCAAAAAAGGATGACACGCCTTAAAATATGGGTGCTTATCGTTCTGCTAACCGCGCTCTCTATCTCGCTCATCTACAACTCCACGCTACCAAAAATAAACATGTTTGTGCAACGAAACGATCCTAGCAAGCAGCAAACGACCCCGCAGAACTCCAACAAGATTCATCTAAACTAAACTCCAACAAAATCCCTGGTAAAGGACAAGGTCTGTGAGCTCAGTGCGGCTGGCGAGACGAGGCGGGGAGTCGGGCCGAGGGAGTCTAAAAGGCCGGCCGGTGCCGCACATAAGCGAGCGGGGCGGGTAGTCTACATGACGCCGGTGTAGGTGCACGGGGGTGGGGCGCGCCTGGGTTGTTTCCTGCTGGGTGATCGTCCACGTACAAGAACCTCGCCTTCTTGTCCCAAGTCACTCTCTATCGATAAGGATTGGGAGGGCAGCCCCTGTGCGCTCACCCTCCTGCAATCACGATGGCGGCTTTCTCCAAGTCTACGGAATTGAATCACCGGTTGTAGCTAAGCTGCAAAGGAAGAGAGGCTTCAAGCGGCTCCATGTGGGCAGGCCGCAGGCGTCCGAGAATGGGCATGGGCAACGTAGGGCGGATGATGGTGAGCTTGATGTCACCTCCGTGGAAGCCCACGTCGCTGAGAGAGGACCGATGACGGGGTCGTTGAGGATGGAGAGCACGAGCTTTGAGAGCTCAACCTTGATGGCGCGGCGCGGGGGCCTTCTTCTGGCGAGTACGAGCTTTGAGGGCTCGACCTTTGCCTGGTGGTAGAAGGGGAAGGTGTCCGGATTTTCGCGCTGATTGGACTGGCTTGACGGCCTTCATGAGCGCGAGTTGGACATAGACGGCTCCAGGTCGTCAGCGGCGGAGACAAGCCTATCGCGTGTCACGGGATACCGCGAAGCTGAGCTTGAGTGTCTTGATTCCTTACACGACCGAAGAAGTAAGAGGCTACTGGATGCTTTTGGATATGTGAGTGGATTGGTACATGTCTTTTTACTCCGATTTATTTCCTGCCATTAGAGAGTTTAAATCTTTTCTTGGGAAAAAGCTCCGCTTTATATTCTTGTAAGTATTGGTTTCATATGTACTTTTTATATTGATTTTGGGTGGGTCAGTGTGGTGGATGTTGGATATGGAGAAGAGGATGTGCAATGCATGAACGGTTGATAGTAGAGGTGAAGCCAGATATGGTAAATATATGATCTTGAATGCCAGATCATGTAACGTGAGGTTTCAAGTTCCAATTTCTTGCAGTTGTCCCGCTTCCAAAAATGGTACAACGCCCTTGCATACTCCTCTATCATCGACGATGGATACAAAGGTTGCCATTTTTGCCACCAGACTCCCTCAAAAAACATAGTATGGTCATAAAATAGTGTCGTGGGCGAAGCGAAACCCATAACAACAGCTGAATACCTTGTTGGAACAATCAGATGTTAGGGTTTTGTAGAGCCATTTGTTTTAGAGAAATGGTGTGATCTAGCAAATCGGAGGCACTGGCCACTAGTCATGACAGAGTCAGAGAGGGAGCGGTGATACAGGATGGTTGAATTTGGTGTTAGCGGTGGATCTAAAGGAAGCAACATGTAAAAAAATGCAAAAAAATAAGAGAAAATTGTTACATAGGCATCATAGATGCGGACAAAGCTTACAGAGGTCGCAACTAGAGGAAAAACATGTTATAGTATTTGTATATTGCTTCCAAAATGTGTCCAGAATAAATAGGATCACATTCTTCATGGTTTTTCTCATATTTTTCTTTACTATTAAAGTGAAACATATAAATGCCTAGTGTCACACTTTTAGATAACTACAAAAATTGTCACTACTAACTAACAGCTTATCCATTTGATAGGGCATCCATAACTATCGTGATAAGCTCCACGTTATTCTCATCTAAGAAACAAAGTCTAGATGCCATCTTATCGCTACATTTTTTCCGCTGGATGCCTTCGTTCGTCCACTCTCTCGAAAGAAAAACAAAACAAGCCTTTTGTTTTTTTCTCCCTCTACCCGACGCACCAGAAAAGACGACAAAGCAAGGGTTGGAGCCGCCGCCTCATCGGCCTGCCCGCCGACGTGCGCTACTCGCAGCACAACCATTGGAATTGACCCTTCATGGCCGAAATCTAGCCTACCGTTGTCCGAATCGAGGTCCCGGTCATCGGTGTCTCTGCCCTTAGATACATATGAAAGATATTAGCTGATGTTTGCTCCGTAGCGAAGCATGGGCATTCTGCTAGTAATTAGTAGTACGTGCTACCGGAGAGCGAATATAGTGAACTGGGCGACATATGCTCCCGGCGCAAGTCGAGATCCTATTGGTCCAACATGCGGCATGGTCTGGCAAACTAGCTCGTATTTTGTCCGGGATGAACTGAAAGAAAGGCAGTATAAACACCCAACGGTCCATCCCCCGCTGGTCCTTCCTCTGATGCATGGCCACGAGGCCATGAGGCAGTCTCTCTTGCTGAAATTATACGGCGACGGCAGAGCCTGAAACAAGGCAGCGACGGCAGGCACAACAGACTGCGCGCCTGCGCATGGTCAGGGGCAGGGGCGCGGAGTCGCTGAGCGATAGAAAAATCAGCGTCGCGGTGTAGGGAAGAAAATGAAAATGGCGTGAGCAGCGATGTCGGCGGTGGCGTTCTGGTTCCCAAGCTATTCCACCGCTGGAGCGGCCCGGATCAAGACGAGTATGAACATGCCGTGCTCCGCCCCTACTGCTGCTGAAAACTGTTGAAATATTGGGCCCATTTTTAGTGGCCCAAATTAGATTTCAGTTTTTCCTATAAATCTCAAAGCCCACATAGTGGCAGCCTTGTGAGTTTGAGCCCAAGTTGGTGGCAGCTCACTAGGGAGTGGCAAGAGGTGGGAAGTTTAGTCCCACATGGAAAGTTGGGAGAAGTTAGACCACCTTATAAGGTGGGTTGTTCCACCACTAGTAAGTGAGTGAGAATATGGGTGCTACACGCGCGCGCTCCTCCTCCTCCTCCTCGCTCGTCTCGACGCGACGCGACGCGACGCGACGCGACGCGACGCGACGCGCTCGTGGTGAGTGGATTGAGCCTCGATTGCAGCTCAGGAAAACGAACAGAGTCCTAGACGGACGCGTCGCAGTTAGTCGGTTCGGGTCGCTCCCGGATCGTGGGCTATCCGTAACCGACTCGAAACGTTCGTGCGACGTGGGTGTGGCCCACGTTGCCTAGGGTTTCCCGAGCCTATATAATCTCCTGCCCGGCTACCGCAGAAACACATCTAATACACGAGTTAGGGTTTCCACCTCTCTCTGCTTGCGCCGCCATCGTAGCCTACTCCATCCCGCTTGCCGACGTGCATCAGCGAACGGGAGAGCAGGTCTCCGGAACCACTCGCCCTTGCGATCCTGTACGGGAGAGGGCGAATTAGGTTTTTGGGAAGCGCTCTGCGCGACTGCTCAAGCTCTTCATCACGGGTCGCCTTCCGTCCAAGTCGGGCGGTGCTGCCTACCGTCGTCAACAACGTTGTCATCAACAACGTTACTGCTGCGACATCATCTACTACACCTCCACCGCCACCTCCACCAGATCGGTACGTGCGACATATCTCGATCTGTTTAGCGATGGATGTTGTACTGTTTGCTTTGCTACTGTTCATGTTGATCATTACATCTAGTATGTTCGAGTTTCACATGTTAGTAGTTACTTTCGTCATGCTTAATACTCTGGAATTAATCATGGAAATTGTGCCTAATTATCCAACAATCCAAAAACAAAGGGAATAACAAGCCCTCCTTCAATAAGCCTATGAAGACTACAACCTTCAAGAAGAAGAAGATGATAAACAAAGCAGATCTGAGCTGCTTTACATGTGGAGAGACTGGCCACTTCTCTAAGGACTGTCCAGGGAGGGCAGACCGCAAGAAAAAGGCGAGGCAAGTCAACACGGTGACCGCTAGCAATGCTGATGGGTACGGTAATCTCTTTACTGTTCTTTCGGTATTTCAATCTCCATGTTGGTGGATTGATACAGGTGCTAATGTTCATGTGTGTGCTGACATATCCTTGTTCACTTCTTACCAGGTCGCCCGGGATTCTTCCGTCTTGATGGGGAATGGGTCACATGCTTCTGTTCGTGGTGTTGGCACGGTAGATCTGAAGTTCACTTCGGGGAAGATCGTGCAGCTGAGGAACGTGCAGCATGTCCCTACTATGAACAAGAATCTCGTTAGCGGCTCCCTTCTATGCAGAGATGGGTTCAAGGTTGTTTTAGAGTCAAATAAAGTAGTTGTTTCCAAGTTTGGACAATTTATTGGTAAAGGCTATGAGTGCGGAGGCTTGTTCCGCTTTTCGCTTTCTGATTTCAGTAATAAGTCTGTGAACCATATATGTGGCAATGTTAGTGATGATACCAGTGTTTGGCATTCTCGTTTATGTCACATTAATTTTGGTTTAATGTCTCGGCTATCCATTTTAAGTTTAATTCCGAATTTCACCATTGCCAAAGGTTCTAAGTGCCATAGTTGTGTGCAATCAAAGCAACCTCAGAAGCCTCACAAGGCGGCCGAGGAGAGAAACCTGGCACCTCTAGAACTCATACATTCTGATCTATGCGAGATGAATGGTGTGTTGACAAAAGGTGGAAAGAGATATTTCATGACATTGATTGATGATGCGACTAGATTTTGCTATGTTTATTTGTTGCGAACTAAAGATGAAGCTTTAGACTACTTTAAAATTTATAAGGCTGAAGTTGAAAATCAACTAGAGAGAAAGATCAAGCGTCTTAGGTCGGATCGTGGTGGCGAATATTTTCCTAAAATCTTTGATGAATTACGTGAGGAACATGGCATTATTCATGAGAGGACGCCTCCCTATTCACCCCAATCAAACGGGGTTGCCGAGAGGAAAACCGCACGCTGACTGACTTGGTGAATTCCATGTTAGCCACTGCTGGTTTATCAAAGGCATGGTGGGGGGAGGCTTTGTTGACTTCATGTCATGTCCTGAATAGAGTTCCTAACAAGAATAAAGATAAAACCCCTTACGAGGAGTGGACTGGGAGAAAACCATCACTTTCGTATTTGCGCACATGGGGATGTTTGGCGAAAGTCAATATTCCAATTACTAAGAAGCGCAAACTTGGACCAAAGACAGTGGATTGTATCTTTCTAGGTTATGCTCCTCGGAGTGTAGGATATAGATTTTTAGTAGTTCAATCCGAGGTGCCTAATATGCATGTTGATACTATTATGGAATCTCGTGATGCAACATTTTTTGAGAATATGTTTCCTATGAAAGATATGCATAGCATTGCTAGAATTTCTACTGAGATAATTCCTGAGTCCAAGACATCTAATGAGTATTTTGAACAATCACATGAGAATGTTACTGAGAAGGATGACAATGAAGCTCCTAAACGGAGCAAGAGACGAAGGATTGAAAAATCCTTTGGTGATGATTTCATTGTGTACCTTGTGGATGATACTCCCACGTCCATTGCAGAGGCATATGCATCTCCAGATGCAGATGACTGGAAAGAAGCTGTCCATAACGAGATGGACTCGATCCTTTCTAATGGAACTTGGGAGCTATCAGAACGACCCCATGGATGCAAGCCTGTGGGCTGCAAATGGGTGTTCAAGAAGAAGCTAAGACCTGATGGTACTATTGAAAAGTACAAGGCGCGGCTTGTAGCGAAAGGCTACACACAGAGAGAAGGTGAAGATTACTTCGACACCTATTCACCTGTCGCTAGACTTACCACCATTCGAGTACTACTATCCATGGCTGCCTCCTATGGTCTTATCGTTCATCAAATGGACGTAAAGACAGCTTTCCTTAATGGAGAGTTGGAAGAGGAAATCTATATGGATCAGCTTTGATGGGTTTGTAGTAAAAGGTGAAGAAAGAAAGGTGTGCAAGTTCTTGAAATCTTTATATGGCACGAAACAAGCACCTAAGCAATGGCATGAGAAGTTTGTGAACTTTAACTTCGTAGGCTTTGTTGTCAATGAGGCTGACAAGTGTGTTTACTATCGCTATGGTGGGGCGAAGGTGTTATACTATGTTTGTATGTGGATGATATTCTGATCTTTGGTACAAACATGAGAGTAATACACGAGGTCAAGTCTTTCTTGTCAAAGAGTTTTGATATGAAAGATCCGGGAGAAGTCGATGTGATTAGAACATCAAGCTGATTAAGAACGAGAGTGGGATTACTCTAACGCAATCCCATTATGTTGAGAAGATTTTGAGCCGGTTCGGCTATATTGATAGCAAGTCTTCTCCAACACCTTATGATCCCAGTGTGACACTACGCAAGAACCGGAGGATTGCCATAGATCAATTGAGATATTCTCAGATCGTTGGCTCACTCATGTACTTAGAGAGCGCGACTAGACCCGACATCTCTTTTGTCATAGCAAGTTGAGTAGGTTCATGTCAAACCCGGCATCGATCATTGGCATGCACTTGATAGGGTCATGCGCTACCTATGTGGTACAATGAGTTATGGGATTCACTATTCAGGGCACCCAGCTGTGCTTGAAGGATATAGTGATTCGAATTGGATCTCAGATGTAGCTGATCTGTATGCCACAAGTGGGTATGTATTTACCTTTGGAGGTGGCGCAGTATCATGGAGATCTTACAAGCAAACCATATTGACGAGGTCAACTATGGAAGCAGAACTTACTGCTTTAGACACAACCACTGTTGAATCAGAATGGTTGCGTGAGCTCTTGATGGACTTGCCTGTGGTCGAAAAACCTGTTCCGGCAATCCTTTTGAATTGTGACAATCAAACTGTAATTGTCAAAGTGAACAATTCTAAGGATAACGCGAAGTCATCAAGACACGTCAAGAGACGTTTGAAGTCTGTCAGGAAATTGCGAAACTCCGGAGTAATAACTGTTACATATATTCAAACAGACAAAAACCTGGCAGATCCCTTTACAAACGGACTATCACGTAATGTGATAGAAAGTGCATCGAGGGAGATGGGTTTGAGACCCGTTGATGTTACACCATAGTGGTAACCCAACCTTTGTGATCGGAGATCCCGTGAATTAGGACCTGGGAAGAACAAACTAGTGGTTTAATTGAGGAGAGTATTATGTAACCCTCTCTATGTGAAGATGCACAACTCTCAATTGCTGTAAGGCAGGTTGGCAACAAGCCTTAATGTGTTTATGTTGGCTATATTAGCAAAGATGCTGTCCTACAGAGCATTCTTGAAATAACACACCTATATGAGTCTGATTGTTAAACGTCGCAATCTGTGAGATTTGGGTGATCTCTAGTAAACTCATGAAGAGACCACGAAGTATGACGCATATGCTTCACCCGCGGGGTAGGCTACTGGCAGCCATGTACTGGTCATGACTTTGAGTGACACCATGTTCGCGCAAAACTTGCAATTCAAGGCTTAGTCCATTGTTCAAGTGTGAATGGATGTAGCTTAAGGTTCTAGGCGGAAGTTCAACTTAACAGTCTCCGCTGAAACACTGGTATATAAACAAGCAGTGAGTATTGGTAAATCTCTAAATGGGGATTTGAGATCTGGTGGGGGATTGTTGAAATATTGGGCCCATTTTTAGTGGCCCAAATTAGATTTCAGTTTTTCCTATAAATCTCAAAGCCCACATAGTGGCAGCCTTGTGAGTTTGAGCCCAAGTTGGTGGCAGCTCACTAGGGAGTGGCAAGAGGTGGGAAGTTTAGTCCCACATGGAAAGTTGGGAGGAAGTTAGACCACCTTATAAGGTGGGTTGTTCCACCACTAGTAAGTGAGTGAGAATAGGGGTGCTACACGCGCGCGCTCCTCCTCCTCCTCGCTCGTCTCGACTCGACTCGACTCGACTCGACTCGACACGACACGACACGACACGTCACGACGCGCGCGCCGCGCTCGTGGTGAGTGGATTGAGCCGAGACTTTCCTTACTTTTTGCAGCTCAGGAAAACGACAGAGTCCTAGACGGACGCGTCGCAGTTAGTCGGTTCGGGTCGCTCCCGGATCGTGGGCTATCTGTAACCGACTCGAAACATTCGTGCGACGTGGGTGTGGCCCACGTTGCCTAGGGTTTCCCGAGCCTATATAATCTCCTGCCCGGCTACCGCAGAAACACATCTAATACACGAGTTAGGGTTTCCACCTCTCTCTGCTTGCACCGCCATCATAGCCTACTCCATCCCGCTTGCCGACGTGCATCAGCGAACGGGAGAGCAGGTCTCCGGAACCACTCGCCCTTGCGATCCTGTACGGGAGAGGGCGAATTAGGTTTTTGGGAAGCGCTCTGCGCGACTGCTCAAGCTCTTCATCACGGGTCGCCTTCCGTCCAAGTCGGGCGGTGCTGCCTACCGTCGTCAACGACGTTGTCATCAACAACGTTACTGCTGCGACATCATCTTCTACACCTCCACCGCCACCTCCACCAGATCGGTACGTGCGACATATCTCGATCTGTTTAGCGATGGATGTTGTACTGTTTGCTTTGCTACTGTTCATGTTGATCACTACATCTAGTATGTTCGAGTTTCACATGTCAGTAGTTACTTTCGTCATGCTTAATACTCTGGAATTAATCATGGAAATTGTGCCTAATTATCCAACAAAAACTGCAACCTCCGTTCGCGGCGCCTCCGTTCGCACGCTCCGGCAAGCAGCATCCATCGTCTTTCGCAGAAAGTACTACCATATGAATGGTTGCATAGATGGTCCTCGCACTTTTGGAGAGAGAGAGGCCGACGCAGAGGTAATTACGGTCCACGGACTGGCCTTAATCGGCGAGGCATCGTGGAGCTCAACGCTCATGTCCAGAGCGTCGTCGGTCCAGCCGACCGTCCTGGCCTGCATGATTCATGTGCCACCGTCGATAAGGCACAGCCACAGCGCGTCCACGGGCACCGCCTTCGCCGCTGGACCAGCAGGCACCATGCGAGGCAGAGTCGCGGATAGTGGATGCCGCAAGAACGGCGCGGCGATACCTTGTACGAAGGCCATGGCAGCCACGGGCACCACAGAACGGAAACACCACAGCTCCAATCCTCCCACTGTTTGTGTTGTGTCAGGGCACCGGTCCTTCCGCCGCTGCAATGTGTCAGGCGCCGCTCCTGCCGCCGCGGCTGCTCAGTGTGAGTCGTCAACACTTCAGCTCGCCTCCCATCACATCAGGTCAAGCGGCCAGCCACACGGCATGCCATCGCATCAACCACCGATGCCTGCACCGCCATCCCGCTCACCTTGCACCGTATCTCCCGCTTGCACTGTTGAAACTTCACCGCCGCTTGGAGCTCAGGGATCCAACACTAACTCCCGCACCTATCGCCGTAGGTAGACAATCGCTGGGAAAAATCTTCGGGGAGAGCTCGTTCTGCTACCGAGCAGCAGATGCTCAGAATGAGTCCCTGGGATGGTGATGGGGAAATAAATTTGCTCCAGTGGCGGGTCCCATCCTTATGTATTTGTAGCTGTATTGGCGATTGCAGTAAAAAAAAAATTGCCACCACTATAGAAGGGACCACCTATCCCCTGGCCAATGGCATAGCGAGTTCCACCCGGAGCAAATGCCGCCCGGTTCATCCGAGTGTTTTCCGTGCTACTGCTACTAGCTACTCACTCGGATCACTAACAAGTTTATATTAAATCAGCGATACATATTTTTAAAAGAAAATCAGTGATTTACTTATCATATACCGGAGCGAGCAGTTTCTTGCCGAGTGTACCAAGTCGAAGAAACAAAGCTCTACTTCTTTTGGCCTTTCAATTGGGTTTGGCCGGATGAATCTCAAACAAACTGGTTTTCTCCTAGGCAGCTGAGTAGAGCCTTTCAGGTGGGCTGGGCCAGGCTGGTATGTCAGGGAGTGGCATCTAATTCATAGCCTGATGGGCTTTCCACGCAATTCCTATTTTCCGCTCAACGCGGGAGCGAGCGATCGCTCCGCTCAGAGAGGGATCGAGTTGGCCCGGCCCATTAGCGATGGAATTGGATTTCCTTCGTTTTTTTCTCTCAGTTTTCTCATTTACAACTGGTTTCTGTTGGGCTTTTTCCTCCAGTTTTTTTTATTTTGCGATTGGTTTTTCTGAACTTTCCAAATTTGTTTTTTTTTTTGAATTTGAACGTTTTTTAAGTTTCAACATTTTTAGATTTGATTTTTAAAAAAATTTGAACAATTTTTAAGTTTAAACAATTTTTATTTCGAAAACTTTTAGATATAAACATTTTTCGTTTGAACAATTTTCAGATATCATTTTTTCTTAAATTTGCATACTTTTTAATTTGAACATTTTTCAATTTGGAACTTTTTCATATCTGAATTTTTTTTAGTTTGAACATTTCCGAAATTTGAAGAAGTTTAGATTTAAAAATTGTTTTGATTTCAAAAACATCAATATTTTTAAAATTGTTCAGGTTAAAGAAATGTTCCTTTTGGAAAATCGTTGAAATTTGAAAATTGTGTAGTTTTTAAAAAAATTAAATTCAAGAATCGTTCAAATTAAAAAGTTCAAATTAGAAAATCTTTCAAATTTAAAAATGTTCAAATTCGTAAATCGTTCAAACTTAAAATTGTTCAAATTCAAAAAAATTCCGTTTACGACATATTTCCGTTCACGACATATTTCTGGTCACGACTTTTTTTCTGTTCCGTTCACGATATTTTTCTGTTCACAACTTTTTCTTTTTCACAATTTTTTTGTTCTTCGCAAATGTGTTCATGGCATTTTTCTGGGCACCTTCCTTTTCTGTTCTACATAAGTTAGTTCACGGCTTTTTTTGTTTAGGAAATTTTTTCTGTTCACAACCTTTTTTCAATTCATGATCTTTTTTTTCATGGATTCTTTTTTGTTCTTCGCAAATTTGTTTAGCGCCTTTTTCTAGTCACGACCATTTTTATGTTATTCATAAGATATTTAATGGCATTTTTTCTGTTCATGGACTTTTTTCGAATTTGAACATTTTTTGTTTTGAATTTTTTTATGAAAAGTTGGAACATTTTTAATATGAACTTTTAAAATTTTGAGTATTTTTTAGTTCGGACTTTTTTGAATTTGAAATTTGTTCAATTTTGAATTGTACGTTCTTAAAAATCGTTCATTTTTCAAATTTGTTCTTATAATTTGAAAATTGTTCGTTTTTAGAAATCATTCAATTTTGAAATTTTTTCGGTTTGAATTTTGTTCTGTTTTCGATTTTGTTCTGATTTTAAACCAAAGTAGATAAGTCATGCTGGGTTGTCATGTAGAGGAATAAAGACAGACTAAATGGGCCTGGCCCACTGGCCGTTCGTTCGAGCGGAGCTGATGATCGCTCCCGCTTAAAGCGCTGAATAGGCGCACCCGGCTTTCCAAGTGCATGACCGTATGTATGTATAGAAAAGCTTTGGTTTGGTTAGGCCTGGTAAATGGGCTTATGGCCTATGACTGCTTTTTTATGTCCATGATCATTAATAGTAATAAAAAAAAATTCGTGAGAACATAACATATATTTACGGATACTTGCTAAAAAATAATTAAATATGCCTTCTAATCTTTAGTCTCTTTCAGAGCTAAAAAGCGTGGATATCCAGATATGAGATCTAAATAAACGTAGCTTGGCGAGTGTGTACTCCCCGAGACGTTGTGCCTTGTGGACAGAATTTTAAGTTTATGTTTTTTTCCTCCTTTCATATTCATTTCGCTTGTCCACAAAGTTTTGATATCCTTGTAGTTGTGCTTCACATGCTCAGTCTTGATCTTCTTGTAGTTGTGCTAGGACATGCTCCTGGCCAACGAGGAACTCCCATTTGGCAGAATTTTCTTTCATTATTCTTCTGGTATCCTTCTGTTTTTTAACCTCCAGAGTTGTTCCATCGTGAGATAGGGTGTGGGTTGCGGACTTTTGTGTGCCAGCAGAGGCGTGCATCACACATACAAGAGTAAAATGCATCACTAGTCCTGAAACTTACGGTATATGTCCGAAATCATCTTTAAACACTATTGCAGTCCTCGAAGTTGCGTCGGATGTTCATATACGGTCCTGGGTACGGTTAGCTACCGTATTATGCTGACGTGGCGACGAGATGCTTAAATATGATTTGTAATGGAAACTTGTCAATCTGGCATCGGTAATAATTTGTAATGGAAAATTGTCAATTTGGTCGATTTAGATTATGATTAAATAAAATGAGTTGTTGTACAGGAAAATTATATGGCAATGTAAATTATAGTGATTTTATTTAAAAGTTCTAGTATGATGATTGCTATAAATTGCATAAAATTTGGATTTTAATTTCCTCTTTTCTCTCTAAAATATTTGACAAATATGAGTGTGTATGTGTGATGTGCTTATGTGTATCAGTGTATGTACAAGCTAGCTTAGTTTCCGTGTGGTTTAGATCAGCCAAGTGCATAGGTAACCGCAACTATGTATGTACATATGCATGTGGCTAATCGATTGAACGGCTCTACTGTGTCACATGCATGCCTGTAATGGATGAGAGGCACACCGCTTCAATTCAGCTGAGTGTCATGTCGATATGCGATAGTTAGTGTGAGGATCATTAACGAACGTGAAATGCATCACACATGTCTCTAACTGCTGTCTCTTCAGTGCATATAAATAGATGTTGCCCCTGCAGTTTGCTGAATCTTAGTGTTGTCAAAATTTTCTACATAAAACTTTAGGTTTACCATTGATGGTAATGTTATTTGTTTAGCTAGATATGTACAGATTTATATGCAGATTGGGTTTACTAAGCATCATTATTGGGATTGTGGCGGGATGTGTTGTGAGCAAGGTGGCTATCTATTGGGTCAGGGTTTTGTCTTCTCTTAGCTAAAAGATCATCTCTTAGCAACAATCTCCTCACCATATATTTAGGGATCTCTTATTACTAGAGACTAAAAAACCATTGTATATCATTTTTTTATTTCTAGGTAACGTGACATGATTAAGATTAGACAGTCTTATCAATCATTTTTCATGCCCTAAGGGGAAGAGAGAGGCAATACCTGGTATCCAGAAATCAAGTCAATAAAATGAGAACGCGCTCGTAGCGCGGTGGCTAGGCACGGCAGTGGCCTGCCAGCCCGCCCGGGTTCGATCCCCTCTGGGGACGAATTTCGGGTGTCTCACCCTGCGTAATAATCTTCAGCGCCTCCCACGTATATTCGTGCCACAACTGTCAAATCACAAAATATACGTGCTCTGTGTGTGTAGTTGTAGGTCTAGCTTGTGTACTAGGGGTGTGCGTGTGTGTGGTGTGCGTGTGGTGTGAGTTGGTACACGAGTTCAGATGCTACAGCTGTACCACTAATCGAGAGGCATCAAAAAAAAAAAATCAAGTCAATAAAATCTCCTATTAATTAGCAAATCTAGTCTAATAAACCAGTATGGAAGGAGTACCATTTTTTGTTTAGATGGATAAGTTGTCACCAACCAGATAAGATAATTTTTGCACTGAATTCATTACCGAATCTATTTTACAGAATCCATAACCGATCTGATGAAATCCAAGGACAAGGCTATCTGTCCGAACTTGATACTGGATACCGTATAGAATATGGTACACCAAATAGCACCCGGATACTGTATCCAAAAATTATTTAGGATTATCTAATGGTTTTTATCCAAATTTATCCCAAAAATCAAAACTAACAGAGCATATTTGGTAGTTAGTGAGTTGACGAGTTCATCCATTAAACAATTGCACACTTCCAAACTTGTTAGGATACTGGGCTATTGAAGCATGCGTCGGTCTTATTCTAGTCCTTGTATTTCCATTATTGCATCCTTATAAACATACTTTGTTCATGTGTTTATGGCATATTTATTCATTCTATTGTGTCACGGTATTTGTTTTATAAATATTTTGGTAAACTTGATTTATCAATTATTTTTTGGTTGTATGGTTTTCCGACCTACTTATGCGCGTATATTTCCGATTAAGTTTGTTTCCACTCCGTTATCGTTGCAATCCAAGATCTCATATATCCGCATTGGAATGAACAACTAAATCATTTTTTGATTAGCTCCAAATCCGTTGAAAAAATATGTTATTGGATATGGTACCGGAAAAATCTGATCCAATGCTATTAGTACGTCCCTACAACACAGAACAATTCCCACCAGGGTAAAGTAATTAAGAGGGAGAGGGCCAATATATGCCTGCTATCCAAAAATCAAGGTATTAAATTTCATAGTATTATTTAGCAAATCTAGCCCAATAAACCAGTATCGAGGAGTACCAAATTTTAATCGGATGGATATATATAACTCGTCAACAATATTGCAGAGTATTAACTAATTGAGGTATTAATGTTGGCCCAATTATAAATAAACCGCTCGAGACTGACTGAAGAGTAAAACAAATCGTGATGGAGTCACGCGCCAACCCGCCGCATGATCTGTACCACCGGAGCTCGTGCGCCGCCGTGCTGTCCGTGGTCGTGCTCCTCGCCGCCCACGCGCTCTCAGGGGCCAGGGCGGATCGGGCTGGTGACAAGATGGCATTGGGTGGTATCGGAGAAGACGCCGGCGCTGACGCCGATGGGTTCCCGTGGAGCAACGCGATGCTGGAGTGGCAAAGGACTGGGTACCATTTCCAGCCGAAGAAGAACTACATGAACGGTATTACTTTGCAGACTCAAATTCTGCTCAAGGTTTGATGTAACTATGGAGAAACCAACTGACTGTCTTATTTGTGTGCTGGTGGCCGCCGGCGGCGTATGTACTACGGCGACATGCATGCATGCAGATCCCAGCGGTTAGTACGTTAAGATAACGATCGACGGCCGATTTTCTGTCGGACTATCACTGAACTATTGACACAACGTGCAGGTCCGATGTACTACCGTGGATGGTACCACCTCTTCTACCAGCACAACCCCAAGGGCGCCGTCAAGGGTGACATCATCGCCTGGGGTCATGCCGTGTCGCGGGACCTGGTCCGCTGGCGCCACCTACCCCTCGCTATGGTTCCGGACCACTGGTATGACATCAAGGGCGCCATGACGGGCTCCACCACCATCCTCCCCGACGGAAAGGTTGTCTTGCTCTATAGCGGGAACAGCAACACGTCTGAACAGGTCCAGTGCCTCGCTGTCCCAGCGAACCCTAGGGACCCCCTTCTTCGCAGGTGGACCAAGCACCCTTCAAACCCCATCCTTCGCGCGCCCCCGGGCATTGGCATCAAGGACTTCCGCGACCCCACCACCGCATGGTTCGACAAGTCTGATCACACGTGGCGCACCATCATTGGGTCCAAGGACGACCATGGCCATGCCGGTATTGCCATGACGTACAAGACGAAAGACTTCCTTAGATACGAGCTCATCCCGGGATACTTGCATCGTGTCAATGGTTCTGGCATGTGGGAGTGTGTCGACTTCTACCCCGTCGGCGGCAATGGCAAGAACTCATCGGAAGGGATGTTGTACGTGATGAAGGAGAGTAGTGACGATGACCGACATGACTATTATGCGCTGGGCAGGTACAATGCAAAGGCCAATAGGTGGACACCGTTGGACCCGAAGGCAGACTTGGGGCACGGGTTGAGGTATGATTGGGGAATGTTTTATGCGTCCAAGACATTCTATGATCCCGCGAAGCGACGGCGCGTGCTGTGGGGTTGGGTCAGAGAAGCCGACTCCAAGCAAACCGACATTGCAAAAGGATGGGGTTCAGTTCAGGTAACTATCTATACTATCCATATCATTTGTTTACATTGAATTTACAATCTGTTCGTTATGTCGGGTGGGGTGCTAGCCATTTTATTACTAAAATAAGAACCATTTTTCTCATGTTTTATTCTTCATTTTTTGATGTCAATGTGCATTCTTGAGTGAGGGTCGAACCTGTTATGAATTATTGAACTAACAAATTAATGTTGTATGGCTTGCGTGCAGTCGATTCCGAGGACCGTGGCACTGGACGAGAAGACTCGGACGAACCTTCTCCAATGGCCGGTGGAGGAGGTCGAGACCCTTCGCCTCAATTCCACTCACCTCAGTGGCATCATCATCGATGCTGGCTCCATCTTCTCCATCAACCTCCGCCAAGCCGCTCAGCTTGACATTGAAGCCTCCTTCCGCCTCGATGCCTCCGTAGTTGGCGCCCTTGACAAGGACGAAGGTGGCTACAACTGTAGCACCAGCGGTGGCACCGCCAACCGTGGTGCCCTTGGTCCCTTCGGCCTCCTTGTCCACGCTAACGAACACCATAGTGAGCAAATGGCAGCGTACTTCTATGTGTCTAGGGGCCTTGACGGGGGCCTCCAGACCCACTTCTGCCACGACGAGTCACGGTCGTCCCGGGCCAGGAGCGTGGTGAAGCGTGTGGTGGGCAGCACCGTTCCTATGCTCAACGGGGAGGTTTTATCTGTTAGGATACTTGTGGATCATTCGATCGTGGAGAGCTTCGCGATGGGCGGAAGATTGGCAGTGACGTCACGGGTGTACCCATCAGAGGCCATTTATGCGAAGGCCGGGGTGTATGTTTTCAATAACGCCACCAGTTTCTCTGTCGCTGTAGAGAAGCTCGTGGTGCACGAGATGGATTCGTCAAAGAAACATGTGCGGGATTAATTTACTTCATTTATTTCGAAATTTCTTGTCAAAATTGTTTCACAAATAGATAAATATACTGTAGTGTTACTCTCTCTACTGAAATCCCACCGAAAGAAAGATACAGGTGTCATGTGCCAAAGTACAATAATATTATATGCTCCGGGTTTACGGATGGGCTTGGCATCGATTTTTGTGAGGACTATCATGTCCGTGTATCCCCATAAAACCCTACCGTCCCGTGTAACCTCGAGATCCACCCCCTTCCCCAACCGAATAACTGACCTTGATTTCGTCGCCCAACTGCCTGTGCCGTCGAGAGTTTCCGACGACATCCGCCTCACTTTCGAGCATGTAAATTAAAGTCAACACCGACGCCACCTAAATCGGACTATATTAAAATCAACACCGATGGCGCTATCAAGGTGTTGCACGCTCCTCAAACCGCCTTATTGGTGTTTGGAGCAAGCCTCTTTCGGAATCACGAAACCTCTCATTGCTGAGAGCATGGCTTTGCGTGACGGGGTCATCTTCGCCAAGATTCGTGCCCTCACGGGCGTGATAATGGAGGCAGACTGCATAGAGCTGGTCAACCTCTGTAATACTCGCCATATTTCTTGTTTGATTGTGGCTCCTCTTTTAGTTGAGATTGGAGAGTTAGCTTCTTTGTTTATTTCTTTTGATATTTAGCATGTATCAAGGATATCCAACTACCCGGTGCGTCTTTTCGGAAAGCGAACATTTTGAATAATGTGACCGAGAGCTGGATGGACAAGACTCCTAGCTTCCTGTTTAGCTGCCTTGTGGCTGACTGTCCGGCAAGCTCTTATGTTTGGATAAACCTCTTCCAATTAACCACAAAAAATCCAATCAAAGGAAAGGGTTACGGGCTAACGTGCAGTTCGACTGGAAGGTCGCTGGGCCTAAAAATAGGAGAGAGCAGGACAACGATTCATCAGGGAAAAATATGGTGGCAAGAAAATATCTGCCACTTTTTCCTTATTTAATCCCATTCCCATGATCCCATGTCTCGGAGGCTAGGGGCCGACGAGGTATAGGTCGGCGGCGTAGGCGCTGGCACGAGCGGTGACGTGCCTCTTGGCTCCGCAATGTGCCAAGTTTCTCCTAGGCGTCGCGAGCAGCCAGCCAGGTTCTCGCTGCGGCGTGCACGACAAGGGAGCTCCCCCAGCTGGCATGGTGAACTCCTACTTGTTGGAAGCGGTGCTGTGAGCGCTCCTACGCCGGGCATGGCGTCGCCGGCGTGCTCACATCATGGGAGCAAAGGTACTATGTTAACGTGCTAATTCTGGTCAAATTCGTTCATATAGTTCAGTAACAAGAAAAGAAGTGGACACTGTCCTCATCGATCAATCTGTAACAGAAAAAGCTCAGCCGTCGTCTCAAAGGTTAGAGCAGTAGAAAGCAGAAACTACCAGAGGCCAGCCAGAGCTGCCGTAATCTTCTCTCTTTTTCCTCCCAATTTTAAGCCCGTGGACTTTGACGTATGATGGCACGTCAGTTCGTAGAGTTTTTCCCCTAGCTAGGTCATTACTGGAAAGCAGTAAGTGAAATATTATGCTCCGTATTTACGGTCGGGGTTGGTATCGATTTAGGCGAGGACGATCGTGTCCGTCTATCCTCGCCCCGACATTCCCCCTAAAAACCCTACTACCGACCGTCCCGTTTACCCTCGATCGAGATCCAACCCCTTCCCTTCCCCATCCGAAGAACACGCGCCGCCGCGAGTCTCCGACCATGTCAACCTCACTGTCGACCATGTCTTCCCCTGCGCCGGTTCCAGTTCCAGTCTCGCCGGGGCCCTCTCAGGTCCGCGCGCTTAACCTTCTTTCCCATCCATGTTTGGTTGAATCCGTTGCTGTTTGTGGGCGTAGGTCTGGTTGCATCTGGTTGTCTGATCTGGTAGGGATGTGTGGGTTATGATCTTTATTTGCTTGGTAAAATTATCTACGTCCTGGATCCGCGAACATGAATGGTGGCTATTGAGAATTTTGGTGATTCCGTGCACATGTCTTGTAGGCGGGAAAGGATTCATGATAAACTTTGGCCCTTGAAAGCTGAATTGTGAAACAAGGCTCAGCCTGGTTGGCTTCCATGGGCTGATGCGTCTCAGCCCGTCCGGGTTTTAGTCTCCGCACTCGCAACTTGGTGCCGTGCACACCAAGCTTTAATTTGGAAAAAAAACGAGGGGCTCTTCCCCCTCTAGCCTAGTTTTTTTTTTTTCAATTCTGTTAGGCTGTATTTATGCACAGTACCGAAATTATAGTCGTGTCGCTTTGGAATATTTTTGGCAGGCATATAAGCAGGTCAGAACCAACTTAAAATAGCTTTATGGTGCTCAATAAAAACACCGCAGTCAACCGCGCGCGGTCGATTTGGACACCTGTCGTCCCAGTCCTTTGCCGTGAGGCGGTTTGTTTGCTGAGGGTTACTCCGCCGTTTTGCTAAGTGCCCACTTCCATATTTGCTCAGTGCCTCCTTCATGCCAAGAGGTTTTCCAGGCACACAGGCTTATATATAGCATATCTGCCCTGGTGAAAAAGCACTTGGCAAACGACTAGATTCTGGCAATGAGAGGATGGAGAATTGTGAAGTTTATTTCCAATCACCCCAAGGGCTTACATAGTCCCCATCTTTTGTCAAACATGCTTACACAGTGTCCGTCCCATGTCAAACGTGATAACTTATATAGATTACATACAAAGTGTGTAGGCTTTCTACTGATCCATATGTTCATGGAAATATCTACTGCAACAGTGTTGGCCTATTTGCAGTTCATGGAAATATCTACTCGCAACTTGGTGCCGTGCACACCAAGGTTTTAATTAAAAAAAAAACGAGGGGCTCTTCCCCCTTTAGCCTAGTTCTTTTTTATTCTGTTAGGCTGTATTTATGTGCAGTGCCAAAATTATAGTCATGTTGCTTTGGACAATTTTTGGCATGCATCTGAGCAGGTCAGAACCAACATAAAATAGTTTTATAGTGTTCAATAAAAAGACCGCAGTCAACCGCGCACCATCAATTTGGACACATGTCCCGGTCCTTTGCCGTGAGGCGGTTTGTTTGCCGAGGGTTACACCACCTTTTTGCCGAGTGCCCACTTCCATTTTTTGCTGAGTGCCTCCTTCATGCCAAGAGGTTTTCCAGGCACACAGGCTTATATATAGCAGATCTGCTCTGGTGAAAAAGCACTTGGCAAACGACCAGATTCTGGCAATGAGATGATGAAGAATTGTGAGTTTATTTCCAATCACCCAAGGGCTTACATAGTCCCCATTCTTTGTCAGTCATGCTTACACAGTGTCTGTCCCATGTCGGACGTGCTAACGTATATAGATTACTAACAAATTGTACATGTAGGCTTTCTACTGATCCATATCTTCATGGAAATATCTATTGCAGCAGTGACCTATTTGCACTTCCTAAGATTGCATGACAACATATACATAACCTAGACCATTACGTAACTAACAATAGCGAGCAATGGTGCCAACATGAAAGTAATTTTGTGTTTCCCAATCAATATAACTAAGGGACAGAAAAATGATTACAACAATTGCCCCTTTAGGCTATGCTGATGACAACATTAGAAGAAATAGCTGATGAAAAAACTAGCTGTTCTATGATATTGTCCAGCCAAAGACAACTTTCGGCATGGAAACCAAATTTATTTATGCAAATGAATTTTGTTGATTCAGCACACATGTCTTGTAGCCGGGAAAGGATACATGATAAACTTTGGTCTTTGAAACATCTGAATTGTGAAACAAGGCTTAGCCTGCTGGTTTGGACTGGATGATGCCTCCTGGCCTTCTCAGGTTCGAGTCTCCGCACTCGCAACCAGCTGTTGTGCATACCAATATTTGAGGTGAGGCGGTTTGTTTGCCGAGGGTTACTACACCTTTTTGGCGAGTGCCCGCTTCCATTTTTGCTGAGTGCATCCTTCATACCAAGAGTTTTTCCAGGCACACAGGCTTATAGCTATAGCAGGTCTGCCTGGTACAAAAAGCACTTGGCAGACGACTAGATTCTGGGAATGGAGAGGATGGAGAATTGTGAGGTTTATTTCCAATCACCCCAAGGGCTGACACATAGTCCCCATCTTTTGTCAAACATGCTTTCACAGTGTCCGTCCCATGTCAGACGTGCTAACGTATATAGATTACAAACAAAGTGTACATGTAGGCTTTCTACTGATCGATATGTTCGTGGAAATATCTATTGCAGCAGTGACCTATTTGCAGTTCTTAAGATTGCATGACAACATATGCATAACCTAGACCATTACCTAACTAACAATAGGGAGTAATGGTGCCAACATGAAAGTAGATTTAGTAATTTTGTGTTTCCCAATCAATATAACTAAGGAACAGAAAAATTGATTACAGCAATTGCCCCTTTAGGCTATGCTGATGAAAACATTAGAAGAAATAGCTGATAAAAGTATCTGTGCTATGACATTGTCCAGCCAAAGACAACTTTCGGCATGGAAAGAAAATCTATTTATGCAAATGAATTTTGTTGATTCCGCACACGGATCTTGTAGCCGGGAAGGGATACATGATAAACTTTGGCCTTTGAAATATCTGAATTGTGAAATAAGGCTTAGCCTGGTGGTTTGGACGGGATGATGCGTCCTGGCCTTCTCGGGTTCGAGTCTCCGCACTCGCAACCAACTGTCGCGCACACCATTCTTTTAAAGGGAAAAAAGCCGACAGGCTCTTCCCCCTCTAGGCTAGTTTTATTTTCTGTTAGACTGAATTTATCTGTAGTACCAAAATATAGTTGTGTCGCTTTGGACCATTCTCCGCATGCATCTGAGTAGGTCAAATCAGCATAAAATAGTTTTGTGTTATTCTAAAAAAAACTGCAGGAAACGGAGGTCAATTTGGACACCTGTCCCCAGTTTTTTCGAGAGCCATTTTGTTTGGCGAGAGTACTCCGCCTTTTTGCCAAGTGCCTCCTTCATGCCAATAGTTTTTCCAGGCAACACAGGCTTTGCCTGCGCTGATGAAAAAACACTCAAGGGCACATGGCAAACGGCCAAATTCCGGTAACGAGAGGATGAAGAATTGTGAAATCTATTTCCAATCACCGAAGGGCTTACACAGCCCCTATCTCTTGTCAGATATGTTTACACAGTCTCCGTCCCATGCCAAACATGCTAACTTATATAGATTATACACAAGTGTGTAGGCTTTCTACTGATCCATATGTTCATGGAAATATCTATTGCAGCAGCGTTGACCTATTTACCGTTCATAAGATTGCATGACGACATATACATAACCTAAACCATTATGTAACTAACCATAGAGAGTAATGGTCCCAATATTAAAGTAGATTTAGTAATTTTGTGTTTCTCAATCAACAGAGCTAAGGAAAAGAGCAATCGATTAGAGCAATTGCATCTCCCGGCTCTGCTGATGATAACATTAGAAGAAATAGCTGATGAAAAAACTAGCTGTGCTATGACATTGTTCAACCAAAGACAACTGTCGGCATGGAAAGCAAATGTATTTATGCAACTAATTTATAATTTGGTTCTTGATAAGTTGCATGAATGTCTATGTTAGACTTGTTGGGGCTGTACGCATTTACAAACACAGTTTGCACTATGCTCCTAACATACTGCCAGTATTAGGTTGCTATGGTTTTTTTTTTATTTGGGCTTTTTAAGTAATCTCTATAAATGCTTACTTCTGATGAATTGCTTGGCTTTCCTGATGGATATCACAAAATACTTACAAGGAACCTTCTTATTTTGGCAGAGAAAACGAGTTTCAAGGGAATCCATTGGCATGTATGCAGTACAGTGTTGTGAATGTAGAAAATGGCGTACGGTTCCAACGAAAGACGAATTTGAGACCATTCGTGAGAACTTCAACGATGATCCATGGTTCTGCAGTAAAAGACCTTGCTGCTCATGTGAAGACCCTGCAGACATTGAGCATGATAGCAGCCGCATTTGGCTCATGGACAGGCCCAACATTCCAAAGCCTCCACCCAACACCGAGAGGCTAGTGATTCTGAGACGTGATCTGGCTAAAACGGATGTCCACTATGTCCTGCCGAATGGGAAGCGTGCGAAGGGCACAGAAGACGTGCAGAAGTTTCTCGACGCATATCCAGAATACAAAGACAGCTTATCAGTTGAGAGCTTCAGTTTTACACTACCCAGGATTGTTGACGAGACTGTTTCGGACAGCTCTGCATGGAGAACTAAAAGGGCTAAAAGGCGGGGCAGGAAAAATGCTTCGAGCAGCAAGAACTAATTATGGCAGAAAATACTACACAACTGTTCATGTGCCTACATCTTGAATGAACCTACATTGAAGGTACTAGTACTAGCGATGGTACATGGTTCTACAGTAGTGAAGTCGGTTTTTCTGTTTTATAAGGATCCGTGGTATGACTCCAAGCACTTTAATGCATCTATGTTTTCTTTTTTATGCATCACTTTTGGTAAAAGTCTGAGATGCTTGATAAGGCCACGCTCAGCTGCCTTCTTGACGTCCTTACAAGTCCTACTCCATGCACCATCTGGCCGAGACATCTTGGGGCATACGCATGGTATAAGATTTTTTTTTTTTTTGAGGGAAAAACAGCCGTCACTTTATTAAACAGAAATTGTCATAGGGATACAAAAAGCAGTCTGGCGTTTGAGCCAGCCAGACGTGACGACCAAAGTCTCGTGAGGCAGATGATCTAGCAAGACCATGTGCCTCAGTATTTGATGATCTTCGCTCGTGAACGAAAGACATATGAGCGAAGCTAGCAGCTCTGGACTTGACCTCCTTCATAATACTACTGAAGTGTCCATAGCGATCATCAGCCGCGTGACTTGGAGATCAACTGCCAAAGCTAGAGTCTCACGACAGGCAATCGCTTCGTAGCAGGGTCATCAATGCCCTTCACCACCATCACCGATGCTCCCAGGTGGTCACCATTGGCCACACAACACACAGCTGCCCTGGCTCCTGCAATGCCGGTCTTTCGCAGAGCTGCATCAACATTTATCTTGACATGATCTGCCGGTGGTGCGATCCATCTCCTCACCGGCTGAATGGGTGCCGGTGATCCAGCCTTCTTCTTGCTTGCCGAAACATGTTCTAGGTTTTGCAAGAAAGCTTCCACGAAAGCATGGGTGGAAAGCGGGCTTTGACAGATCCCTTCATGAATTGCTTTGCGTTGGGCAAACCAAATCGCCCATAGCGTGACAAAGCAGTGAATCAAGTCCTCGTGTTTTAGCAAGTTGACCAACGAGAAAATCCATTGTTTTGCACCCGTTTCAGCCGTGCCCATCATATGTTCTGTGATTGCTTTTGGTGCAAGAGCCCATACACATAAGAGCCCATACACATCTACTCATCGTACACTCAAGAAGTAAGTGGCGCCACGAGTCCTCAACTCCACACAGTGAACATGAACAATCTGGTGCCATGTTTCGATGATGTCGAACGTCACCAGTGGAAATGGATTTATTGACCATCCTCCAAAGAAAGACCCGAAGTTTTCATGGTACTCGTACCCTCCAAAGAGCTGACCAATTATTTTCCTGATGTTTGTGATCTGAGCTGGTCGGCGTGCCGTCAAGCCATGCCTCACGTCGCCGCTTTGAAATCACAACCATACGGTAAGCTGAGCGAACAGAAAAAAACTCCAGTTCCTTCATGATGCCAAGCCCAAAATCATGAAAGTGTGTCGTACTGAGCAGGGTGGCCTATATTCCTTCAACATCCATGGGCAAGAACCATTCGTCTAGCCTCTGCCTGTTCCAAGTTGCAGTAGTTGAGTAAATGAAGGCCGCTACTATTATTGGAGGGTTTACTTTGCGACATGCAATTGGCCTCAGAGAAGATTCCCGTGGCAACCAATTGTCATTCCAAGAATGTGTATTTTCACCTGTTCCAATCCTCTTTATGAGGTCCTGAACGAGGATCTCAGGACCATCGATAATCGAACGCCAAATCTGAGATGGGTGTTACCCCAACTGTGCATCCAGAAAACCGCAATCTGGAAAATAGATTGCCTTGAGAATCCTGGCACTTAAAGTTTCTAGATTTTGTAGAACTCTCCAAGCTTGCCGAGCTAGCAAAGCTAGATTAAAGATTTTGATATCTCTAAAACCCAAACCTCCAGCATATTTGGGTGTGGTCATTTCTTCCCATGTCACCCAGTAAGTTCTCCTCTTCCCATCACGGCATCCCCACCAAAAATTACGGAGGAGTCCATTGATATGTTGGCATAGACCACACGGTAGTCTGAAGCATGCCATGGAATATGTGGGAATTGCCTGTGCAACGGATTTGATAAGAATCTCTTTACCCACAGAGGATAGAAGATGTTCCAGCCATCCTTGACTTATTTTGCAGACACGGTCACTTAAGTGTTTGAACGCACCCCTGATAGATCGTCCAAGATCTGATGGCATACCAAGATATCTTCCACTCAGTGACTCGTTCTGGACATTTCACTAGTAGAAAACAGGCCTTTGGTCAGACCCCTTTGGTCCCGGCCGTGTCCTGGGCCGGGACTAAAGGCCTGGTTACGTCCCCGAATCCGCCCAATCGTACGACACCCATTGGTCCCGGTTTTTAGAAACCATTTGTCCTGGTTTGTATCCCAAATCGGGACTAAAGGGTTTTCGGTCGCTGTGCCTCCTAGCACCCCCTTTAGTCCCAGCTGGTGACATGAGCTGGGACTTAAAGTCTTCCACGCACGGACGCTGATAGTCGCATCGCCATTAATGGCGTCGAAATCGAGCGTCACACGTCGGAATATGGGCCGTCGGCGCCGGTGTCCAACCACGGGAATGGATCACCCGGTGGCTGCCTGTTCATCTTCATCTTCCTCTCCTTTATATTCCTCACATCTTCTCCAACATTGCCGCACACATTCTTCACGTCTCCATCTCATGTCCTTTACCAAAAATCTCTCCTCTCCATCAACGTTTCGGACTCAATGGAACACCTCTCGCGCGACCCGGCTCCTCAAACTCGGGTATACTACCTCATGGGCAAAGGGATGTCTTTCAAGATCAAGGTCGCTCTCCATGCAAGAAGGGTGGAGAAGTGGATCCGCGCCGTGAAGAGGGACTACATCAACAACGCATCAAAAAAGTGTGTCGGCTTGGACTGCAAGTTCACCAACCCTCGCAAGGGTAATCAGCGCGCCGCCGTCCTTCAACTCTCGGTGGCGTCCGAGAATTTGGTATTCTAGATTTGTCGAGCTGATGAAGTGCCACAAGTTCTCAAGGAGTTCTTCCAGGACGAGACCATCAAATTCTTTGGCGTGGCTATCGGCAAGGATGTGGAAATGCCGAGTCACTACGGTATTCATATACTTTTGTGTTCGACCTTCTATGATCTTGCAAATTCTATCATTGGGACTAATCTTGAGAAGAAGAGGAAGAAGTACAAGAAGAAGGACACCACGGAAGAAAAAGAAGATGAACTGATATTTGGGTGGGCTAATGTTCCATTGAGCTACGAGCAAGCGCGCTATGCCGCTGTTGACGCTCGTCTGGGCTTCGAGATGGCTAGAAATTATTGCAAGCTAGTTGGCTACTGTCGGGGGTGCTCCCCATCAATGCCCACCATGAGGGGCTTAGGGTTGATGGAATCTTGTAGGCTAGCATGAGACATCGGTGATCAAACAAACAGGGAGAGAGATTTACCAAGGTTCGGGGCCCTCGATGAGGTAAAACCCTTACTTTCCGCTTGTCTGATCTTGATTATTGAAAGTATATCGGGTTACAATGGGGTAGCCGAAGGACTACGGTGGTTTCGCCGAGAGGCAAGGTGACAAGGGATTAACTTGTCAATGCCTACATATTGTAGACTTGGGTTTTCGTAGAAAGTAGAGGGCAAGTAGATCTCGAAGGTTCAGCCAAAAAAGGTGCTCGACTATGAAAAACTTGGGTTTTATGTTGACAATGAATTCGATCCTTTCTTTCTCCCTTGGCTCCCCTTTATATAAGAGGTGGAGCCAAGGCTTTTCGTGTCGTACAAGTTACAAACTCCGAGAGACAGACGAAATCCCTCCCGTATAATTACATGACTCTTTATTCCTAATCTATCTCTATCTTCCATATGGACAGTTATTGGGCTTTTGGGCCTTGGCAGCTTCGGGTCGCAGGCCTCCGAATATCCTCGGGTACCTTATTCGGCAGACCCATTGGGGCTGCCTATGTCAATAGCCCCTGAGATTTTGTTTGAATCGCAGAATCAAGCAAAATCTCCAATGCACAATCAGATCATATCTTTTCATACTGACGAGTCGAATAGTTCTTGTTTAGCCTATATTTTGTACAGCGATGTTGGTAAATGGAGTTGGTTCATCTAACGGATCAGGTACCAGTTAACCGCTGTTGTGACAAACCCGCAAAAACCCACTTCAAGCTCAAGTCCCACTCTGGATACTGGTGTAATTCGACACGCGCCGCTTAAGGACTTATCGTAAACCAAATTCCAGTTATGTTTTATCGTGTACCTAACACGTCCGCTAGGATTTTTCTTCGTGTCTGTTGACATGGATAAAGTAGTAGAGCGCATTCCTGTGCGATACCATGCCACACAGGACAGATACTGGGGACTTACCTTCGTAAAATATTACGGTATTCAGAAATTTTACCGCGGCGGATGCGCTCTGAGAATATATTGTCGAGTGCCTTTGTCGGCTTTTGGAATGGTGTATTTATTCGAGTCATATGATGACATAATATATTGAACTCCCGATGGGAGTACATAACGAGTTATGTATAACTCAATTTTTTTTTTCAACTCCTGTCACCTCACTGGTTTGTGGGTCCATAATTTCTGCACCATCGACACGTCGTGCAAGTGGGGGACACACGTCCTCCGTAATTTCTAGCACGCGCGCAGTAACTCTGTCCAGTAATTTTAGGCTGACGAGACTATTTTACCCTTTTGGACACGCGTAGGGATAGGAACACTTCCTCTTTTCATACAACGGCACGGCGGGTCAGCTTCTCGCTATAAATTCACCGTGTCGTCCTCATTCATCCCCTTCGCCACGCTGCACATCTGCTCTCTCTCTCTCCGGCATTGCCATCCGTTCGAGCTCCTTGCGCTCTTGCTTCTTTTCGTCCCACTCTTCCACCAAAGTGCTCATTATGCCTCCTCGCACGAAGCTGATGAAGAACAAGGCTTCAGGCACTGACGTGCCCGCAGGGAAGGCCGGGTTTCAGGTTGGGAGCGGTGCAAGATCTCCGCTCAGGAACAGAAGACTCTGAAGAAACTGGGCCAGCTGAAGACACATGGATCGCTGAAGTTCCCCGGTGATGAAAGCTTCCCTCATCCTCCAATCCGATTCTAGGTAACATTCATCGACTTCCTTGTTCGCGGCCTCTCCACTCCTATCCACGAATTTATTCGTGGTCTCCTTTTTTATTTACGGGATTCAGCTGCACCACCTGACCCCGAATTCTCCGCTCCATATTTCTATTTTCATCACTCTTTGCGAGTGTTTCCTCGGCATCCATCCTCATTGGGGCCCGTGGAAATGCATTTTCTATCTCCGACGCAACAACTCTAGGAACGTCATCTACAATGTAGGTGGCGTTTGTATCTGCGTCGATCTCGACGTTGATTACTTTGACGTTAAATTCCCCGAGTCCGTCCAAAGCTGGCGCAAGAAATGGATATACATCCAAGACGAGTCCTCCTCTTCCCAACAGTATGGCATTGCGCCGTTTGAGGATGCCGAAAAAATTCAAAGGCGTCGATCTTAGGACATGGAAGCCACTGCCGAGTAAAAAGTAGCCATTGAAGCCCTGATGACCCGGATCCATCATCTCCAAAACATCGATGGAGAGGAACTTTCTGGTGTACAAATAATCGCCTATTTCCTTAGGATTCGGGTGCAGCCAGTGCAGGCTCGCAAAAACCCTCTTTGGATATACTTAGGAGAAGAAGATGTGGACCGGTTGTCCAAAGATCTTTCTGTGAAGGACTTGGAGAGACTCATCCGACGTTTTACCTCCTTGAGCAAAAAACATGAAGTCCCTTCATCGTGTTGCGTGGAGACATACAGTGCCAGCCATGCTCTCCCTCAAGTGAGTGCTTTCTCTCAGGTCAAGTTCACTATTTGTCGACTTCTATTTGTTTCCCTTGTGTTCATTTTCTTGTGTTTTCTTTGTTTTCCTTCATGTAGGATCACCAAGTCCTTTCTTCTCTTCCCCCCTTCCTGAAGGTGGAGAGGTAGATGGTCGGGTCGTTGTCACCGACGATTCGCAGGAATCCTCTCTTCCTGAGAGTGAAACCGCAGGTTCCCAAAAATCCGCGGGTTCCTCCGAAAGAGAGACAGAGTCAGGGCAACACTCTGATTCTGCCCATTCCATCTCTCCTCCTCTTGCCACTTCTCCTGATGGGCGCGGCAAGAGGAAGAGAGATGATATCGAAGACTCCATGGGGTCTAAACCTGCCGAAGTTATTGCCGAAGAATCTTCTCCGGAAGACAAAGGCGCATTCGACCCTTTTGCCGATGCAGGCGCAGTTAGCTCATAAGTTGCTATTTTCTTGTGTCCATCTGCCTTATTTTTCTTTCAATGCTCTAATATCTTCCTTTGTCACTATATTGTTAGGTCTACTGAAGGGGCAGAGGAGGAAGAAACCGCGGATCATGGAACAACTCCTACGAGCACTTCCAACACCCTGGTTCTTTCCGAAGAAAACCGCACTGCCGCGGAAACTTCGCCTCCCCCGGAACATAACCCAAAAGTGTCGACTCCCGTACCCAGCCCCCGAGTGCCTCCAACTAAGAAAGCTAGGACCGGGGCTGGACACACTCAAGAAGTTGTTGTTGGGAGTTTGTCGACTCCCATCCTAGAAGACGTAAGTTCCCCTTTCTCTGTTGATCATCTATTTTGCTTGTCGAGTTTTTTCCCTCCTGATGGTATTTTTCTATCTTGTCGAGTTGAGTTCAGCCCTTAATGAAGGATCTTATGCACCTGGGTTCCCAATTTCTCAGGTTCCGTGATGAAGCTGCCACTTTGAGAGGTAAAGCTTGCACTACTCTTTGTATGTTTCTTATTTCTGCCAGTGGATTTTCTGTTTTCTAACGACTAATCTTTTCCTTTTGATCTTTTCCGCTTCAGAGGCGCTCTGTCGTGCCGAGGAACATGCTGATGCACTAGATGCCAAGCTGAAACTCAGCAAGAAAGCTCGTGAGAAAGCCGAGAAGGAATATGTTGCTGTCGAAGATCTCCGCCAGAAGTTCCAGACTGCTGAGGACGCTTTAAGCGACAAGGTGGCCCAGAAATCGAGCGCGAAAATACCATAGTGACGCACCTTGAAACGCATGAGCGCAGATTTACAAGTAACCCGTTACTTCTCTCGCCATTTTGCTCCTGCTTTTGTCCGTTTCTCTAATATTAACGAACTCATGGTTCTCTCCAGTAGGACAGATGGGTGAGGAGTATACCCTGCAGGAAGAATCCGATGATCACCTCATTAACACTCTCGATATCCTTGAGTTAAACCGTGACTTTGCGCGCACCAACACCTCCTCTGCGCGGGGTGTGCTGAACCGCTTCTTCTCCCACTTCATCCCAAAGGAGACGCAACCAGATATCTTCTCCGAGCTCATCCAGTGCTTACACATGAAGGATGATCATGTTCTCGCCGATCGTCTGGCTAGCCTGAAGATCGAAGTCGAAGGGACAATTGCCTTGGTCACTGCCAGCGGCCAGGAAGTTGATTGGGTGAAGGCTGGCACTCCTGCAGGCATAAACAAGGAGAAGTGGAAGACTTTGGTGAAGGATGCCAAGCCTCAGTCGAAGAAGGTCATTGCTTTCCTTGATCCGAAGTCCACTGCTTCTGCTAGCACTGCATGGACGGAGGTCAAGTAGACCAACCCGCTTCTTTTTTATTTTTTCTTGTATCTAGTGCCAACTTCTGTTGCTTCCGAAGATTTGTAGGGCTCGCTAGGAGCCGTCTTTTGTAAGATCTTGACTTGTGTTAATATACTAAAGTATGAATGAAAAGCGTCTTTTGCCGAGTAATTTATGTAGACCTTTCTTTTCTTCCAGTTTATCTGCGATAACTATACCGAAGCTGCTGGTCCGTCCAATACTTCACCCTCTGTTTCTCATTCTGCGAGAGCTGTAGGCGATGTTTTTTTTTGGATGATTCTTCGTGTGTTAACTCGATGCACCAGGAACTAGCCGATCTTCGACAGCAGTTGCAAGCTATGAAAAAACAAGATGTCACCGTTACGGATCAATCTCGCAAATCATCGAACCGTGAACGGGATTGAAAGAGCAAGATCTATATCATGTGTTTTGTGTGTTTGATGACAACACTTGAATGAATTTAACCGTGCGCAAATATTGTCTTTGATATATTTGCAAGTGCATGGTGCCCTCGCTAAACACGTCATGAACGGAAGACTGAAGCGTAGCTTATAGGTTTTCTGGTTTTGTGTGTGTGTCGCGAGGTGACATGGTTGGAGAGGAAAAGAGGACAAAGAAGTTTCTGCCTTACCGGTACTACCGTTACCAGGAGCGGTAGTACCGCTACCCTACTGGTACCGCTCCACAATACCGCTCTGAAAGAATTGCACTGAAAAGTCCCACAGAGAGCCTTACGGTATCTCTACGGTACCTTGAGCGGTAGTACCGCCTCGGTACCGCTTAGGTACCGTAACGCACGTTATGGCACCACCGATGTGGTACCGCTTAGGTACTAACGCTGTGATGTCCACGCGGCTGAATCTATGGGGGATTTCGAGTCCATGGCGGTACTACCGCTTGGCAAAGCGGTAGTACCGCTTAGGTGGAAACTGCACATAACGGTTGGATTGGAGGGGCCCCTTCTTCCCCAACTCGTTTTCAGCTCTTCTCTCTCTCTCTCCTCCATTATTGCTGAGCTCAAACCTTGAGGATCTCCCCACCTACCCAATCAATCTTGCCCAAATTTGGAGGAGTGGTGGAGGAGGCCCCGATCTATTGATCTACCAAGAGAGAATTCACCAATACCATCTAGTCCTTAGTGGATCTTGTTGTTAGGGTTCCTATGGTGGGATCTTGGAGGAAGTGCTCCTCCGGATGCTATCTTGGAGTTGTGCTAGCCCCATAGGGTGTTGGGAGCCTCCTAATGTTGTGGAGCTCGCCCCAACCTTGTGAAGGGACCACCGCCTCAACCGGTGCCTTAGTGGAGAAGGGGAAGCCCCTTTGTGGAGCTCTCTCAAGGAAGAAGGTGAGGCCTTCCTTAGCGGTGTGGCCGTCTAGCCTCTTGTGTGAGGCTAGCACCTCCTCAACGCAGACGTACTCCCTTTTGGGGGAGAAACTGCGGGAAACAAACCTCGCCTTGTCTCTGCGCCCTCCGGTTGACATGGGCGTACCCTTCGGGTACCCATTATTAGTATACGTGGCTCGGCCCAATATGGAGAAGACCCAATATGGAGAAGGCCCAACAAGGCAACCCGAAGAAGTAATCGACTAGGTCTCTTGTAAAACCCTAGGCTGGTTGCATATATAAATCCAGCCAGGGCACCCGATAGAGGGGGAGAACATATAGACAACATAGCTCCGCCTATGGCGGCACCCTGTAAACAGACATATGATCATATATTGGATTTTCTAGCAGCACGTAGGGATCCTCCACCGAGGGGACCTGAAGCTGGGTACATCGTGTGCCTAATCTCGCTCCCAAAATCTCCATCGTCATTTTTTCCCGAAATCCAAATCTACAATATGTAGGCATTGGCGAGGTGATCCCTCGTCAATGGGCGCCGTCTATGTGGAAAAGTGGCGGTTGGATTTCGTTATCCGGGCGGGAACCGTCGTCATCAACAACCTTCAAGAATCTCAAGTTCATCAAGCATCATCGTCGAGAGATCAGAAAATTCGAGTGTTCATAGAAAAGATCGCTTTAAGCCGAAGCATTGCATGGGCGATGTGCATGCAATGGACAAAGCTGTACGTGTGCCTATGTTCATCGGTTATCATAGCAAGAAGACATCCAGACGTGGAAGGAAAAATCAGCATGCCAGAAAGCTCACATATCAATCATTATCGTGCGACTTGGGCTGATGGATTAGTACATAATTACCCGCTAGCAACCAAGAAAAATAGTCGAAACGTGTCAAAGCTGAGTCTTCATGAACAGTCAACAAAGGGAGAGAACAAAAAGAGAAGAGAGCGGGTACCAAAGAGCTCGGCATGGTTTACAAAGTAATTTAATCTTACACGACAGGAGCACCCACGAGGAATCAGGAAAAAGCAAGATCAATCATTAGCTATCACATGGCTTTGCTCTTAGCTGATTCGAATTAGGAGATAAGCACGGGTACGACGTATACGCTGGCTTTCTTGCAATCGTGATTTTTTACTCGGAGACGAAACAAAATACTGGTCGGGGAAGATACCGCCTGTTGAGGACCCATGCTCGGAGACTCGTCATCACCAACATGTACCTTGCCATCACAAAACTAGGAAAATATTGTTTTGGCTCGTACTATCAACTGCGCACAGTTTTTTTGCACCATAATATAACTGCAGATCAAAACAAGCTTCGATTTCTTCGCCGCGCACAGTCGCCACACTCGGGAGCTCGCTTGTCGCATCGCGGACTCAATATATTCGGGAGCTCACCTGTTGCGGACCCATCACTTCACCAACTACTACTACATGGATCCGACCATTCGATATAAAATATCAGATCGTAATAAAATTTCGACTTCCGCTGCTGTGTTGACCCCGCTCGCCATGACATTCACTACGCTTGGGGGCTCATCCATCGAGGATCCGCCACATCTACTACGTCCACTGTTTCGACTCCGTCGGACTACCTACTTCCACGTTGACTCTGTCGCACCCGATACAAAAAGCTAAGTGTTCCTCTTCCGAGAGTTAATTATTATTTACTTTCGCCACACCAAAATACTCGGGGGCTGCACCATTACATCATTAGAGCAAATTCACCCAACACTGGGGGCTGTGTCATTACTTCGTTACCACAAATATACTCGGTTACTTGGTGAATATCTTTTCTTCGGCTCTGGATATATCTTCTTCGGCTCAGTGGAATTATTTTCTCCGGCTCAATGGAATTATCTTCTTCGGCTAAGTGGATTTATTTTCTTCGGCTTACTGGATTGGTTTTCTTCGAGTTATCATTGGTTTTCTCTAATATAATGCTACCCGACGCATCTTCGGGTTAAATAGATTTATCATCTGTAATTATTACTGGACTTATTCTCTCCGGGTCAATGGATTCATCCTCAATGATATCGGCGGATTCATATGATTCATATTTAATGGCGTAATCTCCAATGTGGATTCATCTAAAATACCTCATCTTGGCTTCATCTTTGTGGATTTATATTATATTATTGACAATGGCTTCATCATAAATGGCTTCACCTTATATGACGTCGCGACACCGTCAACTTCTTCCGACATCACGCCTAATACTCGGGGGCTCGACAACGACTTCACCCCTGAGCATAGCTACAACATAATATTCCAGGCGACCACTACTGTGGCACAACGTTTTCAGCAACGCTCGGGGGCTCGACAACGACTTTGCCCCGGGTCACAACTGCGACACGGCGTCTAAGCAACAATCATGATGTTACCCCAGCAGTGCTCGGGAGCTCGGCTATTTTTTCATCAACAATTTGGCGCCATCTATTTTCGCTATTTGGTGGTGTCTACTTTGGCTCGACTTCTTCTTTGCACTCGAAGACTTTATTGCGCGTCGACTCCGCCATGCCTAATAAGCTAAGTGTTTCTTTATTTTACACAAAAGTTGATTATCGTTTACTTTCGGTAAGTCCTAAAGCGGCACGTTCTGAATTACGCCAGTATCCCGAATTCGTGTCCGGGGACGCGAGTTTGAAGTAGGTTTATACGGATTGCCACAAGTGCATTAACTGGTACCCGAGCTTTCGGATGAACCAGCCCTGTTTACCATCATCCCTGTGCAATATATAAGTCGAGAAAAATTTAGTGTTTCCGTGTACTTGAAATATATGAAAAACAAAGAAATGAATTCTGGAGATTTCATCCGATTTCATCCGATTCTGCGACTCAAATAAATATAGCAAAGTTGTTTACCCAAAGCTTAAGCTTCATGAAAAAAAATTATAAATAAGACACGATAGCAAAATAGTTTACTCGACTCGATTTTTCGTGTTTTGTCTTGCAGGTAAATATATAAAGGTTTGTAGACTCAACTCGACTTTGCAACTCGAGTGGAGCCTACTCCCATCGGGAGCGCTAGATTTTATTAAGTCCTCTAACAGGACTCGATAAAAAGAGGGGCTGCGCCCAGAAATATAGTCAAGTTCTTCATCGAGTAGTACAACTTGAGTCTATGCCCAAGTGCAAGCACTTGCCCATAGACTCGGGGGCTACTCCCATCGGGAGCGCTGCTGCGCAGCCAATAGAAAAATAACTTTGAGAATCATCGACATCATCTACGCTACACATGATTGATGTCTACGCACGCTTCTATTCCTGTAGACAGTGTTGGGCCTCCAAGAGCAGAGGTTTGTAGAACAACAGCAAGTTTCCCTTAAGTGAATCACCCAAGGTTTATCGAACGCAGGGAGGTAGAGGTCAAAGATATCCCTCTCAAGCAACCGTGCAATTAAGATACAAGAAGTCTCTTGTGTCCCCAACACACCTAATACACTTGTCAGATGTATAGGTGCACTAGTTCGGCGAAGAGATAGTGAAATACAAGTAATATGGATGATTGTAAGTAGTAATTGCAATCTGAAATAAAGATGGCAGCAAGCGAACATGAAGCAGAACTTGTTGGAAACGGTGTTTCAATGCTTAGAAACAAGGCCTAGGGATCATACTTTCACTAGTGGGCACTCTCAACAATGATCACATAACTGAATAAATAAATGCTACTCTTAAACACTCTCTTGTTGGATAACAAACATCATTCATTATGTAGGGCTATAAAAGCACACCTCAAACCGGAATAAACAAGCTCCACAACGTCCGGAGTTCATATTAAAGTAACCTCTAGAGTGCGTAATAGACCGTTGCAATTTAGACCTAGTAGTAACATAGCATACACACTGTTACCAATAGCTATGAAAGGGGGAATAGATCACATCAATACTATCATAGTAATAGTTAACTTCATAATCTACAAGAGATTACAATCATAACCTACGCTAAGTACTACATGATGCACACACTGTCAACTTTACATCATGGAGGAGGAATAGACTACTTTAATAACATCACTAGAGTAACACATTGATTAATAGTGATACAAAGCTCATGATCACATAAAGATCACACCATGGGAGAGAGAGATGAACCACATAGCTACCGGTAGAGCCCTCAGCCTCGGGGGAGAACTACTCCCTCCTCATCATGGGAGACAGCAACGGCGATGAAGATGGCGGTGGTGTCGATGGAGATGACTCCGGGGGCAATTATCCGTCCCGGCGACATGCCGGAACAGAGACTTCTGACCCCCGAAACTAGGTTTCGCGATGGCGGCGGCGCCCCTGGAGTCTTTCTGGAATATGATTGATTGATGTAGGGTTTTCGCGTCGCGAGGAATATATAGGCAAAAGGGCGGCATCGGAGGGGTCCCGAGGGGCCCACCCCATACCTGGGCGCGCCCCCCTCCTAGGCCGCGCCGCCAGGTGGTGTGGGGCCCCCTGGCCCTTCTCCGTCTCTCCTTCGGTGTTCTGGGTCCGTCTCGGTAAAATAGGCGGTTTGGCTTTTGTTTCGTCCAATTCCGAGAATATTTCCTGAACAGCTTTTTTGGAACCAAAAACAGCAGAAAACAGGAACTGGCGCTTCGGTATCTTGTTAATAGGTTAGTCCCGGAAAATGCATAAAATCATTATAAAGTGTGAGCAAAACATGTAGGTATTGTCATAAAACTAGCATAGAACATCAGAAATTATAGATACGTTGGAGACGTATCAATGATCTACGACATTGACCTGATGTATTTTTCGGATCAATGGCCTCGCCTTGTATTTTTTCGACTTCGGAGATGATTATGCTTGGAGTCTCTACGCAAGTCTTCGACTTACGTAGACACTCGGGGGCTACTTACATGGGCATACCCTTCGGTTACAAATTATTAGTATATGTGGCTCGGCCCAATATGGAGAAGACCCAATATGGAGAAGGCCCAACAAGGCAACCCGAAGAAGGGTAATCGACTAGGACTCTTGTAAAACCCTATGCTGGTTGCATATATAAAAGCCAGCCATGGCACCCGATAGAGGGGGAGAACAGATAGACAACATAGCTCCGCCTATGGCGGCACCCTGTAAACAGACATATGATCATATATTGGATTGCTAGCAGCACGTAGGGATCCTCCACCGAGGGGACCCGAAGCTAGGTACGTCGTGTGCCTAATCTCGCTCCCGGAATCTCCATCATCGCTCTCTCCCGAAACTCAAGTCTACAATACGTAGGCATTGGCGAGGTGATCCCTCGTCACCGGTTGTTCTGCTCCTTACCTTTACTATCATGCTTGGTTCCTTTGCTTGTTGCACTATACTAGGATCATACTAGGATCACCTCGAACATCAAAGCTATCACCTTTACTCCCGTTGCACTAAAAATTGAAAAAGGCTAAAAATTGTGTAGCGCCCATTCACCCCCCTCTTGTTTGCTACGATCCGTTCAATTGGTATCAAAGCAAGGTTTTCTTGCTCGAGCTTTACCGCCTAAGAAATGGCCGAACAAGAAAGGTTCTGAATGGGCCCCTTCCCGGTGAGCAATCACCTCCACCATCAATCACTGATAGCACTCTGGCTACTTTGGATGACCTCAAGAAATTGGAGTCATCCATTGTATGTCAAATGAAGGCTATGATGATGAAGTTGATGGCTCCAAAACCAACCTCCATCATAGATCCTAAGGCAAGTGCCGATATTCCACCACAACAAGTCAACACCCTTCCTCTTGTTGGTTTTGTCTCGCAATCGACAAAACCACCTCGAGAAGGGGAACTTGAGGCTGTTGGCACTTCATCAAAAGGGAAGGATGAACCACCGGTTGCGGGACAATTAGGAGGTAACCATGCGGTGCCTCCACCAAGTGATAACACCGTAAATGTTCCAATACCTATGCCTCATATTTTGTCTCATGGTTCACCACCGCTACTTGAATCCAATAGTTTTGAAAATTGGCAATTCTTAATGCGTTCTCATGTGCGCAGCGCTTCTACTGAGCTTTGGCGCATCATCGAGGAAGGTTATTCGCCACGAGACCCGAAGAACATGACAAGAAGAGAAGTGGTGGATGACCAACTCGACGCCATCGCCATCAAAATGATTCACATGGCCGTCACACCCAAGGACCGCGCTCATATTCGCTCGCTCAGGACCGCCAAGGAAGCATGGAATAAACTCGACAAGCTCTTCCTCGGAAATGAAAGCATTCAAAGATCTCGTTTCGATGAAGTGAACAACATGGCCGACAACTTCGTCATGAATGAGGGAGAATCGCCCGAAGAGATGTACTGGCGCCTTATCGCTCTCGCCGTACAAATGGAAGATCTCGGAGCAAAGTTTGTGGATGATCATTGGATAAAGCGAAAGTTCTACAATGCTCTCCTCCCTTACGAGGAAGTGAAGTTGACGGCCATCCGCCAAAATGCCTCCTTCCGTGCTATGACATCCGATGAACTCCTTAGCGAGGTCATCGCTTTGGACATCTCCAAGAAGAATGAGGAGGATCTTGTTGCTCGCGCCCACAACACTCGCAAGCCCAACCTTGCATTGAAGATGAAGGAGCATGAGGCTATTGAGAGCAATGAGGATCCCATTGACTGGGGTCCAGATGATCTCAAGGCCAATTATCATGAACACATGTCCCTTGCCGCCAAGAGTTTTAGGAGTGGGAACTGAAAGGACACGGATGCCGCCTAGAGGGGGGGTGAATAGGCGATTTAAAACTTTTACGATATGGGCTTAACAAATGCGGAATAAAACTAGCATTTACTTTGTCAAGCCCAAAGCCTATATACTATGGTTCACCTATGTGCACCAACAACTTATGCTAAGCAATACAAGCAACTATGTGATAGCAATATATATAACTTCAAGCAGGAAGGCTATCACAAAGTAAAGTGCATAAGTAAAGAGCTCGGGTATAGAGATAACTAAGGCACGCGGGAGACGATGATTTAACCCAAAGTTCACACTCTTGCGAGTGCTACTCTCCGTTGGAGAGGTGCGGTGGCTTAGTGCTCCCGAACGCCACAAGAGGCTCACCTTGACATGTGGTTGCTTGATGCACACCAACGCCACAAAGGCCTCACCCCAAGATGCAGTACTCACACCACACACCGAACGCCACGAAGGAGCCTCACCTTATTCTCCGGTGACCCTCGACATAAAGGCCTAGGTCATGGTTCCACTAAGGGATTTTCTTCGAGGCGGAAACCGGGCCTTGCACAAAGATTGGGGCACACATCCACACCTTAATTGGAGGCTCCCAAAAAATCGCCACAAAGGCCTAAAATCCGTCTAGGGTTCCAAGAACCCAAGAGTAACAACCTTCCTGCTTTCACTTCCAAGAATCACCGTGGAGAACTCAAACCTATGCACCAAATGCAATGGAAAGAACACCACAAAGATGCTGAAGTCCTTCTCTCTCAAATTCCAACAAAGCTACAAAAGCTATTGGGGGAATAAGAGAGGAAGAACAAATAAGAGGAGGAACACCAAATTTCTCCAAGATCTAGATCTAGTGGATTCCCCTTACAAAGAGAGGGATTTGATTGGTAGAAATGCAGATCTAGATCTCCTCTTCCTTTTCCCTCAAAAAGATTCAAGAAGCATAGGAGGAGTAGAGGGATATGGCAAGCTCTCAAGGTCAACAATGGTGGAGAGAAAATTGGGGAAGAGATGGCTGCCCAAGGAGGAAGAAGGGGGCCTAAATACCCCCTCCCATCGAAATAGAACCGTTTGGGTATGCTCAGGCCGGATTATCCGGGGCCGGATATTTGCAAATATCCGGCCCCGAAAAATGGCTAAGGACCAGAAAAAAACAAGCCCCTGGATGGGGGGCCGGATATTTGTCCGGATTTTTCTAGAGGCCGGATTTTCCGGGGGGGGGGGGGGGGGGTGGGGGCCCGGGTTTTCCGCCCCGAACTTGCGCCGGAATATCCCCCCCCCCCCCCCCCAAAACTGGCAGAAACATCAAACTGAAACGGGCATAACTTTAGCATCCGGACTCAGATTTTGATGATCTTGGGCTTGTTTTAAAGCTAGGAACAAGCTCTACAAGATCATGCAGGGAACCATCATATTACAACAATGGAGGATAGAAATAAATGACAAAAGGTTTTACCTATCTAAAAAAGACATGCCGGTAAAACCTCCAACCTCAAAAATACAACAAGTTGCCCGTGCAAAAACCATTCTCGATGAACAAGAACTTGTCATGAGAATAAGCACAAGATCTAAACATCACATGGATAAGATCCAAATAACAACCAAGAAAGATGATGCAAGGATGCAAAGGTTTGATCTCTCCGAAGGATACGATCGAGTTACTCACTCGAGAGCCCTCTTGATAGTACGACAACCAAACTATAAACCGGTCTCCAACTATGCATTAGACCGGTGAGGAAAAAACCCTATCAAGAGAAAACCTTAATCTTGCGCATTCCACTTGAGCTTGATGATGACGCCTTTCTTGATTGTGCTTGCTTGATGAAGTCATGCGAATTTCTCCCCCATACTCCACTATGGAGAGCTTATTCTTCAGCGCATCTTCACATATCCATGAACACCATATGGATGACAAGCTTCAAGCATAATATCATCTTGAACTTGCTCTTCATTTCTTCATTCTTCATCATGTTGATGTCTTGAAGTTAACTTTGAGGGCTCACTTAATCTTAATCTTCATGACATACTTGACACTTGATCTTGTTTATTTGCTTCTTATTGCAATCTTGAAGCCAACATATGTTTCAAGCATTGCCTATGGACAACTCCTACAAATATAACTCAATGCAAGCATTAGTCCATAGGGATTGTCATTAATCACCAAAACCACACATGGGGGCTCCATGCACTTTCAAGAACAAAACACGAAGCTCAATGTCAATAAGATACTTACCTCATGACACTTTAAGATACTTCTCCAAGAGTCCAAGGGAGGAGCAAAGGGGGAGAGCTTGCTACAATTGCGGCGACAAAAGTCACTTTGTGGCGGATTGTATCTTTCAGAGAAGGGGAGACAATGGTGGAAGGCTCGTCCGAAAGGACAAGTTCAAATATCTTTCCAAAGGATTCTCCAAGTTATCCTCCAACTCTGGTGACGCCAAGGTCTCCTTCACCAAGAAGCCTAGAGCTTTCATTATCTGTGAGCAAAACTCCTCCGATGAAGGTGAAGAGCGTGAAGACAAGTGCTCGAACATGGAGGAAGGGGGAGTGGCCACCATCGCCATCTCCACTCCCTCCGTCTCCCTCTCCGACTCTCCAAATGAGAACCTCGTCGTTAACAACTCCCGTTTCCTTGTGGCAAAGGTATTGTCGGAGGTAGTATCTCTTTCCGAGCCTACATCTTCCTCTAATGCTATATCTATTGCGAGATTGGATGCTTCGACCACTAAAATGCTAGGGGATACCAAGACTCATGTTGAGGGACTCTTGACTCAACTTGATGCGGATGAAGACCGTATTGAGGAAAATGAGAGGCTTGAGAAGGAGGCGGAATTAGAGATTATCTCTCTCACTCAAGCTCATGAGGAAGAGTTGTGCATGCACATGTCTCTTGAAGCTAGTGCTATTGTTTTCGAAGACTCCAACAATTCCTTCATCTCCCAACTCACCAAGGAACGAGACCATGCTCTTGGTTGGGAGGATGAACTCAAGATGAAGAAGCGCTATCTTGAGCAGAGCCATGATTGGTTGCTTGAGGAAGTTACAACCCTCACCAAGAACTTCAAATCCTTGGAGAGTAAGTTTGTGCTTCTATCCGAGATGAGGAGGCATCCTAGAGAAGAAGCGCACAAGAAGGAAGAAGATGAAGGCCCCAATTCATGTTGTGATAAGCTCCTTGATAAAGTTTGCTCCTTGAGAAGACATAACACAAGACTCTTGGAAATCAATTCTCTCCAAGAGGAAGCCTTGGATGAGTACTATCGCTTGAGCAAAGAGAAGGTGCCATGTTGTGGGGACCCCGGACTAGCTGTCCGAAATACCCGTTATGTATACAGTTCACGATCCCATGATCAGTGCGCCGTGAACACATAACCGAACTGATATCAAAATTTCATTATCCTTTACAAAACGGAATAAGAAAATTACAACAAGGTCACATGACCAATCTTTACATACTAGCCTCGAAGGGCCTAATCTAATCATCAGAGTAGCGGAATCACTTCAGCAGCGTAGAGCCCAAGTCATCTACCTTAACCCTACAGGCAACTGACTGGGAAGACGTTCCTAGCTCGCATAGACATCGTCAACTCCTTCTTCACCTGTCGAGTTCCTCCAAGTCTGGCCAAGTAAATAGCCAGGGACAAAGCCGTGAGTACATTGGAATTGTACTCGCAAACCATCAAGAAGGTGATAACAATTCTAACTAAAGAAGACAAGAGAGAAATAATAGTTTCTCTTGTGGATATAGCATGTGGAAGAGAATCAGTTTCTCTTGTGGATATAGCATCCCAACTTCGCAGTTAAAGGGAACACTAAGAGGGTTCTATGACATCTCTATATCTTTGTTGAAGAAGATACTCTAAAAGATATCCTATGACATATCTATATCTTTGTTGAAGAAGATAATCTAAAAGATATCCTATGACATCTCTATATCTTTGTTGAAGAAGTTACTTCAAAAGAGTTCCACAACATAAAACACTAGGATGGGGTAACCCAATTTTATTTATCCTTCCCGACCATCTCCATATGGTCGACACATCCTTTCCCGTACCCTTCCGGTACTTCAAAACAAGTTCTTTCCTTTCCTTTGTCAAACAATTTTGTAAAACAAAACTCATCAGGCTAAGCAACAGCCATTCCAACCGTCCATGACCGCGGACGCGGCTATTCGAATAGATTTTACTCTGCAGAGTTTGCACACTTTCCCCACCTCTATCCGGATACCTATCGTGTGGGCATCATCTCCGCATAACAAAATATGCCACGACGGATACCCGAACATAGCCTTTCGCCCATTCGACTTAGCAAGAGGTCCTACCCTATGGAGTATGTACCTCCCCGGCACCGTGGCAGCTCACCTCCTCTTGAGCGTGGCTCCACCGCCAAGCCAGGAGACACATAGTGTCTTCCGGACGGGTCAGCCCCGAAGGCCTCCCGTTATACTATTGTCCCAACAATGAAAACCCGGACTCGGGGGTAACCGTACCCTTGTATAGTTGTGCGGTGCCTCATGCTAAGAAGAACAAACGTCAAGCTAAGCTCCGTGCCCACGTTGGAGTAGCTGTGGTTGCGCGGGTTAATTGTCACGGGTGAATACTTAGACGCCAAAGTTTTCATAAACAAGATTCTCTTTCCAACCATCTTTGCCAATATCCTTTTCTTTCATAAACACACACTTAGGTAAGTCCAACTCACCCAAGGTTTTTCAAAAGTTCTTTTCAACAAGGTATTTTTCCAAGGGGTTCCCAACCTATAGTTTCATGTAAGAACTAAGAGACAACAATGGCGTGATGCTAGCCATCATACCACTAAGGAGATGATAATTGAGGTGTCAAGGGGATCATACATACTTAGGATAAGCATGCATAGGGACATCATAAATAGCATGATTCAACAAGGGTCATGATGTTAATCATCATACCACTAAGAAGATGATAATATAGGTGGTCAAGGGGGCATACATGCTTAGAATAAGCATGCATAAGATCAACAAGGGGTTCAACACACTCGAGAGTAAGTATGTATAACAGCAACAAGGGGTTCACAAACGTGGGAGTAAGTATGCATGGCATCAACAAGGGGTTTAAGATACGACAAGGGCATGATGCTAACCACCATACCACTATGGGGTGCAAAAAGGGTGTCAAGAGGTCGACACACACAAGACAAGTGGGCGTACCCATCACACTTAGAGGGGTACACCAAGAACATGATGATGAAGACCACCATTTCACTAAAGGGGGTTGTAGGTGAGGTGTCAAAGAGAATAAACATGCTCATGGTGCGCATGCTCCATCAACATAAGTAGAAACAACACAAGATAGATCGAGAGACAAGAATAACAACAAAGTAACCACAATATGTGATTAAACATTCAGAGATCAAGAGATGGCTTGCCTTGAATGGCTAATTGTCCCTGGTCTTCTTCAAATATCTTCGAATCCTTCCTCTCCTTCAAACTCGTCAACATTTGAATCTAACGCCGTACAATAAAGATACACAAACAACACAATCACAAACCAATACTTCACCACAACACAATAATCAAGTAAAGTGAACAAAGTTTAGAAAGTTGTTTTTGGTTTTAGAAAAACTACATCAAAAGTTTCACAACGATTGGGTTTCAACACTTAAGTTGACCTTTTATTTTAAACCAATCCTCTACATGGATTCTAATTTAATTTGCAAAACAACTTTATGCGAACAAGCAACAAGCACCCATGGTGTGTGGTGCAGTAGTTTAACGCTGAAACAAAACCCACAAACTTGGTTTTATATAAAAAATAAAAAAAAATTAGAACAAAAAATTTATATTGAAGTACACATAGAACACAAATAAATAACCATTTATTCTAGATAAATCCCACTGGTATGAGACCAGTGGCATTTTAAGAAGGTTGAAATTTGTGTTCTACTGCAGCTGGAATCATTCGTTTTGAGTCTGCAAAATTTGAGATATGAATTTTACAAATTTCTGGCTGATTCATTTGATGGGAGAGCTGTACGAGTGGGAACACGTCCTCTTACTCAAATCTGAAGAGGTAGGCCACCATAGGATCAAGATCTAATGGTTGCTAAATGCCAACATGACTTAAACTGAATAAAGTGCTTAAAAAAAAACGCCCCAGTTAGCTAGCTGCCTAGCTTACGTGCTGATTAAAACGCCATGGCGTTCATGTCCAGGAGGATGGAGGATGTCGGGATGCTCACCGTGGTGCTCTGAGGCTAGGAGGATGACACGGAACTGCGGAGGAGGTTCTGCTTGTTCTTTCCGTACGCGCAGGCAGGCTCGTTGTCGTCGGCGACGTACCATGGGACGGAGCTATATGGACGCGCTCGACGACGGCGATGGGGAGCTCGACGGGAGGCGACGGAGGTTGACGGCGAGGTGGTGGAGATACAGCAGCATGTAGACGCGGTCCAACAGCTCCTCTAGCTCCAGCAGCAGCTCTTCCAGGTAGCAGCACGAACCGCTTCTTCCCCGGCGAGCTTCTCGTACGGTAGACGATGGCGGCGGTTCCCGGAGGTTCTGAACAGAGAAAAGGGGTGATTTAAAGCGAGAGCGATCAGGGGTGAACTATGGATCAGAAAAGGAGGGCAAGGGATGTCGGAGTTGGGTGCAACCTTCTGCGCCACTCGGCGGTGACCACGGACAGAGGGAGGGCTCTTTTCGGCGAGCAGCGGCCAGAGATGCGCTGCAGCGCTCTGGGGCGAACTGGAGAAGTGGTAGGAGCTGGGAGGGAGTGGTGTGAGGGAGCGAGGAGGGATCGGGGGGGGGGGGGGGGGCTTTTGATAGCAGACGACGGGCTCATGGTGGACGCGGACCAGAGCGGCGGTGCACGCGTTCATGGGCACGCGATTGGGCAGCAGGGTCGGTGTGGGAGCGTCTACAGCGCGGGATAGGATTTTTTTGGAGAGGTGCCGCGCGGGAACGAGCGGGAGAGCGAGGGAGGTCCACTGCGCAGAGAGTGTTCGAGGGTATGCCGCGTCGAGGCTGACGTCGTTGGGCGCTTTAGGTGGCGAGCTGCTGACGTCCTAGGGCTTGCGTCAGCTGCGGAGGCAAGCTGCGCTCGCGCGCATGAAGGCTCGCGTCGAGGTGAGGTCGGGCGCGTGTTTGGTTCAGGTGTGCGCATGTGCTGAGCGAGGCGGCCGTGATGATCTCGGGAGCGTCGGGCACGGACAGCTGCGCCTGGTACGCGCGTTAGTGCGGACGAACACGTCCTGGATCGGTCGATCGGTAGGGCTCTGGCTCGTGCTCGGCGCGCATGCGTGTTTGTGCTCGGACGAGAATGTCCCGCTCCATCAGTTTTGGCTCCGGGTATGCGGTGCTGACCCTGACGATTGTGAGCAGAACCCTGTGTGCGCGTGTGCAGAAAAGAAATGGATCAGAGAGAGGTGCTGGATGGCTTGGGTCGGCTAGAAGCAGTGCACGGGCCAGGAAGAGCTGTTACACATTTTCTGATCAAAACTAGTCTCAGCCATATATTCTCCTTCTCTGTTTTCTTTCCAAAGCAAAAGAAGCAAAGCTAGAAAGATCATCCAAGATAGAGAGAAGGGAGGTGGACAAGAATCCTGGTTAGATTGTGAGGAGTAAGGTCTGAACGGAAAGGAGGTGGAGATGGAATCGGTCCAGACCTGCCCAAAATTGGGTTTGCAGATTTAAAAAATGCTGGGCTCAAGAGAAGTATATTTTTCTTAGTGAAAGGTGATGGAAAAGGTGCAGTGCACCAATTCACAAGTTTTGGGAATTTTATGAAAAGATTTGGATACGATGGAGATTTGAAGAATTTGCAAATACCCACGATGGTCTTCGGGCTACTTATGCTCTTTGCATGATTATGACATCGCATAAATTTCCCAATTTTTTTTTTAAAAATAAGATTTGGTGTATGCACGATAGAACCATCATTTCAAGCATTTAGTATATAAAAAAAGGAATATAATTTTATGAAAATAATTCTTGGAAACTAATGAGGTATTATCCCCACTCTTTTCTTGATATCATATACCAAATAAAACATTTTTGTAGATAAGTTTGATAAGAGATAGTTTTAAGTGACTAAGTGAGAGACGAGCACAAAATTTAAATGGAGGTGTAGAAATAAAGTTGACAAAATGAGTGAAGAAATAACATCTTCAAAACTACTTTTTCAAGTAAACAAAACAATAGTGAAAGTAGTTTTATTGGTCTTAAGTACATATGGTTTTCTTTGCAAAAAGATGAGGGGTTTTATAAGAGTTCAATGATCCAAAAATAGATTAAAAAATGGATCATTCCATCTTTCTTTACTAAACCCAAAACTACACATAAAAGATTTTATAAAACCTTAAAATCACACAAAGTAAGGGTAAGCTATTTGGTAAATACTCTTTGTAAAAACAAAATATCTTTTCGAAACCCTTTTGTGATACTGTGATCTAAGGTGACCATAGCCAATTTAAAAAGGAACGGTTTTTGGCAAGATCTAAGATTTTGAGTCACAGGACAAAACAAAAGAGATTTTTGTGATTTGACATAAAGTTCCAATACTTTTGAAGAGAGGAGGTTAAGATAATACCAGAAGGGCCATAACATGACTAATTTTCTTGAATACTAGAAGATGTGAGTTGGGGTACTTATGGGAAAACACTAAGCATAGGTATTTATGTATTGGTAGGGAAAGGAAAATAATTTTCCAGGGCCACACATTTGTTTCATTAGGTGAGTTGTCAGATGGTTTTACCACTAGAGGTGTTGTTCTTTGGGGTAGCTCATCAAGCAGATCAAGGCAATTTCATATACCAAGAGATCAAGGCAATTCACTCTAACATACACATCAAGGCAAGGTATTAAAAAAAAATTGTTTCCCCTGATTTTTGCAGTAAGGACAAATAAACAAGGGTGCAAAAGTTGGGGTGTTACAGCTCTTCCACCCTTAAAATAATCTCATCCCGAGATTACTAAACGTAGGACTAGGGAGGTTTTATAGGTCGACTTAAGTTAGACTCCATCTTCCTGTGGACGTGCAATTGTCGACATGGTCATAGCTTCAGCTTCTGAGAGACACGATTAAATTCTGCCGAAGGCAAGGTTCGTGAAGAGGTTGACTACTCCATGCAGGTGTTAGATCTGTAGCTTATTAAAGATACTAGAGGGGGTTCACAATACTGGGAGAGTTAGAGCATCCTAACGGTGTTTTTAGAAAGGTTGAATTTTTTTTTTGGGTTCTCCAATTTTTAGTGGAAGACTTCATCTTCCACCCTTAAGATTTTGCATCGGGTTTTCGGAAAAACTCAGAGTTTCTGCCTTGTGGTTCTGTCTGGGGCTTCTGAAGAAGTCATCGATCTTCCGTATTCGGTTGAAGAATATTCAGGGGCGACGTGCAGACCACAACTTCAAGAGACACTCACGGTGATAACTAAACCATATGGGACGTGCGGTGAGTTAGTAAGTTGATGAAACACCTGGTTAGCATCCATATGAAGCAGCAACAGAGGTCGTCGAAGACAATCTTCAGCTTGAGGGTCGGTGCTGACTTATATCAGTTAAGAAGTGAGCGGGGAAATTACCTAATCTTGAGTCTTGAGGTATCTTCAGGAGGTTCACTTGGTGAGGACCAGATGAACCATGTGATGTAGCTTGGCTTTGACGCTATTGTTCTCTCAGCTTGTTAGACGGTGTGTTAGAGGGTGATTTTCAAGAAGATTTCCTTGAGGTTAGCATGACTATGCTCCAAGGTTATACCAAGTTAGTATGTCTTCTCGCAGAGGTGCAGTCACTCTTGAAGGTACGACTTCTGCTTTCTTGGCGTAGTAGAGATGCTTCAGCTGATCTTGGAAGTAGTCAGCGTAGATAGGGGTCTGGGTTAGTTTCTCTGATAGTTGCGAAACAACTGTTAACGGGTTTAGCGTTAGAGTTTTCCGGTAACCTATCCAACTAACTAGCAGTCAGCAAAACATCGGCAAGGTAGGTGAGGGTGAAAACATCTTAGGGAGGCTTCCTATGCAGGGGTATCACACTAGGAATGTTTTTCAGACCGAAGGGCCGAGACAATCAAACACACAACAAACAGATAAAACCACTCAAGGCACACTAGGGAACTGCAAGCAATCATCAAACCATACATGGTACTAAGTACCCAAGGATGCCTAATACGCGGGGGTAGCTCAATCAAAGCGATTGAGTTTGTCCTATCCATCCTATAGGTTTAGGGTTGGTCACATATGCTGATGTCTTCATCTGGCTGACATAGACTTCAACATGGATTCTTGAAGCAGTTGGTGGTGAAGCAGGTCTGGTGTTGAGTCGTTGATGTTGAGGCAGAGGCTAAAACTGTGTAGTCTTCTTGCTCAACATCCCGGGGACGTGAGGTCTTCGAAGGGGTAGCTGTTGAGGTACTCCCGAAGTCGAGATCTTCTCGTGGCTGGCCTAAAAATTACTAGTCAATGAACTAAGGACTTGATCCCAGACGACTGCAAAAGTGCAAGTCCACAGAGGAACAAGGTCGGCTCCTTGACAGACTTTGGTGACAACCAAAGACATGATCTAATTATCCCTTTATGTGCACACTAGGTCGGCATCCAATCTTTAATAGCTGTTGTTGGAGATTCAAGTGTCTTCCTGAGGGATTGATCCATCTTTGAGTTTGAGTCTCCGGTCTGAGTTGGGGACATCGTCCAATATCTCGTTTTGGAAGGGGATGAGATAGTAGAGTAAGAATTTTCCAACATGTTTGATAATCGGAAAATGAGGTAAGAATTAGAAGTTTTGAAGAAACAAGAGGAGTAGAAGCTATGCTTCCGACTATAGAAAGAATTTGTTTCGTAAATAGTTTTTCCCAAGTACTTGTTTCCTAACTAACGTCCATGCTAACTAAGGTCTCCTACAGTCAGGATTGCTCTGATACCAGCTCTGTGGGGACCCCGGACTAGCTGTCCGAAATACCCGTTATGTATACAGTTCACGATCCCATGATCAGTGCACCGTGAACACATAACCGAACTGATATCAAAATTTCATTATCCTTTACAAAACGGAATAAGAAAATTACAACAAGGTCACATGACCAATCTTTACATACTAGCCTCGAAGGGCCTAATCTAATCATCAGAGTAGCGGAATCACTTCAGCAGCGTAGAGCCCAAGTCATCTGCGTTAACCCTACAGGCAACTGACTGGGAAGACGTTCCTAGCTCGCATAGACGTCGTCAACTCCTTCTTCACCTGTCGAGTTCCTCCAAGTTTGGCCAAGTAAATAGCCAGGGACAAAGCCGTGAGTACATTGGAATTGTACTCGCAAACCATCAAGAAGGTGATAACAATTCTAACTAAAGAAGACAAGAGAGAAATAATAGTTTCTCTTGTGGATATAGCATGTGGAAGAGAATCAGTTTCTCTTGTGGATATAGCATCCCAACTTCGCAGTTAAAAGGAACACTAAGAGGGTTCTATGACATCTCTATATCTTTGTTGAAGAAGATACTCTAAAAGATATCCTATGACATATCTATATCTTTGTTGAAGAAGATAATCTAAAAGATATCCTATGACATCTCTATATCTTTGTTGAAGAAGTTACTTCAAAAGAGTTCCACAACATAAAACACTAGGATGGGGTAACCCAATTTTATTTATCCTTCCCGACCATCTCCATATGGTCGACACATCCTTTCCCGTACCCTTCCGGTACTTCAAAACAAGTTCTTTCCTTTCCTTTGTCAAACAATTTTGTAAAACAAAACTCATCAGGCTAAGCAACAGCCATTCCAACCGTCCATGACCGCGGACGCGGCTATTCGAATAGATTTTACTCTGCAGAGTTTGCACACTTTCCCCACCTCTATCCGGATACCTATCGTGTGGGCATCATCTCCGCATAACAAAATATGCCACGACGGATACCCGAACATAGCCTTTCGCCCATTCGACTTAGCAAGAGGTCCTACCCTATGGAGTATGTACCTCCCCGGCACCGTGGCAGCTCACCTCCTCTTGAGCGTGGCTCCACCGCCAAGCCAGGAGACCCATAGTGTCTTCCGGACGGGTCAGCCCCGAAGGCCTCCCGTTATACTATTGTCCCAACAATGAAAACCCGGACTCGGGGGTAACCGTACCCTTGTATAGTTGTGCGGTGCCTCATGCTAAGAAGAACAAACGTCAAGCTAAGCTCCGTGCCCACGTTGGAGTAGCTGTGGTTGCGCGGGTTAATTGTCACGGGTGAATACTTAGACGCCAAAGTTTTCATAAACAAGATTCTCTTTCCAACCATCTTTGCCAAGATCCTTTTCTTTCATAAACACACACTTAGGTAAGTCCAACTCACCCAAGGTTTTTCAAAAGTTCTTTTCAACAAGGTATTTTTCCAAGGGGTTCCCAACCTATAGTTTCATGTAAGAACTAAGAGACAACAATGGCGTGATGCTAGCCATCATACCACTAAGGAGATGATAATTGAGGTGTCAAGGGGATCATACATACTTAGGATAAGCATGCATAGGGACATCATAAATAGCATGATTCAACAAGGGTCATGATGTTAATCATCATACCACTAAGAAGATGATAATATAGGTGGTCAAGGGGGCATACATGCTTAGAATAAGCATGCATAAGATCAACAAGGGGTTCAACACACTCGAGAGTAAGTATGTATAACAGCAACAAGGGGTTCACAAACGTGGGAGTAAGTATGCATGGCATCAACAAGGGGTTTAAGATACGACAAGGGCATGATGCTAACCACCATACCACTATGGGGTGCAAAAAGGGTGTCAAGAGGTCGACACACACAAGACAAGTGGGCGTACCCATCACACTTAGAGGGGTACACCAAGAACATGATGATGAAGACCACCATTTCACTAAAGGGGGTTGTAGGTGAGGTGTCAAAGAGAATAAACATGCTCATGGTGCGCATGCTCCATCAACATAAGTAGAAACAACACAAGATAGATCGAGAGACAAGAATAACAACAAAGTAACCACAATATGTGATTAAACATTCAGAGATCAAGAGATGGCTTGCCTTGAATGGCTAATTGTCCCTGGTCTTCTTCAAATATCTTCGAATCCTTCCTCTCCTTCAAACTCGTCAACATTTGAATCTAACGCCGTACAATAAAGATACACAAACAACACAATCACAAACCAATACTTCACCACAACACAATAATCAAGTAAAGTGAACAAAGTTTAGAAAGTTGTTTTTGGTTTTAGAAAAACTACATCAAAAGTTTCACAACGATTGGGTTTCAACACTTAAGTTGACCTTTTATTTTAAACCAATCCTCTACATGGATTCTAATTTAATTTGCAAAACAACTTTATGCGAACAAGCAACAAGCACCCATGGTGTGTGGTGCAGTAGTTTAACGCTGAAACAAAACCCACAAACTTGGTTTTATATAAAAAAAATAAAAAAAAATTAGAACAAAAAATTTATATTGAAGTACACATAGAACACAAATAAATAACCATTTATTCTAGATAAATCCCACTGGTATGAGACCAGTGGCATTTTAAGAAGGTTGAAATTTGTGTTCTACTGCAGCTGGAATCATTCGTTTTGAGTCTGCAAAATTTGAGATATGAATTTTACAAATTTCTGGCTGATTCATTTGATGGGAGAGCTGTACGAGTGGGAACACGTCCTCTTACTCAAATCTGAAGAGGTAGGCCACCATAGGATCAAGATCTAATGGTTGCTAAATGCCAACATGACTTAAACTGAATAAAGTGCTTAAAAAAAAACGCCCCAGTTAGCTAGCTGCCTAGCTTACGTGCTGATTAAAACGCCATGGCGTTCATGTCCAGGAGGATGGAGGATGTCGGGATGCTCACCGTGGTGCTCTGAGGCTAGGAGGATGACACGGAACTGCGGAGGAGGTTCTGCTTGTTCTTTCCGTACGCGCAGGCAGGCTCGTTGTCGTCGGCGACGTACCATGGGACGGAGCTATATGGACGCGCTCGACGACGGCGATGGGGAGCTCGACGGGAGGCGACGGAGGTTGACGGCGAGGTGGTGGAGATACAGCAGCATGTAGACGCGGTCCAACAGCTCCTCTAGCTCCAGCAGCAGCTCTTCCAGGTAGCAGCACGAACCGCTTCTTCCCCGGCGAGCTTCTCGTACGGTAGACGATGGCGGCGGTTCCCGGAGGTTCTGAACAGAGAAAAGGGGTGATTTAAAGCGAGAGCGATCAGGGGTGAACTATGGATCAGAAAAGGAGGGCAAGGGATGTCGGAGTTGGGTGCAACCTTCTGCGCCACTCGGCGGTGACCACGGACAGAGGGAGGGCTCTTTTCGGCGAGCAGCGGCCAGAGATGCGCTGCAGCACTCTGGGGCGAACTGGAGAAGTGGTAGGAGCTGGGAGGGAGTGGTGTGAGGGAGCGAGGAGGGATCGGGGGGGGGGGGGGGGGGCTTTTGATAGCAGACGACGGGCTCATGGTGGACGCGGACCAGAGCGGCGGTGCACGCGTTCATGGGCACGCGATTGGGCAGCAGGGTCGGTGTGGGAGCGTCTACAGCGCGGGATAGGATTTTTTTGGAGAGGTGCCGCGCGGGAACGAGCGGGAGAGCGAGGGAGGTCCACCGCGCAGAGAGTGTTCGAGGGTATGCCGCGTCGAGGCTGACGTCGTTGGGCGCTTTAGGTGGCGAGCTGCTGACGTCCTAGGGCTTGCGTCAGCTGCGGAGGCAAGCTGCGCTCGCGCGCATGAAGGCTCGCGTCGAGGTGAGGTCGGGCGCGTGTTTGGTTCAGGTGTGCGCATGTGCTGAGCGAGGCGGCCGTGATGATCTCGGGAGCGTCGGGCACGGACAGCTGCGCCTGGTACGCGCGTTAGTGCGGACGAACACGTCCTGGATCGGTCGATCGGTAGGGCTCTGGCTCGTGCTCGGCGCGCATGCGTGTTTGTGCTCGGACGAGAATGTCCCGCTCCATCAGTTTTGGCTCCGGGTATGCGGTGCTGACCCTGACGATTGTGAGCAGCACCCTGTGTGCGCGTGTGCAGAAAAGAAATGGATCAGAGAGAGGTGCTGGATGGCTTGGGTCGGCTAGAAGCAGTGCACGGGCCAGGAAGAGCTGTTACACATTTTCTGATCAAAACTAGTCTCAGCCATATATTCTCCTTCTCTGTTTTCTTTCCAAAGCAAAAGAAGCAAAGCTAGAAAGATCATCCAAGATAGAGAGAAGGGAGGTGGACAAGAATCCTGGTTAGATTGTGAGGAGTAAGGTCTGAACGGAAAGGAGGTGGAGATGGAATCGGTCCAGACCTGCCCAAAATTGGGTTTGCAGATTTAAAAAATGCTGGGCTCAAGAGAAGTATATTTTTCTTAGTGAAAGGTGATGGAAAAGGTGCAGTGCACCAATTCACAAGTTTTGGGAATTTTATGAAAAGATTTGGATACGATGGATATTTGAAGAATTTGCAAATACCCACGATGGTCTTCGGGCTACTTATGCTCTTTGCATGATTATGACATCGCATAAATTTCCCAATTTTTTTTTTAAAAATAAGATTTGGTGTATGCACGATAGAACCATCATTTCAAGCATTTAGTATATAAAAAAAGGAATATAATTTTATGAAAATAATTCTTGGAAACTAATGAGGTATTATCCCCACTCTTTTCTTGATATCATATACCAAATAAAACATTTTTGTAAATAAGTTTGATAAGAGATAGTTTTAAGTGACTAAGTGAGAGACGAGCACAAAATTTAAATGGAGGTGTAGAAATAAAGTTGACAAAATGAGTGAAGAAATAACATCTTCAAAACTACTTTTTCAAGTAAACAAAACAATAGTGAAAGTAGTTTTATTGGTCTTAAGTACATATGGTTTTCTTTGCAAAAAGATGAGGGGTTTTATAAGAGTTCAATGATCCAAAAATAGATTAAAAAATGGATCATTCCATCTTTCTTTACTAAACCCAAAACTACACATAAAAGCTTTTATAAAACCTTAAAATCACACAAAGTAAGGGTAAGCTATTTGGTAAATACTCTTTGTAAAAACAAAATATCTTTTCGAAACCCTTTTGTGATACTGTGATCTAAGGTGACCATAGCCAATTTAAAAAGGAAAGGTTTTGGGCAAGATCTAAGATTTTGAGTCACAGGACAAAACAAAAGAGATTTTTGTGATTTGACATAAAGTTCCAATACTTTTGAAGAGAGGAGGTTAAGATAATACCAGAAGGGCCATAACATGACTAATTTTCTTGAATACTAGAAGATGTGAGTTGGGGTACTTATGGGAAAACACTAAGCATAGGTATTTATGTATTGGTAGGGAAAGGAAAATAATTTTCCAGGGCCACACATTTGTTTCATTAGGTGAGTTGTCAGATGGTTTTACCACTAGAGGTGTTGTTCTTTGGGGTAGCTCATCAAGCAGATCAAGGCAATTCATCTACCAAGAGATCAAGGCAATTCACTCTAACATACACATCAAGGCAAGGTATTAAAAAAAATTGTTTCCCCTGATTTTTGCAGTAAGGACAAATAAACAAGGGTGCAAAAGTTGGGGTGTTACACATGTTGTGATCATGAAGAAGAGATTGCCGCTCTAAAGAGACACAAGGCCAAGATCAAGGAAGTGAATGATATGCAAAATGAGTCCTTGATGGAGTGGATCCGCTTGAGCAAGCAAGAGGTTACTTGTACTGACCATGAGGAAGAAATTGCCTCTTTGAAGAGAAGCAAGGCTAATCTTATGGTGATCAAGTCCATGCAAGAGGAAGCGTTGAAAGAGTACCATCTCGCAAGAAAGGACCACATTTGTTGCAACCATGAACATGGAGCCAATGAGGGCTCTTTCAATGAAGGAGGGGCATCAAGATAAAGTGGAACATCATGATAGGACCCATTGAAAAATGGGTTCCTATATCCAAGTCTTGATCCATGAAGGTCTTTGCTTCCGGTGGTGCTTATTGGTGGTTGATGTTGAAGCCACAAGTCTTTTGATCGGAAGAAAAGAAGTTGTTGTCGTCCTCGGGCTATCTCGTTCTACCGTTTCTTATGGCGACAAGACAAACAAGCTTAAAGGTATTGGGCCTTGACAAGATGGTGGTAACACCCGACCTTGTCAAGACCCTTGGTTACAATGTTCTTTCCGTTCATCGTTTCACACGCTTGGGTCTTTGTACCTTTTTATATGAACATATGGTGGTCCTCTTGTGGATCAAGGTACTCCGTGTAGCCTTCGTTGAATATGTGGAAAGCGAGTTGTATGTTGTTGTGACAGACGACATCTTTCACTCTTTGCCTATTCACTAAAGGTGACAAGGGTTGGTTATGGCTTCGCTGACTAGCCCATGTCAACATGAGGACTTTGCAAAGTCTCCACAAGGGAGGCCACATTCTCGGACTAATAGAAAATGTTCCCTCTTGTAAAGTTCGTGTTTGTAGGACTTGCATGAAAAGAAAAATGCATGGAGCTCCTCACAAGGCCAAGACAACCATCTCGACCACAAAAGTGCTTGGACCTCATACATGCTGATCTCTTCAGTCCACCATCTCATGAAAGTCTTGGAGGGAAGAAGTATTACCTCGTCATTGTTGGGTTTTCTTCCTCAAGTAAAAGAATGAGACTCAATGGACCATGGTGGACTTTGCCAATCAAGTTCAACGCAAGTACAACACCACGATCCTCGCAATAAGGAGCAGCAATGGAACGGAGTTCAAGAACTACACCTTGGATGACTTCCTCGGCAAAGAAGGAATCTAACATCAATACTCCTAGCCATATACATTCCCCCAAAAATTTGGGGTCGTCGAAAGGGAAAGTCGAACCTTAATTGAAGCCTCTCAAACATGATGGTGGGGTACAAGTCTATTGGATGAGTTGTGGAAGTTTGTGATGTGACATTTTATAAAGATGATAGTTCTTTGTAGGAGCAAAGTCCTTCTTGTGAGAAATGAGATGCAATTCCCCCGGTCACCGTAGGAAGGATGGGTGTTAGCACTCGCCGACCTCAAGAGCTACCTTCTACGAGTGTCGGGGAAGGACCAAGTTACACCCATGTGGAGCCATCTACACCACAAGGCCGAGCTTCTTCGTTTGAACAACCAAGTGAGAGTCAACCACTACCACAACCTCAAGTTCGACATCAACAACAATGAGGGTCAAGGCGAGGACCTAAACCATGATGAATATCAAGAGGCCTCACAATAATCTATTTATTTGGGGCCCTCTCTCTCTCCATCAATAAAAGTATGTTCAAGACATGCTCAAGAGCAAGATATGGAGGGGGGCAATAGTATAGGAACCCCAAAGCACCTAAAGTATCAACACTCCCTTGATGAGACCGACAAGGCAATGGACTCATGCTCTACCGTTCAACGATAGGTTCGCTTCTCTACCTTTGTGCTTATCATCCGGACATTGCGTCAAGAGTGGGCATACACATACCACTTTTGTGCTATATGTCTAGATGTAAAGCACACATGGAGTGCGGTTTAAACATATTGAGCTATCCCTCCCCCCCATAATGCATAAAGAAATCCAAAACATACTCTATTTGTCAAATAAGTGACTAATGAGCTTCATGTTGAGCCTTAGTAGTGAGTCCTAGGTATATCTACGCGACGTCACACTATTATGCTCTTACACGGTGGCTTCGGCCACCAACCTCCTCTTTGAGGAGTTTTTGGTTCTCTTCGGTTCTTTTTTTTACTTTCATTTGGTTTCTTTCTTTCTCCATGTTCTTTGTGGGAGATTCACCCAAGCTTGGTTTTTCAATTTGATTCTTGCAAGCTTGGTTGAGTAGTACCTTACCAGTTTCTCGATCTAAACCTAAGCAATACCTACCTCTTGAGCTATTTCTATCTAAAAGCACAAGTCTACACGAAAATCTGAGTGGTTTTGAGCTTTGGAGGCTGGTACTACCGATCCTCAGGCCGGTACTACCGCTCCGGTGCAGTATCCTGACGATAGTCAGGAGTTTGCCCCGTAGCGGTACAACCGCCCGAGGTACTGGGAAAGTACCGGAAAGCGGTACTACCGCTCATATGAGCGGTACTACCGCTTGCGCCCTTGACTTAAGGTACCGGGTGGGGCGGGTTCTTCCCAACTCACCACTTTTCCCCACCCACCACGATTCAAAGGCGTCCCCAAGCTCCAAGACCTCGAGGACACCGGCCCTGATCTCCTGCTCCGGCCATCCACGACCAAATCTCCTCTGTGGAGAAGCTTCCCCACCATCTCCTCCACCATGTCTTCCAGTATGGGCTCTAATCTCTCTCTTTAAGGTGTGTTGAGTTCCCTAGATGCATAGGTTAGGGTTTGTTGGAGTTTGTGGTGGAGAAACCTTCTTGGAAGCCTCTTTATGTACATGGATACTAGCTAGCAACATTGTGTGAGACTATGAACTTCAATGTCATGAATCTCGACCTAGATCTAGTTGTGTTGAGCTTGAGCGGTAGTACCGCTCGTTCGCGGGCGGTACTACTGGTTCAAGCGGTACTACCGGTCTAAGTTTTGGTACCACCTCTATGTCTGGTTTCACTTCTGTTGCTTATTAGTGTCCTTTTTGATCTTTAACTGCAAGGCTTGTGCACTTATCCCCTATTCCCTCCCAATCCTATGCTGTTTCACAGGTCCATCCTATAGCGGCACGAAGAAGGGCAAGAAGCTCTCATCTCGTCGTCCCTGTGACCAAGAGCAAGAAGAGCAAGAAGAGATTGTCTCGCCAAGAACCACCAAGCGCCAAAGGGCAGCAGCTGCAGCAGCTAGCAAAAGGGCCACCTCGGGTCCCCAAAAGTCTATGACTTCTCTCAAGAAAGCCCAATTCTTGCAAGTACGGGGAGCCAATCCTTACTTGGTGCCAAAGAACCCTCGTCAGTGTCCCAACAACTTCTTCTACCACGCCGATCAAGAGAGGATTTACAATGACATCTATGGGTCAAAGGAGTTCAATTCTTGCCTACTCCATCAACATTGAAAAGCTCCAATCTAAGCACGAATACTTTGGGGAAGCACTCGAGATATGCGAAGAGCAAGGTCTTATTCCTTTGATGACCTTCTCCCACAACTTCTCCAAGGAGGTGATATGTCAATTCTATGCCACCGTGGTGTTTCTTGAAGATGAAGGTGGCTTCCCCACGTTAAAGTGGATGACCAAGCAGTTCGTGATGGAGGCCACGTGGAAGGAATTTGCTAGGGGCATTGGCTATGATCTCCCCGACAACGAAACCAACTTCTTCCAGATTCACCTTCAAGCCAAGCCAATGGCCAAGGTAGAAGATGGCCAACCTCTACATCCCCGAAAGATTGTTGTGTGTAAGTGCCTATCATCTTCTACCCGTCTACGACATCATGAACCACATCTACCGCAGCACCATCAACCCCAAGCACACCAACCAAGATGAGGTGCATGGTTTTCTTGTGAACCTCCTTGTGCGCAACGATCAGATGAGGGGTAGCGGCAAGCAATTGGATGCCATGGACTACATATGGCATGAGATGCGTGAATGTGCCTTCCTACGCAAGCTTCCTCAATATGCGCCCTAAATCATGAGGCTCAGTTGCCTCAAATGGGATCGAGCTGGCCGTGGAAATCTCCTAGAGCAATGCCGCCCCCTCACTATCCATAAGGAGAAAAGCCCCCTAGTCAAGAATCATGATGTTCCAAGGTTTGGAAAGAATGCCCCCAAGGACCTAGAGGAGGAGGAAGCCGATAGTGATGACTCCGACTTCGTACCCAACTCCGTCAAGACCAAAGGCCTCTTTGCCAAGCTCACCGCTCGCCTCAAGAAGTCCTTTTGCTTCAAGGAGGACCTCCAAGACAAGATGTACCAAGCCCACCATGACAACAAGAAGATTCGCCAATGCCAAAAGGCGATGATGAAGCACATGGGCCTTCACGTCTCCGAGGGCTCCGAGGACAACATCACACCTCCCAGTGAATGGAAGTCCAAGCATACTTGGTCTAGCTCCGAGGACTCCATCCCCGAGCGCATTGTTCGCCCCTCTCCACCACCTCATGGCAAGGGCCAAGTTGAAGATGAAGAGGACGAGGAGAACGAGGATGAGGAAGGAGAAGGTCATGAGGAGGACGACGATGAGGGCGAGGAAGATGAAGACGAGGATGATGATGACGAGTGATCCCCTTGGGAAGTTAGTATGCTTCTTCTCCCTTTTTGGTGTTACGATGCCAAAGGGGGAGAAGTTAATATACTAGGACGGGAATTTGCATGGGGGTGCCAAGGCGGGCTTGGTGCTTCATTTTGGTTTTTCGGCCTTGGCATCATATCTTATCCCTAGTTATTCGGAACTTATTCGTATGCTTGCTACTCTATTTGTGGATCTCCCAATCCACCCCGGTTTGTATTAAGACTTGTTCGTGGTAGCCTATATTGGTCTTCGTTATTTATCTCTTGATGGCTACACCAATTCTATGGAGGCACTTATTGTGAGTTTGGGTTTTCTCAAGGCAAAGGTATGACAAATCCACCCAAAGCTCTTCCCATGATAATGTGTTGCCTCCATAGTGTGGATATGCTATACGAACTTGTCAAATATCCTTGTTGCATATGTGCATGGTTTGTAGAATCTAGGGGGAGTTGTTTCTCTAGGATGTGTGCATTTGTATTCAAATGCATATTCCAATTATGCACACGTCTAGGGGGAGCTCCGTCTAGTTGCAAATCTAGAATCTTATCATAATATCTTATGCCATTGCAAATTCTTGTGTTGTCATCAAACACCAAAAAGGGGAAGATTGAAAGAGCAAGATCTATATCCCGTGTTTTGTGTGTTTGATGACAACACTTGAATGAATTTAACCGTGCTCAAACATTGTCTTTGATAGATTTGAAAGTGCAAGGTGCCCTCGCTAATCACATCATGAACGGAAGACTGAAGCATAGCTTATAGGTTTTCTGGTTTTGTGTGTGTGTCACGAGGCGACATGGTTGGAGAGGAAAAGAGGAAAAAGTAGTTTCTGCCTGAACGGTACTACCGGTACCAGGAGCGGTAGTACCGCTACCCTACTGGTACCGTTTCATAGTACCGCTCTGGAAGAATTGCAGTGAAAAGTCCCACAGAGAGCCTTACGGTACCTTGTTGAAGCGTAAAGCACACACCCGTTGGGAACCCCAAGTGGAAGGTGTGATGCGTACAACAGCAAGTTTCCCTCAGTAAGAAACCAAGGTTTATCGAACCAGTAGGAGTCAAGAAGCACGTTGAAGGTTGATGGCGGCGGAGTGTAGTGTGGCGCCACACCAGGGATTCCGGCGCCAACGTGGAACCTGCACAACACAACCAAGATACCTTGCCCCAACTTAACAGTGAGGTTGTCAATCTCACCGGCTTGCTGTAACAAAGGATTAGATGTATAGTGTGGATGATGATTATTTGCAGAAAACAGTAGAACGAGTATTGCAGTTGATTGTATTCGATTAAAAGAATGGACCGGGGTCCACAGTTCACTAGAGGCGTCTCTCCCATAAGAATAAGCATGTTGGGTGAACAAATTACAGTTGGGCAATTGACAAATAAAGAGGGCATGACCATGCACATACATGTTATGATGAGTATTGTGAGATTTAATTGGGCATTACGACAAAGTACATAGACCGCTATCCAGCATGCATCTATGCCTAAAAAGTCCACCTTCAGGTTATCATCCGAACCCCCTCCAGTATTAAGTTGCAAACAACAGACAATTGCATTAAGTATGGTGCGTAATGTAATCAAAAAATATATCCTTGGACATAGCATTGATGTTTTATCCCTAGTGGCAACAGAACATCCACAACCTTAGAGGTTTCTGTCACTCCCCCAGATTTAATGGAGACATGAACCCACTATCGAGCATAAATACTCCCTCTTGGAGTTACAAGTATCAACTTGGCCAGAGCCTCTACTAGTAACGGAGAGCATGCAAGATCATAAACAACACATAGATGATATTGATTATCAACATAACATAGCATTCACTTATTCACCGGATCCCAACAAACACAACATGTAGCATTACAGATAGATGATCTTGATCATGTTAGGCAGCTCACAAGATCCAACAATGACAGCACAATTAGCAGAAGACGACCATCTTGCTACTGCTATAGACCCATAGTCCAGGGGTGAACTACTCACTCATCACTCCGGAGGCGACCATGGCGGTGAAGAGTCCTCCGGGAGATGATTCCCCTCTCCGGCAGGGTGCCGGAGGCGATCTCCTGAATCCCCCGAGATGGGATTGGCGGCGGCGTCTCTGGAAGGTTTTTCGCATCGTGGCTCTCGGTACTGGAGTTATTATCGACGAAGGCTTAACTAGGCGGAGGAGGTAGGTTTAGGGGCGACGCGAGGGGCCCACACAATAGGGCCGCGCGGCCAGGGGGTGGGCCGCGCCACCCTGGCGTGTCGCCGCCTCGTCGCCCCACTTCGTTTCCTCTCCGGACTTCTGGAAGCTTCGTGGAAAAATAAGATCCTGGGCGTTGATTTCGTCCAATTCCGAGAATATTTCCTTACTAGGATTTCTGAAACCAGAAACAGCAGAAAACAACAACTGGCTCTTCGGCATCTCGTTAATAGGTTAGTGCCGGAAAATGCATAAATATGACATAAAGTATGCATAAAACATGTAGGTATCATCAATAAAGTGGCATGGAACATAAGAAATTATCGATACATTGGAGACGTATCAGCATCCCCAAGCTTAGTTCCTGCTCGTCCCGAGTAGGTAAATGATAACAAAGATAATTTCTGAAGTGACATGCCATCATAATCTTGATCATACTATTGTAAGCACATGTAATGAATGCAGCGATCAAAGCAATGGTAAATGTAATGAGTAAACAATTGAATCATATAGCAAAGACTTTTCATGAATAGTACTTTCAAGACAAGCATCAATAAGTCTTGCATAAGAGTTAACTCATAAAGCAATAAATTCATAGTAGAGGTATTGAAGCAACACAAAGGAAGATTAAGTTTCAGCGGTTGCTTTCAACTTGTAACATGTATATCTCATGGATATTGTCAACATAAAGTAATATAATAAGTGCAATATGCAAGTATGTAGGAATCAATGCACAGTTCACACAAGTGTTTGCTTCTTGAGATGGAGAGAAATAGGTGAACTGACTCAACATAAAAGTAGAAGAAAGGCCCTTCGCAGCGGGAAGCATTGATTGCTATATTTGTGCTAGAGCTTTTATTTTGAAAACAAGAAACACTTTTGTCAACGGTATTAATAAAGCATATGTATTATGTAAATTATATCCTACAAGTTGCAAGCCTCATGCATAGTATACTAATAGTGCCCGCACCTTGTCCTAATTAGCTTGGATTACCTGGATTATCACCGCAATACATATGTTTTAACCAAGTGTCACAAAGGGGTACCTCTATGCCGCATGTACAAAGGTCTAAGGAGAAAGCTCGCATTGGATTTCTCGCTTTTGATTATTCTCAACTTAGACATCCATACCGGGACAACATAGACAACAGATAATGGACTCCTCTTTAATGCTTAAGCATTCATCAACAATTAATTTTCTCATATGAGATTGAGGATAGTTGTCCAAAACTAAAACTTCCACCAAGGATCATGGCTTTAGTTAGCGGCCCAATGTTCTTCTCTAACAATATGCATGCTCAAACCATTCAACTCATGGTAAATCGCCCTTACTTCAGGCAAGACGAACATGCATAGAAACTCACATGATATTCAACAAAGGGTAGTTGATGGCGTCCCCAGGAACATGGTTATCGCTCAACAAGCAACTTATAAGAGATAAAATACATAAGTACATATTCAATACCACAATAGTTTTTAGGCTATTTGTCCCATGAGCTATATATTGCAAAGATAAAGGATAGAAATTTAAAGGTAGCACTCAAGCAATTTACTTTGGAATGGCGGAGAAATACCATGTAGTAGGTAGGTATGGTGGACACAAGTGGCATAGTGTTTGGCTCAACGATTTTGGATGCATGAGAAGTATTCCCTCTCGATACAAGGCTTAGGCTAGCAAGGCTATTTGAAACAAACACAAGTATGAAGTGGTACAGCAAAACTCACATAAAAGACATATTGTAAGCATTATAAGACTCTATACAGTCTTCCTTGTTGTTCGACCCTTACTAGAAATTATCTAGACTTTAGAGAGACCAATCATGCAAACCAAATTTTAGCAAGCTCTATGTATTTCTTCATTAATAGGTGCAAAGTATATGATGCAAGAGCTTAAACATGAGCACAACAATTGCCAAGTATCAAATTATTCAAGACATTCTACCAATTACTACATGTAGCATTTCCCGTTTCCAACCATATAACAATTTAACGAAGAAGATTCAACCTTCGCCATGAACATTATGAGTAAAGCCTAAGGACATATTTTTCCATATGCAATAGAGGAGCGTGTCTCTCGCCCACACAATGAATGCTAGGATCCATTTTATTCAAACAAAACAAAAACAAAAACAAACAGACGCTCCAAGCAAAGTACATAAGATGTGATGGAATAAAAATATAGTTTCACTAGAGGAACCTGATAATGTTGTCGATAAAGAAGGGGATGCCTTGGGCATCCCCAAGCTTAGACGCTTGAGTCTTCTTGAAATATGCAGGGGTGAACCACCGGGGCATCCCCAAGCTTAGAGCTTTCACTCTCCTTGATCATATTGTATCATCTCCCTCTCTTGATCCTTGAAAACTTCCTCCACACCAAACTCAAAACAACTTATTAGAGGGTTAGTGCACAATCAAAATTCACATGTTCAGAGGTGACATAATCATTCTTAACACTTCTGGACATTGCACAAAGCTACTGAAACTTAATGGAATAGAAAAATCCATCAAGCATAGCAAAACAGGCAATGCGAAATAAAAGGCAGAATCTGTCAAAACAGAACAGTCCGTAAAGACGAATTTCTAAGAGGCACCAGACTTGCTCAAATAAAAATTCTCAAATTTAATGAAAGTTGCGTACATATCTGAGGATCACTCACGTAAATTAGCATAATTTTCTGAGTTACCTACAGAGAATTAGGCCCAGATTCGTGACAGCAAGAAATCTGTTTCTGCGCAGTAATCCAAATCTAGTATGAACCTTACTTATCAAAGACTTTACTTGGCACAACAATGCAACAAAACTAAGATAAGGAGATGTTGCTACAGTAGTAACAACTTCAAAGACTCAAATATAAAACAAAAGTGCAGTAGTAAAATCATGGGTTGTCTCCCACAAGCGATTTTCTTTAACGCCTTTCAGCTAGGCGTAGAAAGTGTGTATCAAGTATTATCAAGAGATGATGCATCTACAGCGGGGTTTGGAGTTTTCTCAACCATGCATTGTATTTTGTATACATAAGTTTCAGAGGCTCCCTTTTCATTAGTCTTGGGCTTGCTACTCTCATCAAACAAATTTTCAGGGACAAGCCAAGCATAATTATCATCTAGAGCTTCATGCATTCCTAGGAGCTTACAAGGTATTGGTGCTTTAATCTCCCCACCATCATTAACATTATTAGTGTACTTAATTCTATCCATATCCATCTTTTCAAGTGTTCTTTTAAAATCGGTGAACATACCAAGCCTCTTATGCTTAATAAAAACTTTTCTAGCTTCTTTGGCTATATCCTCAAATTCTCGCACAAGGACTTTTAAAACAAAATCTCTCTTTTCTCCCCTCTCCATATCAGAAAGTGTAAGAAACATGTGTTGTATCATGGGGTTGAGACTAATAAATCTAGTTTCCATCATGCGTACCAAACAGACAGAGCCATCTTCATAGGTAGGGACAGTTTTTGCCAGGGTATATCTTCAAGATCTTCATGCATACTAACATGGGTGAAAAATTCTTCTATATTATCTATTCCAATTATAGACCCTTGTCCTACCGGTATATCTTTTAAAGTAAAATTAGGAGGAAACATGATGAAATAAGTAAGGCAAATGCAAGTAACTAATTTTTTTTTGTTTTTAATATAGCAAACAAGATAGCAAGTAAAGTAAAACTAGCAAGTAATTTTTTTGTGTTTTGTTTTAGTGCAGCAAACAAAGTAGTAAATAAAGTAAAAGCAAGACAAAAACAAAGTAAAGAGATTGGAGGTGGAGACTCCCCTTGCAGCGTGTCTTGATCTCCCCGGCAACGGCGCCAGAAATTTAGCTTGTTGACGCGTAAAGCACACGCCTGTTGGGAACCCCAAGTGGAAGCTTTGATGCGTACATCAGCAAGTTTCCCTCAGTAAGAAACCAAGGTTTATCGAACCAGTAGGAGTCAAGAAGCACGTTGAAGGTTGATGGCGGCGGAGTGTAGTGCGGCGCAACACCAGGGATTCCGGCGCCAACATGGAACCTGCACAATACAACCAAGATACCTTGCCCCAACTTAACAGTGAGGTTGTCAATCTCACCGGCTTGCTGTAACAAAGGATTAGATGTATAGTGTGGATGATGATTGTTTGCAGAAAACAGTAGAACGAGTATTGCAGTTGATTGTATTCGATTAAAAGAATGGACCGGGGTCCACAGTTCACTAGAGGCGTCTCTCCCATAAGAATAAGCATGTTGGGTGAACAAATTACAGTTGGGCAATTGACAAATAAAGAGGGCATGACCATGCACATACATGTTATGATGAGTATTGTGAGATTTAATTGGGCATTACAAAGTACATAGACCGCTATCCAGCATGCATCTATGCCTAAAAAGTCCACCTTCAGGTTATCATCCGAACCCCCTCCAGTATTAAGTTGCAAACAACAGACAATTGCATTAAGTATGGTGCGTAATGTAATCAACAAATATATCCTTGGACATAGCATTGATGTTTTATCCCTAGTGGCAACAGCACATCCACAACCTTAGAGGTTTCTGTCACTCCCCCAGATTTAATGGAGACATGAACCCACTATCGAGCATAAATACTCCCTCTTGGAGTTACACGTATCAACTTGGCCAGAGCCTCTACTAGTAACGGAGAGCATGCAAGATCATAAACAACACATAGATGATATTGATAATCAACATAACATAGCATTCACTTATTCATCGGATCCCAACAAACACAACATGTAGCATTACAGATAGATGATCTTGATCATGTTAGGCAGCTCACAAGATCCAACAATGATAGCACAATTAGGAGAAGACGACCATCTAGCTACTGCTATGGACCCATAGTCCAGGGGTGAACTACTCACTCATCACTCCGGAGGCGACCATGGCGGTGAAGAGTCCTCCGGGAGATGATTCCCCTCTCCGACAGGGTGCCGAAGGAGATCTCCTGAATCCCCCGATATGGGATTGGCGGCGGCGGCGTCTCTGGAAGGTTTTCCGTATCGTGGCTCTCGGTACTGGAGTTATTATCGACGAAGGCTTAAATAGGCGGAGGAGGTAGGTTTAGAGGCGACGCGAGGGGCCCACACAACAGGGCCGCTCGGCCAGGGGGTGGGCCGCGCCACCCTGGCGTGTCGCCGCCTCGTCGCCCCACTTCGTTTCCTCTCCGGACTTCTGGAAGCTTCGTGGAAAAATAAGATCCTGGGCGTTGATTTCGTCCAATTCCGAGAATATTTCCTTACTAGGATTTCTGAAACCAGAAACAGCAGAAGACATTAACTGGCTCTTCGGCATCTCGTTAATAGGTTAGTGCCGGAAAATGCATAAATATGACATAAAGTATGCATAAAACATGTAGGTATCATCAATAAAGTGGCATGTAACATAAGAAATTATCGATACGTTGGAGACGTATCATACCTCTACGGTACATTGAGCAGTAGCACCGCTTGAGAGCGGTAGTACCACCTCGGTACCGCTTAGGTACCGGAATGTCGTGGTATCATCACGGCATATGCCATAGGGTGGCTAACGAAGGTGGTTCCTGAGGGATCTCACGGCGGTATCCGGATGCGGGTATGGGGACGAGCGACACGGCGACGTACCCAGGTTTGAGGCCCTCCAATGGAGGTAACACCTCTACTCCTGCTAGAATGTATATGATGATCACACGATACAAGGTTGCTCCTTGAGCTGTGTTCGGCTGCTCCTGGGAGGCTAAGGAAGACTAGAGTCTCTCTCTCACAGGGCAGCGCTAGGGGTGGAAGTGAAGTGAGAATGATCGATCCCCTGCACGAGAGGGGGTAGTGCGGCTTATATAGGCACCGGCACTTTACATATAAGACCCTATAGTTTACTGGCCGGCTTGGCCGGCTCCGGCTTCCGCTCCTTCCCGAGGCAGTGACGTTAGGAGCCGTTGAGGCCTCATGGCCTGTCCCATCCGGCTGCCAAGGTCAGCGGTATGGAGAGGAGGTGTCCCTGTCGCCATCAGCCACTGTAGCCGGTACGGATCGACGTAGACCATGATGGCCTATCCGGCGCATGGCACTATTGCTCCACAGTGCCCCGCGCTTTACGGAAGATGAAGTCAGCGTGGACTTTGGGAACCCGGATCACCAACCCGGTTCCTTCTAGTGCAAGACTCGCCAGCCTCGAGTCGGTCTGAGGTACAAACCCCCAGTCGGATATGGCTTGTAGAAGCCGGCCCAGCCACAGCATTGGCGGCCGTAGCCAGGCCGACTAGGACCTAGAGCCAGCCGGCTTCCGGACCAGCCGGCCACGGCGCCAGCCGGCTGCTCCTCAGCCGGCCTTTGCCGTGAGCCGGCCAGTGGCCAGCCGGCTGCTCCGCGTCCATTGCCCTACCCGGGGTCTTCCCCCCGACATTAGCCCCCGAAGCTGGCAAGGTCCTGCGTTTAGAAGGACCTAGGCAGGTTTTCCTGGCTTCTTGAATATACTTGACGGCACTTGGAGGGGCCGACTGAGAATTTCCATTCAGCCGGCTGCGCCCTCATCCGGCTCGTTCCGGCCGGCAGCTTCTAGCCGGCCACTATTTACACTTATGCAGCTTTTGCTTTCTCGCAAGTTTTGGTGATGTCTCCGCCTTGCTGGATGAATTTTGGGCAGAGGTGAACTTAGTGTCCGGCTTCGGCTTGCGGCGCGCCGGAGTCTCCGCCGCCTCGGGTCCTGCACCCGACTTGACCGGTCTAACGTCTGGGCTCTGCCGCCGGTTCGTCTGGTCACATCAATGTCTCCTTCGGATTCGGTGCGGTCGTGGGCGACGTGGTGTGGCAGTTTCCGGTAACGGCAGCGGTCGTGGGGGGAGTTAATGCGCAGAAGATCCGGGCGACGTGGCCACGATCGCCACTTGGAGGCTAACCGTCCGCCGCGGGCGGCTATAAATGCCGCGGGGGAGGGTACCGAGGCGGCCACTGCCTCACTTCGTCTTCCTCGCGCTTCCGCTCCTCTCGCTCTCTTCTTCGCGCTCGAGCCTCTTGCTGCTCCGGCGAGCGTTTCTCACTGGCGAACTCCGGCGAGCGCATCTCCGCCGATCCGCCGCCGCTACTCCGACGAGCCGGCGCCACGGGGCCCCGCGTTTCAACGGAGCGTCCTCCGCCGCCGCCATCGCCGCCGTCGCGAGGTTCTTCTTCACCTTTCCGTCGTTCGTGGTCCTCTTCTTCTTCTTCCTCGATGATGGCCTCCGCCAGCGGATCGTGGAGGGGGTCGTATATCAGGGACGATGACATCGAGCGGCTGGTGCGCCTTCACCGGATCCCGTCGTCGGTGGTCACGAGGGCGCCCGGCGCGGAGACGGAGCCCGAGCCGAGGCCCGGCGAGCGCGTCGTCTTCGGCGCGCACCTCGATTGCGGGTTGGGCCTGCCGGCGTCCAACTTCTTCCGCCAATTCCTCGACAACTTCGGCTTGCAGCCGCACCACCTGCCGGCCAACGCCTGTGTCCTCCTCAGCTGCTACGTGGCCTTCATGGAGGCTTATGCCGGCTTGTGGCCGGACATAGACTTCTGGAGCCGGCTCTTCTACCTCAAGGCGCAGACCACCGACGGCCGCCTGCGGGCCTGCGGCGCCGCCTCGATCTACACTCGGCCGGGTACACCCTTCCCCAAAATTCCAACCGTTGACTCGGTGAAGAATTGGCAGATGTCATTCTTCTATGTGCGCAACGAGGGCCAGCTCGTCGACCGGATCAACTTGCCGGAGTTCAATCCGGCTCCTCCAGTCGGCCGGATCAACTGGAGCTACAACGCCCGCACGGCGGACCCGGACGCTGAGGTGAATCAGCTCTGGGACTTCCTGGGGGCGGCCGTCGGGAACGGGCTGACCGCCGAGGACCTCCTCTGCACCATCGCCGAGCGCCGGGTGCTGCCGCTCCAAATGCGCACCCACAAGATCGGGCACATGTCCGGCCGGTTCGACCCGAATCGGACGTCCAAGGCACTGCTCTCCAAGGCCCAGGTGGCCCGCCGGGTGAACAACATCACCAAGGCGAACATGCCGGACGAGTGGAACTACGGGCTGGCGCCCCACGACAGGGACCACCAACCCGAGCTGGTAAGCTTTATGTTCTCGCCGACTTCCGGCTTGCGGCTGCGAGGCCGACTTCCCTTTCTTTCTGCCGACTTCCGGCTTGCTGTTTGCTCATGTCTTCTGTTTTTTCTAGCTCTTCGACCGCCAGAACGTCGAGGACGGCGACCTAGCGACAAGGAGGTGGATGCCGGATCACGCCGATCCGGCTGACCAAGCCGGCGACCAGGCCGGCGACGATGACCTGCTGCAGGCGCCTGACCTAGGCGGCCAGGGGGAGCACAATCCGCCCCCTTCACCGGAGCAGCAGGAGGACGAGGAGCCAGCGACGTCCGCCACGGGGCCAATCCCCGCCGTGCCCCTGCGCGCGAGGCCGCCAAGCACCACGGCGACTTCGGCGCCCAAGGGGAAGAAGCGGGTCGGCGACCCCCGCTCCACCGCCGCCTTGGAGGCGAAGGCGAAGAAGCTCCGCCGGCAGCAGCCGAAGAAGGTTCCGGAGCAGGCCGGGTGAGTTCTCTTTCTCTCTTGTTTGATTCCTTTTCTTTCCTTACTCTTTATGCTTATCTTTTCCTTATTTGTCCGGCTAGGGCCCCCATCAAGTTTGCTCAGGGCGGCGGCTCCCGGCAAACCCCGCGTGTCGTGTCGCCGCTTCCGCGACAAAGGAGGGAGCCGACGCCACAGCCTCCATCGCGCGCACCTACGCCGCCGCCGCCTGCGGGTACTCCGCCTCCCGCAGGGGCGCCTTCCTTCGCCGTGCCACTGGCCTCAGCGCCTGGCCGCGGCACGCGGGCCGAGCCGACGCGCCAGCCGACGCTGGACGACATGTTCCCGCGCCGGACTCGTCTTCTGGACCCAGCCGCCGGCCGGCCGGGGCATGCCGCCTTTGACCGGAGCTGGAGCCAGCAGGGCTGCGCCACCTGCGACCGGAGCCGGAGCCGAGCCAAGCGTGGTGGTGTTGGTGGAGAGCCCGGAGGGGGCACCTCAGGCGCCAGAGGTGGCTGCGCTGACTGGGCCAGCTGCTTCGCCCGGAGCGCCGCCACCGCCGGAGCCGACGACGGAGGAGCCGGCCAGGCAGGAGCCGGCAAGGGATGAGCCGGCGCGCATGGAGGGCGCCGACTCGCGCGCGCTAGTGAGGACGGGAGCCCCATCGGCGCCGTTGGGGAGCCTGCATGTGGCCAAGGGCGCCCGGCTGCTGCACGTGCCGTCCGCCTCCGACTCCAGCCTTGGCTCAGCTGGCACTATGGAGCAGGCGTGGCTCCGTGCCGACTCCTACGAGGTGACCAGCCGGGAGGGGAACCCAGGCCAAGCGTCGGTGGAGATGTTTGATGCGTGTGGTTGGCACGTCCGTTGGGAACCCCAAGAGGAAGGTGTGATGCGCACAGCGGCAAGTTTCCCTCAGTAAGAAACCAAGGTTTAATCGGACCAAAGAGGGAGTCAAGAAGCACGTTGAAGGTTGATGGCGGCGAGATGTAGTGCGGCGCAACACCAGGGATTCCGGCGCCAACGTGGAACCTGCACAACACAACCAAAGTACTTTGCCCCAACGAAACAGTGAGGTTGTCAATCTCACCGGCTTGCTGTAACAAAGGATTAATCGTATTGTGTAGAAGATGATTGTTTGCAGAAAACAGTAGAACAAGTATTGCAGTAGATTGTATTTCAGTAAAGAGAATTGGACCGGGGTCCACAGTTCACTAGAGGTGTCTCTCCCATAAGACAAACATCATGTTGGGTGAACAAATTACAGTTGGGCAATTGACAAATAAAGAGAGCATGACCATGCACATACATATCATGATGAGTATAGTGAGATTTAATTGGGCATTACGACAAAGTACATAGACCGCCATCCAACTGCATCTATGCCTAAAAAGTCCACCTTCAGGTTATCATCCGAACCCCCTCCAGTATTAAGTTGCAAAGCAACAGACAATTGCATTAAGTATGGTGCGTAATGTAATCAACAACTACATCCTTAGACATAGCATCAATGTTTTATCCCTAGTGGCAACAGCACAACACAACCTTAGAACTTTCTGTCACTGTCCCAGGTGTCAATGCAGGCATGAACCCACTATCGAGCATAAGTACTCCCTCTTGCAGTTACAAGCATCTACTTGGCCAGAGCATTTACTAGTAACGGAAAGCATGCAAGATCATAAATAACACGTAGATATAACTTTGATAATCAACATAACAAGTATTCTCTATTCATCGGATCCCAACAAACGCAACATATAGAATTACAGATAGATGATCTTGATCATGTTAGGCAGCTCACAAGATCCGACAATGATAGCACAATGGGGAGAAGACAACCATCTAGCTACTGCTATGGACCCATATTCCAGGGGTAGACTACTCACACATCACACCGGAGGCGACCATGGCGGCGTAGAGTCCTCCGGGAGATGATTCCCCTCTCCGGCAGGGTGCCGGAGGCGATCTCCTGGATCCCCCGAGATGGGATCGGCGTTGGCGGCGTCTCTGGAAGGTTTTCCGTATCGTGGCTCTCGGTACTGGGGGTTTCGTCACGGAGGCTTTAAGTAGGCGGAAGGGCAAGTCAAGAGGCAGCACGGGGGGCCCAGACCATAGTCCGGCGCGGCCAGGGGTGGGGCCGCGCCGCCCTAGGGTTTGGCCACCCCGTGGCCCCTCTTCGTTTCGTCTTCGGACTTCTGGAAGCTTCGTGGAAAAATAGGCCCCTGGGCTTTGATTTCGTCCAATTCCGAGAATATTTCCTTACTAGGATTTCTGAAACCAAAAACAGCAAGTAAAACAAAGAATCGGCACTTCGGCATCTTGTTAATAGTTTAGTTCCAGAAAATGCACGAATATGACATAAAGTGTGCATAAAACATGTAGATAACATCAATAATGTGGCATGGAACATAAGAAATTATCGATACGTCGGAGACGTATCAGCATCCCCAAGCTTAGTTCTGCTCATCCCGAGCAGGTAAAACGATAACACAGATAATTTCTGGAGTGACATGCCATCATAATTTTGATCATACTATTTGTAAAGCATATGTAGTGAATGCAGCGATCAAAACAATGTATATGTCATGAGTAAACAAGTGAATCATATAGCAAAGACTTTTCATGAATAGCACTTCAAGACAAGCATCAATAAGTCTTGCATAAGAGTTAACTCATAAAGCAATAATTCAAAGTAAAGGCATCGAAGCAACACAAAAGAAGATTAAGTTTCAGCGGTTGCTTTCAACTTGTAACATGTATATCTCATGGATATTGTCAACATAGAGTAATATAATAAGTGCAATAAGCAAGTATGTAGGAATCAATGCACAGTTCACACAAGTGTTTGCTTCTTGAGGTGGAGAGAAATAGGTGAACTGACTCAACATTGAAAGTAAAAGAATGGTCCTCCATAGAGGAAAAGCATCGATTGCTATATTTGTGCTAGAGCTTTGATTTTGAAAACATGAAACAATTTTGTCAACGGTAGTAATAAAGCATATGCATCATGTAAATTATATCTTATAAGTTGCAAGCCTCATGCATAGTGTACTAATAGTGCCCGCACCTTGTCCTAATTAGCTTGGACTACCGGATCATCACAATGCACATGTTTTTACCAAGTGTCACAAAGGGGTACCTCTATGCCGCCTGTACAAAGGTCTAAGGAGAAAGCTCACATTGGATTTCTCGCTATTGATTATTCTTCAACTTAGACATCCATACCGGGACAACATAGACAACAGATAATGGACTCCTCTTTTATGCATAAGCATGTAACAACAATTAATAATTTTCTCATTTGAGATTGAGGATATATGTCCAAAACTGAAACTTCCACCATGGATCTTGGCTTTAGTTAGCGGCCCAATGTTCTTCTCTAACATTATGCATGCTTAACCATAAGGTGGTAAATCTCTCTTACTTCAGACAAGACGGACATGCATAGCAACTCACATGAAATTCAACAATGAATAGTTGATGGCGTCCCCAGTAAACATGGTTATCGCACAACAAGCAACTTAATAAGAGATAAAGTGCATAATTACATATTCAATGCCACAATAGTTTTTAAGCTATTTGTCCCATGAGCTATATATTGCAAAGGTGAATGATGGAATTTTAAAGGTAGCACTCAAGCAATTTACTTTGGAATGGCGGAAAATACCATGTAGTAGGTAGGTATGGTGGACACAAATGGCATAGTGGTTGGCTCAAGTATTTTGGATGCATGAGAAGTATTCCCTCTCGATACAAGGTTTAGGCTAGCAAGGCTTATTTGAAACAAACACAAGGATGAACCGGTGCAGCAAAACTCACATAAAAGACATATTGAAAACATTATAAGACTCTACACCGTCTTCCTTGTTGTTCAAACTCAATACTAGAAATTATCTAGACCTTAGAGAAACCAAATATGCAAACCAAATTTTAGCATGCTCTATGTATTTCTTCATTAATGGGTGCAAAGCATATGATGCAAGAGCTTAAACATGAGCACAACAATTGCCAAGTATCACATTACCCAAGACATTAATAGCAATTACTACATGTATCATTTTCCAATTCCAACCATATAACAATTTAACGAAGGAGAAACTTCGCCATGAATACTATGAGTAGAAACCAAGGACAAACTTGTCCATATGCTACAGCGGAGCGTGTCTATCTCCCATAAAGTGAATGCTAGGATCCATTTTATTCAAACAAAACAAAAACAAAAACAAAAACAAACCGACGCTCCAAGAAAAAGCACATAAGATGTGATGGAATAAAAATATAGTTTCAGGGGAGGAACCTGATAATGTTGTCGATGAAGAAGGGGATGCCTTGGGCATCCCCAAGCTTAGACGCTTGAGTCTTCTTGATATATGCAGGGGTGAACCACCGGGGCATCCCCAAGCTTAGAGCTTTCACTCTCCTTGATCATGTTGCATCATACTCCTCTCTTGATCCTTGAAAACTTCCTCCATACCAAACTCGAAACAACTCATTAGAGGGTTAGTGCACAATAAAAATTAACATATTCAGAGGTGACACAATCATTCTTAACACTTCTGGACATTGCATAATGCTACTGGACATTAGTGGATCAAAGAAATTCATCCAACATAGCAAAAGAGGCAATGCGAAATAAAAGACAGAATCTGTCAAAACAGAACAGTTCGTATTGACGAATTTTAAAATGGCACCAGACTTGCTCAGATGAAAATGCTCAAATTGAATGAAAGTTGCGTACATATCTGAGGATCATGCACGTAAATTGGCTTAATTTTCTGAGCTACCTACAGGGAGGTAGACCCAGATTCGTGACAGCAAAGAAATCTGGAACTGCGCAGTAATCCAAATCTAGTACTTACTTTTCTATCAACGGCTTAACTTGGCACAACAAAACACAAAACTAAGATAAGGAGAGGTTGCTACAGTAGTAAACAACTTCCAAGACACAAAATAAAAACAAAGTACTGTAGGTAAAATATGGGTTGTCTCCCATAAGCGCTTTTCTTTAACGCCTTTCAACTAGGCGCAGAAAGTTTGTATCAAGTATTATCAAGAGACGAAGTGTCAACATCATAATTTGTTCTCATAATAGAATCAAAAGGTACCTTCATTCTCTTTCTAGGGAAGTGTTCCATACCTTTCTTGAGAGGAAATTGATATTTTATATTACCTTCCTTCATATCAATAATAGCACCAACAGTTCGAAGAAAAGGTCTTCCCAATATAATGGGACAAGATGCATTGCATTCAATATCCAAGACAACAAAATCAACGGGAACAAGGTTATTGTTAATGGTAATGCGAACATTATCAACTTTACCCAAAGGTTTCTTTGTAGAATGATCAGCAAGATTAACATCCAAATAACAATTTTTCAGTGGTGGCAAGTCAAGCATATTATAAATTTTCTTAGGCATAATAGAAATACTTGCACCAAGGTCACATAAAGCATTACAATCAAAATATTTAACCTTCATCTTAATGATGGGCTCCCAACCATCCTCTAGCTTTTTAGGAATAGAGGCTTCACGCTCTAGTTTCTCTTCTCTAGCTTTTATGAGAGCATTTGTAATATGATGTGTGAAAGCCAAATTTATAGTACTAGCATTAGGACTTTTAGCAAGTTTTTGTAAGAACTTTATAACTTCAGAGATGTGGCAATCATCAAAATTCAAACCATTATAATCTAAAGCAATGGGATCATCATCCCCAATGTTGGAAAAAAATTCAGCAGTTTTATCACAGGCAGTTTCAGCAGTTTTAGCAGTTTCAGGCAGTTTCTCGCGCTTTGCATTAGAAGTGGAAACATTGCTAACACCAATTCTTTTATTATTATTAGTAGGAGGTGCAGCAACATATGTAGCATTAGCATTACTAGTGGTGGTAATAGTCCAAACTTTAGCTACATTCTTCTCTTTAGCTAGTTTTTCATTTTCTTCTCTATCCCACCTAGCACGCAGTTCAGCCATTAATCTTATATTCTCATTAATTCTAACTTGGATGGCATTTGCTGTAGTAGTAATTTTGTTATGATGATTCTCATTAGGCATAACTTTCGATTTCAAAAGATCAACATCAGCAGAAAGACTATCGACTTTAGAAGCAAGTATATCAATTTTCCCAAGCTTTTCTTCAACAGATTTGTTAAAAGCAGTTTGTGTACTAATAAATTCTTTAAGCATGGCTTCAAGTCCAGGGGATGAACTCCTATTATTGTTGTAAGAATTCCCATAAGAATTACCATAACCGTTGCTATTATTATAAGGATATGGCCTATAGTTGTTACTAGAATTGTTCCGGTAAGCATTGTTGTTGGAATTATTATTTTTAATGAAGTTTACATCAACATGTTCTTCTTGTGCAACCAATGAAGCTAATGGAACATTATTAGGATCAATATTAGTCCTATCATTCACAAGCATAGACATAATAGCATCAATCTTATCACTCAAGGAAGAGGTTTCTTCGACAGAATTTACCTTCTTACCTTGTGGAGCTCTTTCCGTGTGCCATTCAGAGTAGTTGATCATCATATTATCAAGAAGCTTTGTTGCTTCACCACGAGTGATGGACATAAAGGTACCTCCAGCAGCTGAATCCAATAAATTCCGCGAAGAAAAATTTAGTCCTGCATAGAAGGTTTGGATGATCATCCAAGTAGTCAGTCCATGGGTTGGGCAATTTTTAACCAGAGATTTCATTCTTTCCCAAGCTTGAGCAACATGTTCAGTATCTAATTGTTTAAAATTCATTATGCTACTCCTCAAAGATATAATTTTAGCAGGGGGATAATATCTACCAATAAAAGCATCCTTGCATTTAGTCCATGAATCAATACTATTCTTAGGCAGAGATAGCAACCAATCTTTAGCTCTTCCTCTTAATGAGAAAGGGAACAATTTTAGTTTAATAATATCACCATCTACATCTTTATATTTTTGCATTTCACATAGTTCAACAAAATTATTAAGATGGGCAGCATCATCATCAGAACTAACACCAGAAAATTGCTCTCGCATAACAAGATTCAGTAAAGCAGGTTTAATTTCAAAGAATTCTGCTGTAGTAGCAGGTGGAGCAATAGGTGTGCATAAGAAATCATTATTATTTGTGGTTGTGAAGTCACACAACTTAGTATTTTCAGCGTTGGCCATTTTAGCAACAGTAAATAAAGCAAACTAGATAAAGTAAATGCAAGTAACTAATTTTTTTGTGTTTTAGATATAGCAAACAAGATAGCAAATAAAGTAAAACTAGCAACTAATTTTTTTGTATTTTGATTTAGTGCAGCAAACAAAGTAGTAAATAAAACTAAGCAAGACAAAAACAAAGTAAAGAGATTGAGAAGTGGAGACTCCCCTTGCAGCGTGTCTTGATCTCCCCGGCAACGGCGCCAGAAATTTACTGCTGGCGTGGAGTTGACGTGGGAGATAGAAATCTTTGTGGTGTAACTTTTCTTTAGGTCCCCGGCAACGGCGCCAGAAATTTGCTTGATGCGTGTGGTTGGCACGTCCGTTGGGAACCCCAAGAGGAAGGTGTGATGCGCACAGCGGCAAGTTTCCCTCAGTAAGAAACCAAGGTTTAATCGGACCAGTAGGAGTCAAGAAGCACGTTGAAGGTTGATGGCGGCGAGATGTAGTGCGGCGCAACACCAGGGATTCCGGCGCCAACGTGGAACCTGCACAACACAACCAAAGTACTTTGCCCCAACGAAACAGTGAGGTTGTCAATCTCACCGGCTTGCTTTAACAAAGGATTAACCGTATTGTGTGGAAGATGATTGTTTGCAGAAAACAGTAGAACAAGTATTGCAGTAGATTGTATTTCAGTAAAGAGAATTGGACCGGGGTCCACAATTCACTAGAGGTGTCTCTCCCATAAGACAAACAGCATGTTGGGTGAACAAATTACAGTTGGGCAATTGACAAATAAAGAGAGCATGACCATGCACATACATATCATGATGAGTATAGTGAGATTTAATTGGGCATTACGACAAAGTACATAGACCGCCATCCAACTGCATCTATGCCTAAAAAGTCCACCTTCAGGTTATCATCCGAACCCCCTCCAGTATTAAGTTGCAAAGCAACAGACAATTGCATTAAGTATGGTGCGTAATGTAATCAACAACTACATCCTTAGACATAGCATCAATGTTTTATCCCTAGTGGCAACAGACAACACAACCTTAGAACTTTCTGTCATCGTCCTGTGTCAATGCAGGCATGAACCCACTATCGAGCATAAGTACTCCCTCTTGGAGTTACAAGCATCTACTTGGCCAGAGCATCTACTAGTAACGGAAAGCATGCAAGATCATAAATAACACATAGATATAACTTTGATAATCAACATAACAAGTATTCTCTATTCATCGGATCCCAACAAACGCAACATATAGAATTACAGATAGATGATCTTGATCATGTTAGGCAGCTCACAAGATCCGACAATGATAGCACAATGGGGAGAAGACAACCATCTAGCTACTGCTATGGACCCATAGTCCAGGGGTAGACTACTCACACATCACACCGGAGGCGACCATGGCGGCGTAGAGTCCTCTGGGAGATGATTCCCCTCTTCGGCAGGGTGCCGGAGGCGATCTCCTGGATCCCCCGAGATGGGATCGGCGTTGGCGGCGTCTCTGGAAGGTTTTCCGTATCGTGGCTCTCGGTACTGGGGGTTTCGTCACGGAGGCTTTAAGTAGGCGGAAGGGCAAGTCAAGAGGCAGCACGGGGGGCCCAGACCATAGTCCGGCGCGGCCAGGGGTGGGGCCGCGCCGCCCTAGGGTTTGGCCACCCCGTGGCCCCTCTTCGTTTCGTCTTCGGACTTCTGGAAGCTTCGTGGAAAAATAGGCCCCTGGGCTTTGATTTCGTCCAATTCCGAGAATATTTCCTTACTAGGATTTCTGAAACCAAAAACAGCAGAAAACAAGAATCGGCACTTCGGCATCTTGTTAATAGGTTAGTTCCAGAAAATGCACGAATATGACATAAAGTGTGCATAAAACATGTAGATAACATCAATAATGTGGCATGGAACATAAGAAATTATTGATACGTCGGAGACGTATCAATGTTCTTCTCCGGCTTGCAGGCCAACCTCAAGGCCAGGGCTGCTGAGACCGCGGCCAACATCGCCAAGGTGGAGGAAGCCAGCAAGGTAAGCGCTTCATCTGTTTTTCAATTTGGTTATCATCCTGGTAGCCCTCCGAGGCATGGGCCGGCTGCTCGGAGCCGGTCCGGGTTTCGTCTAGTTGACTGACTTTCCTTCCCCTTAGGCTGTGGTGGATCGGCGCACCAACTTGTACAACCGCGCCGTGACCCACTACCACAAGGCCAAGCTGGACCGGGCCGACTTGGCTCGCGAGCTGGAGGCTGTCAAGGGTAAGATCTTTTTCTTTCCGACCCGATGTCTTCTTTCTTTAGTCCTAGTTGGCTGACGCTTCTTTCTGGCTGCCTTGCAGCTGAAGCCTCCAAGGTCCCGCGGCTGGAGGCGGATCTCCGGGCTGCTCGCGCCCAGTGCGCCGAGAGCGAGGAGGCGGGCCGATCTGCAGCCGCCAAGCTCAAGGTGGCTGAGCTGGAGCTAACGCGGCTGCGCCGGCTTGAGGAGAACCACCTCAAGGAGCTTGCCCTCCTCAGGACGGCTGAGAAGGAGAAAGTGGAGGATCTGAGCCGGCGGCTGACCGAGGTGGAGAAGCAGCGGCTTGCGCTTCAGGAGGAGGTCACCACCAAGACCACGGAGCTGTCGGCCACTGCCAAGCGCTGGGTGGACGAGATTGGCGCGCTCGACCGCGGCTTGTGGGGTGAGTGCATTTCTTTGTTCCTTTCCCTTTGCCGGCTTTCGGCTGTCGGCTGCCGGCTTAGGTTGGCAGCCGGCGGCAGAAACTCTGATTTTTTCGCTATCTCCATCTTCGGGCTGGGGGCAGTTGGTTTTTGCCGGCTGCCGCCAGGCTTTTCCTTTCTTCGGCTGGCTGCCGCCTGGCCTACTTTAGGACTTCGAAAACTTGCATTTTTCAGCTTATTTCGGCTTTGACGATTTCTGACGTGCTTCTTCTTGTAGCGGCCTTCCCGGAAACGCAGGATGCGGCGTTAGCAGCCGTTGGCGTTGCGCGCGAGGCTAGGAGGCGGGCGACTGGCGAGGGCAGCTCGGAGTACTTCACCATGGAGGATTATATGGCATCCATGGCTGCCCGCGTCGAGCCCATCACCAAGCTTGGCTGGGAGCTCCGGAAGGCGGCTGAGGAGCTGGTCCCGATGCTGTGGCCCGCGGAGGCGGTGCCGCAAGATATCTCCAACCTCATCTCCTTGATGGAGCGGGCGCCGGATCGCTTCCTCGACTGGAAGGAGTCTGCCACGCGCGCTGGAGCCGACATGGCGCTGTCCTTTGTCCTCTCCTGGTACAACGAGGTGGACCTGGGGCAGCTCGAGTACCGGCGAGCCGGCGTGGAGGACAAGCTCCCGGCCGAACACAAGACTGCCCGGATTGCCCGAGCCAGCGCCATCGCCGACTTCGTCGACAAGGGCCTCTTCATCGCGGACCCGAACCCTCAGTCTGAGGATGAGTACGAGATGGAAGATGAGGAGGCGGAAGATGCGCCTGAAGACGACCCGGCAGCCGGCTCCGCTGACGCTCCTCCGGCTGGTCCTTCTCCAGCCGCTGCTTAGTTTACATGTCTCTGTCGTTGCTTTTGCCAAGACAATTTGTTAAATCCCCGGGATGCCAGGTGCACATGTATGAATATTATCGTCCTTTCATTATGTCACACTTTAATGTGTTTGTTAATCATTTGTGTGTCGACTTGCTTTCTTTCGACTTGTTCGCTTTTTCCCATCCGCCCACTCTTTGGCTGTGCTCTTGCCGGTCGTACGTCCGACTTGCGATCCGTCGCCGGATCAAGAGCGGGCCGCTGGGTGAGGCCGACAGTATTTCAGTCGAACGAGCCGAGTTCGGCAATCCGGCACTTTTATGAAAAGTTGCAAGTCAACTCGCTTTTACTCTTTCCCTTAGCCGTCTTTCGCGTGCCGGCTCCCTAGGCCTTACTCCCGCCAGCCGGACAGCCGGGTTGCGGTCTGTAGCTAGATCGGAAGCCGGCTGTCGGAAACCGGATCACGTTACTGAGCCGGCCGCGTGAGAGGGTTCAAGCCAATTGGCGAAACAAAGTAGAGTACGCGAAAAACTTGTCGGAAACGGCGCTCTTGGCGCGTGCTTTTTCATAGCTCACAAAAGGGATACAAGGGATACATACATTCCTGCTCTCATGTGTGAAATGGGCGGAGCAAGTTGACATTCCAGGGACGTTTAGTCTCCTCGTCAGCCTTGTCCGGCTTGTTTTCTCTAGCCTCTTGGGCATCTATGAGATAGTAGGAATCATTGCCTACTGCCTTGCTCACGATGAAGGGACCCTCCCATGGGGATGACAGTTTATGCTGTCCGGCTGTCCGCTGGATCAGCCGGAGCACTAGGTCTCCTTCTCGGAATGCTAAGGGCTGGACCTTCCGGCTGTGATAGCGTCGGAGGCTCTGCTGGTAGATAGTAGATCTGGACGCAGCCAGCAGCCGGGCCTCTTCGACCAGGTCAACTCCATCTTCGCGGGCTTCTTTGGCTTCAGCTTCTGTGTAGAGCTTGATCCTTGGCGCGTCGTGCTCGATATCAGTCGGCAAGACGGCTTCGGCCCCGAATACGAGGAAAAATGGCGTGAAGCCGACTGAGCGGTTTGTCGTTGTGCGCAGGCTCCATAGCACATTGGGCAGCTCTTCAATCCAGCAGCCGGCTGCTCGCTCGAGCGGCTCCACCAGCCGGGGCCGGATGCCGGCTAGGACCAAGCCGTTAGCCTTCTCCACTTGTCCGTTGGACTCCGGGTGCGCCACAGAGGCTAGGGCCATCCGGATCCCCATTTCCCCGCAGTAGCGAGAGAAGATGCCTTGAGAGAAGTTGCTGCCGTTGTCGGTGATGATGCTGTGAGGGTAGCCGAACCTCACGATGATTTCCTTGAGGAAAGTGACGGCTGTGGAGCCGTCCAGCTTCTTGATTGGCTTGGCTTCGATCCACTTGGTGAATTTGTCAATCATCACCAAGAGATGTGTCATGCCGCCTCGTGCTGTTCTGAACGGGCCCACCATATCCAAGCCCCATACGGCAAATGGCCATGTGATGGGGATGGTTTTCAAGGCGGAAGCCAGCTGGTGTCTCTTCTTCGCGAAGCGCTAACAGCCGTTCACTTCTTCACCAACTCTTCTGCGTCTCTGAGCGCAGTCGGCCAGTAAAAACCGTGCCGAAAAGCTTTGGCCACTATGGCTCTGGATGAGGCGTGATGTCCGCACTCTCCTTGATGGATTTCCCGTAGGAGTTCAATCCCTTCAGCCGGCTCGACGCACCGCTGGAACACCCCACTTACGCTGCGTTTGTACAGCTGGTGGTTGATGATGCTATAGGCCTTGGCCCTTCTCTCAATCTGCCTGGCCTGGACTCTATCATCAGGCAGCACACCGTCGGTGAGGTAGGAGAGGAATTCTTGTGCCCATGAAGGTACGCATCTTATCTCGAATACGCTGACCAACAGGGCCTCCTGCGTGGGAGCTTCCGGATTCGACTGCATGGTCGCCGGGTTCGGCTTGCTAGCCGGCGGGTTCGGCTTGCTAGCCCCCGAGTTTGGCGATGAAGCCCCCGGGTTGGACTGAGAAGTCCCCGGGTTCGGCATGGTAGCCGGCGGGTTTGGCTTTGCAGCCCCCGACTTGGGCGATGAAGCCCCCGGGTTTGGCTGAGCAGCCCCCGGGTCAGCCGGCACGAATATTGAATCCGAGTCCGGTGATGGTATGATGGACGGCTTCTTGAGAACCGCCAAGGCGATGCCCGGCGGAATGGCTTGCTGGGTTGAGCCAATCTTGGACAAGGCGTCAGCCGCCTCGTTGTTTGCTCGTGGCACATGGTGGAATTCACAGCCGTCGAAGAAGCCGGATAGCTGCTGGACATGGAAGCGGTACGAGGCCATGTTGGCGTCCTTCGCGTCCCAGTCGCCCGATGCTTGTTGTATGACCAAGTCGGAGTCGCCGAAGCAGAGTATTCGACGCACGCCAATCTCCTTGGCCAGCTTCAGCCCATGAATGAGCGCTTCATACTCCGCCACATTGTTTGATGCGGTGAAGTGGATCTGCAGGACGTAGTCCAGCCGATCTCCCTTGGGAGAGGTGATGACGATGCCGGCTCCCAAGCCGTTGCGCATCTTCGAGCCGTCAAAGTGCATCTTCCAATGTGTGAAATCCTGCACAGGCGGCAGGTACTGCATCTCAGCCCAGTCGACGAAGAAGTCCGCGAGGATCTGCGACTTGATGGCTGTGCGTGGCTCGTAGAGGATGGTGTGGGCGGCTAGCTCCAGAGCCCACTTGGCAACCCGGCCGTTGGCGTCTTTGCTGCCAATGATTTCCGCCAAGGGCGCTGTGGCAACCACCTTGATGGGGTGCTCTTGGAAGTAGTGCTTGAGCTTCTTGGCCGCCATGTAGATGCCGTAGGTGACCTTCTGGTAGTGGGGGTAGTTTTGCTTCGACTGGGAGAGCACTTCGCTGAGGTAGTAGACTGGGCGCTGAACCAGCTGCTCCCTGCCGGCTTCTTTGCGCTCCACCACCAGGACAACGCTAACCACTCGATTGGTGGCTGCGATGTACAACAGCATCGGCTCCATTGAAGCCGGCGTTGCAAGGATTGGCGCGGTTGAGAGCATGCGCTTCAAGTCACGGAAGGCTTCATCCGCCTGCGGTGACCAGACGAACTTGTCCGCCTTCTTCATTAATTGGTACAGGGGCAGTATCTTCTCCCCCAGCTGGCTGACGAAGCGGCTCAAGGAGGCCAGGCAGCCAGCGAACTTCTGGACGTCCTTGAGGCACTGCGGCAGTTCCATCTTCTCCAGGGCACTGATCTTCTCCGGGTTGGCTTCGATCCCTCGCTGAGAGACGAGGTAGCCAAGGAGCTGGCCAGACGGCACGCCGAATGTGCACTTGGCCGGGTTGAGCTTCATCCGAAATCTTCTCAGATTGGTGAAGGTTTCTCTCAGGTCATCAAGGAGGGTAGTCGTCTCCTTGGTCTTTACAACGACATCATCCACATATGCGTGAACGTTTCTGCCGATTTGATCCTGCAAGCATTTTTGCATGCACCTTTGATAGGTGGCGCCTGCATTTTTCAAGCCGAACGGCATAGTCGTGTAGCAATAAGCCCCGTACGGGGTAATGAACGAAGTCTTTATTTGATCACCCGGATTCAAAGGAATCTGGTGGTAGCCTGAATAGGCATCTAGAAAAGACAACAGTTCACAGCCGGCAGTCGAGTCTATGACTTGATCTATGCGCGGCAGGGGGAATGGATCCTTCGGGCACGCCTTGTTCAGGCTGGTGTAGTCGATACACATGCGCCAGGAGCCGTTCTTCTTCAAAACCAGGACCGGGTTTGCCAACCAGTCCGGGTGCAGCACTTCCATGATGAAGCCGGCTGCCAGCAGCCGGGCGATTTCTTCACCGATGGCCTTCCTTCTTTCTTCGGCGAAGCTCCTGAGAGGCTGCTTCACCGGCTTGGCTTCAGGCCGGACGTGGAGGTGGTGCTCAGCCAACTCCCTCGGCACACCCGGCATGTCTCTTGGAGTCCATGCGAAGATGTCCCGATTCTCACGGAGGAAGCTGGTGAGCTCGCTTTCCTATTTCCTGCTCAAGCCGGCACCGATGGTGACGTACTTGTCCGGCTGCGCCGGGTCCAGCAGGATCTTCTTGGTGTTGTCGGCCGGCTGGAAGTGAGTCGTCCCAGCCGGGTTGCCTGCAGCCGGCATGTCTGTCTGCGCGACCTTGGCGAGGGCGACGGCGTCGTGGATGAGCTGCTTCTCGGTGGCGATGACCAGCGTCTGGGCCATCTTGGAGCTCTGCGTGGCGCAGTCCATGGAGCAACGATAGTCGCCGGCTATGGTGATGACCCCCTTGGGGCCAGGCAGCTTCATCTTCAGGTACCCATAGTGGGGCACCGCCATGAACTTGGTCAGGGCCGGCCTGCCTAGGAGCGCGTGGTAGGGACTCACGAGGTCCACCACCTCGAACTCGATCTTCTCGGTGCGGAAGTGATCCGGCTTCCCGAACATCACCTCCAGCGTGATCCGGCCAATCGGCTGGCAGCAATGGCCCGGCACGATGCCATGGAAGACAGTGGGGGTGGGGCGCAGCTCGGCTTCCTGGATGCCTAGCTTGCGGGCAGTGTCGCGGTAGAGGATGTTGATGATGCTGCCGCCGTCGATGAGCACGCGCGAAAAACGCACGCTGCGCCGAGTCGTGCCGATGGTGGGGTCGAGGACCATGGCATAGCTGCCCGGCTTCGGCAGGATAGCCGGTGTGTCGCGGCGATCAAAGGTGATGGCCTACTCTGACCAGTTTAGGTACTGGGGGACCGGCGGTATGACCGCGTTGACCTCGAGGGAACGGCTCTGTTGGCTCATCTTGTCCTCGGGCTCGGAGGTGAAGATGATGTAGGTAGCATCTTCGGCCAGATATCGGCCATGGTGCACTTGGTTAGCCTCGTGGTGCTCGAGGTTGGCGTTCTCCGCGCCGGCTGCGCCACCCGGCCCGCCGGCTGGAGGGGGCGGGGGTGGAGGCGGGAGAGGTTCACCGCTTGTCAGCCGCTTCATGAAGTGGCAGTCGCGGGTGGTGTGGTTGGAGGGGTTCTTGCCGCTGTGGTACTTGCACGGCGAGTCGAGCATCTGCTTGAAGGTGTACTTCGGCTTCCACTGCCGGTCTTGCTTCTGGCGGCGGCTGCCGCCTGCCGCGTTGTCTGCCACGGTGGCTACGTGGGCGGAGCCGTACCGGCGGTCCGGCTGGTCGCTGTGACGCTTGCCGCGGTAGTTGTCCCGCCGGCTGCCATGGGAGGCGCCGTCTGCCGGCTTGTGCTCAGCCGACTTGTGGTGGTCCCGCCTGGAGGGAGCCGGCGCTGGGTCAGCCGTCGCCTTGCTGGCTTCTTCAGCCAGCGCGTACTTGTCGGCAATGGCCATGAGGGCGGCCATGGACTTGGGCTCGCTGCGGCGCAGCTTGTGCCACAGCATGGTGTTGGGCCGGCAGCCGCCCATAAAGAAGCTGATGGCCTGGATCTCGTGCACACCCTCGCAGGAGTTGCGCATCTCGCACCAGCGCATCAGGTACGCGCGATCCGTCTCGTCCGGGCCCTGCTTGCACATCTCGAGCTGCTGGGGGCGACCCGGCCGGCGATAGGTGCCGGTGAAGTTGCTGATGAAGGCCTCCTCGAAATCAAGCCAGCCGTTGATGCTGCCGGCTGGCAAGTTGTTGAGCCAGGTGCGAGCGGAGCCGACCAGCATCAGGGGGGAGTAGCGCACCGCCCAGCGCTTGTTGCCTCTGGAGATTCCGACTGCGGTAGAGTAGTCCTGCAGCCAGTCCTCCGGCTTGGCGGTGCCGTCGTATTTGGGCGTGTCGTGGGGGAGCTGGAAGCCGTCGAGCATGGGCTCGTTGGCGATGCGGGGCCCGAAGCACTTGGGGCAAGCCGGCGCCTCCTCTTCCGCAATGCGGGATTCGACCAGCCGATCGAGGCGGTCTCTGGCGTCAACGGGCTCGATGCGGGGGCCCAGCCGGGAACGTGCCGGCTGTCTGGTGCCGGTTCGCTCTGGAGCCGGCCTGTGTTGGCGCCTTGGCGCCACCAGCTCGGAGTCATGCTCCTCGTTCCGGTTTGGTGGCGGGCGGCTGCGGCCGCTGTGGCCGCTGTCCAGCCGGCTTGTCTGGCTTGAACCTGCGTGGGTGTCGCGGGAGTCTCTGTGCCGGCTTGGTGCGGGCGAGGCGGACTCGGCCGTGTCTCTGTGGGGGTCCTTGCTGGTGCCTGCAGCAGCGCGGACGGGAGGGGCTTTCGAAGCACCATACCTGGGGTCCTTGGTCTGCTCAGCTGCAGCCCGGCACAGGTCAGCTACGCGCTGCGTCTGGCGGCGCAGCTCGTCTCCTTCGAGGAGGGCTAGCTCCTTCGAAGCCGCTTCGGCTGCGAGGATGTTCTTGTCGGGGGTGTTGTAGACGGGCAGTTCCGCGGACGGAGCCGGCACTTCCACGCCGTCGCGGTCGATCTCAGCGCCTAAGAGGCCTCCGCACTTGCGGATCATGCCGGCTCGGCTGGGGTTGTTGCCGCCTGGCGTGAAGCCGTGAGCGTGCTCGAACTCACGCTGGGTGATGGCCAGCTGGTGCTTGGCTGCAGCCAGCTCTTCGGCCTGCTGGAGGAGGAGCTGGCGATGTGCTTCCAGGTCCGCCTCAACGGTGGTGGCGTCGCCGCCTGCGGTGAGCGGGGAGCTCAGCTTCGTCCGGACTTCGTCCAGCCGGGATGGAGGTGGAGGCGCCTTTGGGCCCGAGCCGGAGGCGTTGGGGTCGACGTTGCGCTCCAGGTTGGGGCCGCGGGTGCGCGGGTTCTTGGTGGGGAGCTCCTCGCCAGCCATCATGACTTGCACGACGGCGGGGCTGGCGGGAGCGCTGCTGCCGGCTCGCGGAGGAGGGCTTGCGCAGCGCAGCACCTGCCGCGGGTAGCGCGGCGGTGCGACGGTGGCGACGTAGACGTCGTGGCCGCCGAAGGAGATGACGCTGCCGCCGGCTGGGAAGGGCCGATCGGCGAAGCAGCCAGCGTTGTCGCTGACGCAGTTGAGGGAGCCGAATCTCCAGATCAAGCCTGAAGCGACTCGCTCGCCGGTGGTGATGGTGAGGCCCGTCCGGATGAAGACACCGGCCGAGGATGCTGAAGGCCCCACGGTGGGCGCCAAATGTCGTGGTATCGTCACGGCATATGCCATAGGGTGGCTAACGAAGGTGGTTCCTGAGGGATCTCACGGCGGTATCCGGATGCGGGTATGGGGACGAGCGACACGGCGACGTACCCAGGTTCGAGGCCCTCCAATGGAGGTAACACCTCTACTCCTGCTAGAATGTATATGATGATCACACGATACAAGGTTGCTCCTTGAGCTGTGTTCGGCTGCTCCTGGGAGGCTAAGGAAGACTAGAGTCTCTCTCTCACAGGGCAGCGCTAGGGGTGGAAGTGAAGTGAGAATGATCGATCCCCTGCACGAGAGGGGGTAGTGCGGCTTATATAGGCACCGGCACTTTACATATAAGACCCTATAGTTTACTGGCCAGCTTGGCCGGCTCCGGCTTCCGCTCCTTCCCGAGGCAGTGACGTCAGGAGCCGTTGAGGCCTCATGGCCTGTCCCATCCGGCTGCCAAGGTCAGCGGTATGGAGAGGAGGTGTCCCTGTCGCCATCAGCCACTGTAGCCGGTACGGATCGACGTAGACCATGATGGCCTGTCCGGCGCGTGGCACTATTGCTCCACAGTGCCCCGCGCTTTACGGAAGATGAAGTCAGCGTGGACTTTGGGAACCCGGATCACCAACCCGGTTCCTTCTAGTGCAAGACTCGCCAGCCTCGAGTCGGTCTGAGGTACAAACCCCCAGTCGGATATGGCTTGTAGAAGCCGGCCCAGCCACAGCATTGGCGGCCGTAGCCAGGCCGACTAGGACCTAGAGCCAGCCGGCTTCCGGACCAGCCGGCCACGGCGCCAGCCGGCTGCTCCTCAGCCGGCCTTTGCCGCGAGCCGGCCAGTGGCCAGCCGGCTGCTCCACGTCCATTGCCCTACCCGGGGTCTTCCCCCCGACACGGAACGCAAGTTACGGCACCACCGCTGTGGTACCGCTTAGGTACCGCGCGAGGTCCATGGACTCATAGAGGTCATTGTGGTACCTCAGCGGTACTACCGCTGTGATGTCCACGTGGATGAATCTGTTGGGGATTTCGAGTCCAGAGCGGTACTACCACTCCGCTTAGGCGTAAACTTCACATAACGGTTGGATTGGAGGGGCCCTATATAAAGGCCCCTTCTTCCCCCGCTCGTTTTCAGCTCTTCTCCCTCTCTCCTCCATTGTTGCTGAGCTCAAACCTTGAGGATCTCCCCACCTACCCAATCAATCTTGCCCAAATTTGGAGGAGTGGTGGAGGAGGCCCCGATCTATTGATCTACCAGGAGAGAATTCACCAACACCATCTAGTCCTTAGTGGATCTTGTTGTTATGGTTCCTATGGTGGGATCTTGGAGGAAGTTCTCCTATGGAGGCTGCTAGCTTGGAGTTTTGCTAGCCCCATAAGGTGTTGGGAGCCTCCTACTGTTGTGGAGCTCACCCCAACCTTGTGAAAGAACCATCGCCTCGACCGATGCCTTAGTGGAGAAGGGGGAGCCCCTTTGTGGAGCTCTCTCGAGGAAGAAGGTGAGACCTTCCTTCGTGGTGTTGCCGCCTAGCCTCTTGTGTGAGGTTAGCACCTCCTCAAAGCAGACGTACTCCCTTTTTTGGGAGGAACTGCGGGAAACAAACCTCGCCTCCTCTCCACGCCCTCCTGTTGTCTCGCTCCTTACCTTTACTATCATGCTTTGTTCGTTTGCTTGTTGCACTAGACTAGGATCACCTCGAACATCAAAGCTATCACCTTTACTTCCGTTGCACTAAACATTGAAAAAGGCTAAAATTTGTGTAGCGCCCATTCACCCCCCTCTTGTTCGCTACGATCCGTTCAGGGATGCTCTCCGATAGGCAAAAGACGATCTTGAATTGAAAGAATCTACCACTGCTGATGCTTCTCGGGATATTAAGCGCGAGAATTATATGCTTGACCTGATGACTGATGCAAGTCAAGATATGGAGGGTATGTTGTTATGTAGCCTTCCTCTTCTTTTTATGTTTTTCGTGTCTCTTCTAAAGCTGTGTTGCTTCTCCTGTGTCGTGTGTAGGTTCTTTTCTTGACACTGTCCCTGAAGAACAACGTGTGAATTCGCGAGTCGAGGTTCTCCTTCAACTCGCCATAAAGAATGATATTGACTTCTGGGCGGACGAGAATCGCACCCGCCGGATTGTTCAGTTCCAGGATCGAGCCGCTCAAGTCCGGGAGTTCTGAGATTTCTTTGGCAGCACTTTGGCCATGGTGTATAACGCTATGTTTCCTCGGAACCCTCAGCCTGCAAACCTTACTGAGCTTGTGAATAAGTTTAGGGATGTGGAAAGTATCCACAACTTTGTAAAGGCTCAGATGGAGAACTGGATCCCCTCGGACATAGGTGGCTCTAGCTTTCCCCTCAGGTCGGCAACTACGACCCACTGCAGTTGCCCTCCAGGCTGATCGTTGAATTGTCCTCCGAAGAACTCCGGGTGCGGGCGCTCGAGATACTCAGCTAAGGTATCCAAGTCCCTCTCAAAGATCAGGCTTCCTCCATTGCCCAGCTGGTAGAAATTGGTGTGGTTGAGCTGCTCCATCTGTCGATGAATTGGATGCGTAAGTTAGAGAAGTGCAATCGTGTAAATTTTTTATGTAGAATTACAAGGAAAAGTAGAGCATGGAGTTCCCTTTTTGAAAAGGTCTCAAAGGTAAGAGTGTGAATAGGTTTTTTAGAAATATTCACTTCCTTTGTTTTGGAAACTAAGTTTTTCAGACGTCCATTCTAACTAGGGCCTCCTAAGGTCAAACAATGGCTCTGATACCAACTTGTCAACACCCGTATTTTTAATTCCAGATGCCTATTATGTCGTACATAGCAATCCTAGGAAGATTGTCTTTGCGAGACATAATAAGTTCATATCACAGCACAACATTCATTACAAACCATAATAGTGTTACATCAAAGGATCACATGATCCAGTCTTAATACAACAATTGATCTAAGGATCAAATACATAACACATAGCGGAAGATACGTAGTAGGGGTCCATCTGTTCCACAGGCAACGCTTGACGTTAGGAGGTAGTCCTAGTTATCGTAGACATCCTGCTGTCCACCTTCCTGGTATTGGTTCTCCTCTTCATAGTCTGGCCATTTGAATAGGCAGGGACAAAGCCATGAGTACTTTAAAGTACTCGCAAACTATACTAATAGTAGTACTAATAACTCTAACATGGGTTCTAAGCTCTAGGTTCATTTGCACAAAGCCCAGTTTTATTTCCTAAGCACTTACTAGTCAAGACTCTTTATTCACCTAGACTTACTCAAGTGGAACATTAGTGTCATTCCCACAACTTTGTTGTGATTCAAGTCAAAGTCACATTTCAAGTCACTATTCATTTTTAGAAAACATCTGACAACGGAACAGTATGGCCATCCAACTGTCCATGACCGCGGACGCGGCTATTCGAATATTTAACACTCTGTGGAGGTCGTACTCTTGTGCCACAACTTTTGATTACATCCGTCAGGGATATCCCTGAATCATCAGAACTCAATATGTGGATCATCAAACATTAACCTTTCACTTACATACCCTAGTATAGGCACCTCCCCTATGAGCTTGGCATCATAGTGATAGCAACTGCCATCCTAGGAGCTGCACAGGGCTTGGGTAGGACATTCATCTCTTTTTCACGTCATTTCACTTTCATCAGAGGCAGCCTCGGCATAACATCTATGACTCTTGTTCAGAGGGAACCCATACTAACATACATAAATTTCCAGCTAAAGCCTTACCCATAATAAGGTATTGTGGGGGTACTCTAAAATTGGAATGGTATCGCATCCGAACCCAACCATCAGTTTTTATAAAATTCACAAGGTCACCCAAAGTTCATATTCACCTTCAACACTTTCAATAGAATGACTCATCATTCCAAGGTTTTCAAAGTCCTTTGATTCACAAGTTCCCATCTAGAGTAGTCAAATTTTAGTTTTAGCACTAGCAACTAATCATGATGGGTACTAACAACATTTTAGCTCTCTAGGCTAAGTGTGAAGCTCTTGTGATACTCTACACTTAGACACAATTTAAAATACAATAAGTAAGCCTTGGTAATCAAAGTAAAAGTAAACCAAGATAAAAACTTGGGCTTGGATGAATAAGACTTTAAACACAAATACTAGTGCCATGGTATCTTGCACTAGTTACTGGCATTAGTAGAGCTTGCCTTGGTTGGTGTATTGATCAAAGTGTTACTCCTATTCTTCGTAGAAGACCTCCTCCTCCTCGTAGCCTTCGGTACTAGCTTCTATAAATGGATACAAGGTAACAATCACCAACCAATACTTAAAGAAGCTATTTAGCCATAATGGCTCACTCAGGATGATCTATCATCATCACAATCATCACTCAACAAAACCCTAGGGTTTTCTCTATTTAGTTTTGGGAAAATAATTTCCTCTCATTAAACAATTACTAAGATTTAATATCCTCAAATAAGAGAATATGAGGCCATGAAACTAAAGTCATCACCTCACATCAAATTACTTGGGAAAGTGATTTAAATGAGATGCTACATCTCATAGATTTAAAATACTAAATTTAAAATAATTTAAATGGGCTAGAAATGACTACATAGCCATTATTTGAATCTAGCCCATGATCATATGAAACAACTATGTCATATTTTGCCATAAACAATTAGAGGGTTTGAAATGTGAATTATGAGAATTGGAATAACCTCAAAATTCATTATGGTTTATTTTTAATAAATGTTTGAATTTTGAAAAGGCACTGCCTTGCTATTTTTATTGCAAGCGATCTATAATGATCTAGGGTTTGAGACCAGTGGGGTTGGGTAGATCCTTTCATTTACTTTCACACAAAATTGGAATCACTCCATTTGGATGGGTATATTTGGTTTTATTAAAATTTTAGCAAAGCACCAGTACTGAATTTGAGTTAAATGAATCTAAACGAATTCAAACTGTGGGCTTCGGCGGGAAAACTAAATGGGCCAGACCGAGAAAGAAAAGCGGGCTGGACCAGCAGCGCATCTCGCAAGCGCGGGCAGCCTAACAGCAGGACCCGCATGTCGGCGACTAATCAAACCCGAAACGGTATGATTCAAAGGGGACCGCAGGATTAGAACATGATCCAACGGCCGAGGTGCGTCATCTTCGTCGACAAGAGCAAACCCTGGCCGCAGCGAACCTAGGGGGTCGGAGGCTCACGGGCGGACCGGCGATCGTCGGCGATGAAGCAGAGCAACGTTGTCGACGAGAGCGAAGCTCCTGGTATCGGCGGCAACTCCTGGTGTGGCGCCAATCTTCAGCTCCTTCTGCGACGGCTCCGGTGGATACTGGCGATCGATTGCTGGGCTACGGGCTAAATTGGGATCGAGGAGGATCAGTGGGAGGAGGGGAGTGGAATTCGTGCAGGGGAGGCCTCTATTTATAGGGGCGACGAGGGGCTGCGGGCGTTCACGGTGGCGAGCATGGAGACGATGTTCTAGGCTGCAAAGGGGCAAGGCGAGGATGTTGCGATGTTCCTGGTGTCATGGTGATCGTCACGCACTTGATGGCACAGAAAATGAAGGTCGGGAGAGGTCATCATCGTCATGTGGCCGTGATGTACCGTGGCAGAGATCGTCGATGGTGACGGCGACTACAGGGCTCTCCGGCACGAGCGGTCATGTTTGGGAGGTTGCTGGTGTCATGGCGAGTACGTGTGCGAGAGGAGAGCGAGGGGAGGTCAGCAACGGCTAGGCGAGCTCGTGCTCTAGCCAAGTGTCTAGGGGCGTGTCCGTGCGCGGGCTGGCATCACTATGCGTCGCGGGCACGTCCTAGCCAGGGCAATATCGTGCTCTCCTTGGCCCAGGGCTTGTATGAGCAAGTTCAGGGGAGTAAGGGGAGTCTCCAGGACATGATGAGGTAGGCTGGAGAGGAGTGGAGAGGGAGTTGGCATGGTGAGGTCATGAGTGCATGACATAGGCATGTCATTGGTCAAATCTCTCCTTGGAACAGTGGTGCAAGTGCATGGTCTGGTCCAGGGGATGAAGAAGGACAGTGTTGATCACAAGGCATGGATGGTTTAGGCTAAAATCCAATGGATTTTAGCATGTATGCTCAAATCAGATTGGTGCACGTAATGTGTTTGATGAAATGGCCGAAAGAGATTTGAATTTGAATTTTGCAAGATATTTTATGGGTGTGAATAAAATAATGTTTGGCACCTAGTGATGGTGTTGGTTTGCAAAATGGAGTTGGTTTTGTGAAATTCAAATTTGGTATGATCTATAATCTGTTTCAAAGTTGCCACTTTGAATGCCATTCAAATTCATATTAATTTGAATCAGCAAAGTTGGTCAACACCAAAATGTTCACTTTTATGTGTACTATAGATTTGTGCAAAAAGATGAGAATGTTTGGTTTAGAAAATAATAACCATAGGGGTCCAAAGTGGGCATCATGTTAAAATTGTCACAAGTGACCATTATCACATGTGTTAGGGTTTTTCATTTTCTTTTGTTTTTTTTTTATTTTCTTTGACCAAATTTTATTCTTTTGGGTTGTTTGAGTGTTAAGTTGAGTTTCGTAGTGGTTTCAAACCATTTAGCTAAAGTAAAAAATGGCATAGGCCAAGATTTGCAAATATGGTTATATGCCAATATGTGCTTTTCATTTTATTTTATTTTCTTTTCTTGGTTTCTCTTTGATTGTGAAAAGGGGTAGGGTTTAGGTTTTGGAATCATGTCCAACACTTCAAACAAACAATCATGGCAAAACTCACAATATACATGCATGATCACTATGCACACTAAGCAATTCAATTTAGGTTTTTGTTGGCTCCAAATTTTGAAAAAGGGAAATTGATCTTCTTCATTGATTTGAAAAGTTGGGATGTTACAAATCCTTTCCCCTTACAAAAGATCTCCTCCCGAGATCTAAAGAAAACTAGGAAATAAAGAGATCAGGGAATTCAATCCTAATATCATCTTCTCGCTCCCAAGTGGCTTCTTCTTCAGTATGGTTCCTCCACTGAATCTTCAGAAACTTGATACTTCTGGTGCGGGTGGTTCTGAAGGCTTCTTCCAGGATACGGATGGGTACTTCACGGTAGGTCAAGTCTTTGTTGATATCCACAGATCTGTGATCGATGTTCTTAAAAACCTCCGTCTTCTCAGGAACTTCCAAACACTTCCGAAGTAACGAGATGTGAAACACATCATGCACAGCGGACATTTCCTCCGGCAGTTCCTATTGATATGATACTTCTCCTCGGGGACTCAAAACCTTGAAGGGTCCAACATATCTAGGGGCAAGCTTTCCTCTGAGTTGGAATCTCTGCATTCCTTCGAGGGGCGATACTTTCAGATATACAAAGTCTCCGATGTTGAAGGTCATCTCTCGGCGTCTCTTGTCAGCGTAACTCTTCTGTCTTGATTGGGCAGTCTTGAGGTATTCGCGGACCTGGTGAACCTTCTCTTCAACTTCTCGGAGAATGTCGGGTCCAAAGATCTGACTACTTCCGACTTCCGACCAGTTCAACGGGGTGCGACACTTCCTTCCGTACAATGCTTCAAATGGGGCCATTTGCAAGCTGTCTTGAAAGCTGTTGTTGTATGAGAATTCTGCGAAGGGCAGACAGTCTTCCCACTTTGATCCATATTCTAGCACACAGGCTCTCAACATACCTTCGAGGATCTGGTTGACTCTTTCGGTCTATTCATCAGTCTGTGTGTGATAAGCTGTTCTGAAATTCAGCCGGGTTCCTAATCCTTCGTGTACCTTCTGCCAAAATCTTGAGGTAAACTGGGATCCTCTATCTGACACAATTGACTTTGGTGTTCCATGCAACTAACTATTCTTGAAATATACAACTCTGCTAGCTTAGGTCCTTGGTAGGTGGTTTTGACTAGTATGAAATGGGCTACTTTGGACAACCTATCAATGACTACCCAAAAAGAATCATTTCCTCTACTTGACTTGGGCAATCCGGTGATGAAATCCATTCCCACGGAATCCCATTTCCATTCAGGGATCTGTAACGACTGGAGTAATCCTGCGGGTTGCTGATGTTCGGCTTTGACTCTCTGACAGATGTCACACTTGGCTATGTAACTTCCAATCTCTCTCTTCATTCCATGCCACCAAAATTGTTCTTTCAAATCTTGGTACATCTTGGTTCCTCCGGGATGAATGGAATACAGGGTATCATGGGCTTCCTTCAGAATGACTTGTTTCAACTCCGAATCCGCTGGTACGCAGAGGCGATCGTTGTACCAGAGAACTCCTTCTTCATATTCGGTAAATCCCGGTGCCTTTCCTGCAGCTATTCGTTGCTCGATTCCATCAATGCTGGCATTTCCTTTCTGGGCTTCCTTGATCTGACTAACTAAGGTGGGTTGGAGCTCAATCCTTGCTAGGAATCCTTCACTAACTAGCTCCAGTCTAAACTGTTCAAATTCTTGATGCAAACTAGGCTGCTCTTCTGCGATCATGGAGTTCAACTGACATGGCTGTCTACTTAGAGCATCCGCTACCACATTGGCCTTGCCGGGGTGGTAGTGAATCTCCAGGTGATAGTCCTTGATCAACTCTGTCCATCTTCTCTACCTCATATTTAGCTCCTTCTGGGTGAAAATGTACTTCAGGCTCTTATGATCTGAGTAGATCTCACGGCGATTACCCATGAGGTAATGATGCCATACCTTCAAGGCTAAAACTACAGCTGCTAGCTCTAAGTCATGGGTTGGGTAATTCTACTCATGTTGCTTCAGTTTCCTAGACAGATATGATATCACTTTGCCTTCTTGCATCAGCACACATCCAAGACCAATCTTGGAGGCGTCACAATAGACATCAAATGGCTTGGTGATATCGGGCATGATCAGTATTGGGGCTGAGGTTAATCTGTCTTGAGCTTCTGAAAGCTCTATTCACATGCATCAGTCCATTCAAACTTCTTATCTTTCTTCAACAATTGCGTCATGGGTCTTCCTATGCTTGAAAATCCTTCAACAAACCTGCGGTAATATCCCGCTAATCCGAGAAATGCACGGACTTCAGTCTGAGTGGTTAGGGCCTTCCATTCTTCAATGGTCTTGATCTTCGTAGGATCAATAGCAATTCCTCCTGCGGACAAGATATGTCCCAGGAATCCTAATTCCTTTAACCAGAACTCACATTTGCTAAACTTGGCATACAACTTATGCTCCCTAAGGGTTTCTAGAATGATTGTCAGATGTTCATCATGCTCTTCTTCTGACTTGGAGTAGATTAGGATGTCGTCGATACAGACAATGACAAACTTATCCAAAAAGTTCATAAAGATCTTATTCATGAGATTCATGAAATAAGCTGGGGCATTGGTTAATCCAAATGACATGACATTGTACTCATAGAATCCATATCTAGTGGTGAATGCAGTCTTGGGGATATCGGTTGCGCGAATCTTCAGTTGATGATAACCAGTCCTAAGATCAATCTTAGAGAACACTATGGAACCGGTCAGCTGGTCAAACAGGTCTTCTATGTTTGGCAGGGGGTATTTGTTATTGATGGTGACATCGTTCAACTTATGGTAATCCGTACATAAATGAGTGGCACCGTCCTTCTTATCCACAAACAAAACCGGTGATCTCCAAGGCAAAGCACTTCGTCGAATCAGACCCTTGTGCAGCATGTCATCCAGTTGCTTCTTCATTTCCACTAGTTCTATCGGGTTCATACTCTAGGGTCTGTGAGCTATGGGTCCAGTTCCAGGAATTAACTCAATGATAAACTCGATATCCCGATCTGGGGGCATACCGGGTAAGTCATCAGGAAACACATCGGGGTATCTGCAAACTATCCTGATTTGATCCAAGGTTGGCTTGGTTAGACTTATATTGTAGGCGAATTTTCTGGGCATCCTTTCGGACACGTGTTCTACTAACACACCGGTGCTACTAGTCATGGTGATGGCCTTCTGGGCACAATCAATCCTTCCATGATGTTTCGACATCGAATACATACCCAGCACTACTTGCAAACCTTTGGCTCCCAGAACTATCAAATTTGCATAAAAATCTACTTCATGTATTCGGATAGGTACTGATTTGCAAATTTTTCTAGCTTTGGTGGTTGAACCAGGGATTTGAACTATCATAACATGCTTCATACTGATTGGTTGAATCTTACTAGTGCATGCAAAATCTTCAGTAACAAACGAGTGCGATGCTCTAGCATCAAACAAAACTCCTGCAGGTACTGAATTAACAGAAAACATACCCAACACGACATCTGTCGCTTCCTGGGCTTCTTTCGCGTTCATGTGAAAGAGGCGGCCGTTGCGATTGTTTGGGTTGCCGGGGGCATACTTTCTTCGGCTAGTGACACGACGTTGCTGCTGGGCAGGTGCAGCGGCAGTGGGGGTTGTCTTCAGCAACTTCTTGGGGCACTCATTGGAGTAATGCCCGGTAAATCCACACTCATAACAAGTCACAGTTGACTTGTCTTTTGGGGCAATGGGGACATCATTTCTTCCGGCCCTTGGGGCAGTGCTGGTGTTGTTGTTGTTGTTGTTGTCGGGGGCTCTCATCGGGGCATGGTTGAAGTGGTTGTTGTTGGCATGGTTGTTGTTGTTGTGGTGGCCTCCTGGCCTTGGGTGTCCTCCATTACGGTTGGGGAAACTTGGGCGTGACAGCGGCACTGGGGACATGTTGGGTCTTGGGGCAAATCCCCCACTTTGGTTGGGACGATACCTTGGGGTATTACTGGGCCCACTCTGGTTCATCATTCTGCGCTTGCGGTTCTCATGGGCCTGGTTGAGCTTCCCTTCCATCTGAATGGAGGAGTCAACAAGGGCTTCTAGGTCAGCAAAATGAATGTTCACCAGCACTGTCTGCATCTCATCATGCAGTCCATTCAGAAATATTTCCTTCTTCTTCTCGGTGGTGTCGGTCTCCTCCGGGGCGTACCTAGACAGAGTGAGGAATCTGTCACGGTATTCCACCACGGACATTCTTCCTTGCTTGAGTTCGCGGAACTCGTCTCTCATCTTCTTGATCAGACCCGGTGGCACATGCTATTTGCTGAACTTGAGCTTGAAGTCCTCCCAAGTCATTATCTGGCCTCTATTCATTGCACGGGTACTGTTCCACCAGACTCTGGCAGGTCCTGATAGGTAGTGGGTGGCAAACAACACCTTTTCAGCAGCTTCAACTCCTGCAACTTCCAGGTTGTTCTCCATTGATTGGAGCCAGTCATCGGCATCTAATGGTTCTTCGGTCTTGCTGAACATGGGGGGATTAGTACTTTGAAAGTTCTTCAACTTAGATCCAGGATGATCCTGATGTCCATGGCCTTGGTTGTTCTGTGCTAACTGCTGCAGTACGGCAAGGTTGGCTTGTCGCTCAACTCTTTCAACTTCCCTATCGGCCCTCATCATTTGCAGAATCTGCATCATTGCATCCGGGGGATTGTTGTGAGTTGGAGGGACCATCTGAACATGGAGATATATAGTAAGATAAGAGGGAATTTTCTATGGCTTGTTTGGGTAAAGTTCAAAAATTTCAACACTTGAGTACTTGACATGTTGAAATAAAACAACACTTTCATTCATTCCAAACAACATTACAAGCTAGCACACCAATGGTTTTAAAAACCATTTCTTCATTCTACGATACAAGGGGACAGATACAAACTCACACCTACGCGAGTGCTCTAGTGATACTACTCCTCATCTGAATCCATGGGCTCCTCGTCCACTTCTATCGGAATGAAGTCATCCACTCCGGTTTCCATGAACTCATAGCCCTCCACATCAGTGTGGAAGTGATAACCCACAAGTATAGGAGATCACAATAGTCTTCGAGGGAAGTAAAACCCGAATTTATTGATTCGACACAAGGGGAGACAAAGAATACTTATAAGCCTTAACAACTGAGTTGTCAATTCAGCTGCACCTGGAAAAGCACTAGTAACAGGGGTGATGTGAAAGCAGCAGTAATATGAGAGCAATAGTAACAGTAACACAACAGCAGTAGCAGTAACACAGAGGCAATGGCACCAGAAAATAACTGATACTACTTCTAATGTCATATAGGACCGAGTGAGTATTTGATGATGAAAGATGGACCGGGGATCCCAGCTATCTACACTAGTGGTAACTCTCCAATAACAAGTGACAAGTGTTGGGTGAACAAATTACAGTTGGGCAATTGATAGGATTGAAATAGCATTAAGACAGAACATCAAGTTTATTAATCATGTAGTCATGTTTTCCATATATAGTCATACGTGCTCGCAATGAGAAACTTGCATAACATCTTTTGTCCTACCAGCCGGTGGCAGCCGGGCCTCAAGGGAATCTACTGGTAATTAAGGTACTCCTTTTAATAGAGCACTGGAGCAAAGCATTAACACTTGGTGAAAACATGTGATCCTCATACCTAAGCCTTCCCCTCCAGTTATCCCGATTCTTTGTCACTCTGGGGCCTCGGGTTCCGGACATAGACATGTGCAAACAACTTGTAGATACAATCTAAGCAATAATTATAGAGCTTAAATCTAAGATCATGCCACTCGTGCACTAGTGACAAGCATTAAACACAACAAGATTGCAGCAACAATAACTTCACAAACATATATTGATAGACGGATCATAATGTCACAATTCATCGGATCCCAACAAACACAACACTGATTACATCAGATGGATCTCAATCATCTAAGGCAGCATGAGATCATTGTATTGAAGTACATGGGAGAGAGTACCAACTAGCTACTGCTAGAACCCGTAGTCCATGGGGGAACTACTCACGGAGCATGATGGAGGCGGTGGCGTCGATGAAGATGGCTTCCGGGGGCACTTCCCCGTCACGGCGGCGTGCCGGAACAGAGATTATGTCCCCAGAATCTTGGTTTCGCGATGGCGGCGGCGCCCTTGGAGTCTTTCTGGAATATGATCGATTGATGTAGGGTTTTCGCGTCGCGAGGAATATATAGGCGAAAGGGCAGCGTCAGAGGGGTCCCGAGGGGCCCACCCCATACCTGGGCGCGCCCCCTCCTTGGCCACGCCGCCAGGTGGTGTGGGGCCCCCTGGCCCCTCTCCGCCTCTCCTTTGGTGTTCTGGGTCCGTCTCGGTAAAATAGAAGGTTTGGCTTTTGTTTCGTCCAATTCCGAGAATATTTCCTGAACAGCTTTTCTGGAACCAAAAACAGCAGAAAACAGGAACTGGCACCTCGGCATCTTGTTAATAGGTTAGTCCCGGAAAATGCATAAAATTATTATAAAGTGTGACCAAAACATGTAGGTATTGTCATAAAACTAGCATGGAACATCAGAAATTATAGATACATTGGAGACGTATCAAGCATCCCCAAGCTTAGTTCCTACTCGCCCTCGAGTAGGTAAACGATAAAAAGAATAATTTCTGAAGTGACATGCTACTAACATAATCTTGATCATACTATTGTAAAGCATATTAGATGAATGAAGTGACTCAAGGCAATGATCTATAGTTTGCTAACAAATAGATAACATATAGCAAAACTTTTCATGAATAGTACTTTCAAGACAAGCATCAAAAAGTCTTGCATAAGAGTTAACTCATAAAGCAATAAATTCTTAATAAGAGGTTTTGAAGCAACACAAAGGAAGATTTAAGTTTCAGCAATTGCTTTCAACTTTCAACATGCATGTCTCATGGATAATTCTCAACACAAAGTAAAATAGTAAGTGCAATAAGTAAGTATGTAAGGATCAATGCACACAGTTGACACGAGTGTTTGCTTCTAAGATAGAAAGAAGTAGGTAAACTGACTCAACATAAAGTAAAAGAAAGGCCCTTCGCAGAGGGAAGCAGGGATTAAATCACGTGCTAGAGCTTTTCAAGTTTTGAAATCATATAGAGAGCATAAAAGTAAAGTTTTGAGAGGTTTTTGTTGTTGTCAACGAATGGTAGTGGGCATTCTAGCCCCCTCATCAAACATACGTTCAAAGAGCGGCTCCCATGAAGGACGTTATCTCTACCAGCAAGGTAGATCATCCCTCTTCTCTTTTGTTTACACATGTACTTTAGTTTTACTTATGGATGACACTCCTCCCAACCTTTTGCTTTCACAAGCCATGGCTAACGGAATCCTCGGGTGCCTTCCAACATTTCACATACCATGAAGGAGTGTCTATTTGTAAAATTAAGTTGCTTACTGATGAATCAGGGCAAAACATGTGAAGAGAATTATTAATGGAAGTTAATTAATTGGGGCTGGGAACCCCGTTGCCAGCTCTTTTTGCAAAATTATTGGATAAGCGGATGAAGCCACTAGTACATTGGTGAAAGTCTGCCCAACAAGATTGAAAGATAAAACACCACATACTTCCTCATGAGCTATAAAACATTGAAACAAATAAGAGATAATAACTTTTGAATTGTTTAAAGGTAGCACATGAAGTATTTACTTGGAATGGTAGAAAAATACCACATAGTAGGTAGTTATGGTGGACACACATGGCATAGGTTTTGGCTCAAGGTTTTGGATGCACGAGAAGCATTCCCTCTCAGTACAAGGCTTTGGCTAGCAAGGTTGTTTGAAGCAAACACAAGTATGAACCGGTACAACAAAACTTACATAAGAACTTATTGCAAGCATTATAAGACTATACACTGTCTTCCTTGTTGCTCAAACACTTTTACCAGAAAATATCTAGACCTTAGAGAGACCAATCATGCAAACCAAATTTCAACAAGCTCTACGGTAGTTCTCCACTAATAGGTTTAGACTACATGATGCAAGAGCTTAAACATGATCTACTTGAGAGCTCAAAACAATTGCCAAGTATCAAAATATTCAAGAAAATATGAAGCATTTTCTGTTTCCAAACAAATAACAATAAGTGCAGTAGCTTCCAACTTTTGTCATGAATATTAAAAGTAAAACGAAGAACACAAGTGTTCATATGAAAAAGCGGAGCGTGTATCTCTCCCACACAAGGATTGCTAAGATCCGATTTTATTCAAACAAAAACAAAAATAAAAACATACAGACACTCCAAGTAAAGCACATAAGATGTGACAGAATAAAAATATAGTTTCACTAGAGGTGACCTGATAAGTTGTCGATGAAGAAGGGGATGCCTTGGGCATCCCCAAGCTTAGACGCTTGGGTCTTCTTGAAATATGCAGGGATGAACCACGGGGGCATACCCAAGCTTAGACTTTTCACTCTTCTTGATCATATATCATCCTCCTCTCTTGACCCTTGAAAACTTCTGCCACACCAAACTTCTCATAAACTTCATTAGAGGGGTTAGTACTCAAAAAACTTTAATCCACTTTAGTGCTATAGTGACACATTGAAAGAACTCAATAAAACATTAGCTACAGCTCTCCAAGTCTAGAAAGCCTTACTTAAAGTCCACAAGAGACAATGCAACAAACAGAGACAGAATCTGCCAAAACAGAACAGCCAGTAAAGACGAATTTTTTCGAGGTACTTTCGTTGCTCAAATCAGAAAACTCAAAACTAATGAAAGTTGCGTACATATCTGAGGAACACGCATGAATTTTGGCAGAATTTTTTAGGTTCTCCTACAGAGAGATCTACTCAAATTCGTGACAGCTAAAAATCTGTTTCTGCGCAGAAATCCAAATCTAGTATCAACTTCCTATTAGAGACTTTACTTGGCACAACAATGCAGTAAAATAAAGATAAGGAGAGGTTGCTACAGTAGTAACAACTTCCAAGACACAACAAAACAGTAGCAAAATAAAAACATGGGTTATCTCCCAAGAAGTGCTTTCTTTATAGCCATTAAGATGGGCTCAGTAATTTTAATGATGGTCTCGCAAGAAATAAGAGTTGAAGCAAAAGAGAGCATCAAGAAGCAAATTCAAAACACATTTAAGTCTAACCCACTTCCTATGCATAGGAATCTTGTACACAAATAAATTCATGAAGAAAAAAGTGACAAGCATAGGAAGATAAAACAAGAGTAACTTCAAAAGTTTCAGCATATAGAGAGGTGTTTTAGTACCATGCAAATTTCTACAACCATATTTTCCTTTCTCATAATAATTTTCAGTAGCTTCATGAATAAACTCAACAATATAACTAGCACATAAAGTATTTTTTTCATGATCCACAAACACATAATTTTTATCAAGCTAAAAAATAGTGGGATCAAAACTTTCAAACCCACTTTTATCAATAATATAACAAGATGATCGATCAATCTCAAGAGATATGGGACTCCTAGATAAAGTCAAGACTTCTCCAATCCCATTTTCATTAGTAGTACAATTAATATTATCAAGTAACATAGGACCATCATCTAGAGCTTTATCATAAACATTTGCCAAGCAAAACTCTTTAGTACCATGCATTTCGATATCAGGCACAAACAAAGCATTATCATAAGATTTATCAAAATAGCATGGATTATCATAGATAACAGTAGCATAATTATTCTCACAAGTTTTACTCATAGGGAATATTTCAAGAGAATCCACAGGAACGTAACATTCATCCTCCTTTGGTAAGCATGGAGTACAATCAAATAGTGTAAGAGATAAAGAGTTACTCTCATTAGAAGGTTTGCATGGGTAGATAATCCATTCTTCCTCCTTTTGTTCATCACTCTCCTCCTCCTTTTCATCCAATGAGCTTTCAGGTTCATCAATTTTTTCTTTCACAGGTTCCTGCAAATTGTGAGTGCATTCTTGTGCATTAATGAGTCTCTGTTTATAATCAATAATATAAGGATTATTGCTGTAACTTTCTATGCAAAAATCAAGGATAGTAGAGACGTAATCTTTAAGGTTCTTACCAGCAATACAAGTTTCATAATTTTTAGCCATGAAGGATTCTATCTCAGAGGCTCCCATAAATAAAACAAACTATTCTACCTCTTCAAACCCAAGATGAATATAGTTATTCCAATGATAGTTCATAATTAAAACTTCTTCACTAAAGCCACATTGGAATTTAAGATGTTTAGTATCCTGTTTAGAGCAACAGTTTGTATCATGGCGTTTAAGCAAGATTTTAGCAATTGTATTCAACTTTTCTAACACGGCACTCATGACTTCACCCTTTCTTGATTCTCTATAATTCTTATATAATTCTTTAAGCTCCGTAATGGTTATGAGTTCTTCCATAACAACAGTTTTTAATTTTTCGGTTTTTCAAATTTTTATGGATTTTCGGGTATATAATAAAAATAAAACAAGACAAAAACAAACTAGACAAAAGTAAACTAAGCAAAATAATACTAGACAGAAATAAACTAAGCACAAATAAACTAGTCAAAAGCAAACTAAGCAAAACAAAATAAAATAAAATAAAAACAGAGAGAGAGTTAGAGTGTACTCCCCAGGTGAACTTATGAGTAGAGCTATGCCTCCCCGGCAACGGTGCCAGAAAATAGTCTTGATAACCCAAAAGTATAGGGGATCGCAACAGTCTTCGAGGGAAGTAAAACCCAAATTTATTGATGCGACACAAGAGGAGACTGATGTCTACGCACGCTTCTATTCCTGTAGACAGTGTTGGGCCTCCAAGAGCAGAGGTTTGTAGAGCAGCAAGTTTCCCTTAAGTGAATCACCCAAGGTTTATCGAACTCAGGGAGGTAGAGGTCAAAGATATCCCTCTCAACCAACCCTGCAATTACGATACAAGAAGTCTCTTGTGTCCCCAACACACCTAATACACTTGTCAGATGTATAGGTGCACTAGTTCGGCGAAGAGATAATGAAATACAAGTAATATGGATGATTATAAGTAGTAACTACAATCTGAAATAAAGATGGCAGCAAGCAAACATGTAGCAGAACTTGTTGGAAACGGTGTTTCAATGCTTAGAAACAAGGCCTAGGGATCATACTTTCACTAGTGGACACTCTCAACAATGTTATCATAAAGGAATTTAAATATAATCACTTCACTATGTTATTCTGAATTACTCTCTGGCAGGATAACGAACACTAATTCACCGTGTAGGGCTGCAAAAGCAAACCTTAAAGATGTATTCCCAAGTACTAATAAACACCCCACGCCGTCACTGTGAGCATTCATAGGAGGTACTAACACACCACAATTTCATAGAGACATCCAACTCAAATCATAACCCAGTGAACAAGTATTCTGCGAAATATAGCCTAAGAGACCCACACGGTGCACACACTGTCACCTTTACACACGTGGGACAAGGAGTCTCCGGAGATCACTGATGTCTACGGGTGCTTCTATTCTTGTAGACAGTGTTGGGCCTCCAAGAGCAGAGGTTTGTAGAATAGCAGCAAGTTTCCCTTAAGTGGATCACCCAAGGTTTATCGAACTCAGGGAGGAAGAGGTCAAAGATATCCCTCTCATGCAACCCTGCAACCACAAAGCAAAAAGTCTCTTGTGTCCCCCACACACCTAATAGGTGCACTAGTTCGGCGAAGAGATAGTGAAATACAGGTGGTATGAATATATATGAGCAGTAGTAACGGCGCCAGAAAAGTGCTTGCTGGCGTGTAGTTGATGGTGGTAATATAGCGGACAAAGACAGATGCAAGAGAACAAGTAAACAAGCAAATGATAGCAGTATTTAGGAACAAGGCCTAGGGATTATACTTTCACTAGTGGACACTCTCAACTTTGATCACATAACAGAATAAATAGATAGATGCTAGACTCTACACTCTCTTGTTGGATGATGAACACCACTAACTGTGTAGGATTACATGAACCCTCAATGCCGGAGTTAACAAGCTCCACAATATTCGATGTTCATATTTAAATAACCTTAGAGTGCACGACAGATCAACACAACCAAACCAAGTACTAACATAGCATGCACACTGTCACCTTCACGCTACGAAAGGAGGCATAGATCACATCAATACTATCATAGCAATAGTTAACTTCATAATCTACAAGAGATCACAATCATAACCTACGCCAAGTACTACACGATGCACACACTGTCACCATTACACCGTGCAGGAGGAATAGACTACTTTAATAACATCACTGGAGTAGCACATAGATGAATAGTGATACAAAACTCATATGAATCTCAATCATGTAAGGCAGCTCATGAGATCATTGTATTGAAGTACATAGGAGAGAGATTAACCACATAGCTACCGGTACAGCCCTTAGCCTCGATGGAGAACTACTCCCTCCTCATGGGAGACAGCAGCGTTCATGAAAATGGCGGTGGAGATGGCAGCAGTGTCGATGGAGAAGCCTTCCGGGGGCACTTCCCCGTCCCGGCGGCGTGCCGGAACAGAGACTCCTGTCCCCCAGATCTTGGCTTCGCGATGGCGGTGGCTCTGGAAGGTTTCTCGTACCGTGGCTTTTTCGTATCGAAGATTTAGGTCAGGGACCTTTAAATAGGCGAAGAGGCAGAGTCGGAAGGGCGACGAGGCGGTGACACACTAGGGGGGCGCGGCCAAGGCCTGGGCCGCGCCACCCTATCATCTGGTGGCCCTGTGGCCCCTCTCTGCCGGCTCTCGGGTGTTCTGGAAGCTTTGTCCAATTCTAAGACTCTGGGCATTGATTTCGTCCAATTCCGAGAATATTTCCTTACTAGGATTTCTGAAACCAAAAACAGCAGAAAACAGGAACTGGCACTTCGGCATCTCGTCAATAGGTTTGTTCCGGAAAACGCATAATAATGACATAAAGTATGCATAAAACATGTAGATATCATCAATAATGTGGCATGGAACATAAGAAATTATCGATACATCGGAGACGTATCAATCACATAAGTAAAATCCACTTGAATAGCATAACGACATCTAGATTACAAAGCTCATCATATGGATCTCAATCATGTAAGGCAGCTCATGAGATCATTGTATTGAAGTACATGGGAGAGAGAGATGAACCACGTAGCTACCGGTAGAGCCCTCAGCCTCGGGGGAGAACTACTCCCTCCTTATCATGGGAGACAGCAACGGCGATGAAGATGGCGGTGGAGTCGATGGAGATGGCTCCGGGGGCAATTCCTTGTCCCGGCGGCGTGCTGGAACAGAGACTTCTGTCCCCCGAAACGGAGTTTCGCGATAGCGGCGGCGCCCCTGGAGTCTTTCTGGAGTTTCGTCAATTGGTCTTGGGTTTTTAGGTCACGAGGGCTTATATAGGCGAAGAGACGGAGTCGGAGGGGCCACGGGGACTCCCTCCCCATAGGCTAGCGTGGCCAGGGGCCACCCGCGTCGCCTTGTTGTGTGGGCCCCCAGCTGCCCTTCCTCGACTCCTCTTCGGTGTTCTGGAACATTCCGGGGAAAATAAGGTCTTGGGCTTTTGTTTCGTCGAATTCCGAGAATATTGCCCGAATAGCCTTTCTGGAACCAAAAACAACAGAAAACAGGAACTGGCACTGTGGCATCTTGTTAATAGGTTATTTCTGGAAAATGCATAAAATCATTATAAAGTGTGAGCAAAACATGTAGGTATTGTCATAAAACTTGCATGGAACATCAGAAATTATAGATACGTTGGAGACGTATTAAGCATCCCCAAGCTTAGTTCCTACTCGCCCTCGAGTAGGTAAACGATAACAAGGATAATTTCTGAAGTGACATGCTACTTACATAATCTTGATCATACTATTGTAAAGCATATAAAATGAATGAAGTGATTCAAAGCAATGGTAAAGATAATGACTAAACAACTGAATCATATAGCAAAGACTTTTCATGAATAGTACTTTCAAGACAAGCATCAATAAGACTTGCATATGAGTTAACTCATAAAGCAATAAATTCTTAGTAGAAAGTTTTGAAGCAACACAAAGGAAGATATAAGTTTCAGCAGTTGCTTTCAACTTCAACATGTATATCTCATGGATAATTGTCAACACAAAGTAATATGATGAATGCAAATAAGCAAGTATGTACGAATCAATGCACACAGTTGACACAAGTGTTTGCTTCTAAGATAGAAAGAAGTAGGTAAACTGACTCAACATAAAGTAAAAGAACGGCCCTTCGCAGAGGGAAGAAGGGATAAAATCATGTGCTAGAGCTTTTCAAGTTTTGAAATCATATAGAGAGCATAAAAGTAAAGTTTTGAGAGGTGTTTGTTGTTGTCAACGAATGGTAGTGGGCACTCTAGCCCCCTCATCAAACAGACTTTCAAAGAGCGGCTCCCATGAAGGACGTTATCTCTACCAGCAAGGTAGATCATCCCTCTTCTCTTTTGTTTACACATGTACTTTAGTTTTTTTTATTTATGGATGACACTCCTCCCAACCTTTTTCTTTCTCTAGCCATGGCTAACCGAATCCTCGGGTGCCTTCCAACATTTCACATACCATGGAGGAGTGTCTATTTGCGAGATTAAGTTCCTTATTGATGAATCAGAGCAAAACGTGTGAAGAGAATTATTAATGAAAGTTAATTAATTGGGGCTGGGAACCCCATTGCCAGCTCTTTTTGCAAAATTATTGGATAAGCGGATGAAGCCACTAGTCCATTGGTGAAAGTCTGCCCAACAAGATTTAAAGATAAAACACCACATACTTCCTCATGAGCTATAAAACATTGACACAAATAAGAGATAATAACTTTTGAATTGTTTAAAGGTAGCACATGAAGTATTTACTTGGAATGGCAGAAAAATACCATGTAGTAGGTAGGTATGGTGGACACAAATGGCATAGGTTTTGGCTCAAGGATTTGGATGCAGGAGAAGTATTCCCTCTCAATACAAGGCTTTGGCTAGCAAGGTTGTTTGAAGCAAACATAAGTATGAACCGGTATAGCAAAACTTACATAAGAACATATTGTAAGCATTATAAGACTCTACACTGTCTTCCTTGTTGTTCAAACACCTCACCAGAAAATATCTAGACTTTAGAGAGACCAATCATGCAAACCAAATGTCAACAAGCTCTATGGTAGTTCTTCATTAATAGGTGCAAAGTACATGATGCAAGAGCTTAAACATGATCTATTTGAGCAAAACAATTTCCAAGTATCAAATTATTCAAGACAATATACCAATTACCACATGAAGCATTTTCTGTTTCCAACCAAATAGCAATGAATGCAGCAGCTTTTTACTTTCACCACGAACATTAAAAGTAAAAGCGAAGAACACTAGTGTTCATATGTAAATAGCATGTTAGGATCCGATTTATTCAGAGAATGAAAATAACAAAACGAAAATAAAACACACAGACGCTCCAAGTAAAGCACATAAGATGTGACGAAATAAAAATATAGTTTCACTAGAGGTGACCTGATAACTTGTCGATGAAGAAGGGATGCCTTGGGCATCCCCAAGCTTAGATCCTTGAGTCTTCTTGAAATATGCAGGGATGATCCACGGGGGCATCCCCAAGCTTAGACTTTTCACTCTTATTGATCGTATTATATCATCCTCCTCTCTTGATCCTTGAAAACTTCCTCCACACCAAACTCAAAACAGACTCATTAGAGGGTTAGTGCATAATCAAAAATTCACATATTCAGAGGTGAAATAATCATTCTTAACACTTCTGGACATTGCACAAAGCTACTGAAAGTTAATGGAACAAAGAAATCCATCCAACATAGCAAAACAGGCAATGCGAAATATAAGGCAGAATCTGTCAAAACAGAACAGTCCATAAAGACGAATTTTACTGGGGCACTTAACTTGCTCAGATGAAAAATCTAAAATTGAATGAAAGTTGCGTACATATCTGAGGATCACGCACATAAATTGGCAGATTTTTCTGAGTTACCTACAGACGGGGCTACTCAATTTCGTGACAGCAAGAAATCTGTCTCTGCGCAGTAATCCAAATCTAGTATCAACCTTACTATCAAAGACTTTACTTGGCACAAAAATGCAATAAAATAAAGATAAGGAGAGGTTGCTACAGTAATAACAACTTCCAAGACACAACAAAACAGTAGCAAAATAAACACATGGGTTATCTCCCAAGAAGTGCTTTCTTTATAGCCATTAAGATGGGCTCAGTGATTTTAATGATGCACTCCCAAGAAATAAGAGTTGAAGCAAAAGAGAGCATCAAAAAGCAAATTCAAAACAAATTTAAGCCTAACCCACTTCCTATGAAAAAGAATCTTGTAAATAAACAAATTCATGAAGAACAAAGTGACAAGCATAGGAAGATAAAACACGAGTAACTTCAAGATTCTCAACATAAGGAGGGGAAACTTAATATTATTAAGATGCATATAACCATGTTTCCCTCTCTCATAATAACTTTCAGTAGTATCATGAGCAAACTTAATAATATAACTATTACATAAAGCATTCTTATCATGAGTCTCATGCATAAAATAATTACTACTCCCAACATAAGCATAGTCATTCTTATTAATTGTAGTGGGAGCAAATTCAACAAAGTAGCTATCATTATTATTCTCATCACCATAATCATCAAATGTAGGAGGCATATTGTAATCGAATAAACTTTATCCCCCATAGTAGGAGGCACCAAAATAGCACTATCATTATAATCATCATAAATGGGAGGCAAAGTATCATTAAAGAAAATTTTCTCCTTAAAACTTGGGGGACTAAAAATATCACAACCAGCTTCCCCAAGCTTAAATTCTTCCATAGCATTAGCAATAATAGTGTTCAAAGAGTTCATGCTAATAACATTGCTACAACTATTTTGCAAACAAAGTTCCTCTCTCTCTAGTTTTCTAGATCTGGGCCGGCTGGCCCCTCTCCCTCTCTTCTCCGGCGATAGCCGGCGTTGAGGCGGGTGGGGGACCCCTCCCTGTGCAGCAGTAGTCTAGGAGTAGGAGTCTAGGTCTTGGGCTGGTCCCTTTTTGCCTCTATGGTGTTTGGCGACATGCCGATGGGGGCATGGCTACTGATGCACGCGAGCTGCATCCGGTGGTGGATGGAAGCAGGTCTCCTTCTCATGGTGCTCTGGAGGTCAGAGCCGCATGTGAGAGGGGAAAAGCTTCTTGTCATCCCCGCAAATAAGCTCGAGGTCTGGCCTCCAAATCAGGAGGTCGTTGCCAGTGAAGATGAAGCAAGATTTGTTGTCCTTCTTCTAAGCTGCAGCCATCAAGGAGGTGTTATCACCAGAATTTGACCGAGTCAGAGGTGGGCCGCGACCAAGGTGGACCTGAAGATTTTATGTTGAAGAATATACGTGAATCGGCCTTGCTTAGCAAGTTTGGGCTAGTTTGCCCTTGTATCTGTAACATAGTAGGATACGTGTTGGTTAGTTAGGTTTGGGCTCGTGCCCGGTTGGGACTATTCCCACGATTAGAAAGTCCGCTGGACTATAAATATGTATCTAGGGTTTATGGAATAAACAACAACTCACGTTCAACCCAAAACAAACCAATCTCGGCGCATCGCCAACTCCTTCATCTCGAGGGTTTCAATCAGGTAAGCGACATGCTGCCTAGATCGCATCTTGCGATCTAGGCAGCACAAGCCCCACGTTGTTCATGCGTTGCTCGCATCGAAGCTGTCTTTGATGGCGAGCAACGTAGTTATCATAGATGTGTTAGGGTTAGCATAGCTCTTCGTATAACATGCTTACGTAGTGCAGCCCTTGCATGTCTAGCCGCCCTCACGCCTATCTCAGGCGTGGGGGCGGCACCCTGCTTATTCATCATCTAGTAGATCTGATCCGTTACGATTGCTCCTTGCTCTGCAAGGATTAGTTTAATATCTGCAATAGTTAGGCCTTACAAAGGGGTGGAGGATCCAGCGGCACGTAGGGTGGCGTTCGCAAGTCCTAAACAGGATGTTCCGAGGATCAACGTCATGTTGGTTTTTAGGCCTTGTTTAGGATCGGCTTATGAGCACCGTGCGTGGCCGCGAGGCCCAACCTGGAGTAGGATGATCCGATTATGCGGTGAAAACCCTAAATCGTCGTAGATCTCATTAGCTATATTTTGATCAAGCAGGATCACCAAGTATTCGTGCACCCCGTACCGATCATGGGTGAATCGGCTCTTTGAGCCGATTCACAGATAACCCGAGAGCCGATCGAGGCTCGTATTTAATGTTTACGTGTATGCCATGCAGAACTAAGCGAGGCATCCCCATCACCTTCCCGACCAGGTATAGGTCAGGTGGCACGCCTTGCACTTCGCATCGCCGCGTGTGACCGAGAAGAGCATTGCGGGCCGTCGCTCGGAGGGGTCTCCACCAGCCGCAGCTCTAGGCTCTTCCCGGCTCTCCACCGTGTTGACAGCCGCTGCCCGCCGGTGGGTTTTGGCAGTCAACACATTCTGGCACGCCCGGTGGGACAATCGTCTACATCAACCACATCGCCATCTACATCTGAGATGGCGGCGGACGGCACGCCAGTCACCTACGAGGAGCTGCCTGACGAGCTCAAGAAGAGATACGACGAGATCAAGGTCACCCTCGAAGCCGACCTCATCGGCTCTTTCCAGAGAACCCGTTCCCATGGCATCAGATGGAAGGGATTCTCACCGCAAGGTGCACTCGATGGGATAGATCTCTTCGCCCGTCGGAGGAACGCACCAGGGCCTACGGCAGAGATCAACTACTTGGTGGCTCACTCGCTACACCGCCACTCGAAAACCTGGTCAACGTGTTGGAGCGTCTCGCTCGCGCGTGATCCAGGAGATCATGAGCCACACAGCACTCGCCGTCAGGACCAGCTCTCGGGACGCATCAAGGAGGGTTGCCGCTCCAGTCCCGTCCACCGCTGCCATATGCGTTGGCAGCACCACCTGAAGTGCCGGCTACACCGGCATTCGTCGTCTACAAGATTGGTGGTGATCCTGGTGACTACCAGTTCTTGACCGAAGCGCCTAAGGAGATCCCTCAAGGATACGCGTGCACGTTTGTGCCAGATTGTGGCAACTGGGCACTCTCAAACCAGGCCACAACATCAGGGACTCCGGCGAAAACAGGATAAACGTCAGCAACAGAGCTTGAGAGGCAGACGTGGCTAACTAAGTACGCCACCCCGACGAAACTCCTGAGCCCAGCTCCTGCAGTTGGCTCAGAGCTGGAAAAGCAAGCATGGCTGGCTAAGTACGCCACCCCGGCGAACCTTCAGAGTGCAACTTCTGCAGCCAAGACAATGGATCAGATCAGTACCATACTGAGAGACCAGTTCGGCATGGTGCCGAAAAGGAGGGCAATCGGCTATTCCAAGCCGTACCCTGACGAGTACGAGATGATCCCGCTGCCACCTAAATATCGGCTCCCTGACTTCTCCAAATTCAGTGGATCAGATGGCTCCAGCTCCATCGAGCACGTCGGCCGATATTTGGCGCAACTAGGACCGGCTTCAGTGTCGGATCAGCTACGCGTGAGGCTCTTTTCACAGTCCCTCACAGGATCGGCTTTTGGATGGTACACCTCTCTGCCAGCAAACTCCATCCAGTCTTGGAAGCAATTGGAAGGACAATTCCATACGCAATATCATTCAGAAGCTTCCGAGTCTAGCATTGCCGATCTAGCACAACTACGTCAGAAGCTCGGAGAAACGGTGACAGAGTACATCCAGCGCTTCAGGAATCTTAGGAACCGATGTTATTCGGTTCGTATAACTGAAAAGGAAGCAGTCGAGTTGGTAGTAGCTGGCCTTGCAACACAGCTCAAGGACATGGCCTCCCAAGCAGATTATCCCTCGATGGCGCACATGGTTCAGAAATTATCAGCATATGAACAGCGCCACCCAGACCTGTACCAAGACAAGTTCAAGCGTGCAGTAGTCATGGTCGATACAGAGGAAGATGAGGTGCTCGCGGGAGACCAAGAAGTGGCAAGGCTGAGTGGACTCCTGGGAGGAGCCCCGTGTCCCGCAAATGGGTAAAGCCACCAGTGGCCGCCTGTGGGATTTGATTTTGACGTGACCAAGACTGAACAAATCTTCGACCTCCTGCTCAAGGAGAAACAGTTGACGATTCCTGAAGGTCTCAAGTTCCCCACGGCGCAAGAGCTAAACGGAAAGCCGTACTGCAAGTTCCACAACTCGCTTTCCCATGCCACCAACGACTGCAGGGTGTGGCGTCAGCATATCCAAGCGGCGATAGAGAAGGGGCGTCTAATTTTCAACCAGTACGCCATGAAGGTTGACACCCAACCCTTCCCCGCCGTTAACATGGTGGAAGTCACCTACCCTGAGGGTTGCCAGCCAGGTCCCACGTTCAGCATCAACATGGTAGGACTTGGGAACCACTCTGGCAAAGATGGAGATGAGGGCAGCTGCTCTCATAGCAAGGGCACAGAGGAGGCCGCTCCACGCGATCGGCTCCATCATGATGGTAAGCGCTACGTCACAGAGGGAGAAGTGAAGAACATAAGATATCAACGACCTCTCTCTGATCACCTCCTCAACAAATATGTGAGTCAGTATGACCAACGCCAACGGTCCAACTATGATGATGAAGGAGATCGTCTGGCTAGAGAAGCCAGAAGACATCGTCGGCAGGATCGCGATGAGGAGGAACACGAGCGCCGTACCACGGACAAGTCAAGGGAGCAAGATGACGACGCGCACACCGGGACTGCCCTTTCTTCGTACATCGCTGGGATTCAGGAATGAGCCGATTGCCCACAATCGGCAATTGCCCAGAATGCAACCAGAAGAAGGAGGCAGCCAACGTGTCTGTGTTCAAGCGCTTAGGGCCTCTCCCGCCACAGAGCAAACGTGCTGAGTCACCTCGTTGGGCAGATCTTGAGGATTCCGAAGACGAGGGACTAGAAGAAGAAGAAGACAGGTACCACCGTCCAAGGTGGTGCCCTGACGGACTCAGCCGTTCACAAAAACGCAGGGTTCAGCGGTTGCGCGGCCTGGAGGAGGCCGAAAGGTTATACTTGCATACGCTAAGGAAGGCACGACCTGATCTGGCTGCAAAGGTTCAGCGAGCCCTGGATAAAGAAGGTCGTCCACGGAGAATGGAGTGGCGTCCCAAGCAAAAGAAAGCCGATGATGAAGCATCGGCTGGCACAAACATGGTGTTCATCCTCCCTTCAGAGTTCAGTGCTCCAGGGTTAGACGAAACATCCGTGGCACAACTTGACTGCGGCCCACGGCCGGTTATCTTTGAGAAGCCACGAGATAGGAGCTACAGGCATCTGAAGGCCCTATACTTGCGAGGATATATCGATGGGAGGCCTGTAAATAAGATGCTGGTGGACACCGGAGCGGCAGTTAACATCATGCCGTACTCTATGCTACGTCGGTTGGGACGCTCTAGCTCGGATTTAATCAAGACCAACGTGACATTAAGCGATTTCAACGGCCAAGCGTCTGAGGCGCAAGGAGTTCTGAACGTGGATCTGACCGTAGGAAGGAAAACTATCCCTACAACGTTCTTCATCGTTGATAGCACGAGCAGTTATGCTGTGCTGCTGGGAAGAGATTGGATCCACGCCAACTGCTGTATTCCCTCCACGATGCACCAATGCATAATACAGTGGGATGGAGATGAGGTAGAGGTCGTCCAGGCCGATGACTCAGCCGAAATTTCAACGGCTGGCATGAACGCATGGGAAGCAAAGAGGCCAAGAACCCCTTTCGTGCATCAACTTGGACGATCATGAGCGCATTGATGTGACAAAGGGAAGGGTTAAGTTGGTTTTATCCACTGGCCTGACCATATAGTTGAAGCGAAGCGATGTGCAACTTGGCGAGGCTGATCCTTGTGATCGGCCCCAAAGGTCTATGAAGGGACATTACAGAACCTTCAGTCAGCGCTCCAATCATCATGGAGGCCGATCCCAGCAATCGGCCAAAATTATCCTCACCACGTGTTCTGCTTGTGTTCACCCTCGACCCTATCAGGAGCCGACGTGCGAGTTACAGAGCCGATATCTGCCATTCCTTGACAGCTTCGGCTCGGGGGGCACCTAAACAGGGGAACCAGATGCAGGGGTACATGTGCAGGGGTACATGCTGTGCAATGAAATACTGGGGGCCGATAGGGAAAAATCGGCCGGTAAAAAAAAAAAAAAAAACAAAATTTTACAGCCGATGCAAGAGCATCGACTTTAGAATTGAGAAACAGCCGATGCGCAGCCATCGACTCTAGTGGAATCATGCGATGCTTATCAAGTCTTCACCAAGTCCAGGCCAACGGTGGTGCCTTCTGTTGCTTCGAGGGAATAAGACAATGAGAATTTCTTCAGCGACTTCGAGCCGATCCGGGTTTCTGAACCTTTCCTCTGGGGCTAGTTTAGCTAAGACGGAAGGTTATCGGCTGTCTGAGGAAGGAAGAGGATCGGCTTTGGCGCATTCTCTCTGACGTTCTCGCCTCGAGTAAGGCTCGGGGGGCAGCAGGCTCGAGTAAGGCTCGGGGGGCAGCAGGCCTAGTGGATACTTTGTTTAAAGAGCCGATGGGGATACCATCGGCTGGTCCTTCATTACAACCTTCTTCACAATGATGGGTACTGAAAAGGATTATTGGGTTTGGTTGGAAAAGTTTAAAGGTTTTCCTGAAGATCCTGCATTTTCTACCAGATTCAGAAAATCATCGGCTGAAGAAGAGAAGGGTGAATCTCAAAGGACCGATGCGGTGCGATCGGCTCATCACGCATTAGCAAAGGGGACGAATCGGCAAGGTCAGAAGAAGAGGGAATCGGCTCAATTAAACTCAGAAGGAATCGGCAAAATCAGAATTGGGGAAAAGTTCTTCATTGATTGGATGAGATTTCTTACATAAAGAGCTGATTGTTCTTAAAAGGGAAATACTAGGGGATCCATTGCCCCATCTACTACTACTGGCCCTATTCTAGAGGCCCTATCTATGGGCCGTCACTGCCTTCGTCGTCGCCGTCGTCGCCACTATCGGCGCTGCTCCCGGCGGGCTCGTCATCGCTCCAATGGCCGCCGACCGGGCCCTCGTTGTCTTCATCTTCTTCGTCAGCGTCGTCCTCGTCGCTGTCGAAGTCGCTGAGATTGCCCGGCCAAGGGCAGAACCGCTTGGCCGGTGGCTCGTCGGAGGAGCCCTCGTCGTCGTCCTCCTCCTCCTCTTCCTGCTCCTCTTCCCCGGAAGAGGTGAAGTCGCAGGAGAAGCTGTCGTCGTCACTCTCCTCCTCCGTTTCCCCAACGGCGAGGAAGCGGAGGTCGCTCTCCCCGTCCGTCGAGGATTCGTCGCCCTCGGACCAGATGGAGAAGTCGTGGTCTGACTCCTCCCCGGCCGCAATGGCGCGGCGGGTGTTCGCCGCGTGGACCTCTCGGGGCCGGCCGTACTCCGGCGTCGGCTCACGGGATATGGAAGACTGGCTGGAAAGATCCGATGGGGCAGAGGAGGAGGAAGACATGGTGGCAGGAGGGCTTTTGGAGTGCTAATGCGGAGGAGATGCAGAGGAGAACTGTTCATGGCGGTTAAATAAAAGGGGGATATAGTGGAAATTCAATGCCACAGCAGTTTCCGAGGAAGTGGTGCCTAAAGAAAAAAACAAACCGCCGGATCACGCGGAGAAGTTGAGAAGGCAGACATCATGATGAAGGATATCGCGACGGTTCTGCCACGACATGACCCGATTTAAGGAGTGATTTTGGAATTACCAATTCCAAAACCAGGGGGGCATGTGTTATCACCAGAATTTGACCGAGTCAGAGGTGGGCCGCGACCAAGGTGGACCTGAAGATTTTATGTTGAAGAATATACGTGAATCGGCCTTGCTTAGCAAGTTTGGGCTAGTTTGCCCTTGTATCTGTAACATAGTAGGATACGTGTTGGTTAGCTAGGTTTGGGCTCGTGCCCGGTTGGAACTATTCCCACGATTAGAAAGTCCGCTGGACTATAAATATGTATCTAGGGTTTATGGAATAAACAACAACTCACGTTCAACCCAAAACAAACCAATCTCGGCGCATCGCCAACTCCTTCATCTCGAGGGTTTCAATCAGGTAGCGACATGTCGCCTAGATCGCATCTTGCGATCTAGGCAAAGACAAGCCCCACGTTGTTCATGCGTTGCTCGTACTGAAGCGTCTTTGATGGCGAGCAACGTAGTTATCATAGATGTGTTAGGGTTAGCATAGCTCTTCGTATAACATGCTTACGTAGTGCAGCCCTTGCATGTCTAGCCGCCCTCACGCCTATCTCAGGCGTGGGGGCGGCACCCTGCTTATTCATCATCTAGTAGATCTGATCCGTTACGATTGCTCCTTGCTCTGCAAGGATTAGTTTAATATCTGCAATAGTTAGGCCTTACAAAGGGGTGGAGGATCCAGCGGCACGTAGGGTGGCGTTCGCAAGTCCTAAACAGGATGTTCCGAGGATCAACGTCATGTTGGTTTTTAGGCCTTGTTTAGGATCGGCTTATGAGCACCGTGCGTGGCCGCGAGGCCCAACCTGGAGTAGGATGATCCGATTATGCGGTGAAAACCCTAAATCGTCGTAGATCTCATTAGCTATATTTTGATCAAGCAGGATCACCAAGTATTCGTGCACCCCGTACGGATCATGGGTGAATCGGCTCTTTGAGCCGATTCACAGGATAACCTGAGAGCCGATCGAGGCTCGTATTTAATGTTTACGTGTATGCCATGCAGGAACTAAGCGAGGCATCCCCATCACCTTCCTGACCAGGTATAGGTCAGGTGGCACGCCCTTGCACTTCGCATCGCCGCGTGTGACCAGAAGAGCATTGCGGGCCGTCGCTCGGAGGGGTCTCAGCCAGCCGCAGCTCTAGGCTCTTCCCGGCTCTCCACTGTGTTGACAGGCCGCTGCCCGCCGGTGGGTTTTGGCAGTCAACAGGAGGTGGAGGCGTGGATTGGAAGGGCGAGGGTCTGCTTCGTTCTTCACGGTGGGGTTGTGTTGCTGCAATTTCCGGAGCTCCTCAATGGTGGCGACTGAGCGCCGCTGTTATCCTTGGCCGATGTGGCCACTCCGCGCTGCGGTACTGCGTTTACCGTAGCTTCTTCAACCTCCAAGCCGGTGTGCCAAGATGGAGGCCCTTCAGAGCTTCTCGTCGGAATTCAACACCTTCTCGCCGCCAAGTGGTGCGTCCCCGGCAGTGTCAAGGTGGCCGGCGATGGAGGCTCAATTGTGGTGGAGAGGACGAAGCACCTGATTGCTTTTCCTATCTTTTATTCAGGGTCCTTTGTGCAAGTATTCAGGACTGTGTTGTAATGTTGTTTTTCTATCAGAGTCCTGTATGTAATATGTACCCACCGACAATGTTATGAATGCAGCATTTGGGGTCCTTTGAGACCCCTCCCCTGTTCAAAAAAAAAAAAAAAAAAAAAAAAAACAAAGTTCCATGGGTTTTTTAATTCTCTCTTCAAACACATCATGTCCTAATCTATACCTAATAATAAAGGAGCTAAGGTTTCTGCCAAAATTTTCGTCCAACTTTTACTTGAACGGTTTTGCCCTCCCACCAAAACCCATAATACAGCACACTTGCCACCATACCGGTTCGCCTGTCTCACATCCGTCTAGCGCGCGAGGTGGGAAGCTCGGCCTGCTCGGGAACGTTTTGTCGCGTGCTTCTCACCGAACAAGTGGGCTGGCCCAGTTAAGGCTGCGCTGTCCGACGACCGGCCTGGATTCCGTTCCAATCTGGTACGGAGTAGTTTCGTTCATATCAAATTAGCGATACTGAATAATCTATGTTAATAGTACCACCTCGCTCTTTTATACAAACTCATGCCGCTTTATATACGGAAGTTCACCGGAAATTCACAAGTCGCCTAAGAAACAACAAGCAGCAGCTGTGCCATTATCTGGTCCTGATTAAATCAGGAACCAATTAAGTTGCCCAAGGACGGACAAATGAGAAGGATCAGAGGAAGGTGGTTCAGGCGGCCAGGGGGAGTGTGAGCCGTGTCCCGGCGAAGTGGACCAGCATGCCCAGCGCAGCCCTCAAAATTGGAGGGGCTCGTGGTCGACCAGCGCCGGGCAGTAGGAGGAGTCGGACACCACCCGGTTTGTCCGCTCTGCTGCTCTGGTGACCCTTTCTATCACCGTCGAATGCCTCCCTTCTGCGGCGTCTCCCGCCTTTCGGGCCGGCTGCGAGCAGGGGCAATGCAAGGGCTCAGGCATACGCAACCCATCCATCTTCGGGGCGGCCCACCCATTTCCACTCCCGGCGCAGGCGCATCCCAAGAGCCGTCGCCGAGCAGGATGGCCACCACCGCACCAGCAGAAGTAGCTACGACGGGAGGCCACGTCTCAACAGAGTGAGCCTCCCACGCGCGCCACCGAGCGGCCGAGCGATCTATGTGAGGAGGTCGTCAACGACACCACTACCTCATATGGTTTGTTCTCTCCGATTGATGTTACCACGAATTTTTTTTAGATAATAGGCATAGATTTGCCCGACTTTAAATTAATAAAGCCAACAAGGTAGCAAGGATTCAGATACAAACTGCTGGGCATTACAGCTTGGCCAAACACACAGAGGCACAAACGACTAAAAGTTTTAGAGTGACAAGGTAAGTTGCAACAGAAGAACATATCAAGGCCTCTATGAAGTCCAGACCGTCCCAGGTACCCCCCACCGCGGCACGGACTACTCCATCACGTCGACGCTGGCCTGAGTGACGCGTACAGCTCCCTTAGCTCGCGTGCCATCCAGCTTATGCCCTCCTTTTCTCTTGACTTGCATTTTAGGCTCCACAACTGCAAAAAAATGATGATTTTGTAAATAATGTCAGCTGGGTTAGCAATAGTTTTCTTTTCAATGGTAAGTTTATTGTGCACATTCCACAACGCCCAAGATTGGGCAAGGAGAAGTATCCACAATAGTCTTCTGGGATAACCCGAGAAGCTAGACAAGATGGCGTGAAACTGGGCGAAGTTGGCGGGGCGCCAGTTGCACCCGAGCAGCTGGCGCGTGACTGACCACGCATAGATCGCCAAGGAGCAGGAGAAGAAAATGTGGCTAGCATCCTCCGGCGCACCACACAGAGCACATTGACCATTGGACGGACCATGGCGAGTAAGGATCTGCAGCCCCGAGGGCAGCTTATCCAGGGCTAACTGCCAGGAGAAGATTTTGATTTTTAGCGGAACCGTGGCTTCCCACATGTCTTTAAAATGGGCCACAGTCGTGCCCTTCGACAGCATAGCGTACATGGATCTCACTGAGTATGATCCGGTTTGTTCCAGGTGCCAGGAGATCTTGTCTTGACCAGTGGTGAGATTCACCTCAGCCATGATTCTTTGGAGCTCGTCCCACTGCCGCAAACCCTCCGGATCAAGAGAACGGCGAAAACGGACTTGCAGAGAGTTTTGATGGAGCGCGTCAGCGACCGAAATAGCCTGATTGTCACAGATGGCAAATAACAGAGGGAAGGACTCAAGGAGGGGGCCCCTCCCACACCACCAGTCCCTCCAGAAGTTGGTTCTATTCCCATTCCGCACCCTGTGCTTTGCTCCTACCTTGAAAAGGTGTTTTATTTTGTGAAGGCTTTTCCAGAAAGGGGAGCCTCCATGACCTGATCCCGCAAACAGGTCGGAGGCGTCAGCATACTTAGCACGCATGATGCGAGCCCAGATCGTGTCCTCTTCCTGATAGAGCCTCCAAATCCACTTTAACAGCAGCGCCACATTCATCTTTTTGGTATTGAGCAACCCTAGCCCTCCATCTTCCTTGGGTCTACACACAGTTGGCCAGTTAACAAGGTGGTACTTCCTCTTTGGTCCCGCCCCTTCCCAAAAGAACTTAGAGCGGTGAGAATCAAACCTCGCATGAATCCCATCATGGAGGAGGAACAAACCCATCGCAAACATAGGGAGATTATCTAGGCATGCATTAGAAAGAATGAGTCGTCCCCCTAACGACATCAACCTTCCCAGCCAAGGTTCAATCTTAATGGCGAGTTTCCGCACCAAAAAGAGCCACTGTTCTAGGGTTAGTTTTCTGTCGGAGATAGGGAGGCCCAGATAAATGAAGGGGAAGGTGCCAAGCTTGCAGTTTAGCTTGTTAGCAATAGAAGTTCGCTCTTTGAACCGCTGACCCAGCACAAACACCTCGCTTTTGTGATAATTGATCTTGAGCCCAGACATATCCTCAAAGCACATCAGCGGGAATTTAAGGTTGGCAATATCCTCATCCGAACCCTGGATGAGGATGAGCATGTTGTCTGCGTACTGAAGGTGGGAGATACCCCCGGGCAACAGGTGTGGAGCCAGACCTTGAATGTGTCCGGCCTTGGACGCTGCAGAGAGAATACCAGACAGGGCCTCACCAATGAAGTTGAAAAGCAGCGGTGAGAGGGGGTCTCCCTGGCGAACCCCTCTCTTATTTCTGAAAAATGGCCCCACTTCACCGTTGATCGAGATAGCAGTTTGTGCCCCAGAGCCAAGTTGGGTAATCCTATGGATGTATCCTTCATCAAAACCTTTGCAACATAGAACTTCCCCCAAGAAGTCCCAATTCACTCTATCGTAGGCCTTTTCGAAGTCAAGCTTGAGAAGCACCCCATTGTGTTTTCTCTTCCTCAAATCGTGGATAATTTCCAACAACGCCAGCGGGCCATCGAGGATGTTTCTTCCTTTAACAAAGGAAGTTTGATTGGGGGAAAGGATCCTATGAGCAATCGGATCCAACCTATAAGCGTAAGCTTTGGAGACGATCTTAAAGATTACATTGATCAAGGCAATTGGTCTGTATTGTGTGATTTGATCTACGTCGGGGACTTTCGGAATAAGCAAATGGATTCCAAAGTTGAGCCTAGAAATGTCGATGCGCCCCACCACAAAATCATTGAGAATGTGCAAAATACCAAGTTTGACCTGCGGCCAGAATCTCTTGAAGAAGACAATAGGAAAACCGTCCGGGACCGGGGCAGTGTCAGTCTTCATGTCTTTAACAATGGCTTCGAGTTCAGCCTCAGAGAATGTGAGAGCCAGGTCACATTCTCCTCCTCTGAGACCCGACTGTACCTATCCCAGGTATCCGGCGCCAGCCCACACACCCTTGGGGCTGACGAGCCAAGCAGGTTCCTGTAAAAGTCATACACATGTTGTTGAATGAGCTTCGGGTCCGTGTCTGTCCCGCTGTCCGTGATTAACGCCGAAATATTGCATTTCCTTCTTCTGCCATTGGCAACGGCGTGAAAATAGGCTGTGTTCGCGTCGCCCTGCAGAGCCCACCTGACTCTGCCTCGCTGCCTCCAGTGCTCCTCTTCAATCTTATAGATATGCAGCAGCTGCTCCTCCAGGTGATATCTAGATGCCCAGGCGTCTTCGTCCAGAACAGAGGTGTCAGCCAGCACATCGAGCTGGGCAATCTGGGTTAGGAGCGCGTTCTTTGTAGCCTTGGTGTCCCTACCAAGGTTCTGGTTCCATCCCCTCAAGTACTATCTTATTCCCGTCGACATGAAGGACCACCAGTCAATGATGTTGCGGCCGCCCACCTTGGACAGCAACCTGGCCCAGGTAAACTGGACGAGTGGGACAAAGTTGGGACGCTCAAACCAGCTAGTCTCGAAGAAGAAGCGATTGGAACGGTGTAGGGATTCGTTGCATAGAAAACAAAAAATTTCCTACCGCGAACACGCAATCCAAGCCAAGATACAATCTAGAAGACGGTAGCAACGAGGGGATGATCGAGACTCACCCTTGAAGATTTCCAAAGCCTACAAGATGAGGCTCTTGTTGCTGCGGTAGACGTTCACTTGCCGCTTGCAAAAGCGCGTAGAAGGTCTTGATCACGGCGCCACGAATGGGCAGCACCTCCGTACTCGGTCACACGTTCGGTTGTTGATGAAGACGACGTCCACCTCCCCGTTCCAGCGGGCAGCGGAAGTAGTAGCTCCTCTTGAATCCGACAGCGCGACGGCGTGGTGTCGGTGGTGGTGGAGAAATCCGGCGGAGCTTCGCTTAAGCGTGCGGGATGTGGTGGAGGAGAGAGGCCGCTAGGGTTTGGGTAGAGGGGGCGCCGGCCACTATAGGGGTGCGGCCACCTTGTGGTTCTTGGGTGGCCGGCCCCCTCCCCTTGGCCCCTCATTATATAGGTGGAAGCCCCAAGTGTTGGACTACAAGTCTCCGAATAAGACCCGAACCCAAAACCTTCCATGTGATAGGGAAACCTACCAAGGTGGGAATCCCACTTGGGGTGGGATTCCCCCCTTCCATGTGGGGGGGTGGCCGGCCCCATAGGGGGAGTCCACTTGGGACTCCTCCCCCTCTAGGGTTTGGCCTGCCATGGAGGTGGAGTCCCTCCGGGACTCCACCTTCCTTGGTGGTTTCTTCCGGACTTTTCTAGAACCTTCTGAAACCTTCCATAGAACCTTCCGGATCATTTTAATTCACATAAAATGACATCCTATATATGAATCTTATTCTCCGGACCATTCCGGAACTCCTCGTGATGTCCGGGATCTCATCCGGGACTCCGAACAAATATTCGAACTCCATTCCATATTCAAGTTCTACCATTTCAACATCCAACTTTAAGTGTGTCACCCTACGGTTCGTGAACTATGCGGACATGGTTGAGTACTCACTCCGACCAATAACCAATAGCGGGATCTGGAGATCCATAATGGCTCCCACATATTCAACGATGACTTTAGTGATCGAATGAACCATTCACATACGATACCAATTCCCTTTGTCACGCGATATTTTACTTGTCCGAGGTTTGATCTTCGGTATCACTCTATACCTTGTTCAACCTCGTCTCCTGACAAGTACTCTTTACTCGTACCGTGGTATGTGGTCTCTTATGAACTTATTCATATGCTTGCAAGACATTTAGACGACATTCCACCGAGAGGGCCCAGAGTATATCTATCCGTCATCGGGATGGACAAATCCCACTGTTGATCCATATGCCTCAACTCATACTTTCCGGATACTTAATCCCACCTTTATAACCACCCATTTACGCAGTGGCGTTTGGTGTAATCAAAGTACCTTTCCGGTATAAGTGATTTACATGATCTCATGGTCATAAGGACTAGGTAACTATGTATCGAAAGCTTATAGCAAATAACTTAATGACGAGATCTTATGCTACACTTAATTGGGTGTGTCCATTACATCATTCATACAATGATATAACCTTGTTATTAATAACATCCATTGTTCATGATTATGAAACTAATCATCCATTAATCAACAAGCTAGTTAAGAGGCATACTAGGGACTCTTTGTTTGTCTACATATCACACATGTACTAATGTTTCGGTTAATACAATTATAGCATGACATATAAACATTTATCATAAACATAGAGATATAAATAATAACGACTTTATTATTGCCTCTAGGGCATATCTCCTTCAGTCTCCCACTTGCACTAGAGTCAATAATCTAGATTACATTGTAATATACCTAACACCCATGGCATTCTGGTGTTGGTCATGCTTTGCCCTAGGGAGAGCTTTAGTCAACGGATCTGCTACATTCAGATCAGTGTGTACTTTGCAAATCTTTACTTCTCCATCTTCGATGTACTCGCGAATCGAGTGGTAACGCAGCTTGATATGCTTCAGCCTCTTGTGTGACCTTGTCTCTTGTGCATTGGCGATGGCACCCATGTTATCACAGTAAATGATTAATGGGTCCAATGCACTAGGAACCACACCGAGCTCTACAATGAACCTCTTCATCCATACCGCTTCTGATGAAGCCTCTGAAGCCGCTATGTACTCTGATTCTGTTGAAGACTTTGCCATCATGCACCGCTTCGAGCTTGCCCAGCCATCTGCAGCACCATTCAATATAAACACGTACCCACCGTGACTTAGAGTCATCAGGATCGTTGTTCCAACTTGCATCGGTGTAACCGTTTACAACGAGCTCTTGGTCACCTCCATAACAAAGAAACATATCCTTAGTTCTTTTCAAGTACTTCAGATATTCTTGACCGCTGTCCAGTTGTTCCATTCCTGGATCGCTTTGATATCTATAGTCAAACTAACAAAGATGTGCTATATCCGGTCTAGTACATAGCATGGCATACATGATAGATCCTACTGCCGAGGCATAGGGGATATTACTCATCCTTTCTCTTTCTTCTGCCGTAGCCGGTCCTTGAGTCTTACTCAAGACCTTGCCTGGTAACATAGGTAAGAACCCTTTCTTACTTTCGTCCATTCTAAACTTCTTTAGAATCTTGTCCAGGTATGTACTCTGTGATAGCCCTATTAGGCGTCTTGATCTATCTCTATAAATCTTGATGCCTAATATATACGATGCTTCACCAAGGTCTTTCATTGAAAAACTATTATTCAAATAACCTTTTACACTGCTTAATAGTTCTATATCATTCCCGATCAATAATATGTCATCTACATATAATATCAGGAATGCTACAGAGCTCCCACTCACTTTCTTGTAAATACAGTCCTCTCCATGACACTGTATAAACCTGAAGTCTTTGATCACCTTATCAAAGCGACGGTTCCAACTTCTTGATGCTTGCTTCAGTCCATAGATTGAACGCTAAAGTTTGCATACTTTGTCAGCATTTTTAGGATCGACAAAACCTTTTGGTTGTACCATATACAACTCTTCCTCAATGTCTCCATTAAGGAACGCCGTTTTGACATCCATCTGCCAAATCTCATAATCGAAAAATGCAGCTATTGCTAACAAAATCCTCACAGATTTTAGCTTCGCTACAGTGAGAAAGTCTCATCGTAGTCAACTCCTTGAATTTGTCGGAAACCCTTTGCAACAAGTCGAGCTTTGTAGACAGTAATATTACCATCAGCATCTGTTTTTCTCTTGAAGATCCATTTATTCTCGACAGCCTTTCGGCTATCAGGTAAGTCTACCAAAGTCCATACTTTGTTATCATACATGGATCCCATTTCGGATTTCATGGCTTCTTGCCATTTGTTGGAATCTGGGCTCATCATCGCTTCTTCATACGTCGCAGGGTCCTCATCATTGTTATCCACAATCATGACATTTAGACAAGGATCATACCAATCAGGAGTGGCACGCTCCCTTGTCGATCTGCGAGGTTCAGTAGTTTCCTCGTTCGAAGTTTCATGATCATTATCATTAGCTTCCTCTGTTGCCGGTGTAGGCGGTACATGTACAACTTCCGGTACTGCGCTACTCTGATCAACGAGTATAGATTCATCAATCTCATCGAGTTCTACTTTTCTTCCAGTCACTTCTTTAGTGAGAAATTCTTTCTCAAGAAAGGTTCCGTTCTTAGCAACAAAGATTTTGCCTTCGGATTTGTGATAGAAAGTGTACCCTATAGTTTCCTTAGGGTATCCAATGAAGACGCATTTCTCCGCTTAGGGTTCTAGCTTGTCCGGTTGTAACTTCTTTACATAGGCTTCGCAACCCCAAACTTTTAGGAACGACAGCTTAGGTTTCTTATTAAACCATAATTCATACGGTGTCGTTTCTACGGATTTTGATGGTGCTCTATTTAAAGTGAATGCGGCTGTCTCTAATGCATAACTCCAAAATGATAACGGTAAATCAGTAAGAGACATCATAGAACGAACCATATCTAAGAGAGTTCGATTACGACGTTCGGACACACCATTTCGCTGTGGTGTTCCCGGTGGTGTCAATTGTGAAAGTATTCCGCATTTCTTTAAATGCATGCCAAACTCATAACTCAGATATTCACCTCCGCGATCAGATCGTAGAAATTTAATCTTCTTGTTACGTTGATTTTCTACTTCACTTTGGAATTCCTTAAACTTCTCGAAAGTTTCGGATTTATGTTTCATGAAATAGATATACCCATATCTACTCAAATCATCTGTGAAGGTTAGAACATAACGATAACCACCGCGCGATGCTACACTCATTGGTCCGCACACATCGGTATGTATGATTTCCAATAAGTCAGTAGCTCGCTCCATCATACCAGAAAATGGAGTCTTAGTCATTTTTCCCATTAGACATGCTTCACATCTATCAAGTAACTCAAAGTCAAGTGATTCAAGTAATCCATCGGTATGGAGTTTCTTCATGCGTTTCACTCCAATATGACCAAGACGACAGTGCCACATATAAGTAGAATTATCATTCAATTTAATTCGCTTAGCATCAATGTTATGTATATGCGTATCACTACTATCGAGATCTAATAGAAATAAGCCATTCTTTTCAGGTGCTCGACCATAAAAGATATTATTCATAAAAATAGAACAACCATTATTCTTAGACTTGAATGAATAACCGTCTTGCATTAAACAAGATCCAGATATAATGTTCATGCTCAACGCGGGTACAAAATAACAATTATTTAGGCTTAAAACTAATCCCGAAGGTAGATGTAGAGGAAGTGTGCTGACAGCGATCACATCGACTTTGGATCCGTTTCCAACGCGCATCGTCACTTCATCTTTCAGTAGTCTTCGTTTATTCTTTAGTTCCTGTTTCGAGTTACAAATATGAGCAACCGAACCAGTATCAAATACCCAGGTACTAGAACGAGAACCAGTGAGATAAACATCTATAACATGTATATCAGATATACCTTCTTTATTTTTCTTGACAAGGCCGCTCTTCAGATCAGCCAGATACTTGGAGCAATTACGCTTCCAGTGTCCCTTCTCCTTGCAGTAATAGCACTCAGCATCAGGCTTAGGGCCGTTCTTAGGTTTCATAGGAGGCGTGGCAGCTTTCTTGCCACCCTTCTTGAATTTTCCCTTAGACTTGCCCTGTTTCTTGAAACTGGTGGTCTTGTTGACCATCAACACTTGGTGCTCTTTCTTGATCTTAATCTCAGCAGCTTTTAGCATGCCAAAGAGTTCAGGTAACTCTTTATTCATGTTCTGCATATTGTAGTTCATCACAAAGTTCTTGTAACTTGGTGGCAGTGATTGAAGGACACGATTAATCCCCAGTCTATTAGGAATCACTATTCCCAAGTCACTGAGTTTCTTCGCATGCCCGGTCATGGCGAGCATCTGCTCACTAATGGAGCTTCCTTCTTCCGTCATGCAGCTGAAGAAGTGTTTCGATGCTTCATAGCATTCCACGGCCGCATGAGTCTCAAATATAGCTTTCAGCTCATTAACCAACTCATGAGGATCGTGGTGCTCAAAACGTTTTTGAAGATCGGCTTCCAGACTGCACAGGAGGGCACACTGAACTTGAGAGTACCGAGTTTCCTGAGTTGCGTAAACATTCTTTACTTCCTCGGTTTCAGTTTCTGCAGGAGGGTCACCTAGCGGTGCATCAAGCACAAATTGCAGATTTCCGCCAGCGAGGAAGATCCTCACATGACGGAACCAGTCGGTGAAGTTGCTACCGTTGCTCTTAAGATTTTCTTTCTCTAGGAACTGGTTAAAATTGATTGGGGACGCCATCTCTACAACATATATTTGCAAAAGTTTAGACTAAGTTTATGACAAATTGAGTTCAAATTTTAATTCAACATAATTAAAAAGCTAGGTGAACTCCCACTCAAAACAATATACCTCGCATTGTCTTAGTGATCACACGAACCAAATCCACCACACCTAAGTCCGATCATCACGAGACAAGGTGTAATTTCAATGGCGAACACTCAAAGTGTTCATCATATCAACCATATGATTCATGCTCTACCTTTCGATATCACGTGTTCCGAGACCATGTCTGTACATGCTAGGCTCGTCAAGGCTACCTTAGTATCCGCATGTGCAAAACTGTCTTGCACCCGTTGTATGCACTTGTTGATTCTATCACACCCGATCATCACGAGATGCTTCGAAACGACAAGTCTTGGCAACGGTGCTACTAAGGATGAACACTTTATTATCTTGAGATTTTAGTGAGGGATCATCTTATAATGCTACCGTCGCGATCTAAGCAAAATTAGATGCATAAAAGGATTAACATCACATGCAGTTCATATGTGATATGATATGGCCCTTTTGTCTTTGCGCCTTTGATCTTCATCTCCAAAGCACGGACATGATCTCCATCATCTTCGGGCATGATCTCCATCATTGTCGGCGTAGCGTCAAGGTCAATGGCGTCGTCTTCATGATTGTCCTCCATGTAGCAACTATTACAACTACTTTGAAATACTACTCAACATGAAATTTAAAGACAACCATAAGGCTCCTGCCGGTTGCCTCAATACAATAATGATCATCTCATACATATTCATCATCACATTATGGCCATATCACATCACCAAACCCTGCAAAAACAAGTTAGACGTCTCTAATTTGGTTTGCATATTTTACGTGGTCTAGGGTTTTCGAGAGAGATCTAATCTACCTACGAACATGAACCACAACGTTGATACTAATGTTTTCAATAGAAGAGTAAATTGAATCTTCACTATAGTAGGAGAGACAGACACCCGCAAAGCCTCTTATGCAATACAAGTTGCATGTCGAACGAGGAACAAGTCTCATGAACGCGGTCATGTAAAGTTAGTCCGAGCCGCTTCATCCCACTATGCCACAAAGATGCAAAGTACTCAAACTAAAGATAACAAGAGCATCAACGCCCACAAAACCATTGTGTTCTACTCGTGCAACCATCTATGCATAGACACGGCTCTGATACCACTGTAGGGATTCGTTGCATAGAAAACAAAAATTTTCCTACCGCGAACACGCAATCCAAGCCAAGATGCAATCTAGAAGACGGTAGCAACGAGGGGATGATCGAGACTCACCCTTGAAGATTTCCAAAGCCGACAAGATGAGGCTCTTGTTGCTGCGGTAGACGTTCACTTGCCGCTTGCAAAAGCGCGTAGAAGGTCTTGATCACGGCGCCACGAATGGGCAGCACCTCCGTACTCGGTCACACGTTCGGTTGTTGATGAAGACGACGTCCACCTCCCCGTTCCAGCGGGCAGCGGAAGTAGTAGCTCCTCTTGAATCCGACAGCACAACGGCGTGGTGTCGGTGGTGGTGGAGAAATCCGGTGGAGCTTCGCTTAAGCGTGCAGGATGTGGTGGAGGAGAGAGGCCGCTAGGGTTTGGGGAGAGGGGGCGCCGGCCACTATAGGGGTGCGGCCACCTTGTGGTTCTTGGGTGGCCGGCCCCCTCCCCTTGGCCCCTCATTATATAGGTGGAAGCCCCAAGTGTTGGACTACAAGTCTCCGAATAAGACCCAAACCCAAAACCTTCCATGTGATAGGGAAACCTACCCAAGGTGGGAATCCCACTTGGGGTGGGATTCCCCCCTTCCATGTGGGGGGGTGGCCGGCCCCATAGGGGGAGTCCACTTGGGACTCCTCCCCCTCTAGGGTTTGGCCGGCCATGGAGGTGGAGTCCCTCCGGGACTCCACCTTCCTTGGTGTTTCTTCCGGACTTTTCTAGAACCTTCTAGAACCTTCCATAGAACCTTCCGGATCATTTTAATTCACATAAAATGACATCCTATATATGAATCTTTTTCTCCGGACCATTCCGGAAATCCTCGTGATGTCCGGGATCTCATCCGGGACTCCGAACAAATATTCGAACTCCATTCCATATTCACGTTCTACCATTTCAACATCCAACTTTAAGTGTGTCACCCTACGGTTCGTGAACTATGCGGACATGGTTGAGTACTTACTCCGACCAATAACCAATAGCGGGATCTGGAGATCCATAATGGCTCCCACATATTCAACGATGAATTTAGTGATCGAATGAACCATTCACATACGATACCAATTCCCTTTGTCACGCGATATTTTACTTGTCCGAGGTTTGATCTTCGGTATCACTCTATACCTTGTTCAACCTCGTCTCCTGACAAGTACTCTTTACTCGTACCATGGTATGTGGTCTCTTATGAACTTATTCATATGCTTGCAAGACATTTAGATGACATTCCACCGAGAGGGCCCAGAGTATATCTATCCGTCATCGGGATGGACAAATCCCACTGTTGATCCATATGCCTCAACTCATACTTTCCGGATACTTAATCCCACCTTTATAACCACCCATTTACGCAGTGGCGTTTGGTGTAATCAAAGTACCTTTCCGGTATAAGTGATTTACATGATCTCATGGTTATAAGGACTAGGTAACTATGTATCGAAAGCTTATAGCAAATAACTTAATGACGAGATCTTATGCTACGCTTAATTGGGTGTGTCCATTACATCATTCATACAATGATATAACCTTGTTATTAATAACATCCAATGTTCATGATTATGAAACTAATCATCCATTAATCAACAAGCTAGTTAAGAGGCATACTAGGGACTCTTTGTTTGTCTACATATCACACATGTACTAATGTTTCGGTTAATACAATTATAGCATGACATATAAACATTTATCATAAACATAGAGATATAAATAATAATGACTTTATTATTGCCTCTAGGGCATATCTCCTTCAAACGGACGGGGAAGCCCTCCCCGGTGTCAAAGACAAGTGGCGTGTGATCAGAACCAAGGCAGGTCTCGGCAGATAGGGAGCAAAGAGGGAAAATGGCTTCAAAGGATGCAGAAACAAAAACTCGATCCAGAGCAGAGCGGACAGGATTGAGCTGACGATTAGACCAGGTGAAACGCGCCCCAGTGCGCGGGATTTCCCTTAGGGCCCATGAAGCAATGCCGTCGTTGAAGAGATCGATGAGTGTCCAGTTAAGATTATCATTGTTCTTATCTTCGGCAGCTCTGATATGGTTGAAGTCCCCTCCCATGAGAATCGGAAGGGCACAGTTACCACGAATTTTACCAACTACTCTAAGTTCTTTCTCTCTGATTTTGTATCTGGAACGAATTCATGCTAATTATGCAGCTAATGGAGATGAGTACCTTTTCTTCCCTGTTAGTGCTTGTGTGTATGCCTGAAAGAGGAGAGTGTTCCATAGTTCCATATCAAATTTGTCTTCTATGAATTAATTCAATTTCCATATACCGGAGAAGTTTGGCCGTGACTATTGTTAGTTTGGTGATGAATTAATTCAATCCTCGATTTGACTTTTTAAGAGGTAATTTGCAAAATAAATTTGGCCATGTCACCAAAATAATCCGCGGGTGTCGTTGACGAATTAATTCAATTTCCATATAGTCCCGCACAAGGCAACTTCTTGAACCACAATTCAAGATTTGCAAGTTCGTGATCAAAACGCACATCCAGAACAACTTCATAGAATTGCTCTCCACCACAACGCCATTGATCGACCACCCAACAGGAGAGATTGGCTCTGGAATCCGGCCACTCTTCGCTGGGATTCGACGTAGACAGCGGTGGCAAGGTTCTAGCCGCGAGGAATCGGTCCAAGGTGGCGCCGACTCACCGAACTTTTTACAGCGATGGAGGTGATGTCCACGGGGGAAAGAGAAGAACGAGCCGCGTGCTAGAGGAGAGGAATAGAGGAGGCGATTGCGAGCAAGTGAAGGGCGGAAGCAGCCGTCGACGGAAGGGAGGCAACGGCAGAGGAGTATTCTCTGTCCCCTGTCCTCCACCGCCGGGTCGCGAGGGTCAACGGCAGGCGGCGCTCCCCGGCCAGGGCGACGCGACGGTGGTGGTGTCCTGATGTCGTGGCAGTCATCATCCTCAACTTCATCTCCCTCTACTCAGGTGGTCGCCGTTGCCGTCCACGCCATCAGGCCTCCTCCAACCGGCCGAGCATGCTTAGGGGTGGCTCCTTGCCCTTTTCCCTTCGTTCCCGCTAATGTGTGTGCCATGCGCCATGCGCAATGGGCGGAAGGGGCGGCAACGTCTTCTTCTGTGCAGGGGCGGTGTGGTACTACGCGAATGATCGGACGGCGACGTACGATGCGGCAAGCGGACAAGGGAGAGAGGAGCAGCATGGCAGGCAACAGAGCTCCGATGCGGTGTACGACATGGATGTGCAGGAAGTGACAGCTCCGGTTTAGCTCTGTAGTGACCTGCTCCATGGCCCGCCCTTGCAGGCTCTCGCATATGTTGTCCGTAGGAGCTTGGCGAGCGGATGCGGCTGGCGAGGCTCACACAACTATTTAACCTCGCCAAGGGTGGTGGGGCTAGCAGAAATACGATGTTTGTGTCCTAGGAGACAACCAAGAACTATGTGATAGACTTGCGATTTGCTCCGTAGCGAAGCACGGATTTTGTCCTAGTTCAATATAAAGTTCATAAAGATCTCTAATTTTTTTGTTGTTTTCCATTAAGCCTAACTAGTGAAAATAAAAACAAAAACAAAAACAAAAAGATATAATTGCAGGATCTAAAGGAAATAACTTCGAGCACTCACACACCGGCAACAGTGCTAGGAAATAGCTTAGTAGTCGGAGGATGTGAATACCTTTTACCTTACCTCCCCGGCAACGGCGCCAGAAAATAGCTTGATGTCTACGCACGCTTCTATTCCTGTAGACAGTGTTGGGCCTCCAAGAGCAGAGGTTTGTAGAACAGCAGCAAGTTTCCCTTAGGTGAATCACCCAAGGTTTATCGAACTCAGGGAGGTAGAGGTCAAAGATATCCCTCTCAAGCAACCCTGCAATTACGATACAAGAAGTCTCTTGTGTCCCCAACACACCTAATACACTTGTCAGATGTATAGGTGCACTAGTTCGGCGAAGAGATAGTGAAATACAAGTAATATGGATGATTATAAGTAGTAACTGCAATCTGAAATAAAGATGGCAGCAAGCAAACATGTAGCAGAAATTGTTGGAAACGGTGTTTCAATGCTTAGAAACAAGGCCTAGAGATCATACTTTCACTAGTGGACACTCTCAACAATGTTATCATAAAGGAATTTAAATATAAGCACTTCACTATGCTATTCTGAATTACTCTCTGGCAGGATAACGAACACTAATTCACCGTGTAGGGCTGCAAAAGCAAACCTTAAAGATGTATTCCCAAGTACTAATAAACACCCCACACTGTCACTGTGAGCATTCATAGGAGGTACTAACACACCACAATTTCATAGAGACATCCAACTCAAATCATAACCCAGTGAACAAGTATTCTGTGAAATATAGCCTAAGAGACCCACAGGGTGCACACACTGTCACCTTTACACACGTGGGACAAGGAGTCTCCGGAGATCACATAAGTAAAATCCACTTCATTAGCATAACGACATCTAGATTACAAAGCTCATCATATGGATCTCAATCATGTAAGGCAGCTCATGAGATCATTGTATTGAAGTACATGGGAGAGAGATGAACCACATAGCTACCGATAGAGCCCTCAGCCTCGGGGGAGAACTACTCCCTCCTCATCATGGGAGACAGCAACGGCGATGAAGATCGCGGTGGAGTCGATGGAGATGGCTCCCGGGGCAATTCCCCATCCCGGCGGCGTGCCGGAACAGAGACTTCTGTCCCCCGAAATGGAGTTTCGCGATGGCGGCGGCGCCCCTGGAGTCTTTCTGGAGTTTCGTCAATTGGTCTTGGGTTTTTAGGTCACGAGGGCTTATATAGGCGAAGAGACGGAGTAGGAGGGGCCACGGGGACTCCCTCCCCATAGGCTGGCACGGCCAGGGGCCACCCGCGCTGCCTTGTGGTGTGGGCCCCCTGCTGCCCTTCCTCGACTCCTCTTCGGTGTTCTGGAACATTCCGGGGAAAATAAGGTCTTGGGCTTTTGTTTCGTCGAATTCCGAGAATATTGCCCGAACAGCCTTTCTGGAACCAAAAACAACAGAAAACAGTAACTGGCACTGTTGCATCTTGTTAATAGGTTAGTTCCGGAAAATGCATAAAATCATTATAAAGTGTGAGCAAAACATGTAGGTATTGTCATAAAACTAGCATGGAACATCAGAAATTATAGATACGTTGGAGACGTATCAGAGACAAAGAATACTTATAAGCCTTAACAACTGAGTTGTCAATTCAGCTGCACCTAGAAAAGCACTAGTAACAAGGGTGATGTGAAAGCAGCAGTAATATGAGAGCAATAGTAACAGTAACACAGCAGCAGTAGCAGTAACGTAGAGGCAATGGCACCAGAAAATAGCTGATACTACTTCTAATGTCATATAGGACCAAGTGAGTATTTGATGATGAAAGATAGACCGGGGTTCCCAGCTATATACACTAGTGGTAATTCTCCAATAACAAGTGACGAGTGTTGGGTGAACAAATTACAGTTGGGCAATTGATAGGATTGAAATAGCATTAAGACAAAACATCAAGTTTATTAATAATGTAGGCATGTTTTCCATATATAGTCATACATGCTCGCAATGAGAAACTTGCATAACATCTTTTGTCCTACCAGCCGGTGGCAGCCGGGCCTCAAGGGAATCTACTGGTAATTAAGGTACTCCTTTTAATAGAGCACCGGAGCAAAGCATTAAAACTTGGTGAAAACATGTGATCCTCATACCTAAGCCTTCCCCTCCAGTTATCCCAGTTGCTGTCACTCTGGGGCCTCGGGTTCCGGACATAGACATGTGCAAACAACTTGTAGATACAATCTAAGCAGTAATTATAGATCTTAAATCTAAGATCATGCCACTCGTGCACTAGTGACAAGCATTAAACACAACAAGATTGCAGCAACAATAACTTCACAAACTTATATAGATAGACTGATCATAATGTAACAATTCATCGGATCCCAACAAACACAACACCGATTACATCAGATGGATCTCAATCATGTAAGGCAGCTCATGAGATAATTGTATTGAAGTACATGGGAGAGAGAGTACCAACTAGCTACTGCTAGAACCCGTAGTCCATGGGGGAACTACTCACGGAGCATGATGGAGGCGGTGGCGTCGATGAAGATGGCTTCCGGGGGCACTTCCCCGTCCCGGCGGCGCACCGGAACAGAGATTCTGTCCCCCGAATATTGGTTTCGCGATGGCGGCGGCGCCCCTGGAGTCTTTCTGGAATATGATCGATTGATGTAGGGTTTCGCTTCGCGAGGAATATATAAGCGAAAGGGCGGCGTCAGAGGGGTCCCGAGGGGCCCACCCCATACCTGGGCGCGCCCCCCTCCTTGGCCGCGCCGCCAGGTGGTGTGGGGCCCCCCTGACCCTTCTCTGTCTCTCTTTCGGTGTCCTGGGTCTGTCTCGGTAAAATAGAAGGTTTGGCTTTTGTTTCGTCCAATTCCGAGAATATTTCCTGAACAGCTTTTCTGGAACCAAAAACAGCAGAAAACAGGAACTGGCACCTCGGCATCTTGTTAATAGGTTAGTCCCGGAAAATGCATAAAATCATTATAAAGTGTGAGCAAAACATGTAGGTATTGTCATAAAACTAGCATGGAACATCAGAAATTATAGATACGTTGGAGACGTATCAGGAAGTCCAAGTCTTCATCTTCCTCAAAGTCATCATCATCGCTCAGGTAGGCTGTATCATTTCCCTGAATGTCTTCACCTTCTCCTTCCAGGTCCTTCAGTTGGTTCTCTTGGCCTTGACAGTCTCCTCCAGGGATGCTATCTTGGCGCGGAGGCGAGCAATGGTGTAGTCCTTCTTCGCACGCTGACTGCAAAGAGTCTTGCATTCCTTGGCAAGGATCTTGATGGTCTCGGTCTGCTGCGACTGGTGGAGGTAGGTCTGGTTGGCGTAGGCGCGGGAGTTGTCCAGCTCCTTGCGAGTCTCACATAGCATGAAGTCAAGGTGCTCCACATGGTACTTCACCTCTGGGTGAAGTGACAGATCCATTGGCGCTCCCATTGAGTCATGCCTTGCAAGGTGGGCGAAGCGGGTTCCCTTGATTTGGTTCACATTCTGCCCACACTGACGGGCAAGTGCTTCTTGCATAGCTCGAGCTAGTCCATCCAGCCAGTTGTTCTCCCTGATGGAGAACTTGATCCTCTCGGACATAGGTGGCCCTAGCTTTCCCCTTAGGTCGGCAACTACGACCCACTGCAGTTGCCCTCCAGGCTGATCGTTGACTTGTCCTCCAAAGAACTCCGGGTGTGGGCGCTCGAGATACTCAGCTAAGGTATCCAAGTCCCTCTCAAAGATCAGGCTTCCTCCATTTCCCATCTGGTAGAACTTGGTGTGGTTGAGCTGCTCCATCTGTAGGTGAATTGGATGAGTAAGTTAGAGAAGTGCAAGTGTGTCAAAATTTTATGTAGAATTACAAGGAAAAGTAGAGCATGGATTTCCCTTTTTGAAAAGATCTCAAAGGTAAGAGTGTGGATAGGTTTTTTAGAAATATTCACTTCCTTTGTTTTGGAAACTAAGTTTTTCAGACGTCCATTCTAACTAGGGCCTCCTAAGATCAAACAATGGCTCTGATACCAACTTGTCAACACCCGGATTTTTTATTCCAGATGCCTATTATGTCGTACATCGCAATCCCAGGAAAATTGTTTTTGCGAGACATAATAAGTTCATATCATAGCACATCATTCATTACAAACCATAATAGTCTTACATCAAAGGATCACATGATCCAGTCTTAATACAACAATTGATCTATGGATCAAATACATAACACATAGCGGAAGATACGTAGTAGGGGTCCATCTGTTCCACAGGCAACACTTGATGTCAGGAGGTAGTCCTAGTTATCGTAGACATCCTACTGTCCACCTTCCTGGTATTGGTTCTCCTCTTCATAGTCTGGCCATTTGAATAGCCAGGGACAAAGCCATGAGTACTTTAAAGTACTCGCAAACTATACTAATTGCAGTACTAATAACTCTAACATGGGTTCTAAGCTCTAGGTTCATTTGCACAAAGCAAGTTTTATTTCCTAAGAACTTACTAGTCAAGACTCTTTATTCACCTAGACTTACTCACGTGGGAACATTAGTGTCATTTCCACAACTCTGTTGTGATTCAAGTCAAAGTCACATTTCAAGTCACCATTTATTTTTAGAAAACATCTGACAACAGAACAGTATGGCCATCCAACTGTCCATGACCACGGAAGCGGCTATTTGAATAGGTTAACACTCTGCATAGGTCGTACTCTTGTGCCACAACTTTTGATTACATCCGTCGGGGATAACCCTAAATCATCATAACTCAGTATGCGGATCATGAACCATTAACCTTTCACTTACATACCCTAGTATAGGCACCTCCCCTATGAGCTTGGCATCTTAGTGATAGCAACTGCCATCCTAGGAACTGCACAGGGCTTGGGTAGGACATTCATCTCTTTTTCACGTCATTTCACTTTCAACGGAGGAAGCCTCGGCATAACCTCTATGACTCTTGTTCAGAGGGAACCCATACTAACATACATAAATTTCCAGCTAAAGCCTTACCCATAATCAGGTATTGTGGGGATACTCTAAAATTGGAATGGTATTGCATCCGAACCCAACCATCAGTTTTTATCAAATTCACAAGTTCACCCAAAGTTCATATTCACCTTCAACACTTTCAATAGAATGACTCATCATTCCAAGGTTTTCAAAGTCCTTTGATTCACAAGTTCCCATCTAGAGTAGTCAAATTTTAGTTTTAGCACTAGCAACTAATCATGAGGGGTACTAACTACATTTTAGCTCTCTAGGCTAAGTGTGAAGCTCTTGTGATACTCTACACTTAGACACAATTTAAAATACAACAAGTAAGCCTTGGTAATCAAAGTAAACGTAAAGCAAGATAAAAACTTGGGCTTGGATGAATAAGACTTTAAACACAAATACTAGTGCCATGGTATCTTGCACTAGTAACTGGCATTAGTAGAGCTTGCCTTGGTTGGTGTATTGATCAAGCTGTTCCTCCTCTTCTTCGTAGAAGACCTCCTCCTCCTTGTAGCCTTCGGAACTAGCGTCTATAAACGGATACGAGGTAAAAATCACCAAACAATACTTAAAGAAGCTATTTAGCCATAATGGCTCACTCAAGATGATCTATCATCATCACAATCATCACTCAACAAAACCCTAGGGTTTTCTTTATTTAGTTTTGGGAAAATAATTTCATCTCATTAAACTATTACTAAGATTTAATATCCTCAAATAAGAGAATATGAGGCCATAAAACTAGAGTCATCACCTCACATCAAATTACTTGGGAAAGTGATTTAAATGAGATGCTACATCTCATAGATTTCAAATACTAAATTTAAAATAATTTAAATTGGCTAGAAATGACTACATAGCCATTATTTGAATCTATCCCATGATCATATGAAACAACTATGTAATATTTTTGCATAAACAATTAGAGGGTTTGAAATGTGAATTATGAGAATTGGAATCACCTCAAAATTCATTATGGTTGATGTTTAATAAAGGTTTGAATTTTGAAAAGGAACGGCCTTGCTATTTTTGTTGAAAGTGATGTATAATGAACTAGGGTTTGAGCCCAGTGGGGTTGGGTAGATCCTTTCATCTACTTTCACACAAAATTTGAATCACTCCATTTCGATTGGTAGATTTGGTTTTATTAAAATTTTAGCAAAGCACCGGTATTGAATTTGAGATAAATGAATTTAAACGAATTCAAAAGGTGGGCTTCGGCGGGGAAACTAAACGGACCACAGAGAGAAAGAAAAGCGGGCTGGCCCAGCAGCGCATCTCACACGCGCGGGCAGCCTGACAGCGGGACCCGCATGTCAGCGACTAATCAATCCCGAAACGGTATGATTCAAAGGGGACCGCAGGATTAGAACATGAACCAACGGCCGAGGTGCATCGTCTTCGTCGACGAGAGCAAACCCTGGCCGCGGCGAACCTAGGGGGTCAGAGGCTCACTGGCGGTCTGGCGATCGTCGGCGATGAAGCAGAGCGACGTTGTCGACGACGGCAAAGCTCCTGGTACCGGTGGCAACTCCTGGGGTGGCGCCAATCTTCAGCTCCTTCTGCGATGGCTCCGGCGGACTCCAGCGATCGATTGAGGGGCTATGGGCTAAATTGGGATGGGGGAATGCTCGAGGAGGATCAGTGGGAGGAGGGGAGTGGAATGGCGTGAAGAATTCGTGCAGGGGAGGCCTCTATTTATAGGGGCGACGAGGTGCTGCGGGCGTTCATGGTGGCGAGCATGGCGACGGCGTTCTGGGCTACGAAGGGGCAAGGCGAAGATGTTGCGTTGTTCCTGGTATCATGGCGATCACCACGCGCTTGATGGCACAGAAAATGGAGGTCGGGAGAGGTCGTCATCGTCATGTGGTCGTGTTGTAACGTGGCGGAGATCGTCGACGGTGACGGCGGCTATAGGGCTCTCCGGCGCGAGTGGTCATGTCTGGGAGGTTGCTGGTTTCATGGTGAGTACGTGTGCGAGAGGAGAGAGCGAGGAGAGGTCAGCAACGGCTAGGCGAGCTCGTGCTCTGGCGTGTCCAGGGGCGTGTCTGTGCGCGCGCTGGCGTCACTATGCATCGTGGGCACGTCCTAGCCAGGGCAATGTCATGCTCTCCTTGGCCCAGGGCTTGTATGAGCAGGTTCAGGGGAGTAAGGGGAGTCTCCAGGACATGATGAGGTAGGCTGGAGAGGAGTGGAGAGGGAGTTGGCATGGTGAGGTCATGAGTGCATGAAATAGGCATGGCATTGGTCAAACCTCTCCTTGGAACAGTGGTGCAATTGCATGGTTTGGTCCAGGGGATGAAGAAGGACAGTGATGATCACAAGGCATGGATGGTTTAGCCTAAAATCCAATGGTTTTTAGCATGTATGCTGATACGTCTCAAACGTATCTATAATTTCGTATCTTCCATGCTACTTTTATGATGATACTCACATGTTTTATACACACTTTATGTCATATTTATGCATTTTCTGGCACTAACCTATTGACAAGATGCCGAAGAGCCAGTTGCTATTTTCTGCTGTTTTTGGTTTCAGAAATCCTACAAAGGAAATATTCTCGGAATTGGACGAAATCAACGCCCAGGGTCTTATTTTTCCACGAAGCTTCCAGAAGACCGAGGGGGATACGAAGTGGGGCGACGAGGCGCCGCCACACTAGGGCCGCGCGGCCAGGGCTGGGCCCGCGCCGCCCTAGCGTGTGGGGCCCCCGTCAGCCCTCCGACTCTGCCCTTCCGCCTACTTAAAGCCTTCGTCGCGAAAACCCCAGTACCGAGAGCCATGATATGGAAAACCTTCCAGAGACGGCGCCGCAGCCAATCCCATCTCGGGGGATTTAGGAGATCGCCTCCGGCACCCTGCCGGAGAGGGGAATCATCTCCCGAAGGACTCTTCATCGCCATGATCGCCTCCAGAGTGATGTGTGAGTAGTTCACCCCTGGACTATGGGTCCATAGCAGTAGCTAGATGGTTGTCTTCTCCTCGTTGTGCTATCATTGTTAGATCTTGTGAGCTGCCTATCATGATCAAGATCATCTATTTGTAATGCTACATGTTGTGTTTGTTGGGATCCGATGAATATGGAATACTATGTTATGTTGATTATCAATCTATCATCTATGTGTTGTTTATGATCTTGCATGCTCTCCGTTGCTAGTAGAGGCTCTGGCCAAGTTGATACTTGTAACTCCAAGAGGGAGTATTTATGCTCGATAGTGGGTTCATGTCTCCATTGAATCTGGGGGAGTGACAGCAACCCCTAAGGTTGTGGATGTGCTGTTGCCAGTAGGGATAAAACATCAATGCTTTGTCTAAGGATATTTGTGTTGATTACATTACGCACCATACTTAATGAATTGTCTGTTGTTTGCAACTTAATACTGGAAGGGGTGCGGATGCTAACCCGAAGGTGGACTTTTTAGGCATAGATGCATGCTAGATAGCGGTCTATGTACTTTGTCGTAATGCCCAGTTGAATTTCACACTACTCATCATAATATGTATGTGCATTGGCATGCCATCTTTATTTGTCAATTGCCCAACTGTAATTTGTTCACCCAACATGCTATTTCTTATTGGAGAGACACCACTAGTGAACTGTGGACCCCGGTCCATTCTTTTACATCAAATACAATCTACTGCAATACTTGTTCTTACTGTTCTTTGCAAACATCATCATCCACACTATACATCTAATCCTTTGTTACAGCAAGCCGGTGAGATTGACAACCTCACTGTCACGTTGGGGCAAAGTATTTTGGTTGTGTTGTGCAGGTTCCACGTTGGCGCCGGAATCCCTGGTGTTGTGCCGCACTACACTCCGCCACCATCAACCTTCAACGTGCTTCTTGACTCCTACTGGTTCGATAAACCTTGGTTTCTTACTGAGGGAAAACTTGCCGCTGCACGCATCACACCTTCCTCTTGGGGTTCCCAACGGACGTGTGCTTGACACGTAACAAGCAATGTCTTCTGGCGCCGTTGCCGGGGAGATCAAGACACGCTGCAAGGCGAGTCTCCACTTCCAATCTCTTTACTTTGTTTTTGTCTTGCTTTACTTTATTTACTGCTTTGTTTGCTTTATAACAAAAATACAAAAAAAATTAGTTACTTTCTTTACTTTATTTACTATCTTGTTTGCGTTCTCCATATTAAAAACTCAAAAAAATTAGTTACTTGCATTTATTTTATCTAGTTTGCTTTATTTACTATTGCTAAAATGGGTACTCCTGAAAATACTAAGTTGTGTGATTTTACTAGCACAAATAATAATGATTTCTTATGCACACCTATTGCTCCACCTGCTACTACAGCAGAATTCTTTGAAATTAAACCTGCTTTACTGAATCTTGTTATGAGAGAGCAATTTTCTGGTGTTAGTTCTGATGATGCTGCTGCCCATCTTAATAATTTTGTTGAACTATGTGAGATGCAAAAGTATAAGGATGTAGATGGTGACATTATAAAATTAAAATTGTTTCCTTTCTCCTTAAGAGGAAGAGCTAAAGATTGGTTGCTATCTTTGTCTAAGAATAGTATTGATTCATGGACTAAATGTAAGGATGCTTTCATTGGTAGATATTATCCTCCTGCTAAAATTATATCTTTGAGAAGTAGTATAATGAATTTTAAGCAATTGGATAATGAGCATGTTGCCCAAGCATGGGAAAGAATGAAATCTTTGGTTAAAAATTTCCCTACCCATGGACTGACTACTTGGATGATCATCCAAACCTTTTATGCAGGATTGAATTTTTCTTCGCGGAACCTATTGGATTCAGCTGCTGGAGGTACTTTTATGTCCATCACCTTAGGCGCCGCAACAAAGCTTCTTGATAATATGATGACCAACTACTCTGAGTGGCACACGGAAAGAGCTCCACAAGGTAAGAAGGTAAATTCTGTTGAAGAAACCTCCTCCTTGAGTGATAAGATTGATGCTATTATGTCTATGCTTGTGAATGGTAGATCTAATGTTGATCCTAATAATGTTCCGTTAGCTTCATTGGTTTCTCAAGAAGAGCATGTTGATGTGAACTTCATTAAAAATAATAATTTCAACAACAATGCTTATAGGAATAATTCTGGTAACAACTATAGGCCATATCCTTCTAATAATGGTAATGGTTATGGTAATTCTTATGGAAATTCTTACAACAATAATAGAAATGTACCCTCTGGTCTTGAAGCCATGCTTAAAGAATTTATTAGTACACAAACTGTTTTTAACAAATCTGTTGAAGAAAAGCTTGGTAAAATTGATATTCTTGCTTCTAAAGTTGATAGTCTTGCTGCTGATGTTGATCTTTTAAAATTGAAAGTTATGCCTAATGAAAATAAAGATATTAAGTCATTTGCTACAGAAAACGCCATCCAAGTTCGAATTAATGAGAATATTAGATTGATGGCTGAATTGCGTGCTAGGTGGGAAAAAGAAGAAAATGCTAAAGAGAATAATATAGCTAGAGTTTGGACTATTACCACCACTAGTAATGAAAATGCCTCACATATTGCTACACCTCCTACTATCAATGGTAAAATAATTGGTGTTGGCAATGTTTCTACTCCTAATGCAAAGTGTGCAAAACTACGTGAAACTGCTAAAACTGCTGAAATTGCTTGTGATAAAACTGCTGAAATTTTTCAAAATATTGGGGACAATGATACCATTGTTGTAGATCATAATGGTTTAAATTTTGATGATTGTCACATCTCTGAAGTTATAAAGTTCTTACAAAAACTTGCTAGAAGTCCCAATGCTAGTGCTATAAATTTGGCCTTTACAAAACATATTACAAATGCTCTCATAAAAGCTAGAGAAGAGAAATTAAATCGTGAAACTTCTATTCCTAGGAAGTTAGAAGATGGTTGGGAGCCCATCATTAATATGAAGGTCAATGATTTTGATTGTAATGCTTTATGTGATCTTGGTGCAAGTATTTCCGTTATGCCTAAGAAAATCTATGATATGCTTGACTTGCCACCGTTGAAAAATTGTTATTTGGATGTTAATCTTGCTGATAATTCTACAAAGAAACCTTTGGGGAGGATTGATAATGTTCGCATTACGGTTAACAATAACCTTGTCCCCGTTGATTTTGTTGTCTTGGATATTGAATGCAATGCATCTTGTCCCATTATATTGGGAAGACCTTTTCTTCGAACTGTTGGTGCTATTATTGACATGAAGGAAGGTAATATTAAATATCAATTTCCTCTCAAGAAAGGTATGGAACACTTCCCTAGAAAGAGAATGAAGTTACCTTTTGATTCTATCATTAGAACAAATTATGATGTTGATGCTTCATCTCTTGATAATACTTGATTCACACTTTCCGCGCCTAGCTGAAAGGCGTTAAAGAAAAGCGCTTATGGGAGACAACCCATGATTTTACTTCTGCACTTTTGTTTTATATTTGAGTCTTGGAAGTTGTTACTACTGTAGCAACCTCTACTTATCTTTATTTTATTGCATTGTTGTGCCAAGTAAAGTCTTTGATAGTAAAGATCATACTAGATTTGGATTACTGCGCAGAAACAGATTTCTTGCTGTCACGAATTTGAGTAGTATTCTCTGTAGGTAACTCATAAAAATCTGCCAATTTATGTGAGTAATCCTCAGATATGTACGCAACTTTCATTAAATTTGAGCATTTTCATCTGAGCATGTTTAGTGCCCAAGAAAAATCCTTCTTTACGGACTGTTCTGTTTTGACAGATTCTGCCTTTTATTTCACATTGCCTGTTTTGTTATGTTTGATGGATTTCTTTATTCCATTAACTTTCAGTAGCTTTGTGAAATGTCCAGAAGTGTTAAGAATGATTATGTCACCTCTGAAAATGTGAATTTTTGATTATGCACTAACCCTCTAATGAGTTTGTTTTGAGTTTGGTGTGGAGGAAGTTTTCAAGGATCAAGAGAGGAGGATGATACAATATGATCAAGGAGAGTGAAAGCTCTAAGCTTGGGGATGCCCCCGTGGTTCATCCCTGCATATTTCAAGAAGACTCAAGCATCTAAGCTTGGGGATGCCCAAGGCATCCCCTTCTTCATCGACAAATTATCAGGTCACCTCTAGTGAAACTATATTTTTATTCTGTCACATCTTATGTGCTTTACTTGGAGCGTCTTTATGTTCTTGTTTTTTTGTTTTGTTTGAATAAAATTGGATCCTAGCATTCATTATGTGGGAGAGAGACACGCTCCGCTGTTGCATATGAACACATATGTTCTTAGCTTTATTCTCAATGTTCATGGCGAAGGTTAAAACTGCTTCGTTAATTGTTATATGGTTGGAAAAAGAAAATGCTACATGTGTTAATTGGTATAATGTCTTGAATAATTTGATACTTGGAAATTGTTGTGCTCATATAGATCATGTTTAAGCTCTTGTATCATGTACTTTGCACCTATTAATGAAGAAATACCATAGAGCTTGTTGACATTTGGTTTGCATGATTGGTCTCTCTAAAGTCTAGATATTTTCTGGTAAGGGTTTGAACAACAAGGAAGACAGTGTAGAGTCTTATAATGCTTGCAATATGTTCTTATGTAAGTTTTGCTATACTGGTTCATACTTGTGTTTGCTTCAAACAACCTTGCTAGCCTAAGCCTTTTATTGAGAGGGATTACTTCTCATGCATTCAAAATCCTTGAGCCAAAAACTATGCCATTTGTGTCCACCATACCTACCTACTACATGGTATTTTCTGCCATTCCAAAGTAAATTGCTTGAGTGCTACCTTTAAACAATTCAAAAGTTATTACCTCTTATTTGTGTCAATGTTTTATAGCTCATGAGGAAGTATGTGGTGTTTATATTTCAATCTTGTTGGGCAACTTTCACCAATGGACTAGTGGCTTCATCAGCTTATCCAATAATTTTGCAAAAAGAGCTAGCAATGGGGTTCCCAGCCCCAATTAATTAACTTTCATAATTTTACAAATAGACACTCCTCCATGGTATGTGATTGTTGGACGGCACCCGAGGATTCGGTTAGCCATGGCTTGAGAAAGCAAAGGTGGGGAGGAGTGTCATCTAAATAAAACTAAAATAAAAGACACTCCTTCATGGTATGAGATTGTTGGAAGGCACCCGAGGATTCGGTTAGCCATGGTTTGTGAAAGCAAAGGTTGGAAGGAGTGTCACCCAAAAATAAAAGATTTCATGGGAGCCGCTCTTTGAAAGTCTGTCTGGCAAGGGGGTTAGAGTGCCCACTACCATTCGTTGACAACAACAAACACCTCTCAAAACTTTACTTTTACGCTCTCTTTATGATTTCAAAACTTGAAAAGCTCTAGCACAAATATAGCAATCCCTGCTTCCCTCTACGAAGGGCCATTCTTCTACTTTTATGTTGAGTCAGTTTACCCACTTCTTTCTATCTAGAAGCAAACACTTGTGTTAACTGTGCATTGATTCCTACATACTTGCATATTTGCATTCATCATATTACTTTGTATTGACAATTATCCATGAGATATACATGTTACAAGTTGAAAGCAACTGCTGAAACTTAAATCTTCCTTCGTGTTGCTTCAACGCCTTTACTTTGAATCTATTGCTTTATGAGTTAACTCTTATGCAAGACTTATTGATGCTTGTCTTGAAAGTACTATCATGAAAAGTCTTTGATATATGATTCAGTTGTTTAACCATTGTCTTTACCATTGCTTCGAATCACTTCATTCATTACATATGCTTACAATAGTATTGATCAAGATTATGATAGCATGTCACTTCAGAAATTATCTTTGTTATCGTTTACCTACTCGAGGACGAGTAGGAACTAAGCTTGGGGATGCTTGATACGTCTCAAACGTATCTATAATTTCTTATGTTCCATGCTACTTTTATGATGATACTCACATGTTTTATACACACTTTATGTCATATTTATGCATTTTACGGCACTAACCTATTGACAAGATGCCGAAGAGCCAGTTGCTGTTTTCTGCTGTTTTTGGTTTCAGAAATCCTACAAAGGAAATATTCTCGGAATTGGACGAAATCAACGCCAAGGATCTTATTTTTCCACGAAGCTTCCAGAAGACCGAGGGGGATACGAAGTTGGGCGACGAGGCGCCAGCACACTAGGGCCGCGCGGCCAGGGCTGGGCCCGCGCCGCCCTAGCGTGTGGGGCTCCTGTCAGCCCTCTGACTCTGCCCTTCCGCCTACTTAAAGCCTTCGTCGCAAAAACCCCAGTACCGAGAGCCACGATACGGAAAACCTTCCAGAGACGTCGCCGCCAATCCCATCTCGGGGGATTCAGGAGATCGCCTCCGGCACCCTGCCGGAGAGGGGAATCATCTCCCGGAGGACTCTTCATCGCCATGATCGCCTCCGGAGTGATGTGTGAATAGTTCACCCCTGTACTATGGGTCCATAGCAGTATCTAGATGGTCGTCTTCTCCTCGTTGTGCTATCATTGTTAGATCTTGTGAGCTACCTATCATGATCAAGATCATCTATTTGTAATGCTACATGTTGCGTTTGTTGGGATACGATGAATATGGAATACTATGTTATGTTGATTATCAATCTATCATCTATGTGTTGTTTATGATCTTGCATGCTCTCCGTTGCTAGTAGAGGCTCTGGCCAAGTTGATACTTGTAACTCCAAGAGTGAGTATTTATGCTCGATAGTGGGTTCATGTCTCCATTGAATCTGGGGGAGTGACAGCAACCCCTAAGGTTGTGGATGTGCTGTTGCCACTAGGGATAAAACATCAATGCTTTGTCTAAGGATATTTGTGTTGATTACATTACGCACCATACTTATTGCAATTGTCTGTTGTTTGCAACTTAATACTGGAAGGGGTGCGGATGCTAACCCGAAGGTGGACTTTTTAGGCATAGATGCATGCTGGATAGCAGTCTATGTACTTTGTCGTAATGCCCAATTGAATTTCACACTACTCATCATAATATGTATGTGCATTGTCATGCCATATTTATTTGTCAATTGCCCAACTGTAATTTGTTCACCCAACATGCTATTTCTTATTGGAGAGACACCACTAGTGAACTGTGGACCCCGGTCCATTCTTTTACATCAAATACAATCTACTGCAATACTTGTTCTTACTGTTCTTTGCAAACATCATCATCCACACTATACATCTAATCCATTGTTACAACAAGCCGGTGAGATTGACAACCTCACTGTCACGTTGGGGCAAAGAATTTTGGTTGTGCTGTGCAGGTTCCACGTTGGCACCGGAATCTCTGGTGTTGCGCCGCACTACACTCCGCCACCATCAACCTTCAACGTGCTTCTTGACTCCTACTGGTTCGATAAACCTTGGTTTCTTACTGAGGGAAAACTTGCCGCTGCACGCATCACACCTTCCTCTTGGGGTTCCCAACGGACGTGTGCTTTACACGTAACATATGCTCAAATCAGATTGGTGCACATAAGGTGTTTGATGAAATGGTCGAAAGAGATTTGAATTTGAATTTTTCCAAAATATTTTATGGGTGTGAATCAAATAAATTTTGGCACCTAGTGATGGTGTTGGTTTTCAAAATGGAGTTGGTTTTGTGAAATTCAAATTTGGTATGATCTATAATCTGTTTCAAAGTTGCCACTTTGAATGCCATTCAAATTCATTTGAATTTGAATCAGCAGGGTTGGTTGATGTCTACTTCCCCCTCCTTTTCCTGTAGACAGTGTTGGGCCTCCAAGAGCAGAGGTTTGTAGAACAGCAGCAAGTTTTCCCTTAAGTGGATCACCCAAGGTTTATCAAACTCAGGGAGGAAGAGGTCAAAGATATCCCTCTCATGCAACCCTGCAACCACAAAGCAAGAAGTCTCTTGTGTCCCCAACACACCTAATAGGTGCACTAGTTCGGCGAAGAGATAGTGAAATACAGGTGGTATGAATATATATGAGCAGTAGCAACGGTGCCAGAAAATAGCTTGCTGGCGTGTAGTTGATGGTGGTAGTATTGCAGCAGTAGTAACACAGTAAAACAGTAAACAAGCAGCGATAGCAGTATTTAGGAACAAGGCCTAGGGATTACACTTTCACTAGTGGACACTCTCAACATTGATCACATGACAGAATAGATAAATGCATACTCTACACTTTTGTTGGATGATGAATACATTGCGTAGGATTACACGAACCCTCAATGCCGGAGTTAACAAGCTCCACAATTACTGTTCATATTTTAGTAACCTTGTAGTGTAAGATAGATCAACAGACTAAACCAAGTACTAACATAGGATGCACACTGTCACCTTCATGCATATGTAGGAGGAATAGATCACATCAATATTATCATAGCAATAGTTAACTTCGCAATCTACAAGAGATCATGATCATAGCATAAACCAAGTACTAACACGGTGCACACACTGTCACCTTTACACACGTGCAGGAGAAATAAAACTACTTTAATAACTTTGCTAGAGTAGCACATAGATAGTAGTGATACAAAACTCATATGAATCTCAATCATGTAAAGCAGCTCATGAGATTATTGTATTGAGGTACATGGGAGAGATGAACCACATAGCTACCGGTACAGCCCCGAGCCTCGATGGAGAACTACTCCCTCCTCATGGGAGCAGCAGCGGTGATGAAGATGGCGGTGGAGATGGCAGCGGTGTCGATGGAGGAGCCTTCCGGGGGCACTTCCCTGCTCCGGCGGCGTGCCGGAACAGAGACTCCTGTCCCCCAGATCTTGGCCTCGCGATGGCGGCAGCTCTGGAAGGTTTCTGTGGTTTTCGTCGTACGTATCGAGGTTTTTAGGTCAGGGGCTTTATATAGGCGAAGAGGCGGCGCAGGAGGGCTTCTGGGGGGCCCACACTATAGGGGGGCGCGGCCCCCCCCTGGCCGCGCCGGGGTGTGGTTTGGTGGCCCTGTCCCCCTTCTCTGGCGGTTCTCGTGTGTTCTGGATGCTTCCGGGTAAAATAGGAACTTGGGCGTTGATTTCGTCCAATTCTGAGAATATTTCGTTACTAGGATTTCTGAAACCAAAAACAGCAGAAAACAGGAACTGGCACTTCGGCATCTTGTTAATAGGTTAGTTCCAGAAAATGCACAAATATGACATAAAGTGTGCATAAAACATGTAGATAACATCAATAATGTGGCATGGAACATAAGAAATTATCGATACGTCGGAGACGTATCAGCATCCCCAAGCTTAGTTCTGCTCGTCCCGAGCAGGTAAAACGATAACAAAGATAATTTCTGGAGTGACATGCCATCATAACCTTGATCATACTATTTGTGAAGCATATGTAGTGAATGCAGCGATCAAAACAATGTATATGACATGAGTAAACAAGTGAATCATAAAGCAAAGACTTTTCATGAATAGTACTTTCGAGACAAGCATCAATAAGTCTTGCATAAGAGTTACTCATAAAGCAATAAATTCATAGTAGAGACATTGAAGCAACACAATGGAAGATTAAGTTTCAGTGGTTGCTTTCAACTTGTAACATGTATATCTCATGGATAGTTGTCAATGCAAAGCAATATAACAAATGCAATATGCAAATATATAGGAATCAATGCACAGTTCACACAAATATTTGCTTCTTGAGGTAGAGAGATATAGGTGAACTGACTCAACAATAAAAGTAGAAGAATGGTCCTTCAAAGAGGAAAAGCATCGATTGCTATATTTGTGCTAGAGCTTTTATTTTGAAAACATATAGAGAGCATAAAAGTAAAATTTTGAGAGGTGCTTGTTGTTGTCAACGAATTGTAGCGGGTACTCTAACCCCCTTGCCAGACAAACCTTCAAAGAGCGGCTCCCATTTTATTTTATTTTTGGGTGGCACTCCTTCCAACCTTTCTTTCACAAACCATGGCTAACCGAATCCTCGGGTGCCTGCCAACAATCTCATACCATGAAGGAGTGCCTTTTTATTTTAGTTTTATTATGATGACACTCCTCCCAACCTTTGCTTACACAAGCCATGGCTAACCGAATCCTTCGGGTGCCATCCAACAATCACATACCATGGAGGAGTGTCTATTTTTGTTAATTAATTTGGGACTGGGAATCCCATTGCCAGCTCTTTTTGCAAAATTATTGGATAAGCGGATGAAGCCACTAGTCCATTGGTGAAAGTTGCCCAACAAGATTGAAAGATAAACACCACATACTTCCTCATGAGCTATAAAACATTGACACAAATCAGAGGTGATAAATTTTGAATTGTTTAAAGGTAGCACTCAAGCAATTTACTTTGGAATGGCGGAGAAATACCATGTAGTAGGTAGGTATGGTGGACACAAATGGCATAGTGGTTGGCTCAAGTATTTTGGATGCATGAGAAGTATTCCCTCTCGATACAAGGTTTAGGTTAGCAAGGCTTATTTGAAACAAACACGAGGATGAACCGGTGCAGCAAAACTCACATAAAAGACATATTGAAAACATTATAAGACTCTACACCGTCTTCCTTGTTGTTCAAACTCAATACTAGAAATTATCTAGACCTTAGAGAAACAAAATATGCAAACCAAATTTTAGCATGCTCTATGTATTTCTTCATTAATGGGTGCAAAGTATATGATGCAAGAGCTTAAACATGAGCACAACAATTGCCAAGCATCACATTACCCAAGACATTATGGCAATTTACTACATGTATCATTTTCCAATTCCAACCATATAACAATTTAACGAAGAAGAAAACTTCGCCATGAATATTATGAGCTAAGAACACATGTGTTCATATGAACCAGCGGAGCGTGTCTCTCTCCCACACAAGCATTTATTCAAACAAAAACAAAAACAAGAAACATACAGACGCTCCAAGTAAAGTGCATAAGATGTGACGGAATAAAAATATAGTTTCAGGGGAGGAACCTGATAATGTTGTCGATGAAGAAGGGGATGCCTTGGGCATCCCCAAGCTTAGACGCTTGAGTCTTCTTGATATATGCAGGGGTGAACCACCGGGGCATCCCCAAGCTTAGAGCTTTCACTCTTCTTGATCATAGTATATCATCCTCCTCTCTTAACCCTTGAAAACTTCCTTCACACCAAACTTCTCATAAACTTCATTAGAGGGGTTAGTACATAATCAAAAACTCACATGTTCAGAGGTGACACAATCATTCTTAACACTTCTGGACATTGCTCAAAGCTACTGGAAGGTAATGGAACAAAGAAATCCACCCAACACAGCGAAAGAAGCAATGCGAAATAAAAGGCAGAATCTGTCAAAACAGAACAGTCCGTAAAGACGAATTTCTAATAAATACTTCCGTTGCTCAGATCAGAAAACTCAAAACTAATGAAAGTTGCGTACATATCTGGCTAACACGCACGTAAATTGGCATATTTTTCTGATTTTTCTACAGAGAAAACAGCCCAGATTCGTGACAGATAGAAATCTGTTTCTGCGCAGAAATCCAAATCTAGTATCAACCTTCGATTAGAGGCTTCACTTGGCACAACAAAACACAAAACTAAGATAAGGAGAGTTTGCTACAGTATTAAACAACTTCCAAGACACAAATATAAAACAAAGTACTGTAGCAAAATAACACATGGGTTATCTCCCAAGAAGTTCTTTATTTATAGCCATTAAGATGGGCTCAGCAGTTTTAATGATGCACTCGCAAGAAATAGTATTTGAAGCAAAAGAGAGCATCAAGGGGCAAATTTAAAACACATTTAAGTCTAACATGCTTCCTATGAAAAGGAATCTTGTAAATAAACAAGTTCATGAAGAGCAAAGTAACAAGCATAGGAAGATAGAACAAGTGCAACTTCAAGATTTTAAGCATATAGAGAGGTGTTTTAATAACATGAAAATTTCTACCACCATATTTTCCTCTCTCATAATAACTTTCAGTAGCATCATGAGCAAACTCAACAATATAACTATCACATAAAGCATTCTTATCATGAGTCTCATGCATAAAATTATTACTCTCCACATAAGCATAATAAATTTTAGTACATGTAGTGGGTGCAAATTCAACAAAGTAGCTATCATTATTATTATTCTCATCAAGTGTAGGAGGCATAGTATAATCATCATTAAATTTACTCTCCATAGTAGGTGGCAACAAAAGACCACTATTATAATCATCATAAATAGGAGGCAAAGTATCATCAAAGAAAATTTTCTCCTCAATGCTTGGGGGACTAAAAAGATCATGAAAACCAGCTTCCCCAAGCTTAGAACTTTCTATATTATTATCAACAATGGTGTTCAAAGCGTTCATACTAATATTACTACCAGCATGCAAATAAGATTCCATAGGTTTTTTAATTTTCGCATCAAACAATCCATGTTTTAAATCAGGAAATAAAAATAGAAGCTCATTCTTGTCCATTATGCCAAACTAGTGTAAACAAGAAACAAAAAGTTGCAATTGCAGGATCTAAAGGAAATAGCTTCGAGTACTTACAGCACCAGGAAAATAGCTTGGTAGCCGAGATCCGGAGTGTGAGTACCTTTTACCTTTCCACCCCGGCAACGGCGCCAGAAAATAGCTTGACGTCTACTTCCCCCTCCTTTTCCTGTAGACAGTGTTGGGCCTCCAAGAGCAGAGGTTTGTAGAACAGCAGCAAGTTTTCCCTTAAGTGGATCACCCAAGGTTTATCGAACTCAGGGAGGAAGAGGTCAAAGATATCCCTCTCATGCAACCCTGCAACCACAAAGCAAGAAGTCTCTTGTGTCCCCAACACACCTAATAGGTGCACTAGTTCGGCGAAGAGATAGTGAAATACAGGTGGTATGAATATATATGAGCAGTAGCAACGGTGCCAGAAAATAGCTTGCTGGCGTGTAGTTGATGGTGGTAGTATTGCAGCAGTAGTAACACAGTAAAACAGTAAACAAGCAGCGATAGCAGTATTTAGGAACAAGGCATAGGGATTACACTTTCACTAGTGGACACTCTCAACATTGATCACATGACAGAATAGATAAATGCATACTCTACACTTTTGTTGGATGATGAACACATTGCGTAGGATTACACGAACCCTCAAAGACGGAGTTAACAAGCTCCACAATTACTGTTCATATTTTAGTAACCTTGTAGTGTAAGATAGATCAACAGACTAAACCAAGTACTAACATAGCATGCACACTGTCACCTTCATGCATATGTAGGAGGAATAGATCACATCAATATTATCATAGCAATAGTTAACTTCGCAATCTACAAGAGATCATGATCATAGCATAAACCAAGTACTAACACGGTGCACACACTGTCACCTTTACACACGTGCAGGAGAAATAAAACTACTTTAATAACTTTGCTAGAGTAGCACATAGATAGTAGTGATACAAAACTCATATGAATCTCAATCATGTAAAGCAGCTCATGAGATTATTGTATTGAGGTACATGGGAGAGATGAACCACATAGCTGCCGGTACAGCCCCGAGCCTCGATGGAGAACTACTCCCTCCTCATGGGAGCAGCAGCGGTGATGAAGATGGCGGTGGAGATGGCAGCGGTGTCGATGGAGGAGCCTTCCGGGGGCACTTCCCCGCTCCAGCGGCGTGCCGGAACAGAGACTCCTATCCCCCAGATCTTGGCCTCGCGATGGCGGCGGCTCTGGAAGGTTTCTGTGGTTTTCGTCGTGCGTATCGAGGTTTTTAGGTCAGGGGCTTTATATAGGCGAAGAGGCGGCGCAGGAGGGCTTCTGGGGGGCCCACACTATAGGGGGGCGCGGCCCCCCCTGGCCGCGCCGGGGTGTGGTTTGGTGGCCCTGTCCCCCTTCTCTGGTGGTTCTCGTGTGTTCTGGATGCTTCCGGGTAAAATAGGAACTTGGGCGTTGATTTCGTCCGATTCCGAGAAAATTTCGTTACTAGGATTTCTGAAACCAAAAACAGCAGAAAACAGGAACTGGCACTTCGGCATCTTGTTAATAGGTTAGTTCCAGAAAATGCACAAATATGACATAAAGTGTGCATAAAACATGTAGATAACATCAATAATGTGGCATGGAACATAAGAAATTATCGATACGTCGGAGACGTATCATTGGTCAACACCAAAATGTTCACTTTTATGTGTACTATAGATTTGTGCAAAAAGATGAGAAAGTTTGGTTTAGAAAATAATAACCACAGGGGTCCAAAGTGGGCATCATGTTAAAATTGTCACAAGTGACGATTATCACATGCGTTAGGGTTTTTCATTTTTCTTTTGTTTTATTTTGATTTTCTTTGACCAAAATTTATTCTTTTGGGTTGCTTGAGTGTTAAGTTGAGTTTAGTAGTGGTTTCAAACCATTTAGATAAAGTAAAAATGGCATAGGCCAAGATTTGCAAATATGGCTATATGCCCATACGTGCTTTTTTTTTTAATTGATTGGTTTCTCTTTGATTGTGAAAAGTGGTAGGGTTTAGGGTTTGGAATCATGTCCAACACTTCAAACAAACAATCATGGCAGAACTCAGAATATACATGCATGATCACAATGCACACAAAGCAATTCAATTTAGGTTTTTGTTGGCCCCAAATTTCTGAAAAGGGATATTGATCTTCTTCATGTCTGAAAAGTTGGGATGTTACACCCTAGTTATTCAGAAATTATTCGTATGCTTGCTACTCTATTTGTGGATCTCCCGACCCCCCCCCCGGTTTGTATTAAGACTTGTTCGTGGTAGCCTATATTGGTCTTCGTTATTTATCTCTTGATGGCTACACCAATTCTATGGAGGCACTTATTGTGAGTTTGGGTTTTCTCAAGGCAAAGGTATGACAAATCCACCCAAAGCTCTTTCCATGATCATGTGTTGCATCCATAGTGTTCATATGCTATATGAACTTGTCAAATATCCTTGTTGCATATGTGCATGGTTTGTAGAATCTAGGGGGAGTTGTTTCTCTAGGATGTGTGCATTTGTATTCAAATGCATATTCCAATTATGCACACGTCTAGGGGGAGCTCCGTCTAGTTGCAAATCTAGAATCTTATCATAATATCTTATGCCATTGAAAATTCTTGTGTTGTCATCAAACACCAAAAAGGGGAAGATTGAAAGAGAAAGATCTATAACTCGTGTTTTGTGTGTTTCATGACAACACTTCAATGAATTTAACCGTGCGCAAAGATTGTCTTTGATAGATTTTAAAGTGCACGGTGCCCTTGCTAACCACGTCATGAACGGAAGACTAAAGCATAGCTTATAGGTTTTCTGGTTTTGTGTGTGTGTCGCGAGGTGACATGGTTGGAGAGGAAAAGAGGAAAAAACAGTTTCTGCCTGACCGGTACAAACGGTACCAGGAGCGGTAGTATCGCTACCCTACTGGTACCGTTCCATAGTACCGCTCTGGAAGAATTGCAGTGAAAAGTCCCACAGAGAGCCTTACGGTACCTCTATGGTACCTTGAGCGGTAGTTCCACTTGAGAGCGGTAGTACCGCCTCGGTACCGCTTACGTACCGTAACGCAAGTTACGACACCACCGCTGTGGTACCGCTTAGGTACCGCGCGAGGTCCAGGGACTCACAGAGGTCATTGTGGTACCTCAGTGGTACCGCAAGCGGTACTACCGCTGTGATGTCCACGTGGATGAATCTATTGGGGATTTCGAGTCCAGAGCGGTACTACTGCTTGCCAAAGCAGTAGTACCGCTTAGGAGGAAACTTCACATAACGGTTGGATTGGAATCCTGCTCGAAAAGGTAGTACCGATTAGGAGGAAACTTCACATAAAGGCCCCTTCTTCCCCTGCTCGTTTTCAGCTCTTCTCTCTCTCCTCCATTGTTGCTGAGCTCAAACTTTGAGGATCTCCCCACCTACCCAATCAATCTTTCCCAAATTTGGAGGAGTGGTGGAGGAGGCCCCGATCTATTGATCTACCAAGAGAGAATTCACCAATACCATCTAGTCCTTAGTGGATCTTGTTGTTAGGGTTCCTATGGTGGGACCTTGGAGGAAGTGCTCCTATGGAGGCTAGCTTGGAGTTGTGCTAGCCCCATAGGGTGTTGGGAGCCTCCTAGTATTGTGGAGCTCGCCCCAACCTTGTGAAGGAACCACCGCCTCGACCGGTGCCTTAGTGGAGAAGGGGAAACGCCTTTGTGGAGCTCTATCGAGGAAGAAGGTGATGCCTTCCTTCGTGGTGTTGTCGCCTAGCCTCTTGTGTGAGGCTAGCACCTCCTCAAAGCAGACGTACTCCCTTTTGTGGGAGGAACTGCGGGAAACAAACTTTGCCTCGTCTCCACGCCCTCCTGTTGTCTCGCTCCTTACCTTTACTATCATGATTTGTTCCTTTGCTTGTTTCATTAGACTAGGATCACCTCGAACATCAAAGCTATCACATTTACTTCCATTGCACTAAAAATTGAAAAAGGCTAAAAATTGTGTAGCGCCCATTCACCCCCTCTCTTGTTCGCTACAATCCGTTCAGGGATGCTCTTCGATAGGCAAAAGAGGCTCTTGAATTGTAAGAATCTGCCACTGCCGATTGTTCTCGAGATATTAAGCGTGAGAATTATATGCTTGACCTGATGACTGATGCAAGTCAAGATATGGAGGGTATGTTGTTTTGTAGCCTTGCTCTTCTTTTAATATTTTTCATGTCTCTTCTAAAGTTGTGTTGCTTCTCCTGTGCCATGTGTAGATTCTTTTCTTGTCACTGTCCCTGAAGAACAACGTGTGAATTTGCGAGTCGAGGTTCTCCTTCAACTCGCCAGAAAGAATGATATTGACTTCTGGGCGGAGGAGAATTGCACCCGCCGGATTGTTCAGTTCCAGGATCGAGCTGCTCAAGTCCGGGAGTTCCGAGATTTCTTCGGCAGCACTTTGGCCATGGTGTATAACACTCTGTTTCCTCGGAACCCTCAGCCTTCAAACCTTACTTAGCTTGTGAACAAGTTCAGGGATGTGGAAAGTATCCACGACTTTGTAAGGGCTCAGATGGTGGCCAGTGCTAAATTTGCTCTGATCTGGTTGAAGGTCTGCTACTCGAAGTTGGACTTAAGCGGTGTTGTCGACGCTTTTTACCGCAAGACATCGAGGAGAAGGATAAACGTTGATAGACACAATGCGGGTGTATCGCCTGTCACCGAGAAAATGATCGACGAACTTCTTCGGTTTGATACTGTTTTCTTCACGGAATTTCGGTATGATGACTCGACGCAGATTGCTCATGCTGCAAAGGAGAACATAACCATAGATAGACTTGTGTAGGAACTATTTTTCTTTTTATATTGACACCTTTGATATGGGCTGTAGAATTGCATGTACTTCTAAATGATGTATATTGTACTTATTATTGCGTGACCCATGTTAGTGCAGGACAAAATTTGTGTTATCTTTTTCTCTTCAAGCCCCCGAGTGTCCTCGTTGGCGTGTCTGTGTTTATTGTCCGCGAGAGTTTTGAGGAACCAAGGAAAATAATTTTGTGCTATATTTTGAGAGTCGAGTATATTTTGTGAATTCGTCGGGTATAAACCCCAAGCCTTACTTGCAAGAAAAGTATATGCCATCACTATTTTTATTATATTGCATCATCGCAAGACCGCCTCATTAAAAACCTTCCAGCCCCACTCAGTGCCTTGAAAGGAAAAGAGCGCGTCTGAAAACTTGCGAGATCTTCAGTACAATGTATGCTTTACATAGTCGATAATATATTGATCTCTAAGCGTAGAAACATCGTAGTTGCGCCACGTTCCACGGGTTTGGCTCGTCCTCCCCTATCTTCTTGTCCTTCAACTTGTATGCTCCTCCTGGAATTATTTTAGTAACTATGTATGGCCCTACCCACGGAGACTCGAATTTTTCGTGGCTTTCTTGCTTGAGTCGAAGAACTAAATCACCAACTTCAAAGGACCGGGGCTGCAATCGTCGACTATGATAATTCTTGAGATTTTGCTGATACGTGGTTACTCTCGAAAGTACTTCATACCTGGCTTCATCGAGTGCGTCCACATCATCTCCGAGTGCTTTATGTGAGGTTTCTTCATCATATTCTGCAACTCTGGGAGAGTCACACTCTATTTCTATCGGAAGTACCACCTCGGTTCCGTGAACCAAGAAAACGGATTTTCTTGGGTTGCTGTGTTGGGTGTTGTTCGTATGCTCCAAAATACATTAGGTAACTCCTCCAGCCAATTGTGTTGTGCTTTCTCTAGTGGTTTCAGCAATCGCTTCTTGATTCCGTTGCAAATAATGCCGTTTCATTTTTCGACTTGGCCATTGATTTGCGGGTGCGCCACCGATGTAAACTGTAGTTTGATACCTACTTATTTGCAGTACTCTTTAAATTCTCAGGAACTGAAATTGCTGCCATTGTCTGTAACTATGCTGTTAGGGACGCCAAATCGAAAAATTATCCCCTTGACAAAGTTAACCGTTGATGTTGCATGTGCGACGTTACTGGTACTGCTTCAATCCATTTTGTAAATTTGTCGACAGCCACCAGTATATACATGTGTCCTTTGGGACAGGACTTGTGTAATTTCCCAACCATGTCTAGGCCCCATTGCATGAAAGGCCACACCAATGGTAACATCTGACACACTTCACAGGTTCACATGATTTCCTTTGCGTCCTCTATTGCTGAGAGCCAATAGAATCCTGCTCGAAAAGGTTTGGCTGCTATTGTTCGGCTGCTCATGTGGTGACCACATATTCCACCATGTATGTCCTTCAATGTGACTCGCCCTTCCTCAAGGTGTGATGCACCTCTGCAGTACTCCTGAGATGGTTCGCTTATATAATTCTCCCTTGACCATGGTGAAAGCTTTGGATCGTCGAATAACTCACCTTGCTTCGACAAGATCGTCGGGTATCTCTTTCCTTGTGATGTACACCAAGTATACTTGCATCCAGGGGGATTTGGGTCATCATGACTTCACCTAGGTCCTCCTCATCTTCCGATGTATGTGCTTCTGGGGCTGCTGGAGCCCCTGAGTCTTTCTTGGATTTCTCCTTTTTCTTCGACTGCTTTGGTACCTTCTTTACCTTGGTTGACCTTGTGAGCCGATGTTTGCTAAAACGTCGGATTCGTCATTGCTGAGCCTGCTGATGTGGTTAACTTCAAAGCCATCAAAGAGTTTCTCGAGTTCATTGTACACCTCCTTGTATGCTATCATGTTGTCGTTGACTGCATCAAACTTGTTCATCACTTTTTGAGCCACCAACTGGGAGTCGCTGAATATTTTTAGGCGGGTAGGACCGCACGCCTTAGCCATCTTCATCCCGTGAATCAGAGCCTCATATTCGCTTCATTATTTGATGCATTGGGAAAGGTCATCCACAGTATTACTTCATCTTGTCACCCTGGGGTGAAACCAGTATTACGCCTTCTCCTGCTCCTTCTAGCCTCTTGGACCCATCGAAATTCATGTGCCAGGTACGCGATAAATCTGGGGGTCCCGTGTTTTGCAACTCCATCAACTCTGCGACGAAGTCAGACATAATTTGCGACTTGATCGCCTTTTTTTCATATGTGATCTCCCGAGGGGAAAGCTCGATTCCCCAGAGGGGGATACATCTTGTAGCTTCTGGATTGGTCAATATATTCGAAAGAGGGGCCTCGTTGACCACTATTATCGGGTGTGCTGAAAAATAGTACCTTAACTTTTTGCTGACATAGGCACCCCCAATGGGCCTGCCGAAGATAGTACCCGGGGTTTACTGAAGGCCCACGACTCGAAGAATAAGAAGAATCGGAAGCCCAAGTTGTTATTAAGGAAAGCTAGAGTTGTATTAGGAGATAATATTTGTAATCTTGCGGGATGAGTTGGAAACCCTCCCGGACTCTGTAACTTGTACAATACGAATCCCTCGGCTCCGCCTCCTATATAAGGGGGAGTCGAGGGATAAAGAAAGCATCGAATTATTGTCTCTCAAACCCTAGTTTTCACAATCGTCGAGTACTTTTCGGCTGAAACCTTCGAGATCTACTTGCCCTCTACTTCCAACTAAACCCTAGTCTACAACCCGTAGGCATTGACAAGTTAATCCCTTGTCAATTGGCGCCGTCTGTGGAAATTAGAGGCGTCAAGGATCTGGTCTCGATGGCACGTTCAAGATCGTCGACTTCATCAACAGCAAGCAATGCGATGGATCGAGCTAAACAGATCGCAACTGGTCCTGTCGATTTTGTTCCTCACCCGCCCTCCCGTTTGGATGCATATGCGTATCTGGAGGAGCCTATGGAGATGTCGTTCGGAAGATTCCACTTTCGCGTCGAGAAAGAGGGAACGTATCGTCTCGAAATTCCGATCTCGTCGGGATTGTCGGCGGTCGATTCCGATTTTTCGAGCTCAACATCGTCAATCGAGTCAGGCGAAGAGGAGACTTCATCGCCACGCTTCATCAGTACCAGGGCAAGCGAAAAGCTCGCCAAGATCTTCAGCGACATGTCCTTCGAGTCATCTGCGGACTCCTATATAAGCGATGACTCGAGTAGTGTCGACAGCTTCAACTTCATCGACAAATCCACTACAGTGGGCAAGGTCTTCACCAATCTTTATGATGGTGTCACCAAACCCAGAACAGAGCAGAATACAAAATACGATCAGATTTATGCCATCGGAGAGCCAAGCCGCGATCAGAAGGAAACGTCTGAGGCTTTCGACGATTTGGGAAATCCATACGTTGATCCCTCTGATCTACGACGAGGTCTAGGCAACAAATATATCGGATCTGAGCCTCGTGATAGAGTTCAACTCCCGCAAGCAGCATGGGATAGAGCCGCAAGAGCTATGGATGGCTCAGAACCAATGGCCACAACAGCCACGCCAGAAGAGTTGCAAGCATATCAATATAGGCTCGCACGGGCTGCGAGGGAATTGGAAAAATAGACAGCTGCCCTGAACAGAAGAAAGGAGGCAGCCTCTGCGTCAAGAAGGCGAAGGGCAGAACTGAGTCGACAATCTGGAACCTCGGGAGATAGCCACAGGGAAGCTCGAAACAGAGCAAGATCAAGGTTGCAACATATACCCGAAGGAGAAAGAGAGCACTTGGTTCAAAACCTCGACATGTCTTTCATGTCGATAGACACGAGAGGGAATATTATCCCCAAGACACCAGAAGCTGGGTATATGGCGACACAAGCCTTTATCCTTGCATCCAGGCCACCTCCAGGAGATCCAAGGGAGGCACTGTACAACATGGTAATGGCAGGAGTCGGAGCCATGGGAACGGCGTTTGCGTCAACACATCCCGAAGGAACAACAAGGCAAAATAGTCCACGACCTGCGGCAGCAGCAGCAGCAGCTCCCGAAGGAACAAGTGGAGCAAGAGACACAGCAGCGCAAGCAAGGGTGGACAAAGAACGGCAAAGTAGAAGGGAACATCGGCACTCCCCAGAAATAAACGACGAGGATATGTGCGGTCTACCATGCTTCACGAGGAGAGTCCGAAAAACTCGAGTCCCTTCGGGATTTAAGTTGCCTGATAACTTCAAGAAATTCGACGGCCTGCAAGATCCAGAGGATTGGCTAGTTGATTACCTCGAGACGGTGAAGCTCACAGGAGGGACCAGAGCAACAGCTATGCAAAGCATCCAGGTGCATTTAAGTGGAGCCGCGTGATCGTGGATTAAGAAGCTTCCTCCAGGATCTATCGACAGCTGGGATAGCTTCGAGGACATATTCGTCAAGAATTTCCGGTCCACCTGCAAAAAACCCGCATCGCTAGAGGAATTGAGGGCGTGTCGACAGAAGCCAGACGAATCAATGATAAAATACATCCAAAGGTGGAATATCATCAAAAACTCGGCAGAGAATATATCTGACGAGAGAGCGATAGATGCGTTTGTCGCAGGAATCAGGCGAGGAGATTTTGTCGAGGATTTGGGGAGAACCAATCCAAAGACAGTATCAGCATTGATGGAGATAGCAAACAGATGGGCAGATGGAGAAGATGCTGTTCACAACAAACGGCATAGGTCACCAGAGGAGGACCGCGGCCGAAATTATCAAAATAGGCGACGATTTCCTCGGCAGTACTCGGGCTATGATGCACCTGGGCAAATTTCGGCTAGCTTCTGAGCAAGCGCCGGAGGAAACAATAGAGATGATTACCAGAGGAGCAATGAGCAGCGAGGCGACAATAGAGATGACTCTCGAAACAACAGGCAAAATACCGGGTCGAGGTTTCAGAGGCCTTTCGTGTCTCCCGAGGAGATGATGAGCGGGTCGTGTCAAATGCATTTTTATCTTGACAACAACGGAAAAAGACAGTCGGGACACTTGCAGAAGGATTGCCGAAATTTTCAGGCAATGTTACTGTGGGCAGGGCATGCCAATGCTCAGGCAGCACCCAGAAATCCTCAAGGACCCAGGAGTGAAATTCACCTGCCACCTCTTCCCGCAATTACGGACGATAATCGACATCAGCTCAGAATTGCGGCAGCACCTGCACCACTGCCTTATGTTGATCCCAATTCCAATGGAGCGGTCTCGATGATTTAGAAAGGCAGGCCATCCAATAGAGCTCAGAAAGTAATATCGTGACAGGTGTTCATGGCAGAGAAGATGCCTCCACCAACAGTCGAGTATCTTAACTGGTCAGGGCAAGATATTGGCTTCACAATAGCGGATCATCCACAGCAAGTTCCTCGACCAGGGCAATCAGCACTTATCTTACCAGCAGTAATTGCAGGATTCGACGTATCTCGAGTGTTCATAGATGGTGGCAGCAGTTTAAACCTTATGTATGCAGATACACTAAGGAAGATGAACATATCCCTAGCAAACCTAAAACCAACCGACACGCGATTCCACGATATCACACCGGAGAAGCCAAGTTATCCGCTGGGGAAGATTAATCTCGACGTTCAGTTTGGGACCCGAGAAAATTACAGACTAGAGTGGCTGGAATTCGATGTCGTGGATTTCCCATCACAATACCATGCTTTGTTGGGACGCCCAGCATATGCTAGGTTTATGGAGGTACCACTTTACACGTACCTGCTATGGAGGATGCCTGGGCCCAAGGGACCAATCACAGTCAAAGGAAGCTTTGCGCTAGCCGATAAGTGCGATAAGGATTTTCATCGACTGTCAGAAACTTTCGGGATGCAAGCAGAATACATGGCGTCAAGACTCACGACTGACTATGATGTGCTGCCAGATGTAGGAAGGCCAAACAAGGAATCAACTTTCAACACTGAGAAAAATTCTAAGGAGGTGCAGATTCACCCGACAGACCCAAAAAAGACGACGTCCATTACAAAGGACATGGACCTCGCATAGGAAAGCGCGCTCGTCGAGTTCCTCCGTGAGCACTGTAAAATCTTTGCATGGTGTCCAGCTGACATGCCAGGAGTACCCAGGGAACTTGTCGAGCACCACCTAAACTTGGATCCACTAGAAAGACCAATAAAACAACCTTTGCGGCATTTTTCGGAGCCAAACCGCAAAGCTATGCTGTCAGAAATCGATCGACTAAGAGAAGCTGGTTTTATCAAAGAGCTGCATACAGAGGCCACATGGGTAGCAAATCCAGTGTTGGTGCCGAAGAAAAACACTAAAGTCCTTCGCATGTGCGTCGATTTTACGTGTCTCAATAAACATTGTCCAAAGGATCACTTTCCCCTCCCGAGGATCGATCAAATCATCGACTCCACGGCAGGATGTGAACGTCTTTCCTTCTTGGATGCATACTCTGGTTATAACCAGATCAGATTGAAAGAAGAAGATAAGGTCAAAACAGAGTTCATCACACCTTACGGCGTGTTTTGCTACAGAAAAATGCCTTTTGGTCTGAAAAACGCGGGAACAACATATCTGAAAAAGTGCTTGGCGACACAAATTGGGAAAAACGTACAAGTGTACATCGACGATGTCGTCATAACATCAAAGAAGGGGACGACGCTAATTGAGGATCTGAAGGAAACTTTCGACAACCTTGACAAATTCTGCCTCAAGTTGAACCCGACGAAGTGTTCCTTTGGCGTCCCTGCAGGAGAACTTCTTGGTTTTCTAGTTTCAGCAAGAGGGATTGAAGCAAATCCCGAAAAAATCCAAACTATCGTAACCATGAGGAAGCCAACAAAGTTGAAGGAAATACAGCAGCTAACTGGGCGAGTCGCAGCTTTAAGCAGATTTGTCGCCAGGTTAGGAGAAAAAGCGTTACCGTTCTATGCTTTAATCAAGCAAGGAGAGGAATTCCAGTGGAACGAAGAGGCCGATAGAGCCTTCGAGAATCTGAAGCGTACAATTTCGACACCACCAATCTTGGTGGCGCCGAAAGAAAAGGAACCTCTCCTGTTATACATCGCAGCCACGCCTCAGGTGGTTAGCACGGCGCTAGTCGTAGAAAGAGAAGAAGAAGGAAAACTCCATGGAGTGCAAAGGCCAGTATATTTTATCAGTGAAGTTTTATCGCCTTCCAAACAGCGGTACCCGCAGTACCAGAAGTTAGCATATGGAGTATTCACGACAGCAAGAAAATTGCGCCACTATTTTTCGGCACACCCGATCATAGTGGTCAATTAAGCACCTCTATCACATATACTGAACAATCCAGAAGCTACAGGGCGTGTCTCCCTTTGGGGAATAGAACTTTCCCCTCGGGACATCACATATGAAAAAAGAAAAGCAATCAAGTCACAAATTCTGCTAGATTTCATTGCAGAGTGGATGGATCTACAAAATACAGGACCCCCAGATTTGTCGAGAACTTGGACCATGAACTTCGATGGATCCAAGAGAGTAGAAGGAGCTGGTGCAGGGGTGATACTCATATCACCTGAAGGCGACAAATTGAAGTACGTCCTACGGATGACGTTCCCGAACTCATCTAACAATGAAGCAGAATATGAAGCCCTTATACACGGAATGAAGATGGCGAAAGCTTGCGGCGCAACTTGACTAAAAATCTTTGGCGACTCACAATTGGTAGCTCAGCAGGTTATGAACCAATGTGATGCAGTCAACGACAGTATGGTGGCATACAAGGAGGTGTACAACGAGGTTGAGAAGCTGTTTGATGGATGCGAAGTAAATCACATCAGTAGGCTGAGCAACGATGAAGCCGATGTTCTTGCAAACATCGGGTCGCAGTGCCTTGCAATACCGCCAGGAGTGTTTTGGGAAGAAATAGCTGAGAGATCCACAAAGCCAAAGAAGGCGCAGAAGAAGACGAAGGAGGAGAAAACTTCGGCGCCTCTCAAAGAAGCTCCAGACGAAGAAGAGGACCAGGAGCTGGTGATGATGGTAGAAGTCCCATGGATGCAAGCGTACATATCGTATATCCTAAGGAAAGAAATACCCGACGATCCAATTGAAGCAAGGCGAGTTATTCGACGATCCAAAGCCTTCACAGTGGTCAAAGGGGAGTTATACAAGTGAAGTATTTCGGGCGTGCGGCAAAGGTGCGTAATACCCGAAGAAGGAAGGAAAATCTTAAAGGACGTACACGAGGGAATATGTGGTCACCACGCGAGCAGTCGAGCTATTGCAGCCAAGGTTTTTCGGGCTGGATTTTACTGGTTGACAACGATCAAGGATGCAAAAGAGATAGTACGAACCTGCGACGCGTGCCAAAGATTTGCCGCAAAACCCCACTCTCCGGCGGCAGAGCTACTGCCAATACCATTGTCTTGGCCTTTTGCCCAATGGGGACTCGATATGGTGGGAAAATTGCACAAGGCTTCACTAGGAGGATACGAGTACATGTTGGTTGCTGTCGATAAATTCACCAAGTGGATAGAAGCGAAGCCGATAAATTCACCAGATACAGCGTCAGCAATAAAATTCGTGAAGGGCATTGTTTTTTGATTTGGAGTACCTCACAACATCGTCACAGACAATGGTAGTAACTTTACGTCCAAGGAGTTCAAGGCATACTGCGCAGAAGTAGGCATCAAATTGCACTTCGCGTCAGTTGGGCACCCGCAAACGAACGGCCAAGTCGAGAAAGCCAATGGTATCATCTGTAACGGTATTAAAAAGCGCCTGCTAGGACCGCTTGAAAAGGCTCGACACACCTGGCCAGAAGAATTGCCAAGTGTCCTGTGGAGTATTCGAACAACACCAAATACGACGACGCAAGAAACTCCGTTCTTTTTAGTCCATGGAGCTGAGGCAGTACTACCGATCGAAATAGAGCATGACTCCCCAAGAGTCACAGAGTATGACGAAGAAACTTCAAGAAGAGCTTTGGAGGACGACGTAGATGCACTCGATGAAGCTCGAGATGAAGTACTCTCACGAGTCACCAAGTACCAGCAAGACCTAAAAAACTACCACAGTCGACGATTGCGGCCAAGATCTTTCCAGGTCGGAGATTTGGTTCTTCGACTCAATCAACAAAGTACTGAAAAGCTTGAGTCACCATGGCTGGGCCCTTACGTCGTCATAGAAGTAATCGAAGGAGGAGCGTACAGGATCAAGGACAAGAAGACAGGGGTCCCCGAGAAAAACCCCTGGAACGTGGCGCAGCTCAGGTGGTTCTACGCTGAGAGCCGAAATATAGTCCGCCCTTGTAAAAATACAATGTACTGAAACGCCCGCGAGTTTTCAGACGCACTCTTTTCCTTTTCAGGGCACCGAGTGGGGTTGGAAAGGTTTTTAATGAGGCGGGCTCGCGGTGCTGCAATATAATAAAAGATAGTGATGAGATACATCTTTTTTCTTCGACACGCTCGGGGGCTCATAACCCACGACAGCAAAATACATATATTCTCTCAAAATAGTAAATTCTTCGAGAAGACAAAATATTATTGGCCCCAGCAAAAGGCTCGGGGGCTTCGCAATATAGATTACACTTCGCAATATAGACAACTTCATCAATACAAAAAGTCCGACAAAAAATATAGACATAACTTTTTGCAATATAGTACAACTCAGTCAAGGCCTAATATACTATCTATGGATAATCCTTTGTTATTTGTAGCAGTTGTCTTGTGCTCCGCATATACTATCTCGAAACTTTTCCATCAATCCAAGAAGAGTATCAGGAGCTTCATCTCGCGGAAACATAGTCTTGTAAACAAGGGTCAAGGTTCTCGTGCAGAAGTTAAGGAATCCGCGAACCTGACACGCGCGATCTTGGAACCTGACAATCTGTTGGGTCCGCTCGGGAGTGGCCCAGAATAGACAGCCATGGTTAAGAGAGAGATTAACGAGGAGGTTCGTCCTTACATTTACCCTCTCATCTTCAGCAGCAATGTCGAGAACAGAACCTATCAGGCGAAAGAACAAGAAATTTAACAAAAAGGGGGATACAACAACAGACAGAGGAAGCTCTAAGTTGGAAAATGCATACCCAACATATCCACACTAGCTTCAATCATTAGCTCGAGCATACTATTTTCTCGAGTAGTTGCTTTTTCAGCTTCCGAAATAGCAGCTTCCTTGGCAGTTATTGCTTCTTTAGCTTGTTGAAGGGCAATCCTCTCCCTTTCGGATGCTTTGCGAGATTGCTCCATCATTGCAAGAGTTTGCTTTTTTCATGGACTGAAGTTGATGGCGAAGTTCTTGCAAATCTTGCGAGGAGTGTTTACTTAAAGAACCGTCGACAAGGTCATCATCGACAAGTGTTTTCTTCGAGAAGGAGGAAGCAGGAAAAGCATCGGCAGGAGGAGGATTTGCGGAGTAGTTATCAAATATCAACTGGAAAAGAAAATTTCAATATCAATGGTCACGTAAAATAGAATTTCATTGATCTTCGGGACATTTACAAAGATATTACAGAAGGAGTCTTCAAAAGAATTACTACGACAGGTGTCGCCAAAGCTACTATGGCGACAACTTCAGAAGGAACAGGAAAATGAAAAACAGAAAAAGATAAGGGCATTCTACTAGACCTCTGGCTTCGAGGAGCTAGGAGCAGGAGTGGGCTTGAATCCAAGATAGGCAAGGATCTTCTTTGTGTTGGGCTTCGCAGCCTTGATCAGCGATCGCCACTTCGTGGTCTCCATCTCCTGTGTGTCACCAACTTTGGTCTAGTCGATGTTTTGTTGGTCAAGCCAAGAACTGTGGCGAGTTGCTTTCAACAGCCACCTTCATATTCTCTTGGCGCAGCTTTAGTCCAAGATCTTCTGGCGGATTAAAGCACTTGGCAAGAGAAAGAAAAGTCGCGGGTTCCTCTTTCTTCGGGAAGAAGTAGGGGAAGAGCCGCGACAATCCTTCCTTGGCCTGATCAATACCTTCGCGTGCTTCTGTTCCGTGAAACTCAAGGAACGCAAGCGCGTCAAGAAGAGGATCATTGTCAGGATCTTCAAGTTCAAATTCCTGGGATGTTTTACCTGTCGAGGCAGAAATTTATTGATCAACAAAAGAGTAAAGAAAAGCAAGTCCAAAGACTGCAAAATGGTTCGGGTACTCACTGACAAAGCGATGGTTTTGCGACTTCAGGCGTTTAATAATTGCGTCCTCGCGAGCAGATTGTGCGGATATATGCTCGCTCAGTGAAGTCTCGGCGTCGTGAAGCCTCTTCTTAAGTTCTTCGACACCAGCAGCGTCGGCCTTGGCCTTGTCAGCCTCTGCCCTAGCTTTACTAGCATCTGATTCGGCCTTCTTACGAGCCTCCTCACTTTGCTCTAATTTTTGAGCAAGTGCGTTGGCACGCTCGTTGGCCTCCGCCAGTTTCTCTGCCGAAATAGTCAAAAATAGTTAAAATCGCGACAAGAAAGGAGTGAGAAGGCAAGGGTAAAGGAAAGCAGGGAGTCATTACCTTCAGCTTTGCTAGCATACTCACGGTACCCAACGAATTGGGAACCGAAGCGGATGAATTCCTTAATCAAAGGCTGTTAAAAAGAAAGATAGAGAAAGAAAGCGTCGGTAGAGGAAAAAGTGCGATAGCACAAAATCAAAAGAAGCAAACAGAGAAAACATCGACAGCATCAGAAAGCATTTAAGGACTTACATCATCCAAAAGAGGAGTCGAGGAGCTACCCAATTGTAAGGTAGGCTCCGTGATTGTTTCAACCCTCGCCCTTTTTGGTGAAGGGACAAGGGGGCTTGCAGGAGGAGCAGGTTCGTCGGTGTTTTGTTGAGGAGGCGAAGATTCTTCTCCTTCAACTTGGACCTCAGAAACAACTAGAGTATGGACGTACTCGTTTGAGCAGCCGCATCAATAGCTGGCATTTCTTCCTCGTCACCACTACGATTAAATGGCGACAGTATAAGAAGCAAGATAGACAAAACTCTTCAAGTAGCAAAACAGTAAGAGACAAAAGGTGACTTACGAACTGACGAGGGCTTCAAGATATGGATCGAAAGCTGCCTTCTGACGTGAAGGAGCAGCTTCTTCGGCTTTGGAGGTGCCGGAATCTTCGACATCAGTCCTCTTCCTTTTGTTCTTTGGAGAAACAGCAGGAGGAGGAGAGTGTGCCGAGGTGGTACCCTCGGATTCAGCTTCTTTTTCAGAGGATCCCGCAGATTTTCGAGAACCTGCGGGTTCACTATCAGGGACAGGAGCATCTTGGTTGTCATCAGTGACAACGGCTCGTTCGTCGACTTCTCCACCTTCAGGAAGAGGAGGAAGAGAGACAAGGTCTGGATGGTTCTATAAAAAACCAAACAAACAAAGAGAAGATGTCAATAAAAGGGTTATGGAATGGATGTCAAACAAAAATGAGCAAGTCGACAAAGGTTACCTCGGGAAGCGCATTGGTGGCGCTATATGGTTTTATGCGACAAGAAGAAGGGACAGGATCTTTCTTGCTGAGGGAGGAGATTTTCCGGACAAGTTTTTCTAAATCCTTGACCGATAAATCCACCGACAACCGATCCACATCATTGTCGCCAGCATACTTCCAGAGGGGATTTTTGCGAGCCTGTAGAGGCTGCACTCTGATTCTAAGGAAATACGCCGTGATTTAGATACCCGACAAATCTTTGCCGCGTGTGTTTTGCAGCTCGTGGATGCGAGTCATCAATGCCTCCGTCGCCATTTTTTCTTCCTCGGTAGCCTCTGCATCCCAGGAGCGGTGGCGATAGATTTTCTCGGCACCATCAAAAGGAGGGATGTTGTCTTCAGCACATCCATGATTCTCCTCATGGATGTACAGCCACTTCTTGCGCCACCCTTGAACTGAGTCAGGGAATTTGACATCGAAGTAATCGACATCAGGGCGAACGCAGATAACAACGCCGCCTATGTTATAGGCGACATTGGGAGAGCCATTGCGGCGACAAAAGAAGATGCGATTCCACAACGCCCAGTTAGGCTGGACGCCAAGGAAGGACTCGCAAAGGGTGATGAAGATGGAAATGTGGAGGATAGAGTTGGGTGTGAGGTGATGAAGTTGCAGACCATAAACAAAAAGCAACCCCCGAAGAAAAGGGTGAATGGGGGCAGAAAGGCCGCGGATGAGATGATCGACAAAACTAACCCGATACTCCATTGGAGGGGTTGGGTAGCTCTCTTCGCTGGGAAAGCACAGCGCCTTGGGTTTCTTGATGATCCCTAGTTTCTTCAGGAGGTTGATGTCTTGGGCAGTGATTTTGGATCTCTCTCACTCAGCGCTCCCCAGATCTGCAGAAGCCATCGCTGATTCCGGCGTGCTGTGCCTGGACAGTCTGCGCGGTGGCATCAACAATGGCGCAGGAGTGCATCTCGAGAGAAGTTGAGCTCAGGGAACTATGGGGCGCAAGAGGAGATTTTTGCAGAGGAGAGCAGAGGAGCGGCGCGAGCGAAAGTGCTGGAGGAAGAAGAAGGGGACCTTAAATAGAGGTGCGGCGAAGCGGCGTACCGTTGGATGGAAAAAGTGTGCGGCAGATGATGTACACGTGGAACAGGGGTAAAAAGTAATTTCACCCTGGAGGAGTTACAGTGCGTGCGCCAGGAAAAGCGGAGGACGTGTGTCCCCCACTTGCACGACGTGTCAATATGATGCGTAACTTGGGCCCGCAAGGCAGCGAGAGAGAACATCTCGCGATTTCCAGGAGCAGCGGTCGTGGCTATCGTCAGCAATGATGTCACATCAGCAAGAGAAAATTTCGACTTAACAATTTCATAAAAAGGCGACAACAAAAGATATTGGAGAGCCTTTGATCAAATACAAGTTTTTGATCAAATGCTCGGGGGCTACTTTGGAAAAAATGAAAAGCTCGAGAAAGAAAAAAAAAGAAATGGTGTGAGCCTATGATCAAATACAAATATTTGCTCATAGCCTCGGGGGCTACTCCCATCGGGAGCGCTGTTCGCGCACCCGAGAGATTTAAAAATATCGGGAGAGAAAAGAAAATGTAGTGGCATAAGGCGTGGAGCCTACACCCAAGCACAAGTCCTTGGCTGTAGCCTCGGGGGCTACTCCCATCGGGAACGCTGTTCGCGTGCCCGATGAAATTATAAAAAAAAAGAAGAAGAAAGAGAAAAGAAGAAAAGTAGAAGAACAAGAGAGTATATTTCGAGTTATAAGTAACTCTACATATACTCCCATCGGGAGGTCAATATAAGTCATCCGTTGACTCAATAAAATGTGCCATTCCAACAGCCGAATAAGCACTCGACAATATATTCTCAGAACGCCAAAGTTGCGAACAATTTCTGAATGCCGCAAAACTTTGCGAAGGTAAGACCCCAGATCCGTTCTGTGTGGCGTGGCGCCGTCTCTGATGTTGGTTTGCTACTTTTATCCGTATCGACAGATACGAAGAAAAATCCTAACGGACGCGTTAGGTACCCGATAAATATGACTGGGACTCGATAGAATGGTAAGACCTTAAGCGGCACCTGTCGAAGTTTACACCAGTATCCCGAGATCATGTCCAGGGACGTGATCTTGAAGTAGGTTTTTGCGGATTGCCACTAGAGCAGTTAACTAGTACCTGATCCGTCAGATGAACTAGCCCCAACTACCATTATCCCTGTACAATATAGAAATTTATATGAAGAAATATAGAGAAGTTTAATGTTGTCAAGTAAATATAAACAGCGGAGATTTTCCCTGACTCTACGATTCAAGCAAAATCTCGGGGGCTACTGACATAGGCACCCCCAATGGGCCTGCCGAAGATAGTACCTGGGGTTTACGGAAGGCCCACGACTCGAAGAATAAGAAGAATCGGAAGCCCAAGTTGTTATTAAGGAAAGCTAGAGTTGTATTAGGAGATAATATTTGTAATCTTGCGGGATGAGTTGGAAACCCTCCCGGACTCTGTAACTTGTACAATACGAATCCCTCGGCTCCGCCTCCTATATAAGGGGGAGTCGAGGGATAAAGAAAGCATCGAATCATTGTCTCTCAAACCCTAGTTTTCACAATCGTCGAGTACTGTTCGGCTGAAACCTTCGAGATCTACTTGCCCTCTACTTCCAACTAAACCCTAGTCTACAACCCGTAGGCATTGACAAGTTAATCCCTTGTCACTTGCTGACATGAAAACTCCATATGCCAGCTTCTGATACTACGTGTAGCGTTGTCTGGAAGGTGATAAGACTTCACTAAGGAAATATATTGGCCGCTACACCCCGTGAATCTTTCCTTCTTCCTCTCACTCTACCACGAGGACTGTGCTGACCACCTGAGGTGTGGGCGCGATGTATAACAGGAGAGGTTCCTTATCCTTCAGAGCCACCAGTATTGGTGGTGTCAAAATTGTGCGCTTGAGGTGCTCAAAGGCTGTGTTCGCTTCTTCGTTCCACTCGAACTTTTGTCCCTGCTTCATGAGCGCGTAGAAAGGCAACGCTTTTTCTCCCAACCTTGCGACGAATTTGCTCAACCTGTGACTCGCCCAGTCAGCTGTTGTATTTCCTTGAGCTTAGTTGGTTTCCTCATCGTCACAATGGCTTGTATTTTTCCGGGTTGGCCTCGATTCCTCTGGCTGATACCAAGTATCGGAGAAGTTCTCCCACAGGAACTCCAAAGGAACATTTTATCGGGTTCAGCTTGAGACGGAACTTGTCTAGGTTGTCGAAGGTTTCTCGAGGTCATCGATGAGAGAGGACCCTGTCTTTTTTGTAATTACGACGTCGTCGATGTATACTTGAACGTTCTTGCCAATCTGTGTGGCGAGACATTTCTGCATCATCCTCTGATATGTGGCTTCCACGTTTTCAACCCGAAGGGCATTGTCTTGTAGCAGAACATGCCATAAGGGGTTATGAAATCTGTTTTGACTTAATCTTCTTCCTTTAAGAGAATCTGATTATAGCCAGAATATGCGTCCGGGAAGGAAAGACGTTCGCAACCCGCTGTGGACTCGATAATTTGATCGATCCTCGGGAGGGGAAAGTGATCCTGTGGACAATGTTTATTGAGACACGTGAAGTCAACGCACATGCGAAGGACCTCAATGTTTTTATTCAGGACCAGCACTGGGTTGGTAACCCACGTGGCCTCGGTGTGTAGCTCCTTGATGAAACCCGCTTCTTTGAGTCGACGGATCTCAGATAGCATAGCTTTGCGGTTTGGCTCAGAAAAACGCCACAAAGGTTGTCGAAATGGTCTGGCTCTTGGATCTAGATTAAGAGGGTGCTCTGCAAGTTCCCTGGGTACTCCTGGCATGTTAGTTGGACACCATGCGAAGATTTCCCAGCGCTCACGGAGGAACTCGATGAGCGCGCTTTCCTATGCGTTATCCATGTTTGTTGCGATGGCTCTCGTTTTCTTGGGATCTGTCGGGTCAATCTGCACTTTCTTAGAGTTCTTGGAGGTGTCGAAAGCTTGCTCCTGCAAGGATCTTCCTCTGTCAGGTAACACGTTATAGTTGGTGGTGAGCTTGGATGCCTCGTACTCACCCTGCATCCTGAAGGTCTCGGAGAGCCTATGGAAATCCTTGTCACATTTATCTGCCAGCGCAAAACTTCCTTTCACCGTGATTGGGCCCGTGGGTCTAGGGATCCTCCATAACAGGTATGTATAATGCGGCACAACCATGAATCTGGCGTATGCGGGTCATCCCAAGAGAGCGTGGTACTGTGATGGGAAATCTATAACCTGAAACTCCAGCTTCTCCCTCCTAAAATTTTCTCGAGTTCCAAACTATACGTCGAGATTGATCTTTCCCAAAGGATAGTTCGGCTTCTCCACTGTGATGTCGTGGAAACGCGTGTCCGTTGGTGTTAGGTTTGCTAGAGAAATATTCATCTTCCTCAACGTATTCGCGTACAAGAGGTTCAGACTACTTCCTCCGTCGATTAATACGCGTGAGACCTCGAATCCTGCAATCATCGTTGGTAAAATCATAGCTGATTGCCCTGTTCGTGGGACTTGAGGCGGGTGGTCTGCTTGAGTGACTCATATGTCATGTGCTGACCAATTATGGTACTCGATGGTTGGTGGAGGCATCTTCTCTACCATGTATACTTGCCGTGAAATTAACTTCTGAGCCCTATTCGAGGGTCTGCCTTTCTGAATCATCGACACCGCTCCCGCTGTGTCAATGTACTCGACATTGCCGCCCGGAGGTGCCGCCAACTGGAACTGATGCTGATTTTCATTGGTAACTGCGGGTGGTGGTGGCAGGTAAATTTCGCTCCTTGCCCCTGTACACACCCCATGTTTGCTGCTTGTGTATTGGCACTTTCTGCATATATGTGCAAAGCCTGGAAATTTCGACAGTCCTTCTGAAGATGGCCTGACTGTCTTTTCCCCTCGTTGTCGAGGAAAAAATGCATCTGAACTAGTCCGTTCGGAAGATCTTCGGGTGATATATTGTGCGGCCTCGGAAACCTTGGTCGATTATTTTGTATGCTAGAGCCTCGCGCATCTCTATGATCATTGTGTTGGCCATTGACTCTATGATAGTCATCTCGATGATTTCCCCCACTATTTTCTCGGAAGCTAGCCACCAACTGGCTGGAACCGTCATTATCTGAGAAGTGGCGATAACGCCGCCTATTTTGATTGTCGTTTCTATTCCGATCCTCTTCGGGTGATCTCTATCGTTTGTTTTGGACATCGTCTTCGCCATCTGCCCACTGATTCGCTATCTCCATGAGTTCCGCTATTGTCCTCAGGTTGGATCTACCCAAGTCCTCGATCAAATCTCTTTTTTGGATCCCTGCGACAAATGTATCGATTGCTCGATCATCGGATACGTTTTCTGCCGAGTTTTTTATGATGCTCCAACGCTGGATGTACGTCCTCATTGACTAGTCATACTTGTGCTTGCAGGCCCTCAACTGTTATATTGATGCAGGTTTCTTGCATGTAGAATGGAATTTTTTTACGAACATGTCCTCAAAATCTTGCAGCTCCACTAAGGTGAACTTGGATGCTTTCCATAGTTGTTGCTCTAGTTTCGCCCATCAGCTTCACTGTTTCCAGGTAGTCGACCAACCAGTCCTCTGGATCTTGCAATCCGTCAAAATTTTTATAATTATCGGGTACCTTAAAGCCAGAGGGAACCCGAGTTTTGCGAACCCATCGGGTAAAGCAATTGAGTCCACACATGTCTTATTCGCTAACTTATGGTGTCTACTAGTGCTCTCTTCGACTTTAACGGTCCCTCTCCTGTCGTGATCTGTCGACTCGCGCTTGCATCACTGTATTCCTCGCGTCGCCATCTCGCGGGGGATCTCGGGCCGCCGTAGTTGGTCGAGGATTTTTTTGTCTTGGAGCACTCTCGGGTTGCGGTGTACTTGCTCTTTGTATTGTTGTTCCCATGATTCCAACTCTTGCCATGGCCATGTTATACAATGCTTCTCTGGGATCTCCTGCAGGTGGCTTGGATGCTAATATGAAAGCATGTGTCGCGAGATATCCTGCTTCCGGTGTTTTTGGGATGATGTGCCCCCTTGTATCTATGGACATGAAGGACATGTCGAGGTTTTGGATCAGGTTCTCTCTTTCATGCTCAGGCACGTTTGCCAACCGAGATCTTCCTCTTTCACAGGCGTTCCTGTGATTGTCTCCCGACGTTACTGACTGTCGGCTTAGTTCCGCCCTGCGCGCACTTGACGCGGAAGCTGCGGCTTTCCTTGCTTCGAGTACTCTTCTTTGTTTCTCTAACTCCCGTCCAGCACGAGCGAGTCTATATTTATATGCTTGCAATACTTGTGGTGTAACCGTGGTGGTCATCGGCTCCGTGCCATCCATAGCTCTATGAGCTCTATCCCAAGCTGCTTGCGGCAGCTATACATTCTCTCGCTGTGTGGGACCGATGTTCTTGGGGCATGTTCCGCGCGTGATATCTGCGGGGTCGATGTATGGATTGCCCAAGTCATCAAAATCTTCCGACGCTTCGTCCTCCTGTCGGCTTGATTCCCCAATTGCGTAGACTTGATGGTATATTGCGGTTGTGTTTCCATCGTCTTCCGGATCGGTGACACCATCGTATTGATCGGCGAAGACCTCCCGAACAGATGTAGATCTATCGATGAAGTCAAGGTTGTCGATGCTTTCCGAGTTGCTGCTCAGATCGGATTTCGTGAACGACCGGAAAGACATGCCGCCGAGCAGATCGGTGAGTTCTATGCCGACGGCGGGCTTGATGAAGCTTGGCGGCAAAACCTCCTCATCGACTGACTCGATTGATGATGATCTCGAGAAATTAGAATCGACCGCTAATGGTCCCCCAAAAATCGGTGCCGCCAGGCGATGCGATCTTCTTTCCCGACGCGGAAGTGGAAACTCCCGAATGTAATCTCCATCGACTCCTCCAGATAGGCATATGCATGCAAACGGACGGAAGGGCGAGGAACAAAATCGACGAGATCAGGTTTGGCCTGTTTACCTCCATCCATCATGTTGCTTGCTGTCGACGATGTTGATGATGCCATCGAGATCACCTCCTTGTCGCCTCTAATTCCCATAGACGGTGCCAATTGACAAGGGATTAACTTGTCAATGCCTACAGATTGTAGACTTGGGTTTTCTTAGAAAGTAGAGGGCAAGTAGATCTCGAAGGTTCAGCCGAAAAAGGTGCTCGACTATGAAAAACTAGGGTTATGTTGACAATGGATTCGATCCTTTCTTTCTCCCTCGGCTCCCCTTTATATAAGAGGTGGAGCCGAGGCTTTTCATGTCGTACAAGTTATAAACTCTGGGAGACAGAAAAAATCCCTCCCGTATAATTACATGGCTCTTTATTCCTAATCTATCTCTATCTTCCATATCGACAGTTATTGGGCTTCTAGGCCTTAGCAGCTTCGGGTCGCAGGCCTCCAAATATCCCCGGGTACCTTATTCGGCAGGCCCATTGGGGATGCCTTTTTCACAAGGGTTCTAAGCTCTAGGTTTGATCTTGCGGTGGTTCTATGCATGTAAGTTGTGTTCCGGCAGATCCTCTCCTGGCCTTTATATAGTAGGCCATGTCTCGAGAGATCTGTCCGAATTCTACTAAGGTACAAAGAGTCATAGTCTAAGGTTTCCTTGTTTCATCGTCTTATTTCCTTGTTCATCAAGTACCTTCCTTCGGATGAGTCCTCTTCTTCGACGTCGACCCATAGGCCCACTTCGGATATTCGGCAATCTTCATGGCCCCCTGGTTGGGCCGGTGGAGGTAGCCTAATGTTGGTTACCCGAAGGGTAATGCCCACATCAGTAGCCCCCGAGTGACTAGCCAAAGTGAAGCTTCATGCATGGACTATAATTGTCTTCATCGAAACATCTTTATCTGTCGAAAGAAAATGCATCTTCATGTCCTTCGCTGTTTCAGAATCATTCTTATCGGGTGCGTGTCCAGCGCTCCCGATGGGAGTAGCCCCCGAGTCTAGGGATGGAGGCTTGCAACCTTGCGTAGACTCAAGTTGTACCACTTGCTAATCTTCATTGTTGATGCTTCTCTTGTTCATTATGCAGTTAAATCCTTTTGATATCCGGGGTGCGTCCAGCGCTCCCGATGGGAGTATCCCCCGAGTTAAATCCTTTTGATATCCTTTTGATATCTGGTGATGTCATTATGATGCCGATGTTTTTCGAATTGTCTTCATCATCCAATATATTTTTTATATCGGGTCCTCTGAATCGTCGAATGCAGTACGTAATGGATAGGAGCAACATGCCCAGTTTTACTCGATAGATCGATGCTGGTTTAATGATGATGGCAAAACATCATTGCTCTACTCAAGATCGAGTCCCCGGGCTCGATCCTGGTTTCTGTCAGATCTTCGGGTTTGTTTTTCTTCATCCTCATGATTTTTATCGGGTGCGTGTCAAGCGCTCCCGATGGGAGTAGTCCCCCGGGTCTAGGGACAGATGATTTCAACCATGCGTAGACTCAAGTCGAGCAACCCATAGTTCTAGATTGTTTCGAATGATCCAGAAACGAGGAGCCGATACTTTTGATGACATCACCATTGACATGGACTCTACGGCGGTTGAATTGACAGGACGTGACCTGATGGGCCCACCCTACGCCTGCGCGGTCAGTTAGGAAATGTCTGGTCCTTGCGCGTTGACTGAGGAACCTCCTCAATTTCCGCGCGTAGTGGATGTAATGGTCCATCGGTCTCTATCCCTTCTTGACATGTGTACGACTGAATCTTCGTCCATCTCCCCATAATGCGAGGTTAACATCCACGATTTTCAACCAATTCTTGTTATAAATAAGGGAGCGCTTTAGTTTAAATTTTTACGCTTCCCATACTGCTCATCTTCTGCCTCCTCTCTCTTCTCACCATTGCCTCTGCATCCAAGATCTCTCAAGCAACCATGGGCAAGAAGAGAGGAACCACCGGCTACGGTGCTACTGCAAGCGCGCTGAAAGCCAACCTTGATTGGGTAGCATCCCCCATCACCAAGCTCGACGAGAGTAATATGAGGTCGATGGGGCTCTTCCCCTCCGCCGAAGTCGATTTTGTTCATCCAGATTCCGCTTCTCGTCCAAAGCCCCAGAAGGGCTTTACTGTTATGTTCCTTGCATTTTTTGCATCGTGGGATTTCTCTTCCAGCCCACGAGTAACTTCGTTGCCTCCTCTTCTCGTATGGGGTCCAGCTCTGGCAGCTGACCCCAAACTCCACCCTCAACCTCTCCATCTTCGTCACTGTGTGCGAGGCCTACCTCGGCATTGACCCTCACTGGGGTCTTTGGAGGAAGATCTTCTATGTCAAACGCCACATTGGGAATGCTAGTCCTCACGTGGTCGGTGGCGTCGGCTTCGCCGTCAGGAAGGAAGTCAATTACTTCAACTTTCCGATGAGGGAGTCTGTCGACAAAAATGGTTCTACCTTACGGAGTGCCCAGCGTCAGGCCATCGCTCCAACTTGCCGCCCTTTGAAGATGTACTCGAAGCTATGCCTAAAAAGTCTTGCAAAATGCCTTGACTGCCAAAGAAAACGAGGTGGCCTACCAACTGTACACAAAGATCTTAGATCTGAAAAGTGCAGGAGGTGAAACGATGAGTGGCACAGAAGTTGTCGCACTCTTCCTGAAGCGTCGGGTGCAACCAGTAATGTTGATAGTCCATCAGCTCTGGATGTACACTGACCCCAACAACAAGACACATATTCATTCGAATGATTTCTCGGAAGATGAGCTTCGAGATGAAGTAAGGCGCTTGACCTACTTCAGCCAAAGGGATGTTATAGCCATGACCTCAGTTCATCACCCTTTCGACATCAACCACCTCCCTTATGAGGTGATTATTTAGTCTCTTTATAATTAATTTCATCCTTTGAGCTTGAATTTAATTACTTTTTATTTTATCTTCGATAGCCTTCTACACTTGCCCAGTGTTATCCTCCAACTCCCGAGAGTGGAGCAGCTCCCGAAGATGATGATGCTTCGGAACAAACTGAGAATAAACCAGACTTGATCGAAGAAAACAATGTTTCTGTCGGTGGCGCTCCCGCAGACGATGCTCTTCTTGCTTCCAAGCGCCGCAGGAGGATCAATGAAGATTTGATGGCAATAGCGGAGTCGAGTCCCAGTGGATGTAATGTTGATGATGTTGTTGTGGCTCCTTCGCATGCGCCTTCCCGAGAAGCTTCAGCTCCTCCTGCCCCAAAGAGACCGTCAGTATTCTTCACAGAAGAGGATGACTTGATGTCAATTTTGTAAGTTCCTTTCTCCTTGTGGTTCTTTTTATTTTTCCCTGATAACTTCCAACTCATAAGAGTCCATGTTTTTCGAGCAGTTCTGATGAAGACGATAAAGTTCCTCTTTCGAAGAGGGCAAGAGTGATTTTTGATAAAGCAGACTCAACAAAGGAGTCGATGCCCTTAACTACCGAGGGTGATCCTGCTATTCCTCCTCTGCCAAGAAAAAATGTGGCCAAGGTCAGAGCTTCCTTGGAAGCTCCTTCATCAAGCTCCTCCATTCTTCCTCTGTCCTGGGAGCCCCCGAGCCGATATTTTGTTGTTTCGAAGGCAAATGTTGGTTTACGATGTATCTGCCATGATCCTTTGATTCTCTTATTGAAGCCAGTCCATGCCGCAATTAATACTGTGGTGGATTTTGCGGGTCAATTTGTTCGCTTGGAGGCGGAAAATGCTTAACTTCGTGAAGCTACCAAGTCTTCGTCCGATCAATTGCAACAAGATAAAAGGCAGGCATTTGATGTTCAGAGTATAAATAAGAGCCTAAAGGAGGAGCTAAAGACTTTGAAGACGATGAAGGAGGAGCAAGAGTCGAAGCTTAAAGCTTATGTCGAGGCAGACAAGAAGGAAGGTGCCCTCTGCAAATCTATCGAATGCTTGTTGAGTAAGATTTCTTCACTTTGCTTCTCTTCTTCTTTCAGTATATTATTGCCATAACGAAGTATTTTCCCTAAAAACTTTCAGATACTGCCGACATGCCCATCCACCGTACCAACAAGCTTAGGGTGGATTCAATGTTGGATGCACTTACTTTCGCTACCCAGTCCAGTGAGCAAATTCAAGAACACCCGGAGAATGCCCAGGGAGCATTGTCGAATCTTTTTTCGCTGATGTTCCCGAAGCTAGATCAGAACAAGACTCTTGAGGAGCTGGCAAACACTTTGTACGTCAACTCCTCCAATGCATCGAGGTATTGAAGCGCCGCTCTTGCCTCTATGGAGCACTCCTCACTTTTCAGCTTTTGATGGGGCATGGACTTGATTCTGACCTGGAGCGGCTATCCAAAGCGCTGCCAGTGGATTCAATTGGTCGCTCTGTCGATCTAGGCCTTTTCAAGCAATCCGCTCAAGTATGCACAAATAGGCTCCTCAAATTAGTTGATGACGAAAAGAGAAGGCTGCATCCGAGGCTGCGCCAAGCTCATCAGCCCAAACTTGATTAAACTGAATCTACTGATTTATTTTAGTTGTAACCTAAACACGTTTATCTCATTCCTAATTCTGTAAAGAATTAAGGTGCTTTGTTGCCAGGCCTTAACTTTTACCATAACATTTTGAATGACAGTGGTTTTGGTAGCTCCCGATGGGAGTTTCTTGAATTTGATGTTTTCTTCTTGCCAATTTTCTGAACATGTATAGTTTAAACAATCTGCTGCATATCCCTTCGACTTCTTTTTGTATCGAAGGCCCTTCTGTTTCAGCTGTTGATGAATCCGAACTGGTGCGTCGCCTGCATTTTCAAATCTCCAAATTGAACAAAGATATGACTGGACTCCACGCCATGGCTGCAGTAGTGAAGTAGAAGAACGAACTTTCCACGGCAGTTGAAAACATGCCCTAGATCGCCTTAGTGTAGCTACCGAAAGCCTGAGTTGTAAGCAATATTCGCCCTCTTGTTCGCCATACTTTTCTTCATAATAATCTTCTCCTGACTTCCCTTTATTTTTCTTTGGTAGTCGTTGCTTTCAATGAGTCAGAGGAAAATACAAGAATTCATGAAAATAATGCAGCACTGATAGACATATCATATCTGAAGTGCTCATTATGGTCGGATCGAACGAAAGTTGTTGCTGTGGCGAAGTTTGAGTATCGGGTGGAGAAGGTACACTACTATTTTGATAAGTACCACGGTAATCTGACCATGTTGTGGAGGACCATGTCCCCTCTTGATCCAGCTCCCGAAAGCTTATTGTAATATCCCAGGTATTGGGGTTACAAAAATAGAGGAAACATATGTGTGCATTGCATTCATGCATAGAAAATCTGGGGAATTTTCGCGCTTTAAAGTAAAACAATACAAAGAATCGAAGTTTCACTTGACCTTGGTGGAATTGAAGTAGCTCACCAAGTCAAGCGCTATAAACCTCAATGTGACTATGTTAAAACTTTGTTTTGGGTAGAGGTGATTTGATCTAAGGGGTTAGATCAAATGGAATCAATAATCAACACAACAACACTTTACTTAATGATCAATTGCTTGATCTTATAAAAGATTATAATATGGTAACCCTTGCCATACCATAAGAACATCTGTGCAATTACAAACCAAGTAACAATAAAATGGAGAAACCATTCTTGACTTATCTTCTCCATATCTGAAAACTAATCCATGATCCTACCATGAAACCTCATGGTATTCATTCCACTTCAACATTGGAACTATAACAAGGAGATCCACTCAAGAAGTATATATTCTTCTACATTCCAAGTTATTACACATCAAACCTAGAGAGGTGAGAGTTCTATAGTATTTATTAGAGAAGCAATGGAAAACCTTAAGCTAAAACCTTGGATATACATCCAAGTATTCAAATCATCATCTTCAAGAGGAACCCTAGAGTATCATTCAAGTCCTTCCCAAATGAGTGAGACCATTCATACCACTCTTAGCTTTACCTATTTAAGACTCAAGGACAATCATTGAATTAAAGTATTAGGTTGAAAACCATTTCCCTTGGAGTGGTGAGATAATCTAATATCACATGGAATAATACCATACCCCTGAATTGATAAGGTGAGGAAGAGACTAACCCAATTAAGCTAGACAAATGAAACCTTAGCATAGATACCTAAGGAGATATTAGGAGTACAATTATAAACCCTAGAATAACCATTCTTAAATGAGAAAGCTCAACCTATGGTGTTATACTCAAGATAATTGAGACAACCATAACCATGCCCATTCAAGAAACTATAAAAGAAAGTATATATTTAATTGATCAAGACAACACTTGATCTTGGGAGTGAGAAACCCATTCAAGGAGAGATACCTTAGGAAGTCCAACCTTGATCATTATAAATTGTGTAATGATCATGAACCCTAAGAATTTGAGGTAGAGTTATTAAGAACAAGTTGATCATGCTTAATCCATGATCATGCTCTTGAGATATGTGAGGATAAGATAAACCCTAATAGGATAATTAGATATCATTCACCACATGAAATCATGGGGAAATCATTAGTAAGCAACCCTAAGCTTATATTCCAACCTTAACTTGTGAATCACATGGTGATCATCAGTAGAACTTTGTCACATCTGTATTCCAATTATTCCTCAATTAAAGGGCCTAAGAAAACCCTAGAGGAAAAATTCCATACCTTATATAGTGAGGAACCATTAATCTATATGACCAAAGTTAACTATAAGAAGAACTATAACCAATGTAGCTACTTTAATGATAAATTGGAGATAATAATAGAAGACAATTGGTAGAAGATAAAACCAACTCTCAAATCCTTAGTGATTAAAGAAGCACATAAGATATGAAGTAAGTAACCATATTACCATGGTTAGGGGAGACTAAACCCTAGCAAATACAATATGGTGTCCCCTCATCTCTACAACCTATCATTAAATCCCAACATTAGTTTATGTGTCACTATGGTGATCATAATATAAATCCATGCCATAATTGAGATTCAAACCAATTGCCACTAGGTAAATATCATTAGAACCCTAATGGTTTATTAATTAAATCCAATGTTTCAATTATAAAGCATAAGAAACATCTAATGCTAAGTTCTATAATTAAACCATATGTGTAGTGATTAACCATTTATCTTTGTAAATAAGATAAACCATGATGGAAACAATCCCTACTGAGATACTTTCAAATGTAGTGATAGTATTAACCTTAACAAGGGGGTTATACTAGAAATGATAAAACCTTAATAAATATGTGCTCACATAAAATCATATGCAAGTGATTAATTCCCTAAATAGAAAACAAGACATAACCAAAACTTTTGAAATACTTTGAGAAGAAAGTAGTAACTCTTAGATTTCTAAATTGAATGGAATTCATAACAAAAAGGAAAATGAAGTGAAAATATCAATTCATGTCTAATTGCTATTTTGAATAAGACACCAATATGCAATACAATCTAATACCAAGTAATTAATTCAAATGAAATAGTGGTGAAATAGTCATTGCATTACATCTTCATTGAATTAACATAATTGAGACACCTGAAATTAAAATTTGGATTAAAAGCAGAATACAAAATAGGAAATATAAAACAGAAAATAGATAAAAGAGAAAAAAGAGAGAAGCTTCACTGGACCTTACTCACTCGGCCAAGCCCACCAAAGACACCTCACCGTAAGCCTGTGCTCAGCCCAGCTCAAGCCGCACAGCCCACGTACTCCCTTCTCGACGTAAAAAATAAAAAGAGCTCGTCCTCATCTCTTCTCCGTGCATGGTGTGGCAGCCGCGACGCCGTGGCCGTCTTCACCTCGTCGCTGTCGACCTCCCCTCGTCCGAGAGCATGACGAGGCGTGCCTCGAGCCCTATAAATACCCCGGTCGACGAATTAGCTCGCTTTCCCTCTTTCCTCTCCAATTCCATCGATGCCGAAACCCGGCCCCGCCAGCCTTCCTTACCGCCGGCGAACGAGGCCTCCCGAGCAGCAGCTAAGCACACCAAGGGCCGTGACGGCCGTCCTCGACAAGCTCAACCCACGGAAGGAATCGAGTTGGGGTGCCCGAGATCGATGCCGATGCCATCGTCTTCTCCGACACCGGCAACACCAAATTCCGGCAAGCCGGACTCCCCCGAGCTTCGCCGACCATACCGTCGCATTTCTGGTGAGCCTGTGATGGGTTAGAGCTTCATTTCGCATCCGATAGGCCCCTGTAGCCCATAATCCATCGATGGCCGGAGCCCGCCGCCGCAGTGGTGATCTCCGCGATGTTCCTGGTCTTCTCGACGAGATCACCACCACCATCGTACTCACCACATCGAGGGGAGTCGATTGGTGTTAGCCGCGCGTCCAGGGGAGCCAAAAATCGACGGCGCCGCCACACCCTGCCTCGCCGGCGTTTAAACGCCGGTAGGGTCAACACGCTGGTCAACTTTGACCAGGCACAGCTTGCGTGGCAGCCTACATGGCACTGGTCCCACGGGTCAGTGTCTAGTGCTAGGTTCTCGCACGTGCACATAAACCGTTTTCTTTATTTTAATTTCAATTCAATAATTACTGAAACTTTATAAAAATGTAGAAAATTCATTTTAAGTCAGAAAAATATAAATGAGATATTAAAATTCTTAGAAAAGAAAACTCTATCCAATAAAAATATAAAATGAAATTTTTATTTTTATTAAAAATTCAATTATTTAATACTTGTTATTTAAGCCTTTAATTTTAATTCTAAATTCTATTAAAATTCAATAATTAGGAAAAAGGTATTAAAAAAATAAAAACCAGTAAAGTAAATAAGGAAAACAATAAAATTAATTTTCCTTCACTATTAATTTATTAAATCCTTATTAGGAGGATTTTAAACCCTAATTAATAATTATCTTAATTATTAATTATTTAAAAATAATAAAATGCCAAATCCAATATTAATTTTATTTCAAAGTTATTAATAACTTCAACCTTAAAGTGAAGTTATTAATTCAAGAACTTTAGGGTATTTAGAAAACCCTAATTTCATAAGTAATAGAACCAGGAACCCATAATTTAATGTGGGACCCTAAAACCCTAATACCATTAGGAAACTTAGCTCCATTGATTCAAATGAACCCTAAATTGTTTCCAAACCTAAACCCTAAGTAACATGTGATCATGTTACTTCATTAGTAATCATAAATTCATATCTAGCAACCAAATACTAGTTCAAATCCACATAAAATATGGGAACCCTATCACCACAAATTAGTATCCCATGTATTTATCTTAATCAAACTTAGATAATCAAATAGAATCAACCAGAGTTCCTATCCTTAGAGGCAACAACCTTAATTATCCATATTTAGCATCACACCCTGTGATGAACCATAATAGCAACCCTATCCATTAATTGTGCATCACACACCATAAACACTAAACCCTACTAGTGTTAGATATTTATCAAACATCCTATTTAGGAACCAACCAATCTTTACTTAGGGAATTAAATAGCTAACCTAGACAACCTCAACCCTAATTGATATACTTCTTATTACTTAAGAAGTATGTTCTTCAATAGTTATTCTTTTGAAGTAAATAAAGAATCATCACCAACCCTGCTTATAAAGACCTATCAACCTTAGCTAGCTATCACTAGCAAGATAAACCCACCTTGACAACAACCATGTATAATGAATTGCTTAGGATGCCTAGGAATTAACTCAATCCATACAAGCCATAGTTATTAATGAATCCAACCCTGTTTGGATCCATCTAATACTTACTCCAGAAACTAACTGAAACCATAGTCAACCATAGAACCCCCTCAACCTAATTATCATACTTGTTCTTTATTAAAGAACATGTTCTTCAAAAGTTATTCTTTTAAAGTATATGATAATTAATCATTAACCATGCCATATAGTACTAAAACTGACCACTGTTCTTTACTTGTTAACATTATGCCAATTATCATTCTTTGTGTGCTCAATTGATTATTATGCTTTATTATCTACCTGTTTATAATACCAAGTAAATCACACCTGAATAAGAACCTTGTATGTGAATCACTCTAAAAGTGCAACACACCCTAAACCAATCATTACAACTCACTGATCCTAAATCATCGGGGTTAGGTCACGCTTAGAGCGATTGCATCTCATACTTATGCATTATTGCATCCTTGCCAATCTTAAAACATCGTCCCACGGACGATGATGCTATTTCAGAATTTGGAGTTATTGCGTATCTAAGACCTTGCCTCGCATAATCTTGCAAGCCAAGAAAGGCAAGTTCATCACTTGCTCATGTCATTTGATTATTTCTATCAAATTACTTGCAAAGTACTATGGTTATCACTATTGCATAAAAACCAAAACCACTACTTTCATAACTATGAATATGACTATGTGGTGGGCAATGGAACCATGGATTGTGTGGATATGGTGGAGGTTCCATTGCAAGGGTTTATATCCATCTAGGATTAAACAACAAATGTCGCCAGTGATTCTTGTGCCGTAATACCCGTGTTAACCATAAGATCTGGAATGGGACGGACTAGTCAATCGTATTTCCACCTCTTGTACATCAACGGATGCGCTTGCCGTAGCAGTTGTATCTGGCGGAACAACCGGAGGGTGGGGATCCCACTCTAATTCCCCACGGTAAAGCATTGCTTGCCGTAGCGCTTGTGTCTTGCGGAACAACCTGAGGGTGGGGATCCCACTCTAATTCCCCACGGTAATGCGGTCTATGATGGGTTGCAGCTACCGGCGTAGGAGTGTATGGTAGAGCCCAAAGACTGCTGCCGTGGGCCGGGGTCCACCCTGAAATTATGGGAATAATGGGACCGGCGTGGACCTGTGGTCGGGGCATGCAACAATGGGTGGGTGTGCGAGGTAGCGGAGGAATATGATTGACTATGACCTTCCTCCGGGCCTCACACCAACGGAAGGGTGGCCACGCCTGCAGCGTGGTTGCCAACAAGCTTAAGATCTCTTATGGGTAAAGCAACACACCTCGCAGAGTGTAATGAATCGTGACCCGTCACTCCCTCGTTCCGGGATATGGAACTGCGAACGCGGCCGGAAAGGAGCTCCATGAAGTTCTAGTAAACCGGTGAAGGCTGACGGACATAGTTCTTCTGAATAAAAGCAACCTTTTGAAGAAATGGTTATGAAAACTTGCATTGGTATTAGACTTTCTGGTCTAATGCCGTAGCTAGTGCATTAAACACCTCTTTCCTGTAATGAACTTGTTGAGTACGCTCGTACTCATCCCACTCTTAAATCCCCTGCTTAGATATGGAGGCATCGAAGGAGGATCTACAGTGCAACTCGAAGACCGAGGGATCAACAAATACTTCAAGGGACAGGAACCTGACAGAAGAGTCAAACACTACCTCCAACAAGGATCAAACCTAGCTTAGCAATAGAAAGGAACTAGTTTCCTAAACCTAGCTCCTATTTAGCTAGAATCTATTCACAGCCTCTAGAGTTAGTTAAATACTCTACAAATAGAGTTCGTGATAAGACTAGACTACGAGTCGTTCTTCTCCGGAGTTTATTTGCGCTTTTACCTCATTGTAAAGTAGGAGGCTGTGATGATCTTATGTAACGTAGTCATTGTTGTAATTCTATAGACATGCCTTGGACCCGCATATGTTTCTGTTGTACCACTCGAGCGATATAATACTAGTGGAACGGTGTTTCATTGGTGTTATATCAGACTTGCATACTACACCATGCAGTGGTATGCCGGGTCACCACAGTTGGTATCAGAGCAAATGCTTTGACCCTAGGATTAAAACCCTTTAAAGGAGACCTATAGGATTGGTAGTGGCTATAGGAAGTTTTCCTAGGTAAACCAAATACTTCTTATGACTTGAGATGGATATTCACTTGAGAATAATCCTGACACACTTGAGTCAACCTTTCTTATCTATCCTTCCTAAGTGAAGTTAGTTAGCTAATCCCAAATATGTAGCATACATTAAGTCCTTCAAACAATATATGAGTAGATCACAGTTGGTATACAATACATGGTAGTCCAAAGAGAGGATACAACCATAAGGAAGATATCCTATTGGAAGATGTGTACCAACACATGTTATAGTCAAGTAAGAGTTATCCAGAGCTGTAATAGGAGTTATGTCAAGTGATAAAGATAATTAAGATATCCTAATCGAAGTTGTAGACCCAGATAAGTAATGAGAAAGTAAAAATTATCTAGACATGTGAAACAATTGATAGTAAGTGATAAATATGAGTCATATGAGGTAGTGTAGACCATGATGAGTCAATCATGGGAGGTAAGGAAGAGAGATAGGAATAATATATGTCTACTTACATGGTAGAGTAGCTAGTCATATATGATTCACCTGAGAATCATTATGTGATGGAATAGAACCTCATAAACATTTAAGAGGAGAACAATAAGAAGCCGCATAATAATGCAAAATTTGTGTTCCAAAACATCAAGAAGTGTGCCAAGCACATCATGACCATAGTCTTATGATAGAAACACTTGAAAGTATAGGAACTATATCCTAATAAATATGTGTTCCAAAGAACCATATTAGAACTAGTGGTATCATATAAAGTAGTCCTCGGTAGCACTTATAGATGGTATAATACTTAGATAGTACCTCCAAACAAAACTAGATTAACTTGAACCATCCCAAACCGCTTTGTTTCAAGTTTATCTCATTGCAAATGTGCAATTAAGGTAAACGTTGAGACAAATAGTAGAAATCCACTTATTCGTGCTAAGTATCACGATATAAACCTGTATCATGTGGTGTTATATACTACACATCAGAGCCTGATGTTTAGAGATGTCTTACTCAACTATTATATTCAGGCCTATGATGATGTGTACTATAAGCACAAAGCTGAATATTCTTGGATTTTATTGGATTTTCATTGACTGACTAGATCCATACATGAAGTATGACTTTGATATGCAAATGCATGTTGCAATGTCAAGTTCCTACTTGATGTTATAGATCTAGAGGGTAATGGTATTCGTGTGAGGAAGTGACGAATTCTAAAGATTAGAAGACAAGATAAAGGTTCATCAGAAGAAAGGAGTAAAGTTGTGGGAAGCAACCACAATATTCAGAAGGAAGTACCAATCAAAATTCATGCTTTACCTCAACAAAGGAGTACTTTAGTACAGGAGAAGCATGAAGGTGAGAAATCTGGAGATTATGGAGAAGCTCAAGCAGATCCATAATAAAATAGAAGAGGGAATGCATTGGAAATCACTTAGGATACTATAATCATAGTGTCAGCTAGTGGTTTTCTTGCAAAATAAACCCTGAATGAAGGAAGATGATATGTGAAACCATAGTAGATATAAGAAGGCCATAGTAGATATCAGAAGACCACAATTGGTATAGGATCAATACTGCGAGATAAGGTAGAGAATGTCTCGTCCAGTTGATCAGAACCTATAATAGAATCCATTTTTAGATAACAAATAGCTACAATTGGTATCAAGTAGTCCACCACTGGATTAATTGTACCAAGAAGTTGCAAACAAATAAAATTTTGTTAACCAAATAACAATGACCTATAATTATTAAGTCGAAGGATTCACACTGGATGTCCACAATTGAGTGGATATACCACGAACATTCTTCATGAGACCTTAGAAGAAGTACAAACCAAAGCTATACTTAGACCAATATTCTAACCATAAGTCCAATGGTTGGAAGAAAAGGAGTTGAAGATTATAAGAAAACTCTAAGGGGTAGAGTAAAGATTGAGTTGGATATACAATTACTCAATACCTTGAGAAAGATAGAAGAAGAAGGTCTGAACTGAGAGGAAGTTCAATCTTATTTTCATAAGATTGTTGAACACTACTTTCATAAGGATGTCAGACAAGAAGCCGAGGATTATACCTCGAGGAAGTAAGAAGTGGACTATAACTTGAGAAAGTGAGTAGTATTTACTCAGAAGTACGAAAGCTCAAGTAAGCTAAGTATAATGAAGTTGGACGAAGGAAATACCGTAGACCAAATACAGCCCAAAAAGGCTAAAGACCAAAGAAAATTGACCATACTAGAACCACTGACTAATAGAATGATTCCTTTCATGGAACCTAAATAACCCAAAATAGTTATAAGTATCAACCATAAACCAGGATTGGATGGACTAAATGAGTCTAATCCATTCTTAGAGGAATAAACCACCATGATCAATTCCATAGTAAGTACCTTACCAAATACCATTATTGCAGTTTTGGTAGTAAGGGAAAACAAAGACCTATTTTATCAAATAGGAGAATGTTATCCAATTAGTCCTCAATTAAGACTGTCAGGACAAGAAGAAGTCCCAATCATTGAATATTCGATGAGAAAGGAAACAAGCTTATAATATTGGAGGAAATCATGGAAGTAAAGGAAGTAATAGTTGTTTGATGTCAAACACTAATGGATTCCAGGAAGAACTGGACAAGGGATATATTCAATTATATCCAAAGGAGATCACCACGGAGTTCGAGAAAAGTCGTAGTCCGCACAAGTCAGATCCACACTTCGGAAACGTGAGAGAGATCAAACTTCGAGGACGAAGTTTAGTTTAAGGGGTAGAGACTGTAATATCCCAGGTATTGGGGTTACAAAAATAGAGGAAACAGATGTGTGCATTGCATTCATGCATAGAAAATCTGGGGAATTTTCGCGCTTTAAAGTAAAACAAATACAAAGAATCGAAGTTTCACTTGACCTTGGTGGAATTGAAGTAGCTCACCAAGTCAAGCGCTATAAACCTCAATGTGACTATGTTAAAACTTTGTTTTGGGTAGAGGTGATTTGATCTAAGGGGTTAGATCAAATGGAATCAATAATCAACACAACAACACTTTACTTAATGATCAATTGCTTGATCTTATAAAAGATTATAATATGGTAACCCTTGCCATACCATAAGAACATCTGTGCAATTACAAACCAAGTAACAATAAAATGGAGAAACCATTCTTGACTTATCTTCTCCATATCTGAAAACTAATCCATGATCCTACCATGAAACCTCATGGTATTCATTCCACTTCAACATTGGAACTATAACAAGGAGATCCACTCAAGAAGTATATATTCTTCTACATTCCAAGTTATTACACATCAAACCTAGAGAGGTGAGAGTTCTATAGTATTTATTAGAGAAGCAATGGAAAACCTTAAGCTAAAACCTTGGATATACATCCAAGTATTCAAATCATCATCTTCAAGAGGAACCCTAGAGTATCATTCAAGTCCTTCCCAAATGAGTGAGACCATTCATACCACTCTTAGCTTTACCTATTTAAGACTCAAGGACAATCATTGAATTAAAGTATTAGGTTGAAAACCATTTCCCTTGGAGTGGTGAGATAATCTAATATCACATGGAATAATACCATACCCCTGAATTGATAAGGTGAGGAAGAGACTAACCCAATTAAGCTAGACAAATGAAACCTTAGCATAGATACCTAAGGAGATATTAGGAGTACACCATAAACCCTAGAATAACCATTCTTAAATGAGAAAGCTCAACCTATGGTGTTATACTCAAGATAATTGAGACAACCATAACCATGCCCATTCAAGAAACTATAAAAGAAAGTATATATTTAATTGATCAAGACAACACTTGATCTTGGGAGTGAGAAACCCATTCAAGGAGAGATACCTTAGGAAGTCCAACCTTGATCATTATAAATTGTGTAATGATCATGAACCCTAAGAATTTGAGGTAGAGTTATTAAGAACAAGTTGATCATGCTTAATCCATGATCATGCTCTTGAGATATGTGAGGATAAGATAAACCCTAATAGGATAAGTAGATATCATTCACCACATGAAATCATGGGGAAATCATTAGTAAGCAACCCTAAGCTTATATTCCAACCTTAACTTGTGAATCACATGGTGATCATCAGTAGAACTTTGTCACATCTGTATTCCAATTATTCCTCAATTAAAGGGCCTAAGAAAACCCTAGAGGAAAAATTCCATACCTTATATAGTGAGGAACCATTAATCTATATGACCAAAGTTAACTATAAAAAGAACTATAACCAATGTAGCTACTTTAATGATAAATTGGAGATAATAATAGAAGACAATTGGTAGAAGATAAAACCAACTCTCAAATCCTTAGTGATTAAAGAAGCACATAAGATATGAAGTAAGTAACCATATTACCATGGTTAGGGGAGACTAAACCCTAGCAAATACAATATGGTGTCCCCTCATCTCTACAACCTATCATTAAATCCCAACATTAGTTTATGTGTCACTATGGTGATCATAATATAAATCCATGCCATAATTGAGATTCAAACCAATTGCCACTAGGTAAATATCATTAGAACCCTAATGGTTTATTAATTAAATCCAATGTTTCAATTATAAAGCATAAGAAACATCTAATGCTAAGTTCTATAATTAAACCATATGTGTAGTGATTAACCATTTATCTTTGTAAATAAGATAAACCATGATGGAAACAATCCCTACTGAGATACTTTCAAATGTAGTGATAGTATTAACCTTAACAAGGGGGTTATACTAGAAATGATAAAACCTTAATAAATATGTGCTCACATAAAATCATATGCAAGTGATTAATTCCCTAAATAGAAAACAAGACATAACCAAAACTTCTGAAATACTTTGAGAAGAAAGTAGTAACTCTTAGATTTCTAAATTGAATGGAATTCATAACAAAAAGGAAAATGAAGTGAAAATATCAATTCATGTCTAATTGCTATTTTGAATAAGACACCAATATGCAATACAATCTAATACCAAGTAATTAATTCAAATGAAATAGTGGTGAAATAGTCATTGCATTACATCTTCATTGAATTAACATAATTGAGACACCTGAAATTAAAATTTGGATTAAAAGCAGAATACAAAATAGGAAATATAAAACAGAAAATAGATAAAAGAGAAAAAAGAGAGAAGCTTCACCTGGACCTTACCTGCTCGGCCAAGCCCACCAGCACAGCCCACCAGAAGCCCAGGCCCAGTCCAGCAGCCGAAGCCAGCACAGCCCACGTACCCCTTCGACAGAAAAAATAAAAAGAGCTCGTCCTCATCTCTTCTCCGTGCATGGTGGCCAGCGCGACGCCGTGGCCGTCTTCACCTCGTCGCTGTCGACCTCCCCCTCGTCCGAGAGCATGACGAGGCGTGCCTCGAGCCCTATAAATACCCTGGTCGACGAATTAGCTCAGTTTCCCCTCTTTCCTCTCCAATTCCATCGATGCCGAAACCTGGCCCCGCCAGTCTTCCTTACCGCCGGCGAACGAGGCCTCCCCGAGCAGAGCTAAGCACACCAGCGTGACGGCCGTCCTCGACAAGCTCAACCCACGGAAGGAATCGAGTTGGGGTGCCCGAGATCGATGCCGATGCCATCGTCTTCTCCGACACCGGCAACACCAAATTCCGGCAAGCCGGACTCCCCCGAGCTTCGCCGACCATACCGTCGCATTTCTGGTGAGCCTGTGATGGGTTAGAGCTTCATTTCGCATCCGATAGGCCCCTGTAGCCCATAATCCATCGATGGCCGGAGCCCGCCGCCGCAGGTGGTGATCTCCGGCGATGTTCCGGTGGTCTTCTGACGAGATCACCACCACCATCGTACTCACCACATCGAGGGGAGTCGATTGGTGTTAGCCGCGCGTCCAGGGGAGCCAAAAATCGACGGCGCCGCCACACCCTGCCTCGCCGGCGTTTAAACGCCGGTAGGGTCAACACGCTGGTCAACTTTGACCAGGCACAGCTTGCGTGGCAGCCTACATGGCACTGGTCCCACGGGTCAGTGTCTAGTGCTAGGTTCTGCCACGGTACATAAACCGTTTTCTTTATTTTAATTTCAATTCAATAATTACTGAAACTTTATAAAAATGTAGAAAATTCATTTTAAGTCAGAAAAATATAAATGAGATATTAAAATTCTTAGAAAAGAAAACTCTATCCAATAAAAATATAAAATGAAATTTTTATTTTTATTAAAAATTCAATTATTTAATACTTGTTATTTAAGCCTTTAATTTTAATTCTAAATTCTATTAAAATTCAATAATTAGGAAAAAGGTATTAAAAAAATAAAAACCAGTAAAGTAAATAAGGAAAACAATAAAATTAATTTTCCTTCACTATTAATTTATTAAATCCTTATTAGGAGGATTTTAAACCCTAATTAATAATTATCTTAATTATTAATTATTTAAAAATAATAAAATGCCAAATCCAATATTAATTTTATTTCAAAGTTATTAATAACTTCAACCTTAAAGTGAAGTTATTAATTCAAGAACTTTAGGGTATTTAGAAAACCCTAATTTCATAAGTAATAGAACCAGGAACCCATAATTTAATGTGGGACCCTAAAACCCTAATACCATTAGGAAACTTAGCTCCATTGATTCAAATGAACCCTAAATTGTTTCCAAACCTAAACCCTAAGTAACATGTGATCATGTTACTTCATTAGTAATCATAAATTCATATCTAGCAACCAAATACTAGTTCAAATCCACATAAAATATGGGAACCCTATCACCACAAATTAGTATCCCATGTATTTATCTTAATCAAACTTAGATAATCAAATAGAATCAACCAGAGTTCCTATCCTTAGAGGCAACAACCTTAATTATCCATATTTAGCATCACACCCTGTGATGAACCATAATAGCAACCCTATCCATTAATTGTGCATCACACACCATAAACACTAAACCCTACTAGTGTTAGATATTTATCAAACATCCTATTTAGGAACCAACCAATCTTTACTTAGGGAATTAAATAGCTAACCTAGACAACCTCAACCCTAATTGATATACTTCTTATTACTTAAGAAGTATGTTCTTCAAAAGTTATTCTTTTGAAGTAAATAAAGAATCATCACCAACCCTGCTTATAAAGACCTATCAACCTTAGCTAGCTATCACTAGCAAGATAAACCCACCTTGACAACAACCATGTATAATGAATTGCTTAGGATGCCTAGGAATTAACTCAATCCATACAAGCCATAGTTATTAATGAATCCAACCCTGTTTGGATCCATCTAATACTTACTCCAGAAACTAACTGAAACCATAGTCAACCATAGAACCCCCTCAACCTAATTATCATACTTGTTCTTTATTAAAGAACATGTTCTTCAAAAGTTATTCTTTTAAAGTATATGATAATTAATCATTAACCATGCCATATAGTACTAAAACTGACCACTGTTCTTTACTTGTTAACATTATGCCAATTATCATTCTTTGTGTGCTCAATTGATTATTATGCTTTATTATCTACCTGTTTATAATACCAAGTAAATCACACCTGAATAAGAACCTTGTATGTGAATCACTCTAAAAGTGCAACACACCCTAAACCAATCATTACAACTCACTGATCCTAAATCATCGGGGTTAGGTCACGCTTAGAGCGATTGCATCTCATACTTATGCATTATTGCATCCTTGCCAATCTTTTAAACATCGTCCTTACCGGACGATGATGCTATTTCAGAATTTGGAGTTATTGCGTAACGAAGACCTTGCCTGCATAATCTTGCAGTCAAGAAAGGCAAGTTCATCACTTGCTCATGTCATTTGATTATTTCTATCAAATTACTTGCAAAGTACTATGGTTATCACTATTGCATAAAAACCAAAACCACTACTTTCATAACTATGAATATGACTATGTGGTGGGCAATGGAACCATGGATTGTGTGGATATGGTGGAGGTTCCATTGCAAGGGTTTATATCCATCTAGGATTAAACAACAAATGTCGCCAGTGATTCTTGTGCCGTAATACCCGTGTTAACCATAAGATCTGGAATGGGACGGACTAGTCAATCGTATTTCCACCTCTTGTACATCAACGGATGCGCTTGCCGTAGCAGTTGTATCTGGCGGAACAACCGGAGGGTGGGGATCCCACTCTAATTCCCCACGGTAAAGCATTGCTTGCCGTAGCAGTTGTGTCTTGCGGAACAACCGGAGGGTGGGGATCCCACTCTAATTCCCCACGGTAATGCGGTCTATGATGGGTTGCAGCTACCGGCGTAGGAGTGTATGGTAGAGCCCAGCACTGTCGTCGTGGCCGGGGTCCACCCTGAAATTATGGGAATAATGGGACCGGCGTGGACCCAGGGTCGGGGCATGCAACAGCGGGTGGGTGTGCGAGGTAGCGGAGGAATATGATTGACTATGACCTTACTCCTGGCCTCACACCAAAGGAAGTGTGGACAAGCCTGCAGCTTGGTTGGCAACAAGGTTAAGATCTCTTATGGGTAAAGCAACACACCTCTGCAGAGTGTAATGAATCGTGACCTGTCACTCCCTGTTCCGGGATATGGAACTGCGAACGCGGCCGGAAAGGAGCTCCATGAAGTTCTAGTAAACCGGTGAAGGCTGACGGACATAGTTCTTCTGAATAAAAGCAACCTTTTGAAGAAATGGTTATGAAAACTTGCATTGGTATTAGACTTTCTGGTCTAATGCCGTAGCTAGTGCATTAAACACCTCTTTCCTGTAATGAACTTGTTGAGTACGCTCGTACTCATCCCACTCTTAAATCCCCTGCTTAGATATGGAGGCATCGAAGGAGGATCTACAGTGCAACTCGAAGACCGAGGGATCAACAAATACTTCAAGGGACAGGAACCTGACGTAAGAGTCAAACACTACCTCCAACAAGGATCAAACCTAGCTTAGCAATAGAAAGGAACTAGTTTCCTAAACCTAGCTCCTATTTAGCTAGAATCTATTCACAGCCTCTAGAGTTAGTTAAATACTCTACAAATAGAGTTCGTGATAAGACTAGACTACGAGTCGTTCTTCTGGAGTTTATTTGCAGTTTTACCTCATTGTAAAGTAGGAGGCTGTGATGATCTTATGTAACAGAGTCATTGTTGTAATTCTATAGACATGCCTTGGACCCGCATATGTTTCTGTTGTACCACTCTGAGCGATATAATACTAGTGGAACGGTGTTTCATTGGTGTTATATCAGACTTGCATACTACACCATGCAGTGGTATGCCGGGTCACCACAGTTGGTATCAGAGCAAATGCTTTGACCCTAGGATTAAAACCCTTTAAAGGAGACCTATAGGATTGGTAGTGGCTATAGGAAGTTTTCCTAGGTAAACCAAATACTTCTTATGACTTGAGATGGATATTCACTTGAGAATAATCCTGACACACTTGAGTCAACCTTTCTTATCTATCCTTCCTAAGTGAAGTTAGTTAGCTAATCCCAAATATGTAGCATACATTAAGTCCTTCAAACAATATATGAGTAGATCACAGTTGGTATACAATACATGGTAGTCCAAAGAGAGGATACAACCATAAGGAAGATATCCTATTGGAAGATGTGTACCAACACATGTTATAGTCAAGTAAGAGTTATCCAGAGCTGTAATAGGAGTTATGTCAAGTGATAAAGATAATTAAGATATCCTAATTGAAGTTGTAGACCCAGATAAGTAATGAGAAAGTAAAAATTATCTAGACATGTGAAACAATTGATAGTAAGTGATAAATATGAGTCATATGAGGTAGTGTAGACCATGATGAGTCAATCATGGGAGGTAAGGAAGAGAGATAGGAATAATATATGTCTACTTACATGGTAGAGTAGCTAGTCATATATGATTCACCTGAGAATCATTATGTGATGGAATAGAACCTCATAAACATTTAAGAGGAGAACAATAAGAAGCCAGACAATAATGCAAAATTTGTGTTCCAAAACATCAAGAAGTGTGCCAAGCACATCATGACCATAGTCTTATGATAGAAACACTTGAAAGTATAGGAACTATATCCTAATAAATATGTGTTCCAGTAACCATATTAGAACTAGTGGTATCATATAAAGTAGTCCTCGGTAGCACTTATAGATGGTATAATACTTAGATAGTACCTCCAAACAAAACTAGATTAACTTGAACCATCCCAAACCGCTTTGTTTCAAGTTTATCTCATTGCAAATGTGCAATTAAGGTAAACGTTGAGACAAATAGTAGAAATCCACTTATTCGTGCTAAGTATCACGATATAAACCTGTATCATGTGGTGTTATATACTACACATCAGAGCCTGATGTTTAGAGATGTCTTACTCAACTATTATATTCAGGCCTATGATGATGTGTACTATAAGCACAAAGCTGAATCTTCTTGGATTTTATTGGATTTTCATTGACTGACTAGATCCATACATGAAGTATGACTTTGATATGCAAATGCATGTTGCAATGTCAAGTTCCTACTTGATGTTATAGATCTAGAGGGTAATGGTATTCGTGTGAGGAAGTGACGAATTCTAAAGATTCTGAAGACAAGATAAAGGTTCATCAGAAGAAAGGAGTAAAGTTGTGGGAAGCAACCACAATATTCAGAAGGAAGTACCAATCAAAATTCATGCTTTACCTCAACAAAGGAGTACTTTAGTACAGGAGAAGCATGAAGGTGAGAAATCTGGAGATTATGGAGAAGCTCAAGCAGATCCATAATAAAATAGAAGAGGGAATGCATTGGAAATCACTTAGGATACTATAATCATAGTGTCAGCTAGTGGTTTTCTTGCAAAATAAACCCTGAATGAAGGAAGATGATATGTGAAACCATAGTAGATATAAGAAGGCCATAGTAGATATCAGAAGACCACAATTGGTATAGGATCAATACTGCGAGATAAGGTAGAGAATGTCTCGTCCAGTTGATCAGAACCTATAATAGAATCCATTTTTAGATAACAAATAGCTACAATTGGTATCAAGTAGTCCACCACTGGATTAATTGTACCAAGAAGTTGCAAACAAATAAAATTTTGTTAACCAAATAACAATGACCTATAATTATTAAGTCGAAGGATTCACACTGGATGTCCACAATTGAGTGGATATACCACGAACATTCTTCATGAGACCTTAGAAGAAGTACAAACCAAAGCTATACTTAGACCAATATTCTAACCATAAGTCCAATGGTTGGAAGAAAAGGAGTTGAAGATTATAAGAAAACTCTAAGGGGTAGAGTAAAGATTGAGTTGGATATACAATTACTCAATACCTTGAGAAAGATAGAAGAAGAAGGTCTGAACTGAGAGGAAGTTCAATCTTATTTTCATAAGATTGTTGAACACTACTTTCATAAGGATGTCAGACAAGAAGCCGAGGATTATACCTCGAGGAAGTAAGAAGTGGACTATAACTTGAGAAAGTGAGTAGTATTTACTCAGAAGTACGAAAGCTCAAGTAAGCTAAGTATAATGAAGTTGGATGAAGGAAATACCGTAGACCAAATACAGCCCAAAAAGGCTAAAGACCAAAGAAAATTGACCATACTAGAACCACTGACTAATAGAATGATTCCTTTCATGGAACCTAAATAACCCAAAATAGTTATAAGTATCAACCATAAACCAGGATTGGATGGACTAAATGAGTCTAATCCATTCTTAGAGGAATAAACCACCATGATCAATTCCATAGTAAGTACCTTACCAAATACCATTATTGCAGTTTTGGTAGTAAGGGAAAACAAAGACCTATTTTATCAAATAGGAGAATGTTATCCAATTAGTCCTCAATTAAGACTGTCAGGACAAGAAGAAGTCCCAATCATTGAATATTCGATGAGAAAGGAAACAAGCTTATAATATTGGAGGAAATCATGGAAGTAAAGGAAGTAATAGTTGTTTGATGTCAAACACTAATGGATTCCAGGAAGAATCTGGACAAGGGATATATTCAATTATATCCAGTGAGATCACCACGGAGTTCGAGAAAAGTCGTAGTCTGCACAAGTCAGATCCACACTTCGGAAACGTGAGAGAGATCAAACTTCGAGGACGAAGTTTAGTTTAAGGGGTAGAGACTGTAATATCCCAGGTATTGGGGTTACAAAAATAGAGGAAACAGATGTGTGCATTGCATTCATGCATAGAAAATCTGGGGAATTTTCGCGCTTTAAAGTAAAACAGTCACAGTAACTGAAGTTTCACTTGACCTTGGTGGAATTGAAGTAGCTCACCAAGTCAAGCGCTATAAACCTCAATGTGACTATGTTAAAACTTTGTTTTGGGTAGAGGTGATTTGATCTAAGGGGTTAGATCAAATGGAATCAATAATCAACACAACAACACTTTACTTAATGATCAATTGCTTGATCTTATAAAAGATTATAATATGGTAACCCTTGCCATACCATAAGAACATCTGTGCAATTACAAACCAAGTAACAATAAAATGGAGAAACCATTCTTGACTTATCTTCTCCATATCTGAAAACTAATCCATGATCCTACCATGAAACCTCATGGTATTCATTCCACTTCAACATTGGAACTATAACAAGGAGATCCACTCAAGAAGTATATATTCTTCTACATTCCAAGTTATTACACATCAAACCTAGAGAGGTGAGAGTTCTATAGTATTTATTAGAGAAGCAATGGAAAACCTTAAGCTAAAACCTTGGATATACATCCAAGTATTCAAATCATCATCTTCAAGAGGAACCCTAGAGTATCATTCAAGTCCTTCCCAAATGAGTGAGACCATTCATACCACTCTTAGCTTTACCTATTTAAGACTCAAGGACAATCATTGAATTAAAGTATTAGGTTGAAAACCATTTCCCTTGGAGTGGTGAGATAATCTAATATCACATGGAATAATACCATACCCCTGAATTGATAAGGTGAGGAAGAGACTAACCCAATTAAGCTAGACAAATGAAACCTTAGCATAGATACCTAAGGAGATATTAGGAGTACACCATAAACCCTAGAATAACCATTCTTAAATGAGAAAGCTCAACCTATGGTGTTATACTCAAGATAATTGAGACAACCATAACCATGCCCATTCAAGAAACTATAAAAGAAAGTATATATTTAATTGATCAAGACAACACTTGATCTTGGGAGTGAGAAACCCATTCAAGGAGAGATACCTTAGGAAGTCCAACCTTGATCATTATAAATTGTGTAATGATCATGAACCCTAAGAATTTGAGGTAGAGTTATTAAGAACAAGTTGATCATGCTTAATCCATGATCATGCTCTTGAGATATGTGAGGATAAGATAAACCCTAATAGGATAAGTAGATATCATTCACCACATGAAATCATGGGGAAATCATTAGTAAGCAACCCTAAGCTTATATTCCAACCTTAACTTGTGAATCACATGGTGATCATCGTAGAACTTTGTCACATCTCGTATTCCAATTATTCCTCAATTAAAGGGCCTAAGAAAACCCTAGAGGAAAAATTCCATACCTTATATAGTGAGGAACCATTAATCTATATGACCAAAGTTAACTATAAAAAGAACTATAACCAATGTAGCTACTTTAATGATAAATTGGAGATAATAATAGAAGACAATTGGTAGAAGATAAAACCAACTCTCAAATCCTTAGTGATTAAAGAAGCACATAAGATATGAAGTAAGTAACCATATTACCATGGTTAGGGGAGACTAAACCCTAGCAAATACAATATGGTGTCCCCTCATCTCTACAACCTATCATTAAATCCCAACATTAGTTTATGTGTCACTATGGTGATCATAATATAAATCCATGCCATAATTGAGATTCAAACCAATTGCCACTAGGTAAATATCATTAGAACCCTAATGGTTTATTAATTAAATCCAATGTTTCAATTATAAAGCATAAGAAACATCTAATGCTAAGTTCTATAATTAAAACATATGTGTAGTGATTAACCATTTATCTTTGTAAATAAGATAAACCATGATGGAAACAATCCCTACTGAGATACTTTCAAATGTAGTGATAGTATTAACCTTAACAAGGGGGTTATACTAGAAATGATAAAACCTTAATAAATATGTGCTCACATAAAATCATATGCAAGTGATTAATTCCCTAAATAGAAAACAAGACATAACCAAAACTTCTGAAATACTTTGAGAAGAAAGTAGTAACTCTTAGATTTCTAAATTGAATGGAATTCATAACAAAAAGGAAAATGAAGTGAAAATATCAATTCATGTCTAATTGCTATTTTGAATAAGACACCAATATGCAATACAATCTAATACCAAGTAATTAATTCAAATGAAATAGTGGTGAAATAGTCATTGCATTACATCTTCATTGAATTAACATAATTGAGACACCTGAAATTAAAATTTGGATTAAAAGCAGAATACAAAATAGGAAATATAAAACAAAAAATAGATAAAAGAGAAAAAAGAGAGAAGCTTCACCTGGACCTTACCTGCTCGGCCAAGCCCACCAGCACAGCCCACCAGAAGCCCAGGCCCAGTCCAGCAGCCGAAGCCAGCACAGCCCACGTACCCCTTCGACAGAAAAAAATAAAAAGAGCTCGTCCTCATCTCTTCTCCGTGCATGGTGGCCAGCGCGACGCCGTGGCCGTCTTCACCTCGTCGCTGTCGACCTCCCCCTCGTCCGAGAGCATGACGAGGCGTGCCTCGAGCCCTATAAATACCCTGGTCGACGAATTAGCTCAGTTTCCCCTCTTTCCTCTCCAATTCCATCGATGCCGAAACCTGGCCCCGCCAGTCTTCCTTACCGCCGGCGAACGAGGCCTCCCCGAGCAGAGCTAAGCACACCAGCGTGACGGCCGTCCTCGACAAGCTCAGCCCACGGAAGGAATCGAGCTGGGGTGCCCGAGATCGATGCCGATGCCATCGTCTTCTCCGACACCGGCAACACCAAATTCCGGCAAGCCGGACTCCCCCGAGCTTCGCCGACCATACCGTCGCATTTCTGGTGAGCCTGTGATGGGTTAGAGCTTCATTTCGCATCCGATAGGCCCCTGTAGCCCATAATCCATCGATGGCCGGAGCCCGCCGCCGCAGGTGGTGATCTCCGGCGATGTTCCGGTGGTCTTCTGACAAGATCACCACCACCATCGTACTCACCACATCGAGGGGAGTCGATTGGTGTTAGCCGCGCGTCCAGGGGAGCCAAAAATCGATGGCGCCGCCACACCCTGCCTCGCCGGCGTTTAAACGCCGGTAGGGTCAACACGCTGGTCAACTTTGACCAGGCACAGCTTGCGTGGCAGCCTACATGGCACTGGTCCCACGGGTCAGTGTCTAGTGCTAGGTTCTGCCATTTGCACATAAACCGTTTTCTTTATTTTAATTTCAATTCAATAATTACTGAAACTTTATAAAAATGTAGAAAATTCATTTTAAGTCAGAAAAATATAAATGAGATATTAAAATTCTTAGAAAAGAAAACTCTATCCAATAAAAATATAAAATGAAATTTTTATTTTTATTAAAAATTCAATTATTTAATACTTGTTATTTAAGCCTTTAATTTTAATTCTAAATTCTATTAAAATTCAATAATTAGGAAAAAGGTATTAAAAAATAAAAACCAGTAAAGTAAATAAGGAAAACAATAAAATTAATTTTCCTTCACTATTAATTTATTAAATCCTTATTAGGAGGATTTTAAACCCTAATTAATAATTATCTTAATTATTAATTATTTAAAAATAATAAAATGCCAAATCCAATATTAATTTTATTTCAAAGTTATTAATAACTTCAACCTTAAAGTGAAGTTATTAATTCAAGAACTTTAGGGTATTTAGAAAGCCCTAATTTCATAAGTAATAGAACCAGGAACCCATAATTTAATGTGGGACCCTAAAACCCTAATACCATTAGGAAACTTAGCTCCATTTATTCAAATGAACCCTAAATTGTTTCCAAACCTAAACCCTAAATAACATGTGATCATGTTACTTCATTAGTAATCATAAATTCATATCTAGCAACCAAATACTAGTTCAAATCCACATAAAATATGGGAACCCTATCACCACTAATTAGTATCCCATGTATTTATCTTAATCAAACTTAGATAATCAAATAGAATCAACCAGAGTTCCTATCCTTAGAGGCAACAACCTTAATTATCCATATTTAGCATCACACCCTGTGATGAACCATAATAGCAACCCTATCCATTAATTGTGCATCACACACCATAAACACTAAACCCTACTAGTGTTAGATATTTATCAAACATCCTATTTAGGAACCAACCAATCTTTACTTAGGGAATTAAATAGCTAACCTAGACAACCTCAACCCTAATTGATATACTTCTTATTACTTAAGAAGTATGTTCTTCAAAAGTTATTCTTTTGAAGTAAATAAAGAATCATCACCAACCCTGCTTATAAAGACCTATCAACCTTAGCTAGCTATCACTAGCAAGATAAACCCACCTTGACAACAACCATGTATAATGAATTGCTTAGGATGCCTAGGAATTAACTCAATCCATACAAGCCATAGTTATTAATGAATCCAACCCTGTTTGGATCCATCTAATACTTACTCCAGAAACTAACTGAAACCATAGTCAACCATAGAACCCCCTCAACCTAATTATCATACTTGTTCTTTATTAAAGAACATGTTCTTCAAAAGTTATTCTTTTAAAGTATATGATAATTAATCATTAACCATGCCATATAGTACTAAAACTGACCACTGTTCTTTACTTGTTAACATTATGCCAATTATCATTCTTTGTGTGCTCAATTGATTATTATGCTTTATTATCTACCTGTTTATAATACCAAGTAAATCACACCTGAATAAGAACCTTGTATGTGAATCACTCTAAAAGTGCAACACACCCTAAACCAATCATTACAACTCACTGATCCTAAATCATCGGGGTTAGGTCACGCTTAGAGCGATTGCATCTCATACTTATGCATTATTGCATCCTTGCCAATCTTTTAAACATCGTCCTTACCGGACGATGATGCTATTTCAGAATTTGGAGTTATTACGCATCGAAGACCTTGCCTGCATAATCTTGCAGTCAAGAAAGGCAAGTTCATCACTTGCTCATGTCATTTGATTATTTCTATCAAATTACTTGCAAAGTACTATGGTTATCACTATTGCATAAAAACCAAAACCACTACTTTCATAACTATGAATATGACTATGTGGTGGGCAATGGAACCATGGATTGTGTGGATATGGTGGAGGTTCCATTGCAAGGGTTTATATCCATCTAGGATTAAACAACAAATGTCGCCAGTGATTCTTGTGCCGTAATACCCGTGTTAACCATAAGATCTGGAATGGGACGGACTAGTCAATCGTATTTCCACCTCTTGTACATCAACGGATGCGCTTGCCGTAGCAGTTGTATCTGGCGGAACAACCGGAGGGTGGGGATCCCACTCTAATTCCCCACGGTAAAGCATTGCTTGCCGTAGCAGTTGTGTCTTGCGGAACAACCGGAGGGTGGGGATCCCACTCTAATTCCCCACGGTAATGCGGTCTATGATGGGTTGCAGCTACCGGCGTAGGAGTGTATGGTAGAGCCCAGCACTGTCGTCGTGGTCGGGGTCCACCCTGAAATTACGGGAATAATGGGACCGGCGTGGACCCAGGGTCGGGGCATGCAACAACGGGTGGGTGTGCGAGGTAGCGGAGGAATATGATTGACTATGACCTTACTCCTGGCCTCACACCAAAGGAAGTGTGGACAAGCCTGCAGCTTGGTTGGCAACAAGGTTAAGATCTCTTATGGGTAAAGCAACACACCTCTGCAGAGTGTAATGAATCGTGACCTGTCACTCCCTGTTCCGGGATATGGAACTGCGAACGCGGCCGGAAAGGAGCTCCATGAAGTTCTAGTAAACCGGTGAAGGCTGACGGACATAGTTCTTCTGAATAAAAGCAACCTTTTGAAGAAATGGTTATGAAAACTTGCATTGGTATTAGACTTTCTGGTCTAATGCCGTAGCTAGTGCATTAAACACCTCTTTCCTGTAATGAACTTGTTGAGTACGCTCGTACTCATCCCACTCTTAAATCCCCTGCTTAGATATGGAGGCATCGAAGGGGGATCTACAGTGCAACTCGAAGACCGAGGGATCAACAAATACTTCAAGGGACAGGAACCTGACAGAAGAGTCAAACACTACCTCCAACAAGGATCAAACCTAGCTTAGCAATAGAAAGGAACTAGTTTCCTAAACCTAGCTCCTATTTAGCTAGAATCTATTCACAGCCTCTAGAGTTAGTTAAATACTCTACAAATAGAGTTCGTGATAAGACTAGACTACGAGTCGTTCTTCTGGAGTTTATTTGCAGTTTTACCTCATTGTAAAGTAGGAGGCTGTGATGATCTTATGTAACAGAGTCATTGTTGTAATTCTATAGACATGCCTTGGACCCGCATATGTTTCTGTTGTACCACTCTGAGCGATATAATACTAGTGGAACGGTGTTTCATTGGTGTTGTATCAGACTTGCATACTACACCATGCAGTGGTATGCCGGGTCACCACACTTATCAGCCTTAAATGTCTCGATTCAAGAATCCTGCCAGAATTCAAGCCTTAGTACGCAAGGAACTTCTTGCAGGAGCTGAGCTAGCATTTGCTTGTGTTTTAGCTTGCCAACCAATAATGGATTAGAATTCATAGCTAAAGCTGATAGAAAACTTGATCAATACTACCCCGTGGCTAGGCATCCAGCTCATATTTAATTTTCTAGGATGGAAGCAGGTACTGAAAGAATCTTCAGGAATCGGACGGATCTAGGAACCCGACCATAAAGGTTTCTAGTAATGTGCCCTTGTAATTTATGTAAATGAATCTCTCTTCTCTTAAAGAGAATTTTGTACTGCAATAACGAAGTTTGTTTCTAGCAACTCATGCTGCTAACATGTTTTTATAACATTATGTTGAGTCGATGGACCGTAAACCCACACGAAATTTTTATTCGATGTTCTTTTGTAATACCATGTCAAGTCGATGGACCGTAAGCCCAGTCGAAAATTTGTATCCGATGTTCTTTTATAACACCATTTCAGGTCGTTGGACCGTAAGCCCAGTCGATAATTTGTATCCGATGTTCTTTTATAACACCATTGTCGGGGGGAAGACCCCGGGTAGGGCAAAGGACTAAGAACAACCGGCTCAAGGCCTGTCGGCCCGCGGCAAAGGCCGGCTGAGGAGAAGCCGGCTGAAGCCGTGGCCGGCTGCCTTGGGAGCCGGCTGGTTCAAAGTCCACGCTGGCCTGGCCACAGCCGACTACGCTGTGGCTGGGCCGGCTTCAACTTCTCATATCCGGCTTGGTTTACCTCTCCCTTACATGGTCCGGGTTGGTGAGGCTTGTAGGAGAAGGAACTTGAAAGGTGGTCCGGCTCCTAAAGCCCACGATGATTTCACCTTCCGTAAAGGGCGGGGCACTGTAGAGCAACAGTGCCTCCGTCGGACAGTGCATCATGGCGCTGTACGGCTATAGGTCATGATGGCGACAGGGACACCTCCTCTCCATACCGCTGACTTCGGGCAGGCGACAAGACAGGGCTTGCACGCCCAACGGCTCCTGACAACGGCGCCTCGGGAAGGAGCGGGAAGCCGGAGCCGGCCAGCCGGCCAGTAGGACATAGGGACTTCTATGTAAAGTGACAGCGCCTATATAAGCTGCACTACCCCCTCTCGTGCAGGGGATCGATCACTTCTTACTCATTCTAATCTTAGCGCTGCCCTGTGAGAGAGACCATCGTCTTCCTTAGCTTCCCATAAGCAGCCGGATACAGCTCAAGGAGCACCATTGTACTGTGATACTATCATATACACTCATAGCAGGAGTAGAGGTGTTACCTCCATCGGAGGGCCTCGAACCTGGGTACGTCGCCGTGTCGCTCGTTCCCATACCCGCATCCGGATACCGCCGTAGTCCATACTAGGAACCACTCTCTTTAGCAACCCTATGGCATATGCCGTGACGATACCACGACATTTGGCGCCCACCGTGGGGCCTTCAGCGTCTGTGGTCGGTGTCTTCATCCGGACGGGCCTCACCATCACCACCGGTGAGCGAGTCGCTTCAGGCTTGATCTAGAGATTAGGCTTCCTCGACTGCGTCAGCGACAACGCTGGCTGCTTTGCCGACAGGCCCTTCCCTGCCGGCGGCAGCGTCATCTCCTTCGGCGGCCACGACGTCTACGTCGCAACCGTCACACCGCCGCGCTATCCGCGGCAGGTGCTGCGCTGTGCAAGCCCTCCCCCAGGAGCCGGCGCCAGCAGCGTTCCCGCTAGCCCCTGCGTCGTGCAAGTCATGACGGTCGGCGAGGAGCAGCCCACCAAGTCCACGTGCGTTCGCGGCCCCAACCTCGAGCGCAACGTCGACCCCCACGTGTCCGGCTCGGGCCCAAAGCAGCCCGCGCCACCATCCCGGCTAGAAGAAGTCCGGGCCAAGCTGAGCTCCCCGCTCACTGCAGGCGGCGACCCCACTGCCGTCGAGGCGGGTCTGGAGGCGCATCGCCAACTCCTCCTCAAGCAAGCCGACGAGCTGGCCACGGCCAAGCGCCAGCTGGAGATCACCCGGCGCGAGTACGAACGCGCCCATGGCTTCACTCCAGGCGGCAACAACCCCAGCTGAGCCGGCATGATTCGCCAGAGAGGAGGAGGCCTAGCCGCCGAAATCGACCGCGATGGCGCGGAAGCGCCGGCTCCGTCCACGGAGCTACCCGTCTACAACACCCCCAACAAGAACATGCTCACAGCCGAAGCCGCTGCGGAAGAGCTCAGCCTCCTCAACGGAGAAGAGCTGCGCCGCCAGACGAAGCGGGTGGCTGAGCTGTGCCGTGCCGCGGCCGAACAGGCAAGGGACTCCAGGTATGCCAGCGCTCCTAGAGCTCCTCACGTTTGTTCTGCCGCAGGCAACAACAAGGACAGCCCCAGAGACACGGCCGAATCCTCCTCGCCAGCGCCAAGCCGGCACCGAGACTCCCGCGCCACCCACGCAGGCTCAAGCCGGACAAGACGGCTGGACAGCGGCCGCAGCCGGCCTCCACCAAGCCGGAACCAGGAACAAGACTCCGAGCAAGCAGCGCCAAGGCGCCAACACCGGCCGGCTCCAGAGGCAAGCGGCGCTCGCCAGCCGGCACGCTCCCGGCTGGGCCTGCGCATCGAGCCGGCTGACGCAAGAGACCGCCTTGACCGGCTGGTCAAATCCCGCATCGCGGAAGAAGAAGGGCCAGCAGGCCCAAAGTGCTTCAGGCCCCGCATCGCCGACGAGCCCATGATCGATGGCTTCCAGCTCCCGCGCGACACCCCCAAGTACGACGGCACCGCCAAGCCGGAGGACTGGCTGCTGGACTACTCCACCGCAATCGGCATCGGGAGGGGCAACAAGCACAGGGTGGTATGATACGCCCCCCTGATGCTAGTCGGCTCCGCCCGCACCTGGCTCAACAACCTGCCAGCTGGCAGCATCAACGGTTGGCTGGATTTTGAAGAAGCCTTCATCAGCAACATCACCGGCACCTACCGCCGGCCGGGTCGCCCTCAGCAGCTGGAAATGTGCAAGCAGGGCCCAGACGAGACGGATCACGCGTACCTAATGCGCTGGTGCGAGATGTGCAACTCTTGCGAGGGTGTGCATGAGATCCAAGCCATCAGCTTCTTCATGGGCTGCTGCCGGCCCAACACCATGCTGTGGCACAAGTTGCGCCGCAGCGAGCCCAAGACCATGGCCTCCCTCATGGCTGATACGTCTCCAACGTCTCTATAATTTCTGATGTTCCATGCTTGTTTTATGACAATACCTACATGTTTTGTTCACACTTTATGATGATTTTATGCGTTTTCCGGAACTAACCTATTAACGAGATGCTGAAGTGCCAGTTGCTGTTTTCTGCTGTTTTTGGTTTTAGAAATCCTACAAAGGAAATATTATCGGAATCAGACGAAATCAATGCCCAACATCTTATTTTTCCCGGAACCTTCCAGAACACCGGAGAGACACCAGAGGAGAGGCCCAGGGCCACCACACGTGTGGGCGGCGCGGCCCAGGGGGGCGCGCCCCCCTACTGTGTGGCAGCCCCGCAGCCCCTCCGACTCCGCCTCTTCGCCTATTTAGGCCTCCCTGACCTAAAACATCGACACGGATTGACGAAACACCAGAAAACCTTCCAGAGCCGCCGCCATCGCGAAACCCCAATCCGGGGGACAGAAGTCTCTGTTCTGGCACCCTGCCGGGACGGGGAATTGCCCCCGGAAGGCATCTCCACCGCCATCTCCACCGCCATCTTCACCGCCATCGCTGTCTCCATGATGAGGAGGGAGTAATTCACCCCCGAGGCTGAGGGCTCTGCTGTAGCTATGTGGTTCATCTCTCTCTTTGTGATCTAGTTGAATATCATCTATGTGCTACTCTAGTGATGTTATTAAAGTAGTCTATTCCTCCTCCATGATGTAATTGTGACAGTGTGTGCATCATGAAGTACTTGGTATATGCTATGATTGTGATCTCTTGTAGATTATGAAGTTAACTGTTACTATGATGGTATTGATGTGATTTATTCCCCCTTTCATAGTCTGTCGGTGACAGTGTGCATGCTATGTTAGTACTCGGTATAATTGCGTTGGTCTATCATGCACTCTAAGGTTATTTAAATATGAACATCGAATGTTGTGGAGCTTGTTAACTCCGGCATTGAGGTGCTCTTGTAGCCCTACACAATTAATGATGTTTGTCATCCAACAAGAGAGTGTAGAGTGGTTTTATTATGTGATCATTGTTGAGAGTGTCCACTAGTGAAAGTAGGATCCCTAGGCCTTGTTTTCACACATCGAATCTCCGTTTGTTTACTGTTCTGTTGCATGTTTACTCGCTGCCATATTTTATTCAGATTGCTATTATCACTCATATACATTCATACCACTTGTATTTCACTATCTCTTCGCCGAACTAGTGCACCTATACATCTGACAAGTGTATTAGGTGTGTTGGGGACACAAGATACTTCTTGTATCGTGATTGCAGGGTTGCTTGAGAGGGATATCTTTGACCTCTTCCTCCCTGAGTTCGATAAACCTTGGGTGATCCACTTAAGGGAAAACTTGCTGCTGTTCTACAAACCTCTGCTCTTGGAGGCCCAACACTGTCTACAGGAAAAGAAGCGTGCGTAGACATCAAGTTATTTTCTGGCGCCGTTGCCGGGGAGGTAAGGTAAAAGGCACTCACACTCTGGTCCCAGGTAACTAAGTTATTTTCTGGTGCCGTTGTAAGTGCTCGAAGCTATTTCCTTTAGATCCTGCAATTGCATCTTTTTGTTTCTTGTTTTACACTAGTAAGGCATAATGGAAAACAACTATGATCTTTTTAATTTATTTCCTAAGTTAAGACATGAATTGTGTGATGCGAAAATTAAAAAACCTATGGAACCTTATTTGCATGCTAGTAGCAATGTTATTAGTATGAACGCAATCACTGCTAATGCTATGGAGAAGTCTAAGCTTGGGGAAGCTAGTTTTTATGATCTTTTTATCTTCCCATCTTTAGGGGAGAAAATTTGCTCTGATAATACTTTATCTCCCATATGCGATAACTTTAATGATGCTTGTGATATTTTAAATCCACCTACTGCAAGTACTGCTTTCGAGATACCCATGAAAATTATTGAACGTGTTATGGATAACCGTTATGAAGGGGATGAAACTATCCATCCTGGAGATCATTTATTGTTTTTGCATGAATTATGCGGGTTATTCAAGTGTGCAGGTATCTCTATGGATGAAGTGAGGAAGAAACTATTCTCTATTTCGCTGTCTGGTAAAGCGGCGCATTGGTATAAATTGCTGAAGAATAGTCATTCTCTTGGATGAGAGGAAATTGTATCTCTCTTTTACACTAAATTTTATCCTCCTCATGAAGTGCATATTGATGGGAATTACATTTATAACTTTTATCCTCGTGATGGAGAGAGTATTTCTCAAGCATGAGGGAGATTGAAGTCACTAATGCTCAAATGTCCCATTCATGAGCTCCCCCGTAATGTTATTATTAACTAGCTTGGTGGCCCGCGCATTTGCGCGGCTAGGTTATGCATATCATGATATTTAATTCTCCATTCGGCCCCATTTACTTACTCCATACCATAAGGTTGATTGGCCTTGCTTTGCCTCTGCTCTGCATAAAGTAATTCGGACCAGAGGTAGTGCTATTGTTCACTCAAGTATGTGGGTCTAAGAGACCATAGTTTAGTGTATTGGGTTGTGGCTAAGGCCCTTTTTTGGAAGAATAATAGACTAATGTTATTTGATTTTCATGTGTCATTCTAATATTAAATTAAACTTTCCTCCATATCATCTAGCTTTGAACTAATTATTTTGATATAATTATATATGGATAATTATAAATGAACAAATGTCTAATATTTAAAACAATGTATTCTCTCTTCCTCCAGTGTCAATGGTCGCAAAGTAATTATGTTTTTATTTTTGCAATATCATGACTTTATATGTTTGCACATATCATCATCTTAACTCGTAATATTGTGTTGGTCGCTTGCTCTTCTAGTGAAATCAATTATTAGTTCATATTAATTGATAATTTCTCAAACGCTATCCTTTACTCGATTTCATTAAATCATGTGCTTTCTTATTGTACCAACGTTTTGTCGTAGGACCCTATGTACAAATGCCTCAGTTTCTTGGTTCCAACCTTCAGTATTTTGAACTGGTTTTCTTCTTAAAATACATGATATATTCACTTTCGCATGTAAAGCACGTCAACATCCTATTGTCCATTCATCCCACATGATGCATCGTGAATATGTCATACCACCATGAATGTCAACTTATCCACGTCTTTCCTCGTTTTGTCGAGACCATGTGCATAGATACCTCTAATCAATAATTGCAAGATGATTGTTCTTGGTGATTCAGTTTCATGTTTTGGTTCTAAAATTGAATTTCTTATATAAATGCAATCTATATTTTGTAGTATATTATAATGTATTCCTAATTTGGAGTATTTACTGATTTCATATGGAGTCAGTTTCATGCTTCATCTGCCTTATTAGAGTCTATCCGCAGTAGAATTTGAAAATAGTATTGAAACTATATTATGAACCTAAATTTGCATCAGGTAGGACAGCCATGAGGTGAGATTTTCTTAGGCAATAGATGTCTTGTGCTAACAATTAGGCATCATACAGGTTATTTTCGTTCTAGTACATTAAGAGTATTCTGTGTTAGGAACTGAGCCTAGCTCATTTTGTTAGATGAGAGCATGATGTACTTGTATTTTGTATTTTAGCTTATATACTACTACCTGGAATGCACTACATGAAAGTTATTAATGATTTTCACTTGCCTTAGCTGCTACGGGAGACATGGCAGCATATTGAAAGCACATACCGTCGACCATCCTTTTCTCGCGACCCAGCTCTTCTTGCCCGTACCTATATTAGCTCAAATATTAGCACTGTGCTTCAAGGAGGCATAGCACCATCGCGACGGAAGTCTTTCTTCAACAGTTCCTGATTATTTATTTTCTTCAGTCCACTATATCTCTTGCAGCAGGCAAGCGCTGGGAGAGGAATCAGACACACCATTCATTTTTAGAAGACGATCAACGCAGTAATTGCATACATCTAGCTGTTGATGCGGTCGGGTCGTTCTTCCTCCAATTCACGGTGATGCAGTCATGCAGGTGCTTGCGACAACAGCTCGAGCGACGAACGTTGGTGTGGCTGATGCCTATGCATTGGGTCGTATTTCTTCAGTTCATGTTGATGCATGTGCTCTCGACAACAGCTCGGGCGGTGGCCATTGGTGCGGCGATTGCGCTTGACCAGCATGTTTCGGCATCATGCCGGAGGAGCAGATCGTGACTTCCACCAACGCAGTACGCCAGAGGGAATCGGAGTCAATCTCTTCTGCGCCTGATACTTCAACGCTATACCATGATCGAGCAGATGAAAAAACAGAGAGATCGGAGATCAGTTAAATACATGCATGTTGAGTCGCTCCAGAACAACCCCGGCCGTCCGGACGCGATGGCGATTAAAGACGGCGGTCGATGGATGGCTGCGGCTGCTCCCAAGGATCGCAGGGCAAACTGAGATGCAATCGCTAGCTTGCGATGCACCAACTGTTTGTCCTTGAATAGGAAACCTAGACCACTGGATAGCTCGCTCAAGAACCACCGAGCCGGCCGGCCGCCATGCCCACACTGGTAGAAAAATGGCCTTCCGTCCAGCCTCATTAGTCGCCAAAATATAGGAACCGCGACTAATGGGGTCTTTAGTCGCAGTTCGGGTGGCGAACCGCGACTAAAGACCTGGGCCCAGCGCGCTCGGTGGCCAGCTGGTGGACGGGAGGGGCTTTAGTCGCGGTTGGCTAGGCCAACCGCGACTAAAGGTCCTCAGGCCTGGCCCGAAGGCCTGGCCAACCGGGACTAAAGGCCCATCCCTATAAAAGGGCCTCAACTCACAGCACTTAGCCATTTGGTGCCACTTCTCTTCACAAGCTTCACAAGGGGGTGTAGGTTTGCTTTTGGTTCCTCTTATGCACACAAGGTGTTTGATGAAATGCCCCAAGAGCATGAAACAAACATGATATGAAGTGTCGGAGCCACAATTGAGTTTCCTCATTTATTTTTTCCCCCTCGATCGCGGTTAGCAACTTGAACCTTTCATATGTGTCATTGATAAAATATGCATGTGTGTAGTTCATTGTTTAATTCTATTGTTTATAGCTAGTTAGTTTAACAAATACATGATTGTTAATTATATATTTTATATTATAATAATGCAGATGAATCGGCAATGGATGTACGGTAACCGACTCTCCGGCGAGTTCACTATGGATTTGAAAGATTTTTTCGTAGTGGCTAATACGAACAAGCAGAAGGGTTTTGTTATCTGTTCATATGTTGACTTTAAGAATCAGAAGGGTTACTCTTCCTCAAGAGAAGTTCACCTGCACCTGCTTCGGCACGGTTTCATGCCAAGCTATAATTGTTGGACCAAGCATGGAGAAAGAGGGGTTATAATGGAAGAAGATGAAGAAGGGGATGATTTCATCGATGAAAACTATCTTGATCATTTCGGTGATACTTTCATGGAGGATGCTGAAGGTGAAGGGGAAGGTGAAGAAGAGGCACGTGATGAGCCCGTTGATGATCTTGGTCGGACCATTGATGATGCACGGAGACGCTGCGAAACTAAAAAGGAGAGGGGGAATTTGGATCGCATGTTAGAGGATCACAGAAAGTCGCTGTACCCCGGATGCGATAATGGTCTGAAAAGGCTGGGCTGCACACTGGATTTGCTGAAATGGAAGGCACAGGCAGGTGTAGCTGACTCGGCATTTGAAAACTTGCTGAAAATGTTGAAGAATATGTTTCCAAAGAATAACGAGTTGCCCGCCAGTACGTACGAAGCAAAGAAGGTTGTCTGCCCTCTAGGTTTAGAGGTTCTGAAGATACATGCATGCATCAACGACTGCATCCTCTACCGCGGTGAATACGAGAATTTGAATGAATGTCCGGTATGCACTGCATTGCGTTATAAGATCAGAGGCGATGACCCTGGTGACGATGTTGAGGGCGAGAAACCCAGGAAGAGGGTTCCCGCTAAGGTGATGTGGTATGCTCCTATAATACCACGGTTGAAACGTCTGTTCAGGAACAAAGAGCATGCCAAGTTGATGCGATGGCACAAAGAGGACCGTAAGTCGGACGGGGAGTTGAGACACCCCGCAGATGGAACGCAATGGAGAAAGATCGACAGAGAGTTCAAAGATTTTGCAGCTGACGCAAGGAACATAAGATTTGGTCTAAGTACAGATGGCATGAATCCTTTTGGACAGCAGAGCCCAGCCATAGCACCTGGCCCGTGACTCTATGCATCTACAACCTTCCTCCTTGGTTGTGCATGAAGCGGAAGTTCATTATGATGCCAGTGCTCATCCAAGGTCCGAAGCAACCCGGCAACGACATCGATGTGTACCTAAGACCATTAGTTGATGAACTTTTACAGCTGTGGGGCAGACCTGGTGTCCGTGTGTGGGATGAGCACAAAGAAGAGGAATTTGACCTACGAGCGTTGCTTTTCGTAACCATCAACGATTGGCCTGCTCTTAGTAACCTTTCGGGACTGTCAAATAAGGGATACAATGCATGCACGCACTGCTTACATGAGACTGAAAGTGTACATTTGCCAAATTTTAAGAAGAACGTGTACCTTGGGCATCGTCGATTTCTTTCGAAAATTCATCCAGTAAGAAAGAAAGGCAAGCATTACAACGGCAAGGCAGATCACCGGCCGAAGCCTGTGGAACGCACTGGTGCTGAGGTATTTGATATGGTCAAGGATTTGAAAGTCATCTTTGGAAAGGGTCCTGGCGGACAATCAGTTCCGAAGGGAGCTGATGGGCACGCAGCCATGTGGAAGAAGAAATCTATATTCTGGGAGCTAGAATATTGGAAAGTCCTAGATGTCCGCTCTGCAATCGACGTGATGCATGTTACGAAGAATATTTGCGTGAACCTCCTAAGCTTCTTGGGCGTGTACGGGAAGACAAATGATACAAAGGAAGCACGGCAGGACCAGCAACGTTTGAAAGACCCTGATGACCGGCATCCGCAATGGTTTCAAGGTCGTGCGATCTACGCTCTGACCAAAGAAGAGAAGGTCATCTTTTTTGAATGCCTGAGCAGTATGAAGGTCCCGTCTGGATTCTCGTCCAATATAAAGGGAATAATAAACATGGCAGAGAAAAAGTTCCAAAATCTGAAGTCTCACGACTGCCACGTGATTATGACGCAATTGCTTCTGATTGCTTTGAGGGGGCTCCTGCCGGAAAATGTTCGAGTAGCCATTGTGAAGCTATGTGCATTCCTCAATGCAATCTCTCAGAAGGTAATCAATCCAGAAGTCCTACCACGGTTACAGAACGATGTGGTCCAATGTCTTGTCAGTTTCGAGTTGGTGTTCCCGCCATCCTTCTTCAATATTATGACGCACCTCCTGGTTCACCTAGTCGAAGAGATTTCCATTCTCGGTCCTGTATTTCTACACAATATGTTCCCCTTCGAGAGGTTCATGGGAGTATTAAAGAAATATGTTCGTAACCGTGCTAGGCCAGAAGGAAGCATCGCCAAGGGCTATGGAAATGAGGAGGTAATTGAGTTTTGTGTTGACTTTGTTCCTGACCTTAAGCCGATTGGTCTTCCTCGATCGCGGCACGAGGGGAGACTAAGTGGAAAAGGCACGATCGGAAGGAAATCAACGATATGTATTGACGGCCATTCTATGACTGAAGCACACCACATAGTTCTGACCAATTCCAGCTTGGTGGCTCCATACTTTGAGAAACACAAGAATATTTTACGCTTGGACAACCCGGGGAAGCCTGAATCCTGGATTAGGAAGGCCCACATGGAGACTTTCGGCAGTTGGTTGAGAAAACATTTAATGAATGACAATGATGTTGTAGATCAGCTGTACATGTTGGCCAAGACACCATCTTCGACTATAATGACTTTCCAAGGGTACGAGATAAATGGGAATACATTTTACATGATCGCCCAAGATAAAAAGAGCACCAACCAAAACAGTGGTGTCCGCTTTGATGCAGCAACCGAGAATGGGCAAAAGGTCACATATTATGGTTACATAGAGGAGATATGGGAACTTGACTATGGACCCTCCTTTAAGGTCCCTTTGTTCCAGTGCAAATGGTTCAAGCTAACAGGAGGTGGGGTAAAGGTGGACCAGCAATACGGAATGACAATGGTGGATTTCAACAATCTTGGTTACCTTGACGAACCATTCGTCCTAGCGAAAGAAGTCGCTCAGGTTTTCTATGTGAAGGACATGAGTAGCAAACCGAGGAAACGGAAAGATAATAAAATGATCAGTACATCATGCGATGATCCAAAGCGCCACATTGTTCTTTCAGGGAAAAGAAACATCGTGGGAGTGGAGGACAAGACAGACATGTCAGAAGATTATAATATGTTTGCTGAAATTCCGCCCTTCAAAGTGAACACCGACCCAAGCATTAAGTTAAATGATGAGGATGCTCCATGGATACGGCACAATCGTAAGCAAGCAGGGACACAAGGGAAGAAATGATGTGTAATAATTTATTGTACCAAAACTTTGTTGAATGGATCATGTGAATTATATTACCCGTGATGTGTTTGGTGTCCATTTTCGAATGATTCGAGATACCACTGATGATACATGAAATTTGGAGTGATTTAGTCATACTCCTGCCTAGGCGTATAATATGCATACTCGTAGTCTTCATAGCCGCCGCCGTTGTACTGGTAGTCGTCGCCTTCTAAGTTGTCGTCGTCGTCGTCGCTATCATCGGGCGGCGCTCGTGGCTCGAACTGAGGGTAGCGCAGGCGGGGGATATCGCCGGCCGTGATGTAGTCCATGATGCTCTGCAGAGTCCGGCCGTACCACCATAGCCGACGGCCGGCCTCATGGAAGTTCCCAGGAGGCAGACCGTCCTCCTCATACCTGGCGAGCGCCCTCTCACGTCGATTGATGAAGAAGGCGTCCCAAGTATGCTGGTTATCGGGATGCCAGCGGGGATTCATCCGCTGCTCCGGCGTGAGGTCGAGGAAGTAGTGGTTCGTGATGGCCGCCCGACGCGCAGTACCCTGAGGGACGGGAGGGACCGGCACGCCGCTGGCGCTTAGGCTCCAGCCAGCGGGGACGCGGTAGCCTGGTGGGCAAGGGTAGTTCGAGGCGCAAAGCTCCTCCACCTGCTGGTAGGTTAGAGTGGGTGCGGTGGAAGCCATGAGAGAGTGATGAGAGATTGTAGAGATGTGATAATGCTGGCCAAGCCGGGCTACATATATGTAGTGACAAATGGCGGGAAAAATGGGAGCGGGAGAAATGGAGGCAGGAAGAAAGTGGCGGGAAGAAAGAGGCGGGAAGAAAGAGGCGGGAAAGAACTGGCGGGAAGACAGGCCAGGGAGAACTTATGGGAAGATAGAGGTGGCCGGGAAGAACTGGTGGGAAGCGGGGGGCAGGTACGGAGGGATGGGACCCAAGGGCCAAAAGCTGGTGGTACGGGCATGGGGGAACGCTACACCCGGAGACAGGGGAGTGTGTTTACCGGGGCAAAATGTTAAAACCCACCCAAGCCCTTATTAACGCAATGAGGGATGCTCAAGAGGGGAAGATCAAGTTCAACAGAGAGAACGACGCGCTGACAAAAGCCCTCGGGAATCCTGAACACGGAGGACGTGTACGAGGCATGGGGCACATTCCATGGAAAATAGGGTTCTCCCAGAACGATGACCCGTACGGTTACAGAAGCCGTAAGAGAAAGATGGATCGGGATGCAGATGTTGTGGCGCGGTTGGCATCGGAAATGGATGAGATGAAGAAAACCGTGAGTGTACTAGTACAAGAAAGAGATGTAGCTCGGGCGCAGCATGAAGATCATCCAGCGGATCTCGGAAGCCAGCGGCGGAGAAGCAGCGTGGCTTCCACGGAGGCCCCACCGGCTGGTGCACATGCACCGACGATCGAAATTACTGCACCGGAGCCTCCGGCGATCGAAATTGCTGCACCGGAGCCTCCTCGCTACCTCGTGGACGATATAAAGGAGATGAAAGAATGTCATCTGTATTATCCTATCGGGAACATGTCCATGAAGGTAGCCATCGGCAGTGCTTTACCATGTTTACCTGGAGCACTCCACCACAACAACCCCATTCAAGATGACTATGCTCGTGTCACAGTGGAGGACATAGTCCAAGGGTTTGAGGACCTGGACATTGACATTGCTACACCTGAAGGGGCGAGAAGACTTGGAGATGTCAAGCGCCATATCATTCTATGGCAAAAGAAGTTTATCAAGTTTCCAGGCGAGGCGCCAAGTCCACCCCCCTACGGTGGTGGTGGTGGCGGTGGTGGTGGTGGTGGTGGTGGTGCTTCACCTACACCTCCTTCATGTCAGCCGACGCCGCCCCCCAATTCACCTCCGGCGGGTAAGCAGCCGCCGCCCCCCAATCCACCTCCGGCGAAGAAGCAGAAGCAGTCCTGGATTATTAACCCGGACCCTTATGTACCTAAGATAACAAAGGTACCAGAGCCATCACTGAAGCCTCTCCCCACGAGGCCTTGGGAACGTAGTGCCGAGGAAGTCGACGCGGCCGCGACTGCTGATTATGAGAAATGGAAGGCAGACTGCAAGAAGAAAAGAGAGCCCGAGCCCAAGCCAGTATTTTCTGATGAGCAAAAGAAGTGGGCTAAGTCATTTTTGAGCACACCGTCCCAAGCCGCGAAGAATCTGCCTTGCGACTATGCACGTGAACTTCGTAGGCAGGCACTCATGTTCAAGGAGAAGAAAGAGCGGGCGGAGAAGCGGGAGAAGAAAGCCTTGGAGGAGGCCGAGAAAGAATTAGAAAGTAAAAAAAGCGGGAAACGAGTTGCCCAGCTCGGGGAACAAAGTAAACAATCGATTGCCCCGCTCATAGTGAAAGCCGCCGGTCCGGATGCCCCCGATATCATAGAAGCTGCGGCAGCACAGGGATTGACTGTAACGAGTGCCAGAGAACAAGCGGCCAACTTAGGTATGACTCTTCGTGAACTGTTAGGCCTTGATGAGGCGCCAGTGAAGGAGGTAGTAATTACATATGTGCCGAATGGTCCTCTCGTCGAGCCTGCGCAGGAAGAGGATCTACCTCCACAAATGACAAGTCTGCTGAAATGGTACAAGGGTTACATAAAAATAAAAACGCCAAAGAATATATTTATGCGGAAGTTAGATATGAGCATCACTTCAAACATTACTATGTACAAATTCATCTGAGTGAATTGTTCCAGCTTTTCAATCTGCGCGAGCTCGACAAATCTATCATCAGTTGCTACGTTCTGTAAGTGATTTATTTCTACCCCATCTCGTTCATATTGCCTGCACTATATATATGTCCTAACTATATTGTTGTGTACGCTATTATATATGCAGAATGAAGATTAAGGAATGCAGAGTAAGGAACATCCATGATGTTGGGTTCATTGACCCACACATCGTTAATGGATATGTGTTACAGCATCACCCCGCCGACGTGGAGGAAGACATGTGGCAGTTTCTTACAAAGCAGGAACTCAAAAGTGATATTCTATTTCCTTACCATTTTAGGTGAGTGTTTCTGTCTTGAGCACATTCTCTTTTGTTTACTCCATGCATGGTATGTGGCCGGCTAATCGATGAGTTATGCATGACTGTGCATGTATCGTGTCCGCAGGTTCCACTGGATTCTGCTAGTAATTAAATTTGACACCTCCACATGTCTCATCCACGACTCTCTGACTCTGGATGCAAAGCTTTGGGGCGACATGAGAAAAATGCTGCAGAAGTAATTATTTTTATTCATTTGCGCTCTATATCGATCGGCCTATTTCGTTCATTTCCTAATATCAAGTAACTAATAACTCTCTTGTTCATTTAATTTTCTTTGCCTCGTAGGGTTTGGAGACGGTTCTCAGATGAAAGGGTCGGTGATTTCAAAAAAGAGCTATATTTCATGCGGTCAATGGCTAAGAATGGTGGCGATATTCAGCCAGCGGGGACCAATCTATGTGGATACTATGTCTGTGAGATGATCCGGAGATACACCTCTGAGCGGGTTCCGAGTGATAACAATGAGAAGAGGAATAACCTCCGGAAGATGCTTAGTCCAGAAGCTCGCTTCCGACCACTTCAAGAGGAACTAGCTGGATGGTTCACGAGGGAAGTCATCGATCCTAAAGGAGAACACTATGTAGAGGACGTAGAACTTCATATGCATTAAATTATGTATGGAAACTTGTTCAAAATTGTATATGGTCATCCGATGATATTGAATATATATATATATTGTATATTCCTCTTGAATTCTTTTTGGTTCTAATTTCAAATTTTTTTGAAATTGTACATTCATATGCACGTACGTAGTACCGTAGAATATGTGAAACTCCTTCAAAATTAAAATAAAACATAAAAGAAATAAAACAATACAAATTAAAAAGAAAACAGGTTTAGGGGGGCTAAAATCCTAAACCTGCGGCGGCCTTTAGTCGCGGTTGGCCAGAAGAACCGCGACTAAAGGTCCTCTGCCCCGACGGTCGCCTGGCGCCCACGTGGACGGGCCTTTAGTCGCGGTTCGTAAGCAACCGCGACTAAAGGGGGGGCCTTTAGTCGCGCTTATTTGGTCGCGGTTGCGCAACCGCGACTAATGGCAGTTGCGAACCACGACCAAAGGCCCTTTTTCCACCAGTGCCACCAAAGATGATGACCTCTATGGATGGTTGCGACTGGATTGCAGGGTCGATAAGCCGCTGCTCGATGTACCCTCAGTAGCTGCCGTCGTCGCTGCTCGATGTTCCCGACCATCCATTGCTGGTCCTGAGATGGGACGGCGGCAACGTCGCGTGTCTGCTGGTGGTCGTGCTCCATGTCGATGTGGAGGCGGCGGATTTGATGTGCGATCGATCTCCTTGGAAGTTCTATATGTCCCAAGCCTGACCTAACACGGCAACCAACCGACATGGCGTTGCTATACAGATCTGACCCAACACGGCAACAAACGGACTTCGATCGGGCTGTAAATCTAAACCGTTCCTTTTACGTTGCTTAATCGGAGCCGTTATTTGGTTGTTGTTTTAATAATATAATAGATAATTTTTATGCAAGGCTTTCACGACATCACAAGGACTATCTAGATGCCTGTTTGGAGGGATCTTTCACAAGCAAGGAGGTTTAAGCTAGGTGGGATCTTCTTGATCGGATTGAGGAGAACGCTGAAGATTGGGAGAACGACAAAGGTAGAGAGTCAGGTATAAATTATGATTATGAATGCATTGAACCTTTTATGGATACTGGTAAATTTCAAAATATGAGTGCTACCTATGGTCTTGACTCTCAAGTTGCTGCAAATCTTTATAAAGCTTTTGCCTCTCATTTTGAATTGCCTAAGAATAATTTTGATAAGTATCATGAACCTTTTAAAGAGGCTTGCATGAAGGATGAAATTTTTGTTAATAATTGCAATAAACATGCTCAAACTCCTAAGAATGCTATTTCCTATAAGCATGTTAATTTTTGTGGAATGCATAGACCTTGTGGAATTAATCAAATCGAAGATGAATATTGTATCCATCATATTAATGAAAAAGTTAGAAAGTGGTCTAGGGCTCTAGATGATCTTGGTAAAAAAGTTTGTGCCCTCTATCCTTTTATTTGTGAACTTTGCCATAGAGTGGGTCATTTTAATTTTCAATGCTCCTCCAATGATAATTTGAACCCCATGAGTGCTGAAAATTTGTATTGTGATGATGAAATTACTCCTAATCAGCATGATTAACTTACTTTATTTTTGTGGTGTGAAGAGTTATCAAGAAACAATTCTTTGTTAGATATTAACGATCTTGATATTGATGACGTCCTGCATGCGTGTTTTTCTTATTGCATTGATAATTGCCATACAAATACTTACATACAAAATATTTTAGAATATGACACCTTGCCAAAATATGACAGGACCGCTGTGTGTTTTGAACTTATTAATGAAAAGGAGGAATCCTCCCAAGTTTCTTCTATTGTTTCTAGAAATAAATCAGGTTATGTGGAGAAGCCTCCCTTCAAGCCTCTTCCTCCTAAAGAAGGGAACGAGGAGAAGGAAGAGAAGAAGAAAAAGAAGAATAGAACGAAGAAGAAGGGACCAAAGAAGAAGAAGAAGAAGAAGGGGGATAAAGAGAAAGAGGTAACGGCATATCCCTGCGTGAATGAGATAATGATAGGTAACCGTAAGTATGTTGCTCCTAATGACTATTATGATAATGAATCTGAATAAAATGATCTTCCTATGCCCTTTACATACATTAGTGATCATGATTTAGAAGAGCACACTACTTTTGATATTAAAAATCTCTGGGAAACTAATTCTGAAAATGATGATGATAATAATTGCCATAGTATCAGTACTATCCATGCTTCCTCCCATAATGATATAGAAAGCTCTAAGCTTGGGGATGAGGTGTTTGAAAATCTTTTGCTACTGACCATTATATGCTTGATACATCTATTTCTTGTAACAATGATGGTATGGTCACAGATGAACCTACTGTGAAAGATAACTATTCTATTTCTTATGATGACACTATGCCTCCGACCTTTGATGATTATTATAAAGAATGCTATGATATAGGTTATACCTATCCTTATGAAACTTGTCATAGTTATGATTGGATTGCCAAAAACAATTCCCTTAATATGCAACTTGTTTACCATGTTCAAATTCTTGATAATAATCTTGCTCCAATTACTATTAATGAGAGGAACTCTTCTTATGCCAAAATTAATGATACTTCTATGCATATGAACCAAGATAAGAATGTTTTAAGTGATGGGTATATTGTGGATTTCATCAATGATGCTACTGAAAGTTATTATGAGAGAGGGAAACATGGTTATATGCACCTTAATAATATTAAGTTTCCCCTCTTTATGTTGAGAATATTGAAGTAACTCGTGTTTTATCTTCCTATGCTTGTCACTTTGTTCTTCATGAATTCATTTGTGCACAAGATTCCTTTGCATAGGAAGCGGGTTAGACTTAAATGTGTTTTGAATTTGCTTCTTGATGCTCTCTTTTGATTCAACTCTTATTTCTCGGGAGTGCATCATTAAAATTACTGAGCCCATCTTAATGGCTATAAAAAAGCACTTCTTGGGAGATAACCCAAGTTTTTATTTTACTACAGCACTTTTGTTTTATATTTGAGTCTTGGAAGTTGTTACTACTGTAGCAACCTCTCCTTATCTTTGTTTTATTACATTGTTGTGCCAAGTAAAGTCTTTGATAGTAAGGTTGATACTAGATTTGGATTACTGCGCAGAAACAGATTTCTGTCTGTCACGAATTTGGGCAGGGTTCTCTGTAGGTAACTCAGAAAAATCTGCCAATTTACGTGCGTGATCCTCAGATATGTACGCAACTTTCATTCAATTTGAGCATTTTCATCTGAGCAAGTCTGGTGCCTCTAAAAAATTCGTCTTTACGGACTGTTCTGTTTTGACAGATTCTGCCTTTTATTTCGCATTGCTTCTTTTGCTATGTTGGATGGATTTCTTTGTTCCATTGACTTCCAGTAGCTTTGTGCAATGTCCAGAAGTGTTAAGAATGATTGTGTCACCTCTGAACATGTGAATTTTTGATTATGCACTAACCCTTTAATGAGTGTGTTTTGAGTTTGGTGTGGAGGAAGTTTTCAAGGGTCAAGAGAGGAGGATGATATATGATCAAGAAGAGTGAAAATTCTAAGCTTGGGGATGCCCCCGTGGTTCATCCCTGCATATTTCAAGAAGACTCAAGCATCTAAGCTTGGGGATGCCCAAGGCATCCCCTTCTTCATCAACAATTTATCAGGTTTCTTCTCTTGAAACTATATTTTTATTCGGTCACATCTTACGTACTTTACTTGGAGCGTCTGTTTGTTTTTTTTTGTTTGAATAAATTCATGCTTGTGTGAGAGAGAGAGACACGCTCCGCTGGTTCATATGAACACATGTGTTCTGAGCTTTTAATGTTCATGGCGAAGGTTGAAACTGCTTCGTTAATTGTTATATGGTTGGAAACAGAAAATGCTACATGTTGTAATTGGTATGATGTCTTGAATAACTTGATACTTGGAAATTGTTGTGCTCATATAGATTATGTTTAAGCTCTTGCATCATAAAACCTTGCACCTATTAGTGAAGAAATACATAGAGCTTGCTAAAATTTGGTTTGCATGATTGGTCTCTCTAAGGTCTAGATATTTTCTAGTAAATTGTTTGAACAACAAGGAAGACAATGTAGAGTCTTATAATGCTTGCAATATGTTCTTATGTTAGTTTTGTTGTACTAGTTCATACTTATGTTTGCTTCAAACAACCTTGCTAGCCTAAGCCTTGTATTGAGAGGGATTACTTCTCATGCATCCAAAATCCTTGAGCCAAAACCTATGCCATTTGTGTCCACCATAACTACCTACTACATGGTATTTCTCTGCCATTCCAAAGTAAATTGCTTGAGTGCTACCTTTAAAATTCCATTCTTTGTCTTTGCAATATATAGCTCATGGGAAAAATAGCCTAAAAACTATTGTGGTATTGAATATGTACTTATGTATCTTATTTCTTATTAAGTTGCTTGTTGTGTGATAACCATGTTTCTGGGGACGCCATCAACTATCCTTTGTTGAATATCATGTGAGTTGCTATGCATGTTCGTCTTGTCTGAAGTAAGGGTGATTTATCATGAGTTGAATGGTTTGAGCATGCATATTGTTAGAGAACAACATTGGGCCGCTAACTAAAGCCATGATCCATGGTGGAAGTTTCAGTTTTGGACAACAATCCTCAATCTCTTATGAGAATATTATTTGTTGTTGAATGCTTATGCATTAAAGAGGAGTCCATTATCTGTTGTCTATGTTGTCCCGGTATGGATGTCTAGGTTGAGAATAATCAAAAGCGAGAAATCCAATGCGAGCTTTCTCCTTAGACCTTTGTACAGGCGGCATAGAGGTACCCCTTTGTGATACTTGGTTAAAACATATGTATTGCGATGATAATCCATGTAAATCCAAGCTAATTAGGACAAGGTGCGGGCACTATTGGTAATCTATGCATGAGGCTTGCAACTTGTAGGATATAATTTACATAATGCATATGCTCTATTACTACCGTTGACAAAATTGTTTCTTGTTTTCAAAATAAAAGCTCTAGCACAAATATAGCAATCCATGCTTCCCTCTTCGAAGGGCCATTCTTTTACTTTTATGTTGAGTCAGTTCACCTACTTCTTTCTATCTTAGAAGAAAACACTTGTGTTAACTATGCATTGATTCCTACATACTTGCTTATTGCACTTATTATATTACTTTGTGTTGACAATTATCCATGAGATATGCATGTTGAAGTTGAAAGCAACTGCTGAAACTTAATCTTCCTTTGTGTTGCTCCAATGCCTTTACTTTGAATTTATTGCTTTATGAGTTAACTCTTATGCAAGACTTATTGATGCTTGTCTTGAAAGTACTATTCATGAAAAGTCTTTGCTATATGATTCAGTTGTTTAATAATTGTCTTTACCATTGCTTTGAATCGCTGCATTCATCTCATATGCTTTACAATAGTATGATCAAGATAATGTTGGTAGCATGTCACCTCAGAAATTATTCTTTTATCGTTTACCTACTCGAGGACGAGTAGGAACTAAGCTTGGGGATGATGATACGTCTCCAACGTATCTATAATTTCTGATGTTCCATGCTTGTTTTATGACAATAACTACATGTTTTGTTCACACTTTATGATGATTTTATGCGTTTTCCGGAACTAACCTATTGACGAGATGCCGAAGTGCCAGTTGCTGTTTTCTGCTGTTTTTGGTTTCAGAAATCCTACAAAGGAAATATTCTCGGAATCGGACGAAATCAATGCCCAACATCTTATTTTTCCCGAAACCTTCCAGAACACCGGAGAGACGCCAGAGGAGAGGCCCAGGGCCACCACACGTGTGGGCGGCGCGGCCCAGGGGTGCGCGCCCCCCTACTGTGTGGCTGCCCCGCAGCCCCTCCGACTCCGCCTCTTCGCCTATTTAGGCCTCCCTGACCTAAAACATCGACACGGATTGACGAAACACCAGAAAACCTTCCAGAGCCGCCGCCATCGCGAAACCCCAATTCGGGGGACAGAAGTCTCTGTTCCGGCACCCTGCCGGGACGGGGAATTGCCCCCGGAAGGCATCTCCACTGCCATCTTCACCGCCGTCGCTGTCTCCATGATGAGGAGGGAGTAATTCACCCTCGAGGCTGAGGGCTCTGCTGTAGCTATGTGGTTCATCTCTCTCTTTGTGATCTAGTTGAATATCATCTATGTGCTACTCTAGTGATGTTATTAAAGTAGTCTATTCCTCCTCCATGATGTAATTGTGACAGTGTGTGCATCATGAAGTACTTGGTATATGCTATGATTGTGATCTCTTGTAGATTATGAAGTTAACTATTACTATGATGGTATTGATGTGATTTATTCCCCCTTTCATATCTGTCGGTGACAGTGTGCATGCTATGTTAGTACTCGGTATAATTGCGTTGGTCTATCATGCACTCTAAGGTTATTTAAATATGAACATCGAATGTTGTGGAGCTTGTTAACTCCGGCATTGAGGTGCTCTTGTAGCCCTACACAATTAATGATGTTTGTCATCCAACAAGAGAGTGTAGAGTGGTTTTATTATGTGATCATTGTTGAGAGTGTCCACTAGTGAAAGTAGGATCGCTAGGCCTTGTTTCCACACATCGAATCTACGTTTGTTTACTGTTCTGTTGCATGTTTACTAGCTGCCATATTTTATTCAGATTGCTATTATCACTCATATACATTCATACCACTTGTATTTCACTATCTCTTCGCCGAACTAGTGCACCTATACATCTGACAAGTGTATTAGGTGTGTTGGGGACACAAGAGACTTCTTGTATCGTGATTGCAGGGTTGCTTGAGAGGGATATCTTTGACCTCTTCCTCCCTGAGTTCGATAGACCTTGGGTGATCCACTTAAGGGAAAACTTGCTGCTGTTCTACAAACCTCTGCTCTTGGAGGCCCAACACTGTCTACAGGAAAAGAAGTGTGCGTAGACATCAATGGCCATCGCCGACAAGTACGCGCTGGCTGAGGAAGAAGGCAAGGCGCCGGCTGAAGCATCGCCGGCTCCGTCCAGGCGGGACCACCACAAGCCGGCCGAGAACAAGCCGGCCGAGGGCACCTCTCATGGCAGCCGGCGGGACAACTACCGCGGCAAGCGGCACAGCGACCAGCCGGACTGACGATACGGTTTCGCCCATGTGGCAGCCGTGTCGGACCATGCGGCGGCTGGCGGTAGCCGGCGCCAGAAGCAAGACCGGCCCTGGAAGCCGAAGTTCACCTTTGAGCAGATGCTCGACTCGCCGTGCAAGTACCACAGCAGCAATAACCCCTCCAACCACACCACCCGCGACTGCCACTTCATGAAGCGGCTGACAAGCGGCGAACCGCTCCCACCTCCACCCCCGCCTCCTCCAGCTGGCGGGCCGGGTGGCCAAGCCGGCGCAGAGAACGCCAACCTCGAGCACCATGAGGCTAACCAAGTGCAGCATGGCCGCTACCTGGCCGAGGATGCTACCTACATCATCTTCACCTCCGAGCCCGAGGACAAGACGAGCCAGCAGTGCCGTTCCCTCGAGGTCAATGTGGTCATACCGCTGGTCCCCCAGTACCTAAACTGGTCAGAGCAGGCCATCACATTCGATCTCCGCGACACGCCGGCTGTCCTTTCGAAGCCGGGCAGCTACGCCATGGTCCTCGACCCCACCATCGGCACAACCCGGCGGAGCGTGTGCTTCTCGCGCGTCCTCATCTATGGGGGCAGCAGCATCAACATCCTCTACCGCGACACCGCCCGCAAGCAAGGTATCCAAGAAGCCGAGTTGCGTCCCACCCCAACCGTCTTCCATGGCATCATGCCAGGCCACTGCTGTCAGCCGATCGGCCGGATCACGCTGGGGTTGATGTTCGGGAAGCTGGATCACTTCCGCACCGAGAAGATCGAGTTCGAGGTGGTGGACCTCGTCAGTCCCTACCACGTGCTCCTGGGCAGGCCGGCCCTGACCAAGTTCATGGCGGTGCCCCACTATGGGTACCTGAAGATGAAGCTGCCTGGCCCAAAAGGGGTCATCACAGTAGCCGGCGACTATCGCCGCTCCATGGATTGCGCCACGCAGAGCTCCAAGATGGCCCAGACGCTGGTCATCGCCACTGAGAAGCAGCTCATCCACGACGCTGTCGCCTTGGCCAAGGCTGCGCAGTCGGACATGCCGGCTGTAGGCAACCCGGCTGGGACGACTCACTTCCAGCCGGCCAACAACACCAAGAAAATCCTGCTAGACCCGGCGCAGTCGGACAAGTTCGTCACCATCGGTGCCGGCTTGAACAGCAAATAGGAAAGCGAGCTCACCAGCTTCCTCCGTGAGAATCGGGATATCTTCGCATGGTCTCCAAGGGACATGCCGAGTGTACCGAGGGAGTTGGCTGAGCACCACCTCCACGTCAGGCCTGAAGCCAAGCCGGTGAAGTAGCCCCTCAGGCGCTTCGCCGAGGAAAGAAGGAAGGCCATCAGTGAAGAAATCGCCCGGCTGCTAGCAGCCGGCTTCATCATGGAAGTATTGCACCCGGACTGGTTGGCGAACCCGGTCCTGGTCCTGATGAAGAATGGCTCCTGGCGCATGTGTATCGACTACACCAGCCTAAACAAGGCGTGCCCGAAGGACCCCTTCCCCCTGCCGCCCATAGATCAAGTCATAGATTCGACTGCCGACTGTGAACTATTGTCTTTTCTAGACGCCTATTCAGGCTACCAACAGATTCCTTTGAATCTGGATGATCAAATAAAGACTTCGTTCATTACCCCGTATGGGGCTTATGGCTATACGACTATGCCATTCGGCTTGAAAAATGCAGACGCCACCTACCAAAGGTGCATGCAAAAATGCTTGCAGGATCAAATCGGCAGAAATGTTCACGCATATGTGGATGATGTTGTAAAAACCAAGGAGACGACTACCCTCCTTGATGATCTGAGAGAAACCTTCATCAATTTGCGAAGATTCCGGATGAAGCTCAACCCGGCCAAGTGCACGTTCGGCGTGCCATCCGGCCAACTCCTCGGCTACCTCGTCTCTCAGCGAGGGATCGAAGCCAACCCGGAGAAGATCAGTGCCCTGGAGAAGATGGAATTGCCGCAGTGCCTCAAGGACATCCAGAAGTTCACCGGTTGCCTGGCCTCCTTGAGCTGCTTCGTCAGCCGGCTGGGAGAGAAGGCACTGCCCCTGTACCAGTTGCTCAAGAAGTCGGACAAATTCTTCTGGTCACCGCAGGCGGATGAAGCCTTCCGTGACTTCAAACGCGTGCTCTCAACCGCACCCGTCCTCGCATCGCCGGCTTCAATGGAGCCGATGTTGTTATACATCGCTTCCACCAACCGAGTGGTTAGCGTTGTCCTGGTGGTGGAGCGCAAAGAAGCCGGCTGAGAGCAGCCGGTTCAGCGCCCAATCTACTACCTCAGCGAGGTGCTCTCCCAGTCGAAGCAGAACTACCCCCACTACCATAAGGTCACCTACGGCGTGTACATGGCGGCCAAGAAGCTCAAGCACTACTTCCAAGAGCACCCCATCAAGGTGGTTGCCACGGCACCCCTGGTGGAGATCATCGGCAGCAAAGACGCCAATGGCCGGGTTGCCAAGTGGGCGCTGGAGCTAGCCGCCCACACCATCCTCAACGAGCCACGCACGGCCATCAAGTCGCAGATCCTCGCGGACTTCTTTGTCAACTGGGCCGAGATGCAATACCTACCGCCTGTGCCTGACTCCACACACTGAAAGCTGCACTTCGACGGCTCAAAGATGCGCAACGGCTTGGGAGCTGGCATCGTCATCACCTCTCCAAAGGGGGACCGGCTGGAATACGTCCTGCAGATTCACTTCGCCGCATCCAACAATGTGGCAGAGTACGAAGCGCTCATCCATGGGCTGAAGCTGGCCAAGGAGATAGGCGTGCGTCGCATTCTTTGCTTCGGCGACTCTGACTTGGTTATACAGCAAGCATCTAGCGACTGGGACGCGAAGGACGCCAACATGGCCTCATACCGCTTCCACGTCCAGCAGCTATGCGGCTTCTTCGATGGCTGTGAATTCCACCATGTGCCACGAGCAAACAACGAGGCGGCCGACGCCCTGTCCAAGATAGGCTCAACCCGGCAAGCAATCCCGCCAGGCGTCGCCCTAGCACACATGCGGAAGCCATCCATCACACCGTCACCGGACTCGGATTCCATATTCGTGCCGGCTGACTCGGGGGCTTCAAAGCCAAACCCACCGGCTTCACAGCCGAACCCGGGGGCTCGTTAGTCCAACCCAGGGGCTTCAGAGCCAAACTCGGGGGGCTTCAAAGCCGAACCCGCCGGCTTCAAAGCCGAACCCGGCGACCACGCAGTCGAATCCGGAAGCTCCCACGCAGGAGGCCCTGTTGGTCAGCGTATTCGAGATAAGATGCGTACCTTCATGGGCACAAGATTTCCTCTCCTACCTCACCGACGTGTGCTGCCTGATGACAGAGTCCAGGGCAGGCAGATTGAGAGAAGGGCCAAGGCCTATACCATCATCAACCACCAGCTGTACAAACGCAGCGTAAGTGGGGTGTTCCAGCGGTGTGTTGAGCCGGCTGAAGGGATTGAACTCCTACGGGAAATCTATCAGGGAGAGTGCGGCCACCACGCCTCCTCCAGAGCTATAGTGGCCAAATCCTTCCGGCACGGTTTTTACTGGCCGACTGCGCTCAGAGACGCATAAGAACTGGTGAAGAAGTGCAACGGCTGCCAGCGCTTCGCCAAGAAAAGGCACTCGCCGGCTTCGGCCTTGAAAACCATCCCCATCACCTGGCCGTTTGCCGTATGGGGTTTGGATATGGTGGGCTCGTTCAGAACAGCGCGAGGCGGCATGACACATCTCCTGGTAATGATTGACAAATTCACCAAGTGGATTGAAGCCAAGCCGATCAAGAAGCTGGACGGCTCCACAACCGTCACATTCCACAAGGAAATCATCGTGAGATACGGCTACCCCCACAGCATCATCACCGACAACGGCAGCAACTTCGCCCAAGGCATCTTCTCTCGCTATTGCGAGGAAATGGGGATCCAAATGGACCTAGCATCTTTGGCGCATCCGGAGTCCAATGGACAAGTGGAGAAGGCCAACGGCTTGATCCTAGCCGGCATCCGGCCCCGGCTGGTGGAGCCGCTCGAGTGAGCAGCCGGCTGCTGGATTGAAGAGCTTCCCAATGTACTGTGGAGCCTGCGTACAACGCCAAACCGCTCTGTCGGGTACACACCTTTCTTCCTCGTGTACGGAGCCGAAGCCGTCCCGCCGACTGATATCGAGAACAACGCGCCAAGGATCAAGCTCTACACAGAAGCCGAAGCTAAAGAAGCTCGTGAAGATGGAGTCGATTTGGTCGAAGAGGCCCGACTGCTGGCCGTGTCCAGATCTACCATTTACCAGCAAAACCTCCGACGCTATCACAGCCGGAAGGTCCAGCCCTTAGCATTCCTAGAAGGAGACATAGTGCTCCAGCTGATCCAACGGATGGCCGGACAACATAAACTGTCATCCCCATGGGAGGGTCCCTTCATCGTGAGCAAGGCGGTAAGCAACGATTCCTACTATCTCATAGATGCCCAAGAGGCTAAGAAAGACAAGGCGAACAAAACTGATGAGGAGACTAAATGTCCCTGGAATGTCAACTTGCTTCGCACATTTTATATTTGAGAGCAGGAATATATGTATTCCTTGTACTCCTTTTGTAAGCTATGAAAAAGCAAGCGCCAAGAGCGCCGATTTCGACAAGTTTTTCGCGTACTCTACCATGTTTTCGCTGATTGGCTAACACCCTCTCACGCGGCCGGCTCAGTACCGTGATCCGGTTTCCCGACAGCCGGCTTCCGATCCAGCTACAGACCGCAACCCGGCTGTCCGGCTAGCGGGAGTAATTGTTTATGGAGCCGGCACACGAAAGACGGCTAAGGGAAAGAGTGAAGGCGAATTGACTCTTGCACAACTCTTCATAAAAGTGCCAGATTGCCGAACTTGGCTCGTTCGACTGAAATACTGTCGGCCTCACCCAGCGGCACGCTTTTGATCTGGCGACGGACCGCAAGTCGGATGTACGATCGGCAAGGGCAAAGCCAAAGAGTGGGGCGGATGGGAAAAAGCGAACAAGCCGGAAGAAAGCAAGCCGGAACACAAATGATTAACAAACACATTAAAAGTGTGCCTTAATAAAAAGATAATAATATTCATACATATGCACCCGGCATTCCGGGGATTTAACGAACTGTTTGGCAAAAGCAATGCTACAGGCAGGTACATCTAAGCGTCGGCTGGATCAGGACCAGCCGGAGGAGCATTTGCAGAGCCGGCCGCGAGTTTGCCTCACGCTCGTCCTCCGCCTCCTCATCTTCCGCCTCCTCCTCCTCGTCGTCAGACGGCGGGTTCGGATCCTCGATAAAGATGTCCTTATCGACGAAGTCATCAATGGCGCAGGCTCGGGCAAGTCGGGCGGTATTGCTTTCCGCCGGGAGCTTGTCCTCCACGTCGACCCGCCGGTACTCCAGCTGATCGAGGATGGCCTCGTTGTACCAGGAGAGCACGAAGGAAAGAGCCATGTCGGCTCCAGCACGCGCAGCGGACTCCTTCCAGTCGAGGAAGCGGTCGAGCGCCTTGTCGAGCCAGGCGATGAGGTTGGCGAGGTCCTTCGGCAGCATCTCCATTGGCCATAGCAGCCGGATCAGCTCTTCTGCCGGCTTCCGGAGCTCCCAGCCGAGCATCGTAATTGGCGCGACGCGGGCGGCCATGGACGCCAGATAGTCCTCCATGGAGAAGCAGTCAGAGCTTCCCTCGCCGGTCGTCCGCCTCCGGGCATCTCGCGCCTCGCCGACTGCCGCTAGTGCCGCCGCCTGCACCTCAGGGAAGGCCGCTGCAAAGAAGAAGCATGTTAAAAACCTCTCGAAGCCGGGAAAAAGACAGAAAAATACAAAATTTCGAAGTCTAAAAGTAAGACTGGCGGCAGCCGGCAAGAACCGACTGCCCCCATCCTGAAGATGGAGATTCCGGAGTCTAAAAAGTAAGACTGGCGGCAGCCGGCAAGAACCGCCTGCTCCCAGCCTGAAGATGGAGATTTCGAAGTCTAAAAGTAAGACTGGCGGCAGCCGGCAAGAACCGCCTGCCCCTAGCCTGAAGATGGACCAGCAGCGAGCTGGAGGCCACCAAGGGTAGGACTTTTTTTTCCTTTTTCCTTTTGACTTTGCTTTTTTTTCTTTCTCTGGTTTTTTACATATCCAACTGAGTCTTCTTGATTTCCCTTGTTGCAGCCGATTTATGCCACAGTCGACGCTGTGGTAGATTTCGCTGAGCAGTTCACCCGACTAGAGGTTGAAAACGCCCAGCGTCGAAAGACTGTCAAAACTTCGGCTGATCAGGTGCTGGAGGCTAATAGGCTTGCCACCGACGCCAAGAATGAAAATGCCTTGCTGAAGGAGGAGTTGAAGAAGCTGAAGCGGCAGATGAAAGATGAACAGCACGCCAGGCGTGAGGCTGCGGTTGCAACCGATAAGAAGGAAGGCATCCTCCGTGAATCCATCAAGGATTTATTGGGTAAAATTCATGGCACATGGTTTCTTTCTTGGTATTTCCTTTCTGGTTGCTGATATGTCCTTCTTTCAGAGGTTGCCGATATAACCATCACTCGGGCTCATCAGCTTCGGGAGGACTCTACATCTGATGCCCTTTCGCTCGCCGCTGAGTCCAATGTCCAAGTTCTTGGTCTTCTGCAGAAGACTAAAGGAGCGTTGTCGAGGCTATACTCGATGATCTTCCCAAAGATGAAGCAGGACAAGACTCTTGGCGAGATGGCAGATGCTTTCCTTGTCGATTCTTCCGAGCCTGTAGAGGTATTGAAACGTCGTTCCCGCTTGTTTGGGGCTGTCCTTACTTTCCAGCTGCTGATGGGCCATGGGATGGGGTCTGACTTAGAGAAGTCTAAGGCATTGCCTGTGGATGACGACAATCATTTAGTTGACCTTGAACCCTTCAAACGATCGGTAGTGACCTGTGCCAATCAGCTCCTGAAGTTGGTAGATGAAGCACAGGCCAAGTCTGTTCCTGAAGCTGCCCCTGGCTCATCATCGACTCTTCTTTGAACTCTTACTTCATTAATTGTAAATACGACCAATCACAATTTGACTTAGCCCTGTTTTATTTCGGCTCTGTTGCCAATTTGAACAATCTTTTGAATGTAACGTACATGCCAAGCGCTCCCGATGGGAGTTTTATGTTAATGTCGTTATGAGCCAAAGATTGTGCTGCAGATTCCTTCATCTTCTTCTCGTGCCAGGCTTTATCCAAATCCTTCGACTAACGATGAATCTGACCTTGTTCGTCGCTTACATGACCAAGTGTCTCGTTTGAATAAAGACATCACCTCTCTTCGCGCAATGGCGGCGTTGGTGAAGAAAAAAGGGGAAATAGCAACTCTCACTACAAGAAAAGTTGCCATGGCGGACGAAGTTGAAGTCGTGCCGTGGTTGCTGGTGTACCATGGCCGACGATTTTGGGTTTGTCCGTTGTGCATGTCAAAACGTTTTTTTCTCGTTTTTGAGGCCACCTTGCCCGACGAAACCGGCCAAAACGTTGCGTATGGTGGCCCGGGACGTGGTGCATCTCGAATTCTCGGGTTCGCCGGCCGAGTCAACGCAAATCCGCACCGCCGAGGGATGTAGGGCCCAGATGGCAGCCTCTTTGGCATTGTTTTTTTTCTCGATCGCGCCATCTCGTTCAACGCTCTCCGATCGAGCCGTTTACGATGCAGGATCATGGGTCCCGCATGTCATCCTCTATGAACCAAAATTCTTTCTATTCTTGGATTTTTTTTGACCCCCTGATTTCTGGCTACTTCCTTTTTCTTTTGATCCCTTGCCGCCTTGGAAACGTTGACACTGCTGCTGCTAATTGGGACCCGCATGTCATCCTCTATGAGCAATCAACTTTCTTTTCTTGGAGTTTTTTTTGGCACCTCAAATTTGGTCGCTTGCCTTTTTCTTTCGATCCCCTGCCGCCTCTCAAACGGTGATACCGCTGCTGCTAAATGGGACCCGGATATCATCCTCTATGTACTATAAAACTTTCTTTTCTTGGATTTTTTTTGGCACCTCATATTTGGTCACTTACCTTTTTCTTTCGATCCCCTGCCGCCTCTCAAACAGTGAGACCGCTGCTGCTAAATGGGACCCGCATGTCATCCTCTATGTACTATAAAACTTTCTTTTCTTGGATTTTTTTTGGCACCTCATATTTGGTCACTTGCCTTTTTCTTTCGATCCCGTGCAGCCTCTCAAACGGTGATACCGCTGCTGCTAAATGGGACCTGCATGTCATCCTCTATGTACAATCAAGTTTCTTTTCTTGAATTATTTTTGGCTCCTAATATTTGGTCACTTGCATTTTTCTTTCGATCTCATGCCACGTTGAGGACCCTGCAGGCTCATGGGACCCGCATGTCATCCTCTATGTACAATAAAATTTCTTTTCTTGGATTCTTTTTGGCTCCTGATATTTGGTCACTTGCCTTTTTCTTTCGATCCCGTGCAGCCTCTCAAACGGTGATACCGCTGCTGCTAAATGGGACCCACATGCCATCCTCTATGTACACTCAAGTTTCTTTTCTTGAATTATTTTTGGCTCCTGATATTTGGTCACTTGCATTTTTCTTTCGATCTCATGCCACGTTTGAAACGTTGAGGAACATGCTGGCTCATGGGACCCGCATGTCATCCTCTATGTGCTATAAAATTTTATTTTCTTGGGTTTTTTTTCACCCTCTGATTTTTGGCTATTTCCTTTTTCTTTTGATCCCCTGCTGCCTTGGAAACGTTGAGTAAGCTGCTAACTCATGGGACCCGCATGTCATCCTCTATGTACAATTAACTTTCTTTTTCTTTTGATCTCAAGCCGCATTTGAAACGTTGAGACCGCTGCTGCTAATTGGGACCCGCATGTCATCCTCTATGTACAATAAAGTTTTTTTCTTGGATTATCTTTGGCTCCTGATATTTTGTCACTTGCCTTTTTTTTCGATCTCATGCCGCCTTTGAAACGTTGAGTAAGCTGCTGGCTCATGGGTCCCGCATGTCATCCTCTACGAACAATAAAAGTTTCCTTTCTTGGAGTTATTTTTGACCCCTAATTTCTGGCTATTTTCCTATTTCTTTTGATCTCCTGCCCCCTTTGAAACGATGACGACGCAGCTGGCAGGTCGGTCCCACATGTCATCCTCTGTGAACAATAAAAGTTTCCTTTGATGGATTTATTTTGAACCCCTAATTAATTTCGGGATATTTCCTTTTTTCCTTTGATCCCCTGCCGCCTTGGAATCGTTGAGGATGCTGCTGCCTCATGGGTCCCGCATGTCATCCTCTCAGAACGGTACATGTTTCTTTTCTTGGATTTTGTTGACCAAACGATTTTTGGCTTATTTTTTCTTTCGATCTCCTGCAGCCTTTAAAACGTTTAGGGCGCTGCTGGCTCACGGGTCCCACATGTCAACCTCTATGAACAATAAACGCTGAGGATGCTGTTGCCTCATGGGTCCCGCATGTCATCCTCTCAAAACGAAAATGTTTCTTTTCTTGTATTTTTTACCAACAGATTTTTGGTTTATTTTTTCTTTCCATCCCCTGCCGCCTTTAAAACGTTGACGACGCTGCTGGCTCATGGGTCCCCGATGTCAGCCTCCCCGTACAAGAAACATGTGATATCTTGATTATTTTGCAGACAATAAACATTGTATTTCGCTCTGAGCTATTGCAAACGGATAAATTAAATCTTTATTTTTACATGAACAAACTTATATGTTGAATCTCCTTGTTTTTTTGTCTTTGCGAAGCATAGGACTTTCCTGTTTTTTTTAGAAAATTCGGAACTTTCCTATTTTGGAGTGGGCTGAAATTGTACGAGTCAAAAGGCCAAGTGATGACCCACAAGTATAGGGGATCGCAGCAGTCTTCGAGGGAAGTAAAACCCAAATTTATTGATTCGACACAAGGGGAGGTAAAGAATACTTATAAGCCTTAACAACTGAGTTGTCAATTCAGCTGCACCTGGAAAAGCACTAGCAACAGGGGTGATGTGAAAGTAGCAGTAATATGAGAGCAGTAGTAACAGTAACACAGCAACGGTAATAGCAATATGAGAGCAATGGCACCAGAAAATAGTTGATACTACTTCCAATGACATATAGAACGAGTATATAATGATGAGAGATGGACCGGGGTTCCCAGCGATCTACACTAGTGGTAACTCTCCAATAAGTGACAAGTGTTGGGTGAACAAATTACAGTTGGGCAATTGATAGGATTCAAAGCATTAAGAAAGAATATCAAGATCATTAATCATGTAGGCATGTTTTCCATATATAGTCATACGTGCTCGCAATGAGAAACTTGTACAACATCTTTTGTCCTACCAGCCGGTGGCAGCCGGGCCTCAAGGGAATCTACTGGATATTAAGGTACTCCTTTTAATAGAGTACCGGAGCAAAGCATTAACACTCCGTGAAAACATGTTTCCCTCACATCACCGCCATCCCCTCCGGTTGTCCCGATTCTTGTCACTTCGGGGCCTTTGGTTCCGGACAGCGACATGTGCATACAACTTATAGATACAATCTAAGCAATAATTATAAAGCTCAAATCTAAGATCATGCCACTCGGGCCCTAGTGACAAGCATTAAGCATAACAAAATTGCAGCAACAATAACTTCACAAACTTTATAGATAGACTAATCATAATGTATCATCCATCGGATCCCAACAAACACAACACCGATTACATCAGATGGATCTCAATCATGTAAGGCAGCTCATGAGATCATAGTATTGAAGTACATGGAGGAGAGAATACCAACTAGCTACTGCTAGAACTCGTAGTCCATGGGGGAACTACTCACGGAGCATGATGGAGGCGGTGGCGTCGATGGAGATGGCTTCCGGGGGCACTTCCCCGTCCCGGCAGGGTGCCGGAACAGAGACTTCTGTCCCCCGAATTAAAGTTTCGCGATGGCGGCGGCGCCCCTGGAGTCTTTCTGGAGTTTCGTCAATTGGTACTGTGTTTTTAGGTCGAAAGGGATTATATAGGTGAAGAGGCGGCGCAGGAGGGTCGACAGGGTGGCCTCCCCATAGGGGGGCGCGGCCAGGGTCTGGCCCGCGCGGCCCACCCTCCTGGTGGCCCCCTGGCTCTCCTCCGACTCTCCTTCGGTGTTCTGGAGCCTTCCGGGAAAAATAAGATCTTTGGCGTTGATTTCGTCCAATTCCGAGAATATTGCCCGAACAGCCTTTCTGGAACCAAAAACAGCAGAAAACAGGAACTGGCACTGTGGTATCTTGTTAATAGGTTAGTTCCGGAAAACGCATAAAAACATTATAAAGTGCAAGCAAAACATGTAAGTATTGTCATAAAACAAGCATGGAACATCAGAAATTATGGATACGTTGGAGACGTATTAGCATCCCCAAGCTTAGTTTCTGCTCGTCCCGAGCAGGTAAACGATAAAAAGAATAATTTCTGTAGTGACATGCTACTTACATAACCTTGATCATACTATTACAAAGCACATGAAATGAATGAAGTGACTCAAGGCAATGGTCTATAGTTGCTAACAAATAGATAACATATAGCAAAACTTTTCATGAAGAGTACTTTCAAGACAAGCATCAAAAGTCTTGCACAAGAGTTAACTCATAAAGCAATAAATTCAAAGTAAAGGCATCGAAGCAACACAAAGGAAGATATAAGTTTCAGCGGTTGCTTTCAACTTTCAACATGCATATCTCATGGATAATTGTCAACATAAAGTAATATGATGAATGCAAATAAGCAAGTATGTAAGAATCCATGCACAGTTAACACAAGTGTTTGCTTCTAAGATGGAAGGAAGTAGGTAAACTGTCTCAACATAGAAAGTAAAAGAAAGGCCCTTCGCAGAGGGAAGCATTGATTGCTATATTTGTGCTAGAGCTTTGGTTTTGAAAACATAAAGAGAGCATAAAAGTAAAATTTGAGAGGTGTTTGTTGTTGTCAACGAATGGTAGTGGGCACTCTAACCCCCTTGCCAGACAAACCTTCAAAGAGCGGCTCCCATTTTATTTTATTTTTGTGTGGCACTCCTTCCAACCTTTCTTTCACAAACCATGGCTAACCGAATCCTCGGGTGCCTGCCAACAATCTTATACCATGAAGGAGTGCCTTTTTATTTTAGTTTTATTATGATGACACTCCTCCCCACCTTTCCTTTCTCAAGCCATGGCTAACCGAATCCTTCGGGTGCCGTCCAACAATCACATACCATGGAGGAGTGTCTATTTTTGTTAATTAATTTGGGACTGGGAATCCCATTGCCAGCTCTTTTTGCAAAATTATTGGATAAGCGGATGAAGCCACTAGTCCATTGGTGAAAGTTGCCCAACAAGATTGAAAGATAAACACCACATACTTCCTCATGAGCTATAAAACATTGACACAAATTGAGAAGCATTTTGAATTGTTTAAAGGTAGCACTCAAGCAATTTACTTTGGAATGGCAGGAAATACCACATAGTAGGTAGGTATGGTGGACACAAATGGCATAGTGGTTGGCTCAAGTATTTTGGATGCATGAGAAGTATTCCCTCTCAGTACAAGGCTTTGGCTAGCAAGGTTGTTTGAAGCAAACACAAGTATGAACCGGTACAGCAAAACTTACATAAGAACATATTGCAAGCATTATAATACTCTACACTGTCTTCCTTGTTGCTCAAACACTTTTACCAGAGAATATCTAGACCTTAAGAGAGACCAATCATGCAAACCAATTTTAACAAGCTCTACGGTAGTTCTCCACTAATAGGTTTAAACTACATGAAAAAAAAACTTAATCATGATCTACTTGAGAGCTCAAAACAATTGCCAAGTGTCAAATTATCCACAACATTATGAGGCATTTTCTGTTTCCAACCAAATAACCATAAGTATTGTAGCTTCCAACTTTTATCATTGAACATTAAAAGTAAAACGAAGAACAAGTGTTCATATGAAAAAGCGGAGCGTGTCTCTCTCCCAAACAAGGATTGCTAGGATCCAAATTTATTCAAACACAAACAAAACAAAAATAAACACACAGACGCTCCAAGTAAAGCACATATGATGTGACCAAATAAAAATATAGTTTCAATAGAAGAAACCTGATAAGTTGATGAAGAAGGGGATGCCTTGGGCATCCCCAAGCTTAGACGCTTGAGTCTTCTTGAAATATGCAGGGATGAACCACGGGGGCATCCCCAAGCTTAGACTTTTCACTCTTCTTGATCATATATCATCCTCCTCTCTTGACCCTTGAAAACTTCCTTCACACCAAACTTCTCATAAACTTCATTAGAGGGGTTAGTACTCAAAAAATTTGAATCCACCTTGGTCCTGTAGTGAAATATTGCAAGAACTCAATAAAAAATTAGCTACAGCTCTCCACGACTAGAAAACCTCGCTTAAAGTCCACAAGAGACAATGCAAAAAAACATAGACAGAATCTGCCAAAACAGAACAGCCAGTAAATACAAATTTTAAATAAATAATACCGTTGCTCAAATCAGAAAACTCAAAACTAATGAAAGTTGCGTACATATCTGAGGAACGCGCACATAAATTGGCATATTTTTCTGAGTTACCTACAGAGAAAACAGCCCAGATTCGTGACAGATAGAAATCTGTTTCTGCACAGAAATCTAAATCTAGTATCAACCTTCGATTAGAGGCTTCACTTGGCACAACAAAACACAAAACTAAGATAAGGAGAGGTTGCTACAGTAGTAAACAACTTCCAAGACACAAATATAAAACAAAGTACTGTAGCAAAATAACACATGGGTTATCTCCCAAGAAGTTCTTTCTTTACAGCCATTAAGATGGGCTCAGCAGTTTTGATGATGCACTCGCAAGAAATAGTATTTGAAACAAAAGAGAGCATCAAGAGGCAAATCCATAACACATTTAAGTCTAACCCACTTCCTATGCAAAGAAATCTTGTACACAAATAAATTCATGAAGAAAAAAATGACAAGCATAAGAAGATAAAACAAGAGTAACTTCGAAATTTTAGGCTTATAAAGAGGTGTTTTAGTACCATGCAAATTTCTACAACCATATTTTCCTCTCTCATAATAATTTTCAGTAGCTTCATGAATAAACTCAACAATATAACTATCACATGCAGCATACTTTTCATGGTTTCCAAACACATAATTTTTATCAAGCTCAAAAATAGTGGAATTAAAACTTTCAAACTCACTTTTATCAATAATATAACAAGGTGATCGATCAATCTCAAGAGATATGGGACACATAGATAAAGTCAAGAATTCTCCAATCCCATTTTCATTAGTAGTACAATTAATATTATCAAGTAACATAGGACCATCATCTAAAGCTTTATCATAAACATTTGCAAGCAAAATTCTTTAGTACCATGCATTTCGACATCAGGCACAAACAAAGCATTATCATAAGATTTATCAAAGTAGCATGGATTATCATATATAATAGTAGCATAATTATTCTCACAAGTTTTACTCATAGGTAATATTTCAAGAGAATCCACAGGAACATAACATTCAACCTCTTTCGGTAAGCATGGAGGACAATCAAATAATGTAAGAGATAAAGAGTTACTCTCATTAGAAGGTTGGCATGGGTAGCTAATCCATTCTTCCTCCTTTTGTTCGTCGCTCTCCTCTTCTTTTTCATCCAATGAGCTTTCAGGTTCATCAATTTCCTCCTCTTTTTCATCCAATGAGCTTTCGTGTTCATCAGCTTTCTTCTTCCACAGGTTCCTGCAAATTGTGAGTGCATTCTTGTGCATTAATGAGTCTCTCTTTATAATCAATGATATAAGGATTATCACTGTAACTTTCATTGAAAAAATTAAGGATAGAAGAGACATAATCTTTAAGGTCCTTACAAACAGCACAAGTTTCATAATTCTTAACCATGAAGTATTCTATCTCAGAGGCTCCCATAAATACGACAAATTGTTCTACCTCTTCGAACCCATAATGAATATAGCAATTCCGATTATAGCTCTTAATTAAAAATTCCTCACTAAAACCACATTGAAATTTAAGATGTTTAGTGTCCTGTTGAGAGCAACAGTTTATATCATGGCGTTTAAACAAGATTTTAGCAATTGTTTTCAATTTTTCTATCACAACACTCATTACTTTACCAGTTCTTGATTCTCTATAATTATTATAACATTCTATAAGCTCCAAGTAGGTTGTTGGTTCTCCCATAACAGCAGTTTTTTAATTTTTAGATTTTTCAAATTTTTATGGATTTTTGGGTATAAAATAAAACAAGACAAAAAGAAACTAAGCAAAAGTAAACTAAGCAAAACAAAATAAAACAAAATAAAAACAGAGAGAGAGGTAGAGTGTACTCCCCAGGTGAACTTATGAGTAGAGCTATGCCTCCCCGGCAACGGCGCCAGAAAACAGTCTTGATGACCCACAAGTATAGGGGATCGCAGCAGTCTTCGAGGGAAGTAAAACCCAAATTTATTGATTCGACACAAGGGGAGGTAAAGAATACTTATAAGCCTTAACAACTGAGTTGTCAATTCAGCTGCACCTGGAAAAGCACTAGCAACAGGGGTGATGTGAAAGTAGCAGTAATATGAGAGCAGTAGTAACAAGAACACGTTGAAATAAAGAATAGCAATATGAGAGCAATGGCACCAGAAAATAGTTGATACTACTTCCAATGACATATAGAACGAGTATATAATGATGAGAGATGGACCGGGGTTCCCAGCGATCTACACTAGTGGTAACTCTCCAATAAGTGACAAGTTTTCGGTGAACAAATTACAGTTGGGCAATTGATAGGATTCAAAGCATTAAGAAAGAATATCAAGATCATTAATCATGTAGGCATGTTTTCCATATATAGTCATGCGTGCTCGCAATGAGAAACCTGTACAACATCTTTTATCCTACCAGCCGGTGGCAGCCGGGCCTCAAGGGAATCTACTGGATATTAAGGTACTCCTTTTAATAGAGTACCGGAGCAAAGCATTAACACTCCGTGAAAACATGTTTCCCTCACATCACCGCCATCCCCTCCGGTTGTCCCGATTCTTGTCACTTCGGGGCCTTTGGTTCCGGACAGCGACATGTGCATACAACTTGTAGATACAATCTAAGCAATAATTATAAAGCTCAAATCTAAGATCATGCCACTCGGGCCCTAGTGACAAGCATTAAGCATAACAAAATTGCAGCAACAATAACTTCACAAACTTTATAGATAGACTAATCATAATGTGTCATCCATCGGATCCCAACAAACACAACACCGATTACATCAGATGGATCTCAATCATGTAAGGCAGCTCATGAGATCATTGTATTGAAGTACATGGAGGAGAGAATACCAACTAGCTACTGCTAGAACCCGTAGTCCATGGGGGAACTACTCACGGAGCATGATGGAGGCGGTGGCGTCGATGGAGATGGCTTCCGGGGGCACTTCCCCGTCCCGGCAGGGTGCTAGAACAGAGACTTCTTTCCCCCGAATTGGAGTTTCGCGATGGCAGCGGCGCCCCTGGAGTCTTTCTGGAGTTTCGTCAATTGGTACTGTGTTTTTAGGTCGAAAGGGATTATATAGGCGAAGAGGCGGTGCAGGAGGGTCGACAGGGTGGCCTCCCCATAGGGGGGCGCGGCCAGGGTCTGGCCCGCGCGGCCCACCCTCCTGGTGGCCCCCTGGCTCTCCTCCGACTCTCCTTCGGTGTTCTGGAGCCTTCCGGGAAAAATAAGATCTTTGGCGTTGATTTCGTCCAATTCCGAGAATATTGCCCGAACAGCCTTTCTGGAACCAAAAACAGCAGAAAACAGGAACTGGCACTGTGGCATCTTGTTAATAGGTTAGTTCCAGAAAACACATAAAAACATTATAAAGTGCAAGCAAAACATGTAAGTATTGTCATAAAACAAGCATGGAACATCAGAAATTATGGATACGTTGGAGACGTATCACCAAGCAGGATAGTTCGAAGGCCCAGATGTCCAGATGCAGCCGAATTGAAATCTTTCTTCTTGGATTTTTTTCACCCCCTGATTTCTGGCTACTTCATTTTTCTTTTGGTTCTGTGCCGCCTTGGAAACGTTGATACCGCTGCTGCAAAATGGGACCCGCATATCATCCTCTACGTACAATAAAATTTCTTTTCTTGGATTTTTTTGGCTCCTAATATTTGGTCACTTGCCTTTTTCTTTCGATCCCGTGCAGCCTCTCAAACGGTGATACCGCTGCTGCTAAATGGGACCCGCATGTCATCCTCTATGTATAATCAAGTTTCTTTTCTTGAATTATTTTTGGCTCCTGATATTTGGTCACTTGCCTTTTTCTTTCGATCTCATGCCACGTTTGAAACGTTGAGGAACCTGCAGGATCATGGGACCCGCATGTTATCCTCTATGTACTATAAAACTTTCTTTTCTTGAATTATTTTTGGCTCCTCATATTTGGTCACTTGCCTTTTTCTTTCGATCTCATGCCACGTTTGAAACGTTGAGGAACCTGCTGGCTCATGGGTCCCGCATGTCATCCTCTACGAACAATAAAAGTTTCCTTTCTTGGAGTTATTTTGACCCCTAATTTCTGGCTATTTACCTTTTTCTTTTGATCTCCTGCCCCCTTTGAAACGATGAGGACGTTGTTGGCAGGTCGGTCCCACATGTCATCCTCTGTGAACAATAAAAGTTTCCATTGATGGATTTATTTTGAACCCCTAATTAATTTCGGGATATTTCCTTTTTTTTCCTTTAATCCCCTGCCGCCTTGGAATCGTTGAGGATGCTGCTGCCTCATGGGTCCCGCATGTCATCCTCTCAGAACGGTAAATGTTTTTTTTCTTGGATTTTGTTTACCAAATAATTTTTGGCTAATTTTTCTTTCGATCTCCTGCCGCCTTTAAAACGTTGAGAACGCTGCTGGCTCACGGGTCCCACATGTCAGCCTCTATGAACAATAAACGCTGAGGATGCTGCTGCCTCATGGGTCCCGCATGTCATCCTCTTAGAACGAAAATGTTTCTTTTCTTGGATTTTGTACCAACATATTTTTGGTTTATTTTTTCTTTCCATCCCCTGCCGCCTTTAAAACGTTGACGACGCTGCTGGCTCATGGGTCCCCGATGTCAGCCTCCCCGTACAAGAAACCTTTGATATCTTGATTATTTTGCAGACAATAAACAGTGTATTGCGCTCTGAGCTATTTCAAACGGAAAATTAAATCTTTATTTTTACCTAAACAAACTTATATGTTGAATCTCCTTGTTTTGTGTTTTTGCGAAGCATAGGACTTTCCTGTTTTTTTAGAAAAATCCGAACTTTCCTGTTTTGGAGTGGGCTGAAATTGTACGAGTCAAATGGCCCAGCAGGATAGTTCGAAGGCCCAGGTGTCCAGATGCAGCCCAATTGAAATCTTTCTTTTCTTGGATTTTTTTCAACCCCTGATTTCTGGCTACTTCATTTTTCTTTTGGTGCTGTGCCGCCTTGGAAATGTTGAGACCGCTGCTGCAAAATGGGACCCGCATGTCATCCTCTATGTACAATAAAATTTCTTTTCTTGGATTATTTTTGGCTCCTGATATTTGGTCACTTGCATTTTTCTTTCAATCTCATGCCGACTTTGAAACGTTGAGGAAGCTGCTGGCTCATGGGTCCCGCATGTCATCCTCTATGAACAATAAAAGTTTCCTTTGTTGGATTTATTTTTTACCCCTAATTTTTGGTTATTTGCCTTTTTCTTTTGATCCCCTGCCCCCTTTGAAACCATGACGACGCAGCTGGCAGGTCGGTCCCACATGTCATCCTCTATGAACAATAAAGGTTTCCTTTGATAGATTTATTTTTTACCCTAATTAATTTCTGGCTATTTCCTATTTTTATTTTGATCCCCTGCCGCCTTGGAATAGTTGAGGATGCTGCTGCCTCATGGGTCCCGCATGTCATCCTCTCAGAAAGGTAAAAGTTTCATTTCTTGGATTTTGTTTACCAACTGATTTTTGGCTTTTTTTTGTTTCGATCTCCTGCCGCCTTTAAAACGTTGACGACGCTGCTGGCTCATGGGTCCCCAATGTCAGCCTCCCCGTACTGCAAATCCTCTTTCTGCAAAGGTTGTATTTTTAGCTAGATAGCTAAGGTGGATTCGAATCTGCCGTGGTTCAGGCAGCTCAGGTAAGCCATCTTGCACTTATTAATGGAACTAGTGTATAGCAAGGTCAAGACATGTGGCTTGGTGTAATGAATCTATTTGAATCATGTTGTGGATTCAATCTGATAGTTCTCTAACAGGTCAGCCAAAATAGAAATTATGTTTTTTTCTAAAACGGAAATGCAAATTAAGATGAACACAAACATTAGTTATCATAATAGCTGATCATACATAGATACTTGCTAAGAGCAAAAGCTTGCCAGAGTTTTACCACCCATACAATTAATTAGCAGTTCAGATAAGATAACCTTATATAAGTATAACTACAAATGCATTTGCTAAGGGCTCATGGGACAATAGAACTAGACAACCGCAAACTTGATGACCAGCATATCACAGTGGCATCGAAAGATCTTGACCTTCAACTTTGATCCAATGCGAAGTTTGGCACCGTCAATGAACTTTTTCCACCTGGAAGTAACAGCCAAGCGGCCATCTGTGGGACTGACGTAGTACCATCCCTCCACGGTGAGACCTTCACTCTCCATGACGAGGGAAATCTTGCCCCTTCGGCCAGCATTGAGATCCTTGGCGATACTTTTAGGCAATTTCTGATTCAAAGCAAGAGATACCAACAAAAATTAGTCAATGGCACCAATGCACTGAAGACTGAACCATGTGAGACTTTGAGCAGAGAAGACATCAAGATAAGAGCAGTTATGCTGTCATATACTCACGAACATAGCCTTCAGATGCGTCCTGGTCACCACACAGGTGGCCACAGCAATGAGCTGAGACCTCGGTGATCTGGCTGGGGCAGGTGCAGGAGCCTGGGCTGGTACACGAGCTGGTGCTGATGCAGGAGACTGCTGGGTGATACGCGTACAGCACGCGACCGTTGGGAACCCCAAGAGGAAGGTGTGATGCGTACAGCGGCAAGTTTTCCCTCAGTATGAAACCAAGGTTTAATCGAACCAGTAGGAGTCAAGAAGCACGTTGAAGGTTGATGGCGGCGAGATGTAGTGCGGCGCAACACCAGGGATTTCGGCGCCAACGTGGAACCTGCACAACACAAACCAAGTACTTTGCCCCAACGAAACAGTAAGGTTGTCAATCTCACCGGCTTGCTGTAACAAAGGATTAGATGTATAGTGTGGATGATGATGTTTGCAGAGAACAGTAGAACAGTTGCAGTAGATTGTATTTCAGATGTAGAGAATGGACCGGGGTCCACAGTTCACTAGAGGTGTCTCTCCCATAAGATAAATAGCATGTTGGGTGAACAAATTACAGTTGGGCAATTGACAAATAGAGAGGGCATGACCATGCACATACATATTATGATGAGTATAGTGAGATTTAATTGGGCATTACGACAAAGTACATAGACCGCTATCCAGCATGCATCTATGCCTAAAAAGTCCACCTTCAGGTTATCATCCGAACCCTTCCAAAGATTAAGTTGCTAACAACAGACAATTGCATTAAGTATTGCGCGTAATGTAATCAATAACTACATCCTCGGACATAGCATCAATGTTTTATCCCTAGTGGCAACAGCACATCCATAACCTTAGGGGTTCTTGTCACTCCCCCAGATTCATGGAGACATGAACCCACTATCGAGCATAAATACTCCCTCTTGGAGTTACAAGCATCAACTTGGCCAGAGCATCTACTAGTAACGGAGAGCATGCAAGATCATAAACAACACATAGATATAAATTGATAATCAACATAACATGGTATTCTCTATTCATCGGATCCCAACAAACACAACATATAGCATTACAGATAGATGATCTTGATCATGTTCGGCAGCTCACAAGACCCGACAATTAAGCACAATGAGGAGAAGACAACCATCTAGCTACTGCTATGGACCCATAGTCCAGGGGTGAACTACTCACTCATCACTCCGGAGGCGACCATGGCGGTGTAGAGTCCTCCGAGAGATGAATCCCCTCTCCGGCAGGGTGCTGGAGGCGATCTCCTGAATCCCCCGAGATGGGATTGGCGGCGGCGGCGTCTCTGGAAGGTTTTCCGTATCGTGGCTCTCGGTACTGGGGGTTTTGCGACGAAGGCTATTTGTAGGCGGAAGGGCATGTCAGGGGGCATCACGAGGGGCCCAGGAGACAGGTCAGCGCGGCCAAGACCTGGGCCGCGCCGCCCTACCTCCTGGCCACATCGTGGCCCCACTTCGTTGACTCTTCGGTCTTCTGGAAGCTTCGTGTGAAAATAGGCCCCTGGGCGTTGATTTCGTCCAATTCCGAGAATATTTCCTTACTAGGATTTTTGAAACCAAAAACAGCAGAAACAAAGAATCGGCTCTTCGGCATCTCGTTAATAGGTTAGTTCCAGAAAATGCATAAATATGATGTAAAGTATGCATAAAACATGAAGATATCATCAATAATGTGGCATGGAACATAAGAAATTATCGATACGTCGGAGACGTATCAGCATCCCCAAGCTTAGTTTCTGCTCGTCCCGAGCAGGTAAACGATAACAAAGATAATTTCTGGAGTGACATGCCATCATAACCTTGATCATACTATTGTAAGCATATGTAGTGAATGCAGCGATCAAAACAATGTAAATGACATGAGTAAACAACTGAATCATATAGCAAAGACTTTTCGTGAATAGTACTTCAAGACAAGCATCAATAAGTCTTGCATAAGAGTTAACTCATAAAGCAATAATTCAAAGTAAAGACATTGAAGCAACACAAAGGAAGATGAAGTTTCAGCGGTTGCTTTCAACTTATAACATGTATATCTCATGGATATTGTCAATGTAAAGTAATATAACAAGTGCAATATGCAAGTATGTAGGAGTCAATGCACAGTTCACACAAGTGTTTGCTTCTTGAGGTGGAGAGAGATAGGTGAACTGACTCAACATAAAAGTAAAAGAATGGTCCTTCAAAGAGGAAAGCATCGATTGCTATATTTGTGCTAGAGCTTTGATTTTAAAAACAAGAAACAATTTTGTCAACGGTAGTAATAAAGCATATGTGTTATGTAAATTATATCTTACAAGTTGCAAGCCTCATGCATAGTATACTAATAGTTCCCGCACCTTGTCCTAATTAGCTTGGATTACCGGGATTATCGCAATGCACATGTTTTAACCAAGTGTCACAAAGGGGTACCTCTATGCCGCCTGTACAAAGGTCTAAGGAGAAAGCTCGCATTGGATTTCTCGCTATTGATTATTCTCAACTTAGACATCCATACCGGGACAACATAGACAACAGATAATGGACTCCTCTTTAATGCATAAGCATGTAGCAACAATTAATAATTTTCTCATATGAGATTGAGGATATTTGTCCAAAACTGAAACTTCCACCATGGATCATGGCTTTAGTTAGCGGCCCAATGTTCTTCTCTAACAATATGCATGCTCTAACCATTAGGTGGTAAATCTCCCTTACTTCAGACAAGACGAACATGCATAGCAACTCACATGATATTCAACAAAGAGTAGTTGATGGCGTCCCCAGGAACATGGTTATCGCACAACAAGCAACTAAATAAGAGATAAAGTGCATAAGTACATATTCAATACCACAATAGTTTTTAGGCTATTTGTCCCATGAGCTATATATTGCAAAGGTAGAGGATAGAAATTTAAAGGTAGCACTCAAGCAATTTACTTTGGAATGGCGGAGAATTACCATGTAGTAGGTAGGTATGGTGGACACAAATGGCATAGTAGTTGGCTCAAGTATTTGGATGCATGAGAAGTATTCCCTCTCGATACAAGGTTTAGGCTAGCAAGGCTATTTGAAACAAACACAAGGATGAAGCGGTGCAGCAAAACTCACATAAAAGACATATTGTAAACATTATAAGACTCTACACTGTCTTCCTTGTTGTTCAAACTCAATACTAGAAATTATCTAGACTTTAGAGAGACCAAATATGCAAACCAAATTTTTAGCAAGCTCTATGTATTTCTTCATTAATAGGTGCGAAGTATATGATGCAAGAGCTTAAACATGAGCACAACAATTGACAAGTATCACATTAGCCAAGACATTTTAGCAAATTACTACATGTATCATTTTCCAATTCCAACTATATAACAATTTAACGAAGAACAAACTTCGCCATGAATATTATGAGTAAAGCCTAAGGACATACTTGTCCATATGCAACAGCGGAGAGTGTCTCTCTCCCACACAAAGAATGCTAGGATCCATTTTATTCAAACAAAACAAAAACAAAAACAAACCGACGCTCCAAGCAAAGCACATAAGATGTGACGGAATAAAAATATAGTTTCAGGGGAGGAACCTGATAATGTTGTCGATGAAGAAAGGGATGCCTTGGGCATCCCCAAGCTTAGACGCTTGAGTCTTCTTGATATATGCAGGGGTGAACCACCGGGGCATCCCCAAGCTTAGAGCTTTCACTCTCCTTGATCATGTTGTATCATCTCCCTCTCTTGATCCTTGAAAACTTCCTCCACACCAAACTCAAAATAACTCATTAGAGGGTTAGTGCACAATCAAAATATACATATTCAGAGGTGACATAATCATTCTTAACACTTCTGGACATTGCACAAAGCTACTGAAAGTCAATGGAATCGAAATATCCATCAAGCATATCAAAATAGGCAATGCGAAATAAAAGACAGAATCTGTCAAAACAGAACAGTTCATAAAGATGAATTTTATTGAGGCACCATACTTGCTCAAATGAAAATGCTCAAATTGAATGAAAGTTGCGTACATATCTGAGGATCACTCACGTAAATTGGCATAATTTTCTGAGTTACCTACAGAGAATTTTTCCCAGATTCGTGACAGCAAAGAAATCTGTTTCTGCGCAGTAATCCAAATCTAGTATGAACCTTACTATCAACGACTTTACTTGGCACAACAAAACACAAAACTAAGATAAGGAGATGTTGCTACAGTAGTAAAAAACTTCCAAGACTCAAAATAAAAATAGAAATACTGTAGTAAAAACATGGGTTGTCTCCCATAAGCGCTTTTCTTTAACGCCTTTCAGCTAGGCGCAGAAAGTGTATATCAAGTATTATCAAGAGACGAAGTGTCAACATCATAATTTGTTCTAATAATAGAATCAAAAGGTAATTTCATTCTCTTTCTAGGGAAGTGTTCCATACCTTTCTTGAGAGGAAATTGATATTTAATATTACCTTCCTTCATATAAATGATACCACCAACAGTTCGAAGAAAAGGTCTTCCCAATATGATGGGACAAGATGCATTGCATTCAATATCCAAGACAACAAAATCAACGGGGACAAGGTTTTTGTTAACGGTAATGCGAACATTATCAACTTTCCCTAAAGGTTTCTTTGTAGAATGATCAGCAAGATTAACATCCAAATAACAATTTTTCAGCGGTGGCAAGTCAAGCATATTATAGATTTTCTTAGGCATAACAGAAATACTTGCACCAAGATCACATAAAGCATTACAATCAAAGTCATTGACCTTCATCTTAATGATGGGCTCCCAACCATCCTCGAGCTTCCTAGGAATAGAAGCTTCGCGTTCTAGTTTCTCTTCTCTAGCTTTTATGAGAGCATTTGTAATATGTTTCGTGAAAGCCAAATTTATAGCACTAGCATTAGGACTCTTAGCAAGTTTTTGTAAGAACTTTATAACTTCAGAGATGTGGCAATCATCAAAATTCAAACCATTATAATCTAAAGCAATGGGATCATCATCCCCAATGTTGGAAAAAATTTCATCAGTTTTATCACAGGCAGTTTCAGCAGTTTTAGCAGTTTCAGGCAGTTTCTCGCGCTTTGCATTTGGAGTGGAAACATTGCTAACACCAATTCTTTTATTATTAATAGTAGGAGGTGCAGCAACTTGTGGAGCATTAGCATTGCTAGTGGTGGTAATAGTCCAAACTTTAGCTATATTATCTTCTTTTTCATTTTCTTCTCTTTCCCACCTAGCACGCAATTCGGCCATCAATCTTATATTCTCATTAATTCTAACTTGGATGGCATTTGCTGTAGTAACAATTTTATGATTATGATTTTCATTAGGCATAACTTTTGATTTCAAAAGATCAACATCAGCAGCAAGACTATCGACTTTAGAAGCAAGTATATCAAATTTCCCAAGCTTTTCTTCAACAGATTTTGTTAAAAGTAGTTTGTGTACTAATAAATTCTTTAAGCATGGCTTCAAGTCCAGGGGGTGTGTTCCTATTATTGTTGTAAGAATTCCCATAAGAATTACCATAGCCGTTGCCATTATTATAAGGATATGGCCTATAGTTGTTACTAGCATTGTTCCGGTAAGCATTGTTGATGAAATTATTATTTTTAATGTAGTTTACATCAACATGTTCTTCTTGAGCTACCAATGAAGCTAACAGAACATTATTAGGATCAATATTAGTCCTATCATTCACAAGCATAGACATAATAGCATCAATCTTATCATTCAAGGAAGAGGTTTCTTTGACAGAATTTACCTTCTTACCTTGTGGAGCTCTTTCCGTGTGCCATTCAGAGTAATTGATCATCCAAGTAGTCAGTCCATGGGTTGGGCAATTTTTAACCAAAGATTTCATTCTTTCCCATGCTTGTGCAACATGCTCATTATCCAATTGTTTAAAATTCATTATGCTACTCCGCAAAGATATAATTTTAGCAGGGGGATAATATCTACCAATAAAAGCATCCTTGCATTTAGTCCATGAATCAATACTATTCTTAGGCAGAGATAGCAACCAATCTTTAGCTCTTCCTCTTAATGAGAAAGGGAACAATTTTAATTTTATAATGTCACCATCTACATCTTTATACTTTTGCATTTCACATAGTTCAACAAAATTATTGAGATGGGCAGCAGCATCATCAGAACTAACACTAGAAAATTGCTCTCGCATAACAAGATTTAGTAAAACAGGTTTAATTTCAAAGAATTCTGCTGTAGTAGCAGGTGGAGCAATAGGTGTGCATAAGAAATCATTATTATTTGTGGTTGTGAAGTCACACAACTTAGTATTTTCAGGAGTACCCATTTTAGCAGTAGTAAATAAAGCAAACTAGATAAAGTAAATGCAAGTAACTAATTTTTTTGTGTTTTTGATATAGCAAACAAGATAGCAAATAAAGTAAAACTAGCAACTAATTTTTTTGTATTTTGATTTAGTGCAGCGAACAAAGTAGTAAATAAAATAAAGCAAGACAAAAACAAAGTAAAGAGATTGGGATGTGGAGACTCCCCTTGCAGCGTGTCTTGATCTCCCCGGCAACAGCGCCAGAAAATAGTCTTGATACGAGTACAATACGCGACCGTTGGGAACCCCAAGAGGAAGGTGTGATGCGTACAGCGGCAAGTTTTCCCTCAGTATGAAACCAAGGTTTAATCAAACCAGTAGGAGTCAAGAAGCACGTTGAAGGTTGATGGCGGCGAGATGTAGTGCGGCGCAACACCAGGGATTCTGGCGCCAACGTGGAACCTGCACAACACAAACCAAGTACTTTGCCCCAACGAAACAGTGAGGTTGTCAATCTCACCGGCTTGCTGTAACAAAGGATTAGATGTATAGTGTGGATGATGATGTTTGCAGAGAACAAGAGAACAATATGCGATGATTGTATTTCAGATGTAGAGAATGGACCGGGGTCCACAGTTCACTAGAGGTGTCTCTCCCATAAGATAAATAGCATGTTGGGTGAACAAATTGCAGTTGGGAAATTGACAAATAGAGAGGGCATGACCATGCACATACATATTATGATGAGTATAGTGAGATTTAATTGGGCATTACGACAAAGTACATAGACCGCTATCCAGCATGCATCTATGCCTAAAAAGTCCACCTTCAGGTTATCATCCGAACCCCTTCCAGTATTAAGTTGCTAACAACAGACAATTGCATTAAGTATTGCGCGTAATGTAATCAATAACTACATCCTCGGACATAGCATCAATGTTTTATCCCTAGTGGCAACAACACATCCATAACCTTAGGGGTTCTTGTCACTCCCCCAGATTCACGGAGACATGAACCCACTATCGAGCATAAATACTCCCTCTTGGAGTTACAAGCATCAACTTGGCCAGAGCATCTACTAGTAACGGAGAGCATGCAAGATCATAAACAACACATAGATATAAATTGATAATCAACATAACATGGTATTCTCTATTCATCGGATCCCAACAAACACAACATATAGCATTACAGATAGATGATCTTGATCATGTTCGGCAGCTCACAAGACTCGACAATTAAGCACAATGAGGAGAAGACAACCATCTAGCTACTGCTATGGACCCATAGTCCAGGGGTGAACTACTCACTCATCACTCCGGAGGCAACCATGGCGGTGTAGAGTCCTCCGGGAGATGAATCCCATCTCCGGCAGGGTGCCGGAGGCGATCTCCTGAATCCCCCGAGATGGGATTGGCGGCGGCGGCGTCTCTGGAAGGTTTTCCGTATCGTGGCTCTCGGTACTAGGGGTTTCGCGACGAAGGCTATTTGTAGGCGGAAGGGCAGGTCAGGGGGCGTCACGAGGGGCCCAGGAGACAGGTCGGTGCGGCCAAGACCTGGGCCGCGCCGCCCTACCTCCTGGCCACCTCGTGGCCCCACTTCGTTGACTCTTCGGTCTTCTGGAAGCTTCGTGTGAAAATAGGCCCCTGGGCGTTGATTTCGTCCAATTCCGAGAATATTTCCTTACTAGGATTTCTGAAACCAAAAACAGTAGAAAACAGCAACTGGCTCTTCGGCATCTCGTTAATAGGTTAGTTCCAGAAAATGCATAAATATGATGTATAGTATGCATAAAACATGTAGTATCATCAATAATGTGGCATGGAACATAAGAAATTATCGATACGTCGGAGACGTATCACTGGGCAGGTGCAATAAACGGTGCCTCTAGAGGAACCGGTGCTGATGCAGGAGACTGTTGGGCAGGTGCAGTAAACGGTGCAGCTAGAGGAACCAAGGTCTTGATGCAGAGCCTCGTCGGGCAGTGTAGTATATGGGGCCTCTACAGAACCAATGCTGATGTAGGGGCCTCTTTGGGTAGATGCAATAAACGGTGCTGGTACAGAACCGGTGCTGATGCAGAGAGTGGGAAGCCGGTGCCGGCTGGTGTGGGTGCCCTTTGTGACATCCGCTCCTGTTCCATCAGGGGATCTGCAGCTTTGATCATGTTAAACCCAGCAAGCTAGAACAGAGGGAATGGTTTAGAACAACTGCTCAGAATGCAGTAATCAAAGGATATGAGTACAAAAAAGTTACATATTATATATTTGGAAGTGTCTCCAACTCTGTAAGCAGTTACGTATATCTGCCCGTTTGAGTTTCTGATGCTCAGCTCGTCGCACTTCTTCAGACCGTAGTCAAAAGCAAACTTTCTCCAATCATGTCCATACAAATATGTGATGACCTGCGTCTTGTAGACATACACCTCATAGACCGTGTAGGTGTTCATCAATTTGCCATTGCCATGCATAGTGAAAGACCCTTCATGCGGACACATCTGGTTAATCATTGGATGAAGTTCACAAGGTACAGTCTGCAGGTGAAAATTGATACTAATGTAAAAAGCAGGAAGACTAAAAACAAGACTTTACTATATGCCAATTCATGCTAAACCACTGAGAATACATACATGTAACTCTGTGAAGGAGTTATTAGAAAGGTAGATAGAGCCATAGGAGGTGTTATATGCGGGGTATGTACATGGGCCCGCCATATTCCCGCAAGCTCGGCATCGGGATGGTGAAGGAAACATGGGAGGTACTACTGGTGCGTAGCGGTGAATGTAAGTGGAAGAATTAGGTTGTGTAAAGTGCATAGTTCAGAGCAATGCAAATGTTGACAAGCGAGTGCATAACACTATGTTACAAACTGAACAGTCAAAATTTAGTGTATGATGAATATAAGCATGCTAATTTGGCGTTTCAATTCCAAGAAGCGATGAGACAGAGCCGGTGATAATATCATAAATAAATCATGGCATGTATATGTGGCTTAAGAAAATATACCGAACCCTTGGATGGTTACGGCCCGGCTGGTCCTTGGACTTGAGCTTATATAAGCATCCGGAAGGTGGGGCGACGGTAACTTGGTGGCAGCCTCTGCGGATGCCTCATCGGCAGTTTGCAATCCTTTTGACCAATGAAGGCTTAGCAGTTTTAGTACGCATATGAAAATTGATGAGCAACAGACATCAGCAGTGATATATAAAATGAATCTATGAGACAACGATGCATATAGTGCTGGATGTAAGTGGAAGAATAGGGTTGTGTGTGTTTCGAACTATTGGTAAGCATAATTAGACAAAGCCGGCAATAAACGAGACAAATCAAATCATGTACGAGGATTAAGAAAATATACACCTTAAAAAGGATACCACCCAGTGGCTCCGTGGCCTTGTGCTTGAGGAGGTTTTCGGAAGATGGTGGCGGCACCATCATCTTCACTGAGCCTCATCAGGATCATTTTTTATCCATTTGAGTAGAGGCACAGAAGCTTCATCCTGCATATGAATAGCAACAGAACTCATCATTGATATTTAATAAATCTATGAGATGGACTGATGCAAAAAGTGCGGGATGTAAGTGGAAGAATAGGGTTGTGCATAGACAACAGTTGACAACAATGCAAATGATTACAAAAGAAGCCAACGGAACTCAACAGTTTATATCTTTGGATGAGACAGACTGAAAAGTGAAAAATTAGTGTATGATGATTGTAAGCAAACGCAAGTGTTTCGAACTATTGGTAAGCATTAGGCAAAGCCAACAGTAATTAAACAGATAATAATAAAATCATGTATGTGGATTAAGAAAATATACCAGATTCATTAAAAGGTCACCACCCAGCTGGCCCATGGCCTTGTGCTTGTAGAGGTTTTCGGATGATGGTGCCGGCACCATCGTCCTCACAGCAGCCTCATCAGCCTCATTTTGCATCCACTTGAGTAAAGGCGCAGCAGTTTCAGCCTACATAAGAATGGGAATAGATCTCAACAGTGATATTGAATGACTCTGAGACAGACTGATGCATATAGTGCTGGATGTAAGTGAAAGGGTATGGCTGTGTATGGACAACAGTTCACAACAATGCAAGGGTGTGTTCGGTTCTGAAACAGCGTGGAATGGAATGGAATGGTTCCATTTCAGAGAAATGGAATGGTTACATTTTTTTCGGTTGGGAAAAATGGAGAGCGGAACAGATCAAGGTTAAACTAATCATTTGCCTCAAAATTGTAATTAGCAATTGCAAATGACATTTAATCTCAAAATCGTAATTAACAGCGCCTAATGGTGCTCTTTTAATCTAAAAATCGTAATTAACATCATTTTTTGTTGGGTTAGGGGAACTGGAGAGTAGATGAACATTACTGTATGATGATTGTAAGCAAACGAATTTGGTGTTTCTAAACTTTTGGCTTCGAGATCTTATGGGCTTCAACTATAGCCTACCCCAACTTGTTTGGGACTGAAAGGCTTGGTTGTTGTTGTTGTTGTTGTTGTAAACTTTTGGCAAGCATTAGAAAAAACCGACAATAAACAGACAAATATCAAGGCATGTTTTGTGGATTAAGAAAATATACCATATTCATTAAAAGATCACCACCCAGCTGGCGCGTGGCCTTGTGCTTGTAGAGGCATTTAGAAGATGGGGGCGGCATCAACATACTGGCAGCCTGATCAGCCGCAGTTTTGATCTTCCTTTTGAGTAAAGGTCCTAAAGTTTTAGTCTGCATATGAATAGCAAAACAAAAGACAGACCGCAGCAGTGATATTGAAATACTGTATGAGATAGACTGATGCATATAGTGGATGCTCTTAGCCTTTTGCACCATGAACACTAGCTATGGACAGACAAAAAAAACTACTCCAGTTGACTCAGCTTTGTCTAGATACCTCCATCCCAAAGCTTAAGGCTTATTTATTTTTGAGAAATCAAAACAAGTAAAGTTTGACCAAAATTTTAGAACATTCTATCAACAAATATAATATTGTGTAGATACCGTAGGAAAATATATTTCACAACCTATTTAATGATATTAATTTTGTATTTTGCATGTTAATGATTTTTGGTAAAAGCTTAGTCAAACATGGTATAGTTTGACTTTCTAAAAATAATATAATCCCTAAGCTTTGGGATGGAGGTAGTAGTATCTAGAGCTAAAAACACATCTAGATACATCCGTATCTACAGATAGTTGAGTCAATTAATTTGGATCTGAGGGAGTATCAGATTCAGACTACATCATGGTAAGTTGGTTAAAAAAAATTACCCCTCGGCGGTCCCTGCCCAGCTCGGCAGTGGCATTTCGCTTCTTGTGCTGTAGATCGAGCCATGCTCCTGCAGTAGGTGGGGCGCTATTCTCGTTCCCCATAGCCTTAGCACGGAACCTGGAGGTATGAACCTGATACAGAGAATATAGAGCATGGTGTCACAGAGGCTTTATGCACAAACAGCTGAAGACATGTGCTACTTTAAGCATCTTCCAGAACAGGAACAGATTGAGGATGCAGACAGATAGAGTGGATAAGCAAACGAAGTACCTGCTTTGCGGGGCTGGGGACGCAGCTCAGGCTCAGCCAACTGCCCATATGCGTGATGGCCTTACGCTCCATTGCCCCCCCACCACCACCGAGGTATTTCCTTTCCTGTACAAGCTGACAAAAGATACATTGAGGATCTGCAGAAACTACAAAGGTTGCAAATGTCGACAAATAAAGGAAGAACACCCCAATCCAAGCAAAGGTAGCCCCGCCCCCCACCCCCATCAATCACTCCCAGCGCGAGGGTGACCAGAAAGACACCCCTTTGCCCAGAATAGGAAATAGTAGATGCGCAAGATATCGAGGTGAGGAAAAAAGAACCGATCTCGAGAAAGGAAAGAGCATTACTAGTACTACCTAATCCGCTTGGTCTAGATGCAGCTTGCCCCTCCAAGCTGGATGCCTGGACGGTGGAGGCGAAAGGAGGGGATCGAGCTAGCGGCTTGCATCCGTCGGCTATCGGCACTCGATCGGGAGAGGACTAGTCATTACATGTCTCACTGAAACTGGGGCCCATAGTGTGGCACCCCAAATTCACTTGAACCTGCACGGCGGGACGCATTGGCGCGTCAAGAAAACCCCCGAATTGTAGCGGGGAAATGAAACATTTCACAAAAAATCGAAATTCAAGCACACTGCCACGCGCCAAGCACGCGGGCTGTTCCTTCCTCTTCCTCGGTTCCTCCTCCCCTATCGGAAAAAACCCCAAATCCCAAGCTCAAACAACAACAAAAAAAAACCAAATCCCCTGGCCGCCATGCATGTCCTCGTTAACCCGCTGGAGATCGTTCCCGGACGAGGCGGACCCCCCGCCCTGAGATCCTGAGTTCGTCCGTTCCGTCCACCTCGAGGCACTGTGTGCTGTCTCGCAACGGCGGCTTGAGGGCGCTGCAGAGGAAGTTCCGCCGGAAAGTGCTCATGGCAACCGTGCAAGCTCACCGGCGTGCTGTATCCTGAGAGGAACTGGTCAAAGCTTTGCTATTCGCAAAAAAAAGCGGGCCAAGATCTGGTCAAAGCTTCATCGATGGCTTGCCGCGAGAGGCTTGGAGTCCAGAGTCAATAAACTAGCTGCTGGAGGACTTGGGCGGTTTACACCGATTCATATTAACTGACTCAAGTTTGTTAGTCTTGTTAACAAATGCATCTAGATACATCCATATCTAGACAAAATTGAGTCAATTAATATGAATCAGAGGGGAGTGCCTGAAAGTGTTTCATGCTACCAATTAATGCGCGGGCAGGACTGGCTGTAGAAGTAATTGTGCTACTACTCATACGATGAACTGATTGTGTGGGTGTCAAATTTTGCAACGCGATCATCCACTGAATGCTTAATTATAGTTCTAGCGCCAAAGGCGTACAAATCATAACAAAGATAGTACATACTACAGCACCAGAACATAAGATTACGAATCATAAAGTAGCTCAACATTTTGCATTAGGGCTAGGTGGTCCACGAGACTACCGGGACGCCCGATGATCTCCGGGCGTGCATCCGCTTCAACGCAAAGCTGTGTACTCGGTCCACGGCCTCCTTACGTAGGCTGGATAATCTCGGGTGCAGGACCTTCGTCTATGAAAGGCTCGTCATCGGTACCATCCACGGGTGCATCAGTGGCTGGGTGGTCTTGAGACTACCGGGACGCCACTGATGATCTCGGGGCATGCATCCCCTTCAATGCAAAGCTATGTACTCGGTCCACGGCCTCCTTCTGTAGGCTGGATAATCTCAGGTGCAGGACCTTCGTCTATGAAAGGCCCGTCATCGCACCATCCACGGGTGCATCAAACTGAGATTCATCTTCAAATCTCCCATCAAACCGAGAGACCTCTTCAACTCTATGCTTCGCAATTAGTACATCAACGAGATTAGACAAACATCTAAGGGATGCAACCTGAACAAATGCCGTTTTACATATTTACCTTCTCATACGGCACAGCACATGTCCCAGAGCTGAAACCCAGTTCCTGAAGCAAGCGCTTTTTCTCTCCTTCCCGTCCATCCATCTGCAACAAGTTAAATTTGAGTACAGAACTTGCACAGCAATGCAAACTATTGATCGAAACAGCGGCAGCATCAATATTAATAATTAACTACATATGCCAGCACACATACAGTGTGAGCAAGATCTGCTTCTCCCGCTGAAGGATCATTATGTGGTTCACCATGATAAACCCACCTAACATATGTGCGGTCCATCCCAAAAATGTGTAAATGATCTTCCACTACATGGTGAGGCCTCTTCTCACCATTCATACATGTGCAGCGCGGGCAGTACACGTCCAGGTCGTGACCTTCATGAGCTCTAATAAACCCCATAAAGGGTTGAACACCATTTATATATGAAGGGGAACATAAGTGTCCATGCAGTATCCAAGTTCTGTCCATCTGTTTAATTATGAGATACAATGGTTGGTGATTAATTTAAGGCGAAGTAGGAAATGTATATCCATCGAGTACAAAACTATACTAGTACATGATTATGCATTTCAGCAATTATGTCGAGTACAAAACAAAAAATGCCCATCGACATTTTAGCAAACAGATCGTGTACAAATCTCTGCCATGGCATTTCAGCAAATTAACGGATCGAGTGCAGAACTGACTCTATATGCCCACGCAAATGAACAAATTGATCGAGGACAAATCGAGCGGAAAACTATAAAGTGCCAATTAGTTCGAGCATACTGACGATTTTTTTTAGCAGCATCAAGAAAATATAAATCGTTAGGCCGTCTTGCCCGATGCATGATTGAGCTAGAGATAGCAGCCCTACCGTGGATCAACTTGACCGCCGGTGCGTCTCGAGAAGAACGACGAGGAGGGGAAGCTTCTTCTTCGCACGGACGGGACGGGGAGGGGAAGCTCTTCGCACGGACGGGGATAAGTTGTGTAGCGGTGGGTGGGGGGTCATGCGGCCGGGCCGCCCGGTAGGTGGTGTTTAATGGAGTTGCGTGTGTAATTTGCCGTGCACAAGGTTGAGGAATAGGCGATTCCCTTTGCCGCGCGCACAATTCAAACTATCCCACCCATGTAGTTTAAATTCGCCATATTTTCGTTAAATCGACATAAAGTCATGTGAGTGGGTGGAAATTAGCAAAGTTGCTTGAAAAATAGTAAAACTCTAGAATTATCCTTTAAATATGCTCTACTTCTTGTGAAAATCGGGGTGTGGACTGTGGAGGCATGTTGAGCTATTTTATTTGTACCTTCTTCATTAAAACTCCCATTTTATGCACTTTGGATGGAAAGAAATCATTTGTACATAAATTTTGACAACGCCATTTGCAAACATTAATTGTTTTACATGCCAAGATGCACCCATCCACCAAATATGGGGCAAAAGTTTATCACAATCTAGATATATATGTATAATTAGTGAGGGACACCTTTTGATTTTGTGCAATTTCCACTAATTAGCTAGAGAGAAGGGGTCAGTTAATTAGGCCATGTTAGGGGCTATGTGTTTTAGATTAGGGTTGTGTGGATTCAAATACAACTTCTATATTTGTGTGCTATGATTAATAAAAACTAGACCGATCGACTGCGCACACATTATTAGAGGCACATGCCTTTGCGCACAAAGTGCATGTGTGTGTTGTTGGCCACCAACGAGAGAGCGGCGAGAGAGCAATTGAAATCTCCAAATTAAACACATATATAAGCATACATGGTTAGGCCATGCATGCATATTTATTATATATATTGTGAGGCAAATAAATTAAAGTACATGTGTATATATATAAGTGTGTTTCTTGGCCACCAACGATATATAGATCGAGAGAGAGAGAGATTGAAATATATATATCCCCAAGAATATCTTCAAAAATGTATTGAAATATATGCACGAATGATATGCAAGGTATGCCATGCGCACAAGCACACTAATTATATATATTATGAGACAACTTAATCAAATGTGTTTTCATTGGAGATCGAGAACTTGTCAAAAATCAAGTTAATTAATTTATCAGCTCTAATTAGTTAATTGGTCGCCTACTTGATGAGCAATTAAGTGTCGTTGGCCTATATATATATATATATGTAGGGTTTAATTAGGGTTTAGGGTTTAGGGTTAGCTAGCTAGGGTTTTAGGGTTAGGGTTTACGGTCTAGGGTTTAGGGTTTAGGATTAGCTAGCTAGGGTTTTAGGGTTAGGGTTAGGGTTAAGGTTAATTAATTAGGGTTTAGGGTCTAGGGTTTGGGGTTTAGGGTTTAGGGTCTAGGGTTAGGGTTTAGGGTTTAGGGTTTAGGGTGTAGGGTTTAGGGTTTAGGGTATAGGGTATAATTAGGGATTAGGGTTTTAGGGTTTAAGGTTTAGGGATCATCGATCGAGTGCACACACACATTATTAGAGAGGCGCCCGCGCCTTTGCGCATAAAGTGCATGCATATATATATAAGTGTGTTTTTTGGCCACCAACGATATATATATAGATCGAGAGAGAAAGATTGAAATATATATTTATCCCAAAGAAATATGTTCAGATATATATTGAAATATATGCACAAATGATATGTGCAAGGTATGTATGCCATGCGCGCATGCACACTAATTGTATATATATTATGAGGCAACTTAATCAAATGTGTTTTCATTCGAGAGAACTTGTCAAGATTCAAGTTAATTAATTTATCAGCGCGCTAGCTAATTAGTTGGTCGCCTGCTTGAGGCGCAATTAATTAAGTGTCGTTGGCCTATATATATATGTAGGGTTTAATTAGGGTTTAGGGTTTAGGGTTAGCTAGCTAGGGTTTTAGGGTTAGGGTTAAGGTTAATTAATTAGGGTTTAGGGCCTAGGGTTTAGGGTTTAGCAGGGTTTGGGGTTGGGGTTTAGGGTTAGGGTTTAGGGTTTAGGGTTTAGGGTGTAGTGTTTAGGGTTTAGGGTCTAGGGGTTTAGGGTTTAGTGTTTAGGGTGTTAATTTAGGGTGTACATTTAGGGTATAATTAGGGATTAGGGATTAGGGTTTTAGGGTTTAAGGTTTAGGGATCATCGATCGAGTGCACACACACATTATTAGAGGCACCCGCGCCTTTGCGCATAAAGTGCATGCGTATATATAAGTGTGTTTTTTGGCCACCAACGATATATATATAGATCGAGAGAGAAAGATTGAAATATATATATTTATCCCCAAGAATATGTTCAGATATATATTGAAATATATGCACAAATGATATGTGCAAGGTATGCCATGCGCGCATGCACACTAATTGTATATATATTATGAGGCAACTTAATCAAATGTGTTTTCATTCGAGAGAACTTGTCAAGATTCAAGTTAATTAATTTATCAGCGCGCTAGCTAATTAGTTGTTCGCCTGCTTGAGGCGCAATTAATTAAGTGTCGTTGGCCTATATATATATGTAGGGTTTAATTAGGGTTTAGGGTTTAGGGTTAGCTAGCTAGGGTTTTAGGGTTAGGGTTAAGGTTAATTAATTAGGGTTTAGGGCCTAGGGTTTAGGGTTTAGCAGGGTTTGGGGTTGGGGTTTAGGGTTAGGGTTTAGGGTTTAGGGTTTAGGGTGTAGTGTTTAGGGTTTAGGGTATAGGGGTTTAGGGTTTAGTGTTTAGGGTGGTAATTTAGGGTGTACGTTTAGGGTATAATTAGGGATTAGGGATTAGGGTTTTAGGGTTTAAGGTTTAGGGATCATCGATCGAGTGCACACACACATTATTAGAGGCACCCGCGCCTTTGCGCATAAAGTGCATGCGTATATATAAGTGTGTTTTTTGGCCACCAACGATATATATATAGATCGAGGGAGAAAGATTGAAATATATATATTTATCCCCAAGAATATGTTCAGATATATATTGAAATATATGCACAAATGATATGTGCAAGGTATGCCATGCGCGCATGCACACTAATTGTATATATATTATGAGGCAACTTAATCAAATGTGTTTTCATTCGAGAGAACTTGTCAAGATTCAAGTTAATTAATTTAGCAGCGCTAATTAGTTGGTCGCCTGCTTGATGCGCAATTTAGTGTCGTTGGCCTATATATATGTACGGTTTAATTAGGGTTTAGGATTTAGGATTAGCTAGCTAGGGTTTTAGGGGTAGGGTTAGGGTTAAGGTTAATTAATTAGTGTTTAGGGTTTAGGGTTTAGGGTTTAGGGTTTGGGGTTTGGGGTTTAGGGTTTAGGGTCTAGGGTTTAGGGTTTAGTGTTTAGGGTGTTTAGGGTGTACGTTTAAGGTATAATTAGGGATCATGGATTAGGGTTTTAGGGTTTAAGGTTTAGGGATCATCGATCGAGCTAGTGCACAGACACATTATTAGAGGCACCCGCGCCTTTGCGCATAAAGTGCATGCGTATATATATAATAAGTGTGTTTCTTGGCCATCAACGATATATATAGATCGAGAGAGAGATTGAAATATATATATATATATATATATCCCCAAGAATATGTTCAGATATATATTGAGATATATATATGCACGAATGATATTTCCATGGTATGCCATGCGCGCATGCACACTAATTGTATATATATTATGAGGCAACTTAATCAAATGTGTTTTCATTCGAGAGAACTCGTCAAGATTCAAGTTAATTAATTTAGCAGCGCTAATTAGTTGGTCGCCTGCTTGATGCGCAATTTAGTGTCGTTGGCCTATATATATATGTAGGGTTTAATTAGGGTTTAGGGTTTAGGATTAGCTAGCTAGGGTTTTAGGGTTAGGGTTAGGGTTAAGGTTAATTAATTAGGGTTTAGGGTCTAGGGTTTAGGGTTTAGGGTTTGGGGTTCTGGGTTTAGTGTTTAATTAGGGTTTAGGGTCTAGGGTTAGGGTTTAGGGTTTAGGGTGTAGTGTTTAGGGTTTAGGGTCTAGGGTTTAGGGTTTAGTGTTTAGGGTGTTTAGGGTGTACGTTTAGGGTATAATTAGGGATTATTGTTCTAGGGTTTAAGGTTTAGGGATCATCGATCGAGTGCACACACACATTATTAGAGGCACCCGCGCCTTTGCGCATAAAGTGCATGCGTATATATAAGTGTGTTTTTTGGCCACCAACGATATATATATAGATCGAGAGAGAAAGATTGAAATATATATATTTATCCCCAAGAATATGTTCAGATATATACTGAAATATATGCACAAATGATATGTGCAAGGTATGCCATGCACGCATGCACACTAATTGTATATATATTATGAGGCAACTTAATCAAATGTGTTTTCATTCGAGAGAACTTGTCAAGATTCAAGTTAACTAATTTAGCAGCGCTAATTAGTTGGTCGCCTGCTTGATGCGCAATTTAGTGTCGTTGGCCTATATATATGTAGGGTTTAATTAGGGTTTAGGATTTAGGATTAGCTAGCTAGGGTTTTAGGGGTAGGGTTAGGGTTAAGGTTAATTAATTAGGGTTTAGGGTTTAGGGTTTAGGGTTTGGGGTTTGGGGTTTAGGGTTTAGGGTCTAGGGTTTAGGGTTTAGTGTTTAGGGTGTTTAGGGTGTACGTTTAAGGTATAATTAGGGATCATGGATTAGGGTTTTAGGGTTTAAGGTTTAGGGATCATCGATCCAGCTAGTGCACAGACACATTATTAGAGGCACCCGCGCCTTTGCGCATAAAGTGCATGCGTATATATATAATAAGTGTGTTTCTTGGCCACCAACGATATATATAGATCGAGAGAGAGATTGAAATATATATATATCCCCAAGAATATGTTCAGATATATATTGAGATATATATATGCACGAATGATATGTCCATGGTATGCCATGCGCGCATGCACACTAATTGTATATATATTATGAGGCAACTTAATCAAATGTGTTTTCATTCGAGAGAACTTGTCAAGATTCAAGTTAATTAATTTATCAGCGCTAATTATTTGGTCGCCTGCTTGATGCGCAATTAAGTGTCGTTGGCCTATATATATATGTAGTGTTTAATTAGGGTTTAGGTTTTAGGGTTAGCTAGCTAGGGTTTTAGGGTTAGGGTTAGGGTTAATTAGGGTTTAGGGTCTAGGGTTTAGGGTTTAGTACGTGTTTAGGGTTTAGGGTCTAGGGTTAGGGTTTAGGGTTTAGTGTTTAGGGTTTAGGGTTTAAGGTCTAGGGTTTAGGGTTTAGTGTTTAGGGTGTACGGTTAGGGTATAATTAGGGATTAGGGTTTTAGGGTTTAAGGTTTAGGGATCATCGATCGAGTGCACACACACATTAATTATTAGAGCCACCCACGCCTTTGCGCATAAAGTGCATGCGTATATATATATATATATATAAGTAAGTTTCTTGGCCACCAAAGATATATAGATCTAGAGAGAGATTAAAATATATTTAGGGTTTATGGTTTAGGGTTTAGGGTTCAGGGTCAAGGGTTGGGGTTTAGGGTTTAGGGTCTAGTGTTTAGGGTTTAGGGTATATGGAGTTTAGGGTTTAGGGTTTATGGTCTAGGGTTTAGTGTTTAGGGTGTTTAGGGTGTACGTTTAAGGTATAATTAGGGATCATGGATTAGGGTTTTAGGTTTTAAGGTTTAGGGATCATCGATCGAGCTAGTGCACAGACACATTATTAGAGGCACCCGCGCCTTTGCGCATAAAGTGCATGCGTATATATATAATAAGTGTGTTTCTTGGCCACCAACGATATATATAGATCGAGTGAGAGATTGAAATATATATATATATCCCCAAGAATATGTTCAGATATATATTGAGATATATATATGCACGAATGATATGTCCATGGTATGCCATGCGCGCATGCACACTAATTGTATATATATTATGAGGCAACTTAATCAAATGTGTTTTCATTCGAGAGAACTTGTCAAGATTCAAGTTAATTAATTTATCAGCGCTAATTATTTGGTCGCCTGCTTGATGCGCAATTAAGTGTCGTTGGCCTATATATATATGTAGTGTTTAATTAGGGTTTAGGTTTTAGGGTTAGCTAGCTAGGGTTTTAGGGTTAGGGTTAGGGTTAATTAGGGTTTAGGGTCTAGGGTTTAGGGTTTAGGGTTTAGTACGTGTTTAGGGTTTAGGGTCTAGGGTTAGGGTTTAGGGTTTAGTGTTTAGGGTTTAGGGTTTAAGGTCTAGGGTTTAGGGTTTAGTGTTTAGGGTTTAAGGTCTAGGGTTTAGGGTTTAGTGTTTAGGGTGTTTAGGGTGTACGGTTAGGGTATGATTAGGGATTAGGGTTTTAGGGTTTAACGTTTAGGGATCATCGATCGAGTGCACACACACATTAATTATTAGAGGCACCCACGGCTTTGCGCATAAAGTGCATGCGTATATATATATAAGTAAGTTTCTTGGCCACCAAAGATATATAGATCTAGAGAGAGATTGAAATATATTTAGGGTTTATGGTTTAGGGTTTAGGGTTCAGGGTCAAGGGTTGGGGTTTAGGGTCTAGTGTTTAGGGTTTAGGGTATATGGAGTAGTGTTTAGGGTTTAGGGTCTAGGGTTTAGTGTTTAGGGTGTATGTTTAGGGTATAATTAGGGATTAGGGTTTTAGGGTTTAAGGTTTAGGGATCATCGATCGAGTGCACACACACATTATTAGAGGCACCCGCGCCTTTGCGCATAAAGTGCATGCGTATATATATAAGTGTGTTTCTTGTCCACCAACGATATATAGATCGAGAGATAGAGATTGAAATCCCCAATAATATGTTCAAATATACGCACACACATGAATTATTAGAGGCACCCGCGCCTTTGCGCATAAAGTGCATGCATATGTGTGTTGTTCTGGCCACCAACGATAGATCGAGAGAGATAGATAGATTGAAATCCCCAAGAATTAGAGGACCCCTTGCACAAGTGTTGGCCATCTATATATAATATGAATCCCAATAATGTTCATACATGATAGGGCATATGTGTGAAGCAATTTTTTTCGAGAACTTGTAAAGATTCAAGTTTATCAGTGCTAATGGAAACTAGTGCACATTAATTAGAGGACCCCCTCTTACACGTGTTGGCCATCTATGTATAGTATGAATCCAAATAATGTTCATACATGATAGGCTATATGTGAATCAATTTTTTCTTCCAAGAACTTGTCAAGATTCAAATTTATCGGTGCTAATGGAATCTAGTGCGCACTAGACGAGCCCCTTGCGCAAGTGCTGGCCATTACATATAGTTTAAAACTCAAGAATGTTCATACATGATAGGCCATATGTGCAAAGGAATTTTTTTTTCCCGTGAACTTGTCAAAATTCAAGTTTATCGGTGCAAATGGAAACTAGTCCAAAAAATTACATAGAGGTCCAAGAGAACTAGACAATAACTAATAGGACCTGCAACTTTACAAAAGGACCCCAAAACATATAGAAGAAAATCAATCGAGTCCTTCTGGACCGCACATCAGATCTCTGCTCTGCATCCTTTCCAGCAACTCCATCGTCGGGGACGCAACACTTGGGACGGTGTCGCTGGTAGTCGCCAGGACGAAGGAGAAGAAGGGCCTCAGCAACGACACATAGGCTCTGAGAAGGGCCGCTGAAAGGCCAAGATGTTCACGGGCAAGACAGATGACGCCGTCGTATGCCCCGAGCTTGTGAACTTTAGCAGCTTGACTTCCCCATTGACCAGATCTGAAGCACTGACCAAAGCAAGCCTCACCGTTAGCGCGATCACCTTGATGGCACCAGATCGGGGTTTGGCCGGCAAGATCCGCCAGATTCACCGTAGGCCAGATCTGAAGCCGATGACGAGATCCCCGACTCCATTGCGCCATTCTGCTCATGGGAAACACTGGATCTAAGCTTACAACAACATGAACTCCCTCGGATCCAAATTAACTGACTCAACTTTGCTTATCTAAATATGGATGTATCCACACATGTTTTTACTCGAGATACATACACGTCTAAGGAAAGTTGAATCAATTAATTTAGTTCGGAGGGTGTACGATATACAGAGAGAAGTCGGCCTCGTCTCCGGCCGGCGAGGCTGCCGGAGAGAAGGGGGAGAGGAGCCAGGGGAGTGGGAGAGACTCGAGAGAGAAAGAGAAGAGGAAGAAATGAGAGCTCCCTGGGGAAGAACATTATTTTTGTCGTTCTGCTCGTAGCTTGAAACTGAAAATTTCGGCCGCGCGCCAAATCATCCCACCGCATCCATTCGAAAATCCCGTGACCAGTTTTACCCTTTTAACCCTGGTCCGGAAGCTACAACCCACCGACCATGGAGGGCTCATTCGGTAACAATGAAATATGTTGCCTAGATCCCGAACCCTCCCCACAGGCCCATACCCACCCACCAACCATTCACCCCATTAGCTCAAAAATACTCTCACACGCCAAAGCTCTGACTCTCTACAGTACTAGATTCGCTTCGCCGCCGGCATACTCCTCCACAGCGTAGCCTTGATCGTGTTGGCTGTCCACCCACCTGATCCGCTCCCCCGCCGCCCTCGCCACCGACGGATCTGCTTCACCGCCGACCTCGCCACCGACGGATCTGCTTCACCGCCGACCTCGCCACCGATGGATCTGCTTCACCGCCGACCTCATCCACAGCGTAGCAATCAACGCCTTTCCTGTCGACGCACCGGATCCTCTCCAACGGAACCGTGTCTACTTCACCGCGGCCCCCCCCTCCACAGAAGCTGATCTATTCCACTGACTACCTCGGCGCAGCGGCTGTATCAACTTCACCGAATCCCTTGCCAGCCAACCAGATCTGCTTCACTAACGCCCGCTTCTACTGAAACAGGGTCGACTCATCGTCTCCCGCGTTCGCCGCCGCTGGAATGCAAGTTGCCGCCCCCGTCCACGCCGCCGCAGCTTGGTTAGTACGCTGGCCCGTTAGATCGCGGTGTTTCTTTAGCCATGTTTTGTGTAGTTATTTGCAGATCTCATATGCCATTAAATTTCTTGATGTGTTACTTCGCATGAAGTTCGTTTAAATATTGTACAGTACCAAAGCATTATCCGGTCGCTACCATCCTGTTCATTCTACTGACACCTATGTGCATCCACATATTTATAGGGGACCCATTCATTTGCTGCCAACTGTTTTTGTACTGCATGCTATTCCTTTTATAGTCTTGCTATGGGCATTTCCAATCTGGTTGTTCTTATACCACGTCATTAGCTCACCGCTAGCCGCTAGCTGTTTTCTCGTGTCTGCTATTCTTTTACTGCTTTTATAATCATGCTATGTGCATTTCCAATCTGCTTGCTCTTATACCTCGTCTTTAGCTTATAGCTATTTTTTTCCATGAATGCTCCTATCGCACAGCTTGTATAGTTATTGCTGCGTGCATGTCTGGTCTTTGTATTATCGTAGACTAACTTGTCAATGTTATTTTTCCTAGGGATTGATCATGCGAACCACTTATTAGAATATCCAACATTAACAGCGGGGACGCTAGGGAAGGTTGGAATCTGAGTTCTTGGTTGGTAACTTTGGCAGTTTACTTCCGTTATTATCTATAACCTATATGCATTGTTCGTTATGCAAGAGATAAACACTTGGAACCCTGCCATAGCAATGCCATCCATGCGTTACTATGTTTCTGCCTATTTGATATGCTTGTCTTGGAGCAACTGCGAAGGTGATTTGAACCTGACATTTGGTCATTCTTAATGCCAGTTTACTCATGCAAACTGCGAATGTATGAAATTCGTATCTCATGCAAAGCAACATCTAGTTGGTTTTAATCTGATATCTGGTAAATATTGGCTTATTCATTTGGCAGCTCAAGTTTTTTGTTATTTGAAACCAGCTGACTTGGTCTTAAATGTGATATCTAAACACAGATTAAGGACAATGGAGCAGGAGGATTAGCATTTCACTTGATGGCTGAACCTAAAATGACAGGCATGTCGACCACGACTAGTGCATGCAAGAGAAGGACCTGTAGCGAGCCAGTATGTTCTGCTACATGCTGTTATCTGATCTCTACATTGCGTAATACATGTTTGAATAGTTAATTGTTGTAACTATTTTTGCAATATTACCAGAATGCAGTTTTAGTGAAGCAGTCATCATTAGAAGATAGTCGCCAAAGCGACCCTGTGCAACATTATGATGTAAGTCTGCTTAGTAAAAGTTCCATACATTGTCTTATTTATGCAACTTGTTATTATCTTATATCTACATTGCATAATAAATGTTTGAATAGTTCACTGTTGTAACTATGTTTGCAATATTACTAGAATGCAGTTGTAATGAAGAAGTTCTTAGTAGAAGATAGAGCGCAAAAGGTTCAGCGTGAGCCTATGCAACGATATAATGTAAGTCTGCGCTTAGTACTTGTGACTATCTCATATCGACAATGCTTAATACATGTTTGCATAGTTCATCGTTTAACTCTTTTTGCATTATTATCAGAATGCAGTTCTGATGAAGCAATCTTCATTAGAAGAGGGGCCCACAAAAAGTTCTGATCTTTGTTATGATGCATCCTCTCATAGCCGTCAACCTAGACCATTCTTTTCATCAAACAGTGAACATCTCAAGGCTGTACTTTATAAAAGACATGGTATTGCTGCTTTAAGATCTGTAGCTGATATGTTGACCAAGAGTACACAAGATTCAATCAAGGCGATTGCCAAATGTCAACGTGTTATTGATGATGCTAATAGAAGTCCTCAATGATTCTATGTAATTTTTTTTATTTGGGCACATTAATTGTCTTGTAATTTTCCTAGTTATTTTATTTGTGTATGTAATTGTGTGTATCATTGATATCAGATTTTAGGCTCATGAAATTTAATGCAAGTTGACTAGTCAAACAACCAGGACCCTATAACAGATTGGGCCGGCCCATTAACAGTAGTGTGGGACCCACTTTCATTTTGGGCCGGCTCACTTATTCTTGGGCGGCCGTTTAACGGGAAAGTGGGACCCACTGTGCTTTTGGCCCACCCCATTGTCTTGTTGGGCCTACCACTTGCTACATGATGGACCCCACATACTAAATGGGCCGGCCCTTTAAGAGGAAAGTGGGACCCACCTGCGTTTTTGGCCCGGCCCACTAGCGTGTTGGGCCGGCCCACTTGCTATATGGTGGACCCCACATACTAAATGGGCCGGCCCTTTAACTGGAAAGTGGGACCCACCTGTGTTTTTGGCCCGGCCCACTATCTTGTTGGGCCGGCCCACTTGCTATATGGTGGACCCCACATACTAAATGTGCTGGCCCATTAACAGGAAAGTGGGACCACCTGTGCTTTTGGCCCGGCCCACTGGCTTGGTGGGCCGGCCCATTTGATCTAATGTGGACCCCACGCACTAAATGGGCCGGCCCGATTAGCAGGAAAGTGGGACCCACGTGCTAATTGGGCCGGCCCAATAACTTCTTGGGCTGGCCCACTTGCTTTAAGGTGGACCCCACTTGGTAAATGGGCCGGCCCGATAACATGAAAGTGGGTCCCACATGTTTTGTGGGCCGGCCCTTTTGCCTGTTGATCGGTCAAACGAGTGCATTCGGCCCGACCCACATGCTTAGTGGGCCGGCCCATTAATGTTTTGACCATTCAACCTTAGAGGTTAGGCCCGGCCCACGTAACTAATGGACCAGCCCAGCTATATAGTTGACCGGTCAAACTAAGTCAGCTGGCCCGCAAACTTAATGGGCCGGCCCGCTTAAGACGTGGCAGGCCTCGTGTGGGCCTACCATCTTCCACGGGGTTTCAGCGGTTAACGCCGTTGACTGCCAGTTAACGGCGTCTTCCACGTGGCAGTTTGCATGATGTCAGCAGTCAACGGGCTCCCGGAAACACTTCTGCAACGGTCTGATTTTCCGTGGCGGAAGGGCACCCAAGCGCGACGGACCGAAAAATATGTGGTAGGACTTTGCCTGACGCAGTTTCGACAACAGAACCCATATCGTCGGGTTAGGCCCATAGGCGACGAAAATTACCCCTTAGCGGACGATTTTGAGACGTTGTCTATCAGAACTTTTCTTGTAGTGTCTATTGAGAAATATGCTCTCGATGGTCTTCATATCGCTACCGAAAGTTTGGGCTGTAAGTGTTAACCCATCTTTTGATTTCCTGCCGTAGCTTGGGTGTTTCTTTGACTGATATTCGTTCCTTTACAGTCGTATCTTCAGATAAATCTGAAGAGGACAAGAAGATCCATGAAAAGGTCGAGGCGATGACTGATGTTGCTCACCCGAAACATGATTTATGGCTGCATCGTCTGAAGGCTGTTATGATGGCGAAGTTTGAGCATCGGGTAGAGAAGCTGCATTACTACTTTGATAAATTCCACGCTCATATCACGATGGTTTGGAAGACTTTGTTCCCTCTGGATCAGGCACCCGAAACTTTGTCTGCTCTGTTTACCCGATTTAAGTCTCCTGAGAGGATTCGACAGCTGGTGCGGAAAGAGCTTCTGGCTGGTGCTGAACTTGCCTTTGCTTCAGTATTGGCATGTCATCCATCTTTAGACTTCAAAGCCGTAGGAAACACCGAGAGGAGTTTAGGCCAATATTATGATATCGCTAGAGGTCAGGCATATACCATTATCTCTCGGATGGAGACAGGCCTCGAGAGAGACCTGAGGGCCCAAGGGAACCAGGGAACCCAGTCATGAATGTAATAACCTTGTACCTGCATAAGATTGTTTTGTATAGATTTACCGTTTGCGTTGCACACTATGTTAGTTCGATTGGTAATTTATTGTCGAGGGCGGCTGAGTGATCAGTTCAACCTGCTCTCCCGACGACTTCGTTGTGATTTGCAATTTTATTGCGAAGTCGATATGTAAGTTTTATAAAAGCGAGACCCATCGACTTAATCGAGGGAATTAGACGCTTGGCTTCGTCACGCGGTGCACCGGTTTGAGCCTTATTTTGTGATAATGTAACCATCGACTGCAGCACTCGCGTATTTTCTCGAGGCTTGGATTGGTTGTTTTTGTGTGTCATTAATCTTAGCTCTCGTTGAGAGTATTTAATTAACGACCCTGTGCAAGCGTATTTTTTAGGCCAACGCTCCCGCTGGGAGTAAGAGCCGATGGCAGGGGCCCCGAACGATCTGTTCGGATGATAAGGCCTGGATCAAGAAAAAAGGTAGAAAACCTGATTAGAATTTTATTCATAACGCAAAATCAACCTTAAGGGATGTCGAAGTAATAAGAAACAATTGCATCCTAAGTATAGAACCGTCGCAACTGTGCGATGTTCCATGGATTCTCAACATATTTTCCCGAAGCTTGGTTTTTGAGCCGATATGCTCCTCCTGGTATCACTTCAGTGATGATGTATGGTCCTTCCCATGGAGATTCGAGTTTCAAGGATCTTTCTTGCTTCAGTCGAAGTACCATATCTCCAACATTAAAGCTTCGACTGCGTATTCGTCGACTGTGATAATTTCTCAACGCTTGCTGGTATACCGTTGTTCTTGCCAAAGCAATATCTCGTGCTTCGTCAAGGAGGTCCACAGCGTCTTGCAGCGCGATGTTGGAAGAGGATTCTATGTATGCTGTCACCCGAGGAGCTTCAAACCGAACGTCGGATGGTAGAACTGCTTCGGCTCCATGTACCAAGAAGAACGGGGTGTACTGAGTCGACCTGTTAGGTGTGGTACGCAAACTCCAGAGTACGGATGGTAACTCCTCGACCTGTGCTCCGGCCCGCACACAGAAGGCGTTTCTTGAGGCCATCCCCTATCAAACCATTGATCCTTTCCACCTGGCCGTTGGTCTGTGGGTGGGCCACTGATGCAAATTTCAATTTGATTCCTCCGTCATCACAAAATTTTCGAAACTCTTTGGAGTCAAAGTTAGATCCATTGTCTGTGACGATACTGTGGGGCATACCAAATCGACAGGTTATTCCCCTGAAGAACTGCACTGCTGTTTCGGCTTTCTGGTTTCGAACGGGTACTGCCTCGATCCACTTGGTGAACTTGTCGACTGCGACCAGTAAGTACGTGTGTCCTCCAGGCGACGACCTCGGCAGTGGTCCAACTTGGTCGAGTCCCCATTGAGCAAAGGGTCATGCCAGAGGTATTGTCATTAGATCTGTCGCAGGGCGTGCGGCTTTGGTGAGAAGCGCTGACAGGGGTCACATTTCATGACTAGATCTCGAGCATCCGACGCCGCCGTTGGCCAGTAAAATCCTGCCCTGAAGGCTTTCGCCACAAGGGCCCTGCTTCCTGCATGGTGTCCGCAAGTTCCCTCGTGTATCTCGCGCAACATCACTTTTCCATCGTCAATGGCGATACACCTTTGGAAGATACCCGAGATGCTACGCTTGTAAAGTTCACCATTTACCACAGTGAAGACTTTTGACCGTCTGACGATTTGCCTTGCTTCCACCGAATCCTCCGGCAACTCCTGCTTTGTCAGGTACGCTAGGAATGGTTTGGTCCATAATGGCTCGAGGAGGAGGACTTGCTCCGCTGATGGAGGTGGAGATTCTTCGACAGTTTGTCGCTGGCTTGCCTCCGATTCATCAGTCGATGGTTTTAAGGGTGCCGATGCTTTCTCTTTTATTGATCGTTGAGTAATGACTTCGTAGAACACTCCATTTGGAATGGGAGAGCACATGGACCCGATATTCGCCAGAGTGTCGGCTTCCTCGTTGCTGGCTCTGCCGATATGTTTGAGCTCACATCCTTCAAATTTGGCTTCCATATTTTGATACAACTGATGATAGGCGATCATGTTGTCACTGACCGCGTCACATAGGTTCATCGACTGCTGCACCACCAGGTTTGAGTCTCCGTAAATTTCTAGGCGAGTTGCCCCGCATGCCTTTGCCATCTTCATTCCGTGCAGCAGCGCTTCGTATTCTGCTTCATTGTTCGTTGGCAGGGGAAATTCATACGTAGTATGTACTTCATCTAATCTCCCTGTGGTGATATCGGTATCACTCCTGCTCCTGCGCCCGTGCTCCGTTTTGACCCGTCGAAATACATTGTCCATGACCCCGACATGTCGGGTGCTGCTGGCGTCTGTGACTGGATCCAATCTGCCATGAAATCTGGAAGGATTTGGGATTTTATCGCCGTTCGGTTAACATAAGTTATGTCATGTGGCACTATTTCGATGGCCCATTGGGACACTCGACCCGTGGCTTCTGGATTAGTAATTATGTTCTTCAACGGCGCTTCACTTACGACAATAATCGGGTGCTCCGTGAAATAATGTCGCAGCTTGCGGGCCGACCTCCATATTGCATACGCCAGCTTCTGATGATGAGGGTATCTCTGCTTTGCGGGTGTGAGTACTTCGCTGAGGTAGTAAACAGGCCTCTGAACACCTTAGACTTTCCCCGCTTCTTCTCGCTCAACGACCAGAACGCTGCTGAAGACTTGTGCTGTTGCAGCTATGTACATAAGCAGCGTTTCTTTCTCGCGCGGGGTTACGAGGACTGGGGACATCGACAAGATTTTCTTCAGATTGTGGAAGGACTCCTGCGCCTCCTTTGTCCACTCGAATTTTTTTGACTTTTTCATCAAGTTATAGAAAGGCAAAGCCTTTTCTCCTAGCTTGGCGATGAATCTGCTGAGCGCTGCTAATCGTCCTGCCAACTGCTGCAATTGGTGCAGATTCTTTGGCGGCTCCATGTCGAGAATAGCTTTGATCTTCAAAGGGTTGGCTTCAATCCCTCTAGCTGAGATGAAGTACCCGAGTACTTGTCCCCCTGGCACTCCGAAGAAGCATTTCTTTGGATTCAGCTTGATTTTGTACTTGTCTAGGTTGTCGAAGGTTTCCCGCAAATCATCGATGAGAGTGGCGGCGTGCTTCGTCTTCACCACGATATCGTCAATGTAAACTTCGATGTTCCTCCCAATCTGCTCTCCAAGGCAAGCCTGCATGCACCGTTGGTAAGTTGCCCCTGCGTTTTCAGCCCAAAGGTCATGACGTTGTAACAGAAAACGCCGTGTGGGGTGATGAACGCAGTTAGCTCCTGGTCTTCTTTCTTCAGCTTGATCTGACTATACCCGGAGTATGCATCGAGGAAGGAGAGGCGATCGCATCCAGCTGTGGAGTCGACTATCTGATCAATACGAGGCAGCAGAAAGTGGTCTTTCGGACAGTGTTTATTAAGGCTGGTGTAATCGATACACATGCGCAGAGCGGTGGTGTCCTTTTTGGGCACCATGACAGGGTTGGCTACCCACTCGGCTTCCTTGAGCTCCCGAATGAATCCTGCTTTGCGGAGTCGACTGATTTCTTCGCCAATTGCTCTTCTCTTTGGTTCGGAAAATCGGCGCATTGACTGCTGTACTGGTTTGGCTCTTGGGTCAACATTAAGGGCGTGCTCAGCGAGTTCCCTGGGGATACCTAGCATGTCGGATGGTTCCCATGCAAATATCTCCCAGCGCTCATGGAGGAACTCGATGAGCGCGCCTTCCTATGCGTCAGTAAGGTCTGCCGATGTATTGACCGTCTTCTTCGGGTCAGTGGGGTGCACATGCAGCTTCTTGGCTTCCTTCGCAACGTCAAACTTGTCGGATCTCACGTTTCGATTGTCGGCTGGTGGCTGCGTGTGATCTGTAACGGCGTCGACTGCGTTGAGTTCTTCCTTGGCTCCGAACTTCGAGGCGATCTTCTGGAAGTCCCTGTCGTAGTTGTCTGATCAGGTAAAGCTTCCATGAACGGTTATTGGGGTCCCGTTGTTGGCCGGCATCTTCAGTTTTAGGTATGCATAATGGGGTATGGCCATAAATTTGGCAAACGCAGGCCTGCCGAGGATGGCCTGATACTGAGATTCCCAGTCAACTACTTCAAACTCGATCTTTTCTTTCCTGAAATTGCTAGGCATCCCAAAGACCACATCCAATGATGTTTTACCGAGAGAATAAGCTGGTCGAGTCGGTATAATGCCGTGGAATCCTGTATCGGACTCTCTTAGCATATCGACTGTTAAACCCATTGCTCTCATTGTGCTGGCGAATAACAGGTTCATGCCACTTCCTCCATCCATGAATACTTTGCCCATACAGTACCCTCCAATCTGTGCTTCAAGAACAAGGGCTGCGTGACCAGGCCTCGAAACAGCTTTCGGGTGATCCGCCCTACTGAAGGTGATACTCTGATCTGACCAGTCGATGAAGTCGGGTGTATCGACCATGGCAACTTCCGCATATTTTACTTCCCGGGAGAATTTTTTGATTTCTCTCTTTGAAAAGCTGGTTTTATGGATCATGTTGACTTGCCCGCATGGTTCCGGAAACACTTCAGTTGGTAGATGCTCGCTTCCTCCTGCTGGTACGTACGGCTCCGGTACGTATGGTTCTGGTGGATAACTGTAGGATCCTGCCCTTCTCTCCATTGTGTGAACTCTTGACATAGCCTCGGCTCTGAGGTCGTCGCGGAACTGCCGAATTTCCAGAAAATGTCGGCAGTTCCTCAATAGGTGACTGGATTTCTCTCGATGATCCTTCAGATCGATGTAAGAGTGGAGGTAACATGGTGCCTCGAGCTGCTCTGTAGCCGATAGATATGGTGATCGGGTGCGACCCTTGATTGATAACGTGTCGTGGCATCCTCGTTCGAACTGACGAAGGTGAGCTGATGTTCGTTCTTCCTCCTCGCGGTACGAGTCCCTTCGTCTTTTCCTTCGCCCTTCCATGACGTCGAAACTTCCTCGGTTGCTCTCTTGTATGTTCCTGGGTGGAACTTTTAGGGTTGTCATTGGAGGGACACCTTTCGAAACTGCGGCCTTCGGGCCGGATGTGCTGGTCCTAGGGAGGCGAAGGAAGCCTCCGGAGTCGATGATGAAGTGAACACCACCGAAAGTAGCATCCATGTCGCCAGAAGATCCCACAGGGATCAGGTGAGGTGCTTCGGGGTGCGGCATGAACTCGAAGGACCCGCAGCGGATTGAATTTCTTGGATCTGCTGGCGTTGGTGATTCGAGTAAGAACGCCGCGGATGTGACTGGTACTGCCGATGACTTGCCTGGTGCCGACTGGCTACCCACAAACGGCGCCAATTTTCGAGGGTACTCCTCGGCAATGCCCTCCGATTGGGGCTTAGGGTTGATGGAATCCTGTAAGCTGACACGAGACATCGGTTCACAGACAAGCGGGGAGAACGATTTACCCAGGTTCGGGGCCCTCGATGAGGTAAAACCCTTACGTCCTGCCTGTCTGATCTTGATTATGAAGATATTGGGTTACAATGGGTGCCGAAGTGTTCGGCTAAGATCTCGTCGAGAGGCTAAGTGTTATGGCGACCTAGCACTAGACTTTTGGTGGCTAAGATTGCTACGGTTGATTGTGTCCCTCGGCAGCCCCTCTCCTGGCCTTTATATAGGAGGCCAGGTCTCAAGAGGTCTAACCGAGTACGACTAGATTTACAGTAGTTCTAGACCCAAACTTTCCTTGTTCGGCTCCTTCCTTGTCTTGCCTGCCAAGGTATCTTCTGGTGCGCCATCCAGTGGCCTGCCTTGCCTTCAAGTGCCTTCATGGGCCTCCAACTAGATTATATAGGATAGGGCAATGTCGATTACCCGAAGGGTAATGCCCACGTCACACGTAGCAGCTCAACAAGACGCAGGCGTTGGCCGGCAGATGGTGCGGCTGCAGGCCGAAGAAGTCGAGGAAGCGGCGAAAGAAGGGCGAAGCCGGCAGACCCAGCCCCCGGTCGAAGTGCGCCCCAAAGACCACACGTTCGTCGGGCTCCGGGGCCGGCTCCACATCGTCGTCGGGTGCCCGCGTGATCACCCCCGGCGGGATCCGGCGAAGGCGCACGAGGTGCTCGATGTCATCCTCCTTCATATACGAGCCCTCCCAAGATCCGCTCGGAGGGGCCATCGACGTAGAGGAAGAAGAAGAAGAAGACCACGAAAGTGCGAATGGCGAGGAAGAACCGCGAGACGGCGGCGACGGCGGCGGCGGAGAGCGTACCGTCGAGACGCGAGGGCCCGTGGCGACGGCTGGGCGTGCGGACAACTGCGGAACGGCGGAGGAGCGTGGCCGCGCTTGTTCGCCGAGGTTCGCCAGGAGGTCGCCGGAGGAGTCGCAGAGGCGTGAAGAAGCTCGCTCGAGCGGGAGAGAGAAGGTTTGGGTGCGGGGACGAAGTGGGCAAAGTGGCCGCTTCGGTACCACCCCGGGGCATTTATAGCCGCCTGCCCCGCACGGCGCGCCGCCACGTGGCAATCGTGGGCCACGATCGAGGATTAACTGCGTCGTAACTGCGCCCACTACCGCTGCGGTTACTGGAAACGGCCACACCGCGTCGCCCACGACCACAAAGGATCCGGAAGGGACAGCGATGTGACCAGACGAAACGGCCACAGCAGTGAAGTCAGAGGCCATCAAGTCGGGCGCATGGCCCGAGGCGGCGGAGACTCCGGCGCGCCCATGCCGCAGCCGGACGTTTTCCTCCAACCCGGCCTAAAAACTTTTCAAACAAGGCGGAACAGCCTCCAGCGATTGGAATATTAAAAATCCACACAACGAAGTGGCGTCCGGCTTGAGAGCAGCCGGACGGAGCAAGCCAGAAGAGGGCGCAGCTGGCTGAACGGAAATTCTCAGTCGGCCCCTTGGGCGCTTCTCAGAGAACAATCCGCAAGATCAGAGACTGAGGGTCAGGGAAACCTGCACGGGTCCTTCTTTATGCAGGACCTTGCCAGCTTCAGGGGCTAATGTCGGGGGGAAGACCCCGGGTAGGGCAAAGGACTAAGAACAACCGGCTCAAGGCCTGTCGGCCCGCGGCAAAGGCCGGCTGAGGAGCAGCCGGCTGAAGCCGTGGCCGGCTGCCTTGGGAGCCAGCTGGTTCAAAGTCCACGCTGGCCTGGCCCCAGCCGACTGCGCTGTGGCTGGGCCGGCTTCAACTTTTCATATCCGGCTTGGTTTACCTCTCCCTGACATGGTCCGAGTTGGTGAGGCTTGCAGGAGAAGGAACTGGAAAGGTGGTCCGGCTCCTAAAGTCCACGATGATTTCACCTTTCGTAAAGGGCGGGGCACTGTAGAGCAACAGTGCCTCCGCCGGACAGGGCATCATGGCGCCGTACGGCTACAGGTCATGATGGCGAGAGGGACACCTCCTCTCCATACCGCTGACTTCGGGCAGGCGACAAGACAGGGCTTGCACGCCCAACGGCTCCTGACAACGCCTCGGGAAGGAGCGGGAAGCCGGAGCCGGCCAGCCGGCCAGTAGGACATAGGGACTTCTATGTAAAGTGCCAGCGCCTATATAAGCTGCACTACCCCCTCTCGTGCAGGGGATCGATCACTTCTTACTCATTCTAGTCTTAGCGATGCCCTGTGAGAGAGACCATCGTCTTCCTTAGCTTCCCAGGAGCAGCCGGATACAGCTCAAGGAGCACCATTGTACTGTGATACTATCATATACACTCATAGCAGGAGTAGAGGTGTTACCTCCATCGGAGGGCCTCAAACCTGGGTACGTCGCCGTGTCGCTCGTGCCCATACCCGCATCCGGATACCGCCGTAGTCCATACTAGGAACCACTCTCTTTAGCCACCCTATGGCATATGCCGTGACGATACCAAACAACCATGTTAAGTGGATGGACCGTAAGCCCATTCGAAGTTTTTGTTTCCGATGTTCTTTTATAACACCATGTTAAGTCGATGAAACATAAGCCCAGTTGAAGTTTTTGTTTGTCGAAGGCAACTGAGGGATCAAGTCAGTTAACTCGTTCGACAACCCAGTAGTAATCGCAAATATATCTTCTAGGCCGTACATAAGTTTTTAAGCAATAGCGTCAGCCCCCGAGTAAATGAGGGAACCATGCTCTTTTTGGCTTCGTAACCCAATGCACCTGCGTGAGCCTTCCATATGTCTTAATGCTTCCACCAATTGCAGCACTCGCATGTTCCCTGATGCTTTGGTGAAATCATTTTTGTATGAATATTCTCGCCAATTGCAGCACTTGCATTTTCCCTAAGGCTTTTGACGGAAACTGTATTATATTCTGTAGCCCCCGAGTATTTACCGAGAAAGTTGCGCTTCATTGATAACCATAGCTCCCGATGGGAGTGGTAGTAGACGATAATTCGGAAGAACTACCGGATATTTGTTTGAGCAAGATAATAATTATATAAACTGAACCAGAAGATTTTATTGATAATGCGCAACTGGGGCATACACAATTGAGACGACTGGCTAAGAAGCCTTATTGTAAGATAAGAGAAAGTAAGAAAAGTCTAGGCCTAAGCATAGAAGCGTCGAAATTGTGCAATGTTCCATGGGTTGCCTACATCTTGGCTTGTTGCAGTATCCTTGATGCGATAGGCTCCTCCTGGGATTACTTCAGTAATGATGTATGGCCCTTCCCATGGAGATTCAAGCTTCAGATGCCCCTTCTGCTTTAAGCGTAGTACTAAGTCACCTACGTCGAAGCTTCGAGTGCGCACCCTTCGACTGTGATAGTTTCGTATCGCCTGGTGATATACTGTTGTTCTTGCTAGAGCAATATCTCGAGCTTCATCAACAAGATCGACATCATCTTGTAATGCTTGATTAGAGGCTTTCTCATTATATGCAACTACCCGTGGTGCTTCGAAGCGAACATCGGTAGGTAGAACAGTTTCGGATCCATACACAAGGAAGAAATGAGTATACTGCGTTGACCTGTTTGGAGTGGTCCGCAGGCTCCAAAGTACTGATGGTAGTTCCTCAACCCAGGCGCCAGCTGCCCTTGTGAGACGTTTCTTGATGCCATCACATATTAGGTCATTGATCCTTTCCACCCGTACATTAGTCTGAGGGTGCGAAACCAAAGCGAAATTGAGCCTTATGCCATTGTCTTCACAAAATTCATGAAATTCTTTGGATACAAAGTTAGCTCCATTATCAGTGATGATGATTTGTGGTACACCGAAGCGGCAGGTGATCCCCTTGAAGAATTGAAAGGTCGTTGTAGCTATTTGGTTAGTTACTGGTATGGCCTCTATCCATTTGGTAAATTTGTCGACTGCGACCAACAGGTAAGTATGGCCTCCCGAAGATGATTTTGGAATTGGTCCAACTTGGTCAAGTCCCCACCGGGCAAAGGGTCACGCCAAAGGTATTGTCATAAGGTCTGTAGCAGGTGCATGTGGTTTTGGTGCAAAACGCTGACAAGGGTCGCATTTTCGGACTAGATCTCTTGCATCGGCTGACGCTTTTGGCCAATAAAACCCAACCCTAAAAGCTTTAGCCACAAGTGCTCGACTGCTTGCATGATGTCCGCATGTGCCTTCGTGTATCTCCCGCAGTAGAGCCTTTCCATCGTTGATGGCGATGCACCTTCGGAAGATGCCAGAGATGCTTCATTTATAAAGCTCGCCAACTACTATGGTAAATGATTTCGAGTGACGTACAGTACGTCTTGCTTCGACCAGGTCGTTCGGCAACTCCTGCCGAAGTAAATATGCTAGCAGATGCTTAGTACATAAAGGCTCAAGGAGAAGAACTTGTTGCTCAAGTCCAGTAATAATGTTTTCGGCAGCGCCCTGAGGCACAACCTCCGAGTCAATGATCAACTTTCCTAGAGGTGCCGATGATTTGACCTTCTAGATCTCTGGTTGATTACTTCATAGAAAACTTCGTCAGGGATCACGGAGCATGTGGAACCAATGTTTTAACTCGCAACCTTCGAACTTTGCTTCCATCGATTGGTACATTTGTCGATAAGCAATCATATTATCACTGATAGAATCACACAAATTCATAGACTGCTGGACCATAAGGTTTGAATCTCCATAAATATCCAGTCTAGTAGCGCCAAAAGCTTTAGCCATACGCATGCTGTGTAGTAACGCTTCGTATTCTGCATCATTGTTTGTCGGTAACACGAAGTTCATCCTCAGCACGTATCTCTTTTTTTCACCTTGCGAAGAAAACATCACTACTCCAGCTCCAGCGCATGTGCTTCATTGTGAGTGATCGAAATATATTGTCCACGAACCTGACATATCGGGTGAAGCCGGAATTTGTGATTGAATCCAGTCAACGAAGAAATCAGGAAGGATCTGAGACTTGATGGTAGTTCAATTGATGTAAGAAATGTCATATGGTGCTAACTCGATATCCCACTGTGATACTCTACCTGTGGCATCTGAATTGGTGAGTATGTTTTTCAATGGAGCTTCAGTGACAACGATTATCGGATGTTCAGCGAAGTAGTGCCGTAGCTTCCGTGTTGTTCTCCATACGGCATATACCAACTTCTGGTGGTGAGGGTACTGCTGTTTTCCTGGTGTGAGTGCCTCGCTGAGGTAATAGATGGGGCGCTGCACGCCGTGAACTTTTCCTACTTCCAAGTGCTCGACTATGAGCACAGTGCTGACAACTTGACTAGTTGCAGCGATATAAAGTAGCATCGGCTCATTATCATGCGGAGTTACGAGAACCGGCAAAGTCAAGAGAACTTTCTTCAGATTGTTGAAAGCTTCCTGTGCTTCTGCCGTCCACTCAAACTTCTCCAATTTCTTCATTAGCTGATAAGGGCATCGCCTTTTCTCCTAGCTTTGCGATGAATCTGCTGAGAGCTGCTACGCGTCCTGCTAGATGCTGCACCTACTGCAGATTCCTTGGTAGTTCCATATCAAGGACAACCTTGATCTTCAGTGGTCTGAAAGGTTTTTAATGAGGTGGGCTCGCGGTGCTGCAATATATTGGTGATATAATGTTTTTCGTCGACAGGCTCGAGGGCTCGTAACCCGCAAAAACAATATATATAGACCTCCGCGCAAAAAAGTTATTCGCCTTGGCGTAAAAATAGTTTGCAAGTCAACAAAGATATAAGCACCGGCCAACAAAAAGCTCGGGGGCTTGGTACAAGAAAAAACATACAAGATATTTTACAATATACATTATGCTTACAATATATATATATTCTTACTATCAAAGAAAACTCGACAAGGGAAAAAGAAACTTTCAGTTCTGCTCAAGTACATCATCTATGTTTACACCCTCATTGCTTGCAGCACCAGTCTTATGTTCCGCATAGCTACCTCTTACGAAGAATTCGGCATCAAGTCGAAGTAATTCGTCCATCATCTCTTCAGCTACATGGGTCACAGCATCGTTGATTTTATCGATGTTCTTCCTCCTCCTAGTCAGTTTGGATTGACATTTGGCGACAATCTTGGTCATGTCTAACTTCGGATAGCAGATCTGCAACATAATCATGGCAAACCTAGCTCCGGCAGTCAGTTGAGCTCTTACAAACTCATGGATCCGAGGAGCATCCCGAAATTTATTCATCAAGGCAGGAAGGGCTTTCGGCTGGGAGTTTCGAGGAAACATGGTATTATAAATCAGAAAAAGCATCCTCGAACAGAAGTCGAGGAAATCGCGAACTTGACCTGCGCGATCCTGAAATCTGACGATTTGTTGGGTACGTTCCGGCGTGGCCCAAAAGTTAGAACCATGTTCCAATGCAAGTTTGATAAGAACATTGGACCTAGCTTCAACGCGTTGATCTTCGGCAGCAGTATCCAAAAAAGAACCTAGACATCGGAAGCATTAGCGAGAGATAGAAAATAAGCAAGAAAAAGTTGAATATGGTCAAACTAAGGAACTGTACCCGCCATATCCAAGCTGGAGTCATTCATCACTCGAAGCATATAATCTTCTCGTGCGGTAGCCTCAGCAGCCTCAGTAACCGCGGTTTCCTTTAGTGCTAAGGTTTCCTGAGCCTGTTGAAGGGCAAGTTTTTCCTTCTCAGAGGATCTTCGAGACTGCTCCATTATTACGATAGCTTGTTTCTTCATCGACTGAAGCTGGTGTCGAAGTTCGTTCAAATCTTCCATCTGACCAGCACTCGAAGAACTTTCAATAAATTCGTCAACGGAAGTTTTTCTCAAGTAGGATGTGGCCGGTAACGCATCCGAAGGACGAGGCACCACGGTATAGTTGTCAAAAATCAACTGGAGAGGATAAGTTTCGATATCAATAACTTGGCAAGATAGATTTTCATTGATTCATTCAGATGTTTACATGGGAAATACAAAAGAGGGTTCCTAGTGAACCAATGGTCATCTGTCGACAAAGCTACGCAAAAGAAAAAGAACAAAAAAAAGACAAGGACAAGACGGTCTACTTCACCTCCGGCTTTGTCGAGCTAGGGGAAGGAGTTGGTTTGCACCCAAGGAAGGAGAGGATCTTCTTCGAGTTCGGCTTGGCAGCTTTAATCAAGGATTGCCACTTCTTCGTCTCCATCTTCTTGACCTCACCAACCTTCGTCCGGTCGACATTTTGTTGGCTTTCAGCAACCAAAGCAATGGTGCCTTCCACGCCAATCTTCAAGCCCTCTTGCCGGAGACCTAGCCCAAGATCTTCTTCAGGGATGAAGTGCTTGGCCAGTGCAGCGAAGGTGTCGGGCTGTTCTTTCTTCGCGAAAAAGTAGGGGAACAGCCGAGAAAATGCTGACTTGGCATCACCAATGCTTTGGCGCACTTCGTCTCCATGGATTTCAAGAAGCGAAAGCGTTTCAAGAAGGCGATCATCTTCAGGATTCTCAAGATCAAAATCTTGGTGCATTTTCCCTTCTGAAACAAAATTCGGGTTGTCAACAAATGCATAAGCAAGGCAAGGGTTCACGAAGGATCAAGAGGATTGAAGTACTTACTAACAAAATGCTGATTTTGCGACTCCAAGCGAGCGATGATTTCTTCTTCGCGAGCAGTTTGTCGGGTTATGTTCTCGCTCAGGGCACTTTCCGCGTCATGAAGTCTTTTTCGAAGACCCTCGACAGCGGCAGCGTCAAACTCAGCTTTTTGGCGAGCTTTTTCACTTTGCTCAAGCTTCGCGGCAAGGTCATCAGCACGCTTAGTGGATTCAGAAAGGGATTCTAGCAAACAAAGACAGCAATGTTATGGCAAAAACAGCAGGGACCAATCCATCAAAGGAGAAAGAAGAAAGAAAGGAGTACCTGTTAATTTGTTGGCATAATTGCGGTACCCGATGAATTGGGTACCAATACGGATAAACTCCTTCATCAAAGGCTGAAAGGAAGCACGGATGAGAAAATCGGCATAGGAAAGAAGTTCGACAGCAAATCAACATAAGGAAAAAGTTCTTACATCATCCATCGAAGGAGTTGCAGAGTTACCAGCTAAGATACTCGACTCTTTTCCTAGTTGAAGCCTTGCTCTCTTCGGAGATGGGGCACGGGGCTCATGGCAGGAGTCGGATGTCCTGTATTCTGTGGAGGAGGCGAGGTTTCGTCCGCTTCAGGTCAAGCCTCGGAGATAACCAAAGTACGAGACGTGCTCGTTCGAGTAGTCACGTCAACAGGAGGATCATCCTCCTCGTCGCCACTATACACCAAGGAAACGTATAAGAAACGAACCAAGAAAAATATCAGGTGCAAAAGCAAAAGGCGACAGAACTTACGAGCTGACGAGGGCATCATCGTAAGGGTTGAAGGGTTCTTCCTCCTCTTCGGGTGCAGTTTCCTCGAGAGGGGATTTATCAGCTTTGGAGGTGCCAGAATCAACGACTTCATCCCTTTTCCGCTTGTTCGTCGGAGAAACAACAGATGGAAGAGATTGCGTAGATTCGGAGGCCTCAGATTCAATCTTTTTTTTCAGAGGAAGCCGCAGATTTGTGAGAACCCGCAACTTCGCTCTCAGGGCGAGAGGTGCCCTGGTTTTCGTCGGTGACGACGGTCCGTTCTTCAACTTTGAAAGATCGAGATGTCGCCTAGAGGGGGGGGGTGAATAGGCAATTACAAACTCTTGCGGATTTGTCTTGTATGAATGCGGAATTAAACTATCGTTTAGTTTACAAGCACAAACCCTAAATATGCTAAGCTCAACTAAGTGTAACAATAGCAACTAGAGCTAAGCAAGATAGGCGCAAGATACATGTAGCACAAGTGATAGCAAGATATATGTACTTCAAGCACGATGGCTATCACAAGGAAAGAGAGCTCGGGTATAGAAATAACCGAGGCACGCGGAGACGAGGATGTATTCCCGTGTTCCCTTGCTTTGCAACAAGGTACGTCACGTTTGGAGGAGTGGAGGTCCCACGAAGGATTCCCCGCGCGACGAAGGCTCACCCTATTCTCCGAACCACACCCACGAAGGATAATGGCCCTTTCCTTGTGGTTAGCTTTTCCTCCGCTCCGGAGATGGCTAGCTCCACAACCACTTCACAAGCTCCACGAAGGAGAAGCCCGGGCCTCTTCACAATCTTCTTGAAGAGATCACCGGAGCACCAATCACCAAGCCAACTAGGAGGTCACCCTCCAAGAGTAACAAGCTCACGGTCTCTCACTCGAACAAATCGTGGTGGAGAGCTCAACACTATGCAATGATGCAAAGCAAGAACACCGGAGGTGTTCAAGTCCTTCACACTCAAATCCCACCAAAGCAACGAATGCTAGGATGAGATTGGAGAGGAAGAACAAGGGGGAAAGTCAGCCAAAGACTCCAAGATCTAGATCCCAAGAGATTCCCTCACTTAGAGAACAAATGGTTTGGTGGAAGTGTAGATCTAGATCTCCTCTCTCAAATCCTCAAATATGAGCAAGAATGGTTGGAGGAATCAAGGGGGAGAGCAAGTTCTTCAAATAGCAACAATGGAGGTGAGAGAATGGAAAGAACTAATTGCTCAAGGTGGAAGAAGGGTCTATTTATAGCTAGGAGCAAATAAAACTGTTGGGGGGAAAAAGACAAGAAAAACGGGCAAAAAAACTAGCCAGAAAACGGCCCAGCCGGCTGCCAGGCCGGCCGACCGGAGCAGCAGCCGGACAGGCCAGCCCGCAGCCCGGTCGGACCGGCCCAGCAACTGGCAGGGCGGCGAGCGCGCTGAGCGGCGAATAGTGCAAGGGCGCTGGCTGCAGGTGGGCCGCGCGGTGGCTTTGAGGCCCAGCCCGGCGGGGAGGCCGGTCCGACGGGGCTGGCGCCGGGCGGGCCGGTCGGTGACCGGGCCAGCCGCCGGATGTGGGCCAAAAGACCTCGGGAGGCGGCCCGGATGGCACCAGCCACCAGGCCGGTTGTGGCCGGATGGGCGGCGCGCGGCCCGGCAGACGGGCGGCCGGCCGGCTGCCACGCCTCCTTTTTTCTTTTCTTTTCTTTTTATCCTTTTCTCTTTTTCTCTTTTCTTTAATAACAAATGCTCCCGAACTCCAAATCGCATGAAACTAATTTTGTTTGGAAGATAACAACGAATGCTATCTAATAGAAAGTGAACAACACAAGAATTTGTGGGAGGGGATTTTATCATGAATATAAAAGGTATAACCTTATATCATGAATAACCGGTAAAATCACCCAACCTCGAAAACGCAATAGAAGATGCATGCGAACTCCGTTTTCGATGAACTTGGGCTTGTTGTAAAGCTAGCAACAAGCTCAAGAACCTCACACCGAGAAATACCAAGAAGCAATAAGAATGTGCAAAGTATGCAAAGGATTGAGCTCCCTAAGACGATGTGATCAAGTTACTCAACCGAAAGCCCCTCTTAATAGTGCGGCTATCTATCCTATAATCCGGTCTCCCAACATCCACCTTGAGACCGGTAAAAGGAAAACCTAGCAAGGCCATACCTTTGCCTTGCGCATCCCATCACTTGATCATTGTCGCTTTGTGTATACTCACAAATGCTCCCCCATACACTATGATGGGAAAGCTCTATTGATGCACATCTTCACATGTTCACTATCACCAAATGGACGGCAAGCTTCAAGCATGTGATCCACTCAAGATGCTCATCTTGAACTTGCCCAATTCAACCTTGTATCTTCTCATACTCACTTAAGATAGAGCATGGCTAATATTGAGTTCCACATAAGAACTCCATCTTCATTTCTTCTTCTTGACCATATCACATATATATCTTCATACCGATGATCTTGATGCCAATACACAAGGTATATCTTTATCTTCATGGCATCCATACTTGAATCCAACACATGGAGAGCAAGTAGATCCTATGGAATATTCCTTCATATAAACTCAATGAAAACATTAGTCCATAGGGGTTGTCATTGATTACCAAAACCACACATAGGGGCAATGTACCCTTACAATCTCCCCCATTTTGGTAATTGATGACGACCACACTAAGAGGGTTTATATAATGAATATTAGAAACAAGTACGCAACTTATCCGAGAATAAGTTGTATACAAGAGGTTGTATTTGATATGGTCAAGTAACACAAAGCTACTAGCCCATCTCAAAACCGGCTCTACTCACACAACTACAACAAATGCAAGAGATGTGAGTAAAACCAATATATATAGAGAAGACTCCCCCACAATATATGCACGTGTGATGAACATGAATTCGTTGCATACATTGTCAAGATTAACCTTTGGGATAGTTTCCACTATATATATACAACCATGCAAGACATATAAATATGGAATGCATGAGAGGCAAAACACTTGAGCACAAACCAAACTTAAGTATAAAACCATTCCCTTAAACCCTCTAAACTTCTCCCCCATTGGCATCGATTGTCAAAATGGGTGAAAAATTTAGAAGGCCAATATAATGTGAGTTCCTCCCCAAAGTGTGCACTTCTCATAATTTGAGTGGAATCAAGTGCACATATCCAATGATGAATACCTGAAGGAAGTCAAACTATATTGAGGATCAAAGATTGCATAAAGATAACATGGTGAAGTGAGCTTCAACAAATAAAGCAAGCAATCAAAGATCCAATTGGACAAACAAAGATATCATGATAAGAGAGATATAGTGCTTCTAAAAATAAGAAAGCTCCCCAAGGTTCGTGCACAATTTATAATGTTTGCATTTGAATACAATATGCACAAACATGGAATCCTCACTCCCTATATATCATTTAGAACACAACTAAGATAAAGAGAGTATGCTTATCAAGAACAACTTTAGTCCAACAATTACGAGATATGAGTGCATGAAGAAAATAAATAAACCAAGCACTCATAAATTTTCTTTACCAACCCACTAAAAACAAAAGGGGTAAAAGATGGTCGGCAAAGAACAAGGATATCAAGATGATGGATTAACGCTCTTATGTATATGAGTTTCTAAAGTGGACAAAGTGATCCATAAAGAAACATGCACACACAAGAGGTTAACAAAATAGATAAGACGAGATATCCAAGATGAAGTCATAAAATATACCAAAAGATGTTTGCTTAAGAAGCATATATAGCCTATGGCTTCAATTTTCACTTATGGTATATGAATGAACTTCAACCAAGTTAAACCTCAAAAACAACACAACTAACAATAAGGGAAGTAGAGCTAGTTGGAGTGTTTTGAGAAAGGCAACAAGTATCACAAATACGGATTTATTTCACAAATTCATCAATATTGCACACAAGAGCTCTTTGAGGAATTGATATGCAATAAATTGCTAGAGGGCATATTTGTGATAGGTGAATCATAAAATATGATATATATATAACCTATCATATGCATCTTCTCAAATTACTCAAATGTTCAATAAGAAGTTTTACTTTAAAAGGGTTTTTCAAGAACCGCAATATTTTCGAAATAAATAATTTCATGCCAAGATACAACCTACAAGAGGTTGGATGCTATATGAGAGTGCATGAATAAGATACTTGTTACCGAGATAGCAATGACTTGATGTAGTAGATAAGAGTTCATTGATCATCCTAGCTTGACTCCAATTCTCATATGGTGATAACACCTTCCTTATAGATGAGACAAGCCTCCATTGCATCTCCAATGTACCTAAAACATTATTCAAGTACATCTTGGTCCCCAAACTTATTGGGTCCAACATGGTTAGACTAACCACAATATATAGGACACACTCCATATAAACATGTGCATATTTAGATGAAGTTTGAATTTCATGCACATCTTAGCCATTTAGGATTTGATGGAGTATATCCTACATAATGGATCGAAAGAAAGCAAGCATGCTACAAGTATAAACAAATTACATATAAGCATGCACCAAAACTTTTAAAGATCCAAGAAAGATATACTTTGGACAAAACACCAAAGAAATTAAATAAGGCATAGAGGTGTCACAAAACAAATTTGTTGTCCAAATTATATCTAAGAAGCAAATCACAAAAGATTTGTTCAACAAAGTTCAACAAATGAACTAAGAAGAGACCATTGAGCATAAATGATGAAATAAAGCAAACACGCTCAAAGATCTTATCTCATTCAACATATAAAGCATAGAAGAAGGAATGAGATAGCAAAACTCCCAAAGGAGCAAGGTTCGAACAAATAAACCAAACCCACTACACTTTTCACAATGGCACAATGTACCGTAAGGAAAAGGTATGTATTCCAAAACAAACACTTGATATGAATCAAGGGGATTTATCAAAAGATTTTTCAAAGGGACAAGGAAGACATATGGGAGTTATAAATATTTCTTGGAATAAAATAAGGAAGTAAGAAACAATCCAGGGTGAAGATGATCCAAAAATTCAACCACATACAAGGTTATCAATTGTCAAAGACAATGAGTATATTGGAAATAATTTCCGGTGGAGTATTGACAATGATAGTAAGGATCAACTTCACAATAAAAGGCATAGGATAAGTATATAGAATTATGCACTATGCACGGATGAAGATTCTTGATAACTTCAACTAGTCACACAATCACGCACGGCAATGATTAGAATAACTTGAAGCAAACGGTATCCCAAATAAGATATAGAGATATGTATTTGAGGAAAAACCGCACCAAGAATTTCATATTCAAACAAGAGCCCACAAGATGAGTAATAAAATATTTTTATTAGGAATGGAGCTTGTTTGAGCAAACATGCCACCTAGGAGCAAGATAATTAAGAGCATCAACTCTAAGTGGCATAACCTCATATGTTCACATTTTCTTGGCTTGTGATATGTACAAAACATATTACTCCCCCATAATGTGATAAAACATTTCTTCTAAATAAGAGGCAACTAAAATTCAACTAGAGATGATTAATGGATATTTAGAATTTGAATTTCTCATGAGTATGGCACACCACATAGTGACTAGATAATCTTGCAATATCAATACTAAGTGGTGGTACCCATGTACACACATTTTAAAGGAAGAGAGATGCACAAAGCATATCACTCCCCCAAAATGGGATGTTCCATTAATCACTTCAAAGAGAGCCAAATAAGATATCATCAAGATGCATTAGGCTCAAAACAATACACATGTATATGATGAGTCAAACAAACATACTTGAATACACAAGATCGGCAAGTAAGACACAACACATACATACACATATTTGGTACAAAACCAAACATGCAAAGGGGCAAGTAACTTACAATAAACATGAAGAGTTGAAGTATAAGTTACCGCAAAGAGGAACATTGGATATAAGATATAGATGATAATCCATATGACTTGGCTTGGTCAAAATATAATATATGAAGATCCCTTAATTCTTCATGAAGTAGCCAAGTCTCCAATGACCTCCACTTGTACCTATTGATCAAGTTTGAGATTGTTGGTCCCCAACCAAGTTGGGTCCTAAGAGATTAGTCACAATAGGCTTGGCAACCCAAATGGTTCTTTTCTTGAAACCACTTTGAGTTCCAACAAACTTGGCAAACACATTGCCATCCTTATCCTTCCCTAGAGAATAATCATTATCAACAATTATAGGGTTAGATAAGGTACCACCTAAGCAAGAAGAAGCAAAGTGCCCCTTCTCACGACATAAGTAGCAAGTGTTCCCCTTTCTCTTCTTTATTGATTTCTTCTCTTGGGGAACAATATCTTGATTCTTCTTGGGAAGTGCCCTATCTTCAACTTGAGGTCGAGCATGAGCTTGACCTTGACCTTGTGGCCGTTTCCCTTGTTGTTTCTCACTCAAGTGCTTCTTCTTCTTCAATGGGCATGATCTAACATGATGCCCTTCAACCTTGCACTTGAAGCAAACCAACTTGGCCGGATCCTTGACTTTGTCTTGGCCCTTCTTCTTGTTGCTCTTGCTCTTGGACTTGTTCTTGTTATTGGAGTTGAATCCAAGTCCACTTTTGTCATTGGGGGATTGTTGCACACTTAGCATCTTGTCAAGTGCGGATTTCCCTTCATGACGCTTTTCCAAGTCTTTCTTCAAAGAAAGGACTTGAGCCTCGAGCTCTTTTATTTCCTCTACATGGTTAGTAGAAATACAAGTACTAGAGGAAGTAGAAGCTTCATTGTTAGAGCAACAAGGCAAAGTGAGTAATCCAACACAAGGTGTATCACTAGTTTGACTAGATGGATTACAAGGACTAGCACATGGCAATGTAACATTTGTAGTATAGATTGTGCTAACATCCATATGAGGCTCACAAGATGTTACCTTAGTGATACTTGCCTCATGAGCTAACTTTAGCCCATCATAGGAAATTAGAAGATCATCATGAGAGCTTGAGAGCTTTTTATGACTTTCTTCCAATTCCCTATAATTGCTAGTTAGCAACTCAAGTTGAGCCCTTAGCTCAACATTCTCCTTTAAGGTCGATGCTTCACAAGAATTAGAGTTAGTAGCACAAGCATCAACAATAGTTTTCTCATTTTCATGCATATAGGATTCAATTTTTTGTGTAAGCATGAAATTAGCATGCTTCTCATCTTTTAGCTCATGCTTGAGGAGAGTGAATCTCATTTCCCCATTTTCAACATGGGACTCCAACTCCACTATGGTTTCCCTATATTTATTCAAGGTATCCATAGAGTGTTCGAGATAAGCACGAGCTTCTTTATTACCACGAAGAGAAGCATATACCATTGCCATATCATGCACCAAGATATTATGTTCTTCATCATTATCATCATCATCACTCTCATCATTAGAGGATGTGTTAGGAGTCAAAGTAGGAGATACCTTTGGTCCATTTGCCATAAGGCACATGTGCATACCGGAGGATGAAGATGAAGATATTCTTGAATCCTCATTTGAAATCATGTCTTGATCCATAGAGTGTTCGGTTTCCTCTACAATGTTAGTCAACAAGCAACTAGAGGAAATAGAAACATTTTGATTATGGGAGCAAGACAAGGCAAGCATATCCTCATGAGATCTATGTAAGCAATTTACACATGATATGCAAGGACTATCAACACAAGCATGTAGATTATTTTCAATGCAAGATGTGTTTAAGTCCAAAGAGGAAACATTGCAATGAGATAGAGATGAAGAGTCATCACTATTGAGCACAATATCAACATTGCAATTTCCCTCACCACTCACCATATCATTACCTTGTGTCTTGCAACACGTTGGTGAAGTGGAAGAAGATGATGACTCATCACGGCCGGAGGTGGAAGCAACTTGGAGCTCTTCATGATGTGAAGAAGAAGAGAGCTCCTCGGAGTCACCACCGACCAAACGAGAAGTGGATCCACCAAACATTTCCTTAAGCTTGATCCACATCTCATGAGACGACTTTCGCTTTATATATATCAAGAACCTACGAAAATCGGGTTTCAAGGAGAATAAAAGCTCATTAGATACTTGAGCTTCAAGATGTAAGTTTTTCTCATCCTCTAAAGATAGATTTTGAGGATCCATCGGAGGAGAAAAACCTACATCTAGAAATTGCTCAATGTTTGGACACAAGGTCCGAAGTTTACAAAGCAAGCAATTTCGCCACAAATGATAATTTGTGCCAACAAAGATAATTGTGTCATTGTGCACTAAATTACTAGCCGACATCTTTACTCTCAAGGCGGTGAAGCCTAAAACAAGGAGAGACCTTGCTCTGATACCAATTGAAAGATCGAGATGTCGCCTAGAGGGGGTGAATAGGCAATTACAAACTCTTGCGGATTTGTCTTGTATGAATGCGGAATTAAACTATCGTTTAGTTTACAAGCACAAACCCTAAATATGCTAAGCTCAACTAAGTGTAACAATAGCAACTAGAGCTAAGCAAGATAGGCGCAAGATATATGTAGCACAAGTGATAGCAAGATATATGTACTTCAAGCACGATGGCTATCACAAGGAAAGAGAGCTCGGGTATAGAAATAACCGAGGCACGCGAAGACGAGGATGTATTCCCGTGTTCCCTTGCTTTGCAACAAGGTACGTCACGTTTGGAGGAGTGAAGGTCCCACGAAGGATTCCCCGCGCCACGAAGGCTCACCCTATTCTCCGAACCACACCCACGAAGGATAATGGCCCTTTCCTTATGGTTAGCTTTTCCTCCGCTCCGGAGATGGCAAGCTCCACAACCACTTCACAATCTCCACGAAGGAGAAGCCCGGGCCTCTTCACAATCTTCTTGAAGAGATCACCGGAGCACCAATCACCAAGCCAACTAGGAGGTCACCCTCCAAGAGTAACAAGCTCACGGTCTCTCACTCGAACAAATCGTGGTGGAGAGCTCAACACTATGCAATGATGCAAAGCAAGAACACCGGAGGTGTTCAAGTCCTTCACACTCAAATCCCACCAAAGCAACGAATGCTAGGATGAGATTGGAGAGGAAGAATAAGGGGGAAAGTCAACCAAAGACTCCAAGATCTAGATCCCAAGAGATTCCCTCACTTAGAGAAGAAATGGTTTGGTGGAAGTGTAGATCTAGATCTCCTCTCTCAAATCCTCAAATATGAGCAAGAATGGTTGGAGGAATCAAGGGGGAGAGCAAGTTCTTCAAATAGCAACAATGGAGGTGAGAGAATGGAAAGAACTAATTGCTCAAGGTGGAAGAAGGGTCTATTTATAGCTAGGAGCAAATAAAACTGTTGGGGGGAAAAAGACAAGAAAAACGGGCAAAAAAACTAGCCAGAAAACGGCCCAGCCTGCTGCCAGGCCGGCTGACCGGAGCAGCAGCCGGACAGGCCAGCCTGCAGCCCGGTCGGACCGGCCCAGCAACTGGGCAGGGCGGCGAGCGCGCTGAGCGGCGAATAGTGCAAGGGGCGCGCTGGGTAGGTGGGCCACGAAGTGGCTTTGAGGCCCAGCCGGCGGGGAGGCCGGTCCGGCCGGGGCTGGCGCCGGCGGGCCGGTCGGTGACCGGGCCAACCGCCGGGACGTGGGCCAAAAGACCCCGGGAGGCGGCCCGGATGGCACCAGCCACCAGGCCGGTTGTGGCCGGATGGGCCGGCGCGCGTCCGGCAGACCGGCGGCGGCCGCTGCGCCACGCCTCCTTTTTTTCTTTTCTTTTCTTTTTATCCTTTTCTCTTTTTCTCTTTTCTTTAATAACAAATGCTCCCGAACTCCAAATCGCATGAAACTAATTTTGTTTGGAAGATAACAACGAATGCTATCTAATAGAAAGTGAACAACCCAAGAATTTGTGGGAGGGGATTTTATCATGAATATAAAAGGTATAACCTTATATCATGAATAACCGGTAAAATCACCCAACCTCGAAAACGCAATAGAAGATGCATGCGAACTCCGTTTTCGATGAACTTGGGCTTGTTGTAAAGCTAGCAACAAGCTCAAGAACCTCACACCGAGAAATACCAAGAAGCAATAAGAATGTGCAAAGTATGCAAAGGATTGAGCTCCCTAAGACGATGTGATCAAGTTACTCAACCGAAAGCCCCTCTTAATAGTGCGGCTATCTATCCTATAATCCGGTCTCCCAACATCCACCTTGAGACCGGTAAAAGGAAAACCTAGCAAGGCCATACCTTTGCCTTGCGCATCCCATCACTTGATCATTGTCGCTTCGTGTATACTCACAAATGCTCCCCCATACACTATGATGGGAAAGCTCTATTGATGCACATCTTCACATGTTCACTATCACCAAATGGACGGCAAGCTTCAAGCATGTGATCCACTCAAGATGCTCATCTTGAACTTGCCCAATTCAACCTTGTATCTTCTCATACTCACTTAAGATAGAGCATGGCTAATATTGAGTTCCACATAAGAACTCCATCTTCATTTCTTCTTCTTGATCATATCACATATATATCTTCATACCGATGATCTTGATGCCAATACACAAGGTATATCTTTATCTTCATGGCATCCATACTTGAATCCAACACATGGAGAGAAAGTAGATCCTATGGAATATTCCTTCATATAAACTCAATGAAAACATTAGTCCATAGGGGTTGTCATTGATTACCAAAACCACACATAGGGGCAATGTACCCTTACAAACTTCCGCGCCTTCAGGGAGAGGGGGAAGAGAGGATAAAATTTGATGTTTCTACAAGGAAAAACATATATCGACAGTAAGGCACACCAGGGAAGTCAGCAAAATAGCAGTCGACAAGTGTTAAAAAATATAGCAGTCGACAAAATAGTAGCAAAGATAATGATTATTTACCTTGGGGAGGGCGTTGGCGCCGCTGTACGGCTCCACGCAACAGGAGGATGGAATGACATCTTTCTTGCTGAGCGATGAAATTTTTCGGACAAGCTTCTCCAAGTCTTTTACAGAAAGATCCTTGGAGAGGCGGTCGACATCTTTTTCGCCAGAATACATCCAAAGAGGATTCTTGCCAGCCTGTAGAGGCTGCACTCTAATCCTAAGGAAATATGCTGTAATTTGGATACCCGAAAGTTTTTTACCACGAGTATTTTGGAGCTCGTGGATACGGGTCATCAGCGCCTCCGTCGCCGTTTTCTCTTCGTTGGTGGCCTCGGCGTCCCAGGATCGGCGGCGAAGAATTTCGGCACTACCGTCAAAGGTGGCGATGTTATATTCCAACGAGTCAGGACACTCCTCGCGGACGTACAACCATTTTTTCGCCACCCCTGGACGGAGTCAGGAAATTTGACGTCGAAATATTCGACATCGGGACGAACGTAAATAACAACACCGCCTATGTTGTAGGCGATGTTGTGGGAGCCATTACGGCGGAGGCAGAAGTTGTGCTTCCACAGAGCCCAATTGGGTTGGACTCCAAGGAAGCACTCGCAAAGTGGGATAAAAATAGAAACGTGGAGGATGGAGTTGGGATTCAGCTGATGAAGCTGCAACCCATACACAAAAAGCAGACCACGGAGAAAATCGTGGATGGGAGCTGAAAGGCCGCGAATAAGATGGTCGACAAAGCTAACCCGATATTCCATAGGGGCGTCGGGTAGCTCTCCTCGCTGGGGAAGCGCAGCGCATCCTTCTTCTTCGTCAACCCAAGCTTCTTCATCCAGTTTATGTCTTGGTTGGAGATCTTGGATCTCTCCCACTCCGATGCTCCTAGATCTTGCGCCGCCATCTTCGATTTGGGTGTGATCTGCCTCGTGAGTCTTGCGCGTGGTGGCATCAATAATGACAGAGGCGCGAGTGAGAGTGTGGTTAAGCTCAGGAGGATTTGGGCGCAATGGGGGATTTTTGGAGAGAGAACAGAGGTGCGGCGTAGCGAAGAGGATAACTGAGGAGGAAGACGATCCTTTATAGAAAGCTTGTGAATCGTCGCACCGTTGGATGGAGCAGTAATGAACTTGATGGGTTACACGTGGCTCAACGGGTACAAACGTATTTTCAAGGGGATGGAACTGGACAGACGCTACAGTGCGCGTGCCAGAAAAAGTGGAGGACGTGTGCCCCCCACTTGCGCAAACTGTCAAACTGCCGCAGATTTTGGGTCCACCAGTCAGTGACAGGACAGAGCTCGTGTTTTTCAGACATGGAGGTGATAACCCACAAGTATAGGGGGTCGCAAAAGTCTTAGAGGGAAGTAAAACCCAATTTTATTGATTCGACACAAGGGGAGGTAAAGAATACTTATAAGCCTTAACAACTGAGTTGTCAATTCAGCTGCACCTGGAAAAGCACTAGTAACAGGGGTGATGTGAAAGCAGTAGTAATATGAGAGCAATAGTAACAGTAACACAACAGCAGTAATAGTAACACAGAGGCAATGGCACCAGAAAATAGTTGATACTACTTCCAATGACATATAGAACGAGTATATGATGATGAGAGATGGACCGGGGTTCCCAGCTATCTACACTAGTGGTAACTCTCCAATAACAAGTGACAAGTGTTGGGTGAACAAATTACAGTTGGGCAATTGATAGGATTAAAATAGCATTAAGATAGAACATCAAGATTATTAATCATGTAGGCATGTTTTCCATATATAGTCATACGTGCTCGCAATGAGAAACTTGCATGCCATCTTTTGTCCTACCAGCCGGTGGCAGCCGGGCCTCAAGGGAATCTACTAGCAATTAAGGTACTCCTTTTAATAGAGCACCGGAGCAAAGCATTAACACTTGGTGAAAACATGTGATCCTCATATCACAGCCTCCCCCTCCGGTTGTCCCAATTTCTGTCACTTTGGGGCCTTGGGTTCCGGACAACAATATGTGCAAACAACTTGTAGATACAATCTAAGCAATATGTATAGAGCTTAAATCTAAGACCATGCCACTCGTGCACTAGTGACAAGCATTAAACACAACAAGATTGCAGCAACAATAACTTCACAAACTTTATAGATAGACTAATCATAATGTAACAATAATCCATCGGATCCCAACAAACACAACACCGATTACATCAGATGGATCTCAATAATGTAAGGCAGCTGATGAGATCATTGTATTGAAGTACATGGGATAGAGAGTACCAACTAGCTACTGCTAGAACCCGTAGTCCATGGGGGAACTACTCACGGAGCATGATGGATGCGGTGGCATCAATGGAGATGGCTTCCGGGGGCACTTCTCCGTCCCGGCGGCGTGCCGGAACAGAGATTCTGTCCCCCGAATTGGAGTTTCGCGATGGCGGCGGCGCCCCTGGAGTCTTTCTGGAGTTTCGTCAATTCGTATCATGTTTTTAGGTCGCAAGGGCTTATATAGGCGAAGAGGCGGCGCAGGAGGGGCACCAGGGCGCCCTCCCCACCTGGCGGCGCGGCCAGGCCTGGGCCCGCGCCCAGGTGTGGTTTGGTGGCCCCCTGGCCCGCCTCCAACTCTCCTTCGGTGTTCTGGAGCCTTCCAGGAAAAATAAGATATTGGGTCTTTGTTTCGTCGAATTCCGAGAATATTGCCCGAACAGCCTTTCTGGAACCAAAAACAACAGAAAACAGGAACTGGCACTGTGGCATCTTGTTAATAGGTTAGTTCCGTAAAACGCATAAAAACATATAAAGTGTGAGAAAAACATGTAGGTATTGTCATAAAACAAGCATGGAACATCAGAAATTATAGATACGTTGGAGACGTATAAGGAGGTCGTGGCTAACGTCAGCACTGATGTCACTTTAACAGAGGAAATTCTAGACAGCGATGATATGACGATCGGTGACAAAGTATAAGTGATGATAATTTCGAGATCCTTTGGTCAAATACAAGTTTTTGATCAAATGCTCGGGGGCTACTTTTGAAAAAAGAAATTTCGAGTATGGCAAAATAGAAATGGCGAGAGCCTATGATCAAAAGAAAGCATTTGTCCATAGCCTCGGGGGCTACTCCCATCGGGAGCGCTTGTCGCGCACCCGAGGAAGACAGAAGAATGAAAAAAAGATGACAATATAGCGACAAAAGGCGTTAAAGTGTTGAGCCTACAAACAAGTACAAGTCCTTGGTTGTAGCCTCGGGGGCTACTCCCATCGGAAACGATGTTCGCGTGCCCGATGAAATTATAAAGAGTATAATGAGCATATTTCGAGTTATACAAATAACTCTTCATATACTCCCATCGGGAAGGCAAGATAAGTCATCCGTTGACTCGACAAAATGTGCTATTCCAACAGCCGAAAAAGCACTCGACAATATATTCTCAGAGTGCCTCAGTCGCGAATAATCTCTGAATGCCGCAAAACTCTGCGAAGGTAAGTCCCCGGATCCGTCCTGAGTGGCGTGGAACCGTCTCTGACGTCGGTTTGCTACTTTTTTCCGTATCAACAGATACGAAGAAAAATCTTGACGGGCGCGTTAGGTACCCGATAAAACATGACTGGAACTCGGCATATGGTAAGACCTTAAGCGCCACATGTCGAGTTACGCCAGTATCCCGAGAACATGTCCAGGGACGTGATCTTGAAGTAGGTCTTTGCAGATTGCCACTAGAGCAGTTAACTAGTACCTGGTCCGTCAGATGAATTAGCCCCAATTACCGTTATCCCTATACATGTGATGACTCGAAGAAGTTATATGATGATTATAAAGTTGGATATTTTCCCTGATTCTTCGATTCAAGCAAAATCTCGGGGGCTACTGACGTAGGCATCCCCAATGGGCCTGCCGAAGATGGTACCCGGGGTTTACTGAAGGCCCACATGTCGAAGAATATGAAGTTCGGAAGCCCAATTAGTTGTTAAGGAAAGATAGAGTTGTATTAGAAAATATAGAGATTTGTAACTTTACGGGTTGAACTCAGAGAGTCTCCCGGAGTCTGTAAACTTGTGTAACACGGTACCCTCGGCTCTGCCTCCTATATAAGGGGGAGTCGAGGGACAAAGAGAGGATCGAATCTATTGTCAACATAACCCTAGTTTCTTAGTCGTCGAGTACTTTTCGGCTAAAACCCTCGAGATCCACTTGCCCTCTACTTCCAACTAAACCCTAGTCTACAATCTGTAGGCATTGATAAGTTAATCCCTTGTCACTCATCTTTGGGTGTAGCTCTATTCAAATCTCTGAAATCAATGCACAGCCTCAACTTGTTGGACCCTTTCTTACCTACAGGCACAATATTAGAAATCCAATCCGCGTACCTACAAGGATTAATAAAATTAGCTTTAAGCAAACAACCGATCTTTTCGTTGATCCGCTCATACATCTTGGGATTGAATTTATGATTTGGTTGTTTATAAGGTCTAAAACCATCTTCGATAGGCAGTCGATGCTCAACTAGTTCCCTGCTCAAACCAGGCATCTCATGATATTCCCATGCAAAGCAATCGACATATTATTTTAACAGCCTGATCAATACACTTTTCTGACCGGCTTCCAAATTTTTGTTAACAAACGTCAGCCTAGGAATTGAACAATCTCCTATGTCCACTTTTTCCAATGGATCAGTCGATGTGAAACCTTGTCCCAACTTGTCCATATCATCTAGTTCCTCTATGGACTCATACATATCATTCTCACTGGACCGATATTGAACAAGCCTCTTCTGCAACCACTCTTTGTTGGGATCCATTTAAATCACATATTTGGGAACCGATGATTAAAAATTGGCTTTAAAGAGACGGGCACAAAGCCATTCTTTGTGGCACTAAGAAAATCAAAATCTAAGAGGTCGCACCCTGTCAAACAAGTTCCATTGGGATGATGCCAATCCACCGGTGAATCGGCCAAAGTGATACAAGTTGAATTATCCGCATGGACACCTCAACCTCATCGTCAACCCACTGTATCAAAAACTGATGCAAAGTAGATGGCATACATTGGTTTGCATGGAGCAAATCGCGGCCTAATATAACATTGTAATTACCTTGCACTTCAGCAATAAAGAAGGCGGTGGCCAAAGATTTACCCCCCACGGCGAGATCCACACTCATGACACCTCTGGCCTTTGTTTAATCTTTGCCTTCAAACCCATTGAGCACCATGTTGGTCTTCATTAAATCATTCTCATCAAGGTCCAATTTTTTGAAGACTGAATATGGCATAAGATTCACCATTGCACCACCATTAACAAGCATTCTAGCAACCTGTGATCGTTAATGTGTCCCTTGACATATAGCGGTTTCAAATGCTTCACCGGTTCTTTTGGTTTCTCAACGATGGCGTTCTTGGGGACAAAATCTAATTGTGCTACCTCCCCTTCTTCATCTACTGCACGAAACTCAGAGGGTAAGTAATAAACCATATTCATATCCATACCTTCCCTAGCTGGTGAGTTCTCAAAATCCACCAATTCTTCATCATCTTCTGATGTAAGTACCGAATAAGGAATTGTAGAAAGTGGTGTGGATGATGCATCAATGCTCACGCCCTTTTCTTCGGATGGAGTAGGAGTTGGTGCAACCGTCATGGGAATTGCAGTATCTTCCACTTTCTTGACCATCCACCTCATAGATGGTGCAGGGTGAGTTTTATCAAAAACTTCATCCCTCCACTTTTCAGTTGTATGCTCCACCTTGTCTTGGTTCCTCATGCGTTGTAACCTCCTCTTCTTGGTTCTTCTTAATCCGGGAGGACACCACTTAGGCTGAGTATATTTAGGATCTCTTGGCTTGGCCTTGCCTGTGCTAGCTTCATGATTGTTAGCCGAAGATCTTGGTGGAATAGTCAGTATAACTTTTTTAGAGCTAGTCGATTCATCGACAACAACCGGCTCCTTGAGTTTCAGAACTTGTGTACCTATTATGACTGAGCTGACATTATTACTATTCTCTTGCTGCTTGCTACTCTCTAGAATTTCAGAACATGGAGATTTAGGACGCCACTTCATTTTATCATCTTTTGTAGATTTCTTCGATGACCGATTAGTATTGTAACTCAAACGGTCTCGAACAGGCCTGGTAATCCTATCATGCACAGATTTCCTGGGTGCTGCCCATCCTTGATGAAAAGCGTATGGTGCCATTGGGGTATGTATCCATCCTCCATCGAAGTAATATGGTGCATACAGGGGTGGCGCCATCCATGGCCTCGGAGCCCACTGCTCATATGGCCTTACATGTCGTGACGACCTCTCCCTTGGAGGTGATCTGGGACGCTTCACATGTGATGACCGGTTTGTGTTGGAACCGACCGCTTGGTTTGCATATTTAGACAACAACACATTGAAGGTTGTCTTTATTTGCTTGTGCTGCACCTTAACTTTATTAGTTTTCCACTTGCCAACTTCTAGACTCTTGGGCTTGATAAACTTGGAACGAACATCCTTTGCACTTGTGATTGCCCCCCGAGTGCAGGATTTTTTATGGTGATCTTCAGCGTCTCCTTGCCATTGGGCTGCTTTCCAAGAACAATCTCTCTTCCCAAGTACTTGTTGTCATCCCTGCTGTTCCTGGGCTCATCAACAACAACATTATTTTTGTTAGCGGATCCGGCCGTCTTTGGCCGAATTAAGATTTTTTTCCCTTGCAGCTCCAAAGTATTCATTGGGAATGACTGCTTGTCAATTTGCATGTTAGCAAAACTTAATCGTCCATCATTGATAGCCGATTGTATCTATCGATGAAACACATTGCAATCATTAGTAGCATGAGAAAAAGAATTATGATATTTGCAATAAGCACGCCGTTTTAACTGCTCAAATGGCGGTAAAGTGTGAGACAGACGAATGTATTTGTATTTTAGCATAGCATCAAATATCCTATCACATTTGGCTACATCAAAACTGAATGTCATCTCACCTTCACGATTCTTGCGAATCGGCTTAAGAGCATCATAAGTATAAGATTTGGCCTTTGAGGGCCAAACAAATTCAGCAGCATAAATATCAGCTTCATCATCTGAATTGTCACTATTGTATTCAACTGTGTTTATGCGAGGATGATGAGACTTAGCTCTATGCAAATCTTTTGTTTCTTTGCTTCGGCTCTCTTGAGCCAAAGATCTTTGTAAAACTTGGCTAATATTTAGATACTCATAACCTTCAATTCTTTCTTTAATATGAGTTTTTAAATCATTAATAACCAAGTCTTCCATGTCTCTTTCGGTAACCACCAAACTATAACATCGGTTTTTTGTTCTATAAATCTCTTGATGTAATTTGTGACCGATTCATCATATTTTTGTCTAACCGATGTAAGATGCAACAATTTAAGCTCATTATCACCACTAAAAAAATGTTCATGAAATTTCTTTTCTAGATGATACCAAGTATTGATAGAACCATAAGTAAAGTAGAAAACCATGAAAAGGCGGTACCGGTTAAAGACAAGGGAAATAAACACACTTTTAAAGGATCAGTATTACTAGCTTCTCCCAATTGTGCTAAATATTGACTAACAAGTTTCCAAGTTGTCTTATTGTCTACCCCATTAAATTTAGCAAAATCAGACACCTTGTAGCCTTGGGGGTACGGTAAAGCATCAAAATATTCTGGATAAGGTTTTTGATACATCCGACTAACAGGCTTCGGCTCAATTCCAAAGTTATCATAGAACATTTTTTGCAATTCTGACCTAAGTGTGGCCATGTTTTTGTCTATGACGGACGAATTTACTCGTGGTGATTTCACATGAACAATAGCATTACTAACCATCGGATTTACTCGCGCAGCTGGTACCGAATTGAAATTCGGCACCATGTTCGTGGCTACTGGGCGTGGGACTTGATTCGGTGGTATCACCGAATAATGCACACTCCTGATAGGACTAGGGCATGCTGGCGCAGTCATGATCTGATTATCTTGGCTAAAGTAAGGATTCATCGGCATCTCACGAAGAACTGCCGATGAAGTAGGTAATGTTGGATTAGGGTTTCCTACAGCAGATCTTGTACCAACATTAACAGAAACATCATGAGGCGTATTTTTACTAGCTTTCAAGTATTCTACTGTAATATCCCAGGTTTAGAGGCTACAAAATGAGAGAACACCAAAGTGTGCATTGCATTCATGCATAGAAAATCCGGGGAATTTTCGCGCTTCAAACAAAACTTACCACAGTAACTGAAGTTTCACTTGACTTGCTGGAATTGAAGTAGATCATCAAGTCAAGAGCTATAAACTTCACTGTGATCTTTGCTAAAACCTTATTTTGGGTAGAGATGATTTGATCTTTGGGCTAGATCAAATAGTAGTAGAATTACAACAAACAAAACCTTAAGTAAGGGTCAACTACAAGATCTTATAAAAGATCTCAACATGGCATTCCTTACAACAACACATTAGTTAAGAATCAAACCCTAACTTAATAATACTTAAAAGTTAGCAACTACCTTTGTGTGTAATTTAATTCACTTATAAATAAAGTAAACCACAGGGTCTAAAGTGCATAAAAGCCACACATTCTTATTTAAATCATAACTTATTAAATACATGGAATATCATAAAACTAAATGCGTTTACATTACGAATTATAGTTCAAACTATTTGAATAAAATTAACTATGAGTATTTTGAAACTCATATGATCATGCTTTGGTGAAATCAAATCCAACTATCCAAATTTGAGGAATAACCCTCAACTTTGACCTTTTGACCAATATTATAATATAAATCAAATCAAATATGATATAGTGACTCATCCACAATAATAAAACCATCCACAAGATATTTAGTAGCAAATGCCACTTGGCTATCCAAAAATAAATCATATGAGAGGATAATGATCTTGCCACATAGGATGAAAATATCTACATGACTTGCTTTCCAAGCTTTGCCACCTCATGCTCAAAGGATTGCCATGGATGAGGGCATGACAACCAAGCACCTTACTCATCAAACCAACACAAGAGTCACCATCTATGTGTCATGATACTAGAGCTTGCCCAAGCCTATAAATAGAGCCACACCCTTCATCCATTTGGACACCTTGTACCATGCTACAAGGAAACCAAACACTTGAGACCTTCCATGTGAATTAGCTAGGATCAAGATGAAGAAGCTAGGAGGTGGAGGCATACCACAAGATGCAGGTTTATCAGATTTCCTGAAGAACAAGCTACAGAAGATACCAAGGTAGAATTCCTAGGCAAACCATATATGTAGAGGATCATATCATCATCTCTTGAGTAGGATCTTAGGATACTCCAAGATGTTGAGAGGTGAGAGAAGTTATAATACTAACCATAGTCATGTTCATACAAGAATATTAGGGAAGTACTAAACCTAGTTCTTCAAGTCAATATTTTATCTTGGAGGTGAGAACCCTATTCCTATAGAAATACCTTAGGAAACCAATTCCATAATCATCACAACTTAGTATTAATTATAAACCCTAAGAATCTAGGATGAGTGTGATGGGAGGAATAATAAGGAGGGATTAGTGAGGAATGAGTGAATCTTATCTAATGCATGATTATACCTTGTTGATATAGATGATAAGTTAACACATATGATTAATAGATCTCATTCTTCTCATGAAATAATAAGTAACTCATTAGTAGTTAACCAAACCAATACTCATGCCTTGTATAGAGTAGTATTGATATGGTATCTAAACTTTGCCTATCCAAACACTTGCTACAAATCTAGCATTGCCTTGATACACTAATTCTATCTAAGTGAGGAGGAGGAACCCTAGCCAATTAAACATAACCAAGCTTATGCTCATACCTAATCCTAGTTGTATATCACTTGGGTGATCACTACTTAAACCCTAAACCATATTTGAATTCCAATCCAAGTATTACTTTGATCATAAGTAAAACCCTGCCATGCCTCATGCCTATTTCATACTTCAAATAGTGAAATATTTCCAAAACTATAAACCTTCTCACATAGAATCCATTCCACATGAAATATTGTCCTAACTTGTGTATCATGGATCACAAGTATAAACCAAGCCTATATACCTTTAGACTAGATTCCATTTGGTGAGTAGAGTGAAACCAATAACCAATTCCACTTTGATTTCCAATCACCTTGTGGAGTTGCCCCAAATGGAATATTGTGTCATAATTAAACCAACACTTTAACAAGTGAGTCAACCATAATTAGCTTAGGATCTACTTTAAATAATTCAAGTAGTAGTTGCTAAGCAAGAGTAGAGAATATAGAGTTGAATCCAATCATCTTCTTAAACCCTAAGAAATAATCCTTCACATAAAATGATGAATTCATCTCATTCTCATTATCATTTAATTTAAACTCTAGCCATAATTATATTACAATACATATTGTTAACCCTAATAATATGTTCACCATGCACATGTGGTAAAGTTTCAAACCATTTAAACAGAAATGGTTCCTAAATTATAAAAGAATGGAGCTCAATATTTTAACCATTTCCATTTTATTAAACCTCACAAAATGTCACTCTAATTAAAATTCAATAGTTGTTTAAACAAAAGAATTATGCAGTGAGTATTATCAAGAAGTGATATGGATATTCAAATAGTTTTGAACCTGCAAAACAAAATAGAAATCAGATCTGAATTCAAATAGAAACATCAAATAGAAAATAAAAATAGAAAAACAGAAATTTGAAAAAGAAATGGAGGGAAAGCTCACCTGGCTTACCTGGACCCCGCAGCCCAACGCAGTAGCCCACCATCGGCCCATTTTCGCGCAGAACCAGTCCAGATACCGTTTCGGTGTCTTTAAAATTCGTGCAAAGGAGAGACGTCGTCGTCGTCTTCCTCTCCGGGGACGACAGCGCAGAGACGAGCCCTGGCCACGTCCTCGTCGCGGATAACCTCGGCCCGGACGTCGCCAAACCCTCCAGAACTGCACCCTGTCGATCTCGCGTCCGTCTTATCTTCAGTGCATTCCGATTCGTGCCCAAATCGTGCACCACACACACCGCCACATCCCGGCCGTCTCCGTCGCCATGCCGCCGCTGTAGAGCTTACATAGGGCTATAAATATACGAGCAGCTCCGCCACGGAACCCTAATCCTTCAAAGCTTATCCATTCCCTCTCTATCCCTCTCAATATCCCACAATCATCCGTAGCACTTCGCCGGAGTCGAGGACGAACTCGACGGTACAGACCACCCCAGTCTCTGGTGCAGGGTCGAGGAGGTGCGCCTCGGCGCATAGGTCATTTGGGAGCAAGCACACGTCAAGGGGAGCTCGGAGCTGGACAAATTTGATCGTTCCCTTTCTCAGTACCTCGCCGGTAATGGCGAAATCAAGCTCATCCCCCTCGCCAATCGACACCGCCGACCACACCATCAGCACCAGGGTGAGCAGACGCATCGATTGATCTCTTATTTGCCTCATTTGGTTAGCGGTAGCCCGAGTTAGCTATCTCACCGGAGATCACCGCCGCGGTACCCATCGCCGGCGATGCTCCGGTGATTCCCCGCGGAAACGACCACCACCAGTAGCTTCACCTTGTTGTGCTCGTTCAGATGCACTTCACCGCGCATCCAGGGGAGCCCTGAATCGGCCGCGCCACCACGTTCTGGCCGCCGGCGTTTAACCGCCGATGATGCCAACGTGGCATGTGGGGTCTCCCTGGCGTCGTTGACTGGTCTTTGCCCGCGTGGCAACTGACCCAGTCAATGGCCCACTGGTCAGTGACATTAGTTAAAACTGAATCGGTATGTTTAGTATTTCTATTTATTTCAAATTCCAGAAAATGTCTGAAACTTTGCAAATTCATAGAAATTTCATTTCAACTCAGAAAAATGCAAATAATATATCAAAATGCTCACAAAAATAAACTCTATTCAAATAAAATATAAAACAAAAATGTGTGTCAAAATAAAAATTCACTTATTTTTAACCTTATTAAATATGCCATTTCATTTATTTAAAATGCAAATTGAATTCAATAAATAATTAAGTTCCAAAATTAAATTTTAACTATCCAGTAACTAAGTAAAATGTTAAGATTAATTTTATTTACCATAATTGTATTAACTTAATTATTAGTGGTAATTCATAAACCCTAATTACAAATTACTATTTTCTATTTTTTTAAATAGTAATAACTCAAGAAAATATTATAAGCCAATATTATTTTGGTAGATCAAAACTTATTTACTTAAACATCTTTAGTTAACAAGTTAATTATTTTAAACCCTAATAACAATTATTAAACCCTAATCCTTAACTAAACCAAAATAGGAGTTACCCTAATTATTAATTCTTGTGGAAAATTAATATAATGTTAAACCATTACTAATTTTGATTCAAGGTAATTAGTAACCACAACTCTATTACCAATTATCATTTTAGGAGTTGTACCATAATTTATAAACCCTAGTTTTAATTTAAGTAAGACATTGATCCCATTATTTTATGTGATCATTTAAAAATGCTTTAACCCTAAAACCCTAGGGGTTTAGCTCATGTGATCATAGCCACTTTAACTTTACATATAGAACCCTAATAAGCAACAATTAAATGCATGCTCATGATCCATTAGCATAAACCAAGTCACATGAGATTGTCATTTCATGTTCCTATTCTTAATTAAAACCTATATGATTCACTAGTATCACCTAGGTATAAACCCTAGCTTGTTATCACATGTTAGCACCATTGATCATCAATCATATATACCATACCATTAGGATCAACCTCAACTATCATAATTTAGTAGCACCATGATGATAAACCCTAATACCAACCTTGTGTAGCAAATCACATCACATGCTTCTATTCCACTCAACCCTACTTAGGAAATGATAATCCACTTAGCTTAAGAACTATTAGTGATTACTTAATGAAGCAAATGTGAAGCCATAGTAAACCCTAACTCAAAGCAAAACCTTGACCATCATTTTTGATATAATATCATAATCAACTATAGTAATAAGCTTACCAATACTTGCTATATAGAAACCCATTCCAAATTAAGAACCAACTAGTTCCTATTAGTGAAACTAAATGAATCTCAATAGTAAACCTTAGAGTTACATAGCTCCTATGTATAGTAGTACATATTCTTATTTAACCTGTTCTTCAAAAGTTATTCTTTTGAAGTACAAATGTTAATCAAACCATAGAAGCCATAGTTCTTATTTGAACTACTTGTTAGTTCTTAATTAACATGTTCTTCAAAAGTTATTCTTTTGAAGTATAATACAAGTAATCATCAACCATGTCCTGTAGAACTAAAAATTAACAACTGTTCTTCACATATTATTCCACCACTATTCTTTATGTGTATGATTGTTATGATGTCTTATATCATTTGATTATGATGCTAATATAACCAAACCCTAATAAGAACCTTGTTTGAGAACCATCCTAAAAGTGCAACCAACCCTAAAGAAATCTTTACAACTCACACATCCTAGACCATCGAGATTAAGTTACGCTCGGGATGATTGCATCTCATACTATGCATTATAGCATTTTTGCCAGTTCTTTAAACATTGTCCTTACCGGACGATGATGGTATTTCAGCATTTGGAGTTCTCACGTATCGAAGCTTTTGCCTGCATAATCTTGCAGTCAAGAAAGGCAAGTTCATCGCTTGCTCATGTCATTTGATTATTTTTATCAAACTACATGCAAAGTACTATACTTATCACTCATGCATTGAAAAGCAAATATTATTTTACAATTATGAATATGACTATGTGGTGGGCAATGGAACCATGGTATGTGTTGATATGGTGGAGGTTCCATTGCAATGGGTTATATTACCCTAGGATTAATTACCAATGCCGTCCAGTGATTCTAGCGCCGTACATATCGCGTTGACCATAAGATCTATAATGGCTATGGGGAAGTCAGCTGTATCTTTTCCCTTCTGCATGCCAACGGATTGGTAGAGACGGTGGGGTGTTGGAGGCACTGCCGCAATAGGTTGGGATATCCTTTTAAATCCCCATCCATTAGTGATGTTAATCTCTACCATCTATGAGGGATTGTCCGGAGTACACCATGAGTAAAGCCGTATTATCGGAGGAAGTCTACTGGAGGTGTACGGTTGGACAAAAGGGTGGGTTTGCAGGGTCGCGGAGAAGGCAGTGATTGGCTTGGACCTTACACCTGGCCCCACACTAAGGAAGTGTGGACGGGAACGATCACCCGGTTGGTATCAAGGATAAGTTCTCTTATGGGAAAAGTAACGCACCTCTGCAGAGGATACTGAATTGTGACTGTCACTCCCTGTTCCGGGAAGGGAACTGCGAACGCGGCAGGAAAGGAACTCCACGAAGTTCTGGTCAACCTGTGAAGACTGACGGGCATAGTTTTCAGAATAAAATAAACCTTTTGAAGAAATGTTTATGAAAACTTGCATTGGCCTATGACTTTCTGGTCTATGGCTGTAGCTAGTGCATGATACACATATTTCCTAATATGAACTTGCTGAGTACGCTCGTACTCATTCTATCTCGTTTGAACCCCCTTCTTAGAGCAATGCACGAAGGAGAAACTACCGTGGAACTCGAAGACAAAGGAGTCAACTGCAACAAGATGAGGGATCCAATCAAAGAAGTCAATGGAGTCAACTTCTGCATCAGTTATAATGGAAACCTAGACTAGTAATAGAAGGGAATCTTTCCCTAATCCTAGCACCTAAGTAGCTAGATTTCTATAGCAAGCCAAGTAGCTCTTGAACTTGAGTTAGCAATAAGATATACTACGAGTCGTTCTTCTGGAGCTTTATTTGAAGTTTTACCTCACTGTAAAGTAGGAGGTTGTGTTGATCTTATGTAAACAGTTCGTGTGTACTTCTATAGACATACCTTGGACTCGCATATGTTTCTGTTGTACCACTCTGAGAGATGTAATATGAGTGGAACAGTGTTTCACTTGTGTTATGTCAACGACTTGTGTACTACACCATGCAGTGGTACGCTGGGTCATCACAGCTGGTATCAGAGCAAATGCTTTGACCCTAGGATTAAAACCCTTTAAAGGAGACCTATAGGTTTTGGTAGTGTCTATAGGAAGTTAGCTTAGCAAAACCAATTATTCTTTTGACTTGAGATGGGTATTCACTTGAGAATAATCCTGACACACTTGAGTCAATCTTTCTTATCAATCTTTCTTAAGTACAGTTAGTTAGTTATCTTGCTTCATTCCAAATAACTAGAACACCATTGAAGCTTAAGATAATGGGTGGTAGTAGACCACAGTTGGTATACAATACATGGTAGTCCAAAGAGAGGATACAACCATAAGGAAGATATCCTATTGGAAGAATTATACCAATGCCAGTTATAGTTAAGTAAGAGTCATTAAAAATGTCAAATGACTGATGTTAAGTAAGGGAGATAAGTTATATAAGGTAGTATATCCCTATGATGAGTCAATCGTAGGAGGTAAGGAAGAGTGATAGGAGTTACATGAGTCCACTTTCAATAATAAACTAGGTACTCATATATGATTCACTTGAGAATCATGGTATGATGGAGTAGAACATCATAAGTATGATAACAAAAGTATGATGAGGAGTAGGATTTAAGGAATAGTTCGAAAGCTTAGGCCTTAAAATCCTAATAACTGTACCAAGTATGTTAAAACCATAGTCCTTAAGATTAAGAAGTCTTATTTAGAGCATATCACATTGAGAAATCCTAGAGTTATAGGTGGTATATTCTAAACAATCATGTGTTTAGAGTGGACATGTTAGAACTAATTGTATTATAGGAAGTAGTCCTCAATAGCACATATATAGGGTATACTATTTTGTTAGTACTTCCAAAGAAAACTAGGTTAACTTCAACTATCCCAGGCCATTTTGTTTCAAGTTGTCTCATTGCAAATGTGCAATTGAGATAAATGTTGAGACAAATAGTAGAAGTTCACGTATTCATGCTAAGTATCATGACCTAAACCTATCTGATGTGGTGTTATATACTACACATCTGAACCTGATGTTTAGGGATGTCTTACCCAATTATTTTATTCAGGCATATCAGGATGTGTATTATGAACACAAAGCTGAATTTTCTTGGATTTTATTGGATTTTCATTGATTGACTAGATCCATACATGAAGTTTGACTTTGATATGCAAATGCATGTTGCAATATCAAGCTCTTACTTGATGTTATAGGTCTAGAGGGTAAAGGTATTCGTGTAAGGAAGTGACGAATTCTGAAGATTTTGAAGTCAAGATGAAGGTTCATTAGAAGAAGGAAGTCAAATTGTGGGAAGCAACCACAACAATCTGAAGGAAGGACCAATTAAAACTCATTTTTATCCTTAATCAAGGAGTACTTCAACATGGAAGTATCATGAAAGTGAGAAAATAGTGAATATGGAGCAGTAGAAGTGGAATCATATTCAATATGGAAGAAGGAAGTGCAAGTGAAGTCACTTACAATACTATTTTCATAGTATCAACAAGTGATTTTCTTGCAAAACAAACCCTAAAAGAAGGAAAATAGACAAGTGAAGTCGCAGTCGGCATAATAAGACCGCAGCTGATATAGGATAGTCATGAAGAGAAAGTATGTGAAGTGAGGTATATCTTAACTAAAACTATAAAAGTAGCCACAGCTGGTAGGTAGATATTGACTAGAACCATAACATAGCCACAGCTGGTATCCAATAAGCCACATCTGGTACTAGGTAGTCTGCAGCTGGTACCATATAGCCCACAGCCTGAACATTTCTATACCCTAAAAGAAAGGGGGATTCCGCAGCTAGTATTTCACCGCTGGTATCTCGTGGTTGGTAAATATTTAGTCGGAGGATTCATAATGGATACCCACAACTGTGTGGATACACCGCAAAGAATTCTTCGTGAGACTTTAGAAAGGAACAAACTATAAGCCAGACCAAGACCAATCTTCTAGCCTTGGAGTTTAATGATTAGTAGAAAGGAAGTTTGAAGATCATTAGTAAACTCCAAGGGGGAGAGGAAGGCTGAAGGAGAAGTATTAAAATATGATATTCGAAGTATGATGGACCAAGAAGAAGGTCTGAACTGAGAGGAAGTCCGATCTTATTTTTATAAGGTTGCTGGGAATAACCCATATAATAGTACTCTCAGGAGGTTGTCAGACCCGAAGCCAAGGTCCATATCTCGCAGAAGTAAGAGTTAGATTCTAACTTGAGTGGGTAATTGTAATTACTCGAAACCAAGAGAACTTAAGTAAGTCTTCGATAATGAAGTTGGAGGAAGTAGATGTCGGAGGACAATCGAAGCCTAAGAAGACAAAAGATTGAAGGAGTTTGACCATACCAACATTAATGATTATTAGAAAGATTCCTTTCATGGAACCTAAAGAAACCAAAAGAAAGATAACTAGCATAAACTAGAAGCCATGATTGGATGGACTAAATGAGTCTAATCCATTCGTAGGACTAGAGAACCAGGACCATGCATATTGTAAATACCTTACTAAGTACCATCACTTTCGTTATGGTAGTAAGGGACAACAATACCTTACTTTAAATAAATCATTAGACTTAAGGTTTGGACATCGCAACTGGTACGCCATAGTGCCATATTACACCGCAACTGGATTACCACAGCTGGTAGAATCAAGCTTTGAGTACCCAAATAGGGAGATGTCACTATAACCATTAGTAAAGTCCATTGACACAATAAGATGTCCTAATCCAAGAATCTTTCGAGAGAAAGCCTATAAGCTTAGAGTGTTGGAAGAAATCATAGAATTGAAGAAAATATCAGTACCGGACATCAGAAGACTCCAAGAAGGATCTGGACAAGAGATATATTCAATTATATCTAATGAGATCACTAGGGAGTTTGAAAGGATTGTGATCCGTTTAAGTCTGTTCCACATTCCGGAACCTGAGAGCGTTCGAACTTCGGGACGAAGTTCAGTTTAAGGGGGAGAGGCTGTAATATCCCAGGTTTAGAGGCTACAAAATGAGAGAACACCAAAGTGTGCATTGCATTCATGCATAGAAAATCCGGGGAATTTTCGCGCTTCAAACAAAACTTACCACAGTAACTGAAGTTTCACTTGACTTGCTGGAATTGAAGTAGATCATCAAGTCAAGCGCTATAAACTTCACTGTGATCTTTGCTAAAACCTTATTTTGGGTAGAGATGATTTGATCTTTGGGCTAGATCAAATAGTAGTAGAATTACAACAAACAAAACCTTAAGTAAGGGTCAACTACAAGATCTTATAAAAGATCTCAACATGGCATTCCTTACAACAACACATTAGTTAAGAATCAAACCCTAACTTAATAATACTTAAAAGTTAGCAACTACCTTTGTGTGTAATTTAATTCACTTATAAATAAAGTAAACCACAGGGTCTAAAGTGCATAAAAGCCACACATTCTTATTTAAATCATAACTTATTAAATACATGGAATATCATAAAACTAAATCCGTTTACATTACGAATTATAGTTCAAACTATTTGAATAAAATTAACTATGAGTATTTTGAAACTCATATGATCATGCTTTGGTGAAATCAAATCCAACTATCCAAATTTGAGGAATAACCCTCAACTTTGACCTTTTGACCAATATTATAATATAAATCAAATCAAATATGATATAGTGACTCATCCACAATAATAAAACCATCCACAAGATATTTAGTAGCAAATGCCACTTGGCTATCCAAAAATAAATCATATGAGAGGATAATGATCTTGCCACATAGGATGAAAACATCTACATGACTTGCTTTCCAAGCTTTTCCACCTCATGCTCAAAGGATTGCCATGGATGAGGGCATGACAACCAAGCACCTTACTCATCAAACCAACACAAGAGTCATCATCTATGTGTCATGATACTAGAGCTTGCCCAAGCCTATAAATAGAGCCACACCCTTCATCCATTTGGACACCTTGTACCATGCTACAAGGAAACCAAACACTTGAGACCTTCCATGTGAATTAGCTAGGATCAAGATGAAGAAGCTAGGAGGTGGAGGCATACCACAAGATGCAGGTTTATCAGATTTCCTGAAGAACAAGCTACAGAAGATACCAAGGTAGAATTCCTAGGCAAACCATATATGTAGAGGATCATATCATCATCTCTTGAGTAGGATCTTAGGATACTCCAAGATGTTGAGAGGTGAGAGAAGTTATAATACTAACCATAGTCATGTTCATACAAGAATATTAGGGAAGTACTAAACCTAGTTCTTCAAGTCAATATTTTATCTTGGAGGTGAGAACCCTATTCCTATAGAAATACCTTAGGAAACCAATTCCATAATCATCACAACTTACTATTAATTATAAACCCTAAGAATCTAGGATGAGTGTGATGGGAGGAATAATAAGGAGGGATTAGTGAGGAATGAGTGAATCTTATCTAATGCATGATTATACCTTGTTGATATAGATGATAAGTTAACACATATGATTAATAGATCTCATTCTTCTCATGAAATAATAAGTAACTCATTAGTAGTTAACCAAACCAATACTCATGCCTTGTATAGAGTAGTATTGATATGGTATCTAAACTTTGCCTATCCAAACACTTGCTACAAATCTAGCATTGCCTTGATACACTAATTCTATCTAAGTGAGGAGGAGGAACCCTAGCCAATTAAACATAACCAAGCTTATGCTCATACCTAATCCTAGTTGTATATCACTTGGGTGATCACTACTTAAACCCTAAACCATATTTGAATTCCAATCCAAGTATTACTTTGATCATAAGTAAAACCCTGCCATGCCTCATGCCTATTTCATACTTCAAATAGTGAAATATTTCCAAAACTATAAACCTTCTCACATAGAATCCATTCCACATGAAATATTGTCCTAACTTGTGTATCATGGATCACAAGTATAAACCAAGCCTATATACCTTTAGACTAGATTCCATTTGGTGAGTAGAGTGAAACCAATAACCAATTCCACTTTGATTTCCAATCACCTTGTGGAGTTGCCCCAAATGGAATATTGTGTCATAATTAAACCAACACTTTAACAAGTGAGTCAACCATAATTAGCTTAGGATCTACTTTAAATAATTCAAGTAGTAGTTGCTAAGCAAGAGTAGAGAATATAGAGTTGAATCCAATCATCTTCTTAAACCCTAAGAAATAATCCTTCACATAAAATGATGAATTCATCTCATTCTCATTATCATTTAATTTAAACTCTAGCCATAATTATATTACAATACATATTGTTAACCCTAATAATATGTTCACCATGCACATGTGGTAAAGTTTCAAACCATTTAAACAGAAATGGTTCCTAAATTATAAAAGAATGGAGCTCAATATTTTAACCATTTCCATTTTATTAAACCTCACAAAATGTCACTCTAATTAAAATTCAATAGTTGTTTAAACAAAAGAATTATGCAGTGAGTATTATCAAGAAGTGATATGGATATTCAAATAGTTTTGAACCTGCAAAACAAAATAGAAATCAGATCTGAATTCAAATAGAAACATCAAATAGAAAATAAAAATAGAAAACAGAAATTTGAAAAAGAAATGGAGGGAAAGCTCACCTGGCTTACCTGGACCCCGCAGCCCAACGCAGTAGCCCACCATCGGCCCATTTTCGCGCAGAACCAGTCCAGATACCGTTTGGGTGTCTTTAAAATTCGTGCAAAGGAGAGACGTCGTCGTCGTCTTCCTCTCCGGGGACGACAGCGCAGAGACGAGCCCTGGCCACGTCCTCGTCGCGGATAACCTCGGCCCGGACGTCGCCAAACCCTCTAGAACTGCACCCTATCGATCTCGTGTCCGTCTTATCTTCAGTGCATTCCGATTCGTGCCCAAATCGTGCACCACACACACCGCCACATCCCGGCCGTCTCCGTCGCCATGCCGCCGCTGTAGAGCTTACATAGGGCTATAAATATACGAGCAGCTCCGCCACGGAACCCTAATCCTTCAAAGCTTATCCATTCCCTCTCTATACCTCTCAATATCCCACAATCATCCGTAGCACTTCGCCGGAGTCGAGGACGAACTCGACGGTACAGACCACCCCGGTCTCTGGCGCAGGGTCGAGGAGGTGCGCCTCGGCGCATAGGTCATTTGGGAGCAAGCACACGTCAAGGGGAGCTCGGAGCTGGACAAATTTGATCGTTCCCTTTCTCAGTACCTCGCCGGTAATGGCGAAATCGAGCTCATCCCCCTCGCCAATCGACACCGCCGACCACACCATCAGCACCAGGGTGAGCAGACGCATCGATTGATCTCTTATTTGCCTCATTTGGTTAGCGGTAGCCCGAGTTAGCTATCTCACCGGAGATCACCGCCGCGGTACCCATCGCCGGCGATGCTCCGGTGATTCCCCGCGGAAACGACCACCACCAGTAGCTTCACCTTGTTGTGCTCGTTCAGATGCACTTCACCGCGCATCCAGGGGAGCCCTGAATCGGCCGCGCCACCACGTTCTGGCCGCCGGCGTTTAACCGCCGATGATGCCAACGTGGCATGTGGGGTCTCCCTGGCGTCGTTGACTGATCTTTGCCCGCGTGGCAACTGACCCAGTCAATGGCCCACTGGTCAGTGACATTAGTTAAAACTGAATCGGTATGTTTAGTATTTCTATTTATTTCAAATTCCAGAAAATGTCTGAAACTTTGCAAATTCATAGAAATTTCATTTCAACTCAGAAAAATGCAAATAATATATCAAAATGCTCACAAAAATAAACTCTATTCAAATAAAATATAAAACAAAAATGTGTGTCAAAATAAAAATTCACTTATTTTTAACCTTATTAAATATGCCATTTCATTTATTTAAAATGCAAATTGAATTCAATAAATAATTAAGTTCCAAAATTAAATTTTAACTATCCAGTAACTAAGTAAAATGTTAAGATTAATTTTATTTACCATAATTGTATTAACTTAATTATTAGTGGTAATTCATAAACCCTAATTACAAATTACTATTTTCTATTTTTTTTAAATAGTAATAACTCAAGAAAATATTATAAGCCAATATTATTTTGGTAGATCAAAACTTATTTACTTAAACATCTTTAGTTAACAAGTTAATTATTTTAAACCCTAATAACAATTATTAAACCCTAATCCTTAACTAAACCAAAATAGGAGTTACCCTAATTATTAATTCTTGTGGAAAATTAATATAATGTTAAACCATTACTAATTTTGATTCAAGGTAATTAGTAACCACAACTCTATTACCAATTATCATTTTAGGAGTTGTACCATAATTTATAAACCCTAGTTTTAATTTAAGTAAGACATTGATCCCATTATTTTATGTGATCATTTAAAAATGCTTTAACCCTAAAACCCTAGGGGTTTAGCTCATGTGATCATAGCCACTTTAACTTTACATATAGAACCCTAATAAGCAACAATTAAATGCATGCTCATGATCCATTAGCATAAACCAAGTCACATGAGATTGTCATTTCATGTTCCTATTCTTAATTAAAACCTATATGATTCACTAGTATCACCTAGGTATAAACCCGCTTGTTATCACATGTTAGCACCATTGATCATCAATCATATATACCATACCATTAGGATCAACCTCAACTATCATAATTTAGTAGCACCATGATGATAAACCCTAATACCAACCTTGTGTAGCAAATCACATCACATGCTTCTATTCCACTCAACCCTACTTAGGAAATGATAATCCACTTAGCTTAAGAACTATTAGTGATTACTTAATGAAGCAAATGTGAAGCCATAGTAAACCCTAACTCAAAGCAAAACCTTGACCATCATTTTTGATATAATATCATAATCAACTATAGTAATAAGCTTACCAATACTTGCTATATAGAAACCCATTCCAAATTAAGAACCAACTAGTTCCTATTAGTGAAACTAAATGAATCTCAATAGTAAACCTTAGAGTTACATAGCTCCTATGTATAGTAGTACATATTCTTATTTAACCTGTTCTTCAAAAGTTATTCTTTTGAAGTACAAATGTTAATCAAACCATAGAAGCCATAGTTCTTATTTGAACTACTTGTTAGTTCTTAATTAACATGTTCTTCAAAAGTTATTCTTTTGAAGTATAATACAAGTAATCATCAACCATGTCCTGTAGAACTAAAAATTAACAACTGTTCTTCACATATTATTCCACCACTATTCTTTATGTGTATGATTGTTATGATGTCTTATATCATTTGATTATGATGCTAATATAACCAAACCCTAATAAGAACCTTGTTTGAGAACCATCCTAAAAGTGCAACCAACCCTAAAGAAATCTTTACAACTCACACATCCTAGACCATCGAGATTAAGTTACGCTCGGGACGATTGCATCTCATACTATGCATTATAGCATTTTTGCCAGTTCTTTAAACATTGTCCTTACCGGACGATGATGGTATTTCAGCATTTGGAGTTCTCACGTATCGAAGCTTTTGCCTGCATAATCTTGCAGTCAAGAAAGGCAAGTTCATCGCTTGCTCATGTCATTTGATTATTTTTATCAAACTATATGCAAAGTACTATACTTATCACTCATGCATTGAAAAGCAAATATTATTTTACAATTATGAATATGACTATGTGGTGGGCAATGGAACCATGGTATGTGTTGATATGGTGGAGGTTCCATTGCAATGGGTTATATCACCCTAGGATTAATTACCAATGCCGTCCAGTGATTCTAGCGCCGTACATATCGCGTTGACCATAAGATCTATAATGGCTCTGGGGAAGTCAGCTGTATCTTTTCCCTTCTGCACGCCAACGGATTGGTAGAGACGGTGGGGTGTTGGAGGCACTGCCGCAATAGGTTGGGATATCCTTTTAAATCCCCATCCATTAGTGATGTTAATCTCTACCATCTATGAGGGATTGTCCGGAGTACACCATGAGTAAAGCCGTATTATCGGAGGAAGTCTACTGTGAAGGAGATATGCCCTAGAGGCAATAATAAAGTGGTTATTATTAATATCTTTATGTTTATGATAAATGTTTATATATCATGCTATAATTGTATTAACCGAAACATTAGTACATGTGTGATATGTAGACAAACAAGAAGTCCCTAGTATGCCTCTTAAACTAGCTTGTTGATTAATGGATGATTAGTTTCATAATCATGAACATTGGATGTTATTAATAACAAGGTTATGTCATTGAGTGAATGATGTAATGGACACACCCAATTAAGCGTAGCATAAGATCTCGTCATTAAGTTATTTGCTATAAGCTTTCGATACATAGTTACCTAGTCCTTATGACCATGAGATCATATAAATCACTTATACCGGAAAGGTACTTTGATTACACCAAACACCACTGCGTAAATGGGTGGCTATAAAGGTGGAATTAAGTATCCGGAAAGTATGAGTTGAGGCATATGGATCAACAGTGGGATTTGTCCATCCCGATGACGGATAGATATACTCTGGGCCCTCTCGGTGGAATGTCGTCTAATGTCTTGCAAGCATATGAATGAGTTCATAAGAGACCACATACCACGGTACGAGTAAAGAGTACTTGTCAGGAGACGAGGTTGAACAAGGTATAGAGTGATACCGAAGATCAAACCTCGGACAAGTAAAATATCGCGAGACAAAGGGAATTGGTAATGTATGTGAATGGTTCATTCGATCACTAAAGTCATCGTTGAATATGTGGGAGCCATTATGGATCTCCAGATCCCGCTATTGGTTATTGGTCGGAGTGAGTACTCAACCATGTCCGCATAATTCACGAACCGTAGGGTGACACACTTAAAGTTGGATGTTGAAATGGTAGTACTTGAATATGGAATGGAGTTCGAATATTTGTTCGGAGTCCCGGATGAGATCCCGGACATCACGAGGAGTTCCGGAATGGTCCGGAGAATAAGATTCATATATAGGATGTCATTTTATGTGAAATAAAATGTCGCGGAAGGTTCTATGGAAGGTTCTAGAAGGTTCTAGAAAAGTCCGGAAGAAACCACCAAGGAAGGTGGAGTCCACATGGGACTCCACCTCCATGGCCGGCCAGCCCTAGATGGGGTGGAGTCCCAAGTGGACTCCACCATAGGGGGCCGGCCACCCCCCACATGGGAGGTGGAAATCCCACCTTTGGGTGGGAGTCCTAGTTGGGCTAGGTTTCCCCCTCTTATGGAAGGTTTTGGTTCGGGTCTTATTCGAAGACTTGAACACCAACCCTTGGGGATCCACCTATATAATGAGGGGCCAAGGGAGGGGGCCGGCCACCCCAAGACCACAAGCTGGCCGCCCCCCTTGAGTGGCCGGCCACCCCCTCCCAAACCCTAGCCGCCCCCTCTCCTCCATATAGCCCGCATAGCTTAGCGAAGCTCCGCCGGACTTCTTCACCGCCACCGACACCACGCCGTCGTGCTGTCGGATTCAAGAGGAGCTACTACTTCCGCTGCCCGCTGGAACGGGGAGGTGGACGTCGTCTTCATCAACAACCGAACGTGTGACCGAGTACGGAGGTGCTGCCCGTTCGTAGCACCGGAACCGATCGTGATCAAGATCTTCTACGCGCTTTTGCAAGCGGCAAGTGATCGTCTACCGCAGCAATAAGAGCCTACTCTTATAGGCTTTGGAAATCTCTTCAAGGGTTAGTCTTGAACATCCCCTCGTTGCTCCCATCTTCTAGATTGGATCTTGGCTTGGATTGCGTGTTCGCGGTAGGAATTTTTTTTTGTTTTCTATGCAACGTTATCCTACAGTGGTATCAGAGCCGTGTCTATGCATAGATGGTTGCACGAGTAGAACACAATGGTTTTGTGGGCGTTGATGCTCTTGTTATCTTTAGTTTGAGTACTTTGCATCTTTGTGGCATAGTGGGATGAAGCGGCCCGGACTAACTTTACATGACCGCGTTCATGAGACTTGTTCCTCGTTCGACATGCAACTTGTATTGCATAAGAGGCTTTGCGGGTGTCTGTCTCTCCTACTATAGTGAAGATTCAATTTACTCTTCTATTGACAACATTAGTATCAACGTTGTGGTCCATGTTCGTAGGTAGATTAGATCTCTCTCGAAAACCCTAAACCACGTAAAATATGCAAACCAAATTAGAGACGTCTAACTTGTTTTTGCAGGGTTTGGTGATGTGATATGGCCATAATGTGATGATGAATATGTATGAGATGATCATTATTGTATTGTGGCAACCGGCAGGAGCCTTATGGTTGTCTTTCATTTTCATGTTGAGTAGTATTTCAAAGTAGTTGTAATAGTTGCTACATGAGGTGAACAACCATGAAGACGGCGCCATGAACCTTGACGCTACGCCGACGATGATGGAGATCATGCCCGAAGATGATGGAGATCATGTCCGTGCTTTGGAGATGAAGATCAAAGGCGCAAAGACAAAAGGGCCATATCATATCACATGTGAATTGCATGTGATGTTAATCCTTTATGCATCTTATTTTGCTTAGAACGCGACGGTAGCATTATAAGATGATCCCTCACATTAATATCAAGATAATAAAGTGTTCTCCCCTCGTATGCACCGTTGTAACAGTTAAATCGTTTGAAGCATCTCGTGATGATCGGATGTGATAGATTCAACGATTCACATACAACGGGTGTAAGCCATGTTGCACACGCGGAATACTTGGGTTTGCTTGACGAGCCTAGCATGTACAGACATGGCCTCGGGACAACGGAAACCGAAAGGTTGAACACGAGTCATATGGATGATATGATCAACATGTTGATGTTCACCATTGAAGCTACATCATCTCACGTGATGATCGGTTTTGGTATAGTGGATTTGGATCGTGTACCACTTAACAACTATGAGGGATGTTGTATTAAGTGGGAGTTCATTAGTAATTAGATTAAAACATGAACTAATTATCATAAACATAGTCTGAGTAGTATTTTGAATTAATTTTGTAGTATTGGCATCCGTTTTCTACCATGCGCTAGTCTTGTTATTGAGATAGAAATCTTGTTAAAATCGACAAGAAACTTTACGGATTGGTACCGTATTGTTAAAGAATCAAGAATTGATTAAGTCCTATTGCAAACTTTTAGTAAACCTCACATTGTTGATTCAAAGAGCTATGTTTTCAATTAGTACCTAAAGTTATCTTGTCTCCGTCAAACTTGAAGTTCAAATTTGTTTGAAAAGTAAGGAGCTGAAAATTTAGTTTTCAGAAATAATCAAGGTATGAGATATATGTGATATCTAAGACCTTATTACAAGATAATAGAATATAATTTGGTGAGACTACATAAACTCATAAGTTTTATGGGAATGTATGAAGGTTGAAGACGCCAAAGGCGTCACAATCCTCCAACTATTGGGGCACTAACAATATTCGTATATCCATGAAGTGACCATCCTTAATATGCACCGTTATTAAGACTCGTCGTTTCGAAGCATCACGTGATGATCGGGTGTGATAGATTCTACGAGTGCATACAACGGGTGCAAGCTAGATTTGCACATGCAAATACCAAGGTTAAAACTTTACGAGCCTAGCATGTACGGACATGGTCTCGGAAAGTCGTCATGATATGATGGATAAAATTATGAGTGAAATTGTTCATCATATTACAAAGTTACTAATAGTGAAATCTGGAACACTTGTCATATGATGATCAACTTCAAAGTAAGAACCTCAAGGTTATTGGTATTTGACCAACAAACCGAGAAGTTATTGAAGTTGATATGTTTCTCTGAATAATGAGGAAAGCTAAAAGAGAAACTGCAAAAGATATTTTGGCAAAAGAAAAAAAAGACTAGAAAGTCTAGCTCGTGTGTATATAAATGATATACATGTTATGGTTGTATTTCTAGTTAAGTCACACTATGAAATTCTTGGGTATTAGTACTATATTGGTTGGTATGAAGTGTCATACAAAACAACGCAATACAAGAATACAATGGCCTAAGTGACTGACAAGGAATATGATAAGAATGTTACTTTGGAACAAAATAAAGTGTTATTATGTTCGTCGTTAGCATTCTATCTAGCCCTTAGAATTTATAATAAAGAACTTAATAATTGTTATTTTGCTCTGGTCAAATGAAAACAATGAGTTGTTCAAATTATGACATTACTCCATATACGATGGATAAATTATTATAAATCTTAATGGTGAAACACACATACATAACACTGACGCTAAAATGCCATAAGGCAAATGATTTGAATTCCACTTATTTGTGGAACCGCCATTTAGGTCATGTTAGAAAGGAACGCATGAAGGAACTCCATGCAAATGGATTTTTGGAGTCATTTGATTTTTGAATCATTTGGCGCTTGCAAATCTTTTCTAAAGAGAATGATTAAAATACCGTTCATAGGCCAAAAGTAGAACGGACAACTAACTTAGTGGAAAAATACATGATGATGTATGTGGTTCACTAGGCATAGTTGTGTGCGGGAGATTCTTCTATTTCATGAAAACTTTCAAACAATGAATTGAGTATATATGTGGATATATTCAATAAGGAAAAGTTTGAAACATTTGAATAGGATTCAAATAAATTTCAGCATGAAGTGGAAATCATCGTAATAGAAAAGTCAAATATCTATGATTGGATCATGGTGAAAATATTTGAATTACGAGTTTTAGCGAACATCTAAGAGAGTTATGAAATTGTTCTACAACTTATGTTTCTTGGAGTATCATAGTGATGATGAAGTATCCAAGAGATATATCCAAACTTTGTTGGATCAATGATGAGATAAAATATTGATGCCATTATATTTTTGTGGATTATGCTTTAGTGACTACCGCTTTTACACTGAATAGAGCATCATCATGATCCGTTGAAATGACACCATAAGAGTTATGGCATGGGTATAAACCCTAATAGTCCTTTCTTTAAATTTTGGTCTAAGAGTTTACAACCAAAATCGGATGAATGTCTTTGTTGGTTATCCCAGAGATTTGATTGGGAATTCTTCCCACTGTGTAGACAAAGACAAAAGTGTTTGTCAATGTTTCTTATTTTCGAGAAATTGTTTCTAGCGAAGTATTTGAGTGGGAGGACAATAGAACTTGATAAGGTTTATGAACCTGAGCATAATGATCAGAGTAGCACAGCATCGGAATTGGTTTCGGAAGTGGCCACGACGATCATGGCTCCCATGACTACAAAGTGTTTTAGTCATGGAGATCGAAGTACATATTGGATCTTGTAGGTATGGTTTACTTTGTGATCAAATAAATGATTTGTGGACAAAGGATTGATTTTGAACAATGATAAACCAACTACAAACAAAGAAGTTATGATGGGCCCTGACTCCGTTAAAATGGCTATATGCCATGAAATCCAAGATAGATAAATACTTTTTGAAAGTAAATGGATCTATAAAATTGATGGACTTGGATGGAATATCCTTAAAGAAGCTCGACTTGTCGAAAAATTGTTTACGACAAAGTTCAAAGAGTTGACTACGATAAGATTAGATCTTCCGTAGCAATGCTTATAGTCTATGTGGATTATTCTAGTAATCACTACATATTTCTTTTATGAGATATGCTAGTAGGATGGCAAAATACATTACTTATCAGAAGTATGTATTAAAAGGTGTATACAAGATACAACCAAGAGTTTTGCTGGTCCGTGGAATACTAGATAGGTATAGAAACTTCAATTGAATGAAGTGAGTATCGCGGAGTTGAATCTTCACCAGATGAAATAGTCAAAGAGTTTTTGATTTCATCAGAGACGATGAAGAGGCTTGCATTTGCAAGAAATTAAGTGGGAGCGCTAAGACATATTTATAATACTTATGTAGATGACATATAGTTGATTATAAATGATGTAATTATATACTTGATTAAAAGGTTTCATTGAAAATTAAGTTCAATGAAAGGATTTGGACTGAAACATATTCAGTGTCAAGATCTATGAAGATATATTGAAACACAAAATAAGTTTAAGTCAAAGTACATAGAATGGATATTGAAATAGTTCAATATAGAAATATTAAGAAAATGTTCTTGTCATGTGAAGGTTTAACAAGACTTGAGTGTATCTGACACTCGATGAGTAAAAACACATGAGTGATTTTAGATCACGAATAATATGTACAAAATCAGATAACTTGTGCTCTAAAATGTTATGAGCATATACCGGAATGATTCATAAGATGATCATGGGACGACAGTAAGAATATTCTTGAGTACTTTAGAAGAACTAAGGATATATATATATATATATTTGTATGAAGAAATGACAAACAAATCGCTGTAAGGTGTTACACCGATATTGGTTTTGTCACATATAAAATATAATTTCAATCTCAAATTAGACTAAGTGTTGTTTAAAAGGTAGCACAATGAGCTAGAAGTTGTCTATGCTAGATTTAGAAGAGTTCTAAATATTGTGACGGATTCTACAAAAGAAGGCCGAGTATGTCATTGTTTTGACAATGACAAAGGATGTTAAGTCAAGAGGTTCTTTGAGAACATGGTGTAGTTCCGACGGAATCAGAACTTTGAAGCTATATTGTGTATGACAATATTAGTGGCATATTTCAGACCGCGGAATTAAGGTTCCACCAGAAGACCAAACATATTTAATGCCGACTCATTTGGAAATGAATGATGCGTTGAGACGCAAATGAATTACAAAATACATACGTTTCTGAGCGTGTCAGATCCGTTGACTAAAACCTCTCCCGTGAGCAATACATGATTAAACACCGAAAGGCCAAGGTGTTATATCTTTACAAATGTAAACTAGATTATTGACTCTAGTGCAAGTGGGAGACTGAAGGAGATATGCCCTAGAGGCAATAATAAAGTGGTTATTATTAATATCTTTATGTTTATGATAAATGTTTATATATCATGCTATAATTGTATTAACCGAAACATTAGTACATGTGTGATATGTAGACAAACAAGAAGTCCCTAGTATGCCTCTTAAACTAGCTTGTTGATTAATGGATGATTAGTTTCATAATCATGAACATTGGATGTTATTAATAACAAGGTTATGTCATTGAGTGAATGATGTAATGGACACACCCAATTAAGCGTAGCATAAGATCTCGTCATTAAGTTATTTGCTATAAGCTTTCGATACATAGTTACCTAGTCCTTATGACCATGAGATCATATAAATCACTTATACCGGAAAGGTACTTTGATTACACCAAACACCACTGCGTAAATGGGTGGCTATAAAGGTGGAATTAAGTATCCGGAAAGTATGAGTTGAGGCATATGGATCAACAGTGGGATTTGTCCATCCCGATGACGGATAGATATACTACGGGCCCTCTCGGTGGAATGTCGTCTAATGTCTTGCAAGAATATGAATGAGTTCATAAGAGACCACATACCACGGTACGATTAAAGAGTACTTGTCAGGAGACGAGGTTGAACAAGGTATAGAGTGATACCGAAGATCAAACCTCGGACAAGTAAAATATCGCGAGACAAAGGGAATTGGTAATGTATGTGAATGGTTCATTCGATCACTAAAGTCATCGTTGAATATGTGGGAGCCATTATGGATCTCCAGATCCCGCTATTGGTTATTGGTCGGAGTGAGTACTCAACCATGTCCGCATAATTCACGAACCGTAGGGTGACACACTTAAAGTTGGATGTTGAAATGGTAGTACTTGAATATGGAATGGAGTTCGAATATTTGTTCGGAGTCCGGATGAGATCCCGGACATCACGAGGAGTTAGGAATGGTCCGGAGAATAAGATTCATATATAGGATGTCATTTTATGTGAAATAAAATGTCGCGGAAGGTTCTATGGAAGGTTCTAGAAGGTTCTAGAAAAGTCCGGAAGAAACCACCAAGGAAGGTGGAGTCCACATGGGACTCCACCTCCATGGCCGGCCAGCCCTAGATGGGGTGGAGTCCCAAGTGGACTCCACCATAGGGGGCCGGCCACCCCCCACATGGGAGGTGGAAATCCCACCTTTGGGTGGGAGTCCTAGTTGGGCTAGGTTTCCCCCTCTTATGGAAGGTTTTGGTTCGGGTCTTATTCGAAGACTTGAACACCAACCCTTGGGGATCCACCTATATAATGAGGGGCCAAGGGAGGGGGCCGGCCACCCCAAGACCACAAGCTGGCCGCCCCCCTTGAGTGGCCGGCCACCCCCTCCCAAACCCTAGCCGCCCCCTCTCCTCCATATAGCCCGCATAGCTTAGCGAAGCTCCGCCGGACTTCTTCACCGCCACCGACACCACGCCGTCGTGCTGTCGGATTCAAGAGGAGCTACTACTTCCGCTGCCCGCTGGAACGGGGAGGTGGACGTCGTCTTCATCAACAACCGAACGTGTGACCGAGTACGGAGGTGCTGCCCGTTCGTAGCACCGGAACCGATCGTGATCAAGATCTTCTACGCGCTTTTGCAAGCGGCAAGTGATCGTCTACCGCAGCAATAAGAGCCTACTCTTATAGGCTTTGGAAATCTCTTCAAGGGTTAGTCTTGAACATCCCCTCGTTGCTCCCATCTTCTAGATTGGATCTTGGCTTGGATTGCGTGTTCGCGGTAGGAAATTTTTTTTGTTTTCTATGCAACGTTATCCTACATACTGGAGGTGTACGGTTGGACAAAAGGGTGGGTTTGCAGGGTCGCGGAGAAGGCAGTGATTGGCTTGGACCTTACACCTGGCCCCACACCAAGGAAGTGTGGACGGGAACGATCACCCGGTTGGTATCAAGGATAAGTTCTCTTATGGGAAAAGTAACGCACCTCTGCAGAGGATACTGAATTGTGACTGTCACTCCCTGTTCCGGGAAGGGAACTGCGAACGCGGCAGGAAAGGAACTCCACGAAGTTCTGGTCAACCTGTGAAGACTGACGGGCATAGTTTTCAGAATAAAATAAACCTTTTGAAGAAATGTTTATGAAAACTTGCATTGGCCTATGACTTTCTGGTCTATGGCTGTAGCTAGTGCATGATACACATATTTCCTAATATGAACTTGCTGAGTACGCTCGTACTCATTCTATCTCGTTTGAACCCCCTTCTTAGAGCAATGCACGAAGGAGAAACTACCGTGGAACTCGAAGACAAAGGAGTCAACTGCAACAAGATGAGGGATCCAATCAAAGAAGTCAATGGAGTCAACTTCTGCATCAGTTATAATGGAAACCTAGACTAGTAATAGAAGGGAATCTTTCCCTAATCCTAGCACCTAAGTAGCTAGATTTCTATAGCAAGCCAAGTAGCTCTTGAACTTGAGTTAGCAATAAGATATACTACGAGTCGTTCTTCTGGAGCTTTATTTGAAGTTTTACCTCACTGTAAAGTAGGAGGTTGTGTTGATCTTATGTAAACAGTTCGTGTGTACTTCTATAGACATACCTTGGACTCGCATATGTTTCTGTTGTACCACTCTGAGAGATGTAATATGAGTGGAACAGTGTTTCACTTGTGTTATGTCAACGACTTGTGTACTACACCATGCAGTGGTACGCTGGGTCATCACATCTACCATGGCATCATAGGCTTGACGACTAATACTCAGTAGCATAATAATTAATTGCAGCCGATTGATCAGCAGAAAATAAGCTAGTACTTACAGAGGGCTCGGCTGGATCGCCGAGCAGTGGTGGAAGCTTGTCCTCCCCAAGCGAAGTGGCACCGCCTTAGTGGTCCTTCTTGAAGCTTGCAAGGAACGTCTCTCTGTCTTCCTCCTCTTGCCTCTTCTTCAAAGCCTCGAACTCCTCCTTGCGCTGCTTTTTCAGCACCTCAAGTTTCTCTTGACGCTTCCTCTTGAGCGCCTCATAGGATTCGAGTTGTTCCGGCGAAAGATCATCGAAGCTAGGCTTGATGATGTTTCCGGCGCTAATCTCAGCAGACTGGGGTAGCTTGCCGTCTGGCATGATGGTCATCCCCGGCGGAGTCGCTAAAAAGTGTGTTCGCACACGAACACGTCACCGTGTACCTCCGGCGTCAAGCGTGATACACAAGACACGTTGCCGGAGGAGGCTCACCGGAAGCGCGATACACAGGACAATCCGGCTGGCTCTTTTGAAAACCCGAAACCCCACATGCCCGGGAGAGACCCCGTCTGGGCGTACAACGGTGATGGGCTTCCCTAGGTCGGTTCGCCCGCCCCTAGGACCTCGCAGATCGAAGCTCTCCAATACGCAGAACACCGACGAATGAAGAGCAGAAAACAAGAACGAGAGAGAAAAAGTAAAGATTTGTAAATTGGTTTTGCGACTGTGTGTTGTTGTTCAATCGGCCGTCACCCTTCATGTATACAAAGAGCTGCTGGATTTTCCATGCAAGATAGACGGTTGGATTCACATCACAAACCCTAATTAGGGTCCAACTCGAACTAGTAAACCTCAAATTTCCAATTGTTCGGTTAGAAACCTTCCTACATCTTATGTACCATTTTTGAGGCAGCAAACTATCTCGGATCAAAATCTCGTAAATAGCAAAGTTGTTCGTCTCGAAAAAACGAAGAACTTTCATGTTGACAACTTTTTGATCTCAACTCAATTTGATCGTTCAATTGAGATCGCAACAAAAAAAGGTCAATTCCGACTTTTTGTCTCGGCTCTAGCCTCAGTTCACGCCTAACCAGAGAAACCTCTATGGTCAAGCGCCCTGGACTCGGTAATTCAGGTTTCAACTGTATTTTGGCTTCATAAGTTGCATACTAGCTTGGATCACGATGACTCAAAAAGCAAAATTGCTTGTCTCGGCGAGACGCACAACTTTGGTATCTATCATTTTTCATTTTAAAGTTATCTTCATTTTTACTTTTTAAGGCAAAACGTCTGTCAACAGGGATTTACTATATAATCCCATCGGAGAAATTAAGTAGCTCGCCTGTGACGTGCCAACCCATCAGTAGAAAGGCTAGCGAGCCCTGCCGGTGGATTTTCGCTGATTTAACGGGCACGCACCTAGTGATCATTTGCTTTTCCACTACCAACGAGCTAGAAAATCATTCGCACGTTGTGATAGACGAGGCTGGACATATTGTTCACAACCAAGGAGGCTGACAGTGACATTATGTGATCAACGAGGCAAAAACATTTCTATACATAAAGTCCAGCAATTCTTTAGCATGTCCCCGTATGAGTATCTGTGGCATCGATAATCATCTGGAGAACATTTCAACCTTTAGGCGACGACCACCAGCAAGTAAATAATCGGGGGCGCAATATGACGTAATCAGGGGTAGAAGACAAAAAGCTTGCAAGGGGGGGCGTTTCTTAATCTTTGACCACGATCGCTAAAAAAACCAGCAACACGATCTGAAAAACCGGTTATGGTGTCGGAGTCCAGGACGTGTGAACGAAACGTAACCGAGCAGTATTAAGGGCTGCCCCTCTGATCTATCCAAGCCGTGCTGGACGTGGGCTTCGGGCGGCCCAGGTAGACGCGCCTTGAATCGGATCCGTGGTTGACGAGGTCTCCTACATCAGAAAATCAAGAACGGCGAAAAAGAACAGCACGCCGGCGGCGGCGCCACGATCACCCGGCTAACACCATACTTCCTTTGGCTGGTGGCACTTGACTTTGAACAAGGATCGAGCTTGCAAGCTCTGGCTCTCGGGCAAATCCACTTCGAGGAGCAGCACTACTGGGTGGTCTACTTCTCAACGGCGAGGTACGACGTACGAGGCGAGCCGGCTCCGCGGCCGAAGCCAACGTGAGCTCTATCGACGCGGCAGGCCTAACGCCTCTAGACGACTGTATGCTTGATGCCCTTGACTGGAACAGAGACGGCGTAGCTTTCCGCGTCGGCTCGGCCTGCTGTGATCTCACGCTTCTTCGACCATGCTGAAGGTAGAAACCCGTCGCCGGCCTTGCTCCTCACGAGTCAGGCGGGTCGCACTCCACACCTCCAGCTGGTGCTGAACGTGCTGCAGAATTCACAAACTGCTGATCTGATGATGTCATGTAGCTTTGAGCTGGGGGCTGGGGACTGTTGCCTAAGCTTCAGTTGTCCCCATCAGGTTCATTTTTACTAACAATGTATGTTTTGTGAAACTTTCTTGGTACTATTATGTCCACGCGTGCTATTCTGAAAAATCCCGCTGATCTGATGATTTCATGCAGCTTTGAGCTGGGGGGTGGAGACTGATGCCTTGGTATTTCTATGTCCACGCGTGCTATTCTGAAAAATCAGTTGAGATCACAACCATGCGTTTAACATATTGAAAACACCTTCAGTACTTTTATTTGTTAGTGTTTGTACTACTTTGGAATATTAACTACTCCCTTCTATCTCATTTACTCGACACGGACGTAGCTTCTGTTCGTGCAATGTATCGAGCGTGACTCGCGTCGATTATTTCTGATCAGAGGGAGTACTCTGATAGGAAGTACATGGACACCAACTAATTATTACCATATCCGATGCTGCTTAGTAGTGTGTAATTCGCTGGTGCTGAAATTGTTGCTGCCGCTGCTTGCTAGCAGGTACATGATTGTTAGATGTTCTTTTCTTGCTAATACTGGCTTCTTATCGAAAATTTATACATGATTGGGATATATAAAGTGAGAAGAAAATATAGTTGAGTACAAAAAAGAATATCAAACAAAACAATTGACTTATTACTGATTTTGTTTAAACCAAGTCAAAACAGTTGAATTATTAATGATTTAATTTTAGCCACTTATTATCCGTTATATAAGTTATTTTTATTTTCTGTCTGGACTATTGAGTTATATCAATTTGGGGGTTATAAGAGGAGAAGAGGTTAATAAAATATCTCTCAAAGTTGACACATAAAGTGTAAAATTTGTTGGTACCTCCCCATCATGAGGAAGTTCTTCCTCCAAAAGCTTGGGTGGTGACTGGTGAGTGGTGAGTGGGATGTTTATACATACTATATGGGCACGGATAATTTTTAAAAGAAACCGTAGCAACGTGCGAGTATTCAGCTAGTCTTTACAAAACACCCAGAGACCGTATAGGCATCAAACGAGGTGCATAGACAGAGTGAGAGAGACAGAAACAAAGATCCATTGCCATCATCGGGGAGTGTGTGGGTTGCAGATCTGTCAAAAGGTCACAAACCTGCGTCGTTCATGTTGCTATCATCCGTCCTTGTAGCCGGCCCACCATGCACCAACCTCCCGTCGTCCGTTCCCGTACCCATCATCGTCCCTGTTAGCGTCCTTCAATCTTGCAGCGTCTTCTTGTGCAAGCCCTGCAAGTAGCTGCGCCCTCATGGATCTATGTCACAGTGCGCTCCTGCATCGTAAACGATCTACTCTCCCATTGGTCATCGAACGAGGCCAATTGTAAGCCGGGTCTGTAGCTGATGCACTTTTGGCCACGCGGTCATCCCTAACAGCATCTCGAGCCATGTTCTCAAAGCGTCTCAAACGACGTCGGACGTCGGATTAAACGTTCGTAGGATACGTTGGCATAATGTCGCGTTTGAGGTGCGTCTATCAAAATGAAGTTTTTTATTTAAATTTAATTATATCTTACAAGTTTTAATGAAACTTGCTAGAATTATCTAAACCCTAGCCTACTGGGAAGCAGATCCTCTAACGTGGAGGAGAGAAGTCACGTAAGCTACGCCTCCCTAACTTTTCTTCTCCACATCTATATGATTAAGTCAAATTTAATCTAAATTAATATGTATAATATATGTAAGCTATATAAATTTACAATAATTACTTACAAGATTATGACTGTCTTTTCTCTTTATTCAGTAACATAATCTGACTTTTCTTCTACATTTTGCACTAGCTAAGCACTGTGCTTGCCTGGCTTTCCTCCTCTACATTAGAAGATCTGGTTCCAGCCTACTGGCCGTTCGGCGGTGCGTTCCATGGCCCCGCCCTGTCGTCGCCTCCCCTCTGCCATTGTTCGCTCGCTGCACGCCGCCTCTCCCCCCGGAGCGTGACAAGAACACGACGTTCTGCCGCGTCCTCGAGAAGCTACCGCCGCTCGTCCGTGAAGAAGCCACGACCCTCCTCCTCAACCAGTGCCCGGTGGATGGAAAGGTCGACGGTGACGTGGGCATTACTCTTCGGATAACCGTTATTGTCCTATCCTGTACGGCCCAACTGGAGGCCCAGGAAGGTACTCGATGCCAAGGTGGGCCACTACATCGGTGTCGAAGAAGATTTCTTGAAGAACAAGACGAAGAGACGGAGAATACAAGGAAAGTCTAGAACTAGGACCCTTTGTAACCTAGTCATACCCGGAGAGATCTCTCGAGACCTGGCTCCCTATATAAGAGCCACGAGAGGGGCTGCCGAGGACACACGCAATCTTAGCAATTTTAGCCACCATACGTCCAGAGCTAGGTCCCCGTAGAACTTAGACTCTCGACGAGATCACAGCCGAAACCTTCGGCACCCTATTGTAACCCGATATTTTCATAATCAAGATCAGACAGGCAGGACGTAAGGGTTTTACCTCATCGAGGGCCCCGAACCTGGGTAATCGCTTTCCCCGCTTGTTTGATAACCGATGCCTCTTGTCAACCTACATGATTCCATCTACCCTAAGCCCCAAACGGAGGGCGTTACGAGGAGTACCCTCGACAATTGGCGCCGTCTGTGGAAAACCTGTTAGCACAAGATCCGTCATCGGCAGATCCAGCTATGTCGTCGGCAGCTTCATCGACACCATCAGCATCGCCAAGTTTGGGGAGTCCGATCCGATTCGGCTCCTACGAGTTCACCCCGCACAACGACTCTTCCCATTCGACTTTCTCGGGTCTACAAGGAAAAATGGACATGACGTTCGGGAGCGTCCACTGCAACGTCAATGCGGAGGGAGTCCTTCATTTCCTGGAGTCGTTCATCCCCATATCAGCAAGGAAATCGCCCCCACCGGCCGCAGGATCGATCATGTCATCGTCAATCGATCTTTCGGCTGGCCTGACAGACTCGACGAATTCATCTCCGCCATCAACCCCTCGGTCGATGACTTCGATGTCGGTTGGATCCGATAACCCTGTATCATCGGGGATGACCTCGTACTATTGCCTGAACTGCGACACCAGGCACGGGTTGGGATCGAGTGACACAACGTTCATCTGCAGTGCCATATATTCGTCAGGAGAGGACAATGTCGACAACGTTGTCAAGGAGGCCACCTGGAAAACGGCGCGACATCAAGTCTATGCTACCAATAACGCAGGAAACACGGGAAACGGGGGAGGAGGAGATCACACCCCTTGTTCCAGCCGACGATATAATTTTGAAAACAGTGCAAGTAACAACAACAGCGATTACACCATCGCGGAGGAAGAATGGGCAGCAGCCCGGGCAGCCGTACTCAATAACACACCGCTTCCCGCCGGAACTTCGGTTTGAACCCTCAATGCCTATCGATATATCTTGGGGCAAAATCGGGAGCGACTATCGAATGAGCAGGCCACCCTCGAAAGACGTCTGTTAGCAGCAGACCAATCTAGTGAACGACGGAGGGGTTCACGAGGAAGCGCGTCCCGGAGTAGTTAAGGTGTAGGGGGGCATCGATCAAGGCTATCCAGACTTTCGGAGGACGGCGCTAGAGAAATAACGTCAAACCTATCCAAGTCCTTCATGACTACGGACACTGCGGGTATGTTAAGGCCAAAAACCGTTGAAGGAGCAACTGCCAACCTCACGGCGTACCTTATCAATCAAAGCCTTGCAATCTTGGGATACAATCTGGTTCCACGAAAAGAAAAATCCATGCTTCAAGCCAGCGGCTCGAAGCACCGCTCAAGGGAGGCCCGAGACGAAATCACCCAGAGTAGAATCGACAAAGCCAGGAGATGGCGAGCCGCAAGGGAGGAGTACGATAGAGACGCCTCAGAAGAAAGCCAGGAGTACGACGGCGAGATGAGGGGAGCCGATTGTTTAAGCTATAAGATCCGTGAGACAATGCCACCTAAAACGTTCAAACCTACTCCTACAGATGCCGCTAAGTATGATGGACAGCAGGAGCCGAGGTCTTGGATAGATGATTACTTGCAGACTGTGATCCTACACAAAGGAAATCAGATAGCAGCGATGCAGTGCTTGCAACTTACCTGAAAGATTCAACACGGGCCTGGTTGAGAGGCCTGCTGAAGGGTTACATCAAGTCGTGGGATGACCTGGTAGACGCTTTCGTCACAAACTCCAAGCAACATACAAGAGGCCTGTTGGGATCGACGAATTACGGCATTGCCAGTAGAAGCCGAAGGAGTCGATGTGTGCATACATTGGGAGGTTCATTAAACTTCTGAACACCGCCGAAGATGTCTCCATCGATAGAGCAATCGACGCCTTTAGCGACGGCATCCGACGTGAAACCTACATAGAGGAGCTTGGGCGCAAGAAACCGAAGACCATAACCAAGTTAATGGAAATCGCCAACAGTTGGGCTGATGGCGAAGACAACGTGCGAAGGCCTCGACAACGCAGTGACGACGAAGACGACGATCAGCCGAGGCATGATTTGGGTGGTCGAAGGTATCGTCGTAAGAAAAGGAAAGACCGCAGTTACGATGACAGCAAATTGGCAGCCGCGGGATATTCTGACCGACGAGACAATCGGTACGATGATAGGTGAGACGATCGACAAGACGGCAATGGAGTAACTCTGCGAACCGTGGCAACTACAAACCCTGGCCTCCGAGGACCCCCGAGCTACCCTTCACTGAGAAGATAAACGCCCCTTGCTACCTGCATGCGTACATCGACCCTAGAGATAGCAAGAAAAAGTCAAGTCACTTGCTCAGGGAATGTCGACAGTTCATTGAGATGCATAATCTCATCCAGCAGCAGCAACAACCAATTCCACCACCACTGCCACCTCAGCACCAGGTCCAACAGGTTCAGCCCCACAACTCTAACGAGTCTTTTCCGCCACCACGTGGACAAATGAGTATGATTCACAGAACTGGTGTTTCAAGAAGGGAGATGAAGAAGCTCACCCAAGAAATCAACCTAACAGAAAGTATTATGGCTAATATTCCTGAATATATCGACTGGTCATCTCAGAGCGTTATGTTCAGCAGAGCAGATCACCCCATGACAATTCCAAAGCCAGGGCACGCTGCCTTAGTAGTTGAGGCGCAAATTGGAGGGTTTAAAATGAGCAAAATCTTCATGGACGGTGGAAGAGGATTAAACCTGATATTCCTCGACACAATCAAAAGCATGGGAATTACGATGAGGAGGCTAGAAGAAATAGATACTTATTTCCACGGGATTCTCCCCACCATACCGGCGTACTCTCTTGGCAAAGTTTACTTGAACGTTGTCTTTGGAAAACCCGACAACTTCAGGAAGGAAAAGATCGAGTTTGAAGTAGTAAACTGGGAATCACAGTACCACACCATACTCGGGAGATCTGCTTATGCCAAGTTCATGGTTGTGCCGCATTACGCGTACCTCAAGCTCAAGATGCCTGGGAACAATGGAACAAACATCACAGTCTATGGAAGTTTTTCATGCTCCGCTAATTGTGATCGCGAGTTTCAGAGGATTGCTGCACAGTTCGGGCTAAAACGGGAAACTGACGACTTCCCTTCAAAATCGTTAGCACTCGATAGTAAGGAAGATGAACGTGTTAAGAAACTGAAGAAGAAACCAGCCGATCTTGCTCTGGAAGCTTCGATAGTAAAAACCTCGGCAGCTGACGACAAGACCGTTATAGAAGAAAACAAAACTCCGGCACTCGCCGCAAGAACTCCTGATGAAACCAGTGATGCTTCCAAAGCTACTGGCACGTCGGACAAGCTCGAAGATAAGAAGAACCCTCCTTTTGTTTAAAAGGATGGGTAGCATTATATTTAGTTTTTTCTCTTTTCAGTAGGGCTCTTTTTATCCCTTTAGTTTTTTACTTACTCTATCAATGAAGACTCAAGTTTTGTTTCTCTGAAGTATTGCAGTAATTCGGGACACCCGAACTACATCATCAGGAACTTTGTTCGTATACTACAGCGAACATCGGTTTAATTGAAAATACGCCCAGAGATTGCATTCTAAAAAAAGCCTCTGAAACTACGGGTGCTATGATGCAAAATCGATGGGAATCTTGGTCTTTTTCCTTCGCTATAGATGCTTCCAAGAGTGCCGCAGATAGCAAGGACCATGAAACACGCACGAAAATGACCCACGTTCGGTACTTTAAACTACAGAAGTATTAAAGAGCGATAGAGTCATCGGCAGATCTAGTTCCACCGATTTATTCGGGAGCTGCTGTCAAGTCACGCATCGGTTGAAAGCAAAGTTGCACATACAACGGGTTTAGCAAGACCCGCAACACGAGCTGATCACTCAAATGATTTGCTACCAACAAACATACGTATACATCATAATACAGATGTAAAACTAGTAATTAAGATTTACTCCTTCAAAATTTGCCAACGGCACTACCACAAAAGGAGGTACATATATACACCTGCCGATGAATTAGTTTAAACCTAATCATCCGAACATTCGGATGCAGCAAGTATCGGGGCATTCTCCTTACAACATGAGCATGTTTTTGGATTACTCCTGCGGAGTCTCTATTTCTTCGGCTGCCGTTGAGGCTTCTTCAAGCCTTTCGATAACGATAGTGGTAGGAAGCTTCATCTTCGGGTAAAACGGCCCTAATTCACCTACAACATTGGCAATTGTAATCAACTCTGCTGAGGGATGACGTACAAGAACAAGGGCAAACACAGCTTTAGCTCCTGCGATAAGTTGTGCTCGAATCAAGCTCCAGATCTTCCTGGTATTACTGAATTCTGACATTAAAGTCAACAACGTGGGAGGGACCCCGTTCAAAGGGAACATTGTCTTCCAGATTATTCTCAGTCCTTTATAGCACTTGTCGAATAAACGGTGGACCTGCTGGACTCGATCTTGGAACTTTGCGACAGTGGAAGCCTTTGATTGATCTTTCTAGAAAACCTCATCTAAAGATGATAGTTGAGCAATGCATTCACACGCTCATGAATACGCTTGTTCTCCTCAGCTGGGTTCAGAGCTATGACTAGAAAGAGAAACGAAGAAAGATGAGAAGATACCTTTTAGGAAAAATAAGGAGCAAGAGGACAAGGACGTTTACAGTTCAAACTCTCTGTAACTCTATGCAACTCAGCAAGAGCGTAGCGTTCTGCGTCAACCGCAAGTTCGTTCTTCTTCCGGATAATAGCAGCCAAGGCATAAGTATTGCGCATATCCTTTTCCATCTGAGAAATTCGATCCTTCATCTGTTGGAGTCGATCATTCTCAGAACAAGCACCCGAAGAATCATCGGTAAACGAAGGCACAAGAAAAACCTGCAAAAAAGTTATTAAAAGGCATGATGGATTATATGGGTTCAACACTGGAATTTACTCCCATCGGGAGCATGCAAGTAAAAGTGTTATAGCAAGAGGATACTAGCAACATTGCCAGTATGGAATTTGTTACAATCACAGAAGTCTTATGACAGGAAATTGTTTCAACCGAGCAAGATTACAAAAATGAAATCAAGGGGCTTGGGTTTGGTTTGACAAGCTTGGTCCAATGGATGATTTCTTTGCCAAGACCAACTCAATAAGCTGGTGAGCACACTTAAGCGTTGAGGTCTTAAAGGCACCCAAGTCGACAAGTTGCTCAACTTTGTCTTTAGGAAGTTCTTTGGACATTTTTTCCATATTGGCTTTGAAACCATGACCCATCATAAGCTGAAAAGCTAGGAGGGCACCGTAGGTGGTGCGCGAAGTACGTTTGAATACCTCGATAACCTGCTTCATGTTAATGGCAAAAGCATCGACCAGCTGCCCCAAGGTTTTGTTTTGGTCAATCTTGGGGAAGATCATCGAATGCATCCTCGCCATGGCTCCCTTACCCTTCTGAAGAAGGTCATGAACAAGCTTGTAGGACTCAAGGGTTAGCGAGAAAGCGTTTGCCAGAGAATTGTTCGGGAGTTTGTCCAGAACTTCAGCAGGGATGTCGGCCGCCTCTGCAAGGAACGAAAAAAGAGGAGTTCACTAACTAAAAATTGAATCAATAAAGCAAAAAATCAAAAAGAAAGCCAAAAGGGAATTACTGAGCAAGGCCAAAGTAGACTGGCGAAGAAGATCATCCTTTTCAATCATACGAGCTTAGGCAGAAAGCCTGAATGTTTCCTCGTCCTTTAGCCTCCTCTTCAGCACCTCGAGTTCACCCTTTAAGGAATCAACCTCCTGGCGTGCTTCGGCGACTATTCTTATTGCACCCTCCAACTTTGAAGAAGAAGACTTGACCTCCTTTTTCAGCTGTTGTCAACTTCAAGAGAAGTATATTGGGAGGCGAAGGCCTCCAGAGAAGAGATAACGGCTCGCAAATCCTTAGAAGATAAGGAAAAATGATTATTAGACGGAGAACTAATCGTTAGAAAACTTATAATCTTATCAAGATCCACTCGGGAGTTAACACAAATGGATATATCATTCAAGCAGGAAAGGCTTACAGGTTTCCCAGGAGGAGAAGCTGTAACTGCGGCAGTCAAAGAAATCTCCTTCCCTTTGGAAAGGGAAGAAGCTGTCGAAATTTGAGCCATGGGAGATGCAGCAGGAGTCGAAGCCTCGGAGGCTGCTGGATTCGGCATGTTTGTACAAGACTTAGCCTTCTTGGATGGAGGCTCGATGAAACCCTCTTCACTACAAGGGTGAGAAAGTGGAAAAGTAAGAATCGAATACGAACGGCCGTCAAAATCTAATCCTGGAAAAAGTAGTAAGGACTTACAAATCATAAAGATCATCTTCGTCGGCAAAGCCGCCGGATGGTCTCTTTAAGGGCAGCACCTCGGCCTTCTCGGTAGGTGCATCAACAAAGGTAGCATGATCAGCATCGTCATCATGGATCGACCTCGCTGTATCTCGTATATCATTGGCAGAGGATTGAGGATTGATGAAAGAAGCTTCAGGATTCATCGGATCATCATGTTCATCTTTTGGGCTTGCATTTCCTCAGTATGGGATCCTACAGGGACCAAGGAATCTCTTTTCTCGGAAGTATCGTTCGACAGGTCTTGCAGACGTTCGGGAGCTATAGGGATCTGTCGAAGTGAACAAGTGAGAATAATGACAATTGAAATGATCAAAAGAAGCAGGACAATGAGAGCACGAAGGAAAATATTTACCTCGGCGGGTAGGTAATCGACATCAAATGGCGGTTGAGAAGATATCAGCGGGATCGAATCTTCCTGGCTAAAGAGAGTGAGGCGCTGGACTTCATCAAGCAGTTCCTTCTCGGATAACTTAGTAATATTTACTCTGGTCTCATCCTTGGGGCCCGAGTACAACCACATCGGATGGGCCCTAGACATGATTGGCTGAACTCGACGCTTTAAGAACACGGTGGCTACCTCAGTACCTATCATTGTTTGGCCGTTGGATTCCTTGATCCGAAGGAATCTTTCGAATTACCTATGGACTGTTGGTTTTTCATCGGGTGAGAGGATATTTTTCCAAGATTTCTTGGGTTAGGCTTCCAGAACATCGGAGAATTGAGGGAGCTGGGAGTCGGCTGTTGATGAATCTCTGATAGAAATACACTTCAGCCTCCATCCTTGCACGGACTCTTTCATTGGTAAGTTGAAGTAATTAACTTCTTTACGGACAACAAACCCAACCCCACCAATGACGAAGGTCCCACCACTACAGTTGTATCTTTTCACGAAGAAAATTTTCTTCCACAAACCGAAGTAGGTCTCATTGCCCAGAAACACTTCACAGAGGGTGATAAAGATGGCAAGGTGAAGGATTGAATTGGGAGTCAACTACCATAGTTGGATCTGATACACTCGAAGGAGGCGATGGAGAAATTTGTGAGTAGGGAGCGAAAGACCTCGATACAAGAAGGATAAGAACATCACAGTAAAACCGGCAGGAGGATTGGACCGTGAAGTCGCACCTAGAAGAATAACGTTCCCCTCGTCGGAAGAAATTATTCCGAGGCTCCGGGCCCTCTTCTTGTCATGCTTTGTAGTGGTAGAAACCGGCCAATCACCGGGGATAGGCCCAGCCGCGGAGCTTTGTGGCGCGGGCGGAGCAGGAGCTGGGTGAGGAGCATCTGACGTGCTTCTCCTCGACGGGTTTGGAGGAGTCCTGGCAGAGGCGCCACTGCTCACAGCACTGGTGGCGAGAGTAAGGTTCTTCTTTTTCACCATTATGAGATCTGAGGAAGATCTGGAAAACGGCGGCGGCGCAGTGTTTGTGAACAAGAAGGATGAATGAGGAAGAAAGGGTGCGAGGATGAAGTGTGGAAAGGGGAGAGTTTACCCTGTGAGATTATAAAGTAAAAGGAAGTTTGAGGATTGAGCGGGCATGTGTCGTTGTGTCCAATTTTTTAAAGAGATGTATTCTCATCATCAAGCGCAGAAATCGAGGAGTCACATTGGTAACTGCACGGAAGTAGTGGTCATTTCTTAAAATAGAACAGCGCAGAAGTAGGATGGGCCCGTCAGGCCACGTTCTGTTAGTCAAAACTACAACAGTGATCACGTCATGAGTGATGTCATGAAATCCGCTCGGAGTATCCAAAGAAAAGTTAAAACCATCGGGTAGGCCGACATGAGTCTACGCACGGTTGCAAGCATCCGCACCTAGACTCGGGGGCTACTTCCATCGGGAGCGCTCGACGCGCATCCGATAAATTTGGACTCGAAGACTTTCTTGCAAGGAAGGACGTGAAAGGAATATATGAAGAAAGATTGGAATATTCGAATTGTGGGGCCCAAGTCTGCACCCGGTTGCAAGCACCCGTGACCAGACTCGGGGGCTACTCCCATCGGGAGTACCGATTGCGGACTCGACAAACTTTTTTGCACTCCAGGATTATGCCCGATGACTTGATTCTGCGTAGAGTAGCGTTGTTTTTCCATCGGCAGTTAACCAGCAAAGATGGGTGCGTTACTCGATATCCTTTACGCATTAAACCTTACATGAAAGATTGAAGCACCAATATAAATGTATCGGTTGACTTATGAAGACCTAGAGAAAGTTTCGGCAGAAGAAGACATTTGAGTGGCACAATTTGAGTCTACGCACGGTTGCAAGCATCCGTACCTAGATTCGGGGGGCTACTCCCATCGGGAGTGCTGGACGTGCACCCGATAGAAGGAGATAATGTTGTTACAAGAGGAACAAGATATATCAAGAGATGAGAATATTAGGTGGAGCCAGGCTTTAGTCTCTACCCAATATATCTTCAGCTAGACACTCGGGGGCTACTGACGTGGGCATTACCCTTCGGGTAACCGTTATTGTCCTATCCTGTATGGCCCAACTGGATGCCCATGAAGGTACTCGATGGCAAGGTGGGCCACTACACCGGTGCCGAAGAAGATTCCTTGGAGAACAAGACGAAGAGACGGAGAATACAAGGAAAGTCTAGAACTAGGACCCTTTGTAACCTAGTTGTACCCGGACAGATCTCTCGAGACCTGGCTCCCTTTATAAGAGCCAGGAGAGGGGCTGCCGAGGACACACGCGATCTTAGCAATTTTAGGGACCATACGTCCAGAGCTAGGTCCCCGTAGAACTTAGACTCTCGAAGATATCACAGCCGAAACCTTCGGCACCCTATTGTAACCCGATATTTTCATAATCAAGATCAGACAGGCAGGACATAAGGGTTTTACCTCACCGAGGGCCCCGAACCTGGGTAAATCGCTTTACCCGCTTGTTTGATAACCGATACCTCGTGTCAGCCTACATGATTCCATCTATCCTAAGCCCCAAACGGAGGGCATTGCCGAGGAGTACCCTCGACAATTGGCGCCGTCTGTGGGAAACCTGTTGGCACAAGATCCGTCATCGGCAGATCCAGCCATTTCGCCTGCTGCTTCATCGATTCCATCAGCATTGCCAAGTTTGGGGAGTCCAGCAAGCCTTCATAGGCCAACCCGCAACAGTGTTGATACATTTCAAACATATCTATAATATTTGATGCTCCATGCTTATTTTACACCAATTTTTATATGTTTTGTTTACACTTCGTGGCATTTTTATGCATTTTCGGAACTAACCTATTGACAAGATGCCATAGTACCAGTTCATGTTGTTGTTTTATATTTCAGAAAAGTAGTTCTGAAAATATTTTCGGAATTGTACGAAACAAAAGCTTAAGTTCCTATTTCTCTGTCATGAAGACGGAGTCCAAAGGGGAGACGGAGAAGAGTCGGGAGGCGGCCGCACCACCCCTAGGCGCGGCCACCCGCACCACCCCTAGGCGTGTCCACCCGCGCCTAGGTATGGTGTCGGGCCCCTAGGCGTCCACCGACCTTGCCCTTTCGCCTGTAAATTGACATCCTCGGTAAAACCCCAGATACCCGAGCCTCCATCCATGAAAATTTCCGTAGTCGCCGCCATCGTCAACCCCAGTTCGGGAGGGTTGTGAAGTTCTCCCCAGCACCCTGCCGGAGAGGGAGATCATCACCAAAGGACTCTTCATCATGATGCCCGCCTCCAAAATGATGCGTGAGTAGTTCATCTTTGGACTCCGGGTCCATAGCAGTTGCTAAATGGTTGTCCTCTCCTCTTTATGCTTCATGTTTAAGATCTTGTGAGCTGCCTATCATGATCAAGATCATCTTTATGTAATACTACATTTTGTGTTTGCTTGGATCCGATGAATATTGAGTACTATGATTGAGTTGATTATGATATGTTTCATATGTTATTTGTGATCTTGCATGCTCTCCGTTGCTAGTAGATGCTCTGGCAAGTGTGTGCACGTGACTCCAAGAGGGAGTATTTATGCTCAATAGTGGGTTCATGCCTCTAGTAATCTGGGAGAGTGAAAATAACTCCTAAGGTTGTAGATGTGATGTTGCTACTAGGGAGAAAACAACAATGCTTTATCCAAGGATAATTCTATTATTTACTTTACACACTTTACTTAATGCAATAATCTATTACTTGCAACTTAATACCCAAAGTTGTTCGGATGATATCCTGAGGGTGCATTATTAGTCATAGATGCAGTTGGATTACGTCTATGAATCTTGTTGTAATGCCCAAATGAATCTCATAGTAATCATCTTGTCATGTATGGTCTTTATTTTGTCAATTGCGCAGCTGTAGTTTGTTTACCCATCATGTTACTTATCTTTATGGAGAGAAACCTCTAGTGAATTGTGGACCCCGGTCCTTTCTTTTACACTAATAAAACCATCTACTGCGAACACATGTTATGTTCCCTTACTGCAAGTGTCGTTCTCTTTATTTCACTACAAACAAACATCTCTTTCCACACTATACGTCTAATCCTTTGTTTTTAGCAAAACCATTGAGATTGACAACATCACTATAAGTTGGGGCAAACTAGTTTGGTTGTGTTTTGTGCATGTTCCACGTTGTTGCTGACACCGGTAGTGCGCCCTGCCAAAGTCAGCCAGCAACAACCTTCACAAGTGATTTCTTTCTCCTACTGGTCGATCAAACCTTGGTTTCTTACTGAGGAAAAAACTTACCGATGTGCTCATCATACCTTCATCTTGGGGTTTCCCAATTGCACTACATCGAGCTTTTTCTGGCGCCGTTCCCGAGGAGAAAGAAGATTTCTGCAAGGGGAGTCTCTCACTTTCAAACTCTTTACTTTGTTATTGTTTTGCTTAGTTTATTTCATGCTCACCTCCCATGTTAATGTTTCTTTTTTTGCACTAGTTAGGGTTAATGGAAAACAACAACTAAATTAGAGAGCTTTATAGTATTTATCTTCAGCTAGGACATGAAGTGTTTGAAGAGAAAATTTAAAAACTTATGGAACTTTATGTGCATGCTAATGGCAATGCTATTAGTATGAATTCTTTGAATACCGTTATTACTAACGCTATGGAAAATTTTAAGCTTGGGGAAGCTTGTTTTTATGAAAATGATCTTTTTAGTTCCCCATCTTTAGAGGAGAAAATTTGCTATGATGATTACAATGATGAATATGATATTTTCAGCCCACCTACTATTGAGGAGAAAATTAATTATGATTACAATATGTCTCCTATATCTGATGATTATGGTGATGATAATAATAATGATAGCTATTTTATTGAATTTTCTCCCACTACAATTAATAAGAATGACTATGCTTATGTGGAGAGTAATAATTATTTTATTCATGTGGCTCATGAGAAGAATGTTTTATGTAATATTTATATTGTTGAGTTTGTTCATGATGCTACTGAAAATTATTATGAGAGAGGAAAATATGGTTGTTGGAATTTTCATGTTACTAAAACACCTCTCTTTATATTGAAAGTTCCCAAGTTGCTCTTGTTTTACCTACCCATGCTTGTTACTATGCGCTTATTTGATTTATTTTCCTACAAGATTCCTATGCATAGGAAGTGGGTTATACTTAAATGTGTTTCATATTTGCTCCTTGATGCTCTCTTTTTCTTCAATTCAGATTTCTTATGTGAGCATCTTCTCAAATTACTGAGTCTAGCTGAAAGGCGGTAAAGAAAAGCACTCTTGGGAGATAACTGATGTCTACGTTCCCCCTCCTTTCCTGTAGACAGTGTTGGGCCTCCAAGAGCAGAGGTTTGTAGAACAGCAGCAAGTTTTCCCTTAAGTGGATCACCCAAGGTTTATCGAACTCAGGGAGGAAGAGGTCAAAGATATCCCTCTCATGCAACCCTGCAACCACAAAGCAAGAAGTCTCTTGTGTCCCCAACACACCTAATAGGTGCACTAGTTCGGCGAAGAGATAGTGAAATACAGGTGGTATGAATATATATGAGCAGTAGCAACGGTGCCAGAAAATAGCTTGCTGGCGTGTAGTTGATGGTGGTAGTATTGCAGCAGTAGTAAACAAGTAGCGATAGCAGTATTTAAGAACAAGGCCTAGGGATTACACTTTCACTAGTGGACACTCTCAACATTGATCACATAACAGAATAGATAAATGCATACTCTACACTTTCGTTGGATGATGAACACATTGCGTAGGATTACACGAACCCTCAATGCCGGAGTTAACAAGCTCCACAATAATGCTCATGTTTAAGTAACCTTATAGTGTAAGATAGATCAATAGACTAAACCAAGTACTAACATAGCATGCACACTGTCACCTTCATGCATATGTAGGAGGAATAGATCACATCAATATTATCATAGCAATAGTTAACTTCGCAATCTACAAGAGATCATGATCATAGCATAAACCAAGTACTAACACGGTGCACACACTGTCACCTTTACACACGTGCAGGAGGAATAGAACTACTTTAATAACTTTGCTAGAGTAGCACATAGATAGTAGTGATACAAAACTCATATGAATCTCAACCATGTAAAGTAGCTCATGAGATTATTGTATTGAGGTACATGGGAGAGAGATGAACCACATAGCTACAGCGAAGCCCTCAGCCTCAGGGGTGAATTACTCCCTCCTCATCATGGGGGCAGCGATGGCGGTGAAGATGGCGGTGAAGACGGCGGTGGAGATGGCTCCGGGGGCAATTCCCCGTCCGGCAGGGTGCCGGAACAGAGAGTTCTGTCCCCCGAATTGGAGTTTCGCGATGGCGGCGGCGCCCCTGGAGTCTTTCTGGAGTTTCGTCAATTGGTACTGCGTTTTTAGGTCGAAAGGGCTTTTATAGGCGAAGAGGCGGCGCAGGGGGGCACCTGGGGGCGCCACACCCTAGGCCGGCGCGGCCTAGGCCTGGCCCGCGCCGCCATGTGGTGTGGTGGCCCCCTGGCCCCTCTCCGACTCTTCTTCGGTGTTCTGGACGCTTCCGGGAAAAATAGGAGGTTTGGCGTTGATTTCGTCCAATTCCGAGAATATTGCCCGAACAGCCTTTCTGGAACCAAAAACAGCAGAAAACAGGAACTGGCACTGTGGCATCTTGTTAATAGGTTAGTTCCGGAAAATGCATGAAAATGATATAAAGTGTGAACAAAACATGTTGGTATTGTCATAAAACAAGCATGGAACATCGGAAATTATAGATACGTTGGAGACGTATCAGCATCCCCAAGCTTAGTTCCTACTCGTCCTCGAGTAGGTAAACGATAAAAGATAATTTCTGAGGTGACATGCTACCAACATAATCTTAATCATACCATTGTAAAGCATATGAGATGAATGCAGCGATTCGAAACAATGTAAATGCAATGAGTAAACAAGTGAATCATATAGCAAAGACTTTTCATGAATAGTACTTTCGAGACAAGCATCAATAAGTCTTGCATAAGAGTTACTCATAAAGCAATAAATTCATAGTAGAGACATTGAAGCAACACAATGGAAGATTAAGTTTCAGCGGTTGCTTTCAACTTGTAACATGTATATCTCATGGATAGTTGTCAATGCAAAGCAATATAACAAATGCAATAAGCAAGTATATAAGAATCAATGCACAGTTCACACAAATGTTTGCTTCTTGAGGTGGAGAAAGATAGGTGAACTGACTCAACAATAAAAGTAAAAGAATGGTCCTTCAAAGAGGAAAGCATCGATTGCTATATTTGTGCTAGAGCTTTTATTTTGAAAACATGAAACAATTTTGTCAACGGTAGTAATAAAGCATATGTATCATGTAAATTATATCTTACAAGTTGCAAGCCTCATGCATAGTATACTAATAGTGCCCGCACCTTGTCCTAATTAGCTTGGACTACCGGATCATCACAATGCACATGTTTTAACCAAGTGTCACAAAGGGGTACCTCTATGCCGCCTTTGTACAAAGGTCTAAGGAGAAAGCTCACATTGGATTTCTCGCTATTGATTATTCTCAACTTAGACATCCATACCGGGACAACATAGACAACAGATAATGGACTCCTCTTTTATGCATAAGCATGTAACAACAATTAATAATTTTCTCATATGAGATTGAGGATATATGTCCAAAACTGAAACTTCCACCATGGATCATGGCTTTAGTTAGCGGCCCAATGTTCTTCTCTAACAATATGCATGCTTAACCATAGGGTGGTAGATCTCTCTTACTTAAGAAAAAACGGACATGCATAGCAACTCACATGAAATTCAACAATGAATAGTTGATGGCGTCCCAGTGAACATGGTTATCGCACAACAAGCAACTTAATAAGAGATAAAGTGCATAATTACATATTCAATACCACAATAGTTTTTAAGCTATTTGTCCCATGAGCTATATATTGCAAAGGTGAATGATGGAATTTTAAAGGTAGCACTCAAGCAATTTACTTTGGAATGGCGGAAAATACCATGTAGTAGGTAGGTATGGTGGACACAAATGGCATAGTGTTGTTTGGCTCAAGGATTTGGATGCATGAGAAGTATTCCCTCTCGATACAAGGTTTAGGCTAGCAAGGTTGTTTGAAGCAAACACAAGCACGAACTAGTACAGCAAAACTCACATAAAAGACATATTACAAGCATTATAAAACTATACATCGTCTTCCTTGTTGTTCAAACATCTTACTAGAAAATATCTAGACTCTAGAGAAACCACTCATGCAAACCCAAATTTTAACAAGCTCTATGTATTTCCTCACTAATGGGTGCAAGGTATATGATGCAAGAGCTTAAACAAGAGCACAACAATTGCCAAGTATCACATTATTCAAGACATCACACCAATTTCTACATGTAGCATTTTCCAATTCCAACCATATAATAATTTAACGAAGCAGTTTCAACCTTCGCCATGAATATTATGAGCTAAGAACACATGTGTTCATACGAACCAGCGGAGCGTGTCTCTCTCCCACACAAGCATTTATTCAAACACAAACAAAAACAAAAGCATACAGACGCTCCAAGTAAAGCACATAAGATGTGACCGAATAAAAATATAGTTTCAAGAGAAGGAACCTGATAATTTGTCGATGAAGAAGGGGATGCCTTGGGCATCCCCAAGCTTAGACGCTTGAGTCTTCTTGATATATGCAGGGGTGAACCACCGGGGCATCCCCAAGCTTAGAGCTTTCACTCTCCTTGATCATGGTATATCATCCTCCTCTCTTGACCCTTGAAAACTTCCTTCACACCAAACTCGAAACAAACTCATTAGAGGGTTAGTGCATAATCAAAAACTCACATGTTCAGAGGTGACACAATCATTCTTAACACTTCTGGACATTGCATAATGCTACTGGACATTAGTGGATCAAAGAAATTCATCCAATATAGTAAAAGAGGCAATGCGAAATAAAAGGCAGAATCTGTCAAAACAGAACAGTTCGTATTGACGAATTTTAAAATGGCACCAGACTTGCTCAAATGAAAATGCTCAAATTGAATGAAAGTTGCGTACATATCTGAGGATCATGCACGTAAATTGGCTTAATTTTCTGAGCTACCTACAGGGAGGTGGACCCAGATTCGTGACAGCAAAGAAATCTGGAACTGCGCAGTAATCCAAATCTAGTACTTACTTTTCTATCAACGGCTTTACTTGGCACAACAAAACACAAAACTAAGATAAGGAGAGGTTGCTACAGTAGTAAAAAACTTCCAAGACACAAATATAAAACAAAGTACTGTAGCAAAATAACATATGGGTTATCTCCCAAGAAGTTCTTTCTTTATAGCCATTAAGATGGGCTCAGTAGTTTTAATAATCCATTCGCGGGAAATAGTATTTGAAGCAAAAGAGAGCTTCAAGAGGCAAATTCAAAACAAATTTAAGTCTAACATGCTTCCTATGAAGAGGAATCTTGTACACAAATGAATTCATGAAGAACAAAGTGACAAGCATAAGAGGATAAAACACGAGTAACTTCAAGATTCTCAACATAAAGAGGGGAAACTTAATATTATTAAGATGCATATAACCATATTTCCCTCTCTCATAATAACTTTTAGTAGCATCATTGATGAAATCCACAATATACCCATCACTTAAAACATTCTTATCATGGTTCATATGCATAGAAGTATCATTAAATTTGGCATAAGAAGAGTTATTCTCATTAATAGTAATTGGAGCAAGATTATTATCAAGAATTTGAACATGGTAAACAAGTTGCCTATTAAGGGGATTGTTTTTGGTAATCCAATCATGACTATGACAAGTTTCATAAGGATAGTTAGAACCTATATCATAGCATTCTTTATAATAATCATTAGAGATCGGAGGCATAGTGTCATCATAAGAAATAGAATAGTTATCCTTCACAATCGGTTTATCTGTGTCCACACCATTATTGTTATTAGAAGGAGATGTATCAAGAACATAATGACCAGTAGCTAAAGGATTTTCAAACACCTCTTCCCCAAGCTTAAAGCTTTCTATATCATTATGGGAGGAAGCATGGATAGCACTGACACTATGGCAATCATTATCATCATCATTTTCAGAATTAATTTCCCAGAGATTTGCAATATCAAAAGTAGTGTGCTCATTCAAATCATGATTGCTAATGTATGTAAAGGGCATAGGAAGATCATCGTATTCAGATTCATTATCACAATAATCATCAGGAGCAACATACTTACGGTTACCTATCGTTATCTCGTATACGCGGGGATATGCTGTTACCTCTTTCTTTTTATTCCCCTTATTCTTCTTCTTCTTCTTCGTTCCCTTCTTCTTCCTCTCCTTCTCCTTTTCCTCGTTCCCTTCTTCAGGAGGGAGAGGCTTGAAGGGTGGCTTGTCCGCATAACCTGATTTACTTTCAGAAACAATAGAAGAAACTTGGGAGGATCCCTCCTTTTCATTAATTAGTTGAAAACACACAGCGGTCCTATCATATTTTGGCAAGGTGTCATCTTCTAAAATATTTTGTATGTAAGTATTTGTATGGCTATTATCAATGCAATAAGAAAAACACCCATGTAGGACATCATCAATATCAAGATCACTCATATGTAACAAAGAGATTTTTCTCGACAATTCTTCACACCCCAAAAATAAAGTAAGTTCATCATGCTGATTAGGAGTAATTTCATCATCACAATACAAATTTGCAGCACTCATTGGGTTCAAATTATCATTGGAGGAGCATTGAAAATTAAAATGACCCACTTCATGGCAAACTTCACAAATAAAAGGATAGAGGGCACAAACTTTTTTACCAAGATCATCTAGAGCCCTAAGCCACTTTCTAGTTTTTTCATTAATATGATGGATGCAATATTCATCTTTGACTTGATTAATTCCACAGGGTCTATGCATTCCACAAAAATTAACATGCTTATAAGAAATAGCATTCTTAGGAGTTTGAGCATGCTTATTGCAATAATTAACAACAATTTGATTCTTCATGCAAGCCTCTTTAAAAGCTTCATGATACTTATCAAAATTCTTCTTAGGCAATTCAAAATGAGAAGCAAAGGATTTATAAAGATTTGCAGCAACTTGAGAGTCAAGACCATAAGTAGCACTCATATTTCGAAATTTATCGGTATCCATAAAGGCTTCAATGCATTCATAATCATAATTTATACCTGACTCTTTACCTTTGTCGTTCTCCCATCCTTCAGCGTTGTCCTCAATCCGATCAAGAAGATCCCACCTAGCTTCAATCTCTTTGCTTGTGAAAGATCCTTCCGAACAGGCATCCAGATAGTCCTTGTGTTGTCCTGAAAGTCTCGCATAAAAATTGTTAACAATAACATTACGGGGGAGCTCATGAATGGGACATTTGAGCATTAGTGACTTTAGTCTCCCCCACGCTTGAGAAATACTCTCTCCATCACGAGGATAAAAGTTATAAATATAATTCCTATCAATATGCACTTCATGAGGAGGATAAAATTTAGAATAAAACCGGGGCACAATATCATTCCATTCAAGAGAATCCCCATTATCCAGTAATTTATACCAATGCGCCGCTTTACCAGACAGCGATATAGAGAATAATTTCTTCCTCACTTCATTCATAGCAATACCTGCACACTTGAATAAACCGCATAACTCATGCAAGAACAATAAATGATCTCCAGGGTGGACAGTTCCATCCCCTGTATAACGGTTATCCATAACGCGTTCAATAATTTGCATAGGTATTTTATACGGAATACTTTCGGCAGGTGGATTTAGAATATCAGAAGCATCATTAGAGTTATCGCATATGGGAGATAAAGCATTATCAGAGCAAAATATTTCTTCCAAAGCTGAGGAGCAAAAAAGATTATTTTTATATAAACTAGCTTCCCCAAGCTTAGACTTATCCATAGTATTAGCAGTAATTGCATTCATACTAATAACATCGCTACTAGCATGCAAATAAGGTTCCATAGGTTTTTTAATTTTCGCATCAAACAATTCTAAATCAGGAAAAAGATTAAAAAGCTCACCAATTTTTTTGTTGTTTTCCATTATGCCTAACTAGTGTAAACAAGAAACAAAAAGATGCAATTGCAGGATCTAAAGGAAATAGCTTCGAGCACAAACACAATGGCGCCAGAAAAGTACTTTACCTGGAACCGAAGTATGAGTGCCTTTTACCTTTCCTCCCCGGCAACGGCGCCAGAAAAGTGCTTGATGTCTACGTTCCCCCTCCTTTCCTGTAGACAGTGTTGGGCCTCCAAGAGCAGAGGTTTGTAGAACAGCAGCAAGTTTTCCCTTAAGTGGATCACCCAAGGTTTATCGAACTCAGGGAGGAAGAGGTCAAAGATATCCCTCTCATGCAACCCTGCAACCACAAAGCAAGAAGTCTCTTGTGTCCCCAACACACCTAATAGGTGCACTAGTTCGGCGAAGAGATAGTGAAATACAGGTGGTATGAATATATATGAGCAGTAGCAACGGTGCCGTAAAAATAGCTTGGCGTGTAGTTGATGGTGGTAGTATTGCAGCAGTAGTAAACAAGTAGCGATAGCAGTATTTAAGAACAAGGCCTAGGGATTACACTTTCACTAGTGGACACTCTCAACATTGATCACATAACAGAATAGATAAATGCATACTCTACACTTTCGTTGGATGATGAACACATTGCGTAGGATTACACGAACCCTCAATGCCGGAGTTAACAAGCTCCACAATAATGCTCATGTTTAAGTAACCTTATAGTGTAAGATAGATCAATAGACTAAACCAAGTACTAACATAGCATGCACACTGTCACCTTCATGCATATGTAGGAGGAATAGATCACATCAATATTATCATAGCAATAGTTAACTTCGCAATCTACAAGAGATCATGATCATAGCATAAACCAAGTACTAACACGGTGCACACACTGTCACCTTTACACACGTGCAGGAGGAATATAACTACTTTAATAACTTTGCTAGAGTAGCACATAGATAGTAGTGATACAAAACTCATATGAATCTCAATCATGTAAAGCAGCTCATGAGATTATTGTATTGAGGTACATGGGAGAGAGATGAACCACATAGCTACAGCGAAGCCCTCAGCCTCAGGGGTGAATTACTCCCTCCTCATCATGGGGGCAGCGATGGCGGTGAAGATGGCGGTGGAGATGGCTCCGGGGGCAATTCCCCGTCCGGCAGGGTGCCGGAACAGAGAGTTCTGTCCCCCGAATTGGAGTTTCGCGATGGCGGCGGCGCCCCTGGAGTCTTTCTGGAGTTTCGTCAATTGGTACTGCGTTTTTAGGTCGAAAGGGCTTTTATAGGCGAAGAGGCGGCGCAGGGGGGCACCTGGGGGCGCCACACCCTAGGCCGGCGCGGCCTAGGCCTGGCCCGCGCCGCCATGTGGTGTGGTGGCCCCCTGGCCCCTCTCCGACTCTTCTTCGGTGTTCTGGATGCTTCTGGGAAAAATAGGAGGTTTGGCGTTGATTTCGTCCAATTCCGAGAATATTGCCCGAACAGCCTTTCTGGAACCAAAAACAGCAGAAAACAGGAACTGGCACTGTGGCATCTTGTTAATAGGTTAGTTCCGGAAAATGCATGAAAATGATATAAAGTGTGAACAAAACATGTTGGTATTGTCATAAAACAAGCATGGAACATCGGAAATTATAGATACGTTGGAGACGTATCAATAACCCATGTGTTATTTCTGTAATTTTTTTTATTTTTTTGAGTCTTGGAAGTTGTTACCTCTGTAACAACCTCTCCTTATCCTTTTTTTATTTCGTTTGTGTGCCAAGAATAGCCTCTAATTGGAAGAAGGTAAGATTTGGGGAAGTTGCTGTCCTGAAATAGATTATGTGTTGTAAAAAAATAGTACTCCCAGCCAGAACATCAGATTGAGCTTACAATGTTTGCGCATATGCCCCAGGTTATCATCTACTTTCATTAGTTTTGCACTTTTCGATTTGAGCAATAGCGGGTTTTCGAAAAAATCGATCTTTACCTGCTGTTCTGTTTTGACAGATTTCTGCCACTATTTGCATTGTCCTCTTAATCTTTTTCTTTTTGAGTTCTTTTGAGAGAAATAGCTTTTGAAAGAAGTTGCTACAGTAGCTAATGTTTTAATGGATGTTTGACTTCTGTTAGAACTGAACCAAAATGGATTTGTTATTTTGATTGCACTAATGTTGCTAATGAAAATTGTGTGAAGTTTTGTATGAAGGAAGTTTCAAGTGTAAGGAGAGAAGAATGATGTGATGAGATGAAGGATGGATAAAACCTCAATCTTGGGGATGCCCATGTCGCCCCAAGAAATATCCAATAGGTACAAGCATCAAAGGTTGGGGATGCCCAAGGCATTCTCTTCTTCATCAACAAAAATATCAGGTCAAATTTCAAGCCACTATATTTTTATTGCTTCATATGCTATGTGTTGTCCTTGGAGCGTATTTATTTTTGTTTTTAGTTTTATTTTGTTTTGTTTGCAGTAGTATATGGTCCGTTTTCAGCATAATTGTTTTGGATAATGACACACTCCGTTTTCACTGTTATTGTTATGTGAATGTTCTACTTTGCTAGTACTGCGTTTAGCTCTTGTTTTCCACTCGTATTTTGTTCAGCGCATGTTAGTTTTCTATAGTTAGGTATTATTAGCTCTCTGGTCTTTATTGATTATTATCTATGAGACTTGTTTCAAATAAATTGATTGGTGTTAGGGAAGAGTAAAATATTTCACGCTTATAGTGGTGCAAAAGGAAGCTTGTTTAGACCGTGGCTTAGAATTTAGCATTTCATGTTAGATGTTATTTTAAATGTATGCTTAGTAGTTATTGTTGTGGCATGACTTGTCTCAAATAGCTGAGAGTGCTTAATGTGCCATTGAAAGAATCATGTTTTGTTTCCATCATACAAAAGCATAATTTTGTGGTATTCTTCTTTGATGATTTATTTGGGTTGACTTTGCACATGCTTACACCATATTATGACTCTACAAACCAGTCACCTCAAGCATATATGATCATTTAGTTTTTGACTTGTAATATCACTTTATGCTTTAATTAATAATGTTTTGTTGCTATGCATAATTATGACCATTATTGCTCTCTTAGTTGGTCGCTCTCAGTCTTTTGCTAGCCTTCACATGTACTGTGTATGAGCTCTACTAGTGCATCCAACTCCAAAAAAACCAAAGTTTCCCAATTGTGTCCACCATACCTACCTATATGTGGTATTTCACCACCACTCCGAAATAAATTGCTTGTGCGCTACCTTTAAAACCTTCAAAAGCTATTACTTCTTTTGTGTTCCTGTTTAAGCTCATGAGAAACTGTTGGATACTTTATTATCTCTTTCATGTTTATTTGGCTTCACACCTTGACTAGCATGCATAATGTGCTAGTCCCTAATATTGCAAAAAGAGCAGGCAAATTTGTGCCCAGCCCACCTAAAATAAACAAACAATCAAATAAATCTCCTAACACTATGGGTTTGAGAAATCATGAACTTAGCTTGTTTAAACAAAGGAGAAGATGAACTTTATTTTTTCTCTATGGGATCCGCTCTTGAAGCTAGTAAATATGAAAGGATGATAAATCATTTGATACCATTCATTGACATAGACATACATACCTCTCAAAATACATATTCAACATCTTTGTTTATTCAAAATAAAAAGCTCTAGCACATGAGTAATCTCTGCTTCCCTCTGCGAAGGGCCTTTCTTTTACTTTTATGTTGAGTCTTCATCTTCTAACTTTATGCACCATTTAAGAGAGCATAGTTATCATTCTGTGTGCATAGTCCCAAGATTTATTATTGATTGATTCATAATTATGTTATTGCGTGTTCTCAAATTATTTGTATCTAGTCACCCTTTCGAAATTTAAAGGTGTTCTGTGTATTTATGTTTTGCTATTCCATGAAGGATAAGCTGAATACCACTTTGATATGTTTTCTCTATGCTAAAAAACAAACAGTTGCTTTTAGTGCACTATTATTCATGATCTTTTGTTTGAGTTACTTTTCATGTTCTAACATAGTTGCTAAGTTCTATTGTTAGAATTATATCTATCATGCCTATGTTTAGAGTACTTTGATCCCAGCTTACAATACTTTTACAATAACTTGATCAAGATTGTGTTGGATGCATGTCACCTCAAAAATTATTTTTGTTATCACTTACCTACTCAAGAACGAGCAGGAGTTAAGCTAGGGGATGTGGATACATTGCAAACGTATCTATAATATTTGATGCTCCATGCTTGTTTTACACCAATTGCTATATGTTTTATTTACACTTTTTTATGCATTTTCTGGAAATAACCTATTAACAAGATGCCACAGTGCCAGTTCCTGTTTTCTGCTTTTTTGTATTTCAGAAAATATGTTCTGGAAATATTCTCAGAATTGGACGAAACAAAAGCCGAAGTTCCTATTTTTCTGTCACGAAGAGGGAGTCCAAAGGGGAGATGGAGAAGAGCCAGGAGGCGGCCGCACCACCCCTAGGAAGGGGCTCCCCTGGCCGCGCCTAGGTATGGTGTGGGCCCTCGGGTGTCCACCGACCTCTCCCATTTTTCCTATAAATTGACATCCTCGGGAAAACCCCAGATACCTGAGCCTCCATTCACGAAAAGTTTTGTAGCCACCGCCATCATCAACCCTAGTTCGGGAGGGTTCTGAAGCTCTTCCCGGCACCCTGCCGGAGAGGGAGACCACCACCAAAGGCCTCTTCATCACCATGCCCGCCTCCTAAGTGATACGTGAGTAGTTCATCTTTGGACTACGGGTCCATAGCAGTATCTAGATGGTTCTACTATCCACTTTATGCTTCATGTTTAGATCTTGTGAGCTGGCTATCATGATCAAGATCATCTTTATGTTATACTACATGTTCTGTTTGTTGGGATCCGATGAATATTGAGTACTATGATTGAGTTCATTATGATCTGTTTCATATGTTATTTGTGATCTTGCATGCTCTCTGTTGCTAGTAGATGCTCTAGCCAAGTATGTGCTTGTGACTCCAAGAGGAGTATTTTGCTCGATAGTGGGTTCATGCCTCTAGTAATCTGGGAGAGTGACAATAACTCCTAAGGTTGTAGATGTGCTATTGCTACTTGGGGGAAAACAACAAAGCTTTTTCAAAGGATAATTCTATTGTTTACTTTACAGAATTTACTTAATGCAATAATCTGTTACTTGCAACATAATACCCAAAGTTGATCGGATGATATCCTGAGGGTGGATTATTAGTCATAGATGCAATTGGATTACCGTCTCTGAATCTTGTTGTAATGCCCAAATGAATCTCATCGTAGTCATCTTCTCATGTATGGTCTTTATTCTGTCAATTGCCCAGTTGTAATTTGTTTACCCAGCATGTTACTTATCTTTATGGAGAGACACTTCTAGAGAACCGTGGACCCCGGTCTTTTCTTTTACACTGGTAAAACCATCTACTGCAAACACCTCTTATGTTTCCTTATTGCATGTATTATTCTCTTTATTTCACTGCAAACAAACATCTCTTTCCACACTATACGTCTAATCCTTTGTTTTCAGCAAAACTAGTGAGATTGACAACCTCACTGTAAGTTGGGCAAAGTAGTTTGGTTGTGTTGTGTGTACGTTCCACGTTGTTGCTGACACCGGTAGTGCGCCCTGCTAAAGTAAGCCATCAACAACCTTCAGAAGTGACTTGTTTCTCCTACTGGTCGATTAAACCTTGGTTTCTTACTGAAGGAAAACTTGTTGTTGTGCTCATCATATCTACCTCTTGGGGTTTCCCAACCGCACTACATCAAGCATCGGCCGTACCTAGAGCATAGCCACATATAGGGATCCATTGATTCATAGGATAGGAAAAAGATAGGAATAGGAAAAGCATAGGATTAGAATTGTTATGCCTAGTTGAATCCTATAGGAAGAGAAGTTCTCTTTGATTGTGCCAAAAGAATTTTCCATGATGTATGACCTAATTTTTTTCCTATAGGATTTGTACTACAAGATTCCTATAGGATTATTTCCCATGGGATATGTTTCTATGAATCAAACAACTATCACAGGAAAATTTCCCATAGGATCAGAATCAAACACTATTCATATGCAAATCCTATGAATAAAATGAGCCCTGATACGTCTCAAACATAACTATAATTTTTTATGATCCATGCTTGTTTTAAGCCAATTCCACTATGTTTTGCTTACACTTCGTTGCACTTTTATACATTTTCCGCCACTAACCTATTGACAAGATGCCATAGTACCAGTTTCCTGTTTTCTGCTATTTTAGGTTTCAGAAAAGTTGTAACGGAAATATTCTCGGAATTGGACGAAACAAAAGTCAAAGTTCCTATTTTCCTGTCACGAAGAAGGAGTCCGAAGGAGAGACGAAGGGGGGCACCAGGGTGGCCACACGACCCCTAGGTGCAGGCCCACCCCTAGCCGCACCTAAGAATGGTGTGGAGCCACCTAGCCTCCACTGACCTCTCCCTTCCGCCTATAAGAAGCCTCCTGACGCGTGAACCCTAAATCAATCAGCCTCCATCCCAGAAAAGGTCCATAGCTCCGCCGCCATCATAGACAAGATCCGAGGGACAAAAGTCTCTATTCCGGCACCCTGCCGGGACGGGGAATTGCCCCCGGAGCCATCTCCATCGACTCGACTGCCATCTCCATCATTGTTGCTGACCTGTACCATGAGGAGTGAGTAGTTCTCCCCTGAGGCTGAGGGCTTTACCGGTAGCTATGTGGTCTATCTCTCTCTCCAATGATATGATCTTTATGTTATTGTGAGCTTTGTAATCTAGTTGAATATGTACGTTTTATGCTCCAACTATTATGCTACTCAAGTAGTTTTATTATGTGATCTCTGGGGACATCTTGTCCAACGGTGTGAAGGCGATAGTGTGCACACCGTGTTTGTTTCTTAAGCTTAATTTATAGAAATACTTATAAATTATGGTGTCTAATTAGTACCATCTTTGTATGCTCAAAGTGACAGCGTGGAGTGTCCATAGATTGGGAATGCGAAGTTTAAGGAATGTTTATGCGGCCCTACACAGTGAATTTGTGTTTATTATCAAATCGAAGAGTGGTTTAGAGTAGCGTAGTAAAGAGATAATATCTATGTATTCAATTATGGTATCATTGTTGAGAGTGTCCACTAGTGATAGTAAGAAGCCCTAGGCCTTGTTTCTAAACATTTAAACACCGTTTACAACCAGTTTTGTTACATGTTTGCTTGCTGCCATTCATATTTCAGATTGTAATTACCACTTATAATCATCCATATCACTTGTATTTCACTATCTCTTCGCTGAACTACTGCACCTATACACCTGACAAGTTTATAGGGTGTGTTTGGGACAAAAGTGATTTCTTTCATCGTAATTGTAGGGTTGCTTGAGAGGGATATCTTTGACCTTTACCTCCCTAAGTTCGATAAACTTGGGTGATTGATACGCGTACAGCACGCGTCCGTTGGGAACCCCAAGAGGAAGGTGTGATGCGTACAGCAGCAAGTTTTCCCTCAGTAAGAAACCAAGGTTTATTGAACCAGTAGGAGCCAAGAAGCACGTTGAAGGTTGATGGCGGCGGAGTGTAGTGCGGCGCAACACCAGGGATTCCGGTGCCAACGTGGAACCTGCACAACCCAACCAAATTACTTTGCCCCAACGTGACAGTGAGGTTGTCAATCTCACCGGCTTGCTGTAACAAAGGATTAGATGTATAGTGTGGATGATGATGTTTGCAGAGAACAGTAAGAACAAGTATTGCAGTAGATTGTATTCGATGTAAAGAATGGACCGGGGTCCACAGTTCACTAGTGGTGTCTCTCCATAAGATAAATAGCATGTTGGGTGAACAAATTACAGTTGGGCAATCTATTATATAGTAAAAGCAAAATAAGGTTGTTTTTGAGGCATCAGGTTAATCCACATATGCTAAAAAAATATAAACCGATGATCTAAATATTAACGTCTGAGATTAAAGGATAAGGAGTGTTACGTACAACAATATATGTGTTCAAAAGTAAACAATAACACGTTAAATATCATACCTTTTGTTGTACACGATCAGTAAAAAACACAACTTCTAGAGATACACGTGAAAACATATATAAGAAGAAACCGGACAGAATAAAAACGGAAAGCAAAGAGTCTGCATGGATTACGTCACACTAATGAAAGGAAAGATATAATATCAGGTTATGATACAAGGTCTGGAAAGAACGTGTGGCTTTCCTCCTCTATTTGTGCTCCACGTTACATGGGTAGCCTACCTACACCGCCTGCTTTTATTTCAGAAAAATATGACCTATTTCCTTCTTGCATCTAGAGAAAGCGATCCACCTTTCAATCAATAAAAGTAAATTTAGATGTAGTTAACGTACGAAAGCTCATCATTGCTCTCGAGCACTGTTTTCTAAAATTTGAAATATTCACTTTGCGGACTCTGAAAAATCTACGAAAAAATACGTAGCTACATATGTACACAGAGATTGTATGCCAGAATAGTTTAATAAATATATTGTATATTTGAAATTACAGAAAAAGACGAATGTCTGACAGAAATAATAGTATATATGTAATCGCTATATACTGTCAAAATTTGTTCTTTTCCATAGACAAAACATTACGAGTTTTCTACCGAAATTTTACACCGGTCGCAAACCATCTATATGTATTTAAAAAAATTAACTTAAAAATACAAATTTTAAATTTATAAAAAGTACACACTGGTGCGAGGTGCACCAAATTTGCATGCGAGATCAAAGCACTACTCAGATACACGACCAAGCAATCATGGTCTAATACTACTTGAATATGGCAGCAGACCTAGGCTGTGATTATTTCACAAGGTCCTATCTACATAACAGTGATCGGGGAATTTTTAGGTACATGCTGATTGTTTTTCATATGGAGTTAGCCGATTGATTCAAAGTTCCAAGCAACAAGAAAATTTAATTTTTCATGGCGTGGACAAGACATCATATTAATATCAAGTGTAAAGACCTTTTAAATTATAGAAAATTAAGTTGAAATTGGGGATAAAATGTAGGTATGCGTATGAGGAATTAGAATTTATACATTGGTTGATGTATCTTTTGTATGAGCTGATCTGATTCAATTTGTAACAATCCATGGCGAGTGAGAGTATAGGGCATCTAAACACAAGAGTGAGGAAACAAATATCAAAATTATTGCAACCTTCAAACCCAAATACAATGTGTCGTTGAAATCTTCCAGTTCAAAACTTCTAGAATTTAACAATGGCTAGAAGAAATGTAAATAATTGAATACAAATTATTTTTTAATTCTCAATTAATATTTTTTTATTTTAAGAAAAAAATCATATAAAAATGCACCAAATTGTGGTTGGAGTACGTGTCCATATTAGGAATAAAATATATTATAGAACAAGGCCATGCATTTTAATTGACCAAGAAAATAAAAGGAAGAAATTCTAGACAAAGTTACACAAAACTTCTCATTGTTTAGCTGGTCCAGCATCAAGAAAGTAAAATATTTTTATTTGCATCACAAAAAACAGATTTTTCGTTTTCTTAATTCAGAAAATCATAACATTTTTCTCAAACAAATTATACATGATAAATAAAATGTTCTGAAATACTAATGTCGTTTTCATACAAATTCCACATTTCGATATTGCCCTCGCATATGCGAGGGCCACTGAACGTCCATGATTAATAGATAGTTGTGTTACGTACAACAATATGAGTGTCCAAAAGTTAATTTATGGCACGTGACAGCCATACGGGTACACACGGTTTTGTTAAAACATATCTCATATCTCAAAGATTCAAAAAAGACCTACGTGCACATGAAACTGCCAGCTCCTTAACGTCTATATGGCACGTTGGATTTGACGTACAAGATTAGAACTCTGAACGTGAAACCCAATAGCTGACTCCCTTCTCAGGAAAAAAAATACAATTTCCATACATGACACAGTCGGTCTAGATAAAATATGGAAAAAATAGAAGTGACAACGGTCAATGATAAAGTCTTATTTTCATAGGACTCTAGGGGCAGCCTTTTTACCTTTCTCATGGTAGCCAATCTACAATGTTTGTGACACGTACAAGATTAGACCTGATGAACAACCGATGCATGTGCAAAATTATGCAACGATGCTAATCACAATATCTAGCGAAGATTTCATACTTTTGTGTGCATTACCATTTTGGCAGATACTTTTTTTTTCTGTTAGGGCACTTTCGCTCGCCTTAAACATGCTCGGACGATCAATAGCGTGCACGATTTTCTACAAGCTCGGACGATCAATAGCATGCATGATTTTCTACTCGGGTTAGCCTCACTAAAAATCGGAAAAATTAGCACGAGTGTCTAACATGCATGTTTCAATTATTTTTAACTCTCCCTTGGTTGTATTAAGAATATTTTAGATTTGTATATATTTAGATGTATGTAGAATTGTAGATACTAAATAGAATAAGTTAATATATATTCAGATACATCTAAATTTAGACAAGTTAAGACATTTTTATAGAATAGGGGAGTATATATAATTTGAACGGATATGCAGTTTGGAGCATATAACTGGTATAGCGAGGTACCATTCAGAAAAACCTAGATATGAAAGTTGTACAGTTATTAGGTAATCAAGATGCGATTGGCAACAAAAAAGATACTCAAAATGCAATGTACAAAGTGGGAATTCTAGAAAAACGTAACTTCAATTTAATAAATTGTTTTTTAGTCATGGAAAAGGTTGAAGGTTAATTAGAGTCTTAAAAGGTTGATTGGGATTAATTTTTCTTTGCCTAATTGTGAATTAACAATCCTAAAAAATATTTATAACACGAGAAAGCAAGCAAATATATTGCCCTTTAGCTAGGCAGCTCGATACAACCATTTGAGCGGCAGGTTTCCACATTAAACACATTGTAAAAATAGATACACCACTAAAGACCGAGGAAGACAATGATGGATTGAGTAGAGAAAGTAGAAGCATATATATGCCAAACCCTAGCTAGAGATGAGTCAAGTCAACAAAGAAAAGCGAGAGATATGTCCGTAATAAAATGTATTATGTACACTAGCTACAAGCTAGAACGTGGTGCCAATGCACATATATATATGCTAGGATATGAAGTGTTTTGCTAAAAAGTGTAATCCGATCAATATGTGGAAGTATCTCCATGCATTGTTGAGTATTTACAAAACATAAGCATTAGTTGACTCACCACGCGTATATACAAAAATAGAGTCAATTTCAAAATTATCGAAGTCACTACATAGGTCGTTTTATCGATGAGAACATCACCTTCGACAAAATACTCTTATAGGACAGATGTCGTGCTATCGATGAGAACATCACATCACACCAAAATACCATTTATGCTTAATGGCCACATAGGTCTAATTCACCACCGACTTCTCGTGAGGTATGGAAATTAAATGTCGTTCCACTAAAATATAACATCACGTAAAGTTATAATTTTGTCTACTTCTATAATATCACTTTGAAACGGTACACATGATTTTGTCTTCACAGGTTTCATTATTTGCCTATAAATGTAAGATAGACAGAGATGATAATCGCATATGTGATACTTTGTTTACAATGATGCTATTATTATAGTTGTAAAACTATATTATTGTATCTTAACAAATGTACCATCAGCACACTAAAGATGATGTCCTCGCATTTGCGAGGGCCATTGTGCTAGTTGACAAATAAAGATGGCATGACAGTGCACATACATATTATGATGAGTAGTGTGAAATTCAATTGGGCATTACGACAAAGTACATTGACCGCTATCCAGCATGCATCTATGCCTAAATAGTCCACCTTCGGGTTAGCGTCCGCACCCCTTCTAGTATTAAGTTGCAAACAACAGATAATTGCATTAAGTATGGTGCGTAATGTAATCAACACAAATATCCTTAGACATAGCATTGATGTTTTATCCCTAGTGGCAACAGCACATCCACAACCTTAGAACTTTCTGTCACTGTCCCAGATTTAATGGAGGCATGAACCCACTATCGAGCATAAATACTCTCTCTTGGAGTTACAAGTAACGACTTGGCCAGAGCCTCTACTAATAACGGAGAGCATGCAAGATCATAAACAACACATAGATGATAGATTGATAATCAACATAACATAGCATTCCATATTCATCGGATCCCAACAAACGCAACATGTAGCATTACAAATAGATGATCTTGATCATGTTAGGCAGCTCACAAGATCGAACAATGATAGCATAATGAGGAGAAGACAACCATCTAGCTACTGCTATGGACCCATAGTCCAGGGGTGAACTACTCACACATCACTCCGGAGGCGACCATGGTGGTGAAGAGTCCTCCGGGAGATGATTCCCCTCTCCGGCAGGGTGCCGAAGGCGATCTCCTGAATCCCCCGAGATGGGATTGGCGGCGGTGGCGCCTCTGGAAGGTTTTCCGTATCGTGGCTCTCGGTACTGGGGTATTCTCGACGAAGGCTATATGTAGGCGGAAGGGTAGGTCAGGGGGCGTCACGAGGGCCCACACAACAGGACGGCGCGGCCAGGGCCTGGGCTGCGCTGCCCTGGCGTGTCGCCGCCTCGTCGCCCCACTTCGTTTCCCTTTCGGACTTCTGGAAGCTTCGTGGAAAATTAAGACCCTGGGCGTTGATTTCGTCCAATTCCGAGAATATTTCCTTACTAGGATTTCTGAAACCAAAAACAGCAGAAAATAGCAACTGGCTCTTCGGCATCTTGTTAATAGGTTAGTGCCGGAAAATGCATAAATATGACATAAAGTATGTATAAAACATGTGTGTATCATCATAAAACAAGCATGGAACATAAGAAATTAACGATACGTTGGAGATGTATCAGCATCCCCAAGCTTAGTTCCTACTCGTCCTCGAGTAGGTAAACGATAACAAAGATAATTTCTGAAGTGACATGCTATCATAATCTTGATCAATACTATTGTAAGCACATGTAATGAATGGAGCGATTCGAAGCAATGGTAAAGACAATGAATAAACAACTGAACCATATAGCAAAGACTTTTCATGAATAGTACTTTCAAGACAAGCATCAATAAGTCTTGCATAAGAGTTAACTCATAAAGCAATAAATTCTAAATAAAGGCATTGAAGCAACACAAAGGAAGATATAAGTTTCAGCGGTTGCTTTCAACTTGTAACATGTATATCTCATGGATAGTTGTCAATACAGAGTAATATGATGAATGCAAATATGCAAGTATGTAAGAATCAATGCACAGTTAACACAAGTGTTTGCTTCTGAGATGGAAGGAAGTAGGTAAACTGACTCAACATAAAAGTAGAAGAACGGCCCTTCGAAGAGGGAAGCATGGATTGCTATATTTGTGCTAGAGCTTTTATTGAAAACAAGAAACAATTTTGTCAACAGTAGTAATAAAGCATATGTGTTATGTATAAGATATCCTACAAGTTGCAAGCCTCATGCATAGATTACCAATAGTGCCCGCACCTTGTCCTAATTAGCTTGGATTTACATGGATTATCATCGCATAACATATGTTTTAACCAAGTATCACAAAGGGGTACCTCTATGCCGCCTGTACAAAGGTCTAAGGAGAAAGCTCGCATTGGATTTCTCGCTTTTGATTATTCTCAACTTAGACATCCATACCGGGACAACATAGACAACAGATAATGGACTCCTCTTTAATGCATAAGCATTCAACAACAAATAATATTCTCTTCAGAGATTGAGGATTGTTGTCCAAAACTGAAACTTCCACCATGGATCATGGCTTTAGTTAGCGGCCCAATGTTCTTCTCTAACAATATGCATACTCAAACCGTTCAACTCATGGTAAATCACCCTTACTTCAGACAAGATGAACATGCATAGCAACTCACATGATATTCAACAAAGATAGTTGATGGCGTCCCCAGGAACATGGTTATCGCTCAACAAGCAACTTATTAGGAAATAAGATACATAAGTACATATTCAATACCATAATAGTTTTTAAGCTATTTTTCCCATGAGCTATATATTGCAAAGACAAAGAATGGAATTTTAAAGGTAGCACTCAAGCAATTTACTTTGGAATGGCAGAGAAATACCATGTAGTAGTATGGTGGACACAAATGGCATAGTTTTTGGCTCAAGAATTTTGGATGCATGAGAAGTAATCCCTCTCAATACAAGGCTTAGGGTAGCAAGGTCGTTTGAAGCAAACACAAGTATGAACCGGTACAGCAAAGCTTACATAAGAACATATTGCAAGCATTATAAGACTCTACACTGTCTTCCTTGTTGTTCAAACCCTTACCAGAAAATATCTAGATTTTAGAGAGACCAATCATGCAACCCAAATTTTAGCAAGCTCTATGTATTTCTTCACTAATAGGTGCAAAGTATATGATGCAAGAGCTTAAACATGATCCATATGAGCACAAAAATTGCCAAGTATCAAATTATTCAAGATATCATACCAATTACCACATGTAGCATTTTATGTTTCCAACCATATAACAATTAACAAATCAGTTTCAACCTTCGCCATGAACATTAAGAATAAAGCTAAGAACACACGTGTTCATATGCAACAGCGGAGCGTGTCTCTCTCCCACACAATGAATGCTAGGATCCAATTTTATTCAAACAAAACAAAAACAAAAACATACAGATGCTCCAAGTAAAGCACATAAGATGTGATGGAATAAAAATATAGTTTCACTAGAGGAACCTGATAATTTGTCGATGAAGAACGGGATGCCTTGGGCATCCCCAAGCTTATATGCTTGAGTCTTCTTGAAATATGCACGGATGAACCACGGGGGCATCCCCAAGTTTAGAGCTTTCACTCTCCTTGATCATATTGTATCATCCTCCTCTCTTGATCCTTTAAAACTTCCTCCACACCAAACTCAACACAAACTCATTAGAGGGTTAGTGCATAATCAAAAATTCATATGTTCAGCGGTGACATAATCATTCTTAACACTTCTGGACATTGCACAAAGCTACTGAAAGTTAATGGAATAAAGAAATCCATCAAGCATGGCAAAACAGGCAATGCGAAATAAAAGGCAGAATCTGTCAAAACAGAACAGTCTGTAAAGACGAAATTTTTAGAGGCACCAGACTTGCTCGAATGAAAATGCTCAAATTTAAAGAAAGTTGCGTACATATCTGAGGATTACTCACGTAAATTGGCAGATTTTTCTGAATTACCTACAGAGAATACTACTCAAATTCGTGACAGCAAGAAATCTGTTTATGCGCAGTAATCCAAATCTAGTATGAACCTTACTATCAAAGACTTTACTTGGCACAACAATTCAACAAAATAAAGATAAGGAGAGGTTGCTACAGTAGTAACAACTTCCAAGACTCAAATATAAAACAAAAGTGCAGAAGTAAAATCATGGGTTGTCTCCCATAAGCGCTTTTCTTTAATGCCTTTCAGCTAGGCGCAGAAAGTGTGTATCAAGTATTATCAAGAGACGAAGCATCAACATCATAATTTTTTCTAATGATAGAATCAAAAGGTAACTTCATTCTCTTTCTAGGGAAGTGTTCCATACCTTTCTTGAAAGGAAATTGATATTTAATATTACCTTCATATCAATAATAGCACCAACAGTTCGAAGAAAAGGTCTTCCCAATATAATGGGACAAGATGCATTGCATTCAATATCCAACACAACAAAATCAATGGGGACAAGTTTATTATTAACCGTAATGCGTACATTATCAATCCTCCCCAAAGGTTTCTTTGTAGAGTTATCAGCAAGATTAACATCCAAATAACAATTTTTCAATGGTGGCAAGTCAAGCATATTATAGATTTTCCTAGGCATAACGGAAATACTTGCACCAAGATCACATAAAGAATTACAATCAAAATCATTGACCTTCATCTTAATGATGGGCTCCCAACCATCTTCTAACTTCCTATGAATAGAAGTTTCGCGGTTTAATTTCTCTTCTCTAGCTTTAATGAGAGCATTTGTAATAGGGATTTCTATTTTCGTGCCCTCGGTTCCTTAGTTGTGCTCAGTTTTCCCCAGCTCCTTAGTTTTTCCTCAGTTTTCCCCAAGACCTTATCTGAAACCATCACAGATGCTGTAACGGCCGGTTGCCCGACGGTTGACCATTATCTTCTGACTAGTGGGGCCACGTAGAGCCCGCAAAGACACGTCAGACCATCCATCTTTGTTTGACCGTAAGCATCGCGGTATCCCTGACCAAAACACGCACGAGTGGGGCTTCGGTATATCAAATGACAAGTGGGCCATGGCGCTGATACAAGGTGCAATACACGGGTAGGAATAGATTTTTAAACGGAGCTCTACAGTGATGGCACGGAGGAGGTGGCCTGCGGGGTGCCGAGATGAGATCGACGTCCACAAAGAACTGCATGAGGCGAGACCAGACGCATTAGATAGATATGAACTAGACGCGTTTAACCATGCAAAGAAGAGAAGAAATGGTCGACGACATCGATGCCTACATCAAAACTTTGACTGACCGTGTCCGACACGAACGCGAGCAATGTAGAGAAAACTAGTGTCTCTCCTTTCTGGCGTGTATAGATGGGTGCTAGAATAGTGTGGTGGCGAAGGGAAAGACCTCGCGGTGGTCTGTGGCGTCCAGCATAGCGGGGCGGCGTGGCCGTGCCCACATCGACGTGGATGCATGTTCGGCATTGGCATCAGCATGTACGTTCGGCATTGGCCTCGGCGGTATCTCTGGTGTGTCAGTGATCGAATGAGGGGACGGGATTGAGGGTGCATCCCGACGGTGACCTAGCAGTGGCGTCGAGCATAGCCGTTCTGACCATGCCGATATCGGCATCGGCAAAGTTTGGAGGCTGTGGTGCTCGAATCAAGGAGGAATTTGTTTCTTGTACGCCAAAAGTGATTTGAAACAAGTTTCGTGTTGAAGGTTAGGTAACGAAAGTTTGTAACTAAGCCCAAAATTATACTAGCGCCATGGTGAGGTTCTTTTTGATAGAGCTATACGGTTGGGCAAACTTTTTTGACACTTTTTAGATAGGGTTCCTTGTTGTTACACGTATGGCATCATGTATGGCAAATTTGGGATCATTTCGAGATGTTCGAAAAAATCACTTTGCTTAAACGCATGCCGTTTCGTCTCACTGAAACCAGCTTTTCTAACCAGGTGATTTATTCTACCTTCTCTAAATGACCTCAAATTTCATACAGCTGATCTTCTATACATAGATAGATAGATTGTTTCGTTTTTATATTTTTCAAACTTTTTATTTCCCTTTATAATATCCAATTGATTTTCAGGTCAAAACCTCGAAAAACAGCATCATGTATGGCATCATTTTCGCCATAAATTTCAAATTTTGTGAAACTTTCCCTTTTAGATATTCCTTGTTGTTATAGATATGGCATAATGTATGCCAAATTTGGTTAGGTCTCACTGAAATCAGCTTTTGTAACAAGTAAGGTTTTTTCGACCTTCTCAAAAGGGATTTTTTTCTACCTTCTCTAAATGACCTCAAAAATCATACAGACGATCTTCTATACAAAGATAGGTAGATTGTTTCGTTTTTACATTTTTTTGAACTTTTATTTCCCTTTATAACACCCATTTGTTTTCAGGTCAAAACCTCGAAAGTTAACATAACTAGATGGTGAACCCTTCCAAACTTCAAATACAGAGATAGATAGATTGGTTCGTTTATCATTTTTACGTGAATAGTAATGGCTACAAGAAATCGGTGATGGTTTATCATTTTTTGCGTGAAAATTAATGGATACAACAAATCGGTGATGGTTTATCATTTTTTGCGTGAAAATTAATGGCTACAACAAATCGGTGATGGTTTATCATTTGGGATTTTCGTGAAAATTAATGGCTACAACAAATCAGTGACGGTTTATCATTTTTTGCGTGAAAATTTATGGCTACAACAAATCGGTGATGGTTCATCATTTTTTGCGTGAAAAGTAATGCCTAAAAGAGTTTATAATTTTTAGCGCGTGAAAATAAATACAGAAAACCACCCTTTAGCATACTTAGAGAGTGGAAGGTAACCGCCGACAGAGAGAGAGAGGGGTTATCCTGCCCGTTAGATCATACGATCAACGGTCGGCGGGCACGATCCGCGTGACATGGGCTAGACCAATCAGGGCAATGTTGCACGTGTGAGAGAATTTGTGGAGGGAGAGGGAAAAACTGAGTAGTATCAAGAAACCAAGGGCACCTATGTAATAAACAGACTAAGGGATTCAAATATGAGATTTAAAAAATGGAAAATGCGTGTTTTGTACAATAAAACCCATCTTGGCCTATCTCAAACTATTTGCAATACAAATATACATGAGTGTGAGAATTGTGGCCTCATTTAGACAAAGTATGTTTTGGGGAAAGCTGTTTTGGGAAGGGCTTATTGTGGAAAACCATGCACCTTCATAGCTACTAGGTGATTTGAGAAGTGGCAATTTGTGGTAAAACTTGATTTATCTATGACTTATCTATGTTTTGAGAACTGGCAATTTGTGGTTGTTATCACCAGAAATTGACCAAGTCAGAGGTGGGCCGCGATCAAGATAGACTTGAAGAATATACATAGAAGAAATACGTGAATCGGCCTGTTACGCAAAGTTTGGGCTAGTTTGCCCGTGTATCTGTAATATATTAGGATACGTGTCGGTTAGTTAGAGTTTGTCTCGTGCACGGTTGGGATTATTCCCACGTTAGAAAGTCTACGGACTATAAATATGTATCTAGGGTTTATGAAATAAACAACAATCATCGTTCACCACAAATCAATCTAGGCGCATCGCCAACTCCTTCGTCTCGAGGGTTTCTTCCGGGTAAGCATCATGCTGCCTAGAATGCATCTTGTGATCTAGGCAGTACAAGTTTATTCGTCGTTCATGCGTTGCTCGTACTGAAGCCTTTTTGATGGCAAGCAACGTAGTTATCTTAGATGTGTTAGGGTTAGCATTGTTCTTCATATCATATGCTATCGTAGTGCAACCCTTAGACATCTAGCCGCCCTTACACCTATCTTAGGTGTAGGGGCGGCACCCCGCTTGATCATTATTTAGTAGATCCGATCCGTTATGATTGCTCCTTGTTCTTCAAGGATTAGTTTAATATCTGCATAGTTAGGCCTTACAAAGGGTTGGAGGATCCAGCGACGTGTAGGGTGTAATTTGCTAGCCCTAGACAGGATGTTCCGAGGATCAACCTCGTGTTGGTTTTTAGGCCTTGTCTAGGATCGGCTTACGATCACCGTGCGCGGCCGCGAGGCCCAATCGTGAGTAGGATGATCCGATTATGCGGTGAAAACCCCAAATCGTCGTAGATCGTTTTAGCTTTATCTTGATCAAGCAGGACCACCATATATTCGTGCACCTCGTACGAATCATGGGTGGATCGGCTCCTTGAGCCGATTCACAGGACAACCTGAGAGCCGATCGAGGCTCGTATTTAATGTTTACGTGTATGTGATGCTGTCCAGGACTGGCGCGTGGTTGACGAGGGAGGAAATTCCTGTTGTGTAGCTTTCTGGTCCCCGGCAACGGCGCCAGAAAATAGCTTGATGTCTACGTTCCCCCTCCTTTCCTGTAGACAGTGTTGGGCCTCCAAGAGCAGAGGTTTGTAGAACAGCAGCAAGTTTTCCCTTAAGTGGATCACCCAAGGTTTATCGAACTCAGGGAGGAAGAGGTCAAAGATATCCCTCTCATGCAACCCTGCAACCACAAAGCAAGAAGTCTCTTGTGTCCCCAACACACCTAATAGGTGCACTAGTTCGGCGAAGAGATAGTGAAATACAGGTGGTATGAATATATATGAGCAGTAGCAACGGTGCCAGAAAATAGCTTACTGGCGTGTAGTTGATGGTGGTAGTATTGCAGCAGTAGTAACACAAGAAAACAATGAAACAAGCAGTAGTAACGCAGCAGTATTTAGGAACAAGGCCTAGGGATTACACTTTCACTAGTGGACACTCTCAACATTGATCACATAACAGAATAGATAAATGCATACTCTACACTTTTGTTGGATGATGAACACATTGCGTAGGATTACACGAACCCTCAATGCCGGAGTTAACAAGCTCCACAATTAATGTTCATATTTTAGTAACCTTATAGTGTAAGATAGATCGAAAGACTAAACCAAGTACTAACATAGCATGCACACTGTCACCTTCATGCATATGTAGGAGGAATAGATCACATCAATATTATCATAGCAATAGTTAACTTCGCAATCTACAAGAGATCATGATCATAGCATAAACCAAGTACTAACACGGTGCACACACTGTCACCTTTACACACGTGCAGGAGGAATAAAACTACTTTAATAACATTGCTAGAGTAGCACATAGATAAATTGTGATACAAACTCATATGAATCTCAATCATGTAAAGCAGCTCATGAGATTATTGTATTGAGGTACATGGGAGAGATGAACCACATAGCTACCGGTACAGCCCCGAGCCTCGATGGAGAACTACTCCCTCCTCATGGGAGCAGCAGCGGTGATGAAGATGGCGGTGGAGATGGCAGCGGTGTCGATGGAGAAGCCTTCCGGGGGCACTTCCCCGCTCCGGCAGCGTGCCGGAACAGAGACTCCTGTCCCCCAGATCTTGGCCTCGCGATGGCGGCGGCTCTGGAAGGTTTCTGTGGTTTTCGTCGAACGTATCAGGGTTTTCGTGACGGAGGCTTTAAATAGGCGAAGAGGCGGCGCAGGAGGGTCGAAGGGGTGCCCACACCATAGGGTGGCGCGGGCCCCCCCTGGCCGCGCCGCCATGTGGTTTGGTGGGCCTGTGCCCCCTCCCTGGTGGCTCTCGGGTGTTCTGGATGCTTCCGGTGAAAATAGGAACCTGGGCGTTGATTTCGTCCGATTCCGAGAATATTTCGTTACTAGGATTTCTGAAACCAAAAACAGCAAAACAGGAGGCGGCACTTCGGCATCTTGTTAATAGGTTAGTTCCAGAAAATGCACGAATATGACATAAAGTGTGCATATAACATGTAGAAATCATCAATAATGTGGCATGGAACATAAGAAATTATCGATACGTCGGAGACGTATCAGCATCCCCAAGCTTAGTTCTGCTCGTCCCGAGCAGGTAAAACGATAACACAGATAATTTCTGGAGTGACATGCCATCATAACCTTGATCATACTATTTGTAAAGCATATGTAGTGAATGCAGCGATCAAAACAATATATATGACATGAGTAAACAAGTGAATCATATAGCAAAGATTTTTCATGAATAGCACTTCAAGACAAGCATCAATAAGTCTTGCATAAGAGTTAACTCATAAAGCAATAATTCAAAGTAAAGGCATTGAAGCAACACAAAAGAAGATTAAGTTTCAGCGGTTGCTTTCAACTTGTAACATGTATATCTCATGGATATTGTCAACATAGAGTAATATAATAAGTGCAATAAGCAAGTATGTAGGAATCAATGCACAGTTCACACAAGTGTTTGCTTCTTGAGGTGGAGAGAAATAGGTGACTGACTCAACATTGAAATTAAAAGAATGGTCCTCCATAGAGGAAAAGCATCGATTGCTATATTTGTGCTAGAGCTTTGATTTTGAAAACATGAAACAATTTTGTCAACGGTAGTAATAAAGCATATGTATCATGTAAATTATATCTTACAAGTTGCAAGCCTCATGCATAGTATACTACACCTTGTCCTAATTAGCTTGGACTACCGGATCATCACAATGCACATGTTTTAACCAAGTGTCACAAAGGGGTACCTCTATGCCGCCTGTACAAAGGTCTAAGGAGAAAGCTCGCATTGGATTTCTCGCTATTGATTACTCTCAACTTAGACATCCATACCGGGACAACATAGACAACAGATAATGGACTCCTCTTTTATGCATAAGCATGTAACAACAATTAATAATTTTCTCATTTGAGATTGAGGATATATGTCCAAAACTGAAACTTCCACCATGGATCATGGCTTTAGTTAGCGGCCCAATGTTCTTCTCTAACAATATGCATGCTTAACCATAAGGTGGTAGATCTCTCTTACTTCAGACAAGACGGACATGCATAGCAACTCACATGAAATTCAACAATGAATAGTTGATGGCGTCCCCAGTGAACATGGTTATCGCACAACAAGCAACTTAATAAGAGATAAAGTGCATAATGACATATTCAATACCACAATAGTTTTTAAGCTATTTGTCCCATGAGCTATATATTGCAAAGGTGAATGATGGAATTTTAAAGGTAGCACTCAAGCAATTTACTTTGGAATGGCGGAAAATACCATGTAGTAGGTAGGTATGGTGGACACAAATGGCATAGTAGTTGGCTCAAGTATTTTGGATGCATGAGAAGTATTCCCTCTCGATACAAGGTTTAGGCTAGCAAGGCTTATTTGAAACAAACACAAGGATGAACGGTGCAGCAAAACTCACATAAAAGACATATTGTAAACATTATAAGACTCTACACCGTCTTCCTTGTTGTTCAAACTCAATACTAGAAATTATCTAGACCTTAGAAAAACCAAATATGCAAACCAAATTTTAGCATGTTCTATGTATTTGTTCTTTAATGGGTGCAAAGCATATGATGCAAGAGCTTAAACATGAGCACAACAATTGCCAAGTATCACATTACCCAAGACATTATAGCAAATTACTACATGTATCATTTTCCAATTCCAACCATATAACAATTTAACGAAGAAGAAACTTCGCCATGAATATTATGAGCTAAGAACACATGTGTTCATATGCAACAGCGGAGCGTGTCTCTCTCCCACACAAGCATGATGTAATCGAATTTATTCAAACAAAACAAAAATAAGAAACATACAGACGCTCCAAGCAAAGCACATAAGATGTGACCGAATAAAAATATAGTTTCAAGAGAAGGAACCTGATAATTTGTCGATGAAGAAGGGGATGCCTTGGGCATCCCCAAGCTTAGATGCTTGAGTCTTCTTAGAATATGCAGGGATGAACCACCGGGGCATCCCCAAGCTTAGAGCTTTCACTCTTCTTGATCATAGTATATCATCCTCCTCTCTTGACCCTTGAAAACTTCCTTCACACCAAACTTCTCATAAACTTCATTAGAGGGGTTAGTACATAATCAAAAACTCACATGTTCAGAGGTGACACAATCATTCTTAACACTTCTGGACATTGCTCAAAGCTACTGGAGTTTAATGGAACAAAGAAATCCATCCCACATAGCAAAAGAAACAATGCGAAATAAAAGGCAGAATCTGTCAAAACAGAACAGTCCATAAAGACGAATTTCTAATAAATACTTCCGTTGCTCAGATCAGAAAACTCAAAACTAATGAAAGTTGCGTACATATCTGAGGAACACGCACGTAAATTGGCATATTTTTATGATTTTTCTACAGAGAGAAAATCCCAGATTCGTGACAGATAGAAATCTGTTTCTGCGCAGAAATCCAAATCTAGTATCAACCTTCGATTAGAGGCTTCACTTGGCACAACAAAACACAAAACTAAGATAAGGAGAGGTTGCTACAGTAGTAAACAACTTCCAAGACACAAATATAAAACAAAGTACTGTAGCAAAATAACACATGGGTTATCTTCCAAGAAGTTCTTTTCTTTATAGCCATTAAGATGGGCTCAGCAGTTTTAATGATGCACTCGCAAAAAATAGTATTTGAAGCAAAAGAGAGCATCAAGAGGCAAATACAAAACACATTTAAGTCTAACATGCTTCCTATGAAGAGGAATCTTGTACACAAATAAATTCATGAAGAGCAAAGTGACAAGATTAGGAAGATAAAACAAGTATAGCTTCAAAAATTTAAGCACATAGAGAGGCATTTTAGTAACATGAAAATTTCTACAACCATATTTTCCTCTCTCATAATAACTTTCAGTAGCAACATGAGCAAACTCAACAATATAACCATCACATAAAGCATTCTTATCATGAGTCTCATGCATAAAATTATTACTCTCCACATAGGCATAATCAATTTTATTAGTAATAGCGGGAGCAAATTCAACAAAGTAGCTATCATTATTATTCTCATCAAGTGTAGGAGGCATAGTATAATCACAACAAAATTTACTCTCCATAGTAGGTGGTACCAAAAGACCATTATCATTATAATCATCATATATGGGAGGCAAAGTATCATCAAAGAAAATTTTCTCCTCAATGCTTGGGGGACTAAAAAGATCATGAAAACCAGCTTCCCCAAGCTTAGAACTTTCTATATTATTATCAACAATGGTGTTCAAAGCGTTCATACTAATATTACTTCCAGCATGCAAATAAGATTCCATAGGTTTTTCAATTTTCGCATCAAACAATCCATGTTTTAAATCAGGAAATAGAATAAGAAGATCATTCTTGTCCATTATGCCAAACTAGTGTAAACAAGAAACAAAAAGTTGCAATTGCAGGATCTAAAGGAAATAGCTTCGAGTACTTACAATGGTGGAAAATAGCTTGGTAGCCGAGGTCCGGAGTGTGAGTACCTTTTACCTTTCCTCCCCGGCAACGGCGCCAGAAAATACTTGATGCTGTCCAGGACTGGCGCGTGGTTGACGAGGGAGGAAATTCCTGTTGTGTAGCTTTTACGGTCCCCGCAACGGCGCCAGAAAATAGCTTGATGTCTACGTTCCCCCTCCTTTCCTGTAGACAGTGTTGGGCCTCCAAGAGCAGAGGTTTGTAGAACAGCAGCAAGTTTTCCCTTAAGTGGATCACCCAAGGTTTATCAAACTCAGGGAGGAAGAGGTCAAAGATATCCCTCTCATGCAACCCTGCAACCACAAAGCAAGAAGTCTCTTGTGTCCCCAACACACCTAATAGGTGCACTAGTTCGGCGAAGAGATAGTGAAATACAGGTGGTATGAATATATATGAGCAGTAGCAACGGTGCCAGAAAATAGCTTGCTGGCGTGTAGTTGATGGTGGTAGTATTGCAGCAGTAGTAACACAAGAAAAACAAGAAACAAGCAGTAGTAACGCAGCGGTATTTAGGGACAAGGCCTAGGGATTACACTTTCACTAGTGGACACTCTCAACATTGATCACATAACAGAATAGATAAATGCATACTCTACACTTTTGTTGGATGATGAACACATTGCGTAGGATTACACGAACCCTCAATGCCGGAGTTAACAAGCTCCACAATTAATGTTCATATTTTAGTAACCTTATAGTGTAAGATAGATCGAAAGACTAAACCAAGTACTAACATAGCATGCACACTGTCACCTTCATGCATATGTAGGAGGAATAGATCACATCAATATTATCATAGCAATAGTTAACTTCGCAATCTACAAGAGATCATGATCATAGCATAAACCAAGTACTAACACGGTGCACACACTGTCACCTTTACACACGTGCAGGAGGAATAAAACTACTTTAATAACATTGCTAGAGTAGCACATAGATAAATTGTGATACAAACTCATATGAATCTCAATCATGTAAAGCAGCTCATGAGATTATTGTATTGAGGTACATGGGAGAGATGAACCACATAGCTACCGGTACAGCCCCGAGCCTCGATGGAGAACTACTCCCTCCTCATGGGAGCAGCAGCGGTGATGAAGATGGCGGTGGAGATGGCAGCGGTGTCGATGGAGAAGCCTTCCGGGGGCACTGCCCCGCTCCGGCAGCGTGCCGGAACAGAGACTCCTGTCCCCCAGATCTTGGCCTCGCGATGGCGGCGGCTCTGGAAGGTTTCTGTGGTTTTCGTCGAACGTATCAGGGTTTTCGTGACGGAGGCTTTAAATAGGCGAAGAGGCGGCGCAGGAGGGTCGAAGGGGTGCCCACACCATAGGGTGGCGCGGGCCCCCCCCGGCCGCGCCGCCATGTGGTTTGGTGGGCCTGTGCCCCCTCCCTGGTGGCTCTCGGGTGTTCTGGATGCTTCCGGTGAAAATAGGAACCTGGCGTTGATTTCGTCCGATTCCGAGAATATTTCGTTACTAGGATTTCTGAAACCAAAAATAGCAGAAAACAGGAACTGGCACTTCGGCATCTTGTTAATAGGTTAGTTCCAGAAAATGCACGAATATGACATAAAGTGTGCATATAACATGTAGAAATCATCAATAATGTGGCATGGAACATAAGAAATTATCGATACGTCGGAGACGTATCAGTATGCCATGCAGGAAACTAAGCGAGGCATCTCGATCACCTTCCTGACCAGGTATAGGTCAGGTGGCACGCCCTTGCACCAGCATCGGACATGCGTGCCGGAGTCTTTGCGGGCCGTCGCTCGGAGGGACCAGGGCCAGCCGCAGCCCTAAGTTGTTCCCAGCTAGATGTCAAGGACATGGCCTCCCAAGCAGACTACCCTTCACTGGCGCACATGGTTCAGAAACTGTCGGCATATGAACAGCACCACCTGGACTTGTACCAGGACAAATTCAAGCGCGCGGTAGTCCTGGTTGAGGCGGATGAAGACGAAGGTTCTGCGGGAGATCAAGAGGTAGCAGTGGCTGAATGGACTCGGGGGGCAACCCCCGTGTCCTGCAAATGGGTTAAGCCACCAGGTCCGCCCAGAGGGTTCGATTTTGACGTGACCCAAACTGAGCAAATCTTCGACCTCTTACTCAAGGAGAAGCAGTTGAAGATACCCGAAGGCCTCAAAATCCCCACGGTACAGGAGCTGAACGGAAAGCCATACTGCAAATGGCATAACTCGCTCTCCCATGCCACCAACGACTGCAGGGTGTGGCGTCAGCAGATCCAAATGGCGATAGAACAAGGACGTCTGATTTTTAACCAGTACGCCATGAAAGTCGACACCCACCCCTTCCCCGCCGTTAACATGGTGGAGTTGTTGATCGCCAAAACCCACCGGCGGGCAGCGGCCTGTCAACACGGTAGAGCCGGGAAGAGCCTAGAGCTGCGGCTGGCTGAGACCCCTCCGAGCGACGGCCCGCAATGCTCTTCTGGTCACACGCGGCGATGCGAAGTGCAAGGGCGTGCCACCTGACCTATACCTGGTCAGGAAGGTGATGGGGATGCCTCGCTTAGTTCCTGCATGGCATACACGTAAACATTAAATCAGAGCCTCGATCGGCTCTCAGGCTATCCTGTGAATCGGCTCAAAGAGCCGATCCACCCATGATCCGTACGGGGTGCACGAATACTTGGTGATCCTGCTTGATCAAAATAAAGCTAATGAGATCTACGACGATTTAGGGTTTTCACCGCATAATCGGATCATCCTACTCCAGGTTGGGCCTCGCGGCCACGCACGGTGCTCGTAAGCCGATCCTAAACAAGGCCACACAACCAACGTGACGTTGATCATCGGAACATCCTGTTTAGGACTTGCGAACGCCACCCTACGTGCCGCTGGATCCTCCCCCCCTTCGTAAGGCCTAACTATTGCAGATATTAAACTAATCCTTGCAGAGCAAGGAGCAATCGTAACGGATCAGATCTACTAGATGATGAACAAGCAGGGTGCCGCCCCCACGCCTGAGATAGGCGTGAGGGCGGCTAGACATGCGAGGGTTGCACTACGTAAGCATGTTTATACGAAGAGCTATGCTAACCCTAACACCTCTATGATAACTACGTTGCCCGCCATCAAAGACGCTTCAGTACGGGCAACGCATGAACAACGTGGGGCTTGTGCTGCCTAGATCGCAAGATGCGATCTAGGCAGCATGTCGCTTACCTGATTGAAACCCTCGAGACGAAGGAGTTGGCGATGCGCCGAGATTGGTTTGTTTTGGGGTGAACGTTGTGTTGTTGTTTATTCCATAAACCCTAGATACATATTTATAGTCCAGCGGACTTTCTAACGTGGGAATATCCCACCGTGCGCGATACAAATTCTAAACCTTGATCTAAGATATGACCTACTATAATTAAAGATACACGGGCAAACTAGCCCAAATTCTCCGTGCAAGGCCGCTTCAGAGATCTTCCACGTGTAGTCCTCTAAGCCCATCTCTCTTATGGCCCACCTCTGGATTTGTCCAAAATCTGGTGATAACACATGCCCCCCTGGTTTTGGAAATAATTTTTCCAAAATCATTATATTTTCCTTTCGAAGGGTCATGTCGTGGCAGGACAGAGCCATTTGCAGCTTCCGTCATCATTACGCCCTGTCCTTTCAGCTTCTCTGCAAAATTTGACAGCTCTGACATTACCCCTTCGGAAACTGTGATGGCAGTAATTCCCACCAGGTTTCTCATTATTTAACCGTGCCGACTAAATAGTCATCTTTATCCTCTTCCTCTGTTCCAGCCATCGGCACTCCAAAAACAACCCTTCTGCGCACCATGTCCTCTTCTTCCTCTGCCTCGTCGGGACTTTCTTTCGAGTCTTCTTCTCCCGAGCCGATGCCAGCACCGAGCCCACAAGAAGTTTATGCGGCCAACATCCGTCGCGCCATTGAGGCCGGGGAGGAGTCAGACCATGACTTCTCCATCTGGTCCGAGGACGACCAATCCTCGACGGACGGGGAGAGCGACCTCCGCTTCCTCGCCAACGGGGAATCGGAAGAGGAGAGCGATGACGATCGCTTCTCCTGGGATGACTTTACCTCCCCCGAGGTGAAGGAGGAGGGAGAGGAAGAGGAGGACGACGACGACAGCCTCTCCGACGCGCCGCCAGCCAAGCGCCATTGCCCCTGGCCAGGGAATCTCAGTGATTATGATAGCGACGACGATGACGACGACGTGGAGGACGAGGACAACGAAGGTCCTGCCGGCGGCCGCTACAGCAGCGACGACGAGCTCGCCGGGAGCAGCGCTGACAGCGCTGACGACGGTGACGACGAGGGCAGTGACGGCCCGTAGAATAGGACCTCTAGAATAGGATCAGCAACAGTAGACGGGGCAATGTACCCCCTTAGTACTCCCTTTTGAGAGCAATCAGCTCTTCTATGTAAGAAATCTGGTTTATCGTTGAAGAACTCTTCCCCAATCTTAATTCTGCCGATTTCTTCTGAGTTTGATTGAGCCGATTCTCTCTTCTGCTGACCCCACCGATCGTCACTTAGCCAATGGCCAACAAGCCGATGACAACGCACCGGTAACTTAATGCCCCATCCCTTTGAGTTCTGGCGGACAACTAGGCAAATCGATGTTCTCACGAGAGAACCAGAATTACTGCCGAAAACGACTTGATCCTGAAGTCGATACCATTGTGTTTTCAGCCTGATGAAATCTCAATCGGCTTCTTAAGAACGGCAAATTCTGCGCCATCAGTTGCCCCTCGAGCCTTTATCAAGGCGAGCATATCAGTGGACTAACCAAATGTGTCGCCATCGGTTTCCAAGTCATGACGCGGAACCAGCCGATTTCAGCAAAATCGGCTCTCCAGAGCAGAGAACCTTCAGGGTGAGCTGCCCCCCGAGCTTCTTCAGTCCACTTTCGCGCTTTGCAAGTCAGATCGGCTCCTCCCCTGTGGTGGATCTGATGCAACCCACCCTTAACCTGATCTGCACATTGCTCGCAAAGAGGAAACCAGAGGTTCTTGAAGAGAAAATCGAAGTTATCAAGTCACTCAATTGAGGAGCTCTTCCATTAGAGTCTCTTTTCGTGACTCACTTCCTGCTCCGTTGACCCTTTCTGCTCATAACAGCTGTAGCTGTACCTCTTGAGTCGATGGCCACGTATCTGCATCGGCTAAACTTTTGTGTTGTTTTTTTTTTTTTTGTTTGGCCGAATTTTCTTAATCGGCCCCCAATGTTCCACTGCACACAAGTCTGCACATGTTTATCTGCACACGTTCATCTGACTACATGCCCCCCGAGCCGAATCTGCCAAATGATTGCAGATATCGGCTTTCTTGGTAAGCCAGGGCACTGCACTTGCACGTCGTCTTCGCAAAGATTCATGCTGACTTCCATCTGCCGACGTGGCCGCTGCCCAGTAGATCGTTGCTGACCATAAACAGAATATGTGCAGAAGATAATTTTGGCCGATTGCGGGAATCGGCCTCCACATTGTTTGCTCGATGAAGGTTTTGTAATGTTCCTCCATAAAATTTTTGGGGCCGATCACAAGGATCAGCCTCGCACGGTTTGCTCATTTGTTTAATCTTGCTACTCGGTCAGGCTGGATAAAACCAACCCAACCTCTGACTTGATGCGCCTGCTGTCATCCACCTTGAGTGCATCGTATAATCGTGGAGCACTAAGCTCTGTCGGCAAGACGAGCACCATGTTTGTGCCAGCCGATGTTTCATCATCGGCTTTCTTTTGTTTGGGGCGCCACTCCATTTTCCGTGGACGACCCTCTTCATTCAGGGCTCGCTGAACCTTTGCAGCCAGATCAGGCCGTGCCTTCCTTAGCGTATGCAAGTATAACCTTTCGGCTTCCTCCAGGCCGCGCAACCGCTGAACCCTGCGTTTCTGTGAACGGCTGAGTCCGTCAGGGCACCACCTTGGACGGTGGTACCTGTCTTCTTCTTCTTCTAGTCCCTCGTCTTTTGAATCCTCAAGATCTGCCCAACGAGGTGACTCAGCGCGTTTGCTTGGTGGTGGGAGAGGCCCTAAGCGCTCAAACACAGACACGTTGGCTGCCTCCTTCTTCTTCTTGTTGCACTCTGGGCAATTGCCGATTGTGGGCAATCGGCTCATTCCTGAATCCCAGCTTGTCCGAAGAAAGGGCAATCCCGATGTGCCGGCGTTGTCATCTTGCTCCCTTGGCCCGTCCGCGGCACGGCGCTCGTGCTCCTCCACATCGCGATCCTGCCGACGATGTCTTCTGGCTTCTCTAGCCAGACGATCTCCTTCATCATCATAGTTGGACCGTCGGCGTTGGTCATACTGACTCACATATTTGTTGAGGAGGTGATCAGAGAGAGGTCGCTGATATCTTATGTTCTTCACTTCTCCCTCTGTGACGTAACGCTTGCCATCATGATGGAGCCGATCGCGTGGAGCGGCCTCTTCTGTGTCCTTGCTATGAGAGCAGCTGCCCTCATCTCCATCTTTGCCAGAGTGGTTCCCAGGCCCCACCATGTTGATACTGAACGTGGGACCTGGCTGGCAGCCCTCGGGGTAGATGACTTCTACCATGTTAACGGCGGGGAAGGGCTGGGTGTCTACCTTCATGGCGTACTGGTTGAAAATTAAACGCCCCTTCTCTATCGCCGCTTGGATGTGTTGACGCCACACCCTGCAGTCGTTGGTGGCATGGGAAAGCGAGTTGTGGAATTTGCAGTACGGCTTTCCGTTCAGCTCTTGCGCCGTAGGGAACTTGAGACCTTCAGGAATCGTCAATTGTTTCTCCTTAAGCAGGAGGTCGAAGATTTGTTCAGTCTTGGTCACGTCAAAATCAAATCCCCTGGGCGGCCCTGGTGGCTTTACCCATTTGCAGGATATGGGGGTTCCTCCCCGAGTCCACTCAGCCACTGCTATTTCTTGGTCTCCCGCAGGCACTTCACCTTCCTCTGTATCGACCATGACTACTGCACGCTTGAACTTGTCTTGGTACAGGTCTGGGTGGCGCTGTTCATATGCTGATAGTTTCTGAACCATGTGCGCCAGCGAGGGATAATCTGCTTGGGAGGCCATGTCCTTGAGGGGTGTTGCATGGCCAGCTACTGCCAATTCGAGCTTCCTTTTGGTTATACGAACCGAATAACATCGGTTCCTAAGATTCCTGAAGCGCTGGATGTACTCTGTCACCGTTTCTCCGCGCTTCTGACGTAGTTGTGCTAGATCGGCAATGCTAGACTCGGAAGCTTCTGAATGGTATTGCGTATGGAACTGTTCTTCCAATTGCTTCCAAGACTGGATGGAGTTTTTGGCAAAGAGGTATACCATCCAAAAGCCGATCCTGTGAGGGACTGTGAAAAGAGCCTCACGCGTAGCTGATCCGACACTGAAGCCGGTCCTAGTTGCGCCAAATATCGGCCGATGTGCTCGATGGAGCTGGAGCCATCCGATCCACTGAATTTGGAGAAGTCAGGGAGCCGATATTTATGTGGCAGAGGGATCATCTCGTACTCGTCGGCTTACTGCTTGGAATAGACGATTGACCTCATTTTCGGCATAAAGCCGAACTTGACACTCATTATTGTACTGATCTGATCCACCGTGCTGGCTGCAGGAGATGTATTCTGAAGATTCGCCGGGGTGGCGTACTTAGCCAGCCATGTTTGCTTTTCCAGCTCTGAGCCAACTGCAGGAGCTGGGCTTGGGAGTTTCGTCGGGGTGGCGTACTTAGTTAGCCACGTTTGCTTCTCAAGCTCCGTTGCTGACGTTCCTCCTGTTTGCGCCGGAGTCCCTGACGTTGTGGCCTGGTTTGAGAGTGGCCAATTGCCACAATCTGGCACATACGTGCACGCGTATCCTTGAGGGATCTCCTTGGGCGCCTCAGCCAAGAACTGGTAGTCACTAGGGTCACCACCGATCTTGTAAACGACGAATGCCGGTGTAGCCGGCACTTCAGCTGGTGCTGCCAACGCGTATGGCAGCGGTGGACGGGACTGGAGTGGCAACTCTCCTTGGTGCGTCCCGAGAGCTGGTCCTGACGGCGAGTACTGGTGGCTCATGATCTCCTGGATCACGCGCAGAGCGAGACGCTCCAACACGTTGACCAAGTTTTCAGAGTGGCGGTGTAGCGAGTGAGCCACCAAGTAGTTGATCTCCTGCCGAAGGGCCCTGGTGCGTTCCTCCGACGGGGCAGAGAGATCTATCCCATCGAGTGCACCTTGTGGTGAGAACCCCTTCCATCTGATGCCATGGGTACGGGTTCTCTGAAAAGAGCCGATGAGGTCGGCTTCGAGGGTGGCCTTGATCTCGTCATGTTTCTTCTTGAGCTCAGCAGGCAGCTCCTCGTAGGTGACTGGCGTGCCGTCCGCCGCCATCTCAGATGTAGATGGCGATGTGGTTGATGTAGATGATGGTCCCACCGGGCGTGCCAGAATGTGTTGATCGCCAAAACCCACCGGCGGGCAGCGGCCTGTCAACACGGTAGAGCCGGGAAGAGCCTAGAGCTGCGGCTGGCTGAGACCCCTCCGAGCGACGGCCCGCAATGCTCTTCTGGTCACACGCGGCGATGCGAAGTGCAAGGGCGTGCCACCTGACCTATACCTGGTCAGGAAGGTGATGGGGATGCCTCGCTTAGTTCCTGCATGGCATACACGTAAACATTAAATCAGAGCCTCGATCGGCTCTCAGGCTATCCTGTGAATCGGCTCAAAGAGCCGATCCACCCATGATCCGTACGGGGTGCACGAATACTTGGTGATCCTGCTTGATCAAAATAAAGCTAATGAGATCTACGACGATTTAGGGTTTTCACCGCATAATCGGATCATCCTACTCCAGGTTGGGCCTCGCGGCCACGCACGGTGCTCGTAAGCCGATCCTAAACAAGGCCACACAACCAACGTGACGTTGATCATCGGAACATCCTGTTTAGGACTTGCGAACGCCACCCTACGTGCCGCTGGATCCTCCCCCCCTTCGTAAGGCCTAACTATTGCAGATATTAAACTAATCCTTGCAGAGCAAGGAGCAATCGTAACGGATCAGATCTACTAGATGATGAACAAGCAGGGTGCCGCCCCCACGCCTGAGATAGGCGTGAGGGCGGCTAGACATGCGAGGGTTGCACTACGTAAGCATGTTTATACGAAGAGCTATGCTAACCCTAACACATCTATGATAACTACGTTGCCCGCCATCAAAGACGCTTCAGTACGGGCAACGCATGAACAACGTGGGGCTTGTGCTGCCTAGATCGCAAGATGCGATCTAGGCAGCATGTCGCTTACCTGATTGAAACCCTCGAGACGAAGGAGTTGGCGATGCGCCGAGATTGGTTTGTTTTGGGGTGAACGTTGTGTTGTTGTTTATTCCATAAACCCTAGATACATATTTATAGTCCAGCGGACTTTCTAACGTGGGAATATCCCACCGTGCGCGATACAAATTCTAAACCTTGATCTAAGATATGACCTACTATAATTAAAGATACACGGGCAAACTAGCCCAAATTCTCCGTGCAAGGCCGCTTCAGAGATCTTCCACGTGTAGTCCTCTAAGCCCATCTCTCTTATGGCCCACCTCTGGATTTGTCCAAAATCTGGTGATAACAGGAGTGCACTTACCCTGAAGGTTGCCAGCCAGGATCCTCGTTCAGCATCAACATGGTAGGACCTGGACACCACGCTGGCAAGGACGGAGACGAGGGCAGCTGCTCTCGTAGCAAGGACACAGAGGAGGCCGCTCCACGCGATCGGCTCCGCCACGATGGCAAGCGCTACATCACAGAGGGAGAAGTAAGGAATGTGAGATATCAGCGACCCCTTTCTGATCACCTCCTCAATAAGTATGTGAGTCAATACAGCCAACGCCGATGATCCAGCGACGATGATGATAGAGACCGTCTGGCTAGGGACGCCAGGAGACATCGTCGGCATGATCGCGATGAGGAGGAGTACGAGCGCCGTGCCAAGGAGGAATCGAGGAAGCAAGACGACGAGGATAGGCACTGGGACTGCCCCTTCTTCAGACACTGCTGGGATTCAGGAATGAGCCGATTGCCTACAATCGGCAATTGCCCAGAATGTAACCAGAAGAAGAAGGAGGCAGCTAACGTGTCCGTGCTCCAACGCTTAGGGCCTCTCCCACCTCGAAGCAAACACGCTGAGTCCCCTCGGTTAGAAGATCTCGAGGATTTGGAAGACGATGAAGAAGAAGAAGACAGGTACCACCGGCCAAGGTGGTGCCCTGATGGACTCAGCCGTTCCCAAAAGCGTAGGGTTCAGCAGCTGCGCGGTTTGGAAGAAGCCGAAAGGCTGTACCTGCACACGCTAAGGAAGGCGCGGCCTGATCTAGCCGCGAAAATCCAGCGAACCCTGGATGAAGAGGGTCGACCACAAAAAATGGTGTGGCGCCCCAAGCAAAGGAAAGCCGATGATGAAACATCGGCTGGCACGAACATGGTGCTCATCCTTCCAACGGAGTTTAGTGCTCCAGGATTAAACGATGCACTCAATTTGGACGACGGCGAGCGCATCGATGTGACAAAGGATGGGGTTAGGCTGTTCTTATCCACCGGCCTGACCGTGTAGCAAGAACAAACCGATGAGCAAACGTGGCAAGGCCGATCCTTGGGATCGGCCCCAAAGATCTATGAAGGAATGTTACAAAACCTTCATTGAGCGCTTCGATTAATATGGAGGCCAATTCTAGCAATCGGCCAAAATTATCCTCACCACATGTTCTGCTTGTGTTCAACATCGAGCTACTGGGCAGCGGTTTTACGTTGGCTGATGAGTTAGGAAGAATCAACATTGGTCCTACCAGAGCCGACGTGTAAATACATGTGCCTTGGTTAACTACAGAGCCGATGTCTGCAGTTCCCTGACAGATTCGGCTCGGGGGGCACCTAATCAGATGAACATGTGCAGATGAACATGTGTGCAGCAAAAAATATTAGGAGCCGATGGAAAATCGGCCAGCAAAAAAAAACATATAGCAAGTACAGCCGAAGCAGAATCATCGACTTCAGAAGATCAAGTCAGTCAAACATTGGTCTCTGAAGGCCCTACTGAAGAAACGCGCCGAGGGCGTGAAGGGCGTCTGCACGGATGCGATCCACCTCGGCGATCTCAGCCTCGTCGTCCTCATCTTTACCCGTCACCAGCTGACTGCTCAGGGTACGAATTTCAGCCAGATCGGTCTTCAGATCGGCTGTGAGGCCTTTTGCTTCCTCTTGAGAACGGGCAATAAGGGCTTCCTTGTCTTGGATAAGCTGCTTGGTCACCCTGACCCTCTCTTCAAGGCTCTCCAGTTCCTTGCGCAGGGCCTCGAGTTCGGCGCTATTGGCAGAAGTGTCCGTTTTGGCGTCCAAAGCAGCCTTCTTCTCGTTGAGCCGTTGACACTTGTCTGCAATATCGGCTCTCAATGGAAGCTGGGTGCGGCGGAGAGCAATCCTTTGTCGAGCCGATTGCACCCTTGACTTGAAGACCGACAGAGTAACAGCTGGCCAGAGCTTCACTTGCAGTGTCATAGGGAGATGGGGCTGGATATTCTCGAGGATGCCTTTGACTTCCTCGGAATTCTCAATCAGGGTCTCAATTGAGGAAGAGAGCAAATCCTTGAGACGCTGGAGTGGACCATGGACCGTGCTAGGACTGGTCTCTCCACTTGCCTTGGAAGTAGTTGGTTCGATGGATTCTGGATCGAACGTCAGCAAGCTCGAGAGATCACAACCCTGATAAGGCAAACAAAGCGGGTTTAGCATACGACGAAGAAAGTGATAGAGCCAAGGGAGGGGGTGTACCTCTCCCAAGATAGGAGCAGCCGATGTAGTGATAATCGGCTTTTCTGTGGACTTGGCTAGGTCAGCCACTTGGTCAGCCACGATCGTCGAGGTGGCCAGGTCTAGCGTGGCGGACGGCATCAGTACCTCCTCGACGTCTCCGCTAGAGGTTTCTTCGGTCTGCAGGAGGAAGTGGTTAGCCGATCCAAATGACAACGGGTTAGCATGAGGTGTAACCGGGAAGATAATTACATTTGAGACCTCCTGGCTTGATGGAGAAGCTCGTGGGTTTTTACGAGCCCTTTTGACGCATCGACGCTTCAGGCGTGACCCCGATTTGGTCGGGGCTTGGGGAGCAGGGGGCTCGGGAGTCGACCTTTTCTTAGAAGCCGGCGCTGGTGAAGCCGTCTGGCTCTGGGTGGTGGACCTCTCGGAATTGCCCGAGCTCAAATCCCTCTGGCTAGACTCTGCGGCCCCGCTGGAGGTTTCTTCGGTGGAAGTCTGTAGAAAAGAATACGAGCATGTTGCAAAAGACTGGGGAAGCGGATAAAGGTGGACAGGGCACGAATCAACTTACGTGCAAGCTTCCTTTTTTTTGACCAAGAACTGTGGGGCAAAACCCCCACAGCATTTTATTAAACCCCAACTTTACAAAAGGTTATGTACAAAAAGGGAAGCTATACAAGAAAAGAGGAAATAAATTACAACAGAGTTTCTATCCAGGACCTGAAGGATTCAGCATGTTTGTCCTTAATCCTATGTGCATGTAGTGTAACTTCATGCTTAAATTTATTGACCCAAGCTCTGAAAGAAGGTCTCTCATGCTGAAAAATAAAACCATTCCTCACTTTCCAAATATGCCAGCAGGCCAAGATCACAATTTCAGTGAAGAAAGGTTTAGCAAATTCTGTTCTTGCCCGGATGAACATAGTTTCAATATTATCAGCTTGTATCCAATCAATCTGTAAATAAGCCCATATTCTTCTACTGAAATTGCACTCAAAAAAGAGATGAACCCAATCCTCAGTGATATGACAGGGACAAAGTACACAGTTATAGTCATTGGTGACATTCCAGTGTCTTCTTCTCAACATGTCTTTGGTATTCAGTCTATCACTCACCAATAACCAAGCAAAAACTTTAATTCTGAGCAGCACTCTACATTTCCAAATCCAGGAGTAAATCTTGGAGGAAGTGACATTGATAAAACAGTACTTGTAATAAAGATTGGCAGTATAGACTCCATTCTTCCAAATTGTTTCCCACACATCATTCTTCACAGGATCCAAAGAAATAGAGCCTATGATATTCTGCATTCTATTATATTCCTCAAAAGCCTGCTGTGATAATGGCCTATAAAAGAGCTCAGCCCTGTTTGTACATTGAAACATCTCCTTGACAGATAACTGATTATTGAGAGCAAAAGAATGCAATCTCGGGAATTCCTGAGCTGGTACAATACCTGACCATTTATCATGCCAAAACAGAATTGAATCCCCACAACCAGGTGTAGCAGTACAAATGGCTCTGTATTTGTCAACCAACTTCATGATATCTCTCCACCAAAAAGAACCACATAAATTAGTGGCCTGTGGCACACCATTAGGATAGTAATTCCAAACAAGTTTTACCCAAGGAATGTCCTTCTTGTTGAAGAAATTATGAAGATGCTTAATCAACAATGCCTCATTTTGCTTCTGGAAGTCCATAATACCCAATCCACCCTTCTCTTTTGGCTTACAAATCATATCCCAGGAGGCAAGGGATTTCCCTTTTGTCTCAGAGTCTCTGTTACTCCACAAGCACTGTCTTATGATTCTATTCATCTGGGCAATAATTCCTTGGGGAATATCCAAAGAGCACAAAAAAGTTATAGGAATAGAGCTCAGGCAAGATCTAATAAGCTGCAACCTCCCCCCATATGCCAAGAAGGAAGAAGTGGACACCAATCTTCTCTCCATTCTGTCGACCAAAGGCAACAAATCCCGAATCTTTGGCCTAGTAGTACCCAGAGGCAAGCCTAGATAAGTAAATGGCATGGCGCCCACAACACAGCCAAACTCTTGTGCAAGAAGTTGCACCTGCTCTTCAGATATATTTATAGGCAGCATACATGATTTATGAAAGTTCACAAAAAGGCCAGTAGATTTACTGAAATCATTGAGAGCCTGCTTCAAGGCTAACAATTGATTGACATCAGCTTGCATGATTAAAAGAGTATCATCCGCATACTGAAGGATTGGAAAATCTTCATCACCAGTGATAATTGGTAAATGCAACAGGCCTTGCCTCAAAAGATCATTTACCACAGATTGTAACACATCTCCTCCCAACACATATAGCAAAGGTGAGAGAGGGTCTCCCTGCCTCACACCTCTCTTACATTTGAACAGCTTTCCTGGAATACCATTGAGCAAAACTGAGGAGGACCCAGAACCAAGAAAACACCTGACCCATCTAATCCATTCATCATTAAAACCCTTGTGCTTTAAAATCTGAACTAAGGCTTCATGTTCAATTGTATCAAAGGCCTTCTCAAAATCCAACTTCAAAATAATGCATTCAGCTCCAGCAGCTTTACATTGATAAATGTATTCAAAAGCCCAAGCAACACAATCATGAATTGTCCTATTCCTGATAAACCCATACTGGTTCTTATGGATACACAACATAATTTTATCTTGAAGCCTATTAGCAGCCATTTTTGTGAGAAACTTGAGACAACAATTTGTGAGGGAAATAGGCCTGTAGTCATTTATTTTTTCAGGACTTTGACACTTTGGAACCAGAGTGATGTAGGAAGTATTAATTGGCTCCAGGTTCACTCTACCATGATAGAATTCATCAGCTAACTTGTAGAAACTTTCCTTGACAATATCCCAACATTTTTTCAAGAAAAGACCATTAAAACCATCTGGTCCAGGAGCCTTATCTGGAGGCATTTTCTTAATGACATTGTCCATCTCTTCTGTAGTGAAAGGAGCAGCCACCTTCCTCACTGCCGTCCTCGCCTGAGTCGAGGCTCGGGGGGCAACTGGCCCCGAAGAGGCTTTACTCTTGGGAGCCGATTTCGGTGAAATCGGCTGACTCTGCATTATGACTTTCTTCAGGGGTGGCGAGCTCTGGCAGAAGAGAACCACTGGGGCCGGAGGAAGGAATACGAAGGGGGAGCCATCGGCTTGCGTGGGAGCTGGGCCATCTTGTTGCTGCCAGGAGATGGAGTCAGGTTACAGACAATCACCATAAGCCATCACAAGAAATGTTTAAGTAATAGTACCTGGTCTGCAGGGACGTCATACTCGGCATCAAGTTGTCTCAGCAGCGGTCCTAGTGCCCTTCTGAAGACATGGGTCTTCCACATGGACCACCAAGTCTCGAAACCATCGGTAGTGAAGGAGAAACGGAGGTTGTGGGGAATTGGAATGGCCAAAGCATCGAAGAAGGTATAACACCTTTGGCCAGTAAGGATGTCAGGCAGTTCAGCTCTGCTCGCTGTCAGGTGGTGTAAGAAGAAGTGTGGAGGCACCTGCCCAAGACCAAGCTATCGGGCTACCACTACCGGTTGGTAACACTCATAACCAGGCTTGATGATCCGGTTCGAGGTACTCATGCCAACGGGGAGGAAAGAACAGGGGGTTGTCCAAACCTTGAAAGAAAATCTTGAACCACCCTGCTGCTTCCTTAGGGATCAGCCTGCTGCCTGGGAGACCATACAAAGCTTGGCCATAGCTGGTGCATCGGATATCCTTTCCATTAACATCTGGAAAGGTGCAGGTGGTCAAAGGTGGGAAGTCTGGGATCTGGTTCTGAAAGTATAGCTGGGCCCACAACTGAATAAACCACTAGGGGCCGCCAGTTTTAACTGTCTTTTGAGAGAACAGCTTGACAGACATCAGTTGAAGAGATCGATAGACCTCTCCAAGAAACAGTTTGCCTAGGCCAAGTTGGGTGCCTTTAGCGAGTTCATAGGCCAGGGAAAGGTAATTCTTGGTAGGGGCGAGTGATGGGCCACAGAATATGAAGTGCTCCAACCAGAAGTTCAGAAAGGCTGTGTGTTCTCTCTCTGTCACAGGGCCTTTGCTTTTCATATAACGATTGAGGTAGGTACCCCAGCTGGTACACTCTTTCTTAGAGGAAAGAGTGAAAGGGACTTTCGGCAGTTTGAATGCAGAAGGGCTTGGGGATACAATGTCTAGGCCTGTGATCATGGCCACATCCAGCAGAGTCGGTGTCATAGGGCCATGGCCAAACATGAAGCAGTTCAGTGCATCAGACCAGAAGTAGCCGATGGTTTTCAGAATATTTTCATTCTTCTCAAGGGGAGACAATGATAATGACAAGGCATCGGCTATCCCTATGGTTTCCCAGGTGGCATAATGGGTTTTGGATACTCTATTGTACCATGCCACCCAACCCTCAGGAGGATTAGGCCAGGCTCGCAGGCAGTCGGCCCAGGAAGTCAGATCTAAGTTCTGATTCACGAAGGGGATTCTGTTAGCTTCGCATGAAATTAAGAGGGCGGGACTCTCGGAAGAACGAGGACCGAGGCACATAGAATTTGCGAGAGAAGGATGTGGCAGTAGGATGTCTGAAACCTAAATTAATAACGGAACAAAACATTAATTCAGGTGTTTGCTATTAATCCTATGGCGATTCGAATGGCGAGAGGAGGTTAAGGATTACCTTCAGACCGGAGACCATGGCGTTGGTATTGGATGATTCCGCCATTGGATGCGCTGTAGAGTTGGGGGCGGCGCGGTCGAGATCTGGGATGCAGGTGGTCGTGAGTTGGAACTGCTCAGGCGGTGATTTGGGGATCTGAGTTTGCTTTCTCAGACGGAGGTCACAGGTTACCGTTTGGAGGGGCGGCTAGGTTGACCTTACTCGTGTTTTTATAGTAGAGACCGATGCGATGCCATCGGCTCTTTTGGGAGATCGTTTGACTTTGACTATCGGCAAAAGAGTTGACTGGAAATACTTCTTCATTAATAAAAGGAGGGTTTTTTACAATGAAGAGCCGATTGCTCAAGGAAAGAGGAACAAAAGAAGAGCCGATTGCTCGCGTACTACTGATCCTATGTTACTAATCCTCGCTGCCCTCGTCGTCGGCATCATAGCTGCCGCCGGCGCTGCTTCCGGAGAACTCCTCGTCACTGCTGCCCCAGCCTTCGACCGGAGCTTCTTCCTCTTCGTCATCATCGTCCTCTTCACTATCCGCCCAAGCACGGAGGCGCTTCGCCGGCGGGTACCCAGCGGAGGAGGAGGAGTCGTCTTCCTCATCTTCTTCCTCTACCTCCTCGTCTTCCTCTTCCTCCTCCTTATCGGAGGAAGTGGGGTTCCTCCATGAGTGGAGGTCATCCTCGCTTTCGCTCTCCAGTTCCCCTTCAATGAGGAACTGGAGGTCGCCCTCCCCATCAGTCAGGGGCATGTCGCCATCTGACATGAAGTCAAAGTCCCACTCGGGCTCCGACATCGGCTCGCTCGAGGAAGAAGATTGGAAAGAGAGGCCGGATGAGACGGAGGAAGAATAAGACATTGCTACAGGGAAAGAGGGCTTTTCGGTGCCGATAGCTAGAACGGAGGAAGGGGATAAAAAAGCGAGTCAGTCGGCACAGTTAAATAAGGGGGAGCCTGATGGAGATTTAATGCCATTGCAGTTTCCAAGGAAGTGGTGCTAAAGCTATCAAATTTTGCAGAGAAGTTGAGAAGACAAGGCATCATGATGAAGGATACTGCGACGGTTCTGCTCTGCCACGACATGACCCGAAGAAGAAAAAGCAGAGTGATTTTGGAATTATCAATTCCAAAACCAGGGGGGCATGTGTTATCACCAGAAATTGACCAAGTCAGAGGTGGGCCGCGATCAAGATAGACTTGAAGAATATACATAGAAGAAATACGTGAATCGGCCTGTTACGCAAAGTTTGGGCTAGTTTGCCCGTGTATCTGTAATATATTAGGATACGTGTCGGTTAGTTAGAGTTTGTCTCGTGCACGGTTGGGATTATTCCCACGTTAGAAAGTCTACGGACTATAAATATGTATCTAGGGTTTATGAAATAAACAACAATCATCGTTCACCACAAATCAATCTAGGCGCATCGCCAACTCCTTCGTCTCGAGGGTTTCTTCCGGGTAATCATCATGCTGCCTAGATCGCATCTTGTGATCTAGGCAGTACAAGTTTATTCATCATTCATGCGTTGCTCGTACTGAAGCCTTTTTGATGGCGAGCAACGTAGTTATCTTAGATGTGTTAGGGTTAGCATTGTTCTTCATATCATATGCTATCGTAGTGCAACCCTTAGACATCTAGCCGCCCTTACACCTATCTTAGGTGTAGGGGCGGCACCCCGCTTGATCATTATTTAGTAGATCCGATCCGTTATGATTGCTCCTTGTTCTTCAAGGATTAGTTTAATATCTGCATAGTTAGGCCTTACAAAGGGTTGGAGGATCCAGCGACGTGTAGGGTGTAATTTGCTAGCCCTAGACAGGATGTTCCGAGGATCAACCTCGTGTTGGTTTTTAGGCCTTGTCTAGGATCGGCTTACGATCACCGTGCGCGGCCGCGAGGCCCAATCGTGAGTAGGATGATCCGATTATGCAGTGAAAACCCCAAATCGTCGTAGATCGTTTTAGCTTTATCTTGATCAAGCAGGACCACCATATATTCGTGCACCTCGTACGAATCATGGGTGGATCGGCTCCTTGAGCCGATTCACAGGACAACCTGAGAGCCGATCGAGGCTCGTATTTAATGTTTACGTGTATGCCATGCAGGAAACTAAGCGAGGCATCTCCATCACCTTCCTGACCAGGTATAGGTCAGGTGGCACGCCCTTGCACCAGCATCGGACGTGCGTGCCAGAGTCTTTGCGGGCCGTCGCTCGGAGGGACCAGGGCCAGCCGCAGCCCTAAGTTGTTCCCGGCTCTACTGTGTTGCCCGTCGCTGCTCGCCGGTGGGTTTCTGACCGCAACAGTGGTAAAGACTCCATGAGTATGTGCCACTATTTTTCGGAATTTTTTGCACATTAAATGCCTCATTTAACTAGTTAATCCCATTTGTTGACTGTCTGTTGACCAGCTACTTGAGGGTAAAACTGAGCATATTGCACTAGCCAGTATTAGCACTCAAGGGGAAAACTGAGCACACAAAACATGCTAGTATAATACTCGAGGTTATACCTGAGTATATCTAAATTTCCAGGGTTAGACTCGAGGACGCGTGTTGCGGTGCAGAAATGAAAGACGTGCAATTGTTGACATGTAGACGCCGGTCGCGGTGCAGAAGTCGAAGACGTGCAATCGTGGACGCGTGGCGCATTGCAGAAGTCCAAGACATGCAGACGTGCAGCGGTGGACGCATAGGACGCGGGTCACATTAACCACCCATTGCCTTTATAGACGCCTCCTCCCACTATCTCTGTCACTCTCACTCGCCTACGCAACGCCGCCTCTCTCACGTCCCATCATCTTCTCCAAAGCAAAAAACCATCTCCCTCTCCCTCTCCTCTGCCAGCGAGATGGACAAGGAGAATGCCAATCCCATCGTCCACGGCGCCATCGGCTCCAAGCGCGACGTCTCCCTCTTCGACGTCGTCCCCTCAACGGACGCCGACGTCGTCCCCTCAACGGACGCCGCCGCCGTCCCCTCAACGGACGTCGCCGCCGCCTCCGCCGGTGCATCGGAGGCTGCTGCCGCCGGTCGCGGTCAGATCCCGCCGGGATATGACCCCTACGAGCCGGTGTCGTACGTCCCGCCCCCGAACCCCTACGACACCTCCATGGAGGACCCATGGAACGAGGTAACTATGGTTTGCTTCCTTTTTTGTTCCCCATTCCTTTTTGAACCCTATTTGTGCTGGTGTAGATGGATTTGTGGATGGATGAGTATTGGGCTAATATTTGCGCCGATTTTATTCCATTTTGCTTTGATCCCTCCTTGATTTCGTTTAAGATTTGGGGTTCGGCCGTTCGGTTAATTTACGCAAGTAATAATGGGATCTCAATCAGTTAATTTATGCAAGTAATCATAGGATCTCAATCAGTTATTTTATCCACGAATCAAAAGATATCAACCGTTTAATTTTGCAAATAATCTGGAATGTGTTCAAGTTCAGATCTGGAATTTGTTTCTTTGCCTATGATGAATCGGTGGGCACAGATTTTTACAGGGAGGGTTCAACGAACCATTTCTGTGTACAAATCTGTTGTGCATGAGCTTTGGTTCGCTTACACCGTCCCTGTAGACATATAATCGTGTCCACTCTAACTGAGGCTGCCTCTATTTTTCCTAACTTTGTTATCATGCACGTTAGTCATCGTTGCAACTCATTCACTAATAAATTCCCGTTTGATATGGATCAGCTGTCTGGCAGCGACGTCGGCAGCGACGACGAGCATCATGACGTCAAGACTCGCCAGGTGCTGCGGAGGCTGCAGGTCGGCCAGTACGTCTCCTACCTCGCCATCGCCAAGGGTGTCTACAGGTTCCCCTTCTGCACTAGGAGGCTCGGCGGCACTGACTTCAACTGCCTCCTCATGCATGCCGAGAACATCGGCCACACCAACCCCAAGGTCAGCGCGTTGGTGAACCCCAACTCCTTCCGCGCCAAGCACTTGGCGCTCGGCATGCACCTCCGCAGCATCCAGCGGGTGGAGATCTCCGGCGGGCGCATGCCTCCGCTCAAGCCCAAGGCTCCCAAGGTGTAACATCCCAAGTTTCAACAATAATAATCAAGAAAGAGAATCTCCCCAAAACTCAAAATTAGCAATTAACAAAAACTTTTTCTATGCATATAGTGTCACATATAGTTTCATCCGTATGAGTGATTTTCTTTTGTGCAATTGCCATGATGAGTGTTAGTATGTTGATCAAGTGTGCTTAAACCCTAAACCAAGATCATCTAACTCTAAATTGAGAAGAAAAGAAGAAAAAGAGAAAAACCTATTTCTCACTCACATACACATTAGGCCAAATTGCAAATCTTCACCAAAGGCCATCTTGGTTTGATCCCTTGCTTGTAGAATGCTTAGATATGATAAACAAACACAATTGCATCAATGAAACAAGAATCAAACCAAAGAAAATCTCAAAATCTTCACAAATATGATAATGGTCATATGTCCTCTTTTTAATTTCTTCACCACTTTGCACCTCATTATCTTTTTATTCCTAAACTAAACTTGGTCAACCAATGCTAGGTCATCCAAGACCATGTCAAGGTGATTAACTTTCATGTTGACCACCAGGGCTAAAGTTGACTAGGTTGACCAGAAAGGATGTGCCAAAATGGAACCCGAAAATGAAAACAAGATAACCTCAAATTTGAGACTTTGCATTTCAACTCCAAAATGAATACCACAACCACCAATCTTTCACATTAATTATATAAATAAGATGTACCAAAAAGATTTCCAAAATTCATCAAAAAATTTCATGCGGCCATATGATCGAACACTTGGCAGGCATAGTTTCAGATTTGTGTTACACACCATTGTCCACTGGATATTAGCATAAACCAACTTTCTTTGGTGATCATTAGCTCCCTCTATGATCCCTGCATCGAGCCTAGCCTTTGTCACCATCGTTTAAAGTGGTAAAGTGAGGAGATGAACCCTAACCCGTACCATGCCGGCCACCTTTGGCCAATCCCTCTCTGGCCACCATCTCGCCCCTTCTCCTTGTCCTGGAGCATCTCTGCAGCTCAAGGACACCGATGGTACACCGCCCTAGCTCGCCAAGGCTTGGCATTGGCCAGGACACGCGTGTCCAAACCCTGCCAGGACATGCCAGCCAACGCGGTGACCGCGCTCTGGCCGCGCCAGGATGCCACGCGCTCGAGCGCCCTACGCCACCCCTGCAAAGACTACGCCTGCGTCGAGCATCGCCTCCCTGCCCTCTACACGCCAGACACCCTCCCTAGCCTGCCCCTGCTCCGTCGCCGTCGTCCTCGACCGAATCATGCCGCACGCTCTGCCGCACTCCCTGCAAGCTCGTGAATGATCCCGTCGCCCTTTTCTCTGCGCCGCTGCACATTGAGCATCGCTAGGACACTGCCTATCTCTAGCCGTCCTCGCCTTGCCCCTTCGATCGCCGGAGACGCTGCGCCATGCTTGCCCCTTCGCGGCACCCCACGGCACACCTCCCTCTGCTATAAATAGAGACGATCGGCCCTCCATTTCTTCACACAACTTGCTCCCATATCATCACTGATCCTTCTCCCCCAGTCAATTTCACCCCACCTCGCTGGAGTAGCTCGAATCAAGAGCTCGAAGCCGCCGGAGCCCGCGGAAGCTCAGCATCGCCTGGAGCCTCGCCAAGCTCCGCCGCTGCACCAGACGCTTCCTCATCTACTTCCACTTCACCGAGCAGCCTGCCCTTCCTCTCTGACGGCCTGATACTCCCTCCGACCCCCTGGGCTCGCCGCCAGTGCGCCCGTCGCTCGTCGGAGACGACGACGATCACACGCCGTTGGATTCTGTTCTAATCCTACGGCTCATCTCACGCGTACCGATTCGCTGTTTTAAAAGCCACTGACGGGTGGCCCCCACCTCGTCAGGGCGGCCCAAGGCACCAGTTTCTAGATGGGCTGCGCTGTGTTTTTAAATTCTGTTTCGGCCCAGTAGTGTTTCCCGCCTAGCCCAGCAATTCAAATCTAGATTTAATATTTACTCAAAAACCCTGCAGATGCTTTAGTAAAATTTGAATAGTTTGAAATCTACAAATCCAAATCTAGCAAACTTAATACTGTTGGAAAGCTAATGAAATTATACATCCAATGCCACTGGTCCCACCTCCAAATTCAAAGTAGAATTAATCTGATAAAAATAACAAGACAGGGACTTTTGTAAATTCAAACTTTATTTAAAATTCAACCATAATTGATTTTGAGTTTATTCCAACTCTCATAATTCACAATTGATGTCCTCTAATTGATTATGCAATAATATAGATAGGTTATTTGTATGATCATGGACTAGATCAAAATAGTGGCTATGTAGCCATTACTAGTGCATTAAATCTTGAAATTCAAATTCAACAAATAGTATGAGAGCTACTCTCTCATTTAAATCTTGATCCTAAGTAATACAACCAGAGGGAATGACCTTAGGCTAATGAACTTTTTGATAATTATTACGTAGAGATTTTAATTCATTTAAATGTTAGTCTTAAACTATGTGAAGTGTAGCACTTCAATTATATTATACTCACATATAATAGATATGGAATGTTGACTTTGGTCAACCTATATTTCATACCTGATTATTATATGAGGAGATTAAATCTTAATAAGATTTAAGGAGAGGAAATTATTTTCTCTAAAGATCTAAATAGCAAATTAAAGAAATAAGAACAATGAGAGGAAATTTTTTTCTCTTAAATAAGAACCAACCCATTTAATCCACCATGCCATGAGTAATATGATGCTAGGATTAGTGTGTGAATCTTTGGTGTGTTATAGACTAGTATGTGAGCTTGGTTTAGTATTTATACCTCGTATTCGTATATAGACGCTAGTAACGAGGAGTATCAAGAGGAGGAAGCCTACTCCCAGGAAGAAGAGGAGAACTTTGACAACTACCCTGCTCAAGGCAAGCTAACCCTTGCTAAACACCAAGTGCATAGCTCCACAAGAGCAAGGCACCATCACACTTTATTTAATGTCTTACCTATCCCATGTTTTTACCTTGCAATTATTTTGCTTATTTACTTTCAAAGTACTTTTTGATTCATGATTCACTTGGTCTAGAGTAGAACAATACTTGAAGTTAGCTTAGAACAAATCAAAGCTCACCCCTCATGGAACAGTTGCTAGTGCTAATCAATTAAAATTGACTACTCTAGATGGGAACATGGTGAAGTGAAATAACTTTGAAAGAATGTAAAGTGAAGGTGAATATGAACAAGAGAAGATGGTGATTTTTGATAAAACTGATAATTGGGTTTGAATGCGATACCCTTCCAATTATACAAGTACCCCCACAATACCTGATTATGGGTAGGGCTTAACTAGAAACTTATGTATTTTAGTATGGGTTCCCTCTAAACAAGCATCATAGGGGTTACGCCGAGGCTGCCTCCGTTAAGTGTGGAATGATGTAAATATTGGGTGAATGTACGGCCCAAGCCCTGTGCAGTTCCCGGGTTAACTGTTGGTTTTCACCGGGAGGCCAAGCTCATGGGGAGAGGTGCTCATACTAGCATATATAAGTGAAAGGTTATGGTTGATGATCCGTGTACTGTGTTACAATGATTCGGGGTTATCCTCGACGGATGTAATCAAAAGTTGTGGCACAAGAGTACAACCTCTGTAGAGTGTTAAACCTATTCGAATAGCCATGTCCACGGTTACGGACGATTGGAAAGGCCATACTGTCACCGTTATCAGAATTTTGATCTTAAAAAGGAATGATGAATTGAAAGGTGATATTGAGGTGAATCAAAATGAGTTGTGGGAATGACACTAATGTTCCCACTTGAGTTAGTCTAGCACATGATAAGGCTTTACTAAATGTTTATCAAACTAAAACCTGGCTTTATGCAAATAAACCTAGAGCTTAGCACCCCCTTACTACACTCAATAAGTAATTACTCTAGTGTTAGTTTGCGAGTACTTTAAAGTACTCATGGCTTTGCCCTGGCTATTCAAATGCCAGACTTTGAAGGAGAGCAACAGTATCAGGATGACGGACAGCAGGACGTCTACGATAACTAGGATCATCTTCTAACGTCAAGCGTTGCCTGTGGAATAGATAGTCCACTACTACTTCGCTTCCGCTACTATTTGTGTTGTTGAACAATATATTTGTGTAATATTGGATCATGTGATCTATGGTTGTAAGACAATATGTGTTGTAATAAATGATGACTCTATGCTACTTACTATTATGTCTCGCAAAAACATTATTCCTGGGATTGCGATGTACGGCATAATAGGCATCTGGACTTAAAAATCCGGGTGTTGACAAGTTGGTATCAGAGCCATTGTTTGACCTTAGGAGACCACTAGTTAGATTGGACGTTCAAAAACTTAGTTTCAAATTCAAGGAATTGACTAGTTATGAAAATTTTATCCATCCCCTTATCCTTGAAGAATCTTTTACAAACTTTAAATTCATGCTCTTTCTTATGAGTGAATTAAAATTTTGAACACTTGCACCTCTCTAACTTGCTCATCTAATCCCTCTACAGATGGAGCCCATCATCCCAGCGGAGCCTTTCCTCCAGACTGAGTTCTATCAGCTGGGGAACGGTGGCGAGATCATTTTCGAGAGGGACCTCTTCGCCCTTTCGGAATTCCTCGGACGCCCACCTCCGGAAGTCTTCGGAGGACAGGTGAATTACCAGCCCGGTGGTCAACTCCAATGGGTATGCCAACCACACCCACCTTCAGTTGGCGCAGCAGGCGGAGACCATCAAGGTCATCGTCGGGGAGCGCTGGGCTCTCCGCCGCCTCAACCAGAAGAAGGACTACGCCATCAACCGCCCCAAGGCCAGGATCGCCACACTGAAGGCGACCATCGAGACCCAAGCGGAGCAGATCCGCGAACTGGAGGGCGAAGGTGAGGGGGAGAACATCCAGGGGGACGGCTACTCCTACGTGAGCAACGACGACGACGACTACGAGGAAGACGATGACCTGGAGTTCCACCCCTACGAGGATGGCCACGAGCACCTTGCCACCGGGATAGACAACGTCTACCCGATCAACGTCGATGGCGAGTAGTCCCGTCTGAGCACTTGCGTCCCGTGATATGTATCAGTCCTTTGTATCCGCCCCATGTATCGTAGATTGTTGAAAGGGTTCTTCAAACCCTCCGGATTTGTTGGCTTGTAATATTTGCTACCTCCATGACTATGTTTGTGTGTGTGTAATATTATTATGAATCAAGTTTTAAACCTTGTGTGAAATTTCATCCAAAATGAGCCATAGAAATTTCCCTCTCGTCTCATGATCCCTATCCCTGTTCAGATGGCACCCCCAACCCACAACATGACTCAGGAGGCAATGCTGCAGATGCTGCAACAGATGTTGGCTGATAGAGAGGCTGAGAGAGCTGAACGGCAAGCCAACTTAGCTGCACTTCAACAGATTTCTCAGGGCAATCAAGGCCACGGAAACCACGACCACCCAGGGTCAAAGCTGAAGAACTTTCAAAACACCAACCCACCGGTGTTCAGCAAGACGGAGGAACCCCTCGATGCAGATGATTGGCTCCAAACCATGGAGAACAATCTCGAGGTTGCCGGAGTGGAGGACAACGAGAAGGTGTTGTTCGCCACCCACTATCTGGCTGGACCTGCACGTGCCTGGTGGACGAGTGCTCGCGCATTGAATGCGGGGCAAATGATGACTTGGGAAGATTTCAAACTCAAGTTTAGCAAGTATCATGTGCCCCCGGGCCTGATCAAGAAGATGAGGGATGAGTTCAGGGAACTGAAGCAAGGCCGGATGACCGTGGTGGAATACCGCGACAAATTCCTCACTTTGTCAAGGTACGCCCCGGATGAGACGGATACCGTCGAGAAGAGGAAGGAGAGGTTTCTGAATGGACTGCATGATGAGATGCAGACTATACTGATCAATATCCCCTTTGCTGACCTGGAAGCCCTCGTTGACTCCGCCATTCAAATGGAGGGGAAGATACACCAAGCCAATGAGAACCGCAAGCGCCGCATGATGAATCAGAGTGGGCCCAGCAATACCCACAAGTATCGCCCAAGCTCAAGTGGAGGGTTCGCCCCAAGAAACAACAAGCCCCCGATGCAGAATCCACGTCCGAGTTATCAAAACCGGAGTGGAGGAAACCCCAGGCCAGGAGGCCACTACAACAACAACAACAACAACAACAACAACAACAACTTCAACCGCGCTCCACCCCGCGCCCCCAACAACAACTCCAACACCGCTCCAAGGACTGGGAGCAATGTTGTTCCCATCACCCCCAAGGACAAGTCCACCTACAACTGTTACGAGTGCGGAGTGGCGGGGCATTTCTCCTACGAGTGCCCCAAGAAGCTCGCCAAGACTGCCGCCAACACCTCTGACCCTGCTCAGCAGTAACGCCGTGTCACCAACAACAAGAAGTTCGCCCCCAACAACCCGAACAACCGCAATGGCCGCCTCTACCACATGAATGCGGAAGAAGCTCAGGAAGCCCCAGATGTTGTGCTGGGTATGTTCTCTGTTAACTCAATACCTGCAAGAGTGCTGTTTGATTCTGGAGCATCGCATTCGTTTGTTACCGAAGATTTTGCATGCACTAGTAAGATTCAACCCATCAGTTTGAAGTATGTCATGATAGTTCAAATACCTGGTTCAACAACTAAAGCTAGAAAAATTTGCAAAGATGTGCCTATCAGAATTCATGAAATAGAATTTTATGCAAATTTGATTGTTCTGGGAGCCAAAGGTTTGGAAGTAGTCCTGGGCATGGACTGGATGGCGAAACATCATGGACTGATTGATTGTGCCAAGAAGGCCATCACCATGACTAGTAGCACCGGAATAATAGTCGAGCACATATCTGAGAGAATGCCCAGAAAGTTTACCTGCAACCAAAGTCTAGCCAAACCCACCTTGGATCAGATCAGGGTCGTTTGTCGATACCCTGATGTGTTTCCGGATGATCTACCCGGTATGCCCCCAGATCGGGATATCGAGTTTATCATCGAGTTAATCCCTGGAACCGTACCCATAGCCCAGAGAGCCTATAGCATGAACCCAGCAGAGTTAGTGGAACTGAAGAAGCAACTGGATGATATGCTATTCAAAGGTCTGATTCAACCAAGTGCGTCGCCTTGGAGATCACCAGTTTTGTTTGTGGATAAGAAGGACGGTGCCACTCGTTTGGTTACAGACTATCGTAAGCTTAACGATGTCACCATCAAGAACAAGTATCCGTTGCCCAAGATAGAAGATCTGTTTGACCAGCTGACCGGTGCCAAAGTATTCTCGAAGATTGATCTGAGGACAGGATACCATCAATTGAAGATTCGTGCCACCGATATCCCCAAAACTGCCTTTACCACCAGATATGGATTGTATGAGTACAATGCCATGTCATTTGGATTGACCAATGCCCCCACTTATTTCATGAATCTCATGAATAAGATCTTTATGAACTTCCTAGACAAGTTTGTCGTTCTGTTCATCGACGACATCCTTATCTACTCCAAATCCGAAGAAGAACATGAGCAACATTTGGAAGTGGTCCTAGACACCCTTCGGGAGCATCAGTTGTATGCCAAGTTCAGCAAGTGTGAGTTCTGGTTGAAGGAAGTAGGATTCTTGGGTCATATTTTGTCTGCCGGAGGAATTGCCGTTGACCCTTCAAAAATCAAGACCGTTGAAGAATGGAAAGCCCCAACCACTCACACCGAAGTCCGTGAATTTCTCGGATTGGCGGGATATTACCACCAATTCGTTGAAGGATTCTCGAGCATAGCAAGACCGATGACTTAGTTATTGAAGAAGGACAAGAAGTTCGAATGGACCGACAAGTGTGAAGAGAGCTTTCAACAGCTCAAGAGCAGATTGATATCAGCCCCAATACTGGTTATGCCGGACATTACCAAGCCATTTGATGTGTACTGTGACGCCTCCAAGATTGGTCTTGGATGTGTACTGATGCAAGAAGGAAAAGTGATATCTTACCTGTCAAGACAGCTGAAGCAGCATGAACAGAACTATCCAACCCATGACTTAGAGCTAGCAGCCGTGGTTTTAGCACTGAAAGTATGGCGTCATTACCTCATGGGTAATCGATGCGAGGTTTACTCGGATCACAAGAGCTTGAAGTATATCTTCACGCAGAAGGAGCTGAATATGAGGCAGCGCAGATGGATAGAGTTAATCAAGGATTACGACATGGAAATCCACTATCACCCCGTCAAGGCCAATGTGGTAGCGGATGCTCTGAGTAGACTGTCGTATCAGTTGAACTCCACTTCAAGCGTTGCCTGTGGAATAGATAGTCCACTACTACTTCGCTTCCGCTACTATTTGTGTTGTTGAACAATATATTTGTGTAATATTGGATCATGTGATCTATGGTTGTAAGGCAATATGTGTTGTAATAAATGATGACTCTATGCTACTTACTATTATGTCTCGCAAAAACATTATTCCTTGGATTGCGATGTACGGCATAATAGGCATCTGGACTTAAAAATCCAGGTGTTGACACAAGGGGAGCAACAAATGGAGGCAGAGGCAGATGGGGTAGGCAGAGTCCTGGACGTGTGCTGCTACTGCCTCCTCCATTTTGTTGTTGGGATCCCTTTGTTGTTAGCTAGGGATCCCTCGTTGTTATGTTGTTAGTATGATGGTGTTGTACTGCTGTGAAGAACCTTGAACCCTACTATGTTTGGCTGCTGAATGCAGCTTATTATCTATATTATCTATCCCTATTCTACTATATGACCTTGTGAATTTATCGTACATTCCCTGTAGATTTGCTTCTAGATTTAACTACATACATATGGACCATATGGAGTACTAGATTGGGCTCCCTACTAGATTTACTGCCATATTGGGCAAACAACGAGGGCCAAAAGGCACAAATAATAATTGAAGAAAGACAGAAATGCAAGCTTCTCTAGATTTGATACTAATTAGGTGAAAAAAGGCAGAGAGAAGGAGGCAGAAAAGGTACTCTTAAAAGGGAAATGCCAATGGCCGAGAGAGACAAAACCCAGCTCCTGCTCACGTGCAACCAAACGCTATCTCGTCCTATCCCACGCGGTCCCTTTCTACCAGCCCCACGCGACGCGGGCCCACACGACGCGGCCCCACACGTCAGCACGGAGCGGTCAACTTAACGGGAATCCTGCCGTCTGAGCTGCTTCTGCGGGTTTCAAACAAGCACTTGGGGAAAACTGAGAAAAAACTAAGGAGCTGGGGAAAACTGAGCACAACTAAGGAACTGAGGGCACGAAAATAGAAATCCCTTTGTAATATGTTTTGTAAAGGCCAAATTTATAGCACTAGCATTAGGACTTCTAGCAAGTTTTTTTAAGAACTTTATAACTTCAGAGATGTGACAATCATCAAAATCTAAACCATTATGATCTAAAGTAATGGGATCATTGTCCCCAATATTGGAAAAAAATTCAGCAGTTCTATCACAGGCAGTTTCAGCAGTTTTAGCAGGTTCAGGCAGTTTTGCAAGCTTTGCATTAGGAGTAGAAACATTGCCAACACCAATTATTTTACCATTGATAGTAGGAGGTGTAGCAACATGTGAAGCATTTTCATTGCTAGTGGTGGTAATAGTCCAAACTTTAGCTACATTATTCTCTTTAGCATTTTCTTCTTTTTCCCACCTAGCACGCAATTCGTCCATCAATCTTATATTCTCATTAATTCTAACTTGGATGGCGTTTGCTGTAGCAAATGACTTAATATCTTTATTTTCATTAGGCATAACTTTCGATTTCAAAAGATCAACATCAGCAGCAAGACTATCAACTTTAGAAGCAAGTATATCAATTTTGCCAAGCTTTTCTTCAACAGATTTGTTAAAAGCGGTTTGTGTACTAATAAATTTTATAAGCATGGCTTCAAGACCAGGGGGTGCATTTCTATTATTGTTGTAAGAATTCCCATAAGAATTACCATAACCATTACCATTATTAGAAGGATATGGCATATAGTTGTTACTAGAATTATTCCGATAAGCATTGTTGTTGAAATTATTATTTTTAATGAAGTTCACATCAACATGTTCTTCTTGAGAAACCAATGAAGCTAACAGAACATTATTAGGATCAAAATTAGTCCTACCATTCACAAGCATAGACATAATAGCATCAATCTTATCATTCAAGGAGGAGGTTTCTTCAACAGAATTTACCTTCTTACCTCGTGGAGTTCTTTCCGTGTGCCATTCAGAGTAATTAATCATCATATTATCAAGAAGCTTTGTTGCGGCGCCTAGAGTGATGGACATAAAAGTACCTCCAGCAGCTGAATCCAATAAGTTCCGTGAAGAAAAATTCAGTCCTGCATAAAAGGTTTGGATGATCATCCAAGTAGTCAGTCCATGGGTTGGGCAATTTTTAACCAAAGATTTCATTCTTTGCCATGCTTGGGCAACATGCTCATTATCCAATTGCTTAAAATTCATTATGCTACTTCTCAAAGATATAATTTTAGCAGGAGGATAATATCTACCAATGAAAGCATCCTTACATTTAGTCCATGAATCAATACTGTTCTTAGGAAGAGATAGCAACCAATCTTTAGCTCTTCCTCTTAATGAGAAAGGAAACAATTTTAATTTTATAATGTCACCATCTACATCCTTATACTTTTGCATTTCACATAGTTCAACAAAATTATTAAGATGGGCAGCAGCATCATCAGAACTAACACCAGAAAATTGCTCTCTCATAACAAGATTCAGTAAAGCAGGTTTAATTTCAAAGAATTCTGCTGTAGTAGCAGGTGGAGCAATAGGTGTGCATAAGAAATCATTATTATTTGTGTTTGTGAAGTCACACAACTTAGTATTTTCAGGAGTACCCATTTTAGCAATAGTAAATAAAGCAAACTAGATAAAGTAAGAGAGTGGATTTTGTACACCCACGCATGGGTGTGGGTGTTTCCATCACCGTCCATTGTGCTTTGAGATTTGGATAAAAAGAGGAGAGAGAAAGGAATCTTTCCATATACTATGGTGGGAACGAATATCGAGGAATAAATGAACGGTGATGGAAACACCCACACCCATGCGTGGGTGTACAAAAGTATTTCCGATAAAGTAAATGCAAGTAACTAATTTTTTGTGTTTTTAATATGGGGAACGCAAACAAGATAGTAAATAAAGTAAAGCAAGTAACTAATTTTTTTGTATTTTGATATAGTGCAGCAAACAAAGAAGTAAATAAAATAAAGCAAGACAAAAACAAAGTAAAGAGATTGGAAGTGGAAGACTCCCCTTGCAGCGTGTCTTGATCTCCCCGGCAACGGCGCCAGAAAAAGAGCTTGATACGCGTACAGCACACGTCCGTTGGGAACCCCAAGAGGAAGGTGTGATGCGTACAGCAGCAGTTTTCCCTCAGTAAGAAACCAAGGTTTATCGAACCAGTAGGAGCCAAGAAGCACGTTGAAGGTTGATGGTGGCGGAGTGTAGTGCGGCGCAACACCAGGGATTCCGGCGCCAACGTGAAACCTGCACAACACAACCAAATTACTTTGCCCCAACGTGACAGTGAGGTTGTGAATCTCACCGGCTTGCTGTAACAAAGGATTATTGTCGTGGTATCGTCACGGCATATGCCATAGGGTGGCTAACGAAGGTGGTTCCTAAGAGATCTCACGGCGGTATCCGGATGCGGGTATGGGGACGAGCGACACGGCGACGTACCCAGGTTCGAGGCCCTCCGATGGAGGTAACACCTCTACTCCTGCTAGAGTGTATACGATGATCACACAATACAAGGTTGCTCCTTGAGCTGTGTCCGGCTGCTCCTGGGAGGCTAAGGTAGACAAGAGTCTCTCTCACAGGGCAGCGCTAAGGGTGGAAGTGAAGTGAGAATGATCGATCCCTTGCACGAGAGGGGGTAGTGCGGCTTATATAGGCACCGACACTTTACATATAAGACCCTATAGTCTACTGGCCGGCTTGGCCGGCTCCGGCTTCCGCTCCTTCCCGAGGCAGTGACGTCAGGAGCCGTTGAGGCCTCATGGCATGTCCCATCCGGCTGCCGAGGTCAGCGGTATGGAGAGGAGGTGTCCCTGTCGCCATCAGCCACTGTAGCCAGTACGGATCGACGTGGACCATGATGGCCTGTCCGGCGCATGGCACTATTGCTCCACAGTGCCCCGCGCTTTACGGAAGATGAAGTCATCGTGGACTTTGGGAACCCGGATCACCAACCCGGTTCCTTCTAGTGCAAGACTCGCCAGCCTCGAGTCGGTCTGAGGTACAAACCCCCAGTCGGATATGGCTTGTAGAAGCCGGCCCAGCTACAGCATTGGCGGCCGTAGCCAAGCCGACTAGGACCTAGAGCCAGCCGGCTTCCGGACCAGCCGGCCACGGCGCCAGCCGGCTGCTCCTCAGCCGGCCTTTGCCGCGAGCCAGCCAGTGGCCAGCCGGCTGCTCCGCGTCCATTGCCCTACCCGGGGTCTTCCCCCCGACATTAGCCCCCGAAGCTGGCAAGGTCCTGCGTTAAGAAGGACCTAGGCAGGTTTTCCTGGCTTTTGATCTCTTGAATATACTTGACGGCACTCGGAGGGGCCGACTGAGAATTTCCGTTCAGCCGGCTGCGCCCTCTTCCGGCTCGTCTCGGCCGGCTGCTCCTAGCCGGCCACTATTTGCACTTATGCTACTTTTGCTTTCTCATAAGTTTTGGCGATGTTTCCGCCTTGCTGGGCAAATTTTTGACCGAGGTGAACTTAATGTCCGGCTCCGGCTTGCGGCGCGCTGGAGTCTCCGCCGCCTCGGGTCCTGCACCCGACTTGACCGGTCTGACGCCAGGGCTCTGCCGCCGGTTCGTCTGGTCACATCAATGTCTCCTCCGGATCCGGTGCGGTCGTGGGCGACGTGGTGTGGCAGTTTCCGGTAACCGCAGCGAACGTGGGGGGAGTTATGGCGCAGAAGATCCGGGCGACGTGGCCACGTCCGCCACTTGGAGGCCAACCGTCCACCCCGGGCGGCTATAAATGCCTCGCGGGGGGGATCGAGGCGGCACTCCCGCACTTCTTCTTCTTCCTCGCGTCTTTGCTCCGCTCGTGCTCTCGCTCCGCTCTTCCTCGCGCTCGAGCTACTCGCTGCTCCGGCGAACATTCTTCACTGGCGAACTCCGGCGAGCGTATCTCCGTCAGGCCGCCGCCGCCACTCCGTTGAGACGGCGCCACGGGGCCCCGAGTTTCAACCGTGCGTCCTTCGCCGCCGCCGTCGCCGCCGGCCTCGCGAGGTTCTTCTTCCCCATTTCGCCTTTCGTGGTCCTCTTCTTCGTCTTCTTCGTCAATGGCCTCCGCCAGCGGATCTTGGAGGGGATCCTACATGAGGGACGATGATATCGAGCGCTTGGTGCGCCTCCGCCGGATCCCGTCGACGGTGGCCACGAGGGCGCCCGGTGCGGAGGTGGAGCCCAAGCCGGAGCCCGGCGAGCGCGTCGTCTTCGGCGCGCACCTCGACCGTGGGTTGGGCCTGTCGGCGTCCAACTTCTTCCGCCGCTTCCTCGACTACTTCGGCTTGCAGCCGCACCACCTGCCGGCCAACGCCTGCGACCTCCTCAGCTGCTACATGGCCTTCATGGAGGCGTACGCCGACTTGTGGCCAGACATAGATTTCTGGAGCCGGCTCTTCTTCATCAAGGTGCAGACCACCGACGGCCACCTGCGGACCTCCGGCGCCGCCTCGATCTACTCTCGGCCGGGTACGCCCTTCCCCAAGATTCCAACCGTCGACTCGGTGAAGAATTGGCAGATGTCATTCTTCTACGTGCGCAACGAGGGCCAGCTCGTCGACCGGATCAACCTGCCGGAGTTCAACCCGGCTCCTCCAGTCGGCCGGATCAACTGGGGCTACAACGCCCGCACGACGGACCCGGACGCGGAGGTGAGCCAACTCTGGGATTTCCTGGGGGCGGCCGTCGAGAACGGGCTGACCGCCGAGGACCTCCTCTGCACCATCGCCGAGCGCCGGGTGCTGCCGCTCCAAATGCGCACCCACAAGATCGGGCACATGTCCGGCCGGTTCGACCCGACCCGGACGTCCAAGGCGCCGCTCTCCAAGGCCCAAGTGGCCCGCTGGGTGAATAACATCACCAAGGCGAACATGCCGGACGAGTGGAACTATGGGCTGGCGCCCCGCAACAGGGACCTGCCGCCCGAGCTGGTAAGCTTTACTGTTTAGGCCGACTTCCGGCTTGCGACTGCGAGGCCGACTTCTCTTTCTTTCTGCCGACTTCCGGCTTGCTGTTTGCTCATGTCTTCTGTTTTTCTAGCTCTTCGACCACCAGAACGTCGAGGACGGCGACCTGGCGACAAGGAGGTGGACGCCGGATCACGCCGATCCGGCTGACCAAGCCGGCGACCAGGCCGGCGACGACGACCTGCTGCAGGCGCCTGACCTAGGCGGCCAGGGGGAGCACAATCCGCCCCCTTCACCGGAGCAGCAGGAGGACGAAGAGCCGGCGACGTCCGCCACGGGGCCAATCCCCGCCGTGTCTCTGCGCGCGAGGCCGCCAAGCACCACGGTGACTTCGGCGCCCAAGGGGAAGAAGCAGGTCGGCGACCCCCGCTCCACCGTCGCCTTGGAGGCGAAGGCGAAGAAGCTCCACCGGCAGCAGCCGAAGAAGGTTCCGGACCAGGCCGGGTGAGTTCTCTTTTTCTCTTGTTTGATTCCTTTTCTTTCCTTACTCTTTATGCTTATCTTTTTCTTATTTGTTCGGCTAGGGCCCCCATCAAGTTCGCTCAGGGCGGCGGCTCCCGGCAAGCCCCGCGTGTTGTGTCGCCGCTTCCGCGACAGAGGAGGGAGTCGACGCCACAGCCTCCGTCGCGTGCGCCTACGCCACCGCCGCCTGCGGGTACTCCGCCTCCCGCAGGGGCGCCTTCCTTCGCCGTGCCACTGGCCTCAGCGCCTGGCCACGGCACGCGGGCCGAGCCGACGCGCCAGCCGACGCTAGACGACATGTTCCCACACCGTGCTCGTCTTCGGACCCGGCCGGCCAGGGCCGGCCGGGGCATGCCGCCTTCGGCCGGAGCCGGAGCCGGCAGGGCTGCGCCACCTGCGACCGGAGCCGGAGCTGGGCCGAGCGTGGTGGTGTTGGTGGAGAGCCCGGAGGGGGAGCCTCAGGCACCGGAGATGGCTGCGCCGACTGGGCCAACTGCTTCGCCCGGAGCGCCGCCACCGCCGGAGCCGACAAGGGAGGAGCCGGCCAGGCGGGAGCCGGCAAGGGATGAGCCGGCGCGCGTGGAGGACGCCGACTCGCGCGCGCTGGTGAGGACGGAAGCCCCGTCGGCGCCGTTGGGGAGCCTGCACGTGGCCAAGGGCGCCCGGCTGCTGCACGTGCCGTCCGCCTCCGACTCCAGCCTTGGCTCGGCTGGCACTATGGAGCAAGCGTGGCTCAGCGCTGACTCCTACGAGGTGACCAGCCGGGAGGGGAACCCAGGCCTAGCGTCGGTGAAGATGTTATTTTCCGGCTTGCAGGCCAACCTCAAGGCCAGGGCTGCCGAGACTGCGGCCAACGTTGCCAAGGTGGAGGAAGCCAGCAAGGTAAGCGCTTCATCTGTTTTTCAGTTTGATTATTATCCTGGTAGCCCTCCGAGGCATGGGCCGGCTGCTCGGAGCCGGTCCGGGTTTCGTCTAGTTAACTGATTTTCTTTCCCCTTAGGCTGTGGCGGATCGGCGCACCAACTTGTACAACCGCGCCGTGACCCACTATCACAAGGCCAAGCTCGACCGGGCCGACTTGGCTCGCGAGCTGGAGGCCGTCAAGGGTAAGATCTTTCTCCTTCCGACTTGATGTCTTCTTTCTTTAGTCTTGGTTGGCTGACGCTTCTTTCTGGCTGTCTTGCAGCTGAAGCCGCCAAGGTCCCGCGGCTGGAGGCGGATCTTCGGGCTGCTCGCGCTCAGTGCGCCGAGAGCGAGGAGGCGGGCCGATCTGCAGCCGCCAAGCTCAAGGTGGCTGATGGGGAGCTGGTGCGCCTGCGGCGGCTTGAGGAGAACCACCTCAAGGAGCTTGCCCTCCTCAGGACGGCTGAGAAGGAGAAGGTGGAGGACCTGAGCCGGCGGCTGACCGAGGTGGAGAAGCAGCGGCTTGCGCTTCAGGAGGAGGACACCACCAAGACCACGGAGCTGTTGGCCACCACCAAGCGCTGGGTGGACGAGATTGGCGCGCTCGACCGCGGCTTGTCGGGTGAGTGCATTTCTTCTTTCTTCCTTTCCCTTTGCCGGCTTTCGGCTGTCGGCTGCCGGCTTAGGCTGGCGGCCGGCGGCAGAAACTCTGATTTTTTTGCTATCTCCGTCTTCGGGCTGGGGGCAGTCGGTTCTTGCCGGCTGCCGCCAGGCTTTTCCTTTTATCCTTCGGAATTTCCATCTTCGGACTGGGGGCAGTCGGCTCTTGCGGGCTGCCGCCTGGCCTACTTTAGGACTTCGAAAATTTGCATTTTTCAGCTTATTTCGGCTTTGATGATTTCTGACGTGCTTCTTCTTGCAGCGGCCTTCCCGGAAACACTGGATGCGGCACTAGCAGCCGTTGGCATTGCGCGCGAGACTAGGAGGTGGGCGACTGGCAAGGGCAGCTCGGAGTACTTCACCATGGAGGATTACATGGCATCCATGTCCGCCCGCGTCGAGCCCATCACCAAGCTTGGCTGGGAGCTCCGGAAGGCGGCTGAGGAGCTGGTCCCAATGCTGTGGCCCGCGGAGGCGGTGCCGCAAGATATCTCCAACCTCATCTCCTGGATGGAGCGGGCGCCAGATCGCTTCCTCGACTGGAAGGAGTCTGCCACGCGCGCTGGAGCCGACATGGCGCTGTCCTTTGTCCTCTCCTGGTACAACGAGGTGGACCTTGGGCAGCTCGAGTACCGGCGAGCCGGCGTGGAGGACAAGCTCCCGGCCGAGTAAAAGACTGCCCGACTTGCCCGAGCCAGCGCCATCGCCGACTTCGTCGACAAGGGCCTCTTCGTTGCGGACCTGAACCCGCCGTCTGACGACGAGGATGAGGAGATGCAAGACGAGGAGGCGGAAGATGCGCCTGGGGACGACCCGGCAGCCGGCTCCGCTGATGCTCCTCCGGCTGGTCCTCCTCCAGCCAGTGCTTAATTTACCTGTCTTTGTTGTTGCTTTTGCCAAGACAATTTGTTAAATCCCCGGGATGCCGGGTGCATATGTATGAATATTATCGTCCTTTTATTAAGTCACACTTTAATGTGTTTGTTAATCATTTGTGTGCCGACTTGCTTTCTTTCGACTTGTTCGCTTTTTCCCATCCGCCCCACTCTTTGGCTTTGCTCTTGCCGGTCGTACGTCCGACTTGCGATCCGTCGCCGGATCAAGAGCGGGCCGCTGGGTGAGGCCGACAGTATTTCAGTCGAACGAGCCGAGTTCGGCAATCTGGCACTTTTATGAAAAGTTGCAAGTCAACTCGCTTTTACTCTTTCCCTTAGTCGTCTTTCGCGTGCCGGCTTCCTAGGCCTTACTCCCGCCAGCCGGACAGCCAGGTTGCGGTCTGTAGCTGGATCGGAAGCCGGCTGTCGGAAACCGGATCACGTTACTGAGCTGGCCGCGTGAGAGGGTTTAAGCCAATTGGCGAAACAAAGTAAAGTACGCGAAAAACTTGTCGGAAATGGCGCTCTTGGCGCATGCTTTTTCATAGCTTACAAAAGGGATACAAGGGATACATACATTCCTGCTCTCACGTGTAAAATGGGCGGAGCAAGTTGACATTCCAGGGACATTTAGTCTCCTCGTCAGCCTTGTCCGGCTTGTTTTCTCTAGCCTCTTGGGCATCTATGAGATAGTAGGATTCGTTGCCTACTACCTTGCTCACGATGAAGGGACCCTCCCATGGGGATGACAGTTTATGCTGTCCGGCTGTCCGCTGGATCAGCCGGAGCACTAGGTCTCCTTCTCGGAATGCTAAGGGCTGGACCTTCCGGCTGTGATAGCGTCGGAGGCTCTGCTGGTAGATAGTAGATCTGGACGTAGCCAGCAGCCGGGCTTCTTCGACCAGGTTGACTCCATCTTCGCGAGCTTCTTTGGCTTCGGCTTCTGTGTAGAGCTTGATCCTTGGCGCGTCGTGCTCGATATCAGTCGGCAGGACGGCTTCGGCCCCGTATACGAGGAAGAATGTTGTGAAGCCGACTGAGCGGTTTGTCGTTGTGCGCAGGCTCCACAGCACATTGGGCAGCTCTTCAATCCAGCAGACGGCTGCTCGCTCGAGCGGCTCCACCAGCCGGGGCCGAATGCCGGCTAGGACCAAGCCGTTAGCCTTCTCCACTTGTCCGTTAGACTCTGGGTGCGCCACAGAGGCTAGGGCCATCCGGATCCCCATTTCCCCGCAATAGCGAGAGAAGATGCCTTGGGAGAAATTGCTGCCGTTGTCGGTGATGATGCTGTGGGGGTAGCCGAACCTCACGATGATTTCCTTGAGGAATGTGACGGCTGTGGAGCCGTCCAGCTTCTTGATTGGCTTGGCTTCGATCCACTTGGTGAATTTGTCAATCATCACTAAGAGATGTGTCATGCCGCCTCACGCTGTTCTGAATGGGCCCACCATATCCAAGCCCCATACGGCAAACGGCCATGTGATGGGGATGGTTTTCAAGGCGGAAGCCGGCTGGTGTCTCTTCTTTGCGAAGCGCTGACAGCCGTTGCACTTCTTCACCAACTCTTCTGCATCTCTAAGCGCAGTCGGCCAGTAAAAACCGTGCCGGAAAGCTTTGTCCACTATGGCTCTGGATGAGGCGTCGCACTCTCCTTGATGGATTTCCCGTAGGAGTTCAATCCCTTCAGCCGGCTCGACGCACCGCTGGAACACCCCACTTACGCTGCGTTTGTACAGCTGGTGGTTGATGATTGTGTAGGCCTTGGCCCTTCTCTCAATCTGCCTGGCCTGGACTCTATCATCAGGCAGCACACCGTCGGTGAGGTAGGAGAGGAATTCTTGTGCCCATGAAGGTACGCATCTTATCTCGAATACGCTGACCAACAGGGCCTCCTGCGTGGGAGCTTCCGGATTCGACTGCATGGTCGCTGGGTTCGGCTTGCTAGCCGGCGGGTTCGGCTTGCTAGCCCCCGAGTTTGGCGATGAAGCCCCCGGGTTGCGCTGAGAAGTCCCCGGGTTCGGCATGGTAGCCGGCGGGTTCGGCTTGTTAGCCCCCGACTTGGGCGATGAAGCCCCCGGGTTCGGCTGAGCAGCCCCCGGGTCAGCCGGCACGAATATTGAATCCGAGTCCGGTGACGGTATGATGGACGGCTTCTTGAGAACCGCCAAGGCGACACCCGGCGGAATGGCTTGCCGGGTTGAGCCAATCTTGGACAAGGCGTCAGCCGCCTCGTTGTTTGCTCGTGGCACATGGTGGAATTCGCAGCCGTCGAAGAAGCCGGATAGCTGCTGGACGTGGAAGCGGTACGAGGCCATGTTGGCGTCCTTCGCGTCCCAGTCACCCGATGCTTGCTGTATAACCAAGTCGGAGTCGCCGAAGCAGAGTATGCGATGCACGCCAATCTCCTTGGCCAGCTTCAGCCCATGAATGAGCGCTTCATACTCCGCCACATTGTTGGATGCGGCGAAGTGGATCTGCAGGACGTAGTCCAGCCGGTCTCCCTTGGGAGAGGTGATGACGATGCCGGCTCCCAAGCCGTTGCGCATCTTCGAGCCGTCAAAGTGCATTTTCCAATGTGTGGAATCCGGTACAGGCGGCAGGTACTGCATCTCGGCCCAGTCGACGAAGAAGTCCGCGAGGATCTGCGACTTGATGGCTGTGCGCGGCTCGTAGAGGATGGTGTGGGCGGCTAGCTCCAGAGCCCACTTGGCAACCCGGCCATTGGCGTCTTTGCTACCAATGATTTCCGCCAAGGGCGCTGTGGCAACCACCTTGATGGGGTGCTCTTGGAAGTAGTGCTTGAGCTTCTTGGCCGCCATGTATACGCCATAGGTGACCTTCTGGTAGTGGGGGTAGTTTTGCTTCGACTGGGAGAGCACTTCGCTGAGGTAGTAGACTGGGTGCTGGACCAGCTGCTCCCTGCCGGCTTCTTTGCGCTCCACCACCAGGACAACGCTAACCACTCGGTTGGTGGCTGCGATGTACAACAGCATCGGCTCCATTGAAGCCGGCGTTGCGAGGATTGGCGCGGTTGAGAGCACGCGCTTCAAGTCACGGAAGGCTTCATCTGCCTGCGGTGACCAGACGAACTTGTCTGCCTTCTTCATCAATTGATACAGGGGCAGTGCCTTCTCCCCCAGCCGGCTGACGAAGCGGCTCAAGGAGGCCAGGAAGCCAGTGAACTTCTGGACGTCCTTGAGGCACAGCGGCAGTTCCATCTGCTCCAGGGCACTGATCTTTTCCGGGTTGGCTTCGATCCCTCGCTGAGAGACGAGGTAGCCAAGGAGCTGGCCAGACGGCACACCGAATGTGCACTTGGCCGGGTTGAGCTTCATCCGAAATCTTCTCAGATTGGTGAAGGTTTCTCTCAGGTCATCAAGGAGGGTAGTCGTCTCCTTGGTCTTTACAACGACATCATCCACATATGCGTGAACGTTTCTGCCGATTTGATCCTGCAAGCATTTTTGCATGCACCTTTGGTAGGTGGCGCCTGCATTTTTCAAGCCGAACGGCATAGTCGTGTAGCAATAAGCCCCATACGGGGTAATGAACGAAGTCTTTATTTGATCATCCGGATTCAAAGGAATCTGGTGGTAGCCTGAATAGGCATCTAGAAAAGACAACAGTTCACAGCCGGCAGTCGAGTCTATGACTTGATCTATGCGCGGCAGGGGGAAGGGGTCCTTCGGGCACGCCTTGTTCAGGCTGGTGTAGTCGATACACATGCGCCAGGAGCCGTTCTTCTTCAGGACCAGGACCGGGTTCGCCAACCAGTCCGGGTGCAGCACTTCCATGATGAAGCCGGCTGCCAGCAGCCGGGCGATTTCTTCACCGATGGCTTTCCTTCTTTCCTCGGCGAAGCGCCTGAGAGGCTGCTTCACCGGCTTGGCTTCAGGCCGGACGTGGAGGTGGTACTCAGCCAACTCCCTCGGCACACCCGGCATGTCTCTTGGAGTCCATGCGAAGATGTCCCGATTCTCACGGAGGAAGCTGGTGAGCTCGCTTTCCTATTTCCTGCTCAAGCCGGCACCAATGGTGACGTACTTGTCCGGCTGCGCCGGGTCCAGCAGGATCTTCTTGGTGTTGTCGGCCGGCTGGAAGTGAGTCGTCCCAGCCGGGTTGCCTGCAGCCGGCATGTCCGTCCCGCGCGGCCTTGGCGAGGGCGACGGCGTCGTGGATGAGCTGCTTCTCGGTGGCGATGACCAGCGTCTGGGCCATCTTGGAGCTCTGCGTGGCGCAGTCCATGGAGCGGCGATAGTCGCCGGCTATGGTGATGACCCCCTTGGGGCCAGGCAGCTTCATCTTCAGGTACCCATAGTGGGGCACCACCATGAACTTGGTCAGGGCCGGCCTGCCCAGGAGCGCGTGGTAGGGACTTACGAGGTCCACCACCTCGAACTTGATCTTCTCGGTGCGGAAGTGATCCGGCTTCCCGAACATCACCTCCAGCGTGATCCGGCCAATCGGCTGGCAGCAGTGGCCCGGCACGATGCCATGGAAGACGGTGGGGGTGGGACGCTGCTCGGCTTCTTGGATGCCTAGCTTGCGGGCGGTGTCGCGGTAGAGGATGTTGATGTTGCTGCCGCCGTCGATGAGGACGCGCGAAAAACGCACGTTGCGCCGGGTTGTGCCAATGGTGGGGTCGAGGACCATGGCGTAGCTGCCCGGCTTCGGCAGGACAGCCGGTGTGTCGCGGCGATCAAAAGTGATGGCCTGCTCTGACCAGTTTAGGTACTTGGGGACCGGCGGTATGACCGCGTTGACCTCGAGGGAACGGCTCTGCTGGCTCGTCTTGTCCTCGGGCTCGGAAGTGAAGATGATGTAGGTAGCATCTTCGGCCAGATATCGGCCATGGTGCACTTGGTTAGCTTCGTGGTGCTCGAGGTTGGCGTTCTCCGCGCCGGCTGCGCCACCCGGCCCGCCGGCTGGAGGGGGCGGGGGTGGAAGCGGGAGAGGTTCACCGCTTGTCAGCCGCTTCATGAAGTGGCAGTCGCGGGTGGTGTGGTTGGAGGGGTTCTTGCCGCTGTGGTACTTGCACGGCGAGTCGAGCATCTGCTCGAAGGTGTACTTCGGCTTCCATTGCCGATCTTGCTTCTGGCGGCGGCTGCCGCCTGCCGCGTTGTCTGCCACGGCGGCTACGTGGGCGGAGCCGTACCGGTGGTCCGGCTGGTCGCTGTGACGCTTGCCGCGGTAGTTGTCCCGCCGGCTGCCATGAGAGGCGCCGTCTGCCGGCTTGTGCTCAGCCGACTTGTGGTGGTCCCGCCTGGAGGGAGCCGGCGCTGGGTCAGCCGTCGCCTTGCCGGCTTCTTCGGCCAGCGCGTACTTGTCGGCGATGGCCATGAGGGCGGCCATGGACTTGGGCTCGCTGCGGCGCAGCTTGTGCCACAGCATGGTGTTGGGCCGGCAGCCGCCCATGAAGAAGCTGATGGCCTGGATCTCGTGCACGCCCTCGCAGGAGTTGCGCATCTCACACCAGCGCGTCAGGTACGCGCGATCCGTCTCGTCCGGGCCCTGCTTGCACATCTCGAGCTGCTGGGGGCGACCCGGCCGGCGATAGGTGCCGGTGAAGTTGCTGATGAAGGCCTCCTCGAAATCAAGCCAGCCGTTGATGCTGCCGGCTGGCAAGTTGTTGAGCCAGGTGCGGGCGGAGCCGACCAGCATCAGGGGGGAGTAGCGCACCGCCTAGCGCTTGTTGCCTCGGGAGATGCCGACTGCGGTGGAGTAGTCCTGCAGCCAGTCCTCCGGCTTGGCGGTGCCATCGTACTTGGGTGTGTCGCGGGGGAGCTGGAAGCCGTCGAGCATGGGCTCGTTGGCGATGCGGGGCCCGAAGCACTTGGGGCAAGCCGGCGCCTCCTCTTCCGCGATGCGGGACTCGACCAGCCAATCGAGGCGGTCTCTGGCGTCGACGGGCTCGATGCGGGGGCCCAGCCGGGAACGTGCCGGCTGACGGGTGCCGGTTCGCTCTGGAGCCGGCCTGTGCTGGCGCCTTGGCGCCGCCAGCTCGGAGTCATGCTCCTCGTTCCGGTTTGGTGGTGGGCGGCTGCGGCCGCTGTGGCCGCCGTCCAGCCGGCTTGTCCGGCTTGAACCTGCGCGGGTGTCGCGGGAGTCTCTGTGCCGGCTTGGTGCGGGCGAGGCGGACTCGGCCGTGTCTCTGTGGGGGTCCTTGCTGGTGCCTGCAGCAGCGCGGACGGGAGGAGCTTTCGAAGCACCATACCTGGGGTCCTTGGTCTGCTCAGCTGCAGCCCGGCACAGGTTAGCTACGCGCTGCGTCTGGCGGCGCAGCTCTTCTCCTTCGAGGAGGGCTAGCTCCTTCGAAGCCGCTTCGGCTGCGAGGATGTTCTTGTCGGGGGTGTTGTAGACGGGCAGCTCCGCGGACGGAGCCGGCGCTTCCGCGCCGTCACGCTCGATCTCAGCGTCTAAGCCGCCTCCGCGCTTGCGGATCATGCCGGCTCGGCTGGGGTTGTTGACGCCTGGCGTGAAGCCATGGGCGTGCTCGAACTCACGCTGGGTGATGGCCAGCTGGCGCTTGGCTGCAGCCGGCCCTTCGGCCTGCTGGAGGAGGAGCTGGCGATGTGCTTCCAGGTCCGCCTCGACGGTGGCGGCGTCGCCGCCTGCGGTGAGCAGGGAGCTCAACTTCGTCCAGCCGGGATGGAGGTGGGGGCGCCTTTGGGCCCGAGCCGGAGGCGTTGGGGTCGACGTTGCGCTCCAGGTTGGGGCCGCGGGTGCGCGGGTTCTTGGTGGGGAGCTCCTCGCCAGCCATCATGACTTGCACGACGGCGGGGCTGGCGGGAGCGCTGCTGCCGGCTCGCGGAGGAGGGCTTGTGCAGCGCAGCACCTGCCGCGGGTAGCGTGGTGGTGCGACGGTGGCGACGTAGACGTCGTGGCCGCCGAAGGAGATGACGCTGCCGCCGGCTGGGAAGGGCCGGTCGGCGAAGCAGCCAGCGTTGTCGCTAACGCAGTCGAGGGAGCCGAATCTCCAGATCAAGCCTGAAGCGACTCGCTCGCCGGTGGTGATGGTGAGGCCCGTCCGGATGAAGACACCGGCCGAGGATGCTGAAGGCCCCACGGTGGGCGCCAAATGTCGTGGTATCGTCACGGCATATGCCATAGGGTGGCTAACGAAGGTGGTTCCTAAGAGATCTCACGGCGATATCCGGATGCGGGTATGGGGACGAGCGACACGGCGACGTACCCAGGTTCGAGGCCCTCCGATGGAGGTAACACCTCTACTCCTGCTAGAGTGTATACGATGATCACACAATACAAGGTTGCTCCTTGAGCTGTGTCCGGCTGCTCCTGGGAGGCTAAGGTAGACAAGAGTCTCTCTCACAGGGCAGCGCTAAGGGTGGAAGTGAAGTGAGAATGATCGATCCCTTGCACGAGAGGGGGTAGTGCGGCTTATATAGGCACCGGCACTTTACATATAAGACCCTATAGTCTACTGGCCGGCTTGGCCGGCTCTGGCTTCCGCTCCTTCCCGAGGCAGTGACGTCAGGAGCCGTTGAGGTCTCATGGCCTGTCCCATCCGGCTGCCGAGGTCAGCGGTATGGAGAGGAGGTGTCCCTGTCGCCATCAGCCACTGTAGCAAGTACGGATCGACGTGGACCATGATGGCCTGTCCGGCGAGTGGCACTATTGCTCCACAGTGCCCCGCGCTTTACGGAAGATGAAGTCAGCGTGGACTTTGGGAACCCGGATCACCAACCCGGTTCCTTCTAGTGCAAGACTCGCCAGCCTCGAGTCGGTCTGAGGTACAAACCCCCAGTCGGATATGGCTTGTAGAAGCCGGCCCAGCTACAGCATTGGCGGCCGTAGCCAAGCCGACTAGGACCTAGAGCCAGCCGGCTTCCGGACCAGCCGGCCACGGCGCCAGCCGGCTGCTCCTCAGCCGGCCTTTGCCGCGAGCCGGCCAGTGGCCAGCCGGCTGCTCCGCGTCCATTGCCCTACCCGGGGTCTTCCCCCCGACAATTATATGTATAGTGTGGATGATGATGTTTGCAGAGAACAGTAAGAACAAGTATTGCAGTAGATTGTATTCGATGTAAAGAATGGACCGGGGTCCACAATTCACTAGTGGTGTCTCTCCATAAGATAATAGCATGTTGGGTGAACAAATTACAGTTGGGCAATTGACAAATAAAGATGGCATGACAATGCACATACATATTATGATGAGTAGTCTGAAATTCAATTGGGCATTACGACAAAGTACATAAACCGCTATCCAGCATGCATCTATGCCTAAAAAGTCCACCTTCGGGTTAGCGTCCGCACCCCTTCCAATATTAAGTTGCAAACAACAGACAATTGCATTAAGTATGGTGCGTAATGTAATCAACACAAATATCCTTAGACATAGCATTGATGTTTTATCCCTAGTGGCAACAGCACATCCACAACCTTAGAACTTTCACACACCTTTGTCCTGCATTTAATGGAGGCATGAACCCACTATCGAGCATAAATACTCTCTCTTGGAGTTACAAGTAACGACTTGGCCAGAGCCTCTACTAATAACAGAGAGCATGCAAGATCATAAACAACACATAGATAATAGATTGATAATCAACATAACATAGCATTCCATATTCATCGGATCCCAACAAACGCAACATGTAGCATTACAAATAGATGATCTTGATCATGTTAGGCAACTCACAAGATCGAACAATGATAGCACAATGAGGAGAAGACAACCATCTAGCTACTGCTATGGACCCATAGTCCAGAGGTGAACTACTCACACATCACTCCGGAGGCGATCATGGCGGTGAAGAGTCCTCCGGGAGATGATTCCCCTCTCCGGCAGGGTGCCGGAGGCGATCTCCTGAATCCCCCGAGATGGGATTGGCGGCGGCGGCGTCTCTGGAAGGTTTTCCGTATCGTGGCACTCGGTAATGGGGTATTCTCGACGAAGGCTATATGTAGGCGGAAGGGTAGGTCAGGGGGCGTCACGAGGGGCCCACACAACAGGGCCACGCGGCCAGGGCATGGGCCGCGCCACCCTGGCGTGTCGCCGCCTCGTCGCCCCACTTCGTTTCCCTTTCGGACTTCTGGAAGCTTCGTGGAAAAATAAGACCCTGGGCGTTGATTTCGTCCAATTCCGAGAATATTTCCTTACTAGGATTTCTGAAACCAAAAACAGCACAAAACAACAACTGGCTCTTCGGCATCTTGTTAATAGGTTAGTGCCAGAAAATGCATAAATATGACATAAAGTATGTATAAAACATGTGTGTATCATCATAAAACAAGCATGGAACATAAGAAATTATCGATACGTTGGAGACGTATCAGTGATCCATTTAAGGGAAATTTGCTGCTATTCTAAAAACCTCTGCACTTGGAGGCCCAACACTGTCTACAAGAATAGAAGTGTGCGTAGACATCAAGCGATTTTCTAGCGTTGTTGCCATGGAGGTAAGGTAAAAGGTACTCACATCCTCTGGCTACTAAGTTTTCTAGTTGCTGGTGAGTGCTCGAAGTTATTTCCTTTAGATTCTGCAATTACATCTTTTTGTTTCTTATTTTTATTTTCACTAATTAGTCTCAATGGAAAACAATAACAAAATTAGAGAGCCTTATCGTATTTATCTTGAGTTAGGACATGAGGTGTTTGAAGAGAAAATTAAAAAACCTATGAAACTTTACTTGCATGCTAGTAGCAATGTCATTACTATGAATTCTTTGAACACCATTATTCCTAATGCTACGAAAAATTCTAAGCTTGGGGAAGCTGGTTCTGATGAGCATGATATTTTTAGTCCCCCGAGCATGGAGGAGGGAAATTACTTTCATGATACTATGTCTCCAATATATGATGATTACAATGATGAATATGATACTTTCAGTCCACCTACTATTAGGATAAATGTAATTATGATTACAATATGCCTCCTATATTTGATGATTATGGTGATGAGAATAATAATGATAGCTATTTTGTTGAATTTTCTCCCACTACAATTAATACGAATGACTATGCTTATGTGGGGAGTAATAATTTTATGCATGTGTCTCAAGATAAGAATGTTTTATGTGATATTTATATTTTTAATTTTATTCATGATGCTACTGGAAGTTATTATGAGAGAGGAAAACATGGCTTTATGTATCTCAATAGTATTAAGTTTCACATCTCTATGTTGAATTTTTTGAAGTTGCACTTGTTTTGCTTTTTTATGTTTGTTGCTTTGTGCTTCCATGACCTGTTTGTTTACAAGATTATTTTTCATAGGAAGTGGTTTAAACTTATATTTGTTTTATATTTGCTTCTTTATTCTCTCTTTTACTCCAATTCATATTTCTTATGTGAGCATCTTCTCAAACTACTGCGCCTAGCTGAAAGACGTTAAAGAAAAGCGCTTATGGGAGAGAACCCATGTTTATTTTCTATAATTTTTCTTTTTGTTGAGTCTTGGAAGTTGTTGCCCCTGTAACAACCTCTCCTTATCATTTTTATTTCGTTTTTGTGCCAGGACTAGCCTCTGATAGAAAGAAAGTAAGATTTGGGGAAGTTGTTGTCGAGAAACAGATTTTGTGTTGTTACCAAAACAATTCGTACTCCCAGACAGAACGTAATTTTGAGATGCCAATTTTTGAGCATATTTCACGGGTTATTATCTAACTTCAGATAGTTTTTCACTTTTCTATCTGAGCAACAGAGGATTTTTGAAAAAATCTATCTTAAACCGTTGTTCTGTTTTGATAGATTTCAGCCACTATTTGCATTTGCCTCTTATTCTCTTTGTTTTAAATTATTTTGAGAGAAAGTTCTTTTTGAAGAAGATGCTATAGTAGATAATGTTTTAATGGATGTTTTATATATGTTAGAACTGAACCCAAGTGGATTTGTTATTGTGATTGCACTAATGCTGCTAATGAGAATTGTGCGAAGTTTTGTATGAAAGAAGTTTTCAAGTGTAGGGAGAGAAGAATGATGTAATGAGATGAAGAATGAACAAAAGCTCAATCTTGGGGATGCCCCTACAACCCCAATAAATATCCAAGAGGTATAAGCGTCAAAAGTTTGGGGATGCCGATGGCATCCCCTTCTTCATCAACAAACCAACATGTCATCTTTCTGTGCGCTATATTTTTATTGCTTCATATGATATGTGTTGTTCTTGGAGCGTCTTTATTTTTGTTTTTGGTTTTCTTTTGTTTTGTTTTCTATACAATAAGGTTGGATCCTAGCATATTTCTTTTGGAGAATGACACACTCCGTTTTAACTGCACAGAATACTCTAGTTTTCACTTTTACTGTTCTGCGAGTGTTCTAGTTTTCTAGTACTTCGTTTAGTTCTGGTTTCTCCACTTCTATTTTTTATAGAGCTTGTTAGTTTTATTTATTCATGTATTATTATCTTTCTGGTCCATATTGATTTTTATCTATTAGAGTTGTTTCAAATAAATTGATTGGTGTTGGAGACGAGTAAAATGTTTCATGCTTATAGTGATATGCAAAAGAAAGCTTGTCTACACTGTGACATAGACTTTTGCATGACATGTTGGATATTATTTTTATGATATGCTTAGTATTTATTGTTGCATCATGACTTGTATCAAATATCTGAGAGTGCTTAATGTGCCATTGAAAGAATCATGTGTTGTTTCTATCATAAGAAGCATAATATTGTGATATTCTCCTCTTATGCTTTATTGGGTTGACTTGGCACATGCTTATACCATGTTTTGACTATCAACCATCAACTAAAGCCGCTATGATCATTTATTTTTTGACTTGTAATATCACTTTATGCTTTCATTAATATCATTTTGTCGCTATGCATGATTATGACCATTATTACTCTCTTACTTGGTCGCTCCCAGTCTTTTGCTAGCCTTCACCTGTACTGAGTACGAAGCTCTACTCATGCATCCAACCACTAAAAACCAAAGTTTTCCAATTGTGTCCACCATATCTACCTATTAGCATTATTGCTATTCTAAGTATATTCATCATGTTTTTATCTATCTTTAAAATTTATTATGAGAAAAATAGTCAGTAAAGCTCTCACGAACTTGATGGCACATTTACTTTCTCGCACTTAATAAACTGAACCGTTGTGACTATATTATGTAGATTATATGCTTACAAGTTGTAAGTTGGGAGTTAGCACAACCATGCTCTCATGGGGCATGCTTTCAATATTGCACTTATCGAATGAAAAGCCTGGTGATCAGGGGGATACGTGAGCACCCCTTCTCTGCTCGGCACGTGTCTAACGACGTTAACATTGTACATGCATCGATGCGGTCCAGCATGCTGAATGGAAGGGCGGAGAGATGCGGGGAAGGTGCACGGCGACGCGCTTGGCCGGGGAGACTCTAGCACAACCCCACAACCCCTCAGATGTGCGAGGTGGAGCTTGGCGAGGTAGTGGCCATTAGTGAGTAGACGTTAGTGGTTGTTAGTGAGTAGCAGAATCCAACTGTGATGGACCAAATCCAACGGTGATAACCGGGTGCTCACGTATCCCCCTGATCACCAAATCCACTCTCTTGCACTTATTCTTATTTAGTTGGTGTCATGATTTTTCGTTTATGGATGCCTATAGATGCGAAATAAATGGAAACTTGTAAGTCTATGCGTTTGTATATGTGTTAGAGAAATGTCGAGCCGCTAACCTAAGCCATGCATCATTCATGGTGGCACTTTACAACATTCCATAGTGAGTATTCTATGAAGCATTTTCAATAAAAAGCTATACCCATAGTAAATAAAAGGATTGTTGAGATGCTCATTGTCTATTTGTCTTGTCATTGTGGTGTGGGATTGCACTTATATGAAAGAGTACTTCCATATCATGGGGCAAGAGGTACCTCTGATATGTGATGACCCACAAGTATAAGGGGTGTATCGCAGTATCTTCGATAAGTAAGAGTGTCGAACACAACGAGGAGCAGAAGGTGTTGACAAGCAGTTTCGATGAAGGATTCACTGTAAATGCTCACAGACAAGTATTCAGGGGGTTTTGATGTAACAGATGAATAAAGTACGAGTAAGTAAAGTGCGAGAGTAACAATTGCAGCGAGTGGCCCAATCCTTTTTAGCACAAAGGACAAGCCGGTTTGTTTACTTATAATGACCAAAAGTTCTCGAGGACACACGGGATTTTAGTCTAGTGCCGCTACATACGGCTAATTAATCTTCATTGTTTTGATAAGTGTTGTGTGGGTGAACCTGTGCTAATGTACCGCCCTTCCTAGGACTAATACATACTTGTGATTATACCCATTGCAAGCATCCGCAACTACAAGAAAGTAATTAAGATAAATCTAACCACGGCCTTAAACTCTGAGATCCTGCTATCCCTCCTGCATCGATATACCAACGGGGGCTTAGGTTTCTGTCACTCCGGCAACCCCGCAATTGGCAAACGAGTACAAGATGCATTCCCCTAGGCCCATAAAGGTGAAGTGTCGTGTAGTCGACGTTCACACGACACCACTAGAAGAATAACACCACAACTTAAATATCATAACATTGAATATTACTCAACCATACTTCACTACTAACATTTAGACTTCACCCATGTCCTCAAGAACTAAACGAACTACTCACGAGACATCATATGGAACATGATCAGAGGTGATATGATGATGAATAACAATCTGAACATAAACCTTGGTTCAACGGTTTCACTCAATAGCATCAATAACAAGTAGAAATCAATACCGGGAGAGTTTCCCCTATCAAACAATCAAGATCAAACCCAAATTGCTACGGCGGTGACGATGTCCAGCGGTGGAGACGGCGGTGATGATGGTGGAGATGATGATGATGGTGATGGAGATGATATCCAGCTCGATGACGGTGACGATGGTGTCGATTTCCCCCTCCCGGAGGGAATTTCCCCGGCGGATCTCAGCCCGCCGGAGAGCTCTTTTCTCTCTGGTGTTCTCCGCCCCGCAGAGGCGGCTGTAACTCTTCGCGAGGTACCCTCTGTGGCTTAGGTTTTCGGGACGAAGGATTTCGCGAAGAAAAGGAGGCGAGAGGGGCTGTGGGCCCCCTCCTCACTGGGCGGCGCGGCCAGGCCATGGGCCGCGCCGGCCTATGGTCTGGGCCCACCTCGGGTCCCCTCGGCTCCCCCTTCTGGCTTCCTTCGTCATCTGGAAAAATAGGATTTTTGGTATAATTTCCATCAGCTGTTGATCTTCCGAAATATTGCATTCTGACGGTGCTTTTTCCAGCAGAATCCTGGCTCCAGTGCTCGATCCTCCAATAATCATAAAACATGCAAAATAGATGAAATAACATAAGTATTATGTCCAAATATGAAATATATCAATGAATAACAGCAAATTATGATATAAAATAGTGATGCAAATTGGACGTATCAACTCCCCCAAGCTTAGACTTCGCTTGTCCCCAAGCGAAACTGAACTCGGTAAACAGGACCACATGTTTATGGAGTGAAGAGTCGATCAATAAAATACGGACAAGAAGCATCATATTCATTCACACAAGACATTCTAGTAAACAACTTCCTCATATAACTCAACTTGAAACAAGTATAAGGTAATCACAAATAAAGGTGCATAAGAAATCATAGTTGGTGATGGCAAACTTCGTTCTTGGCCAGAGAACAATTAACAGATTATACTTATCTCACTGAGCAGCGTTCTCATGTTAAAGTTTATATGGCACAACTTGCATACTCAATCATAATAGTCTCCTCATGATCATTGATAACTTGCAAAGCTATATTCATTCAGATAAAACTTGTATTAAACAAGGAAAAATAAAAGACATGATGAAGCAAATCACAGTATAATGGTTTGATCACAACTACTCAAATGCTTGCTTGAGATGGAGGGAAATAGGTTTACTAACTCAACATAAAGTAAAAGACAGGCCCTTCGCAGAGGGAAGCAGAGATTAAATCATGTGCTAGAGCTTTTTCAGTTTTGAAATCATATAAAGAGAATAAAAGTAACATTTTGAGAGGTGTTTGTTGTTGTCAACGACTGGTAGCGGGTACTCTAACCCCCTTGCCAGACAAACCTTCAAAGAGCGGCTCCCATTTTATTTTTTATTTTGTATGGCACTCCTTCCAACCTTTCTTTCACAAACCATGGCTAACTGAATCCTCGGGTGCCTGCCAACAATCTCATACCATGAAAGAGTGCCTTTTTATTTTAGTTTTATTATGATGACACTCCCCCCAACCTTTGCTTACACAAGCCATGGCTAACCGAATCCTTCGGGTGCCGTCCATCAATCACATACCATGGAGGAGTGTCTATTTAGATTAATTAATTTGGGAATGGGAATCCCATTGCCAGCTCTTTTTGCAAAATTATTGGATAAGCGGATGAAGCCACTAGTCCATTGGTGAAAGTTGCCCAACAAGATTGAAAGATATAACACCACATACTTCCTCATGAGCTATAAAACATTGACACAAATAAGAGATAGTAAATTTTGAATTGTTTAAAGGTAGCACACGAAGTATTTACTTGGAATGGCAGGAAATACCATGTAGTAGGTAGTTATGGTGGACACAAATGGCATAGGTTTGGGTTAAGGTTTGGATGCACGAGAAGTATTTCTTCTCAGTACAGGTCTTTGGCTAGCAAGGTTAATTAGCAAGCATAAGAGTTGAAGGAAACAAACAAATATACATGTGATAGAAATAATCATGCATCTTCCTTATAAGCACAAACAGTTTTAACTTCAGAATAATAGGCTATGAGCTAACAAGAAAGAAAGATAATGAAACAACTACATGTATTTCTCTTTTCTATTTAAACCTCAAAGTGTTGTTGCTATTGACCAATGCTAAGTTTGCCAAAACCAAATAGATTTATTTAATGCTCCCAAAGTGATACCGATACTAATAACAAGATCAATCATATAGTAGAGATTGCAAACTAAAATAAGATGTGCAATATTTAAATGATAAGACTTCTCATTAATATTCCATAACGATAACTCACACCAAGGGATACATAGACAACCAACTAAAGGAGAGATACTTCCAAACTGCAACCCATCTTATATGATAACTTCCCTACTCATGATATGACACTACTTGAGAGTAAAAAGTAAAAGGTAGTGATGATGTGATACCGCGGCACTCCCCCAAGCTTGGAACAAACCAAGGGGATGCCAATACCGATGATGAATTACTCCTTTGGCGATGGTGGTGATGAATTCCTGACAAGCTTCTCAACAAGCTCCTGAAGCTCATCAATCTTGTACGTGAGGTTGCGAATCGTCTCCGAATTGTGCTCGACGCGGTTAAGAAGTATGTCCGACGGCGAGTCCCAACTCTTGGAGTTATTTCCCCACTCTTCACCCTCAGGCTTCATCCTTCCTGCAGTGTTAGAACGATCTATATCCCAATTGCTAGGCAATGCTGCCCTGGGAATCCTTTCAATTTGATTATTGAAAATTAGATTGCGGAAGGGATGGTGAGTGCCTCAGAAAGATGTCTTCGGAGCTAGGTAATGACGTGGAACCCCTCCTCCGGTGCGAATTCTTGCGCTCTTGTTTGCACTGAAGGGGTTGTCCACCACCTTGACGCTTGCGATGGTAGCACGCTGGTGTGCACGCGAGTCTTCCTCCACCTCTTCTTCATCTTCTTCCTTGACGCTCTTGTTCTCCTCTTTCCACTCAAGATCTTGATTATCTTCATCCGGAAGCTTCTTGCCCTTTTTCTTGGAGACCATGGTGCTTCTAGACCGAAAACAAATCCTGGCAGAAACAGCTCGAAACAAAACACATCGAGAAAATGATATACGGACCTCCAGGGGTCCGGGGGATTATATAGCAAAAAATTTCATGACAAAAGGAAAGTACCAGGTCGAACCAGAGTCGGAAAGGGGCGACGAGGCGGCCAGCTCATAGGGCGGCGCGGGCCAAGGCCAGGCCGTGCCGGCCTAGGGCGGCACGCCCTCGTGCGTCTCCTCCACTCCGTTTCGATCTCGTAATTTTTCATATTTTCCAAAAACAGCAAAAATATTGTTCGGAAAGTAAATTGCGAACTTTTCATTACCAGTACTGTTACCTATTCAAAGTCGAGTTCTGGCGGACTGTCGATTTGCCCTTTGATGAAGGCCTCCGGTGTTTCCACTCGAATAATATCAACATCTATATTATAAGAATCACCTGAGATATAATGCTTGAGTCTCTGTCCATTCACCACTTGTGTGGCATTGCCTTGGAGAGAGCTAATTTTAATTGCTCCTGAACGATACACCTCCTCAACAACATATGGTCCTTCCCACTTCGAGAGTAATTTCCCTGCAAAGAATCTGAGACGAGACCGATACAATAGGACTTTATCCCCAATATTAAATTCTCTTTTGATAATCCTTCTATCATGCCATTTCTTAACTTTCTCTTTAAAAAGTTTAGCATTTTCATAAGCTTCACTTCTCCATTCATCTAGAGAACTCAATTGCAACAACCTCTTAATAACGGCAAGTTTAGGATCTTTATTTAATTCTCTAACTGCCCAATAAGCTTTGTGCTCTAGTTCTAAATGTAAATGACAAGCTTTCCCATAAACCATTTTATAAGGTGACATTCCCATGGGGTTTTTATAAGCAGTTCTATAAGCCCATAGTGCATCCTTCAATTTACTAGCCCAATTCTTTCTAGTTTTATTAACACTTTTGCAAGATAGATTTAATTTCTCTATTTGATAGTTCTACTTGCCCGCTAGTTTGAGGATGATAAGCGGAAGCAATTCTATGATTAATACCATATTTAGCAAGAGTTTTTCTAAAACCACCATGAATAAAATGAGAACCTCCATCAGTCATAATATATCTAGGAACTCCAAATCTAGGAAAAATAATATCTAAAAGCATTCTTAAAGAGGTCTCACCATCAACACTTTTTGTAGGTATGGCTTCCACCCATTTAGTAACATAATCAACAGCAACAAGTATATGAGTGTTACCTTCTGAAGAGGGAAAAGGTCCCATGAAGTCAAATCCCCAACAATCGAACAGTTCAATAACTAGAGTATAATTCATAGGCATTTCATTTCGTCTGGAGATATTACCAACCCTTTGGCATTCATCACAAGATAAAATAAACTTTCTTGCATCTTTGAAGAGAGTTGGCCAATAAAAACCTGATTGCAGAACCTTTTGCGCGGTTCTTTCTCCGGCGTGATGTCCTCCATAAGCACTACCATGACATTTACTCAATATCTCTTGTTGTTCATATTCGGGAACACATCTTCGCAGAATACCATCCACTCCTTCTTTATATAGGTGTGGGTCATCCCAAAAATAATGCCTCAAGTCATAAAAGAATTTCCTCCTTTGCTGAGCTGAAAAGGTTGGAGGCAAATACTTGGAAACAATAAAGTTAGCATAATCAGCATACCAAGGACTGTCTCGTGAGCTCACCTTTATTGCAGCCAATTGTTCATTTGGAAAACTATCATTAACAGGAACAGGATCATAAGCAATATTTTCCAATCTAGACAAATTATCAGCAACAGGATTATCAGCACCTTTCCTATCTACAATATGTAAATCAAATTCTTGCAACAGAAGTACCCATCTAATAAGCCTTGGCTTAGCATCTTTCTTTTGCATAAGGTATCTGATTGCAGCATGATCAGTATGTATAGTAACTTTTGAATCAACAATATAAGATCTAAACTTATCACAAGCAAAGACTACAGCTAACAATTCTTTTTCAGTAGTAGCATAATTTCTTTGACCAGCATCAAGAGTTTTACTAGCATAATGAATAACATTCAATTTTTTGTTTACCCGCTGTCCAAGAACAGCGCCTACGGCAAAATCACTAGCATCACACATAATTTCAAATGGTAAGTTCCAATCAGGGGGTTCAACTATAGGAGCAGTTGTTAAGGCTTTCTTTAGAGTTTCAAACGCTTCCTTACAATCATCATCAAAAACAAACGGTACATCTTTTTGAAGAAGATTAGTAAGAGGCTTTGAAATCTTGGAGAAGTCTTTAATAAACCTCATATAAAACCCAGCATGACCAAGAACACTACGAATACCTTTAACATCCCTAGGATAGGGCATCTTCTCAATTGCTTCAACTTTAGCTCTATCAACTTCAATACCTCTCTCGGAAATTTTACGTCCCAATACAATTCCTTCATTAACCATAAAGTGGCATTTCTCCCAATTAAGAACAAGGTTAGTTTCTTCACATCTCTGCAAAACTTTATCAAGGTTCCGCAAGCAATTATCAAAAGAATTCCCATAGACAGAAAAATCATCCATGAATACCTCTACAATACTCTCGCAAAAGCCATAAAAAATAGCAGACATGCATCTTTGAAAAGTAGAAGGAGCATTACATAAACCAAAAGGCATACGTCTATAAGCATAAGTTCCATAGGGACAAGTGAAAGTGGTTTTCTCTTGATCCTTAGTTTTAATAGCAATTTGTGAAAACCCAGAATAACCATCAAGAAAACAAAAATGAGTATTTTTAGATAACCTTTCTAACATTTGATCGATAAAAGGCAAAGGGTAATGATCTTTTTTAGTAACCTTATTAACTTTTCGATAATCAATGCACATTCTATACCCTACAACTACTCTTTGAGGTATGAGCTCATCATTATCATTAGGCACAACAGTCATTCCTCCTTTCTTAGGAACACAATGCACAGGACTAACCCATCTACTATCAGCAATAGGATATATAATACCAGCTTCAAGAAGTCTTAATACCTCATTTCTTACCACATCCTTCATCTTAGGAATTAGACGACACTGAGGTTCAACAACAGGCTTCGCATCATCTTCCATATTAATGGCGTGTTGGCAAATAGAGGGAGAAATCCCCTTCAATTCATCAAGAGTGTAGCCAATAGCTCCTCGGTGTTTCTTCAATATTTCCAATAACCTTTCTTCTTCAAACTCTGTAAGCTTAGAACTAATAATAACAGGATATATTTTCTTATCATCAATATGAGCATATTTAAGATTATCAGGCAAAGGTTTTAAATCAAAGACAGGATCTTCCTTTGGTGGCGGTGTTGTACCCAGATCTTCCACCGGTAAATCATGCTTAAGAATAGGTTGGCGAAGAAAAATTTCATCAAGCTCATCTCTTTCTTTCCTAAAAACTTCACTCTCGCTATTCTACAAATGTTGCTGCAAAGGATTATTAGGAACAAGAACAATAGATGCACACTGTTCCATTTTAAAATCATTATTAGGCAAATCAGCTTTATAAGGAGTTTTGGTAAATTTAGAGAAGTTAAACTCATAAGATTCACCAGCAAATTTAGTCAAAATTTTCTCTTTCTTGCAATCTATAATAGCTCCACAAGTATTTAGAAAAGGTCTACCAAAAATGATAGGACAATATTCACTAGCAGCAGAACCAAGTACCAAAAAGTCAGTGGGATATTTAATCTTACCACATAGAACTTCCACATCTCGAACAATACCAATTGGAGAAATAGTTTCTCTATTAGCCAGCTGAATAACCACATCAATATCTTCAAGTTCACAAGAACCAATTTCATGCATAATCTCCGTGTAAAGCTCATAAGGAATAGCACTAATACTTGCACCAATATCACATAAACCATAATAACAATGATCACCAATTCTAACAGATAGCATAGGAACACTAGCTTGTTTGGGTTTATTAGGATGTGAAACAATATTAGAAGCATCTTCACAGAAAATAATATGACCATCCTCCACATTTTCAGTCACAAGATCTTTAACTATTGCAACAGCAGGTTCAACTTTTATTTGTTCTTCAGGTTCTATAGGTTTCTTTTCACTTTTATGAACCGCACTATTTATAACAGAGTACTCCTTCATTTTAGCAGGGAAAGGAGTTTTTTCAATATAAGCTTCAGGAATAACATGATCAACAGTTTCAACTACAATGCATTTATTAATAGATGACTCAATTTTATCTTTATACGGTTCATGATACTTATCAAAATTCTTCTTAGGCAATTCATAATGAGAGGAAAAAGCTTTATAAAGATTTGCAGCAACTTGAGAATCAAGACCATAAGTAGCACTCATATTACGAAATTTATCAGTATCCATAAAAACTTCAATGCATTTATAATCATAATTTATACCTGATTCTCTATCTTTGTCGTTCAAAAGAAAGTCTTGCATAGAAATTATCAATAATAACATTACCAGGAAGCTCATGAATGGGGCATTTGAGCATTAAAGACTTCAATCTCCCCCAAGCTTGGGCAATACTCTCTCCATCATGAGGCCAAAAATTATATATGCGATTCCGATCCTTGTGAATTTCACTTGGAGGATAGAACTTAGAATAAAACTGGGGCACAATATCATTCTATTCAAGAGAATCCCCATTATCCAGTAATTTATACCAATGCGCCGCTTTACCAGACAGCGATATAGAGAATAGTTTCTTCCTCACTTCATCCATAGCAATACCTGCACACTTGAATAAACCGCATAATTCATGTAAGAACAGTAAATGATTTCCAGGGTGGACAGTTCCATCCCCTGTGTAACGGTTACCCACTACGCGTTCAATAATTTTCATAGGTATTTTGTATGGTATCTCTTCCTTACCTGGCGCCTCATCCACTACCTTTGCAGTAGTAGAAGATTTTCCAAACAAACATTCAAAAGGAGATCTCTCCATAATGAATTATGGCAGCAAGCAGAAATAAAATCAGCACAAACAGTAGAAGTTTCCCTTACCAATTCCACTTACCAATAGCGCTTCACTCCCCGGCAACGGCGCCAGAAAATAGTCTTGATGACCCACAAGTATAGGGGGTGTATCGCAGTATCTTCGATAAGTAAGAGTGTCGAACCCAACGAGGAGCAGAAGGTGTTGACAAGAAGTTTCGATGAAGGATTCACTGTAAATGCTCACAGACAAGTATTCAGGGAGTTTTGATGTAACAGATGAATAAAGTACGAGTAAGTAAAGTGCGAGAGTAACAATTGCAGCGAGTGGCCCAATCCTTTTTAGCACAAAGGACAAGCCGGTTTGTTTACTTATAATGACCAAACGTTCTCGAGGACACACGGGATTTTAGTCTAGTGCTTTCGCTACATACGGCTAATTAATCTTCATTGTTTTGATAAGTGTTGTGTGGGTGAACCTGTGCTAATGTACCGCCCTTCCTAGGACTAATACATACTTGTGATTATACCCCTTGCAAGCATCCGCAACTACAAGAAAGTAATTAAGATAAATCTAACCACAGCCTTAAACTCTGAGATCCTGCTATCCCTCCTGCATCGATATACCAACGGGGGCTTAGGTTTCTGTCACTCCGGCAACCCCGCAATTGGCAAACGAGTACAAGATGCATTCCCCTAGGCCCATAAAGGTGAAGTGTCGTGTAGTCGACGTTCACACGACACCACTAGAAGAATAACACCACAACTTAAATATCATAACATTGAATATTACTCAACCATACTTCACTACTAACATTTAGACTTCACCCATGTCCTCAAGAACTAAACGAACTACTCACGAGACATCATATGGAACATGATCAGAGGTGATATGATGATGAATAACAATCTGAACATAAACCTTGGTTCAACGGTTTCACTCAATAGCATCAATAACAAGTAGAAATCAATACCGGGAGAGTTTCCCCTATCAAACAATCAAGATCAAACCCAAATTGCTACGGCGGTGACGATGTCCAGCGGTGGAGACAGCGGTGATGATGGTGGAGATGATGATGATGGTGATGGAGATGATATCCAGCTCGATGACGGTGACGATGGTGTCGATTTCCCCCTCCCGGAGGGAATTTCCCCGGCGGATCTCAGCCCGCCGGAGAGCTCTTTTCTCTCTGGTGTTCTCCGCCTCGCAGAGGCGGCTGTAACTCTTCGCGAGGTACCCTCTGTGGCTTAGGTTTTCGGGACGAAGGATTTCGCGAAGAAAAGGAGGCGAGAGGGGCTGTGGGCCCCCCTCCTCACTGGGCGGCGTGGCCAGGCCATGGGCCGCGCCGGCCTATGGTCTGGGCCCACCTCGGGTCCCCTCGGCTCCCCCTTCTGGCTTCCTTCGTCATCTGGAAAAATAGGATTTTTGGTATAATTTCCATCAGTTGTTGATCTTCCGAAATATTGCATTCTGACGGTGCTTTTTCCAGCAGAATCCTGGCTCCAGTGCTCGATCCTCCAATAATCATGAAACATGCAAAATAGATGAAATAACATAAGTATTATGTCCAAATATGAAATATATCAATGAATAACAGCAAATTATGATATAAAATAGTGATGCAAATTGGACGTATCAATATGTTCTTTATAATACATGCATACTTACAATGACAAGAACTTATACGGGACCTAAGTTGAGTAGCATGAGGTGTAGGTACTCGTATTGAAGGGGCATGCGATTTTCAACATATGATTTGTCAAGAATATGACTCAGTTTTGCACTCACATTAAATTTAACCATCCAAGATGCCTATGATAGGGGCAATGAGAGCTCAAAGCTAATAAGTACCATACCTTTTTGAAAGCTTTATAAAAAATTGTTGATCCTTACATCCTTCCTCGAAGGACCTTTCTTTTACTTTTATGTTGAGTCTTCAACTTCTTGCTTTATGCACCAATTGAGAGAGCATAGTTATCATTCTGAGTATAATGTGCATAGTCCCAAGACTTATTGATTGATTCATGAGTATGTTATTGCTTGTTCTTAAATTACTTGTATCTAGTCACCCTCTGAACTTTAAATATGTCCTAGCATTTATGTTTCGCTATTCCATAAAGGACAAGCTGAACACGACTTTTATGCTCATAAACAAACAATTTCTTTTATTCCATAATTATTCATGATCCTTTGTTTGAGTTACTTTTCATGTTGTAACATAGTTGCTAAGTTCTATTGTTACAATTATATCTATCATGCCTATGTTTAGAGTACTTTGATCCCAGCTTACAATGCTTTACAATAGCTTGATCAAGATTGTGTTGGTTGCATGTCACCTCAAAAATTATTTTTGTTATCACTTACCTACTCGAGGACGAGCAGGAGTTAAGCTTGGGGATGCTTGATACATCTCAAATGTATCTATAATTTTTGATGATTCATGCTTGTTTTACATCAATTCCACTATGTTTTGCTTACACTTCGTTGTACTTTTATACATTTTTGATGATTCATGCTTGTTTTACATCAATTCCACTATGTTTTGCTTACATCAATTCACTAACCTATTGAGAAGATGCCACAGTGCCAGTTCCCTGTTTTCTGTTGTTTTTGGTTTCAGAAAAGTTGTACAGGAAAAAATATCGGAATTAGACGAAACAAAAGCCGAAATTCCTATTTTCTTGTCACGAAGATGGAGTCCGAAGGAGAGACGAAGGGGGCACCAGGGTATCCACACCACCCCTAGGCGTGGGCCCACCCCTGGCCACACCTAGGCATGGTGTGGAGCCCCCTGACCTCCACCGACCTCTCCCTTCCGCCTATAACAAGCCTCCCGACGTACGCGTGAACCCTAAATCAATCAGCCTTCATCCCAGAAAAGTTATGTAGCTCTACCGTCGTCGCAGACAAGATCGGGAGACAGAAGTCTCTGTTCCGGTACCCTGTCGGGACGTGGAATTGCCCCCAGATCCATCTCCATCAACTCCACCGACATCTCCATCGACTACATCGCCATCCCCATCACTGATGCTGACTCCTACGATGAGGAGTGAGTAGTTATCCCCCGAGGCTGAGGGATTTAGCGGTAGCTATGTGGTGTATCTCTCTCTCCCATGATATGATCTTTATGTGATCATGAGCTTTGTAATATTTTTGAATATGTAGATGTTATGCTCCAACTATTATGCTACTCAAGTGGTTTTATTATGTGATCTCTGGGGACATCTTGTCCAACGGCGTGAAGGTGATAGTGTGCACACCGTGTTTGTTTCTTAAGCTTAATTTACAGAAATACTTATGAATTATGATGTTCTAGTTAGTACCATCTTTGTATGCTCAAAGTGATAGTGTGTGGTTTCAATAGATTGGTAATGCGAACTTTAAGGAATGCTTATGTGGCCCTACACAGTGAATTTGTGTTTCTTATCAAACTAGAGATTGGTTTAGAGTAGCGTAGTGAAGAGATAATATCTATGTATTCAATTATGGTATCATTGTTGAGAGTGTCCATTAGTGAAAGTAAGAAGCCCTAGGCCTTGTTTCTAAACATTGAAACACAGTTTACAACTAGATCTGCTAAACGTTTGCTTGCTGTCATTTTTATTTCAGATTGCAATTACCACTTATAATCATCCATATCACTTGTATTTCGCCATCTCTTCGTCGAAATAGTGCACCTATATACCTAACAAGTGTATTGGGTGTGTTGGGGACACAAGAGACTTCTTGTATCGTAATTGCATGGTTGTTTGATAGGGATATCTTTGACCTCTACCTCCCCGAGTTCTACAAACCTTTGCACTTGGAGGCCCACACTGTCTACAAGAATAGAAGCGTGCTTAGACATCAAGCTCATAGAAGGGGCACATTTGATAGCATGGTTTTGATTTGGGGCTCACCGGCGCAGGGAGTGAAAAGTGTTGCGCGTTGTAATCGAGGCCCGAGTTAGATTTCACCATTCGTTTGGTAGCTCATGAAGACCTTTTTGGACTGGAAGATACACAAGGGATAGTTTGTTTGGTTACATACGAACCCAGATTTATTCTCACCACTTGACCACATGGTGACCTTACATCTCACCACCTCACCTATCACACTAAGTTTCACGATGTTGTCCATAAAAATGGTATCCTTGGTTCGATGTAGTTGCATAACATGGCCACATAATGCATGGCGTCAATGAAGAATCATTGGATTGTGCGGCAGGCTGTTACTGCCCTTCAGTAGTACAGATCGGGCCGTCACACATGGCTAAAATGGTCCATCACACATGATAAACCTAACTGTCGCTATGTAAGGGTGTGCGATATGCCAAAACAAAGCACACAGTTTTTACAACCGTGTGCAACCGGCCATGCCGTCACACACGCTAGGCTTGCAGAAACCATTTGCGATAAGGAGGCCTGTCACAAACGGTTTGATGTACTATACCGCGTGTGTTCCTGGAAATTGGAAGAAGTGATGTTTATGTGAACCATCTACTTTTTGGAAATATTGCAAACTATTTAGTAATCACCTAATATTTGTGCCTGCATATCTGGCTGAGTAACCCATGCAATATTTCACTGAAACACCCTGACACTATCAAAATTTCATTATAGTACTTTATTATGCTTTTGATACAACACTTTCATACATGCATTTTGACATACATTTGATTGCTAGCTATACAATAAGTCATTCTTGGTTACGTCTTTGCTTTCTAGATAGGTTCCTGTGAAAAGATCTACCACATTTTTTCCAAGATCCTGGTTTATAGGCTTTGTTGAACCTTGTCCGCGGCTTTGGTGCTTGTTTATCTTGGTTACGTCTTTGTTTATATCTTTTAGCATATCCTCAGATCACAACGTTATATCGGTAACTAAGTTTTCTTATGCAGTGTTCTCAGAATTCGATCTCTATTATAAAATGTTAAGGTAGACTTAAATATGTGAACATGTAGAAAACAAATCTAACATAAACAAATATGTACATGTAGACTAGCTAGAGAGATAACCACCGCTAGGAAAAGGGCTTATATATATGATTTAGTCGCGGCGCGTCTTTTTTTTGGTGAACCACGTCTACGATCCGTGGTGCACCCAACAGGTGGACCACTAATATGCCCTCACCAGTGGCGCACGGACACACTAAGTATGTCCATGAGCCACGGGAAAGTGGGAACAAAGTGCTAGGGGTGCGCCCACATGTCCGTGACGCGCGTAGATTTGGTGCGCCACACCAAACTAATCAATCAATCGTTTTCTACATCATCTATTGCGCCTTGCCGCCGGCCGAGATATATCTAGGCCACGATGTGCCCATCGTTTGGCGCCGCGAAAATATCATGGCAACCATCGCACGATGCATGGCAATGGCCAGAACAACAACAGTCACATAATGGCAACATTATGGTAAGAATGGCAACCTCCGCGCACGCACGACGAGAAGCCAAAAGACGGAAATGGTGGTTTCGATAGAGGCGGCGAGAGGAGGGGTAGAAATAATGGGGCGGCCTTGGTGGGAGGTGACGATATCCTCTCGCCCCCTTTTTTCGCTTGCGCGCGGGAGCTCACATCATCTCCATGGTCGCACCAGCACGTGCGGCCGTTGATGCCTTTTGGCTATCGAGAGCTAATGACAAAGTTGGCTAACAACCGATCCAGGTGTTACCCTTTGGCTTGCCTTGGAGGTAGTGGCACGTGAGCCAGGTACAATGCAGAGGCAGCCCAGTTACCTAATGTTAGATTGTATAGCTTCTGTATACGTGTACGTATTGTACCTTTATAACACTCTCATTATATATATATGTGATAGGCCACCCTAGAGGGTTGAGCCGGTTCCCCCAATTCTATTGTATTACATGGTATCATACTTGTTTTGGTCCTACGCTTCCGCCGCCCTCAAACCCTAGCCGCCGCGCACTTCCGTCGCCGCCGAACTTCGACCCCGCCATGGACAGCGCTGCCGCATCCGGCTCCTCCAACGCGGGCTACCTCCCAGCCTCGCTCGCGGCCCTGCTCTCCCGCCCCGTCGACCCCGCTGTCCTGCAGCCGTCTCCGATCGGGACAAGGAGCGTCGGGTCCTTCTTCTCCAACCCTCATGCGCTCATGGTCAACACCTCCAGCGCCTCCTTGCCTGCCTTCTCGGCCTCCGTTGTTGGGCCCCTGGCCCTCGCGGCCCGCGGCCGTCTCACCGGCGTGGACAGTTGGGTCCTCTGCCACGGGGCCTGCATCGGTGCACCCTGCCCTCACGGCGTTCGCACCTCCGGCAGGGTCTACATCCTCGACGGTGCCTCCGCCTCCTGAGGGTGTCACCTCCATGCCCCTGCCCGCGCCGCCCGTCTCTGCCCCCATGGCGTATGCGCCCCCGGCAGTCTTCACGACGGGCTCGTTGCCTACACCGTTCCACTTTGGCAACCTCATCACCGTCAAGCTGTCGCCAGATAACTACATCTTTTGGCGCGCGCAGGTCCTGCCGCTCCTTGGGAGCCACTACCTGCTTGGCTATGTCGACGGCTCTCTTCCTTGCCCTCCCGGACTGGTGGACAGCGTGAACGGTCCGGTCTACAATCCGGCGCACCGTGTTTGGATGGGGCAGGATCATGTGAACCTCTCCTCTATCCAGGGGTCGCTTACCCCGGCTGTTGCCGGGCTCATCGTCTTTGCCAAGACTTCTCATGAGGCATGGACAACTCTCGAGCGCTCCTTCGTGTCGCAGTCACAGGACCGTGCCAGTGCCCTCCGTCGTGAGCTTGGCGAGTGTGAGAAACTTGACACCACGGCCACGGAGTTCTACAACAAGGTCAAGACCCTTGCTGACACGCTGGCATCTATTGGACAGCCGCTCACGGACTACGAGTTCAACTCCTTCATCTTCAATGGTCTTGACGAAGAGTATGATGGCCTGGTTGAGATCATCAATGAGCGGGGCAACTCCAATCCTATGATGGCACATGAGATATACTCCCGCCTTCTTCTCACCGAGCAGCGTGTCAAGTCGCGTCGTGCCAGCCGCAGTTGTGGATCTCCCGCTGCGCATGCTGCCTACAAGGGCGGCTCTCCTGCATCGGGCGCCCCGACCTCTAGCAAGGGGCCCACGCCGTCCTTATCCTCGTCCGCTCCTCCTTCGGCGCTGCCGAGCAGTGGGGTGCGGCGAGTCTGCCAGCTCTGCGGCCTTGATGGACACTAGGCCTAAGTCAAAGTACATAGAATAGATATTGAAGTAGTTCAATATAGAAATATTAAGAAAATGTTCTTGTCATGTGAAGGTTTAACAAGACTTGAGTGTATCTGACACACAATGAGTAAAAACACATGAGTGATTATAGATCACGAATAATATGTACACAATCAGATGTCTTGTGCTCTAAATGTGTTATGAGCATGTACCAGAATGATTCATGTGATGATCATTGAAAAACAGTAAGAATATTCTTGAGTACTTAAGAAGAACCAAGGATATATATATATATAGTTTTGTATGGAGAAATGACAAACAAATTTCTGTAAGGTGTTGCACCGATATTTGTTTTGTCACATATAAAAATAAAATTTCAATCTCAAATTAGACTAAGTGTTGTTTAAAAGGTAGCACAATGTGCTAGAAGTTGTCTATGCTAGATTTGGAAGAGTTCTAAATATTGTGACGGATTCTACAAATGAAGGCAGAGTATGTCATTGTTTTGACAATGACTGAGGATGTTAAGTCAAGAGGTTCTTTGAGAACTTGGTGTAGTTCCGATAGTGTCAGAACTTTGAAGCTATATTGTGTGTAAAAATATTAGTGACATATTTCAGACCGCGGAATTAAGGTTCCACCAAAAGACCAAACATATTTAATGCCGACTCATTTAGAAAACGAGTGATGCGTTGAGACGCAAATGAATTGCAAAATACATACATTTCTGGGCATGTCAGATCCATTGACTAAAACTTCTCCCGTGAGCAAAACATGATAAAGCACCGGAAGGCCAAGGTGTTATATCTTTACATATGTAAACTAGATTATTGACTCTAGTGCAAGTGGGAGACTGTGGTGACCCTGCATACCACTGCATGTTGTAGTATGTCAGTCGTTGATATAACATTCACGAAGTACCATTCCGCAAATATTACATCCCTCAGAGTAGTACAACAGAACATAGCAGGTCCATAACTCATTCATTTATTATTACAACTATCATACACATGTCATCTTGGAGCTCCTCTTGGGTCCTAAGAGGAATACTCCTGGGTTCGAGGCGAACCCAACTTAGCTTACAATATAAGAGTCTCATTAAGTTATACATTTATTTCCTCGAGCAGCTAAATACTAATAGTTCGGGCTGCTCAGTTACTACTACTACTGGATATCTCTAGGCTTGATCTCCTCCGGAAGCCTCCCCGGATCCGTAGACGATGAGGTAGTATACGCCTTCTATACCTCCATAGAGGTCTGGTTCTTCATAGCCGATGATCTCGGCTCCTTCATTGTTGACGTAGTCCTCCTCCAGGCGATTCAGACAATCTAAGCATGGGATTTAAGAGTGGTATGAGTACGAGCGTACTCAACAAGTTCATTATAGATAAGAGGTGTTTAATGCTCTAGCTACAATATTAGACCAGAAAGTCTAATACTAATGCAAGTTTTGATAAACATTTCTTCAAGAGATTGCTTTTATTCGAAAGAGCTATGTCCGTCAGCCTTCACCGGTTTACTAGAACTTCATGGAGCTCCTTTCTGGCCGCGTTCGCAGTTCCTCATCCCGGAACAGGGAGTGACAGATCACAGTTCTTTACACTCTGCAGAGGTGTGTTGCTTTACCCATAAGAGATCTTAACCTTGGTGCCAACCGGGCAGCTTTCCCGTCCACACTTCCTTTGGTGTGAGGCCCGGTATAAGGTCTAGCCAATCATGTTCCTCCGCTACCTCGAACACCCACCCTTTGTTGCATGCCCCGACCCTGGGTCCTCGCCGGTCCCATTATTCCCACTCACGGGTGGACCCCGACCACGACGACAGTTTGGGATCGAACCAAACTCCTTCGCCGGTAGCTGCAACCCATCATAGACCACAATACCGTGGGGACTTAAGGCTTCCCCAGCCAACCGCTTGCACTTCGAGCGACAAGTGTCTACGGACTATGCCGTGGGGACTTAAGGCCTCCCCAGCCAACCGCTTGCCCTGACAGATACAAGTGTCTACGGTAAAGCGCATCCGTTGATGAACGAGAGGTGGAAACACTTTTGACTACTCCGTCCCACTCCGGATCTTATGGTTAACGCGGGTATTACGGCACAAGAATCACTGGCGACATTTGTTGTTTAATCCTAGATGGATATAAACCCGTGCAATGGAACCTCCACCATATCAACACAATCCATGGTTCCATTGCCCACCACATAGTCATATTCATAGTTATGAAAGTAGTGGTTTTGAATTTTATGCAATAGTGATAACCATAATACTTTGCAAGTAATTTGTTAGAAATACTCAAATGACATGAGCAAGTGATGAACTTGCCTGAACACTGCAAAGTTTTGCAGTTGGAAGGTGTGGACTGACCCTTGTCCTCTGTCTCTGAAAAATAGCATCATTGTCCGATAAGGGCAATGGTTAAAGAAGCAATTATGCATGATTCCATTTTTTAGGGTTTGTTCCCCCCTTCCGATGTCATTGTAATTTTATGTGAGAGGTTAATACTAAGAATAATTTAGAGATACTTTGTTTAGGGTAAAATACAACCTTGAAATATTGTCAAGGTGTTTTTCATGTCCAATTTGCATTAATGGGCTTATTTTCATTATTGAAAATAATATGTGTGATTTAAATCTTTATTTAAATCATCAAATTAAGACCAATTCTTAATTGTCTTCAAAAATTCCCTTTTGTATTTTATTATGTTAGAGAATTTTATGCTGATCTATTTTCATATTTTTAATTATTTTTTTAGAGCTATTGAATATTTATTGTGCCTTTCCAAAGTTTATGCATTTTAATTGAATTGTGAAATGGCAAAAATGCCCCTAGGCCCACCTGTCGGTGCAACCCAGTGGGTTAGGTCGAACCGACCGGCCTGGTCCGGCTCGACCAGCCCCACTTCTCTCTCTCCCTCTCACGCGCGACCGAACCCTAACCCTAGCCGCTCTGGCGACTCGCGTCGCCTCCGCCGTCGCCGCTAGATTCCAGCGAGATTCGCCGGACCTGGCCCTCGCCATGGTGCGCAATCGACGCGCCCCACGACGGCGGTCAATCCTATCCGCATCGATCTGACGCGGGCGACCTGCTGCTCTCGGCCTCGACCCCTTCTGGTGCTAGGGTTACGGGATCGCTCGATCCCACCGTTCACTGGGCTCCAGGCGCGGTGGCGCCGCCGTGGGCCTCGCCACGGTGGTGTGGGGCGCTACGGCGCTTGTCGGCGCATGGCCTGGCCTGGCCAGGTGCTACCGAGCACTCGGCGCGAGCCGCCGTGGCCGCCATGGCCGCATCTGCTCGTCTGCTTGCCCCGGGTATGTGCGCCTCCTCTTGCTCTCTCTCTCCTGTGCCTGTTCTACTCATTCTCCTCCTCGTCTCCGTCTAGCTTGGTCACTGGCTTGCCCTTCCTCGTAGAGGTGCGGCCATGCCGTGATGCTGCTGTTCTCGGTGCCGCTATCTTTGTTATCTTTCTTTGCTATCGCTTGTCTTCTTGTGCTAGCTGTTGTGCTAGCCCTACTGATGTGCATCTGTTGCTGTGATGTTCAGGTTACTGGCTCTACTGGCCTTGGCCATTGTTGCCTTGGCCATGCCAGTGCTTGCCATTCTTGCTAGATTCTTGCTCTGTGCTTTTGTTCATGTTATTATGCTTGCCAGTCACTCATGTGTGTTCATGTATGCTTCCCTGGCTCACTACTGTGAGTGATTCTTGCTGTTTTAGCAAGTACCAGTGCTGCTTGGGTGATGACCAATGATTGTAGGCTCATGGTAGGCTCAGCCTTGCTTAATTGTGGTCCATATCCATCAATTCCTTGATGATATGCTTCTGGATACAATCATAAAAATGGTTTATATAATTATATGTGATTCAATTATTGCTTAACTGTGGCTATTTAATTTATATGATTCATGTGTTGATGCCAGTGATGTCCTGGCATGCCCTGGCATGCTCTAGCAAGCTTCTGATGATCATAGGATCATCAGTTGCCTGTATAAGCTTCTGTGTTGGTTCAGTGCTTCACTTCTATTCAACCTGTGATGTGTGTGTATCACACAGGCTGGTCCTGGTGTGTGCTGGTGCTTACTTAGCAAAGAAATGTTGCTTGCAATGATCCATTGGATCATCTGCAAGGCCCTGGTGCTTTGATTATTTGTGTTGCTCACTTATCTGTATTGCCTGAATGTACTGAAATAGATAAGTGATGTGAGTCGCTGCGCTTGTGATCATCCTATTAATCGTGACAGGGCTAGATGGTTGTCAACACTCTGTTGTGTACCCTAGCCCTCTACTGAATCCAAATGGATAATGATGTGTAGGTTCTTGTGCTGGCTCAGGGTTGAGGTGGCCCTGGCAGCACTTGTGTTGCTGTCCTGGTTGCTCCCCTCTCTGTGATTTGCCATGGTTTGTAATTGCTGGCTGGAATGGAATAGCTGTTCACTGGCTTGATCCAATATTGGACTTCCAGTGACCTTTTGATGTTGACAAAGTATATAGACAAGTAATTTTCTATAGTCTGATGGCATAATAGCTGTAGGTGCTAAGTGTGTGGGCTAGGCTAGCTGTGACTTCATCTTTTGCTGGATTTCTTCAGTTATGCATTGATTTGCATAACTGTTGTTCCCATAGGATGATTGCCTAATGGTCTTTACCCATATTTGCTTGCACCAAATGGCTTTGCAGCCAAATGATGACACAGACAGAGTTTCATACCCTTTTTGATTCTGTGATGCATGTGTATGCTTATTGATGAGCAAAGCATGTGTTTGCTCAGGTTCTTTTGTGTATACCTCACTCCAGCTCCTAGAAAATGGGTGTTGGTGTAGAGGATTTCTTCAGTGTGGTGATGATGCTTGCCCTGCTCCTCCTTGCAATCTTGTGGTGCTTGATTCAGTGTTGTGGTGAGTTAGGCAGGTTGAACAGCAGTGGTTGTTCTTCCTGTTCTTGATGTGCTTGTGTTCTTACCCTGGAGATTCTGTCGATGGAGCTGCTAGGGTTTTGGCTTGGTGAAAAGGTTTTATACCAAGCCTGCCTTGCTTCCCTGATCGACAGCTCCACCACTTCACTTTGGTGACTCACTGTGTGTGTGGTGCTGTTGTGCATGCACACATGTGGTGTGTGCTGCCTGTGTGTATGTGTGTACCAGAGGCTTGGGACTTGAGCTGTGAGAAGATCAGCTCGGCAGCTTTGGTCATATCCTCTCATGATTCAATATTATTGCTAACCTGCCAATTGGCATTGCCACTTGGCACAATGTTCTTTTTGTGTGATTTAAATGCAGGGATCATGAAATTGATCAAGATGAAGATCTTCAAGCTCAAGATTAACTTGTAGCTTAGGATATATTTTTCTTACTTGTAATTTTCTTTTTCTTTTTCTATTTAAGCAATTCTTGTAATGTGTTGTATTATTCATTTATTTTCTTTATGAATATTGTAATGACAATGTAAATTGTGTGATGATCAATAAAGCTCAAGGTTTTCTCTAATGAGCTTTAATTATTATGTGTATTATTTATACTTTGTATCCTTATTATTTACTTAATGAATTCCCTTATAATTAATTTATGAGTTATTTGTTTTTATGTTTGAATTTGAATTTCAAATTCAACTTTGAGTTGAATTCAATCATACAACTTAACTTTGAATTCAACCAAACAACTTAAGTTTGATATGATCTCTCCCCCTCTTTTCTCAAAAACCTAATCTAGTTAAGTGAGGTACAAGTTTGTCGCACTCTCGAAACCCTAATCATGTAAGGTGTCGAGAGAGAAACTTGTCCCCCTTTGATGTAGTTTTTATTTAAAAGCGCGAAATTTCCCCAGAAGTTGCAATGCAATGCACATCCCTTTCTAAAAACTACCCCTCGATCGTCACTAAACCTGGGACATTACAGCCTTTCCCCCTTAAAGAAAACTTCGTCCCGAAGTTGTGGTTGTAATACCTGAAGAGTTCAGGGTATGTTTTCCTCAGGTCTTCCTCCTTTTCCCAGGTGGCTTCCCTCTCGGGGTGATGCTTCCATTGTATCTTGCAATACTTGATAGCTTTATTTCTGAGTTGTTTCCAGCTCTCCTCGAGAATCTTGGCTGGCTTCTCGATGTAAGTCAAGTCTGGTTGTAACTCGAGCTCTTCATGTGATACTGGTTCATCAGGGGTTTTCAGACACTTTCGGAGTTGCGACACATGGAATACATTGTGAACCTGAGATAACCTTCCCGGTAATTCCAATTCAAAGGCTAATCCTCGGTTTTGACTCAAAATCTTGAAAGGTCCGATGTACCTAGGACTGAGTTTTCCTTTTACTCCAAACCTCTGGAGTCCTTTCATCGGGCTTACCTTAAGATATACCATGTCTCCAACTCGTGGCTCCCATGTTCTCCTCTTCTGATCGGCATAACTCTTTTGTCGACTTTGGGCTATCTTGAGCCTATCTCTGATAATGTCAATGATTTGTTGTTTTTCCTTGACATAATCAGGGTTGAACTCTTTGCTTGCTCCGGCTTCATACCAACATATCGGTGATCTACACTTCCTTCCATACAGAGCTTCAAACGGTGCCATCTTGATGCTGCTTTGATAGCTATTATTATATGAAAACTCTGCTAGTGGTAAGTGCTCCTCCCATGATCCTCCGAAGTCTAGGGCACAAGCCCTAAGCATATCCTCTAAGATCTGGTTGGTTCTCTCGGTTTGTCCACCTGTCTGGGGATGGTAAGCGGTACTATAGTCCAACTTGGATCCTAAAGCTTCGGGTAGTTGCTTCCAGAATGCTGATGTGAACACGGATCCTCGATCCGACACTATCTTCTTAGGCACTCCATGCTTACTCACGATCTCTTTGATGTAATGATCGATGAGTTTCTCTCCTTTGTCCTGCTGATTTACCGCTAAGAAGTGTGCGCTCTTCGTCAACCGGTCCACGATTACCCATATCATGTCCTTCTTTTTATTAGTCATGGGTAGTCCGATGATGAAATCCATCCCTATCTCCTCCCATTTCCACTCTGGAATAGGTAAAGGTTGTAACTTCCCTGCCGGACTCTGATGTTCCGCTTTCACTCTTTGGCAGGTATGGCATTCCGCCACATATTGTGCTATTTCTCTCTTCATGTTGTTCCACCAGAATAGCTCCTTTAAATCCATGTACATCTTTGTACTACCCGGATGAATGGAGTATGGTGTTTGATGGGCTTCCCGGAGTATTACTTCCTTAATTTCAGCAATATCCGGAACACAAATTCTCTTCTGGAACCATAATGATCCAGATTCTCCTCGGTGAAATTCTGATGGTCTTCCCTCATCTATTCTTCTCATCTCCTCCACGATGAATGGATCGTCCAGCTGACCCATCATTATCTCATTCTTCAGGTTGACATTTAACTCATCGGCTACTTGCAACGCCGATAATCCTTCATGTGCTTCCTTCTCCCAAAGTTGTATTTGGGCTTGACTTATTTCCTTCCTCAACTCCGGTGAGATTTCTTGTTCCACTCCGCCGGTGCTCTTCCTGCTCAAGGCATCTGCTACAACATTGGCCTTCCCTGGAGTGTAATTGATTGTCAGATCATAATCCTTGATTAGTTCAAGCCATCTTTTCTGCCTCATGTTGAGTTCCTTCTGAGTGAAGAAATATTTGAGACTCTTATGATCAGTATAGAGCTCACACTTGGCTCCATAAAGAAAATGTCTCCAAGTTTTGAGTGCGAATATGATTGCTGCTAACTCTAAATCATGTGTTGGATAATTCACTTCATGAGGTCTGAGTTGCCTCGATCCATAAGATATCACTTTCCGATCTTGCATGAGTACGCAACCCAATCCGTGCTTGGATGCGTCACAGTACACGGTGTAATCCTTGCCAACTTCCGGAACTGCTAACACCGGTGCCGTGGTGAGTTTCTCCTTTAGAGTTTGAAAACTCTTCTCACACTCCTCTGACCACACGAATGGTGTGTTCTTCCTTAACAGCTTTGTCATTGGTCCTGCTATGTTAGAGAATCCTTCAATGAATCTCCGATAATATCCTGCCATTCCTAGGAATCCTCGGATTTCCTTGACAGTCTTGGGTGCTTCCCATTCTAGAACTGCTGCTACCTTACTCGGGTTAACAGCTATTCCATCTTTACTAATAACATGACCAAGGAATTCCACTTGATCTAGCCAAAATTCACACTTGCTAAATTTAGCATAGAGTTGATGTTCCCTTAGTGTTTGCAACACTAACCTCAAATGTTCAGCATGTTCGGCCTTGTTCTTGGAATATATCAAGATATCATCGATGAATACGATGACAAACTTGTCTAGATATGGCATGAAAATCTTATTCATGAGATTCATGAATATTGCTGGGGCATTGGTTAATCCAAAAGGCACTACTAGGTATTCATGATGTCCATACCTTGAGACAAAGGCAGTTTTCGGAACGTCTTCCTTCTTGATCTTTATCTGGTGATAACCGGATATTAGATCAATTTTGGAAAAGACTCCGGCGCCTCTTACTTGATCAAATAGATCTTGTATTCTTGGAAGTGGATACTTGTTCTTGATGGTCACATTGTTCAAATTCCTGTAGTCTCCGCACATCCTTCTTCCTCCATCTCTTTTATCCACGAAGATCACAGGTGATCCCCATGGTGAAACACTCTCTTGTATGAATCCCTTTTGTTCTAAGTCATCCAGTTGCTCCTTAAGTTCTTTCAACTCCTTGGGCCCCATCTTGTATGGTGCCTTAGCAATCGGAGCTGTTCCTGGAATTAGGTCGATAGTGAATTCTATCTCCCTATCTGGTGGCATACCAGGTAATTCCGCAGGAAATACATCCTGGAATTCATTCACTACAGGTATATCCTCTAATTTCACTTCCTTCATGTTGTTTAGCTGTAGCTCCACTTCAATCTGTGTATGTTTGTCGCCTTGGTAGATCATTCTACTTCCATCGGGGCTTTTCAAAGACACCGTCTTGTTCACACAGTCGATCAATGCTCCATTAGTTTCCAACCAGTTCATACCAAGAATGACATCAATGTCCTTCATCGGTAAAATGAATAGGTCCACGTCAAACGCGCACTTATTGATCATGATGACTTGTTTTTGTTTTGTGTGGGTTACTACTATCGTTCCCCCCGCAGAAAGTATGGTTATGGGTGTGTCTAGCTTAGTGCAACTAATCCCATGTTTGATGATGAATTGTTGAGAAATGAATGATGTAGTTGCACCAGTATCAAAAAGTACTTTGCCAGGATGAGTGAGTATCTGGAGCGTACCTATCAACGCCTGATCGGAGTTGACCACCTCCTCCAGACTGGTACAGTTCAGCTTGCTGAAGGGCTTCTTATTCTTCCAGTTCCCTCCGGTGTTTCCTCCTCGATTTCCTCCTCCTCCTGACTGACCTCCTCCACTATTTTTCTTGGGGCAGTCCTTCAGCATGTGCCCCTCCTGACGACAACCAAAGCATATTATCCTTGGCTTTCTGCAGTCCTTGGCAAAATGCCCTGGAAGTCCACAGCTTCGACAGACCATTGGATTGGCAGTCTGGAAAGCTTGGTTCCTCCTACTACCGTATTAGTTACTGTTGTTGTTGTTGTATCTGGGCTTGAAACTCAAGCTGGTATTAGGCTTGTTACTGACAAACCTCTTAGGCTCAAACTTGGCCTTTTTCCTTTTCTCCTCCTGCAGTTGTTTAAAATCATCTTCCAGAGTGATGGCAGCATCCACCAACTCTTGAAACTCCGTTGCTCTCATCATACGGAGCTGTACCTTGAACTGGGGACTTAACCCCCTCAGAAACCTCTTCTTTTTCTTGTCCTCGGTGTTGACTTCTTCAACCGCATACCGGGACAGCTTTGAGAATTCCCTGACATAAGTTAGGATTGCCTTGTCCTTCTGCTCGAGACTTTCAAATTCTCGACACTTCAGCTCCACAATACTTTCAGGGACATTGGATTCCCTGAACTTCCTCGTGAACTCCTCCCAGGTAAATACCTTTCTAGCTGGATAAACGGCTACGATATTGTCCCACCATGATGCGGCAGGTCCACACAGCAGGTGGGTAGCATAACGAACCTTCTCTTGGTCGTTACATCCAACGGTGTTGAGCTTTCGCTCAGTATCCATAAGCCAATCTTCCGCGTCCATTGGCTCGGGCGCGTATGCGAAAGATATAGGCTTGGTGTTCTGGAAGTCTGCTAAGGTGACTCCCGGATTCTCGGGTCTCTCCACCCGGTTCTGTTGCAGCAGCTCTTGAAAGAATTTGTTCTGCTGCTCCAACGTAACACGTTGTCTTTCCTCCACCAGCTGCATGTACTGGATGAAATTCTGCTGCGTCATGGGTGGTGGTGGTGGTGGAAACTGATCTCTGGCTGCTCCCCCAGCCTCTTCCTTTTGTTTTGCTTCGCGCTCCATGCGTTGCGATTCGGTCTCCTCTCCTAACGCTCCCGACATAACCCCCTAGTTCTGCAACACAAGATGATACTCATAATTACTCCATGCGCAAGTTTTCTGAGCTCAACTTTGTGCACAGAACTAGTCACGCAATGGAAATCAAGAAGCAAATCCAAATCATACAAAACATATACCATGTATATACATACTTAAGTGGTCTTATTACAATACTCAAGTCGATGTGAGTATGCAAACTCACTTATTAAAGTATATGTACAAATTTATACAAATATTACATACTATAATACACGTGGTACTTGTGTATTATAGCCTCGCCTCCCTTGGTGGACTCTAGTCGATCTTCACTCCCGGTACATCCCAGGCTTCCATCCGGTCGAACGTGTCGTCCTCCTGATAGACCCTGGAACATAAGGTCTCCCCGTCGGCTGGTAATCCGAATCGGATGATGATCCTAGGGAGAAATCAGTGTTCACAAACTGATCGTTAAGTGCATCATAGTCCACCCATCGGGTGTACTCCCCTATAGCTCCACCATAGGTGTTTCCAACACTCATACCCAACTCAACCTGTGTCGGATACCCTCCATCAACTCCTTCATTACTAGGATAACTCTGGTTCTAGGTTGTGGCATCATCATTCATCTCCCCATCATAATACACAGAAGTACTATGAGTTCCAGTATCAGATCCCCAACGCCAACCCGTGGAATTTTCTATAGGAGTCTCGGAACGCTGATTGTTTCCGGATTCCTCTCCGCCCTCGTATCCCCCATAGGAACTACCCAGATAGTTCCCAGGTGTAACAGGTGTAGGTTCACGCTCAAGAGGATCTATACTAATGTAGTCACCAGCTGAGTAAACTGGTGTGTGCACCACATTCTCCATAGGTTCTTTCCCCCTAATCTCCTCCTTGGGTTCATGATACGTCCCCGACGTATCCATAATTTCTGTCGTTCCATGCTTGTTTTATGACAATACTTACATGTTTTGCTTGCACTTTATGATGATTTCATGCATTTTCCGGAACTAACCTATTAACGAGATGCCACATTGCCAGTTCCTGTTTTTTGCTGTTTTTGGTTCCAGAAAGGCTGTTCGGGCAATATTCTCGGAATTGGACGAAATCAACGCCAAACCTCCTATTTTTCCCGGAAGGCTCCAGAACACCGAAGAAGAGTCGGAGAGGGGCCAGGGGGCCACCACACCACATGGCGGTGCGGGCCAGACCCTGGCCGCGCCGGCCTAGGGTGAGGCGCCCCCAGGTGCCCCCCTGCGCCGCCTCTTCGCCTATAAAATCCCTTTCGACCTAGAAACACCGTACCAATTGACGAAACTCCAGAAAGACTCCAGGGGCGCCGCCGCCATCGCGAAACTCCAATTCGGGGACGAAGTCTGTCCCGGCACCCTGCCGGGACGGGGAAGTGCCCCCGGAAGCCATCTCCATCAACGCCACCGCCTCCATCATGCTCCGTGAGTAGTTCCCCCATGGACTACGGGTTCTAGCAGTAGCTAGTTGGTATTCTCTGCTCCATGTACTTCAATACAATGATCTCATGAGCTGCCTTACATGATTGAGATTCATCTGATGTAATCGGTGTTGTGTTTGTTGGGATCCGATGGATGATACATTATGATTAGTCTATCTATAAAGTTTGTGAAGTTATTCTTGCTGCAATCTTGTTATGCTTAATGCTTGTCACTAGGGCCTGAGTGGCATGATCTTAGATTTGAGCTCTATACTTATTGCTTAGATTGTATCTACAAGTTGTATGCACATGTCACTGTCCGGAACCAATGGCCCCGAAGTGACAGAAATCGGGACAACCGGAGGGGATGGCGGTGATGTGAGGATCACATGTTTTCACGGTGTGTTAATGCTTTGCTCCGGTACTCTATTAAAAGGAGTACCTTAATATCCAGTAGTTTCCCTTGAGGCCCGGCTGCCACCGGCTGGTAGGACAAAAGATGTTGTACAAGTTTCTCATTGCGAGCACATATGACTATATATGGAAAACATGCCTACATAATTAATAAGCCTGATGTTCTTTCTTAATGCTTTGATTCCTATCAATTGCCCAACTGTAATTTGTTCATCCAACACTTGTCACTTATTGGAGAGTTACCACTAGTGTAGATCGCTGAGAACCCCGGTCCATCTCTCATCATAATATACTTGTTCTCTATGTCATTGGAAGTTGTTATCACCAGAATTTGACCGAGTCAGAGGTGGGCCACGATTGAGAAAGACTTGAAGATATACATGGAAGGAAAAACAAGAATTGGCCTTATACACGAAGTTGGGCTGAATTGCCCATTGTATCTGTAATTTAGTGGATCATATCTTTAGATTAAAAGTTAGAGTTTTACTCGTGCACGGTTAGGTGCACGTCCGAATTAGAAAGTCCGCCGGACTATAAATATGTATCTAGGGTTTATGGAATAAACAACAACACAACGTTCACCCCAAAAACAAACCAATCTCGGCGCATCGCCAACTCCTTCGTCTCGAGGGTTTCAATCAGGTAAGCGACATGCTGCCTAGATCGCATCTTGCGATCTAGGCAGCACAAGCCCCACGTTGTTCATGCGTTGCCCGTACTGAAGCGTCTTTGATGGCGGGCAACGTAGTTATCATAGATGTGTTAGGGTTAGCATAGCTCTTCGTATAAACATGCTTACGTAGTGCAACCCTCGCATGTCTAGCCGCCCTCACGCCTATCTCAGGCGTGGGGGCGGCACCCTGCTTGTTCATCATCTAGTAGATCTGATCCGTTACGATTGCTCCTTGCTCTGCAAGGATTAGTTTAATATCTGCAATAGTTAGGCCTTACGAAGGGGGGGAGGATCCAGCGGCACGTAGGGTGGCGTTCGCAAGTCCTAAACAGGATGTTCCGATGATCAACGTCACGTTGGTTGTGTGGCCTTGTTTAGGATCGGCTTACGAGCACCGTGCGTGGCCGCGAGGCCCAACCTGGAGTAGGATGATCCGATTATGCGGTGAAAACCCTAAATCGTCGTAGATCTCATTAGCTTTATTTTGATCAAGCAGGATCACCAAGTATTCGTGCACCCCGTACGGATCATGGGTGGATCGGCTCTTTGAGCCGATTCACAGGATAGCCTGAGAGCCGATCGAGGCTCGATTTAATGTTTACGTGTATGCCATGCAGGAACTAAGCGAGGCATCCCCATCACCTTCGACCAGGTATAGGTCAGGTGGCACGCCCTTGCACTTCGCATCGCCGCGTGTGACCAGAAGAGCATTGCGGGCCGTCGCTCGGAGGGGTCTCAGCCAGCCGCAGCTCTAGGCTCTTCCCGGCTCTACCGTGTTGACAGGCCGCTGCCCGCCGGTGGGTTTTGGCGATCAACACATTACAGCACGCCCGGTGGGACCATCATCTACATCAACCACATCGCCATCTACATCCGAGATGGCGGCGGACGGCACGCCGGTCACCTACGAGGAGCTGCTGCCGAGCTCAAGAAGAAACATGACGAGATCAAGGCCACCCTCGAAGCCGACCTCATCGGCTCTTTTCGCAGAACCCGTACCCATGGCATCAGGATGGAAGGGGTTCTCACCACAAGGTGCACTCGATGGGATAGATCTCTCTCGCCCGTCGGAGGAACGCACCAGGGCCCTTCGGCAGGAGATCAACTACTTGGTGGCTCACTCGCTACACCGCCACTCTGAAAACTTGGTCAACGTGTTGGAGCGTCTCGCTCTGCGCGTGATCCAGGAGATCATGAGCCACCAGTACTCGCCGTCAGGACCAGCTCTCGGGACGCACCAAGGAGAGTTGCCACTCCAGTCCCGTCCACCGCTGCCATACGCGTTGGCAGCACCAGCTGAAGTGCCGGCTACACCGGCATTCGTCGTTTACAAGATCGGTGGTGACCCTAGTGACTACCAGTTCTTGGCTGAGGCGCCCAAGGAGATCCCTCAAGGATACGCGTGCACGTATGTGCTAGATTGTGGCAATTGGCCACTCTCAAACCAGGCCACAACGTCAGGGACTCCGGCGCAAACAGGAGGAACGTCAGCAACGGAGCTTGAGAAGCAAACGTGGCTAACTAAGTACGCCACCCCGACGAAACTCCCAAGCCCAGCTCCTGCAGTTGGCTCAGAGCTGGAAAAGCAAACATGGCTGGCTAAGTACGCCACCCCGGCGAATCTTCAGAATACATCTCCTGCAGCCAAAGACGGTGGATCAGATCAAGACCATACCGAGAGACCAGTTCGGCATTATGCCGAAAAGGAGGGCAATCGGCTATTCCAAGCCGTACTCGACGAGTACGAGATGATCCCGCTGCCACCTAAATATCGGCTCCCTGACTTCTCCAAATTCAGTGGATCGGATGGCTCCAGCTCCATCGAGCACGTCGGCCGATATTTGGCGCAACTAGGACCGGCTTCAGTGTCGGATCAGCTACGCGTGAGGCTCTTTTCACAGTCCCTCACAGGATCGGCTTTTGGATGGTATACCTCTTTGCCAGCAAACTCCATCCAGTCTTGGAAGCAATTGGAAGAACAGTTCCATACGCAATACCATTCAGAAGCTTCCGAGTCTAGCATTGCCGATCTAGCACAACTACGTCAGAAGCGCGGAGAAACGGTGACAGAGTACATCCAGCGCTTCAGGGAATCTTAGGAACCGATGTTATTCGGTTCGTATAACCGAAAAGGAAGCAGCCGAATTGGCGTAGCTGGCCTTGCAACACAGCTCAAGGACATGGCCTCCCAAGCAGATTATCCTCGCCGGGCGCACATGGTTCAGAAACTATCAGCATATGAACAGCGCCACCCAGACTGTACCAAGACAAGTTCAAGCGTGCGTAGTCATGGTCGATACAGAGGAAGGTGAAGTGCCTGCGGAGACCAAGAAATAGCAAGTGGCTGAGTGGACTCGGGGAGGAACCCCGTATCCCGCAAATGGGTAAAGCCACCAGGGCCGCCCAGGGGATTTGATTTTGACGTGACCAAGACTGAACAAATCTTCGACCTCCTGCTTAAGGAGAAACAGTTGACGATTCCTGAAGGTCTCAAGTTCCCTACGGCGCAAGAGCTAAACGGAAAGCCGTACTGCAAATTCCACAACTCGCTTTCCCATGCCACCAACGACCGCAGGTGTGGCGTCAGCACATCCAAGCGGCGATAGAGAAGGGGCGTTTAATTTTCAACCCAGACGCCATGAAGGTAGACACCCAGCCCTTCCCCGCCGTTAACATGGTAGAAGTCATCTACCCCGAGGGCTGCCAGCCAGGTCCCACGTTCAGCATCAACATGGTGGGGCCTGGGAACCACTCTGGCAAAGATGGAGATGAGGGCAGCTGCTCTCATAGCAAGGACACAGAAGAGGCCGCTCCACGCGATCGGCTCCATCATGATGGCAAGCGTTACGTCACGAGGGAGAAGTGAAGAACATAAGATATCAGCGACCTCTCTCCGATCACCTCCTCAACAAATATGTGAGTCGGTATGACCAACGCCGACGGTCCAACTATGATGATGAAGGAGATCGTCTGGCTAGAGAAGCCAGAAGACATCGTCGGCAGGATCGCGATGTGGAGGAGCACGAGCGCCGTGCCGCGGACGGGCCAAGGGAGCAAGATGACAACGCCAGACACTGGGATTGCCCTTTCTTCAGACACTGCTGGGATTCAGGAATGAGCCGATTGCCCACAATCGGCAATTGCCCAGAATGCAACAAGAAGAAGAAGGAGGCAGCCAACGTGTCTGTGTTTGAGCGCTTAGGGCCTCTCCCACCACCAAGCAAACGCGCTGAGTCACCTCGTTGGGCAGATCTTGAGGATTCGAAGACGAGGGACTAGAAGAAGAAGAAGACAGTACCACCGTCCAAGGTGGTGCCCTGACGGACTCAGCCGTTCACGTAAACGCAGGGTTAAGCGGTTGCGCGGCCCGGAGGAAGCCGAAAGGTTATACTTGCATACGCTAAGGAAGGCACGGCCTGATCTGGCTGCCGAGGTTCAGCGAGCCCTGAATGATGTGGGTCGTGCCCGGTGGATGGGGTGGCGCCCCACACAATGGAGAGCCGATGATGAAACATCGGCCGGCACGAACATGGTGTTCATCCTCCCTTCGAGTTCAGTGCTCCAGGGTTAGATGAGACATCCGTGGCACAACTTGACTGCGGCCCACGGCCGGTTATCTTTGAGAAGCCACAAGATAAGAGCTACAGGCATCTGAAGGCCCTGTATTTGCGAGGATATATCGATGGGAGGCCTGTGAACAAGATGCTGGTAGACACCGGAGCGGCAGTTAACATCATGCCGTATTCTATGTTACATCGGCTGGGACGCTCTAGCTCGGATTTAATCACTACGAATGTAACATTGAGCGATTTCAACGGCCAAGCGTCCGAGGCACAGGAGTTACGAACGTGGATCTGACCGTAGGAAGGAAAACTATCCCTACAACGTTCTTCATCGTCGATAGCACGAGCAGTTATGCTGTGCTATTGGGAAGGGATTGGATCCACGCCAACTGCTGTATTCCCTCCACGATGCACCAATGCATAATACAGTGGGATGGAGATGAGGTAGAAGTCGTCCAGGCCGATGATTCAGTTGAAGTTTCAACGGCTGGCATGAACGCATGGGAAGCAGCAGGCCAAGAACCCCTCTCAGGCATCAACTTAGACGACTGTGAACGCATCGATGTGACAAAGGGAAGGGTTAAGCTGGTTTTATCCACCGGCCTGACCATGTAGTCAAAGCAAAGCGACGTGTAACTTGGCGAGGCTGATCCTTGTGATCGGCCCCAAAGGTCTATGAAGGGACATTACGTAACCTTGATCAGCGCTCTAATCATTATGGAGGCCGATCCCAGCAATCGGCCAAAATTATCCTCACCACATGTTCTGCTTGTGTTCACCTTTGACCCTATCAGGAGCCGACGTGGGAGTTACAGAGCCGATATCCGCCATTCTTTAACAGATTCGGCTCGGGGGGCACCTGAATACTGGAACAGATGCAGGGGTACATGTGTGCAATGAATACTGGGGGCTGATAGGAGAAAATCGGCCAGTAAAAAAAAAGAAAAAAAAAATTTACAGCCGATGCAAGAGCCTCGACTTTAGAATTGAAAGACAGCCGATGCACAACCATCGACTTTAGTAGAAATTATGTAATGTCTATCGAGTCTCCACCAGATCCAGGCCAACGGTGGTACCTTCTGTTGCCTCGAGTGAGTAAAACAATGGAAACTTCTTCAGCTACTTCGAGCCGATCCGGGTTCCTGAACCCCGTTGTCAAGGATTGCCAATCTTTGGGGCTAGTTCAGCTGAGACGAAAGATTATCTACTGACGGAGGAAGGAAAAGGATCGGCTTTGGCGCGTCTTCTCTGACATTCTCGCCTCGAGTAAGGCTCGGGGGGCAGCAGGCCTGGTGGATGCTCTCTTTTGCTCTGTTTAAAGAGCCGATTGGGGATACTATCGGCTGATCCTTCATTGCAACCTTCTTCACGATGATGAGTACTGAAGAGGATTATTGGGTTTGGTTAGAAAGTTCAAAGGCTTTCCTGAAAGATCCTGCATCAGTTGAGGAAGGGAAGGGTGAAATTCAAAGGACCGATGTGGTACTATCGGCTCATTACGCATTGGCAAAGGGGACGGATCGGCAAGGTCAGTAGAAGGAGGAATCGGCTAAATTAAACTCAAAGGAAATCGGCAAGATCAAATTGGGGAAAGTTCTTCATTGATTAGATTTCTTACATAAAAGAGCTGATTGCTCTCAAAAGGAAGTACTAGGGGATACATTGCCCCATCTACTACTACTGGCCCTATTCTAGAAGTCCTATCTACGGGCCATCATTGCCCTCGTCGCCGTCGCCGTCGCCGCTGTCGGCACTGCTCCCGGCGGGCTCGTCGTCGCTCCAATGGCCGCCGACCGGGTCCTCGTTGTCTTCATCCTCTTCGTCAGCGTCGTCCTCGTCGCTGTCGAAGTCGCTAAGATTGCCCGGCCAAGGGCAGAACCGCTTGGCCGGCGGCTCGTCGGAGGAGCTCTCGTTGTCATCCTCCTCCTCCTCTTCCTGCTCCTCCTCCTCACCGGAAGAGGTGAAGTCGCAGGAGAAGCTGTCGTCGTCGCTCTCTTCCTCCGTTGCCCCAACGGTGAGGAAGCGGAGGTCGCTCTCCCCGTCCGTCGAGGACTGGTCGTCCTCGGACCAGATGGAGAAGTCGTGGTCTGGCTCCTCCCCGGCCGCAATGGCGCGGCGGATGTTCGCTGCATGGACCTCTGCCGGATTGTACTCCGGCGTCGGCTCACGGGATGCGGAGGACTGGCTGGAAGGACCCGATGGAGCAGAGGAGGAAGAGGACATGGTGGCAGGAGGGCTTTTGGAGTGCTAGTGCGATGGAGATACGGAGGAAAACTGTGCGTAGCGGTTAAATAAAAGGGGATATAGTGGAAATTCAATGCCACAACAGTTTCCGAGGAAGAGGCGCCTAAGAAAAAAAAAACTGCCAAATCACGCGGAGAAGTTGAGGAGGCAGGGCATCATGATGAAAGATACTGCGACGGTTTTGCCACGACATGACCCGACGAAGGAAAACAGAGTGATTTTGGAATTACCAATTCCAAAACCAGGGGGGCATGTGTTATCACCAGAATTTGACCGAGTCAGAGGTGGGCCACGATTGAGAAAGACTTGAAGATATACATGGAAGGAAAAACAAGAATTGGCCTTATACACGAAGTTGGGCTGAATTGCCCATTGTATCTGTAATTTAGTGGATCGTATCTTTAGATTAAAAGTTAGAGTTTTACTCGTGCACGGTTAGGTGCACGTCCGAATTAGAAAGTCCGCCGGACTATAAATATGTATCTAGGGTTTATGGAATAAACAACAACACAACGTTCACCCCAAAAACAAACCAATCTCGGCGCATCGCCAACTCCTTCGTCTCGAGGGTTTCAATCAGGTAAGCGACATGCTGCCTAGATCGCATCTTGCGATCTAGGCAGCACAAGCCCCACGTTGTTCATGCGTTGCCCGTACTGAAGCGTCTTTGATGGCGGGCAACGTAGTTATCATAGATGTGTTAGGGTTAGCATAGCTCTTCGTATAAACATGCTTACGTAGTGCAACCCTCGCATGTCTAGCCGCCCTCACGCCTATCTCAGGCGTGGGGGCGGCACCCTGCTTGTTCATCATCTAGTAGATCTGATCCGTTACGATTGCTCCTTGCTCTGCAAGGATTAGTTTAATATCTGCAATAGTTAGGCCTTACGAAGGGGGGGAGGATCCAGCGGCACGTAGGGTGGCGTTCGCAAGTCCTAAACAGGATGTTCCGATGATCAACGTCACGTTGGTTGTGTGGCCTTGTTTAGGATCGGCTTACGAGCACCGTGCGTGGCCGCGAGGCCCAACCTGGAGTAGGATGATCCGATTATGCGGTGAAAACCCTAAATCGTCGTAGATCTCATTAGCTTTATTTTGATCAAGCAGGATCACCAAGTATTCGTGCACCCCGTACGGATCATGGGTGGATCGGCTCTTTGAGCCGATTCACAGGATAGCCTGAGAGCCGATCGAGGCTCTGATTTAATGTTTACGTGTATGCCATGCAGGAACTAAGCGAGGCATCCCCATCACCTTCCTGACCAGGTATAGGTCAGGTGGCACGCCCTTGCACTTCGCATCGCCGCGTGTGACCAGAAGAGCATTGCGGGCCGTCGCTCGGAGGGGTCTCAGCCAGCCGCAGCTCTAGGCTCTTCCCGGCTCTACCGTGTTGACAGGCCGCTGCCCGCCGGTGGGTTTTGGCGATCAACAGAAGTAGTATCAACTATTTTCCGGTGCCATTGCTCCCATATTGCTGTTACTGCTGCTGTGTTACTGTTACTATTGCTCTCATATTACTGCTACTTTCACATCACCCCTGTTGCTAGTGCTTTTCCAGGTGCAGCTGAATTGACAACTCAGTTGTTAAGGCTTATAAGTATTCTTTACCTCCCCTTGTGTCGAATCAATAAATTTGGGTTTTACTTCCCTCGAAGACTATCGTGATCCCCTATACTTGTGGGTCATCAAGACTGTTTTCTGGCGCCGTTGCCGGGGAGGCATAGCTCTACTCATAAGTTCACCTGGGGAGTACACTCTACCTCTCTCTCTGTTTTGTTTTATTTTGTTTTGCTTAGTTTACTTTTGTCTAGTTTATTTGTGCTTAGTTTATTTCTGTCTAGTATTACTTTGCTTAGTTTATTTTTGTCTTGTTTTATTTTCCTCATATACCCAAAAATCCATAAAAATTTAAAAAACAAAAAAATTAAAAACCGCTATTATGGGAGAACCAACAACCTACTTGGAGCTTATGGAATGTTATAATTGTTATAGAGAATCAAGAACTGGTAAAATAATGAGTGCTATGATAGAAAAATTGAATACAATGGCTAGAATCTTGCTTAGACGCCATGATATAAACTGTTGCTCTCAACAGGATACTAAACATCTTAAATTTCAATGTGGCTTTAGTGAGGAATATTTTATTAAGAGCTATAATCGGAATTACTATATTCATTATGGGTTCGAAGAGGTAGAACAATTTGTCTTATTTATGGGAGCCTCCGAGATAGAATCCTTCATGGTTGAGAATTATGAAACTTGTGCTATTTGTAAGGACCTTAAAGATTATGTCTCTACTATCCTTAATTCTTGCATAGAATGCTACACACTACAAGAAAAGTTGCCATGGCCGACGAAGTTGAAGTCGCGTCGTGGTTGCTGGTGTACCATGGCCGACGATTTTTGGTCCCTCCGTGGTGCATGTCAAAACTTTTTTTTTCTCGTTTTTGAGGCCACCTAGCCCGACGAAAGCGGCCAAAACGTCGCGTATGGTGGCCCGGGACGTGGTGCATCTCGAAATCTCAGGTTCGTCGGCCAAGTCAACGCAAATCCGCACCGCTGAGGGATGTAGGGCCCAGATGGCAGCCTCTCTGGCATTGTTTTTTTTTCTCGATCACGCCATCTCGTTCAACGTTCTCCGATTGAGCTGTTTACGATGCAGGATCATGGGTCCCGCATGTCATCCTCTATGAACCAAAATTCTTTCTATTCTTGGATTTTTTTGACCCCCTGATTTCTGGCTACTTCCTTTTTCTTTTGATCCCTTGCCGCCTTGGAAACGTTGAGACCGCTGCTGCTAAATGGGACCCGCATGTCATCCTCTATGTGCAATCAACTTTCTTTTCTTGGAGTTTTTTTTTGGCACCTCAAATTTGGTCACTTGCCTTTTTCTTTCGATCCCCTGCCGCCTCTCAAACGGTGATACCGCTGCTGCTAACTGGGACCCGCATGTCATCCTCTATGTACTATAAAACTTTCTTTTCTTGAATTATTTTTGGCACCTCATATTTGGTCACTTACCTTTTTCTTTCGATCCTCGCCGCCTCTCAAACGGTGATACCGTCGCTGCTAACTGGGACCCGCATGTCATCCTCTATGTACTATAAAACTTTCTTTTCTTGAATTATTTTTGGCACCTCATATTTGGTCACTTACCTTTTTCTTTCGATCCCCTGCCGCCTCTCAAACGGTGATACCGCTGCTGCTAACTGGGACCCGCATGTCATCCTCTATGTACTATAAAACTTTCTTTTCTTGAATTATTTTTGGCACCTCATATTTGGTCACTTACCTTTTTCTTTCGATCCCCTGCCGCCTCTCAAACGGTGATACCGCTCTCGCTAAATGGGACCCGCATGTCATCCTATATGTACTATAAAACTTTCTTTTCTTGAATTATTTTTGGCTCCAGATATTTTTTCACTTGCCTTTTTCTTTCGATCCTGCCGCCTCTCAAACGGTGATACCGCTTCTTGCTAAATGGGACCCGCATGTCATCCTCTATGTACTATAAAACTTTATTTTCTTGAATTATTTTTGGCTCCTGATATTTTTTCACTTGCCTTTTTCTTTCGATCTCATGCCACGTTTGAAACGTTGAGGAACCTGCAGGCTCATGGGACCCGCATGTCATCCTCTATGTACTATAAAAGTTCATTTTCTTGGTTTTTTTTCACCCTCTGATTTTTGGCAATTTCTTTTTTCTTTTGATCCCCTGCCGCCTCTCAAACGGTGATACCGCTGCTGCTAAATGGGACCCGCATGTCATCCTCTATGTACTATAAAACTTTCTTTTCTTGGATTATTTTTGGCACCTCATATACGTTCACTTGCCTTTTTCATTCGATCCCCTGCCGCCTCTCAAACAGTGAGACCGCTGCAGCTAAATGGGACCCGCATGTCATCCTCTATGAGCAATCAACTTTCTTTTCTTGGAGTTTTTTTGGCACCTCATATTTGGGCACTTGCCTTTTTCTTTCGATCTCATGCCACGTTTGAAACGTTGAGGAACCTGCAGGCTCATGGGACCCGCATGTCATCCTCTATGTACTATAAAAGTTCATTTTCTTGGTTTTTTTCACCCTCTGATTTTTGGCAATTTCTTTTTTCTTTTGAACCCCTGCCGCCTCTCAAACGGTGATACCGCTGCTGCTAAATGGGACCCACATGTCATCCTCTATGTACAATAAAATTTCTTTTCTTGGATTATCTTTTGCTCCTGATATTTTGTCACTTGCCTTTTTCTTTCGATCTCATGCCACATTTGAAACGTTGAGTAAGCAGCTGGCTCATGGGTCCCGCATGTCATCCTCTACGAACAATAAAAGTTTCCTTTCTTGGAGTTATTTTTGACCCCTAATTTCTGGCTATTTGCCTTTTTCTTTTGATCTCCTGCCCCTTTGAAACGATGAGGACGTTGTTGGCAGGTCGGTCCCACAAGTCATCCTCTATGAACAATAAAAGTTTCCTTTGATGGATTTTTTTTGAACCCCTAATTAATTTCTGGATATTTCCTTTTTTTTTCTTTGATCCCCTGCCGCCTTGGAATCGTTGAGGATGCTGCTGCCTCATGGGTCCCGCATGTCATCCTCTCAGAATGGTAAATGTTTCTTTTCTTGGATATTGTTTACCAAATGATTTTTGGCTTATTTTTTCTTTCGATATCCTGCCGCCTTTAAAACGTTGAGGACGCTGCTGGCTCACGGGTCCCACATGTCAGCCTCTATGAACAATAAACGCTGAGGATGTTGCTGCCTCATGGGTCCCGCATGTCATCCTCTCAGAACGAAAATGTTTCTTTTCTTGGATTTTTTACCAACAGATTTTTGGTTTATTTTTTCTTTCCATCCCCTGCCGCCTTTAAAACGACGCTGCTGGCTCATGGGTCCCCGATGTCAGCCTCCCGTACAAGAAACATGTGATATCTTGATTATTTTGGCAGACAATAAACAAGTGTATTGCGCTACGAGCTATTTCAACGGATAAATTAAATATTTATTTTTACATAAACAAATTTATATGCTGAATCTCCTTGTTTTTGTTTTTGCGAAGCATAGGACTTTCCTGTTTTTTTTAGAAAAATCCGAACTATCCTGTTTTGGAGTGGGCTGAAATTGTACGAGTCAAAAGGCCCAGCAGGATAGTTCGAATGCCCAGATGTCCACATGCAGCCCAATTGAAATCGTTCTTTTTTGGATTTTTTTCACCCCCGATTTACGGCTACTTCATTTTTCTTTTGGTCCTGTGCCACCTTGGAAACGTTGAGACCGCTGCTGCAAAATGGGACCCGCATGTCATCCTCTATGTACAGTAAAATTTCTTTTCTTAGATTATTTTTGGCTCCTGATATTTGGTCACTTGCCTTTTTCTTTCGATCCCGTGCAGCCTCTCAAACGGTGATACCGCTGCTGCTAAATGGGACCCGCATGTCATACTCTATGTACAATCAAGTTTCTTTTCTTGAATTATTTTTGGATCCTGATATTTGGTCACTTGCCTTTTTCTTTCGATCTCATGCCACGTTTGAAACGTTGAAAAACCTGCTGGCTCATGGGACCCGCATGTCATCCTCTATGTACAATAAAACTTTCTTTTCTTCGATTTTTTTTGGCACCTCATATTTGGTCACTTGCCTTTTTCTTTCGATCCCCTGCCGCCTCTCAAACGGTGATACCGCTGCTGCTAAATGGGACCCGCATGTCATACTCTATGTACAATCAAGTTTCTTTTCTTGAATTATTTTTGGATCCTGATATTTGGTCACTTGCCTTTTTCTTTCGATCTCATGCCACGTTTGAAACGTTGAAAAACCTGCTGGCTCATGGGACCCGCATGTCATCCTCTATGTACTATAAAAGTTCATTTTCTTGGTTTTTTTTTCACCCTCTGATTTTCGGCTATTTCCTTTTTCTTTTGATCCCCTGCCGCCTTTGAAACGTTGAGGACTCTGCTGGCTCATCGATAAAACTTTCCTTTCTTGGAGTTGTTTTTACCCCTAATTTCTGGCTACTTTCTTTTTCTTTTGATCTCAAGCCGCATTTGAAACGTTGAGACCGCTGCTGCTAAATGGGACCCGCATGTCATCCTCTATGTACAATAAAGTTTTCTTTTCTTGGATTATCTTTGTCTCCTGATATTTTGTCACTTGCCTTTTTCTTTCGATCTCATGCCGCCTTTAAAATGTTGAGTAAGCATGGCTCATGGGTCCCGCATGTCATCCTCTACGAACAATAAAAGTTTCCTTTCTTGGAGTTATTTTTGAACCCTAATTTCTGGCTACTTCCTTTTTCTTTTGATTCCGTGCCGCCTTGGAAACGTTGAGACCGCTGCTGCTAAATGGGTCCCGCATGTCATCCTCTATGAACAATAAACACTTCCTTTCTTGGAGTTATTTTGTACCCCTAATTTACGGCTATTTGCCTTTTCTTTTGATCCCCTGCCGCCTTTGAAACGTTGAAGACTTTGCTGGCTCATGGGTCCCACATGTCAGCCTCTATGAACAATAAACACTTCCTTTCTTGGAGTTATTTTGTACCCCTAATTTCTGGCTATTTGCCTTTTTTCTTTCGATCCCCGCCGCCTTCTAAACGTAGAGGACGCCGCTGGCTCGTGGGTCCCGGATGTCACCTCCATGGACAATAAACCTCTCCTTTGTTGGATTTATTTTTCACCCTCTGATTTTGGCTATTTCCTTTTTCTTTTGATCCACTGCCGCCTTGGAAACATTGAGTAAGCTACTGACACATGGGGCCCGCATGTCATCCTCTATGTACAATCAACTTGCAAGATCTTCGAGCGAAAGAGCTTGTATTAGTGGGACCCATATGTCAACCTCTATGTACAATAAAAGTTTCCTTTCTTGGATTATTTTTAGCTCCTGATATTCGGTCACTTTCCTTTTTCTTTCGATCCCAAGCCGCCTCTGAAACGTTGAGTAAGGTGCTGGCTCATGGGACCCACATGTCATCCTCTATGTACAATAAAGTTCCTTTTCTTGGATTTTTTTTACCCCTGATTTTTGGTCACTTGCCTTGACGCTGCTGGCTCATGGGTCCCACATGTCAGCATCTATGAACAATAAACCTTTCCTTTGTTGGATTTATTGTTTACCCCTAATTTCTGGCTATTTGCCTTTTTCTTTTGATCCCCACCGGCATTTGAAAACGTTGAGGAACCTGCTGGCTCATGGGACCCGCATGTCATCCTCTATGTACTATAAAATTTCTTTTCTTGGTTTTTTTTTCACCTCTGATTTTTGGCTATTTCCTTTTTCTTTTGATCCCCTTCCGCCTTGGAAAAGTTGATTAATCTGCTGACTCATGGGACCCGCATGTCATCCTCTATGTACAATCAACTTTCTTTTTTTGGAGTTTTTTTACCCCCTAATTTCTAGCTACTTTCTTTTTCTTTTGATCTCAAACCGCATTTGAAACGCTGAAACCGCTACTGCAAAATGGGACCCGCATGTCATCCTCTATGTACAATACGTTTCATTTCTTGGATTATTTTTGGCTCCTGATATTTGGTCACTTGCCTTTTTCTTCCGATCTCATGCCGCCTTTGAAACGTTGAGTAAGCTGCTGGCTCATGGGTTCCGCATGTCATCCTCTACGAACAATAAAAGTTTCATTTCTTGGAGTTATTTTTGACCCCTAATTTCTGGCTACTTCCTTTTTTCTTTTGATCCACTGCCGCCTTTGAAACGGTGAGGATTCTGCAGACTAATACAAGCGTTTTCTCTCCAAGATCTTGCAAGTTGATAGATTAAATCATGGAATTATTAGGATATGTTTTAAATTTCAAATCCACTTTATGAATTATTAAAAATACCGTTATCCATGTGGGTATGGAGCGAACAAGGATTTTCATATTGGGCATGAGCAGTTTCAAAAATTGGAACCCAATAATTCAAAATAAATAAAAACAACTTTTATGTAGAATCTCCGCGTTTTTTTTTTCTTTTTCCATTCATAGGATCTGTGTTTCACTAGAAAAGGGCCGAAATTGCATGAGCAGAAAGGCCCATTTGTAGTTATTGGGCTTCGACAGCCGGAGCAAGTAGGCCGAGAGCAATTAACATGTAGATGGCCGTTGGCAACCCAAAGTGAAATATTGGGCCCAACAGGGAAAGGCTGAACAGTACTATTTTCTAATTGGAAGGTGGTACATGGCGTAATCCTGCCAAAAAAAAAAGATGGACACGGGTTGCTGAAATTTGCCCATCTTTGCCTAATATCGCCGCCGCGGCTCCGCTTCCGCCGCCGCCGCCATGCCTCGTCTCGCGTCGAGCTCGCGGTACTGCCGCGTCTCGGGCACGGGGTACCGTGGCGTCCGCGCGCGCCCCAAAGGTACGTATTACGCGGAGATACGTCACGGCGGCGAGCGCATCGGCCTCGGCACCTACGAGACCGTGCACGAGGCCGCGCGCGCGTACGACACCGTGGCGTGGCGGCTCGGGCGCCCGCGATTGTCGATGAATTTCCATGACGTGTGGACGCGCCAGCAGGCCGAGGATCTCGCGCCGCCGCCGTACATCGTTAGACAGGAGGAACAGCACCGCCGCCGCGAGACGGAGCGCCGTTTGCGCATCGCCGAGCGGGACGAGCGCGCGGCGCGCGAGTGGGCGGCCCGCTTCCCGAGGACGTTGCCGCCGAGAACGAGCACTTCCGCGAGACGGAGGGCGGAGAAGGCGACGAGGCGGGCAGCGAAGAAGGAGGACCGCGCACGACGGAGGGCGGAGAAGGCGACGAAGCGGGCCTTCATCGAAGCGCAGCTCGCCGGGCCGACCACCATTGGCGAGGACGACCCCCGTTGGATTAACCTCTTCTCGTCGGATCCGGTGTCGGGCACGACACCGGACTCGTCAGATGTCGAGTTTTAGTTTAGTTTTATCGCACTACTTTGTAAAAATATGAACTACGGAGTATCTATCAAGCTAATTTTATCCTATTTTAGGTCTATTTCTAGTCTTTGTTTGATCTTCTGTTTTACTGCACTCTATTTTTCATTATATTCTGTTTTTGGCGCTGCATTTATAGCGCCTCTGAAAATACGCTGTTTCAGCCCTGCATTTGGCCGCCACAGTTTGCAGCTTCCGGTGAAGCTATTGCCGGCTCCATGCGCAGCATCAGCCATTCAGCCCACAGCGCCAAAATATAGAGCCACTGCTGGAGTTGCTGTAATATGTTTGTCAGCAGGAGCTTACCTAATTAGTTAAAAAAAAGATGTTCAGCGTGGGATTCGAAAAAAAGATCTTCATGTTTTTTTCCTAGCTATCCTAGTTCGGACTTTTTATTGTGTTGGCTAGTGCATGAAGCTTGACACCTGTATTATGTGATCCTGATATGAGGATAAGAACACCTTCAGCTTGCATTGCTAATGGTGTCTACTGCAGCAGTGGCGTACATTCAATGGAGACTGATGCAAGAGAGTTGGTACTGGTGAGCCTGCACTTGTCATCATCGTGCCACCTGAAGTAGGTGGTGTATTGGGATTAGACTGATAAGCATAGCACCTTGCAAAGAACAAGATGATGCTAGTGTTGGTTAACGTGATTTTACGCCAAAAGTCATGTATGCTCAACAGGTGCCGTACCTAGTTTGGATATTGTGTTGTTACCCTTTTGTGGTTTGGTGTTTGTCCAACAGAGAAAGCTACTCTTTTCCCGTGTAAGTGTTATTATGTGAACAAAAGTTGTGTGTACATATATATCGGTCAGAGAACCAAGATTGCATATTCTTGCCTGGTTATAACACATAAGTCATAATAACAATTAAAGAGAAAAGTAACATTTGCCTTTGCAATGTGATTGTGCCAAGTAGATTAGACAACCAACCACAAACATTACAAGTCAACAGCCAAACGCATGCGAAAGTCCTAAGGTAAGCTCCATAATACATGTTGAAACCAAAAGCCTAGAAACCATAAGAAAGGTAGCTCCACATCACAGTTCCACGACAATGAAAGCATACCGATCATAAAACATATATCAAGTCAGGACAGCTGCACCACTGGGTAAGCATCCATGGGGTCTGGCTCAAGAGCGAAGACTGTGTGAATGCTGCAAAATGTGGCTCTTGCCTCACCCCACCCATACATCTTATCATGGAACCTTACCAAATCAGCAAGAATCATCTTGACATAAACATAGCTCCACTCTCCATGCTAATGGGATTGAACAATGCGCCAGTTGCAGTGCTTCAGCTTGTCAAACAGTATGCAGGAGATGACGAAGCATGCTGGCTGGTCTTTTGTAGTGACAATGGCTTGGAGTAGCTGGTCCTGTGAACCACCCAACTGGATCTTTAGAGCTTGAAGGACAGTCCGTGCTATATAAGCTACCGTTGCTGACTTCAGCTCAGGTTCAGGTGAATGACAATGACATCTTGTCCTAGAGATGCAGATCCTTCTTGATCAGATTCAGCGGAATCATCACCACTACTTACAAAAGGCCGGGTTCTACGAAGGCACATCAGGTACATGCTCCAGTTCATAGGAGTCGGGTGGGACAGCACCGTTTGCTGAAATCTCTACAATACCAGCTCCAGGTAGACCACTAGTCTCTACAGAGGGTAAACCACCAATATCCACTTCAGAGGATTCTCGTGGCACGACACCTTTCGCTAGAGGCTCTACCCTACCAGCTCCAGGTCCACCACCAGTCAGTACTGTGGGCATAGTCATGACGGGTTCTACCAATACAAAACATACTTCAGGTGCAGTAACATCAGTATCAACTCCAGCATCAGCAACAGTTAAAGTGGTCTTGACAATAGGTAAACCGTTTTGCTCCAGTTCGTAGAATTCCCGTGGCACGACACCGTTCACTAGAGGCTCTACACTAGCAGCTCCAGCTGCACCACCAGCTTTCTACAGCAGGGGTAAACCCAATCCACAACCTTCTTCATGTGGCACGATGATGCTGGTATAGGCTCATCAGCACTGTGTCCACCGCATCAGTCTCCATAGACAAGAAACAAGGTGGCGACGGAGGTGTACAAGACTGGCATGCCATTTCACCTTTGTCATCCGACAATATAGAGTTTTCTTCAACTCTATGTTTCTGCAATAATAAGCACATGAACAGAAATTAGACCAGAGCATCTAGCCATCTAACAGGGGCAGCGGCAAAACAAGCGTCGGTCCATATGTTTACCTTGTCATCGGGATATCGTAACACATGATTTAGAAGTCATTTCACATAGCATCCGCTTTTTCGTTCCTTCCCCTACGTCCATCTGGAATAAGTAATACTATTGATCACATAAAACTAATTAATCAAATATATGCATATGTTGAGAAGTTTGCACGGCAAATTGTGGATTCTGCTTTTATCACCTACGAATCGTCGTTCTATATATTTACCTTGTTATCTCGGGATATCGAAGTCACGAATGAGAAGTCATCTCACTAAGTATCGGTTTTTTCGCTCTTTCCTACGTCCATCTGCAATAAGAAGTACTATTGATCACATAAAGCCAATTCATTGAATATATGCATATGTTGAGAAGTTTGCACAACAAATTGTGGATTCTACTTCCAATCACCAAGTAATCTCGTGAGAAATGCATGATCAAGATATGTTTCTCCCTCTTGATCGACATCTGCATCTCCATTAAGACTAATCATCGTGCGATGGTGCTAGCGCATACACTTCCAATCACCAGACAAGCAAAAAATTGTTGATTCTAGTAATGCTTAATCAACAGTGGCCATGGAACGACCACAGATCGACCAAGCAAAAAAATAAATAATCAGCCTACTGACCACCATGCAAAACAAACTAGGCCCATACATGGCCTCACAAATCATCATCAAACGTCGATCAAACTAGCAAGTTTGAACATGGATTACTAATTTATTTTCTGATAAAGTGAGTATATTAATATCGAAAGATATTGATTACACTGAGCCTCTACAACAACGCAATACCTTACTGGTAGTACGGATGCACATGGATTCCTAATACTCCCTTTGTTCGGTTTTAATTAGTCGACGCGAGGGAGAGAAGAAAATGAACTGTCGATGCTTTCAACTAGAGTCAATTAAATACGAACGGAAGAAGTACGTAGTAGTATTGACAAATATCCGGATCTAGTCTAAAAACAAATTGGCATGTAAATCCTAGTAGTCTACTAAACTAGGATCAATACCCTAGATTAGGGTTGCAAGCGGCGTCCGCGAATCGTCCCGCAAAGCAGAAAATTAGAGCAAATAGTGGTTGAGATTAGAGCAGATTTAAAGCACTCGCACTGAAACTAGCTAGCCCGCTACCCACCCCGCTTGACACCCTGCCCTAGATGTGAATCTACACCAAATATTCAAACAAGGATGAGCAACCGCCAATAAAATTTTATCCGCACATCATCATCTCTACCATACACAAGGGTATGGTGATTTCACATACAGCCATTGTTGCCGCGGGACGAGGATGAGTGATGCGCCGCGGAGAAGGTGCCTCACGCCTCTGTCGCCGCCGCCGTCGAAGAGGAAATCGAAGCCGCGCGATTGTGGTCCGTCGCCGATATGGAGGTGGAGCTACTAGGGAAGAGATGGAGGTGGAGGTGGAGAGGGAGTGATGGTTTGTACTAGTGGCGGCCGGTGAGGTAGTTATAAATACAGCCTCTCTCTCTTTTTTGGCAAGGAATGCAGCTTCTCTTGGAAGGCAACGAGGCAACGCACTCCAGATTTCGTATATTACTATAATAATATGGGCGGAGAAATTTGGACGCATCTCGTGTTGTCTTGTCAAATGAATCACCAGGATTTTAATTTAGTACTCCAGATTTGGGCTACCCAAGGAAGTAGACATAGTAATGTACTCCATCTAGCTGCACGCTATAAAATAAAATAAATTGGCATGCCATTTACTTTTAAGATGGTGCAGCAATTATTCTGACCAAAGAAACATGCACGTCTGCTGATTATTTCTGATGGGTATACATTTACCGTCCGCTAGCAAAGATTGTTTGGCACATTGTTCTTATGGCTTTCAACATCACACCCCTTAATAATATTATTAATCAATGTTTGGGCAATCAATTGAGTGTGTTAATAAAAAATTAAAACCCACAAATCCAACTGTACTATTTTTAGGGCCATATGAAGGACAAGGAATGATTTTAAATGCCATATGGAGTACCTCCAACCATGTGAAATATGGTTCTGTCATGCAGGTGATACCCATGGCTTCGCATTGGATCTGTATATTGTCCTACATACGATCAACTATGAAGTACCACGATTTGGTTTTTGGGTGCAACCGGCTAGAGAATGATGCACGGGTTTGTACAGCCAAGACAATTCACATTAAGATTTTCTCGATAGGATGTTGATGTGTATATGTAAGAATCATACACTAGAATGTCTTCTATGTTTAGATGGTTGATCTACGTTTATACTTTCTGTGAACCATGAGGTTAAGACCTTTGTACTGTAATAAAGATTGCTAAATAACAGTATATATGTATGCCTCTAGGGACACTGAAACAGCCAAATAACCATGCATGTGCATAGACCGTATTTGATCAAATTAAAAGAAGCACCTCGGTTCATGCAAATAGCATCAGTTAATCACCTAAGTCCATTAGCTATAAATAGTTAAATAGGAGTCAAGACCAACTGAGCTAGCTAGTAGTATGATCCTACTATTACATAAATATCCCTAACTCTGATTGTCTTTGTTCCAGTCCAAAGCGTTGGTGTAGCTTGGGATGAACCAAAACCCCGTATGCCGCTTGGCCCCCGGACCGCTGCTTGAGAAAGAGATGCTTTGGTGGTCTTCGCCATTTAGGCGAAGCGGAAAATTTCTTGATGTGATGTGTCAAACTGAGAGCCAATGGTCTGAGGCGTGGTGTAGATGCAGTTTCTTCTTGTCAAATATCCTGGGGGAAATGTTGCACCACCCACTGGCATGAAAATCGGATAGTTTAACCCAAGGAACATAGAATAGTCTCCAAGATTAGTAACCCTTTCCCACGGGTTGGCTGGAAGTAACCCTTTCGAGAATACAATGCAGGTATACCCCGAATAGCTGTGAACAGCGCGACCGCAATGGACAGAAGGGGTACTATCATAATAATACATTGGAGCACCGTCAGCGTCAAAATCCATTACGCCACGTGCATAGACCAGGAGAAGTCTAGAACGATCTTCAGATCTTGCCAGCCACCACGTACGACTATTAGAGTCAAAATCATCATAGCCATCAAATCCAGCCGTCCGCGGAATGAATGGAGCAGGGAGCACTATAGGACCTTGAAAAAGGAAAGAGCACGTCACATGAAAATATATTTCATGATTTATCTACTAGTGATATTGATTTGATATTGGGATGCCAATACTAGTACTTTAAAAAATAATGGTCGAACATAAGATGGTTTGAAATATATTTCGAACATCTTGGTAAAACTTCATATGGATTAAAAACATGTTCCCCAAAATATTGGTCCAAATTTTAGATGGTTTGAATATAGTACTCCTTATTCTCTAGAACCGGGGGAATATAAACAAATGAAAGTCTTTATCAATATTGCATGGTAGCTTTATTGATTCTATTTCTACTCTACCTTAAATTTTCTAGGGAGTAATAATAAAGAAACTTAATTACTAGGGGGCCTTTTTCCTAAGGAACAACATGCACATTAGACCATACTAAAATTCCTATAGATGTTAAATTCTAAATATGTCCATACCACAAGAGGGTTATGGTGTGCGCCTATGGAATTCCTTTAAGCCAAAAGATGCCAAGACAGTTCAACAAATAAGAGGTGATATAAGTTACGTATATAAAAAAGATAGGGAGGAAATGTTACCAAATTGATTAGGATCCCATGCATAAACATTTCCAAGCTCAGTAACGGCGAACACAAGTCCGTTATGTATAATTGCATCGCAAAGATATGGCGCCGCATCGAAACTGGTTTTCAAGAAATATCCATGTACGAGGATATTCGCCATGGAGGTAGGCAATTGCAAAGTCGAAGATTGCGACAAGGGAGAAATCTTTATACCCCCTAGCAGCTGTAGGAACTTGGCAAATAGCTATCTTCTGCAGTTGAATAGCAGAACGCTGATACTCGAATATAAGTGGATTGCGTGTGGTTTCCAACTTCTTCCTCAAAGATGGAAGCTTAATCTTGCGATGAGTGTAGACATTGAGGAGGTTCCACCTGCCTTCCGGGCCAACCATGGCGATCCAATCTCCATTGGCGCCTGCCTGCTCCTCATCCTTACCGTGTGGCATTAGGCCATCATAGGAGAACCTGTCCAGCGGCAGTAGTTTGCACTTGCTGTGCACCGGCAAATCCTCCTTGAACACCCATGGTTTATCCGCCGGGTCACAACAGAGAACACACGGAAGGCCAAACAGCTGAGAAGCAGGCAGAGTGGCACTGTATTTGGCTGACTGAACAATACTTTTGGAGGAACCGACTAGGGACGCGGCGGTGATGGTGTCGCACTGGCTGATGAGCACTTCAAGGGGGCCTTCCGTAAACACCTTGTGAAACAGCCCAGATCCACAGACCCTGCTCGATTTCGCCATCGCAATGAGGCAGGTGGTACAATGGGGTTGGTATTTTCTTGGGAGATCTATTGATTCGAACTTTGGGAGAGAGATGGCGATCAATGGCGGCAGGTGGGGGTTTGAGTTGGAGAACAGAGGCTCTCAAACTGGGCACTGCTGGATAGGATGCGAAAGCGCCATGGCGGAGACGCAGGCGCGTGCTATGGAAGCTGGGCGGAGTGGGGATAGACGACGGAGGTGAACCGAGACGCTACTCCTGCCTACTGCAGTTTCGAGGAGAGTGTGAATGTGTTCAAAAAAAGAGGAGAGTGTGACTGTGACCCAACACCCGAGTAGGAGCAGACGGACTATAGGAGTAGCCCCATCATTACAGAACATTAATCGTGCTTCCTACAATAAATAAGTGAAACATCCCAGGCTTGTGTTGTCTAATCAAATCGATGGCCATGTCAGTATTATGGTGAACAAATAAAACAAATACACACCAACCTTGTTCTTTTTGCAACGTACACCAACCTAGCAAGGCATCAACCTTCTCGCCATCAACTACGACTCCGTGGCTACTCCATGCTAGTATCGGCCACTAATTCAAATTTCAACTGAAGGCGTGCTATTTTATGGTCCTGAAAATTGTCAAAAAAAAATACAACCCAAAAATGCAACAGATCCATGTTAAGGGGGTACACCCTACGCAATATACATTAAGAAACTTCGAAACTTCAGCGACCTTGTAAGAATGCCCATGACAGTGCAGTTTTGCCAAATTAGGAAGAGACGAAATATGAATTCAACCAAAGAAATCTAAACGAATCCTTAGACAATAGCATAGTTAACACGTTCAGAAAAAAATGATGACTCCAAAAGAACAACATTAGCAAGAAATACTCCATTTTAGTTTGAATTTGCAGTCACATACATATACTAGTAGTACTGCCAAAATACTATAATACTCCGAGCTGCATTCTAGCACTCCAACTAGCTAGCTAATAGTTCTGGAGTAGTAGTACTACTATACAAGTCCAAAATACATCCGAACGAACCCTACTTCGAACTAAACTACTCCCTCCGATCTTCGAGTAACTACATTGCAATATGACTAAACGAAGATTATTGTATAACCTTCTTGTTGATGCAAACGCAGATAGGCAACACACGCTGCCCTCCATTACGCCACAGAACGGGGCGGCACCGCCAGGAAAGAAGTGAGCTACTGCAACATGATCGAGCTAGGCGTCGGGGAGCTCGTCGGCTCGATTACCGCCATCAAGGTGTCCGTCGAGAGGTCACTGGTCCCAGCCGTCGCCGGCGCCGGTGGACCAATCACCAGCAGCTGCGCCTTGTACATCGGAAACAAGCACGCGGCCGACCTGATGCACACACAGGACACAATGGTGGTCGGGCCGAGCGCGCCAACGGTGATGGCGAACACGCTACCGTCTTCTTCCCCACTGCCGATGAACAGGTGTCCCCGCGGTTGTACCGGAACACGAACTATGCACCAGGCGGGTATGCCATACTGGAACGTAAACACTGGGATGGAGTGGGATGCTTGGAGGTGTACCAGGAGCTCCCGCGGCGGGCCGGTGAAGCTGCAGCCGGTATTGATGGCCTCTGTGCAGCCGCACGGACCATGCGGGCACGCGATATAGTGCTTGTAGGACTCCGTGGAGGCGACCAAGCTCTGGCAGCCGACGCACTTGACCATTGCCCCAGATCGATTCGACGGCGGCAATCTTGCCCCAGATCGATTCGACGGTGGCAACCTCGCCGGCTGCTCGCACTTCTTGCACGGGTTCGGCGCAAGCTCACCGACGCAGCGCCGACAGCCCATATGACCGCCCTTGCACTGCACGGAACAACGTACGTGGCATCAGTTGTCATTGACATTTCTCACAGGTGAACCTAAGAATGAAATCGGAAGGGAGCGACCTTGGATATGGGGGGTTTGAAGGGCAGCAGGCAGAGGGGGCACAACAAGAGGGCCTCCTCCATCTTCAGAGAAGAGTGATTGGGAAAACGAGAACGGGATGGGTTCTTTTTTTTATACATGCCTTGGAGTGGAGTATGGATACTACTACTTATAGGAAGAACTTCCTTGCTAAGAAACGGCATCGGCCGTACGCAACCATAGATGCACCAGCGGCTCTGCAGTTTGTCAAAATAAAAGGACAGAGCTGCAGTGACTTGAAGTCTCCAAATCTCATTGTGACTTGGTGCCACCATCTACCAACCATTTGAGATCCAACGTTCCAAACTATCTCTTATTTCGAACCTAAAAACAAAAATTATGAAAAAATCCAGTAAAATGTAGATGCCTTGTTCTAAAATCTGTGAATATTTCATCCCACTCGGACGATTAGTTTGTGATTAAAGAGCTTTTTACGTATACGAGCACTAGTTTAAACTAAATACTCCCTCTGATTCATATTAATTGACTTCAATATGGATGTATCTAGAACTAAAATGTGTCTAGTACATCCATATTAGAGTCAATTAATATGAACCGGAGGGAGTATATATTTGCTCACAAACCTTTGATTCAAATCGAATGAAACTTCACCAAAATATAAATCGAAATATGCACGATTAATCGGAAGTTCTTGAAATATTTACGAGCAATTATAATAATTATTTAGTTTAAATTCTAAGTCGATCGCATACATTGGATCTGAGATGGATGGTGGATGGTGGCACCAAGTCACTGTGAGACTTGGAAGTATCAAGTCAGTGAAGCTCTATCCCAAAATAAAAGCTTCGTGAAGGGGGCAGTTTGGTTCGAAAAAGAAGACAGTGCCAAGCAGTTGTCAAACAATACCCATATAGTCAAATGTACTCCCTCTGATTCAAATGAATTGACTCAACTTTGTCTAGATATATGGATGTATCAAGTCACTGAAGCTAAAATAAAAGCTTCATGAAGGGGGAAGTTTGGTTCGAAAAAAATACAAAGGCCAAGCACTGTCAAATAGTACCATAACGTCAAATGTACTCCCTCCGATTCAAACGAAATGACTCAACTTTGTATTGTGCATGTTAACGGTGTCTCGTTAACCTTGGCCACTCTTACCATAGATTGCCTGTCTAAACCCAGAGATAAGCCCTAAGGCTCCTTTGATTCATAGGATGGGAAAACCATAGAAATATGAAAAACATAGGATTGAGATTTAATGGCTAGTTGAATCATATAGGAAGATGAGTTGTGTTTGATTGTGCCAAAGGAAATTTTCCATGAGGTATGACCTAATGTTTTATTCTTATAGGATTTGCACTGCAAGATTCCTATAGGATATGTTCCTATGAATCAAACAACTAGTGTGGGGAAAATTCACATGTGATCTAAATCCTACATAATTCCTATACAAATCCTATATATGAATTTTAGTTGTTAGGTCACTTAAAATGACTTCACTTGAAGGGTTACATTTTTGTTTTTTCTGAATTAGTAGTGATGCCTAACCATATATATACCTAAACCAAGAGAATCAGCATAAACTTATGTATATTAATAGTAAGCGCATATATGAATGTTTTTTATCTACAAACCCAGGGTCATATATATGTACATAGAAACATGCATATATGCTAGTTTTTGTACCTTGGTGTGTTCCTCTTTTGGGCTATCTCTTTTTTGTTCACCGGTTCACAACCAACGCCCTAGATTAATTTGGCACTTAGAAAATAACATTTTGTTTTTGGCGCACTAACACAAATAGTAGTAGCACGGTCAACACTGTAGAGAAGTACAAAATAAATGTGTGTGGGTAATAATAAAATCCTTAATATGCCTTGAAAACCCACACGTACGCTCTTTCTAGGACAGAGGCAGTATGAGGTAATGCACCCACGCGCTGTCATCTGCCCGTTCGTGCTATGTCTCCCAAATCTTGAAATATCGTCAGTTATCCATTTCACGTCCACACTTCTCCCTCTCTCCACAGACTAGGAAAAAACCCTCTCTTCACTTCCCCTTCCCATTCCACCGATGGAGAGCCCAACCGACGCCGTCAACGCAGCGAAAGCGAATGCCGCGCGGCTGGCCTTAGCCGCAGAGGAGGCGTCCAGAGCCGCGACCGCAGCACGCATGGCCGCAACGGCGGTGATCATCGCCGCAGCGGATGCCAAAGACGAAGCGGAGGCCATTGCCGAAGGTCGGGCCATCGGTCGCTCATCGGCATCTGATGCTGTTGGTAGATGGGTCCACTCTCTTGGGAAGCATCCCCTAGATGACGAGGACGAGGTTGAACTCATCTTTGAACCGCCGCCGCCGACCTTCGATGAGAATATCGTCGACGAGGGGGAGGAAGTATGTTCCGATTCACCTCTCTCCCTTATTCAACATAGCCCTGTATCGATTTGCGCTATGGTCTCTCCCTCTTTTTTTTGCGCTATAGCGTTTTGAATTAGCGTCAGAATCTTTTTAGATTCATATTCAGTATTAGTTGCAACTGCTTCATATTTTCTTCACATCCGATTCACCTCTCTCCCTTATTCAACATAGCCCTGTATCGATTTGCTCTATGGTCTCTCCCTCTTTTTTTGCGCTATAGGGTTTTGAATTAGCGTCAGAATCTTTTTAGATTCATATTCATTATTAGTTGCAACTGCTACATATTTGCTTCACCTGTTTATTTGGCATGTATCAGGTTGCTACTGATGAGGTTGACAGCGATGTCGAGTCACGTCATAGGAAGGCCAGGGCCACTCTCAACAAGCTTAAGGCGGGGAAGTTCGACAAGTATTGGAGTGAACCCTGGATCGGTGCCGTGAACAGCTGCCCCTTCGCACAAAGAGCATAAAGGTTGACTTTCGAAGCGTCCCGCAGCATGCCGGGCCGGTGGGTCCGGCTGTCTCAAAGTTGGGGAAACTGTTAACCGATCCGGCTTCATAGCCAACCACATGGCCTATGGGCTATTCCTAAGGAAGAAATTGAACCAAGCTATCGAGACCGGTCGTGTGCCTCCTCCCAACCCCAAGCCACCAAAGATTAAAGGTGTGGGCAGCAAGAAGCAGAAGAAGCGGGACCGGGAGGAGGCGACAGGAAGAAGATGGTAAATATACTCCGTAATCGTTGTGCATGTTTGTCTCTCCTATCGCTTCAAAAGCAGCATCTTTTGTTGAACTCTGTTTATGTTTGCTGCTCGGCGGCGTTTGTGGTGAACCTATTAGCTTATTTAGGGGTTGTTGAACTATGTCTGTGTTGAACCTTGCTTAATTAGGTTGTGTTGAACTCTGTTTGTGTTGGCGGGGGAAGGGGGGCATGATGCTACCCTGAATTTGCGGGACCCCCAAAAAACTTGCAAATACGAGTGATGCATCCAAAAGGAACAAACTTTTACATGGTAGACCCCAGTCTGAAAGCAAGAAATGCGATCGGGTCCTTAATGACCACCGCCCGGATTGATCGGGTATTTTGCCTCGCCTACCGCATGTGACTTGTGCTCACTGAAGTTTGGGACCTCACGCATGGGCACCACACGTAAGTGACAGACCTGTTGGTGTAAAAACTCGGGTGATTATTATAATGCATTAGTACAAAGTTTCCTATGGATTCAAGGGTTGGAAAGCCAAGTTAACTCATTTTCATGACTAAGAAGGAGCCAGGCTTACTTTTTCATTTTCATGTTTTAACTTGTTTAAATCTTGGTCAAACAAAGGATTTGACCAGGATTCAAATGGGCATAAAAATTCAAAAAAGAAATAAAAAAAACCAAAGCACATAAGCTTCTTATGTCATATAGTAAGCATTACAGTTGATCAACGAGTCTAGACATATTCAAACCAGAAAAATCATGTATATACCCCCTAACCCTAAACTCTGTCTTATGAAGTCAAGCATGAAGAAAAGTGGTATTGGGTTTCAAACATTGGAAATTGAAAAACTCCCAAAAGCTTCATTTTGGAGTGACTAATAAGAATCCAGGCATACGTATACATTTTCTTGTTTAAAGCGGGTTAAAATCTTGGTCAAACCTAGGATTTGACCAAGATTCAAATGGACATAACAAATTCAAAAAAATCAAAACCAAACACATAGTCTTTTGATGTCATATAGTAAGCATTCAAGTTGATAAACAAAGTCTAGACATATTTAAACAAGAAAAATCATGTATATACTTGGCCCCTAACCCTAAACTCTGTCTTATGAAGTCAAGCATTAAGAGAAGTGGTTTTGGGTTTCGAACATGGAAATTTAAAAAACCTCCCAAAAGCTTCATTTTGGAGTGACTAAGAAGAATCCAGGCTTACTTTTCATTTTCATGTTTTAAACTGGTTTAAATCTTGGTCAAACCTAGGATTTGACCAAGATTCAAATGGGCATAACAAATTCAAAAAAAACCAAACACATAGTCTTTTGATGTCACATAATAAGCATTCAAGTTGATAAACAAGGTCTAGACATATTCAAACCAGAAAAATCATGTATCTACCCCCTACCCCTAAACTTTGTCTTATGAAGTAAAGCACGGAGAGATATCATTTTGGGTTTCGAACATGGAAAATTAAAAAAAACCTCCCAAAAGCTTCATTTTGGAGTGAATAATAAGAAGGATCCAAACTTACTTTTCATTTTCATGTTTTAAACTTGTTTAAATATTGGTCAAACCTGCTAGGGTTTGACCAAGATTCAAATGGGCATAACAATTCAAAAAAAATATTAAACCGAAAACCACTTCTCTTCGTGCTTGACTTCATTAGACAGAGTTTAGGGTTTGGGGTATATACATGATTTTTAATGTTTAAATATGTCTAGACTCCGTTGATCAACATGAATGCTTACTATAACTTAAGAAGCTTATGTGCTTTGGTTTTTCATTTTTTGAATTCTTTATTGAATTTTTATGCCCATTTGAATCTTGGTCAAATCCTAGGTTTGACCAAGAATTAAACAAGTCAGTAACATGAAAATGAAAAATTAAGCATGGATCCTTCTTATTCACTCAAAAAATGAAGCTTTTGGGAGGGTTTTTGAATTTTCCATGTTTGAAACCCAAAACCATTCCTCTTGTATGCTTGACTTCATATATATGACAGAGTTTAGCCTTAGGGGGTATATACATGATTTTTCTAGTTTGAATATGTCTATACCTTGTTTATCAACTTGAATGCTTACTATAAACCAAAAATTCATGTATCTACCCGTAACCCTAAACTATGCATGAAGAGAAGTGGTTTTGGGTTTCAAACCTGGATATTTCAAAAAACCTCCCAAAAGCTTCATTTTGGAGTGAATAAGAAGGATCAAGGCTTAATTTTTCATTTTCATGTTTTAATCTTGTTTAAATCTTGGTCAAACCTAGGATTTGACCAAGATTCAAATGGGCATAATTTAAAAAAATGAAAAATCTAGGCACATAGTCTTCTTATGTCATATAGTAAGCATTCAATTAAGTTGATAAACAAGCTCTAGACATATTCAAACCAGAAAAATCATGATGTATCTACCCCCTATATATCCCTAAACCCTGACTTATGAAGTCAAGCATGAAGAGAAGTGGTTTTTGGTTTCAATCATGGAAATTTCAAAAACCCTCCCAAGAGCTTCATTTTGGAGTGACTAATTAAGAAGCATACATGATTACCTTTTCATATTCATGTTTTAAACTTGTTCAAATCTAGGTCAACAAACCTAGGATTTGACGAAGAATCAAATGGGTATAAAAAAATTAAAAACAAGCTCTAGACAAGCTCAAGTTGGAAAACAAGTTCTAGACATATTCAAACCAGAAAAATCATGTATCTACCCCCTATATATCCCTAAACCCTGACTTATGAAGTCAAGCATGAAGAGAAGTGGTTTTTGGTTTCAATCATGGAAATTTCAAAAACCCTCCCAAGAGCTTCATTTTGGAGTGGCTAAGAAGGATAGATGCTTAATTTTTCATATTTATGTTTTAAACTAGTTTAAATCATGGTCAAACCTAGGATTTGACCAAGATTCAAATGGACATAAAAATTCAAAACAAATGAAAATAAATGAAAAACCAAGGCACGTAGTCTTCTTATGTCATATAGTAAGCATTCAATTAAGTTGATAAACAAGGTCTAGACATATTCAAACCAGAAACATCATGTATCTAGCTACCCCTAGCCCTAAACTCTGTCTTATGAAGTCAAGCATGCATGAAGAGAAGTCATGGTTTTTGGTTTCAAACATGGAAATTTCAAAAACCCTACCAAGATCTACATTTTGGAGTGACTAAGAAGGATATATGCTTAATTTTTCATATTCATGTTTTATTAAACTTGTTTAAATCATGGTCAAACCTAGGATTTGACCAAGATTCAAATGGGCATAAAAATTCAGAAAAAAACAAAAAATGGAAAATCAAGGCACATAGTCTTATTATGTCACATAGTAAGCATTCAATTAAGTTGATAAACAAGGTCTAGAGATATATTCAAACCAGAGAAATCATGTATCTACCCCCTAACCCTAAACTCTATCTCATGAAGTCAAGCATGAAGATATGTGGTTTTTGGTTTCAAACATGGAAATTTCAAAAACCCTCCCAAGAGCTTCATTTTGGAGTGACTAAGAAGGATATATGCTTAATTTTTTATATTCATGTTTTCAACTTGTTTAAATCATGGTCAAACCTAGGATTTGGCCAAGATTCAAATGGGCATAATTTAAAAAAATGGAAAATCAAGGCACATAGTCTTCTTATGTCACATAGTAAGCATTCAATTAAGTTGATAAACAAGGTCTAGACATATTCAAATCAGAGAAATCATGTATCTACCCCCTAACCCTAAACTCTGTCTCATGAAGTCAAGCATGAAGATATGTGGTTTTTGGTTTCAAACATGGAAATTTCAAAAACCCTCCCAAGAGCTTCATTTTGGAGTGACTAAGAAGGACATATGCTTAATTTTTCATATTCATGTTTTCAACTTGTTTAAATCATGGTCAAACTTAGGATTTGACCAAGATTCAAATGGGCATAAATTAAAAAAAAACAATAAAATGAAAAACCAATGCACATAGTCGATCTTCTTATGTCATATATATAGTAAGCATTCAATTAAGTTGATAACAAGGTCTAGACATATTCAAACCAGAAAAATCATGTATCTACCCCCTAACCCTAAACTTTGTCTTATGAAGTCAAGCATGAAGAGAAGTGGTTTTTGGTTTCAAGCATGGAAATTTCAAAAACCTCCCCAAACTTCATTTTAGAGTGACTAAGAAGGATACAAGCTTCCCTTTTCATTTTCATGCTTTAAACTTGTTTAAATTATCTTGGTCCGCCCATGCTATAGTCTGGATCCGCCCATGCTATAGTTTGAGGCCATTTGGATGACGTCGAAAAAATTCTTTGATTAGAAATGGGGTTGTTCGAACCCCGTAGTTGGATTTTTTGAACCTTGATCTCGTAGTACTTGGGCAAAACCCTAGTTTAACCTATTTAATTATAGATTCGTAAGTCGATTTTTCTACGTACCTTTTTATTATTACTCTACTATGCAGCACATATGTGTTTGCCCGTCGAGTGAAACTCGGAGGAAGAGGGATCACTCGGAAGGAGAGAAGAAGGAGGGAGAGCATTATGGTGTCTCCCCTTTTTCGGGTGATGATGTTGACTGTTGTACAGGGTTTGTCAGTGAGCAGGAGGTGCGAGCGAGCGAGCGAGCGAGCGAGTCGAGCGAGGCCGAGAATGAGAGAGATTTGTTTTTTTTTGTGAGAGGGACAACCGAAGGATCCTGAAGGACCCAGAGACTTCCAATACGCATCCTGATGCGTCTTCTCTTGACAAAGAAAATGGCTGGGAGTTTGCGTACCTATTGCACGTGACTTGTGCTCACTGAAGTGTGGGACCTTACGCATGGGCACCACACGTAAGTGACAGACCTGTTGGTGTAAAAACTCGGTTGATTATTATAGTGCATTAGAACAAAGTTTCCTATGGATTCAAGGGTAGGAAATCCAAGTTAACTCATTTACATGACATTATTTTTTCCATGAAGCAAAGTTAACACATCTATCAATTGGTACATTTTGGAGTGACTAAGAAGGATCCATGCTTACCTTTTCGTTTTCACGTGTTAAACTTGTTTAAATCTTGGTCAAACCTAGGATTTGACAGAGATTCAAATGGGCGGAAAATTCAAAAAAAACAGAAAAATGAAAAACCAAAGCACATACGTAGTTTTCTTATGTCATATAGTAAGCATTCAAGTTGATAAACAAGGTCTAGACATATTCAAAACATACAAATCATGTATGTACCCCTAACCCTAAACTATGTCTTATGAAGTCAAGCATGAAGAGAAGTGGTTTTGGGTTTCAAACATGGAAATTTCAAAAACCTCCCAAAAACTTCATTTAGAGTGACTAAGAAGGATAAATGCTTCCCTTTTCATTTTCATGTTTTAAACTTGTTTAAATCTTGGTAAAACCTAGGATCTGACCAAGATTCAAATGGGCATCAAAAATAAAAAAAAATCAGAAAAATGAAAAACCAAAGCACATAGTCTTCTTATGTCATATAGTAAGCATTAAAGTTGATAAACAAGGTCTAGACGTATTCAAACCAGACAAATCACGTATCTACCCCTAACCCTAAACTCTGTCTTATGAAGTCAAGCATGAAGAGAAGTTGTTTTGGGTTTCAAACATGGAAATTTCGAAAACCCTCTCAAAGAGCTTCATTTTGGAGTGACTAAGAAGGATCCATAGGAAACTATGTACTAATACAGTATAATGATCACCCGAGTTATTAGAGCAACAAGTCTGTCACTTACGTGTGGTTCCCATGTGTGAGGTCCCACACTTCAGTGAGCACAAGTCACGTAGTCTTCTTATGTCATATAGTAAGCATTCAATTAAGTTGATAAACAAGGTCTAGACATATCAAACCAGAAAAATCATGTATCTACCCCCTATATATCCCTAAACCCTGACTTATGAAGTCAAGCATGAAGAGAAGAAGTGGTTTTTGGTTTCAAACAAGGAAATTTCAAAAACCCTCCCAAGAGCTTCATTTTGGAGTGACTAGTTAAGACGCATACATGCTTACTTTTTCATATTCATGTTTTAAACTTGTTCAAATCTTGGTCAACAAACATAGCTACGATTTGATGAAGATTCAAATGGGTATAGAAAATTAAAACCAAGGTCTGCTCATGTCATATAGTAAGCATTCAATTAAATTGATAAACAAGGTCTAGACATATTCAAACTAGTAGGAAAATCATGTATCTACCCCCTAACCCTAAACTATGTCTTATGAAGTCAAGCATGCATGAAGAAAAGTGGTTTTTGGTTTTCAAGCATGGAAATTTCAAAAACCCTCCCAAGAGCTACATATTGGAGTGACTAATAAGGATAGATGCTTAATTTTTCATATTCATGTTTTAAACTTGATTAAATCATGGTCAAACCTAGAATTTGACCAAGATTCAAATGGGCATAAAAATTCAAAAAAAATGAAAAACCAATGCACATAGTCATCTTATGTCATCTAGTAAGCATTCAATTAAGTTGATAAACAATGTCTAGACATATTCAAACCAGAAAATTCATGTATCAAGCTACCCCTAACCCCAAACTCTGTCTTATGAAGTCAAGCATGAAGAGAAGTACGTGGTTTTTTGGTTTCAAACATGGAAATTTCAAAAACCCTCTCAAGAGCTTCATTTTGGAGTGACTACGAATGATACATGCTTAATTTTTCATATTCATGTTTTAAACTTGTTTAAATCATGGTCAAACCTAGGATTTGGCCAAGATTCAAATGGGCAAAATTAAAAAAAAATCAAGGCACATAGTCTTCTCATGTCATATAGTAAGCATCATTCAATTAAGTTGATAAACAAGGTCTAGACATATTCAAACGAGAGAAATCAGGTATCTACCCCCTAACACTAAACTCTGTCTCATGAAGTCAAGCGCATGCATGAAGATATGTGGTTTTTGGTTTCAAACATGGAAATTTCAAAAACCCTCCCAAGAGCTTCATTTCGAAGTGATTAATTAAGAAGCATACATGCATGCTTACTTTTTCATATTCATGTAATAAACTTATATTCAAATCTTGGTGAAACCTAGGATTTTACCAAGATTCAAATGGGTATAAAAATTAAAAAAAAACAAAAAAGGTCTTCTTATGTTATATAGTAGGCATTCAATTAAGTTGATAAACAAGGTCTAGACATATTCAAACAAGAAAAATCAAGCATGTATCTACCCCTAACCCTAAACTCTGTTTCATGAAGTCAAGCATGAAGATATGTGGTTTTTGGTTTCGAACATGGAAATTCTAAAACCCTCCCAAGAGCTTCATTTTGAAGTGACTAAGAAGCATACATGCTTACTTTTTCATATTCATGTTTTTAACTTATTCAAATCTTGGTGGAACCAAGGATTTGACCAAGATTCAAATGGGTATAAAAGTTCAAAAAAAACAAGGTCTTCTTATATGTTATATAGTAAGCATTCAATTAATTTGATAAACAAGGTCTACACATATTCAAACCAGGAAAATCATGTATCTACCCCCTAACCCTAAACTCTGTCTTATGAAAAAGTCAAGCATGCATGAAGAGAAGTGGTTTTTGGTTTCAAGCATGGAAATTTCAAAAACCCTCCCAAGAGCTACATATTGGAGTGACTAAGAAGGATAGATGCTTAATTTTTCATATTCATGTTTTAAACTTGTTTAAATCATGGTCAAACCTAGGATTTAACCAAGATTCAAATGGGCAAAATTTTAAAAAATGAAAAATCAAGGCACATAGTCTTCTTATTTTTGGTTTCAAACATGGAAATTTCAAAAACCCTCCCAAAGAGCTTCATTTTGGAGTGACTAAGAAGGATCCATAGGAAACTATGTACTAATACAGTATAATGATCACCCGAGTTATTAGAGCAACAAGTCTGTCACTTACGTGTGGTTCCCATGCGTGAGGTCCCACACTTCAGTAAGCACAAGTCACGTACGCTAGGTAGGCAAACTCCCGACCATCTTCTTTGTCAAGAGAGAGGCATCAACACTCTCTCTCTCTCTCTCTCTCTCTCTCTCTCTCTCTCTCTCTCTCTCTCTCTCCAATTATCCACCTCCGTTGGCTGCCGGTTTTGGCAGGTCGTTTCTAGCTCAGCTCGTAGGCCATGGTGTGCGTGCTCGTAGCCAGGGCGATTTGGTCGCGCCAAGTGGTTCGTCCCCGGCTCCGACGAGGATCAATCCGGACGGTGCCTATTAAGGACCCGATCGCATTTCTTGCTTTCAACATGGGGTCTACCATGTAAATCTTAGGGATTTAGACGTAATTTCATGTTTATTTTGTGTCCTGCTGTAAACTCCGCTCTGATGCGTATTGGAAATCTGGGTCCTTCAGGATCGTTCGGTTGTCCCTCTAAAAAAAAACATCTCTCTCATTCTCGGCCTTTCTCGCTCGCTCGCACCCCCCTGCGCACTGACAACCCTGCACAACAGTCAACATCACCAGAAAAAGGATAGACACCATAAATAAGTGGGGCCCCGTGACTGCTCTCCCTTCGTCTCCTCCCGTGTGATCCCTCTTCCTCCGACTCCCGACCTTGCGGAAAAGAAAAATGAAATGAAAGAGTTTCATTGGACGGGCAAACACATGTGCTGCCTAGTAATAATAATAATAACGTAAAAAAATCGACCTACGAATCTATTATTAAATAAGCTAAACTAGGGTTTTGCCCAGTACTACGGATCAATTTCTGAAAATCCAACTACGGGGTTCGATTTTGACCTGCTAATATAAAATTATATAATCCGAACTAGTATTCCTCTAAAAAATCATTTTGGTATGCATCGTTTGGTACTTTTCATAGCTAGAGTGCTTACTCCCTCCGTTAGCAAATAGTCTTCGTATGTCATATAGTAAGCATTCAAGTTGAAAAACAAGCTCTAGACATATTCAAACCAGAAAAATCATGTATCTACCCCCTATATATCCCTAAACCCTGACTTATGAATTCAAGCATGAAGAGAAGTGGTTTTTGGTTTCAATCATGGAAATTTCAAAAACCCTCCCAAGAGCTTCATTTTGGAGTGACTAATTAAGAAGCATACATGCTTACCTTTTCATATTAATGTTTTAAACTTGTTCAAATCTTTGTCAACAAACCTAGGATTTGACGAAGAATCAAATGTGTATAAAAAAATTAAAACCAAGGTCTGCTCATGTCATATAGTGAGCATTCAATTAAATTGATAAACAAGGTCTAGACATATTCAAACTAGCAGGAAAATCATGTATCTACCCCTAACCCAAACTCTATCTTATGAAGTCAAGCATGCATGAAGAGAAGTGGTTTTTGGTTTTCAAGCATGGAAATTTCAAAAACTCTTATGTCATCTAGTAAGCATTCATCAATTAAGTTGATAAATAATGTCTAGACATATTCAAACCAGAAAGTTTATGTATCAAGCTACCCCTAACCCCAAACTTTGTCTTATGAAGTCTAGCATGAAGAGAAGTACGTGGTTTTTTGGTTTCAAACATGGAAATTTCAAAAACCCTCTCAAGATCGAGCTTCATTTTGGAGTGACTACGAAGGATACATGCTTAATTTTTCATATTCATGTTTTAAACTTGTTTAAATCATGGTCAAACCTAGGATTTGACCAAGATTCAAATGGGCATAAAAATTCAAAAAAACAATAAAATGAAAAACCAATGCACATAGTCATCTTATGTCATCTAGTAAGCATTCAATTAAGTTGATAAACAAGGTCTAGACATATTCAAACCAGAAAATTCATGTATCAAGCTACCCCTATCCCCAAACTCTGTCTTATGAAGTCAAGCATGAAGAGAAGTACGTGGTTTTTTTGGTTTCAAATTAACATGGAAATTTCAAAAACCCTCTCAAGAGCTTCATTTCGAAGCGATTAATTAAGAAGCATACATGCATGCTTACTTTTTCATATTCATGTTTTAAACTTATTCAAATCTTGGTGAAACCTAGGATTTGACCAAGATTCAAATGGGTATAAAAATTAAAAAAAAAACAAAAAAGGTCTTCTTATGTTATATAGTAGGCATTCAATTAAGTTGATAAACAAGGTCTAGACATATTCAAACCAGAAAAATCATGCATGTATCTACCCCTAACCCTAAACTCTGTTTCATGAAGTCAAGCATGAAGATATGTGGTTTTTGGTTTCGAACATGGAAATTCAAAAACCCTCCCAAGAGCTTCATTTTGAAGTGACTAAGAAGCATACATGCTTACTTTTTCATATTCATGTTTTTAACTTATTCACATCTTGGTGGAACCAAGGATTTGACCAAGATTCAAATGGGTATAAAAATTCAAAAAAAAACAAGGTCTTCTTATGTTATATAGTAAGCATTCAATTATTTTGATAAACAAGGTCTACACATATTCAAACCAGGAAATTATGTATCTACCCCCTAACCCTAAACTCTGTCTTATGAAGTCAAGCATGCATGAAGAGAAGTGGTTTTTGGTTTCAAGCATGGAAATTTCAAAAACCCTCCCAAGAGCTTCATTTTGGAGTGACTAAGAAGCATACGTACGTGCTTACTTTTTCATATTCATGTTTTAAACTTGTTCAAATCTTGGTCAAACCTATGATTTGACCAAGATTCAAATGGGTATAAAAAATGAAAACCAAGGTCTTCTTATGTCATATAGTAAGCATTCAATTAAGTTGATAAATAAGGACTAGACATATTCAAACCAGAAAAATCATGTATCAAGCTACCCCTAACCCCTAATTAACTCTGTCTTATGAAGTCAAGCATGAAGATAAGTATGTGGTTTTTTGGTTTCAAACATGGAAATTTCAAAAACCCTCTCAAGATCGAGCTTCATTTTGGAGTGACTACGAAGGATACATGCTTACTTTTTCATATTCATGTTTTAAACTTGTTTAAATCATGGTCAAACCTAGGATTTGACAAAGATTCAAATGGGCATAATTTAAAAAAACAAAAAATGAAAAACCAAGGCACATAGTCTTCTTATGTTATATTGTAAGCATTCAATTAAGTTGATAAACAAGGTCTAGACATATTCAAACCAGAGAAATCATGTATCTACCCCCTAACCTAAACTCTGTCTCATGAAGTCAATCATGATGATATGTGGTTTTTTGGTTTCAAACATGGAAATTTCAAAAACCCTCCCAAGAGCTTCATTTTGAAGTGATTAATTATGAAGCATACATGCATGCTTACTTTTTCATATTCATGTTTTAAACTTATTCAAATCTTGGTGAAACCTAGGATTTGACCAAGATTCAAATCCGTATAAAAATTAAAAAACAAAATAAAAAAACAAGGTCTTCTTATGTTATATAGTAAGCACTCAATTAAGTTGATAAATAAGGTCTAGACATATTCAAACCAGAAAAATCATGTATCTACCCCTAACCCTAAACTTTGTCTTATGAAGTCAAGCATGAAGAGAAGTGGTTTTTGGTTTCAAGCATGGAAATTTCAAAAACCTCCCCAAACTTCATTTTAGAGTGACTAAGAAGGATACAAGCTTCCCTTTTCATTTTCATGTTTTAAACTTGTTTAAATTATCTTGGTCCGCCCATGCTATAGTACGGATCCGCCCATGCTATAGTTTGAGGCCATTTGGATGACGTCGAAAAAATTCTTTGATTAGAAATGGGGTTGTTCGAACCCCGTAGTTGGATTTTTTTGAACCTTGATCTGTAGTACTGGGCAAAACCCTAGTTTAACCTATTTAATGATAGATTCGTAGGTCGATTTTTCTACGTTCCTTTTTATTAGTATTACTCTACTATGCAGCACATATGTGTTTGCCCGTCGAGTGAAACTCGGAGGAAGAGTGATCACTCGGAAGGAGAGAAGAAGGAGGGAGAGCATTATGGTGTCTCCCCTTTTTTGGGTGATGATGTTGACTGTTGTGCAGGGTTTGTCAGTGAGCAGGAGGTGCGAGCGAGCGAGCGAGCGAGTCGAGCGAGGCCGAGAATGAGAGAGATTTGTTTTTTTTTGTGAGAGGGACAACCGAAGGATCCTGAAGGACCCAGAGACTTCCAATACGCATCCTGATGCGTCTTCTCTTGACAAAGAAAATGGCTGGGAGTTTGCGTACCTATTGCACGTGACTTGTGCTCACTGAAGTGTGGGACCTCACGCATGGGCACCACACGTAAGTGACAGACCTGTTGGTGTAAAAACTCGGTTGATTATTATAGTGCATTAGAACAAAGTTTCCTATGGATTCAAGGGTAGGAAATCCAAGTTAACTCATTTACATGACATTATTTTTTCCATGAAGCAAAGTTAACACATCTATCAATTGGTACATTTTGGAGTGACTAAGAAGGATCCATGCTTACCTTTTCGTTTTCACGTGTTAAACTTGTTTAAATCTTGGTCAAACCTAGGATTTGACAGAGATTCAAATGGGCGGAAAATTCAAAAAAAAAACAGAAAAATGAGAAACCAAAGCACATACGTAGTTTTCTTATGTCATATAGTAAGCATTCAAGTTGATAAACAAGGTCTAGACATATTCAAAGCATACAAATCAGGTATGTACCCCTAACCCTAAACTATGTCTTATGAAGTCAAGCATGAAGAGAAGTGGTTTTGGGTTTCAAACATGGAAAATTCAAAAACCTCCCAAAAACTTCATTTAGAGTGACTAAGAAGGATAAATGCTTCCGTTTTCATTTTCATGTTTAAACTTGTTTAAATCTTGGTAAAACCTAGGATCTGACCAAGATTCAAATGGGCATCAAAAATAAAAAAAATCAGAAAAATGAAAAACCAAAGCACATAGTCTTCTTATGTCATATAGTAAGCATTAAAGTTGATAAACAAGGTCTAGACGTATTCAAACCAGAAAAATCATGTATCTACCCCTAACCCTAAACTCTGTCTTATGAAGTCAAGCATGAAGAGAAGTTGTTTTGGGTTTCAAACATGGAAATTTCAAAAACACTCTCAAAGAGCTTCATTTTGGAGTGACTAAGAAGGATCCATAGGAAACTATGTACTAATACAATATAATGATCACCCGAGTTATTAGAGCAACAAGTCTGTCACTTACGTGTGGTTCCCATGCGTGAGGTCCCACACTTCAGTGAGCACAAGTCACGTAGTCTTCTTATGTCATATAGTAAGCATTCAATTAAGTTGATAAACAAGGTCTAGACATATCAAACCAGAAAAATCATGTATCTACCCCTATATATCCCTAAACCCTGACTTATGAAGTCAAGCATGAAGAGAACAAGTGGTTTTTGGTTTCAAACATGGAAATTTCAAAAACCCTCCCAAGAGCTTCATTTTGGAGTGACTAGTTAAGAGGCATACATGCTTACTTTTTCATATTCATGTTTTAAACTTGTTCAAATCTTGGTCAACAAACCTAGCTACGATTTGACGAAGATTCAAATGGGTATAAAAAAATTAAAACCAAGGTCTGCTCATGTCATATAGTAAGCATTCAATTAAATTGATAAACAAGGTCTAGACATATTCAAACTAGTAGGAAAATCATGTATCTACCCCCTAACCCTAAACTATGTCTTATGAAGTCAAGCATGCATGAAGAAAAGTGGTTTTTGGTTTTCAAGCATGGAAATTTCAAAAACCCTCCCAAGAGCTACATATTGGAGTGACTAAGAAGGATAGATGCTTAATTTTTCATATTCATGTTTTAAACTTGATTAAATCATGGTCAAACCTAGGATTTGACCAAGATTCAAATGGGCATAAAAATTCAAAAAAATGAAAAACCAATGCACATAGTCATCTTATGTCATCTAGTAAGCATTCAATTAAGTTGATAAACAAGGTCCAGACATATTCAAACAAGAAAATTCATGTATCAAGCTACCCCTATCCCCAAACTCTGTCTTATATATGAAGTCAAGCATGAAGAGAAGTACGCGGTTTTTTGGTTTCAAACATGGAAATTTCAAAACCCCTCTCAAGAGCTTCATTTTGGAGTGACTACGAAGGATACATACTTAATTTTTAATATTCATGTTTTAAACTTGTTTAAATCATGGTCAAACCTAGGATTTGGCCAAGATTCAAATGGGCAAAATTTTAAAAAAATGAAAAATCAAGGCACATAGTCTTCTTATGTCATATAGTAAGCATTCAATTAAGTTGATAAACAAGGTCTAGACATATTCAAACGAGAGAAATCATGTATCTACCCCCTAACACTAAACTCTGTCTCATGAAGTCAAGCGCATGCATGAAGATATGTGGTTTTTGGTTTCAAACATGGTAATTTCAAAAACCCTCCCAAGAGCTTCATTTCGAAGAGATTAATTAAGAAGCATACATGCATGCTTACTTTTTCATATTCATGTTTTAAACTTATTCAAATCTTGGTGAAACATAGGATTTGACCAAGATTCAAATCCGTATAAAAATTTAAAAATAAAATAAAAAAACAAGGTCTTCTTATGTTATATAGTAGGCATTCAATTAAGTTGATAAACAAGGTCTAGACATATTCAAAGAAGAAAAATCATGCATGTATCTACCCCTAACCCTAAACTATGTTTCATGAAGTCAAGCATGAAGATATGTGGTTTTTGGTTTCGAACATGGAAATTCAAAAACCCTCCCAAGAGCTTCATTTTGAAGTGACTAAGAAGCATACATGCTTACTTTTTCATATTCATGTTTTTAACTTATTCAAATCTTGGTGGAACCAAGGATTTGACCAAGATTCAAATGGGTATTAAAGTTCAAAAAAAAACAAGGTCTTCTTATATGTTATATAGTAAGCATTCAATTAATTTGATAAACAAGGTCTACACATATTCAAACCAGGAAAATCATGTATCTACCCCCTAACCCTAAACTCTGTCTTATGAAGAAGTCAAGCATGCATGAAGAGAAGTGGTTTTTGGTTTCAAGCATGGAAATTTCAAAAACCCTCCCAAGAGCTACATATTGGAGTGACTAAGAAGGATAGATGCTTAATTTTTCATATTGATGTTTTAAACTTGTTTAAATCATGGTCAAACCTAGGATTTAACCAAGATTCAAATGGGCAAAATTTTAAAAAATGAAAAATCAAGGCACATAGTCTTCTTATTTTTGGTTTCAAACATGGAAATTTCAAAAACCCTCCCAAAGAGCTTCATTTTGGAGTGACTAAGAAGGATCCATAGGAAACTATGTACTAATACAGTATAATGATCACCCGAGTTATTAGAGCAACAAGTCTGTCACTTACGTGTGGTTCCCATGCGTGAGGTCCCACACTTCAGTGAGCACAAGTCACGTACGCTAGGTAGGCAAACACCCGGCCATCTTCTTTGTCAAGAGAGAGGCATCAACACTCTCTCTCTCTCTCTCTCTCTCTCCAATTATCCACCTCCGTTGGCTGCCGGTTTTGGCAGGTCGTTTCTAGCTCAGCTCGTAGGCCATGGTGTGCAGGCTCTGTAGCCATGGCGATTTGGTCGCGCCAAGTGGTTCGTCCCCGGCTCCGACGAGGATCAATCCGGACGGTGCCTATTAAGGACCCGATCGCATTTCTTGCTTTCAGCATGGGGTCTACCATGTAAATCTTAGGGATTTAGATGTAATTTCCTGTTTATTTTGTGTCCTGCTGTAAACTCCACTCTGATGCGTATTGGAAATCTGGGTCCTTCAGGATCTTTCGGTTGTCCCTCTAAAAAAAAACATCTCTCTCATTCTCGACCTTTCTCGCTCGCTCGCACCCCCCTGCGCACTGACAACCCCCGCACTGTGATCCAACATCACCAGAAAAAGGATAGACACCATAAATAAGTGGGGCCCCGTGACTGCTCTCCCTTCATCTCCTCCCGTGTGATCCCTCTTCCTCCGACTCCCGACCTTGCGGAAAAGAAAAATGAAATGAAAGAGTTTCACTGGACGGGCAAACACATGTGCTGCCTAGTAATAATAATAATAACGTAAAAAAATCGACCTACGAATCTATTATTAAATAAGCTAAACTAGGGTTTTGCCCAGTACTACGGATCAATTTCTGAAAATCCAACTACGGGGTTCGATTTTGGCCTGCTAATATAAAATTATATAATCCGAACTAGTATTCCTCTAAAAAATCATTTTGGTATGCATCGTTTGGTACTTTTCATAGCTAGAGTGCTTACTCCCTCCGTTAGCAAATAGTCTTCGTATGTCATATAGTAAGCATTCAAGTTGAAAAACAAGCTCTAGACATATTCAAACCAGAAAAATCATGTATCTACCCCCTATATATCCCTAAACCCTGACTTATGAATTCAAGCATGAAGAGAAGTGGTTTTTGGTTTCAATCATGGAAATTTCAAAAACCCTCCCAAGAGCTTCATTTTGGAGTGACTAATTAAGAAGCATACATGCTTACCTTTTCATATTAATGTTTTAAACTTGTTCAAATCTTGGTCAACAAACCTAGGATTTGACGAAGAATCAAATGTGTATAAAAAATTAAAACCAAGGTCTGCTCATGTCATATAGTGAGCATTCAATTAAATTGATAAACAAGGTCTAGACATATTCAAACTAGCAGGAAAATCATGTATCTACCCCCTAACCCAAACTCTATCTTATGAAGTCAAGCATGCATGAAGAGAAGTGGTTTTTGGTTTTCAAGCATGGAAATTTCAAAAACTCTTATGTCATCTAGTAAGCATTCATCAATTAAGTTGATAAATAATGTCTAGACATATTCAAACCAGAAAGTTTATGTATCAAGCTACCCCTAACCCCAAACTTTGTCTTATGAAGTCTAGCATGAAGAGAAGTACGTGGTTTTTTGGTTTCAAACATGGAAATTTCAAAAACCCTCTCAAGATCGAGCTTCATTTTGGAGTGACTACGAAGGATACATGCTTAATTTTTCATATTCATGTTTTAAACTTGTTTAAATCATGGTCAAACCTAGGATTTGACCAAGATTCAAATGGGCATAAAAATTCAAAAAAAACAATAAAATGAAAAACCAATGCACATAGTCATCTTATGTCATCTAGTAAGCATTCAATTAAGTTGATAAACAAGGTCTAGACATATTCAAACCAGAAAATTCATGTATCAAGCTACCCCTATCCCCAAACTATGTCTTATGAAGTCAAGCATGAAGAGAAGTACGTGGTTTTTTTGGTTTCAAACATGGAAATTTCAATTAAGTTGATAAACAAGGTCTAGACATATTCAAACCAGAAAAATCATGCATGCATCTACCCCTAACCCTAAACTATGTTTCATGAAGTCAAGCATGAAGATATGTGGTTTTTGGTTTCGAACATGGAAATTCAAAAACCCTCCCAAGAGCTTCATTTTGAAGTGACTAAGAAGCATACATGCTTACTTTTTCATATTCATGTTTTTAACTTATTCAAATCTTGGTGGAACCAAGGATTTGACCAAGATTCAAATGGGTATAAAAATTCAAAAAAAACAAGGTCTTCTTATGTTATATAGTAAGCATTCAATTAATTTGATAAACAAGGTCTACACATATTCAAACCAGGAAAATCATGTATCTACCCCCTAACCCTAAACTCTGTCTTATGAAGTCAAGCATGCATGAAGAGAAGTGGTTTTTGGTTTCAATCATGGAAATTTAAAAAACGCTCTCAAGAGCTTCCATTTTGGAGTGACTACGAAGGATACATGCTTAATTTTTCATATTCATGTTTTAAACTTGTTTAAATCATGGTCAAACCTAGGATTTGGCCAAGATACAAATGGGCAAAATTTAAAAAAAAATCAAGGCACATAGTCTTCTTATGTCATATAGTAAGCATCATTCAATTAAGTTGATAAACAAGGTCTAGACATATTCAAACGAGAGAAATCATGTATCTACCCCCTAACCCTAAACTCTGTCTCATGAAGTCAAGCGCATGCATGAAGATATGTGGTTTTTGGTTTCAAACATGGAAATTTCAAAAACCCTCCCAAGAGCTTCATTTCGAAGTGATTAATTAAGAAGCATACATGCATGGTTACTTTTTCATAGTCATGTTTTAAACTTATTCAAATCTTGGTGAAACCTAGCTAGGATTTGACCAAGATTCAAATGGGTATAAAAATTCAAAAAAAAACAAAAAAGGTCTTCTTATGTTATATAGTAGGCATTCAATTAAGTTGATAAACTAGGTCTAGACATATTCAAACAAGAAAAATCATGCATGTATCTACCCCTAACCCTAAACTCTGTTTCATGAAGTCAAGCATGAAGATATGTGGTTTTTGGTTTCGAACATGGAAATTCAAAAACCCTCCCAAGAGCTTCATTTTGAAGTGACTAAGAAGCATACATGCTTACTTTTTCATATTCATGTTTTTAACTTATTCAAATCTTGGTGGAACCAAGGATTTGACCAAGATTCAAATGGGTATAAAAATTCAAAAAAAAAGGTCTTCTTATATTATATAGTAAGCATTCAATTATTTTGATAAACAAGGTCTACACATATTCAAACCAGGAAATTATGTATCTACCCCCTAACCCTAAACTCCGTCTTATGAAGTCAAGCATGCATGAAGAAAAGTGGTTTTTGGTTTCAAGCATGGAAATTTCAAAAACCCTCCCAAGAGCTTCATTTTGGAGTGACTAAGAAGCATACGTACGTGCTTACTTTTTCATATTCATGTTTTAAACTTGTTCAAATCTTGGTCAAACCTATGATTTGACCAAGATTCAAATGGGTATAAAAAATGAAAACCAAGGTCTTCTTATGTCATATAGTAAGCATTCAATTAAGTTGATAAATAAGGTCTAGACATATTCAAACCAGAAAAATCATGTATCAAGCTACCCCTAACCCCTAATTAACTCTGTCTTATGAAGTCAAGCATGAAGATAAGTATGTGGTTTTTTGGTTTCAAACATGGAAATTTCAAAAACCCTCTCAAGATCGAGCTTCATTTTGGAGTGACTACGAAGGATACATGCTTACTTTTTCATATTCATGTTTTAAACTTGTTTAAATCATGGTCAAACCTAGGATTTGACCAAGATTCAAATGGGCATAATATTAAAAAAATGAAAAACCAAGGCACATAGTCTTCTTATGTTATATTGTAAGCATTCAATTAAGTTGATAAACAAGGTCTAGACATATTCAAACCAGAGAAATCATGTATCTACCCCCTAACCTAAACTCTGTCTCATGAAGTCAAGCATGATGATATGTAGTTTTTTGGTTTCAAACATGGAAATTTCAAAAACCCTCCCAAGAGCTTCATTTTGAAGTGATTAATTATGAAGCATACATGCATGCTTACTTTTTCATATTCATGTTTTAAACTTATTCAAATCTTGGTGAAACCTAGGATTTGACCAAGATTCAAATCCGTATAAAAATTAAAAAACAAAATAAAAAAAACAAGGTCTTCTTATGTTATATAGTAAGCATTCAATTAAGTTGATAAATAAGGTCTAGACATATTCAAACCAGAAAAATCATGTATCTACCCCTAACCCTAAACTTTGTCTTATGAAGTCAAGCATGAAGAGAAGTACGCGGTTTTTTGGTTTCAAACATGGAAATTTCAAAAACCCTCTCAAGAGCTTCATCTTTGGAGTGACTACGAAGGATACATGCTTAATTTTTCATATTCATGTTTTAAACTTGTTTAAATCATGGTCAAACCTAGGATTTGGCCAAGATTCAAATGGGCAAAATTTAAAAAAAAATCAAGGCACATAGTCTTCTTATGTCATATAGTAAGCATTCAATTAAGTTGATAAACAAGGTCTAGACATATTCAAACGAGAGAAATCATGTATCTACCCACTAACCCTAAACTCTGTCTTATGAAGTCAAGCATGCATGAAGAGAAGTGGTTTTTGGTTTCAAGCATGGAAATTGCAAAAACCCTCCCAAGAGCTTCATTTTGGAGTGACTAAGAAGCATACGTACGTGCTTACTTTTTCATATTCATGTTTTAAACTTGTTCAAATCTTGGTCAAACCTATGATTTGACCAAGATTCAAATGGGTATAAAAAATGAAAACCAAGGTCTTCTTATGTCATATAGTAAGCATTCAATTAAGTTGATAAATAAGGTCTAGACATATTCAAACTAGAAAAATCATGTATCAAGCTACCCCTAATTAACTCTGTCTTATGAAGTCAAGCATGAAGATAAGTATGTGGTTTTTTGGTTTCAAACATGGAAATTTCAAAAACCCCCCTCAAGATCGAGCTTCATTTTGGAGTGACTACGAAGGATACATGCTTACTTTTTCATATTCATGTTTTAAACTTGTTTAAATCATGGTCAAACCTAGGATTTGACCAAGATTCAAATGGGCATAATTTAAAAAAAAACAAAAAATGAAAAACCAAGGCACATAGTCTTCTTATGTTATATTGTAAGCATTCAATTAAGCTGATAAACAAGGTCTAGACATATTCAAACCAGAGAAATCATGTATCTACCCCCTAATCTAAACTCTGTCTCATGAAGTCAAGCATGATGATATGTGGTTTTTGGTTTCAAATATGGAAATTTCAAAAACCCTCCCAAGAGCTTCATTTTGAAGTGATTAATTATGAAGCATACATGCATGCTTACTTTTTCATATTCATGTTTTAAACTTATTCAAATCTTGGTGAAACCTAGGATTTGACCAAGATTCAAATCCGTATAAAAATTAAAAAACAAAATAAAAAACAAGGTCTTCTTATGTTATATAGTAAGCATTCAATTAAGTTGATAAATAAGGTCTAGACATATTCAAACCAGAAAAATCATGTATCTACCCCTAACCCTAAGCATGTATCTCGTTGTTTGCGCTATGATACAATATCTACCTATGTTACACTAATCTCCTCTCTCCTACTTAATTAGCTGCCACATCAGCAGTTTTGTGGGACCAATGTGTATGATACTAGCTATGATACTAGCACTATCATGTGGGTACCTAAATCTCGAGTCAAAGTTTGACACGAGACCGATGTGGACTTTATTAATGGTGGAAGGGAGTAACAATCATAAGCATATTATTATTATTGATTGAACAACATTTTATTTGATGTGCCATAAGAAGTTTAGAAACTCCTAGCCCCTGGAGGTGGCGTTTTGGCACACACGTGCATATGCACCGATTATTAGAAATAATAAAAAAACAATTATATAAATGTTAAAAAAATCTGATATAAATTTTTTGGTATACATTGTGACATCCTATGTTCGTTCATAAGTTTTCGTGGAAAAACAACATTTTGTGTGGTGTGTACAAAAAAGGCAAAAAATGTACGTAGTCGTGTTACTGACATCAAAATTTGTCTTTTTTTTACAGAGCCACATATTTTTTAAAAAACTTATGTACCAACATAAAATGTCTAGATATACATGTAAAATTTCAGTTTAGAATTTTTGGACACTTTGAAATGTGGATTCACATAATGGATTCCTCTACCTCGACCCCCTTGGATTACCGAGCAGGACTTACAGTACTACTAGTAGGGCCTACTATTTATTATTATTATTACCTACTGCAGGCAAAATTTAATCTCATCGAGCGGTAAAATTCCCCGCCAACGCCCAAATATCTCGCGCCGCAAAGTTTCAGATCTGTGAATATTTTTTTCCCTCAAAAGAAGGACTGCGAAATTCCCTTTTTCTCCTCTATCGCCCAGCTTCGCCCTAGTTTCGCCCGCAAGCCCTCAGAGAAACCGCTCCTCTTACCTACCTCCCACCTTCACGGCCGCCGCACCGGAAAATCACCGCCGCACTTCGCCGTTCAAGCTGCCACGGCTTCAAACCTCGAGGCTGCCCTATCCGCTTGATCTGCACCTACTCCGGCGTCCACCGCACCGTATCTCGTTTGCCGACTCTATCAACCACCGCACCTGACCAGCTTCGCCGACACCGACGTCCCCGTGCACTGCACATCATCTGCTTCACCGACCTTCTACTTCGGCCGGCGCGCTGAACACTTCATCGACCGCCCAGCATGTCCTTCTCCGACCCCCCAAGATCTGCTTCCCCGGCACCCACCGCAACAGCAGTCCCCTCGCCGACCTCCACGTCACCCGTAAGAACGCGGAACACGTCTAAACGCCGCCCAGAAATAGGTAACCAGACATCCTGCGCGTTTTGTTACGTTAGGAGTATTGCAGTGTTGTATTTCTGAATTCGTGCTAGTATATTTTTAACTTACAAGTGCTTTCGTTTGTAACCACCTCATCCTTTAGATTTAAACACGACGCATAAGTATTTTTTTTTCCGTGACCTAACCCACCCATTTGCTGAAACTCTACATGGTATCAGAGCCTAGGTTTCCTTCCTGCTAGTGCTAGCCGCCCCAAACAGTACCATACAAGTTCTTCCTTTGACCACAAAAACCACCGTTGAGATGTACAAATCCAGGCGGTGGGAGGCCGCATCAGGTGCTCTGCGTGGGTTGCGGCTATCACACACAGCGATGCGAGTTGTGTGAGATCGGTGGCTGCTCGCGCGGGGACAAAGAAGAGGGTCAAGATCGTTTTGGTTTAGAAAGGAGAGAAGAGGAAGTGAATCCGTGGCAGAGAGATCTGGATCCGTGCGAGGGGGAGATGTTGGAGGCGTGCGGAGTGGGCCGAGCCTTTGAGCGCAGGGCGGAGCCGGAGGTTGGTCGGGACGTTGACCAGCGTGAGCCGGTCGATGTGGCCAGGTGCGGTCTTGCCGGTTTGGCCGGGCGCGCAGACGAGGCGCCATCCGAGTGGAAGTGAGGAGAAAATGGAGATGTGAGGCTGTGAGGATATGTTGTGATGGAGTTGATGAGGCTGCGATTGAGTCGTGATGGAGTTGATGAGGCTGCGGTTTAGTGGTGATGGTGATGGTTGTGGATATGTCCAGGCGAAAGGCATGCGTGCACGAGGTGAGGCTTGGTTGAGGCCTGACCGGGGGATAGGCATGGGTGCTTGAGGAGTGGATGGTTGAGGCAGGAGTTGGCTGGGGGTTTGTGGGAGAGACGGAAGAGGTCAGTGGCCGGGCAGAGTGGAGAAGAGAGGCTGAGGACATTGAGGCGAGTGTGGATGGTTCTGCGGAACTTGTGTGGTGAGGCAGCCGGGGTTGTTGAGGATGTGTATGGTTAGGAGTTGTGCGTATCCCAGATGGTTGAAGCTGGATGTCTTCGCTGCTGATGAAGAGATGAATCGAGATGACAAGATGATAGAAAGTGCAATGCTGTCATGTATCCTAGGAGTTATGCTGAAAGTTCATTACTCATAGTTGTCATATGTGTCATGTTGTTGCAAGATGGCCATGGTTGTTTACCCATGATCATCTTGAGGGGGTGTGTTGGACCATGAGTGAGTTTAGTAGTAGCGCTGTAGTAATATTGTATCCAGTGTGAGGCCCATAGAGGCCCATGTCCAGTGGTATTGTAACCCTAACTCAGATGATATAAATACAGAGTGTCGTGGTCTGAGTGACCTAACCCACCCATTCGCTGAAACTCTACAAAATATGAGCCACCAATCATGAGCCGTTGAATGCTCTACATCTCCACGATTGACAACAACAACAACACCACCAACAACAAAGCTTTATTCCCAAACAAGTTGGGGTAGGCTATACAAGTCCACCATTGACACGATTACAATTTCTCACTATTTGGCCGTAGGCTACTGCTCTAGTTACATCATGTTTGATATCTTTCTGCGATCCTGTATTACATGTTTATGCATGTCATAATGTTTCTACTACTGTTTGGTGTTAATTTAATTATAGCAAATCCTTGACTCAGAATCGTTTGTTGTTATTACACGTGCAAGCAGGCACATCTTACACTCGAAACGTAGAGTAAAGCTCGCCTATAATCATGTAAGTACTGCTGTTTTTTGTATATTGCTTAATGCAAACTTCTATATCTTGGATCCTGTTTCTGTTTACAATTGGCCTCTCCTTCATGCAGAGGAGAAACAGTGTGGCACCAGGTTCTTACGCCCAAGTACACGATGAGGTCCGTGTGACTCAAAAAAAGCTCACGTAAGTTCTGTTTTTTGGAATGTTAATTTACCTCACGTGCGTAGTTCAATTGCATCATTTTCTGTATGTTGCACTACCTAAGTTGCCTAATGGAATCTAATAAAATATAAACAATGACCATATGGAACATTGCACACTTGCCTTTGACCCATCGGCATCCGGCATGCACAGGTATAAGTTACATGATTTGGCTATGTTAAACAAGTCCTAAAATTCTATTATGTTAATTTTTTGCCTGTTGCTTCATTGAGTTTGCCTGTTGTTCCATGGCTAGTGCATGAAGTTTGATAGAAATGATCCTAGCTGAAATGATGCACTTCGTGTTTTTTTATTGCTTTATTCCTAACCTAGCTTCCTATTCTACTTGAAACATGATTGCTTTATTCCTAACCTAGCTTCCTATTCTACTTGAAACATGATTGCTTTATTCCTAACCTAGCTTCCTATTCTACTTGAAACATTGTGAAAAAATAGTTATATTACTTGTTTAAATGTCTAGCTTTGTTTTTCAGAGTCCCATTGACATGATGTGGTATATCCATATTCAAATGATTTGGCTGTTTATATAATACGCTCCATGTTCAATTGCTTCATTCATTTTCTAGTAATCTACTAGTAAGTAGCACGTGCTTTGCACGTCACGACATATATAATTTTAATATATATTTCCATATTTTATTTGATGTTGATAATTATTATTTTTTGCTAAAATTAGTCACAAAGCCTAAAGTTTGGCTTTTGAAAAACTAATACACCCTAAAAGAAGTAATGGAAGGAGTAATATGTGAGTTCATTACAATTAAGTTTTTTAGTCAGTATGAAATAGAAGTATACCCTAATACGAAAGTGACAAAACTTTTTCATGGACACCCCATTAGGATTATGTATATTTTTGTGATTAGAGTCAAGAATTTTTAAGGATCTATCTTACCTTTTGCGGCATGCATATTGCACGACAAGACTATCTAATTTATATATTTCTACCATATTTTTTGAAATTTAAAATACATTATCCAATATCTATGTATAAATTTACTACCTCAATACTTTTTATGTGACCCACACATGGCCACCGTTAGATTTTATATCAAAACTGGGTTGTCATGGGGAAAAAAGTTAGACCTTAATATGAGTAAATACGAAATATTAGTACTAAATTAATATATAATATTTTATCAGCCTTGGTTGGTGGACCAATGAACTTCGTATCTTCGAGCTTGAAGATGGTTCTTGTAACATAGTAATTGCTATTTGTTTTCCTAGCACAGAATTATATATCAATATCTTCACATAACCATGTACGATGAAGATGATATTTTTCATAACACAGTGCCAATGTAGACGATGGCTTGTGCTTCTATAAACTCCCAAAATAAAAATGTTTTCTTGAGTAAAACAAAAGAACGGCTGAGATTAAATGATACATGTTTGGTATTAGGGGTGAGATAGCTGAGATTAAATGATACCATGATACCCTTTCGGGGGATTACACTATTTTAAATTTTGAGGGTATATGAAAGCTAAGGCCATGTTTGTTTGGGCTTCTGCTTCTGCTTTTAGAGCTTTTGAGGTCCAAAAGTAGCAGCCCAAACAAACACCAACAATTAGAAAAGCGCTTTGAAGAAGCGCTGTGCCTAAATGAACTAGCAATCCGGAAGTTGGGCGAGACCTGCTTCCCGAGCTTCTTCTGCTCCCGAGCGGCGGTGGACCAAAATGCCCCTAACACTTGCTGCTAACAACGAAAAAACTGCCCTCACGTACAACTCTGGCCCGCCCCTTCCAATAGTTCCCCGCCCGAGAGCCCAGTGCCCATTTTCCCCTTCTTCCTGTCCCGTTCAATGAAAGGATAGGGTTAGGGTTTCCTGCCCGGCCGCCGTCGTTGTTCCGGCCGGCATCATCGCCAGTATCCGCCGCCTCCGTCCCAGTAGTCCGCCCGGGAACGCCAGAGAGCATGGTGTAGGAGCTCCTGCAGCAGGGGCGCGCCTCCGCCGCGATAGCATGCGTGGCCCCATGGTCAGCCTCGAGGCCGAGGGCCAGGTCGACCGCCTCCTCTGCGCGTAGGCGGACAAGCAGGGAAGCGCGGCCTAGGAGGAGGACGCTGAGTAGGGAGGCGCGACCTAGGAGGAGGAATCTGAGCACAGCCGCCGGCGACAGGAGGTGCTCGAGGCGTCGCGGGGTCGCAATTTCTCATTCAGCAGACCGCCCGGAGCTGCTCTTCCATCGGTTGGTCCATCTTCACTCCGGCGCGAGGCTCTTCACTACCCGCTCGGCTGCTGCAGGAAATTCTTCCTCCACAGTTCCGTCCAATCCACAGTATTGAAGTATTGATATACAGAGTAATTGGTAGTTTGGTACAGAGCATGGTGTTCATGCGATGCAATTTTATTTTCCTCTCCTGTACTGTATATGGTAGCTACCAGTTTCACATGACGGTGAAGATGAGAAGGATTTGACAATCCTATTCATATATATTTTATTTTGGATGTCATCGTTTACTTCAAGCAATCAAGGCAATACTTCTGCAAAAATCCTTTTGTGCGCTATTTTGCAAATCTTACTTTTCAATATACAGTAGCATATTTTAGAGCTTAGAGCCTGCCCATTTAAAGCAACCTCGCTGATTAACAATCGACTGATTAATTCCTAAAATAAAGGTGATCGATCAATTAACGGTTAGTGAGATGTCTTGTGATATTGTTTACACTTTTTTTAAAGCCGTAAAAACTTTAACTTAGAAGCCAAAAGCTATATTTAATTCTAAACAACACTCCAAAATATTCCGATACAAAAAGTGTTCAAAATTATTTTAGCAAAAAAGAAAGATAAATTGAAGTATTTTGGGGTTATTAAACATGATAATTATGTAATGAAACTATTATAAATAGCAAATTCGTTTCAAATCTGCATATATTCAACATCTTCAGCACTCGGGGCATTTCAGACATTTCACTCCTAAACCAACAGCAGCAGCCATAAAAAGCACTTCAACCAGACATCAAATCTCTGCTTCCAACAAATGCTTCTCACAGCTTTTTCACAGCCCACCAGCTACAAATGCTTCTCAAAAGCTGCAGCCCAAACAAACAGACCCTAAATCCTTAGATTTTGTTGGCAAGTGAATGTTGTCATTGGCCCTGTTATGGATTTTGCATTTCTATTGCCACTACTTGTCTTGACATCTCGCTTCATTCTTGTTTAATTCGGTCCCGTTGGTACTCGAACCCGGTGGGCTGTTGTGCACTCGCAAGCCTTGCCACCGAGCTAGCACTCGGTTCTCGATTAAGCAATGCCTCGTTATGCTTAATTTAAATGTTATGGCACTTCATACAAGCCATACAATTAATTGTTGCATTGACCTTCTACGTTGTCGAAGGCACTATCTCGAGCATGCTTAAATCAATCATACATTATTTTCCTAATTGTATCCAATCCAACATGCACATGTTTTGACCGTATTTGGCTATTTGCTAGATTTCTTAAATGCGGTGACCTGGCTTCGTTATTGGGCACATGATGTCTAGTTGCTTGGTTCATTGTATACATCATCGCCATGATCTAGTTTGGTTTGTTCTAAGAGGCATGTGGCTTAACCGGTTTCTTTGTTATATCTGCCCATGGTTCTTTCAAAATTATGTCAACTTGATCTTTGTTTGTTTGCCGTGTATTGTATTGCATTTTAACTTGTTTTGTCTTAGTTTCAGCCTGCAAACAAAGCTGTAATGTCAGGTAGGGACAACCCATTTATCAAGTGTTGCGGTCATTTCACGAGCAACGGTGATAGTGGCACGATGCTCTCATTGGTCCACTAAGTCCAGGTACACCAACCGTTCAGGAAGAAATAGATGTACGAGGCTCTATTTTGGATTGCTTGCTATGTTATATCAGCTCAATGATGCTCTTGAAATTGGAGGTCTTTTATTGCATCATATGATGTTGTAACTTGTTTTATCTAAATTTCAGGCTTCAAATAAAGCTACAAAGCCAGAAGCAAGGGCCAATGCCTCAAGTATTGATGTTTCACAAAGCAGCAGTGAGAGTGCATATTGCTCGCATAGGCCCATGGTATCTATTGCTCAACTTAATCCGGCACAAAGAGATTTGGGGGATGCACTCCAAGAGGCAGTTGATATATTTGGGCGGGAAAACAAAGATGTTGATGAAATAATTGCCAACACACGCCAAGAGATACATGAATTGAAAAATAGGCAAACTTTGACAGAAAATGTTCTAAAGAATCTCCTATGCACTTGTCATGGTAAGCCAGTTGTGATGTGTCCTGGGAATTGAAGGTGTCTAAATAAACTTTGATTCTGTTGTTCGATCAAGTGGATTTCTTGATGCCAATGCTGTAATTAATTACTGCTCAAAATTTCGTTCAAAATTTCCTGGTCTGTAATAATTGCAAATTTTGTTGTTGTACTAAAATTAGATATGTTCCATGTGGCTGCTGTATTTTGTGTGAAATAATATAATGATGTGTACTTCAATTAAACCATAAATCGGCTGCATGCTGAAAATTTGAATACGAGCGCACGTGTGAACTGTTTTCTCGCTCGTAATGCAATAAAGGCTGTTTCTTCGAAGACTATGAACATGGTAGCCCATTAATAATACCTTAATAATTATGCCTGCTAGCAAGATAGACGGTCCTTATTATAGTCAGGCATGCCAACTTGTATGATTAAAAGTAGTTCGTACACATTAAATCTACCATCTGCATTTTTCTTTGTAATAACTTTTCTTTTTACACAACTCAAAACTTGTCATGCTAATATGAAATTCGAGATGGCAAAACATGGGAAAGATAAAGATATCTCTTTCCTGCGAAATGCTGGGTTTTGAAGCCCAAGTCCAAGTCTTTCTCTGCTCAAGTTTTGGAGGAACAACTCCAAGTAGAACGAGTTGCAACAGCTATGCTAAGAACAAAAGTTAACATGTTGAGATCGAGATTAGAAGCATGTGATGCCCTATTGCACGAGGCCAATCAAGTTCGTTATAATCTTCCAAAGACTTAGAAAATGCCATAGATAATTGGAGATGAACACTACATAGTGAGTACATTGGTCTTGTGAAATGTTTCCTTAGAATAAGGCACCGTTCCTACTATTGTTGGTGGATGCATTTATCTGCGGTTGGGATCAACTTGGTAGTTGTTCCTGTGGATGTTATATAAATTAATTGCATAGCCTTTTTCAATCAGTTCGAACTTAAATGGTATCATAGCCTTGGTCTCAAGTTTGAATTGTCGAACGCGTGGTTTAATTTAATCTCAGTCGGGCGGCAAAATCTCACACCAATCCTGAAATATTTCAAACGCATTTTTGATTGGGATTAAGAAGATAGGGACATAGATCCAGTGCCCCCACGTTCACAGGGCACATCAAACTTGAGATTAAATTATGCGTTCTAGTTCTATACAAAACCCGAGGAGGTTGAGCGGCAGCGGCTAGGGTTTAGTGTGGGAGGAGATGATATGCGTACGCTCCTGTTTATATAGGTCGGAGGCACGCGACGGCCGCCGCACGCGTGGCATCGCCATTCGCGAGAGGTAGGTGACGACGCGTGCCACCCGAGGCATCGCCATTTTACGCGACATGATCGCCGAAGCGGCGCCGCTGAGAAGACGCATCGACGCTGGGTCACTGCCAAGCGGGCCCGACGAAACGTTCTCCAGACGCGAGCGGACACTTTACGCGTCCACGCAGCGTCCGCGCGACGGATCCGAGACACATATTTGGGCATGTTTACGTCGCTGCGAACGGCCCAGTCACTATGCGTCGTCCCGCTGGAGTTTGTACCAGATACATTTTTGGCCCGAACAGATGCGCTCGGAACCGAAATCATCTTCTGTTCCCTTCTCTATTTCTTCAGGTTCGAGAGAACACAGCAGCTCTTCAGCTCAGCAGAAATTAATCGGGTCACGCTGTTGCTTTCCTTGCCGTTGGATTGAAACGAATGGTGGATGGGAAGCCTCAGGTCACGTTGTGCCCTGTGTGAACGTGGGGAGCACTTTGGATCTCTGTCCAGAAGATAGATCATGATCATGGTAGTGACCTATATTCAACGTGATGATGATTTGATTTTGCACTCGGCCTTGAACAGAGGTACTAGTACGGTGTCACAATTTTTTATCATTATACTTGGACGGTGGCCAAATTCAAAATCTCATAGCGGCAAAACTTGCCGCCCACAAAATACAAAAATTTCACACGCTTCCAAATTCCTATTCTACCCCTGTGGAGATGGCAGCAAAGTCGGTTGGTGGGGCGGTCTGCCCGTCATTTTTTGGATCACCACCTCCCTAGCCCAGGAAACCCTCCCAAAAAAAATACATTTCCTTCAGACCACCCACCGGAACTTCCCAAGTCCCTCTTCTCCCACCTCCACGACCACCGCACCGGAACATCCCCGCCGGACTTCCCTGGCCTACCCGAGCCCTCGCGATCCTCGTCATCCGGCTGCCTGCCGGAGCCGCTTCATCGACACCGTCATCAACCGGACCGGATCATCCCCGCCGAACCTCGAAACCATATGCTCATCCAGCAGTCTACCGCAGTCGCTTCAGCTGCGGTATCGTCCACCCCACCGGAGCCGCTTCGCCAGATCCGTCGTCCACCGCATCGTATCTTGCTCACCGACACCGCTGTGCATGAACCGGATCTGCTTCACTGGCGCCGTGCATGATCTAAACTCTTAATCTTGGGGGAACCTGTTTGTGCTAACGACGCGCCGTTACGTTTTTGCAGATGAGATGAGTAACCATGAAGTGTAATGGCCGTCTCTCCAACCCCAAGTATCACATGTAGCGTACTTCATCACCAGATCTATCAACCCCAGGAAGATCTGCTGTGACTCCCACAGAGTGCTTCTCCTAATGTAAGTCCCTTGTTTTAGCGCCATGTTCTGGGTTCAGATGCTTGTTTGTCTGAAGCTCTTTTAGTTCATTCCTAGCTATGACCGTAACACGTTGCTATTTTCTACTTCATTGCTAACTTTAAGCGATTGAACATTTTGGTTTGCATTCCCTGCTCTGTAGATGTAGCCATCATAATTTCTATCTTGCTCAGTCGTTGTTACAAAAATTATAGGTATTATAGTAACATCCTGCTATTATTTAGTTCATGGCCAATTTTAAGTAATTGCACATGTTGGTTCGCATTCCCTGCTCTATAGCTTTTGGCATCGTAACTTCTATATTTGGTTTACATTCCCTGCTCTGTAGATCTAGCCATCATAACTTTATCTTGCTCAGTCGTTGTTACAAAAATTATGGCCTGCTACTATGTTGTTTGTGCCAATTTTTTACTCCATGAACATGTTGGCTTGCATTCCCTGTACTACAGGTGATGCCATTTTTTGTATCTAGTTCATTGTAAGCTAACAAAGTAAGGACTTAGTTTGGCATGCTATCACTCTGCTATCTAGCCTGTAATACAAATAAACTTGTCATGCTACTAGATAATAATTTTACGTGCCATCTTGTTCTTCAAAAGCTGCATTATTGACTTGTTTCTCTAACTTGGCATGACGCTCACATATGGAAAGCTGAACATATTGGTTTGCATTCCCTCTTATACAAGTTCACAGGTGATCCCACTATATTCTGTATCTGGTCCATCCTAAGCTCCAGCATTAACTATCCTCTATGTGTTGCTCATTACAAGTTTATATCCCGAAACATCTTGATTTGCATCCCCTTCACTATAAGTTCAGGAGTATTATTTAGTTCACGGCCAAAATGAAGTAATTGCACTTGGCACATGTTGGTTCACATTCCCTCCTCTTTAGCTTTTGCCATCGTAATTTCTATTTTTGGTTTACATTCCCTGCTCTGTAGATGTAGCCATCATAACTTCATCTTGCTCAGTCGTTGTTACAAAATTTATAGCCTGCTACTATGTTGTTCATGCCAATTTTGTACTCCCTGAACATGTTCGTTTGCATGGGACTCGACAGTAGTAAGTATGCTGTTTCATTCTAACATGCTCTGTTATATTGGCTGTTGATATGTGGCATGCACTCTTTGTTTGCTTATTGTGCGCATTACAATGATCTTGTTATAACGACGAAATGATGAGTTCCAAATTCTTTGGCAAACAATATTGTAGTGTCTTTGCCTTTCCATTGTTGCTGTCTTAACTTGTAATGTCTTTGTTTCGGATATAGGTGCTGCATGGACAACTTAAAAGATTGCCGGATCCCTTCATTGTATTGCTAGGTTTAATTACCATTCAATTTCTCTGGGTTCTGTAATATTTTTTCAATGCCTTGGTGATGTAATATTTAGTTAGTTTTTATAGTTCTTTCGCGCATTTTTTCTTTGGTGCTTGTGGTAAGTGAGGCTATCCGATTTAAATCAATCTGCGTAAATATTCTCAATATCTAAATCACGAATTCCCATCCCTTAAACGGCCCAATTAAGCGAAATCACATATGTGCCGGCCCGCAAAATCCTAAAGCGCCTATTACGCCGGCATATAAACAGCAACTAAACGGGCTGGCCCACTTACTTATTGGGCCAGCCCACTTGATTTACTGTGGACCCCGCACTTTTATTGGGCCGGCCCACTTGCTTTAAGGTGGACCCCACCCACTACTGGGCCGGCCCACTAACTAGTTGGGCCAGCCCAATTGCTTTTGTGGTGGCCCCCACATACTAAATGGGCCGGCCCTTTAAAACGAAAGTGGGACCCACCTGTGTTTTTGGCCCGGCCCACTATCTTGTTGGGCCGACCCACTTGCTATATGGTGGACCCCACATACTAAATGGGCCGGCCCTTTAACTGGAAACTGGGACCCACCTGAGTTTTTGGCCCGGCCCACTAGCGTGTTGGGCCGGCCCACTTGCTATATGGTGGACCCCACGTACTAAATGGGCCGGCCCTTTAACAGGAAAGTGGGACCCACCAGTGTTTTGGCCCGGCCCACTATCTTGTTGGGCCGGCCCACTTGCTATATGGTGGACCCCACATACTAAATGGGCCAGCCCTTTAACTGGAAAGTGGGACCCACCTGTGTTTTTGGCCCGGCCCACTATCTTGTTGGGCCGGCCCACTTGCTATTTGGTGGACCCCTCATCCTAAATGGGCTGGCGCTTTAACAGGAAAGTGGGACCCACCGTGCTTTTGGCCCGCCCATCGGCTTGTTGGGCCAGCCCATTTGATCAAATGTGGACCCCACATACTAAATGGGCGGCTTAGATAGCAGGAAAGTGGGACCCACATGCTAATTGGGCCGGCCCAATAACTTCTTGGGCCGGCCCAGTTGCTTTAATGTGGACCCCACTTTGTAAATGGGCCGGCCCGATACCAGGAAAGTGGGTCCCACATGTCTTGTGGGCCGGCCCTTTTGCCTGTTGACCGGTCAAACGAGTGCATTCGGCCCGACCCACATACTTAGTGGGCCGGCCCATTAATATTTTGACCAGTCAACCTTAGAGGTTAGGCCCGGCCCACGTAACTAATTGACCAGCCCAGCTATATAGTTGACTGGTCAAACTAAGTCAGCTGGCCCGGCCCGCAAACTTAATGGGCCGGCCCGCTTAAGACGTGGCAGGCCTCGTGTGGGCCTACCATCTACCACGGGGTTTCAGCCGGTTAACGCCGTTAGCGCCGATTAACGGCGTCGCCACGTGTCGGTTGCATGACGTCGGCGATCAACGGGCTCCTGAACACTTGGGCAACGGTCCGATTTTCCGTGGCGGAAGGGCGCCCAAGCGCGACGGACCGAAAAAATCGTCGTAGGACTTTGCCTGACGCAGTTTCCACAACAGAACCCATATCGTCGGGTTAGGCCCATAGGCGACGAAAAATACCCCTTAGCGGACGATTTTGAGACGTTGTCTATCAGAACTTTTCTTGTAGTGACAGTAGGAATCCTTATATCCTTGATTATAAAGAGAGACACATTAATGCACAAGAATGCACTCACAATTTGCAGGAATCGGTGGAAGAAGAAATTGATGAACCTAAAAGCTCATTGGATGAAAAAGAGGAGGAAATTGATGAACCTGAAAGCTCATTGGATGAAAAAGAAGAGGAGAGCGACGAACAAAAGGAGGAAGAATGGATTAGCTACCCATGCCAACCTTCTAATGAGAGTAACTCTTTATCTCTTACACTATTTGATTGTCCTCCATGCTTACCGAAAGAGGTTGAATGTTATGTTCCTGTGGATTCTCTTGCAATTTTCCCTATGAGTAAAACTTGTGAGAATAATTATGCTACTGATATTTATGATAATCCATGCTACTTTGATAAATCTTATGATAATGCTTTGTTTGTGCCTGATGTCGAAATGCATGGTACTAAAGAATTTTGCTTAGCAAATGTTTATGATAAAGCTCTAGATGATGGTCCTATGTTACTTGATACTATTAATTGTACTACTAATGAAAATGGGATTGGAGAGTTCTTGACTTATTCTATGAGTCCCATATCTCTTGAGATTGATCAACTACCTTGTTATATTATTAATAAAAGTAAGTTTGAAAGTTTTAATTCCACTATTCTTGAACTTGATAAAAATTATGTGTTTGGAAATCATGAAAAGTATGCTTCATGTGATAGTTATATTGTTGAGTTTATTCATGAAGCTACTGAAAATTATTATGAGAGAGGAAAATATGGTAGTAGAAATTTTCATGGTACTAATACACCTCTCTATGTGCTTAAAATTTTGAAGTTACACTTGTTCTATCTTCCTATGCTTGTTACTTTGCTTTTCATGAACTTGTTTATTTACAAGATTCCTTTGCATAGGAAGCATATTAGACTTAAATGTGTTTTGGATTTGCCTCTTGATGCTCTCTTTTGCTTCAAATACTATTTCTTGCGAGTGCATCATTAAAACTGCTGAGCCCATCTTAATGGCTATAAAGAAAGAACTTCTTGGGAGATAACCCATGTGTTATTTTGCTACAGTACTTTGTTTTATATTTGTGTCATGGAAGTAGTTTACTACTGTAGCAACCTCTCCTTATCTTAGTTTTGTGTTTTTTTGTGCCAAGTGAAGCCTCTAATCGAAGGTTGATACTAGATTTGGATTTATGCGCAGAAACAGATTTCTATCTGTAACGAATCTTGGTCTAATTCTCTGTAGGAAACTCAGAAAATTATGCCAACTTACGTGCGTGTTCCTCAGATATGTACGCAACTTTCATTAGTTTTGAGTTTTCTGATTTGAGCAACGGAAGTATTTTATTAAAATTCGTCTTTACTGGCTGTTCTGTTTTGGCAGATTCTGTCTCTATTTTTTTGCCTTGTCTCTTGTGGACTTTAAGCGAGCTTTTCTAGACATAGAGAGCTGTAGCTAATGTTTTATTGAGTTCTTGCAATGTGCCACTACAGGACCAAGGTGGATTCAAATTTTTTTTTTTGAGTACTAACCCCTCTAATGAAGTTTATGAGAAGTTTGTTGTGAAGGAAGTTTTCAAGGGTCAAGAGAGGAGGATGATATATGATCAAGAAGAGTGAAAAGTCTAAGCTTGGGGATGCCCCCGTGGTTCATCCCTGCATATTTCAAGAAGACTCAAGCATCTAAGCTTGGGGATGCCCAAGGCATCCCCTTCTTCATCAACTTATCAGGTTTCTCCCCTGAAACTATATTTTTATTCGGTCACATCATATGTGCTTTACTTGGAGCGTCTGTATGCTTTTATTTTTGTTTGTGTTTGAATAAATTCGGATCCTAGCAATCCTTGTTTGGGAGAGAGACACGCTCCGCTTTTTCATATGAACACCTGTTCTTCGTTTTACTTTTAATGTTCAATGATAAAAGTTGGAAGCTACAATACTTATCTTTATTTGGTTGGAAAAGGAAAATGCCTCATATGTCTTGGATAATTTGACACTTGGCAATTGTTTTGAGCTCTCAAGTAGATCATAAGTTTTTTTCATGTAGTTTAAACCTATTAGTGGAGAACTACCGTAAAGCTTGTTAAAATTGGTTTGCATAATTGATCTCTCTTAAGGTCTAGATATTTTCTGGTAAAAGTGTTTGAGCAACAAGGAAGATAGTGTAGAGTATTATAATGCTTGCGATATGTTCTTATGTAAGTTTTGATGTACCGGTTCATACTTGTGTTTGCTTCAAACAACCTTGCTAGCCTAAACCTTGTATCGAGAGGGAATACTTCTCATGCATCCAAATCCTTGAGCCAAACAACACTATGCCATTTGTGTCCACCATACCTACCTACTACATGGTATTTCCCGCCATTCCAAAGTAAATTGCTTGAGTGCTACCTTTAAACAATTCAAAATTTATCACCTCTGATTTGTGTCAATGTTTTATAGCTCATGAGGAAGTATGTGGTGTTTATCTTTCAATCTTGTTGGGCAACTTTCACCAATGGACTAGTGGCTTCATCCGCTTATCCAATAATTTTGCAAAAAGAGCTGGCAATGGGATTCCCAGTCCCAAATTAATTAACAAAAAAATAGACACTCCTCCATGGTATGTGATTGTTGGACGGCACCCGAAGGATTCGGTTAGCCATGGCTTGAGAAAGCAAAGGTTGGGAGGAGTGTCATCATAATAAAACTAAGATAAAAAGGCACTCCTTCATGGTATGAGATTGTTGGCAGGCACCCGAGGATTCGGTTAGCCATGGTTTGTGAAAGAAAGGTTGGAAGGAGTGCCACCCAAAAATAAAATAAAATGGGAGCCGCTCTTTGAAGGTTTGTCTGGCGAGGGGGTTAGAGTGCCCACTACCATTCGTTGACAACAACAAACATCTCTCAAAACTTTACTTTTTATGCTCTCTTTATGTTTTCAAAATCAAAGCTCTAGCACAAATATAGCAATCGATGCTTTCCTCTTTGAAGGACAATTCTTTTACTTCTATGTTGAGTCAGTTCACCTATCTCTCTCCACCTCAAGAAGCAAACACTTGTGTCAACTGTGCATTGATTCTTACATACTTGCATATTTGCATTCATCATATTACTTTATGTTGACAATTATCCATGAGATATGCATGTTGAAAGTTGAAAACACTGCTGAAACTTATATCTTCCTTTGTGTTGCTTCGATGCCTTTACTTTGAATTTATTGCTTTATGAGTTAACTCTTGTGCAAGATTTTTGATGCTTGTCTTGAAAGTACTATTCATGAAAAGTTTTGCTATATGTTATCTATTTGTTAGCAACTATAGATCATTGCCTTGAGTCACTTCATTCATTTCATATGCTTTGTAATAGTATGATCAAGGTTATGTAAGTAGCATGTCACAACAGAAATTATTCTTTTTATCGTTCACCTGCTCGGGACGAGCAGGAACTAAGCTTGGGGATGCTGATACGTCCCCGACGTATCCATAATTTCTGTTGTTCCATGCTTGTTTTATGACAATACTTACATGTTTTGCTTGCACTTTATGATGATTTCATGCATTTTCCAGAACTAACCTATTAACGAGATGCCACAGTGCCAGTTCCTGTTTTCTGCTGTTTTTGGTTCCAGAAAGGCTGTTCGGGCAATATTCTCGGAATTGGACGAAATCAACGCCAAACCTCCTATTTTTCCCGGAAGGCTCCAGAACACCGAAGAAGAGTCGGAGAGGGGCCAGGGGGCCACCACACCACATGGCGGCGCGGGCCAGACCCTGGCCGCGCCGGCCTAGGGTGAGGCGCCCTGTGTGCCCCCGCACCGCCTCTTCGCCTATAAAATCCCTTTCGACCTAAAAACACTGTACCAATTGACGAAACTCCAGAAAGACTCCAGGGGCGCCGCCGCCATCGCGAAACTCCAATTCGGGGGACAGAAGTCTCTGTCCCGGCACCTTGCCGGGACGGGGAAGTGCTCCCGGAAGCCATCTCCATCAACGCCACCGCCTCCATCATGCTCCGTGAGTAGTTCCCCCATGGACTACGGGTTCTAGCAGTAGCTAGTTGGTATTCTCTCCTCCATGTACTTCAATACAATGATCTCATGAGCTGCCTTACATGATTGAGATTCATCTGATGTAATCGGCGTTGTGTTTGTTGGGATCCGATGGATGATACATTATGATTAGTCTATCTATAAAGTTTGTGAAGTTATTGTTGCTGCAATCTTGTTATGCTTAATGCTTGTCACTAGGGCCCGAGTGGCATGATCTTAGATTTGAGCTCTATACTTATTGCTTAGATTGTATCTACAAGTTGTATGCACATGTCACTGTTCGGAACCAATGGCCCCGAAGTGACAGAAATTGGGACAACCGGAGGGGATGGCGGTGATGTGAGGATCACATGTTTTCACGGTGTGTTAATGCTTTGCTCCGGTACTCTATTAAAAGGAGTACCTTAATATCCAGTAGTTTCCCTTGAGGCCCGGCTGCCACCGGCTGGTAGGACAAAAGATGTTGTACAAGTTTCTCATTGCGAGCACGTATGACTATATATGGAAAACATGCCTACATAATTAATAAGCCTGATGTTCTTTCTTAATGCTTTGATTCCTATCAATTGCCCAACTATAATTTGTTCACCCAACACTTGTCACTTATTGGAGAGTTACCACTAGTGTAGATCGCTGGGAACCCCGGTCCATCTCTCATCATAATATACTTGTTCTCTATGTCATTGGAAGTAGTATCAACTATTTTCCGGTGCCATTGCTCCCATATTGTCAAGTATCGCTGATGTGTTACTGTTACTATTGCTCTCATATTACTGCTACTTTCACATCACCCCTGTTGCTAGTGCTTTTCCAGGTGCAGCTGAATTGACAACTCAGTTGTTAAGGCTTATAAGTATTCTTTACCTCCCCTTGTGTCGAATCAATAAATTTGGGTTTTACTTCCCTCGAAGACTATCGCAATCCCCTATACTTGTGGGTCATCAGTTCAGTAAACTCCTCTAGCATCGTATCAGTTGCTCCCGTCAGATGATGGTTCAACTGAAAGAGTAATGATATGAAGTTGCGGCTATTATCCATGTATTTTGCAGCTGCTATGGGTTTGCGTTTTGCATATTTGTAGTGGTTAAGCATGGGATCTTCCTCCTCCTGGTTATGAGGAATATGGGAGAATTCGGAACCCATTAGCTCTTTCGTCTTATGTTCCCGAATGTCGGTTATGGCTCTCATAACAGCTATATGGTAGGCTGTGTTGATAGTCCTAGCTTCCCCTGCTGGCATGACTACGCTCATTCCCAGAGATTCGGGAAGTCGCAGTCCTACCCTACACTTGGCCAATACAGTACCATCATAGTACATGTATTTCTTTACTTGGATCTGGGGATCACACCCAAATTCAAGTAACATGGCTCGTAGAATATCTGCAAGTCCTCCTTCGTATTCACTCAATGTGGAATCCATCACTTTCACGTTTCGTCCGGGACGTGAACTTGCCATGTTGGCTGTAGAAATAGAAAGATTATGAGATTAGTAATAATGCATCATAATAGAGATAATCAAGAATTATCGCACTAAAAGATATGATTGTTGTATTCTCAATTGAATATACACCATATTTTTAGAGAATTCTTTACTAATCCTATTTGACTCCTAACGTTTGGTCCCATTTACTAGGTTCCAACCTAAGGTCAAAGCTTTTGCTCTGATACCAACTGTGGTGACCCTGCATACCACTGCATGTTGTAGTATGCCAGTCGTTGATATAACATTCACGAAGTACCATTCCGCAAATATTACATCCCTCAGAGTAGTACAACAGAACATAGCAGGTCCATAACTCATTCATTTATTATTACAACTATCATACACATGTCATCTTGGAGCTCCTCTTGGGTCCTAAGAGGAATACTCCTGGGTTCGAGGCGAACCCAACTTAGCTTACACTATAAGAGTCTCATTAAGTTATACATTTATTTCCTCGAGCAGCTAAATACTAAGAGTTCGGGCTGCTCGGTTACTACTACTACTGGATATCTCTAGGCTTGATCTCCTCCGGAAGCCTCCCCGGATCCGTAGACGATGAGGTAGTCTACGCCTTCTATACCTCCAGAGAGGTATGGTTCTTCATAGCCGATGATCTCGGCTCCTTCATTGTTGTCGTAGTCCTCCTCCAGGCGATTCAGACAATCTAAGCATGGGATTTAAGAGTGGTATGAGTACGAGCGTACTCAACAAGTTCATTATAGATAAGAGGTGTTTAATGCTCTAGCTACAATATTAAACCAGAAAGTCTAATACTAATGCAAGTTTTGATAAACATTTCTTCAAGAGATTGCTTTTATTCGAAAGAGCTATGTCCGTCAGCCTTCACCGGTTTACTAGAACTTCATGGAGCTCCTTTCCGGCCGCGTTCGCAGTTCCTCATCCCGGAACAGGGAGTGACAGGTCACAGTTCTTTACACTCTGCAGAGGTGTGTTGCTTTACCCATAAGAGATCTTAACCTTGGTGCCAACCGGGCAGCTTTCCCGTCCACACTTCCTTTGGTGTGAGGCCCGGTATAAGGTCTAGCCAATCATGTTCCTCCGCTACCTCAAACACCCACCCTTTGTTGCATGCCCCGACCCTGGGTCCTCACCGGTCCCATTATTCCCACTCACGGGTGGACCCCGACCACGACGACAGTTTGGGATCGAACCAAACTCCTTCGCCGGTAACTGCAACCCATCATAGACCACAATACCGTGGGGACTTAAGGCTTCCCCAGCCAACCGCTTGCACTTCGAGCGACAAGTGTCTACGGACTATGCCGTGGGGACTTAAGGCCTCCCCAGCCAACCGCTTGCCCTGACAGATACAAGTGTCTATGGTAAAGCGCATCCGTTGATGAACGAGAGGTGGAAACACTTTTGACTACTCCGTCCCACTCCGGATCTTATGGTTAACACGGGTATTACGGCACAAGAATCACTAGCGACATTTGTTGTTTAATCCTAGATGGATATAAACCCGTGCAATGGAACCTCCACCATATCAACACAATCCATGGTTCCATTGACCACCACATAGTCATATTCATAGTTATGAAAGTAGTGGTTTTGAATTTTATGCAATAGTGATAACCATAATACTTTGCAAGTAATTTGTTAGAAATACTCAAATGACATGAGCAAGTGATGAACTTGCCTGAACACTGCAAAGTTTTGCAGTTGGAAGGTGTGGACTGACCCTTGTCCTCTGTCTCTGAAAAATAGCATCATTGTCCGATAAGGGCAATGGTTAAAGAAGCAATTATGCATGATTCCATTTTTTAGGGTTTGTTCCCCCCTTCCGATGTCATTGTAATTTTATGTGAGAGGTTAATACTAAGAATAATTTAGAGATACTTTGTTTAGGGTAAAATACAACCTTGAAATATTGTCAAGGTGTTTTTCATGTCCAATTTGCATTAATGGGCTTATTTTCATTATTGAAAATAATATGTGTGATTTAAATCTTTATTTAAATCATCAAATTAAGACCAATTCTTAATTGTCTTCAAAACTTCCCTTTTGTATTTTATTATGTTAGAGAATTTTATGCTGATCTATTTTCATATTTTTAATTATTTTTTTAGAGCTATTGAATATTTATTGTGCCTTTCCAAAGTTTATGCATTTTAATTGAATTGTGAAATGGCAAAAATGCCCCTGGGCCCACCTGTCGGTGCAACCCAGTGGGTTAGGTCGAACCGACCGGCCTGGTCCGGCTCGACCAGCCCCACTTCTCTCTCTCCCTCTCACGCGCGACCGAACCCTAACCCTAGCCGCTCTGGCGACTCGCGTCGCCTCCGCCGTCGCCGCTAGATTCCGGCGAGATTCGCCGGACCTGGCCCTCGCCATGGTGCGCAATCGACGTGCCCCACGACGGCGGTCAATCCTATCCGCATCGATCTGACGCGGGCGACCTGCTGCTCTCGGCCTCGACCCCTTCTGGTGCTAGGGTTACGGGATCGCTCGATCCCGCCGTTCACTGGGCTCCACGCGCGGTGGCGCCGCTGTGGGCCTCGCCACGGTGGTGTGGGGCGCTACGGCGCTTGTCGGCGCATGGCCTGGCCTGGCCAAGTGCTACCGAGCACTCGGCGCGCGCCGCCGTGGCCGCCATGGCCGCATCTGCTCGTCTGCTTGCCCCGGGTATGTGTGCCTCCTCTTGCTCTCTCTCTCCTGTGCCTGTTCTACTCATTCTCCTCCTCGTCTCCATCTAGCTTGGTCACTGGCTTGCCCTTCCTCGTAGAGGTGCGGCCATGCCGTGATCTTCTTCATTACTGCTGGTCTTTGCTATGCTTTGTTATGCTGCTGCTATCTTTGCTTGTCTTCTTGTGCTAGCTGTTGTGCTAGCCCTACTGATGTGCATCTGTTGCTGTGCTGTTCAGGTTACTGGCTCTACTGGCCTTGGCCATTGTTGCCCTGGCCATGCCAGTGCTTGCCATTCTTGCTAGATTCTTGCTCTGTGCTTTTGTTCATGTTATTATGCTTGCCACTCACTCATGTGTGTTCATGTATGCTTCCCTGGCTCACTACTGTGAGTGATTCTTGCTATTTTAGCAAGTACCAGTGCTGCTTGGGTGATGACCAATGATTGTAGGCTCATGGTAGGCTCAGCCTTGCTTAATTGTGGTCCATATCCATCAATTCCTTGATGATATGCTTCTGGATACAATCATAAAAATGGTTTATATAATTATATGTGATTCAATTATTGCTTAACTATGGCTATTTAATTTATATGATTCATGTGTTGATGCCAGTGATGTCCTGGCATGCCCTGGCATGCTCAGGCAAGCTTCTGATGATCATAGGATCATCAGTTGCTTGTATAAGCTTCTGTGTTGGTTCAGTGCTTCACTTCTATTCAACCTGTGATGTGTGTGTATCACACAGGCTGGTCCTGGTGTGTGCTGGTGCTTACTTAAGCAGCAGCTGTTGCTTCAATGATCCATTGGATCATCTGCAAGGCCCTGGTGCTTTGATTATTTGTGTTGCTCACTTATCTGTATTGCCTGAATGTATTGAAATAGATAAGTGATGTGAGCTGCTTTGCAGTTGTGATCATCCTATTAACTGTGACAGGGCTAGATGGATGCCAACACTCAGTTGTGTACCCTAGCCCTCTACTGAATCCAAATGGATAATGATGTGTAGGTTCTTGTGCTGGCTCAGGGTTGAGGTGGCCCTGGCAGCACTTGTGTTGCTGTCCTGGTTGCTCCCCTCTCTGTGATTTGCCATGGTTTGTAATTGCTGGCTGGAATGGAATAGCTGTTCACTGGCTTGATCCAATATTGGACTTCCAGTGACCTTTTGATGTTGACAAAGTATATAGACAAGTAATTTTCTATAGTCTGATGGCATAATAGCTGTAGGTGCTAAGTGTGTGGGCTAGGCTAGCTGTGACTTCATCTTTTGCTGGATTTCTTCAGTTATGCATTGATTTGCATAACTGCTGTTCCCATAGGATGATTGCCTAATGGTCTTTACCCATATTTGCTTGCACCAAATGGCTTTGCAGCCAAATGATGACACAGACAGGGTTTCATACCCTTTTTGATTCTGTGATGCATGTGTATGCTTATTGATGAGCAAAGCATGTGTTTGCTCAGGTTCTTTTGTGTATACCTCACTCCAGCTCCTAGAAAATGGGTGTTGGTGTAGAGGATTTCTTCAGTGTGGTGATGATGCTTGCCCTGCTCCTCCTTGCAATCTTGTGGTGCTTGATTCAGTGCTGTGGTGAGTTAGGCAGGTTGAACAGCAGTGGCTGTTCTTCCTGTTCTTGATGTGCTTGTGTTCTTACCCTGGAGATTCTGTCGATGGAGCTGCTAGGGTTTTGGCTTGGTGAAAAGGTTTTATACCAAGCCTGCCTTGCTTCCCTGGTCGACAGCTCCACCACTTCACTTTGGTGACTCACTGTGTGTGTGGTGCTGTTGTGCATGCACACATGTGGTGTGTGCTGCCTGTGTGTATGTGTGTACCAGAGGCTTGGGACTTGAGCTGTGAGAAGATCAGCTCGGCAGCTTTGGTCATATCCTCTCATGATTCAATATTATTGCTAACCTGCCAATTGGCATTGCCACTTGGCACAATGTTCTTTTTGTGTGATTTATATGCAGGGATCATGAAATTGATCAAGATGAAGATCTTCAAGCTCAAGATTAACTTGTAGCTTAGGATATATTTTTCTTACTTGTAATTTTCTTTTTCTTTTTCTATTTAAGCAATTCTTGTAATGTGTTGTATTATTCATTTATTTTCTTTATGAATATTGTAATGACAATGTAAATTGTGTGATGATCAATAAAGCTCAAGGTTTTCTCTAATGAGCTTTAATTATTATGTGTATTACTTATACTTTGTATCCTTATTATTTACTTAATGAATTCCCTTATAATTAATTTATGAGTTATTTGTTTTTATGTTTGAATTTGAATTTCAAATTCAACTTTGAGTTGAATTCAATCATACAACTTAACTTTGAATTCAACCAAACAACTTAAGTTTGATATGATCTCTCCCCCTCTCTTCTCAAAAACCTAATCTAGTTAAGTGAGGTACAAGTTTGTCGCACTCTCGAAAACCCTAATCCTGTAAGGTGTCGAGAGAGAAACTTGTCCCCCTTCGATGCAGTTTTTATTTAAAAGCGCGAAATTTCCCCAGAATTTGCAATGCAATGCACATCCCTTTCTAAAAACTACCCCTCGATCGTCACTAAACCTGGGACATTACAGAGACTGTTGGAGATATGCCCAAGAGGCAATAATAAAATAGTTATTATAATATATCTTTGTGTTTATGATAATGTTTACATACCATGCTATAATTGTATTAACCGAAACATTGATACATGTGTGTTATGTGAACAACAAGGAGTCCCTAGTAAGCCTCTTGTATAACTAGCTTGTTGATTAATAGATGATCATGGTTTCGTGATCATGAACATTGGATGTTATTAATAACAAGGTTATGTCATTATATGAATGATGTAATGGACACACCCAATTAAGCGTAGCATAAGATCACGTCATTAAGTTATTTGCTATAAGCTTTCGATACATAGTTACCTAGTCCTTTCGACCATGAGATCATGTAAATCACTTATACCGGAAAGGTACTTTGATTACATCAAACGCCACTGCGTAAATGGGTGGTTATAAAGGTGGGATTAAGTATCCGGAAAGTATGAGTTGAGGCATATGGATCAACAGTGGGATTTGTCCATCCCGATGACGGATAGATATACTCTGGGCCCTCTCGGTGGAATGTCATCTAATTAGCTTGCAAGCATATGAATGGTTCATAAAGAGACCACATACCACGGTACGAGTAAAGAGTACTTGTCAGGAGACGAGGTTGAACAAGGTATAGAGATACCGATGATCAAACCTCGGACAAGTAAAATATCGCGTGACAAAGGGAATCGGTATCGTATGTAAATGGTTCAGTCGATCACTAAAGTCATCGTTGAATATGTGGGAGCCATTATGGATCTCCAGATCCCGCTATTGGTTATTGGTCAGAGAGAGGTCTCAACCATGTCTGCATAGTTCGCGAACCGTAGGGTGACACACTTAAGGTTTGATGCCGTTTAAGTAGATATGGAATATGGAATGGAGTTCGAAGTTTTTTTCGGAGTCTCGGATGGGATCCAGGACATCACGAGGAGGTCCGAAATGGTCCGGAGAATAAGATTCATATATAGGAAGTCATATTCCAAGTTTGGAAATGATCCGGTGCATTTATGCTTGATACGTCTCCAACGTATCCATAATTTCTGATGTTCCATGCTTGTTTTATGACAATACCTACATGTTTTGCTCACACTTTATAATGATTTCATGCATTTTCCGGAACTAACCTATTAACAAGATGCCGAAGTGCCAGTTCCTGTTTTTCTGCTGTTTTTGGTTCCAGAAAGGCTGTTCGGGCAATATTCTCGGAATTCAACGAAACGAAGAACAAACATCATAATTCACCGAGACGGACCGGGACACCGAAGGAGAGTCGGAGGGGAGGCCTGGGGCCCCCACACCATAGGGCTGTGCGGGCAGGCCCCTGGCAGCGCCGGCCTATGGGGAGGGCGCCTTGGTGCCCCTCCTGCGCCGCCTCTTCGCCTATATAAGCCCTTTCGACCTAAAAACGCGAGACTCCAATTCGGGGGACAGAAGTCTCTGTTCCGGCACCCTGCCGGGACGGGGAAGTGCCCCCGGAAGCCATCTCCATCGACGCCATTGCCTCCATCATGCTCTGTGAGTAGTTCCCCCATGGACTACGGGTTCTAGCAGTAGCTAGTTGGTACTCTCTCTCCCATGTACTTCAATACAATGATCTCATGAGCTGCCTTACATGATTGAGATTCATCTGATGTAATCGGTGTTGTGTTTGTTGGGATCCGATGGATGATACATTATGATTAGTCTATCTATAAAGTTTGTGAAGTTATTGTTGCTGCAATCTTGTTATGCTTAATGCTTGTCACTAGGGCCCGAGTGGCATGATCTTAGATTTAAGCTCTATACTTATTGCTTAGATTGTATCTACAAGTTGTATGCACATGTCTATGTCCGGAACCAAATGCCCCAAAGTGACAGAAATTGGGACAACTGGAGGGGAAGGCGTAGGTATGAGGATCACATGTTTTCACCAAGTGTTAATGCTTTGCTCCGGTGCTCTATTAAAAGGAGTACCTTAATAGCCAGTAGATTCCCTTGAGGCCCGGCTGCCACCGGCTGGTAGGACAAAAGATGTTGTGCAAGTTTCTCATTGCGAGCACGTACGACTATATACGGAAAACATGCCTACATGATTAATAATCTTGATGTTCTGTCTTAATGCTATTTCAATCCTATCAATTGCCCAACTGTAATTTGTTCACCCAACACTTGTCACTTGTTATTGGAGAGTTACCACTAGTGTAGATCGCTGGGAACCCCGGTCCATCTCTCATCATCATATACTCATTCTATATGTCATTGGAAGTAGTATCAACTATTTTCTGGTGCCATTGCTCATGTGTTACTGATATTGCTGCTGTGTTACTGTTACTATTGCTCTCATATTACTGCAGCTTTCACATCACCCTGTTACTAGTGCTTTTCCAGGTGCAGCTGAATTGACAACTCAGTTGTTAAGGCTTATAAGTATTCTTTACCTCCCCTTGTGTCAAATCAATAAATTTGGGTTTTACTCCCCTCGAAGACTGTTGCGATCCCCTATACTTGTGGGTCATCAAGACTATTTTCTGGCGCCGTTGCCGGGGAGGCATAGCTCTACTCATAAGTTCACCTGGGGAGTACACTCTACCTCTCTCTCTGTTTTTATTTTCTTTTATTTTCTTTTGCTTAGTTTACTTTTGTTTAGTTTATTTGTGCTTAGTTTATTTCTGTCTAGTATTATTTTTCTTAGTTTACTTTTGCTTAGTTTCTTTTTGTCTTGTTTTATTTTTCTCATATACCCAAAAATCCATAAAAATTTGAAAAATCGAAAAATTAAAAACTGTTGTTATGGAAGAACACATAACTATGTTGGAGCTTATTGAATTATATAATAATTATAGAGAATCAAGAACGGGTAAAGTCATGAGTGCTGTGATAGAAAAATTGAATACAATTGCTCAAATCTTGCTTAAACGCCATGATATAAATTGTTGCTCTAAAGAGGATACTAAACATCTTAAATTTCAATGTGGCTTTAGTGAAGAAGTTTTAATTAAGAACTATAATTGGAATAACTATATTCATCTTGGGTTCGAAGAAGTAGAACAATTTGTTTTGTTTATGGGAGCTTCTGAAATCGAATCCTTCATAGCTAAAAATTATGAAACTTGTGTTGTTTGTAAGGACCTTAAAGATTATGTCTCTTCTATCCTTAATTTTTTGATAGAAAGCTACAGTGATAATCCTTATATCATTGATTATAAAGAGAGACTCATTAATGCACAAGAATGCACTCACAATTTGCAGGAATCCGTGGAAGAAGAAATTGATGAACCTGAAAGCTCATTGGATGAAAAAGAGGAAGAAATTGATGAACCTGAAAGCTCATTGGATGAAAAAGAAGAGGAGAGTGATGAACAAAAGGAGGAAGAATGGATTAGCTACCCATGCCAACCTTCTAATGAGAGTAACTCTTTATCTCTTACACTATTTGATTGTCCTCCATGCTTACCAAAAGAGGTTGAATGTTATGTTCCTGTGGATTCTCTTGAAATATTACCTATAAGTAAAACTTGTGAGAATAGTTATGCTGTTGTTATCTATGATAATCCATGCTATTTTGATAAATCTTATGATAATGCTCTGTTTCTGCCTGATGTCGAAATGCATGGTACTAAAGAATTTTGCTTAGCAAATGTTTATGATAAAGCTTTAGATGATGGTCCTATGTTACTTGATAATATTAATTGTACTACTAATGAAAATGGGATTGGAGAGTTCTTGACTTTATCTATGAGTTCCATATCTCTTGAGATTGATCAATCATCTTGTTATATTATTGATAAAAGTGGGTTTGAAAGTTTTAATCCCACTATTCTTGAACCTGATAAAAATTATGTGTTTATGAATCATGAAAAGTATGCTGCATGTGATAGTTATATTGTTGAGTTTGTTCATGAAGCTACTGAAAATTATTATGAGAGAGGAAAACATGGTTGTAGAAATTTGCATGGTACTAAAACACCTCTCTACATGCTGAAAATTTTGAAGGTACTCTTGTTTTATCTTCTTATGCTTGTCACTTTGTTCTTCATGAATTTATTTGTGTACAAGATTCCTATGCATAGGAAGTGGGTTAGACTTAAATGTGTTTTGAATTTGCTTTTTGATGCTCTCTTTTGCTTCAACTCTTATTTCTTGCGAGTGCATCATCAAAATTGCTGAGCCCATCTTAATGGCTATAAAGAAAGCACTTCTTGGGAGATAACCCATGTGTTTATTTTGCTACTGTTTTGTTGTGTCTTGGAAGTTGTTACTACTGTAGCAACATCTTCTTATCTTTATTTTATTGCATTGTTGTGCCAAGTGAAGTCTCTAATAGAAGGTTGATACTAGATTTGGATTTCTGCGCAGAAACAGATTTCTATCTGTCACGAATTTGGGTCAGATTCTCTGTAGGCAACTCCGAAAAATCTGCCAATTTACGTGCGTGTTCCTCAGATATGTACGCAACTTTAATTAGTTTTGAGTTTTCTGATTTGAGCAACGGAAGTACCTCTTAAAAATTCGTCTTTACTGGCTGTTCTGTTTTGGCGGATTCTGTCTCTGTTTTTTGCATTGTCTCTTGTGGACTTTAAGCAAGGCTTTAGACACGTGGAGAGCTGTAGCTAATGTTTTATTGAGTTCATGCAATGTGTCACTACAGGACCAAGGTGGATTCAAGTTTTTTGAGTACTAACCCCTCTAATGAAGTTTATGAGAAGTTTGGTGTGAAGGAAGTTTTCAAGGGTCAAGAGAGGAGGATGATATATGATCAAGAAGAGTGAAAAGTCTAAGCTTGGGGATGCCCCCGTGGTTCATCCCTGCATATTTCAAGAAGACTCAAGCGTCTAAGCTTGGGGATGCCCAAGGCATCCCCTTCTTCATCAACAACTTATCAGGTTTCTTCTATTGAAACTATATTTTTATTCGGTCACATCTTATGTGCTTTACTTGGAGCGTCTGTGTGCTTTTATTTTTGTTTTTGTTTGAATAAGATCGGATCCTAGCAATCCTTGTTTGGGAGAGAGACACGCTCCGCTTTTTCATATGAACACTTGTGTTCTTCGTTCAATGGTAAAAGTTGGAAGCTGTTGCATTTATTGTTATTTGGTTGAAAACAGAAAATATCTCATATTGTCTTGGATAATTTGATACTTGGCAATTGTTTTGAGCTCTCAAGTAGATCATGATTAAGCTCTTGCAGCATGTAGTTTGAACCTATTAGTGGAGAACTACCGTAGAGCTTGTTGAAATTGGTTTGCATGATTGGTCTCTCTAAGGTCTAGATATTTTCTAGTAAAAGTGTTTGAGCAACAAGGAAGACAGTGTAGCGTATTATAATGCTTGCAATATGTTTTTATGTAAGTTTTGCTGTACCGGTTCATACTTTTGTTTGCTTCAAATAACCTTGCTAGCCTAAGCCTTGTACTGAGAGGGAATGCTTCTCGTGCATCCAAAACCTTGAGCCAAAACCTATGCCATTTGTGTCCACCATACCTACCTACTATGTGGTATTTCCTGCCATTCCAAGTAAATACTTCATGTGCTACCTTTAAACAATTCAAAATGCTTCTCAATTTGTGTCAATGTTTTATAGCTCATGAGGAAGTATGTGGTGTTTTGTCTTTCAATCTTGTTGGGCAGCTTTCACCAATGGACTAGTGGCTTCATCCGCTTATCCAATAATTTTGCAAAAAGAGCTGGCAACGGGGTTCCCAGCCCCAATTAATCAACTTTCATTAATAATTCTCTTCACATGTTTTGCTCTGATTCGTCAGTAAGCAACTTAATTTTGCAAATAGACACTCCTCCATGGTATGTGAAATGTTGGAAGGCACCCGAGGATTCGGTTAGCCATGGCTTGAGAAAGCAAAGGTGGGGAGGAGTGTCATCTAAATAAAACTAAAATAAAAAGGCACTCCTTCATGGTATGAGATTGTTGGCAGGCACCCGAGGATTCGGTTAGCCATGGTTTGTGAAAGCAAGGTTGGAAGGAATGTCACCCAAAAATAAAAATAAATTAAACTAAAGTACATGTGAGAGATAATGTTCATGGGAGCCTCTCTTCGAAAGTCTGTTTGCCAAGGGGGTTAGAGTGCCCACTACCATTCGTTGACAACAACAAACACCTCTCAAAACTTTACTTTTATGCTCTCTATATGATTTCAAAACTTAAAAAGCTCTAGCACATGATTTAATCCCTGCTTCCCTCTGCGAAGGGCCTTTCTTTTACTTTTATGTTGAGTCAGTTTACCCATTTCCTTCCATCTTAGAAGCAAACACTTGTATTAACTGTGCATTGATTCTTACATACTTGCTTATTTGCATTCATCATATTACTTTGTGTTGACAATTATCCATGAGATATATATGTTGAAAGTTGAAAGCAATTGCTGAAACTTATATCATCCTTTGTGTTGCTTCAATGCCTTTACTTTCAATTTATCGCTTTATGAGTTAACTCTTATGCAAGACTTTTGATGCTTGTCTTGAAAGTACTATTCATGAAAAGTTTTACTATATGTTATCTATTTGTTAGCAACTATAGATCATTGCCTTGAGTCATTTCATTCATCTCATATGCTTTATAATAGTATGATCAAGGTTATGTAAGTAGCATGTCACTACAGAAATTATTCTTTTTATCGTTTACCTACTCGAGGACGAGTAGGAACTAAGCTTGGGGATGCTGATACGTCTCCAACGTATCCATAATTTCTGATGTTCCATGCTTGTTTTATGACAATACCTACATGTTTTGCTCACACTTTATAATGATTTCATGCATTTTCCGGAACTAACCTATTAACAAGATACCGAAGTGCCAGTTCCTGTTTTCTGCTGTTTTTGGTTCCAGAAAGGCTGTTCGGGCAATATTCTCGGAATTCGACGAAACGAAGAACAAACATCATAATTCACCGAGACGGACCAGGACACCGAAGGAGAGTCGGAGGGGAGGCCTGGGGCCCCCACACCATAGGGCCGTGCGGGCAGGCACCTGGCCGCGCCGGCCTATGGGGAGGGCGCCTTGGTGCCCCTCCTGCGCCGCCTCTTCGCCTATATAAGCCCTTTCGACCTAAAAACACGAGACGAATCGACAAAACTCCAGAAAAATTTCCAGGGGCACCGCCGCCATCGCGAAACTCCAATTCGGGGGACAGAAATCTCTGTTCCGGCACCCTGCCGGGACGGGGAAGTGCCCCCGGAAGCCATCTCCATCGACGCCATCGCCTCCATCATGCTCCGTGAGTAGTTCCCCCATGGACTACGGGTTCTAGCAGTAGCTAGTTGGTACTCTCTCTGCCATGTACTTCAATACAATGATCTCATGAGCTGCCTTACATGATTGAGATTCATCTGATGTAATCGGTGTTGTGTTTGTTGGGATCCGATGGATGATACATTATGATTAGTCTATCTATAAAGTTTGTGAAGTTATTGTTGCTGCAATCTTGTTATGCTTAATGCTTGTCACTAGGGCCCAAGTGGCATGATCTTAGATTTAAGCTCTATACTTATTGCTTAGATTGTATCTACAAGTTGTATGCACATGTCTATGTCCGGAACCAAAGGCCCCAAAGTGACAGAAATTGGGACAACTGGAGGGGAAGGCGTAGGTATGAGGATCACATGTTTTCACCAAGTGTTAATGCTTTGCTCCGGTGCTCTATTAAAAGGAGTACCTTAATAGCCAGTAGATTCCCTTGAGGCCCGGCTGCCACCGGCTGGTAGGACAAAAGATGTTGTGCAAGTTTCTCATTGCGAGCACGTACGACTATATACGGAAAACATGCCTACATGATTAATAATCTTGATGTTCTATCTTAATGCTATTTCTATCCTATCAATTGCCCAACTGTAATTTGTTCACCCAACACTTGTCACTTGTTATTGGAGAGTTACCACTAGTGTAGATCGCTGGGAACCCCGGTCCATCTCTCATCATCATATACTCGTTCTATATGTCATTGGAAGTAGTATCAACTATTTTCTGGTGCCATTGCTCCTGTGTTACTGATATTGTTGCTGTGTTACTGTTACTATTGCTCTCATATTACTGCTGCTTTCACATCACCCATGTTACTGGTGCTTTTCCAGGTGCAGCTGAATTGACAACTCAGTTGTTAAGGCTTATAAGTATTCTTTACCTCCCCTTGTGTCGAATCAATAAATTTGGGTTTTACTTCCCTCGAAGACTGTTGCGATCCCCTATACTTGTGGGTCATCAGTGCTGCCCGATTGTGGCACCGTCAAGATCTTCTACGCGCTTTTGAAAGCGGCAAGTGATCGTCTACCGCAGCAACGAGAGCCTCCTCTTGTAGGCTTTGGAAATCTTCAAGGGTTAGTCTCGTTCATCCCCTCGTTGCTCCCATCTTCTATATTGCATCTTGGCTTGGATTGCGTTCTCGCGGTAGGAAATTTTTTGTTTTCTATACTACGAATCCCTACAGCGGCTTGGCTTCTGCGCCGCCTTCAATGGCATCGTATCCCGCACGCAGCCGGCCTTAAAAGTTGACCGGGATAGTTCTTGCTCTCGCCAACACCTCCACTCCCACCTCCACCGCCGCGCGACCGCAACACCATGGGAAAGAAGATGAAGAACTTCGAGGCGTCCGGCAGCGGCACCAAGAAGGGGGAGCGGACGAAGAGGGTGCCGCTGCCCATCACGCTGGGGAGGCTGATGCACGGGAACTGGACGCCGTGTGAGGCCTGGTCGGGCGTGCAATTGTCTGGCAGCTGGCGGCTCAGATGCCACCGGGTGCCCGTCCCTCCCGTTCCTGCGCGCGAGCCAGATAGGAGCACCGAGATCCAGCGAAGGAGACGTCGCGCTCGTCTTCCAGGAATGGCAGCTGGCCATGGCGGAGGGCCGTGAGTTCGAGTTCCCGGACAAATGACGGACGACGAGATGGCGAAGCTCGGCCTCCTCGTCTCTGAGAACGACCGAGCTGTGCAGCCGCCGCTGCCCCGGTATGCCACCGGCTTCATGCCGCCGGGCCTGTTGGTGGATGAAGCCCTACGTCTAGCGCTAGAGGACTCGGCCGCGCCACAACCGCCGCCGTATAACCCCTGGGCGCCTCCACCGCCGCCACGGCCACATCCCTCGGCGCCTCCACCGCCGCCACAGCCACAGCACTGGGCGCCTCCACCGCAGCCACAACCACAGCCCTGGGCGCCTCCACCGCTGCCACAGCCACATCACTGGCCGCCTCCACCTCCGCCACAGCCAGAGCCCTGGGCGGCTCCACTTCCCGCACCGCCGGCGCGCCCGGCGTACGTTCCACCGGTTTCCAACTGGTCGTGGGTGATACCGGAGCTCATCGTGCTCGACAGCGACGAGGAGCAGCAGTAGGCGAAGGCGTTTAGGGTTGTGTGTAAATTATGTTTTCATGTTATAAAAAAGTGCTTCTCACAAAAAATGCGTCGTGCCGCTGGAGCCACCCCCGACGCAAACAGACGCGCGGTCGATTTCGACCATTTCAGCCGACGCAAACGAACGCGCGTGGACATTTCCGAATGTTGAAATGCGTCGCGCCGCCGCTGGAGATGCCCTAACAACAGGAATCAGATCTGAACTGGATTGTGTTTGGATGTCAGAAAGTTTTACCAAGTTACGGTATCATCAATACCGCCGGACAAAAAAGATGGTTACAGAGGGTAATTGACCAAACCACCGCCACCCTTGGTGGTAGGTAAGATGTCATATGTAAAGATCATGACTCGAAGTGATAAGTGAGAATACCAAAACATATTTTTTGTCCCTAAAAGCCAATTAGGCGGTCTGCAATGTTAGTTCCAAAAGAGGTGCTTACAAAATAAAGTAGTATTTTTTCCGCATCATTACTTAATTCTGTATTAGAGATGGATGAGTAAACATGAGTGGCCAAGCAAAATTAAATTTATTAATACTTTCCTCCCTGGCAAGGAACAAAGACGGCTCCCGTCATTTGCCCATTAATTTAGTGAATAAATCTTTATGTCAAAGTCAAATTTCCTTTACAGCTTTTCAGGGTTGAGCCCGGGCAGCTGCCTTGGGTCATGGGGTGCTAGCTCCACCATTGTCCTTTGATGACGGCCTTTAGATTTAAGGGTTTGTTTTGCAAAAAAATGCACTAAAGATTTTTCCGGTCCAATTGTTACTGAATTATTAATTAACCCCTATAACTTTTTTAGAAATTTTGAAAAAAAAAGAATGAGCAAGCCCTACAACCAGAACTCTAAATCAGTCCCCCTCAACCTCTTTTGGGGGAGAAATAAGAGAGTGGATTTTGTACATGTGTGTGGGTGTGTTATGGACTACCAATTTACTCGTTGAGATATTTGCTTGTCTTGGTACATAGAATTATTATTATTTTATCCGAATCTCAAAGTAAAATGGAAGGATTCAGAAACATCCACATCCATGTGTGTAACTATAAAAGTATTCCCTGTAAAATAAACAAGAAATATTTTCTTATAACTTGTCTGAATGTGTTCAGTTTGTAATTTCACGTAGAACGTTAGATTTTTTCACCGAGAGCATAATATGCTGTTTAGAGCCGTCGTATTTTACGCACCGCACTCTCTCTCGCTCATTCTCACGAGTTACGAGCCGACACTAGGCTGCAAGCCTACTAAACCACATCACATGACGCACATGTATGTACAAAACCAGTGAGCACTGTGGACAGCAGCTCCACGGCAAACTAGGACCCAGCTTCTATAATGCGTGTGCATCAACGGTCCGCAGGAGCTCCACCTGGCAGCAACGGACCCGGCTTGCAGTTGGGGCCATTTGGCGACCAATGGAGAGTAGACACTGGGTGTAGGAGTGAACAGTCACATGGATGCATGTATGGTGGCATTGCAGCTGCCAGCCCTAGTGCTTGCAGAAGAAGACGCTATGGTTGATGGAGGAGGCTACAGGGACGATGGGCACATGAACGAACGTCCGATGTTTGGTTTGCCACATGGACGGATGATTGCTACGTGAACGACGCAGGTTAATCTGTGTCACGAATTACTCCAACTTCTATGGACAGCTCTCATTGTGACTCTCTCTCTCTCTCTCTCTCTCTCTCTCTCTCTCTCTCTCTCTCTCTCTCTCTCTCTCACCCTTCGTTCATGATAGCAGCGTTTATTTTGATTGGTGGGGGACCATCGATCAAGCCTTGTCCGTTGATTCTACACGAATCGATGCATTATCATGAAGAGTTACTCATGTGAACCTTATGTGTCCTATCTTTAGAAAACAAAATGGCAGTGTGTTAGGGAGTAATGGGTTGTGTAGTGATAGTAATATAAGTTGTCGAGATATTGACTGAAACATCGTGTCTACGGTGAAAACCCGTGATATGGCCTTTACTGGTTGTCTTTTTGGTTGGAGCAGGCATTTCACACTTTGTGTCATAACCTTTTCCAAAGCATTGTTGTTATGTTGTTGCTCTGGGCTTGATTGGTTGAACAAGACACACATGATGAATATCCTTGTCCCGGCCTCTGTTGATGGACACAATAATGATGATGCACATGTGTTCCTTCCAATGTCAGGCTTTGATTTGACAAGAATGGCAACATAGTTTGTAACTATATTATATTTTATCATGTCACGGTTATACTAATGTTGTAATCCTCGTGTACTCTTACTTGTTGTTTGACGTTTTTGCCTCGTTACATTGTACCTAATAAAACCATGTTTTTTCGCAAACGAGGATGCAGTGGCAGGAGGTTCAACCATCCTTTTCAAAAATAGGAACACCGAAGTTTTGGAGAAAATAGAAATTAATCCAATAACTTGTATTGTTAGCATATTAGAGTTTCTTTTTTTATTTCGGAAAGTGTGATACAATAGAAAATTATTTGGACATGTCGCATCACATGTTTAAAAAATAAGAACGGTCTCCATCATTTGGACTCATCTAAAGGAAACTTTATCTCATAGTGCACCAACACTAGAATATGGGGTAAAAATATCATGCCACCGGTCGCTTGTCAGATCATCGATCCTGACCCCTGATACGTGACGACGCTCACCAGCCAGATTAACCGCGAGCATGTGCAAACGAAAATGTTGCAGCTAGGAAGACAGGAAGTACAGTAGAGGAAAGAAAATCAGAACAGAATCACGAGCAGTAAGTTTTTTTTAGAGCAACCACGTATTTTATTAATACAAAATTAAATTAAACGAGTAAATAAACGTGGAAACTAACAGAGGGTTTTATATACTCACCGGTGGCGACAGCTAAACTCCAACGGTGCCAAGACGTGCATTAGAAGAGATGCTGAGCCTCAACCATTGCCAGATCCAAAAGGGCACCATCGCCAACGAGGTTTTGTTGTAGCAAGCAACGAGGCACATGTTGTTGTGGCACGTCGATCGGGGACATCCCCATGCTATGTTGGACCAAGATCCGCCGCATCTCATCGACGAAGTCGGGGAATAACGACAGAACCACCACCTCCGGACCAACCTCCATGCCCCAGATCATCCACCTCGCCTCGGCCCCCAGCGCCACCGTGGATAACGACGAATGCCAGCGACACATCAAGAAACAGATCTCGCAGATCCGAAGAAGCGGTGAAAAGACCACGCGCCGATCTAAAGGATCGACAAGCACATGTTGTCATCAACTCCGAGACGTCGCCATGAAGGTCTCCGCCGGTGTGGAGTAGAGTTGAGGCAGATTTATTTGCTCGGGTGGTGCTCCTACAACCCTAACAATGCACCATAGCAGACAAGCCCTAACCCTAACTACAGAGCGGAGGAACAAGGCAAGATTAGTTGGATTAGCCCACTTTTCCGAAATAGAATTAGTCCCGTCTTATTATGAATTGAAAGGGGCTGGTATTTTTCCAAGAAATCTCTAGCCAACCTTCCCGCAAGAAGTTTTTCTTAACACCAATGAATTCTATTAATGCTAGAAGAAAACGATAGCTCCAAGAATTTATTTGTTCTCAACGCCCCCTACTTAGAAGAATTAGCCACTTCAACGATCTTTGATACTTATTATGTGTTTCAATCTATCTTCATAGATCTTGACACTGAATTTGTTTCAGTCCATATCCTTTCATTGAAGTTAATTTCTCAATGAAATCTTTTAATCAAGTATATAATTACATCATTTATAACCAACTATATGTCATCTACATAAAGTATTATAAATATGTCTCAGCGCTCCCACTTAATTTCTTGCAAATGCAAGCCTCTTCATCGTCTCTGATGAAATCAAAAACTCTTTGATTATTTCATCTGGTAAAGATTTCAACTCCGCGATACTTACTTCATCCAATTGAAATTCGTATACCTATCTAGTATTCCATGGACTAGCAAAACTCTTGGTTGTATCTTGTATACACCTTTAATACACACTTTTGTTAAGTAATGTATTTTGCCATCCTACTAGCATATCTCATAAAAGAAATATGTAGCGATTACTAGAATAATCCACATAGACTATAAGCATTGCTACGGAAGATCTAATCTTATCGTAGCCAACCTTTTGAACTTTGTCGTAAACAACTTTTCGACAAATCGAACTTCTTGAAGGATATTCCATCCAAGTCTATCAATTTTATAGATCCATTTACTTTCAAAAAATATTCATCTATCATGGATTTCATGGCGTATAGCCATCTTAACGGAGTCAGGGCCCATCATAACTTCTTTGTTTGTAATTGGTTTATCATTATTCAAAATCAATCCTTTGTCCACAAATCATTTATTTGATCACAAAGTAAACCATACCTACAAGGTTCAATACGTACTTCGATCTCCATGGCTAAAACACTTTGTAGTCATGGGAGCCATGATCGTCATGGCCGCTTCCGGAACCAATTCCTGATGCTGCGCTACTCTGATCATTATGCTCAGGTTCATAAACCTTATCAAATTCTATTGTCCTCCCACTCAAATACTTCGCTAGAAACAATTTTTGGAAATAAATAAGAAACATCGACAAACACTTTTGTCTTTGTATCCATAGTAAAAAGAATTCCCAATCAATACTTTGGGATAACCAACAAAGACATTCATCCGATTTTGGTTGTAAACTCTTAGACCAAAATTTAAAGAAAGGACTATTAGGGTTACCCATGCCATAACTCGTATGGTGTCATTTCAACGGATCATGATGATGCTCTATTTAATGTAAAAACGGTAATCACTAAAGCATAATCCACAAAACATATAACGGCATTCAATATTTTATCTCATCATTGACCCAACATGGTTTGGATACATCTCTCGGATACTCCATCATCATTATGATACTCCAAGAAACGTGAGTTGTAGAATAATTTCATAACTCTCTTAGATGTTCGCTAAAACTCGTAATTCAAATATTTCCACCATGATCCAATCATAGATATTTGATTTTTCTATTACGATGATTTCCACTTCATGCTGAAATTTATTTGAATCCATTCAAATGTTTCAAACTTCTTCCTTATCGAATATATCCACATATATATAATCAATTCATTGTTGAAAGTTTTCATGAAGTAGAAGAATCTCCCGCACACAACTATGCCCAGTGAACCATATACATCATCATGTATTTTTCCACTAAGTTAGTTGCCCGTTCAACTCTTGGCCTATGAACGGTATTTCAGTCATTACTTTTAGAAAAGATTTTGCAAGCGCCAAACGATTCAAAAATCAAATGACTCCAAAAAATCCATTTGCATGGAGTTCCTTCATGCGTTCCTTTCCAAGTGACCTAAATGGCGGTTCCACAAATAAGTGGAATTCAAATCATTTGCCTTATGGCATTTTAGCGTCACTGTTATGTATGTGTGTTTCACCATTAAGATTTATAATAACTTATCCATCGTACATGAAGTAATATCATAATTTGAACAACTCATTATTTTCATTTGACCAGAGAAAAATAACAATTATTAAGTTCTTTATTATAAATTCTAAGGGCTAGATAGAATGCCAACGACGAACATAATGACACTTCATTTTTGTTCCAGACGTGCATTCCTATCATATTCCTTGTCAGTCACTTAGGCCATTGTATTCTTGTATTGCGTTGTTTTGTATGACACTTCATACCAACCAATATGGTACTAATACCCAAGAATTTCATTGTGTGACCAAACAAGGAATACATTCATAACATGTATATCATTTATATACACCTGAGCTAGACTTTCTAGTCTTTTCTTTTCTTTCTGCCAAAATATATTTTGTAGTTTCTCTTTTAGCTTTCCTCATTATTCAGAAAAACACTTTAACATCATTAACTTCTAGGTTTGTTGGTCAAATACCAATAACCTTGAGGTTCTTACTTTGAAGTTGATCATCATATGACAAGTGTTTCAGATTTCACTATTAGTAACTTTGTAATATGATGAACAATTTCACTCATAATTTTATCCATCATATCATGACGACTTTCTGAGACCATGTCTGTACATGCTAGGCTCGTAAAGTTTAACCTCAGTATTCGCATGTGCAAATCTGGCTTGCACTCGTTGTATGCACACGTAGAATCTATAACACCCGATCATCACGTGATGCTTTGAAACGACGAGTCTTAGCAACGGTGCATACTAAGGACGATTGCTTTATGGATATGCGAATATCGTTAGTGCCCCAATAGTTGGAGGATTGGGACGCCTTGCATCTTCAACCTTCGTACATTCCCATAAAACTTATGAGTTTATGTAGTCTCACCAAATTATACTCTATCATCTTGCAATAAGGTCTTAGATATCACATATATCTCATACCTTGATTATTTCTGAAAACTAATATTACAGATTTGAACTTCAAGTTTCACGGAGACAAGATGACTTTAGTTACTAATTGAAACCATAGTTCTTTGAATCAACAATGTGAGGTTTACTAAAAGTTTGCAAGAGGACTTAATCATTTCTTGATTCTTTAACAATACGGTACCAGTCCGTAAAGTTTCTTGTCAGATTTTAATAGTATTTCTATCTCAATTACAAGACTAGTGCATGGTAGAAAACGGATGCCAATACTACAAAATTAATTCAAAATACTACTCAGACTATGTTCATGATAATTAGGTCATGTTTTAATCTAATTACTAATGAACACCCACTTAATACAACATCCCTCATAGTTGTTAACTGATACACGATCCACATTCACTACACCAAAACCGATCATCACGTGAGATGATGTAGCTTCAATGGTGAACATCAACATGTTGATCATATCATCCATATGACTCGTGTTCAACCTTTCGGTTTCCGTTGTCCCGAGGCCATGTCTGTACATGCTCGGCTCGTCAAGCAAACCCAAGTATTCCGTGTGTGCAACATGGCTTACACCCATTGTATGTGAACGTTGAGTCTATCACATCCGATCATCACGAGATGCTTCGAAACGACGAACTATATCAACGGTGCATACGAGGGGAGAACACTTTATTATCTTGATATTAATGTGAGGGATCATCTTATAATGCTACAGTCGCGTTCTAAGAAAAATAAGATGCATAAAGGATTAACATCACATGCAATTCATATGTGATATGATATGGCCCTTTAGTCTTTGCGCCTTCGATTTTCATCTCCAAAGCACGGACATGATCTCCATCATCAACGGGCATGATCTCTATCATCGTCGGCGTAGCGTCAAGGTCCATGGCGCCGTCTTCATGGTTGTTCACCTCATGTAGCAACTATTACAACTACTTTGAAATACTACTCAACATGAAATTTAAAGACAACCATAAGGCTCCTGCCGGTTGCCACAATACAATAATGATCATCTCATACATATTGATCATCACATTATGGCCATATCACATCACCAAACCCTGCAAAAACAAGTTAGACGTCTCTAATTTGGTTTGCATATTTTACGTGGTTTAGGGTTTTCGAATGAGATCTAATCTACCTACTAACATGAACCACAACGGTGATACTAGTGTTGTCAATAGAAGAGTAAATTGAATCTTCACTATAGTAGGAGAGACAGACACCCGCAAAGCCACTTATGCAATACAAGTTGCATGTCGAGCGTGGAGCAAATCTCATGAACGCGGTCATGTAAAGTTAGCCCGAGCCGCTTCATCCCACTATGCCACAAAGATGCAAAGTACTCAAACTAAAGACAACATAAGCATCAACGCCCACAAAACAATTGTGTTCTACTCGTGCAACCATCTATGCATAGACACGGCTCTGATACCACTGTAGGGATTCGTAGTATAGAAAACAAAAAATTCCTACCACGAGAACGCAATCCAAGCCAAGATGCAATCTAGAAGATGGGAGCAACGAGGGGATGAACGAGACTAACCCTTGAAGATTTCCAAAGCCTACGAGAGGAGGCTCTTGTTACTGCGGTAGACGATCACTTGCCGCTTTCAAAAGCGCGTAGAAGATCTTGACGGTGCCACAATTGGGCAGCACCTCCGTACTCGGTCACACGTTCGGTGTTGATGACGACGTCCTTCTCCCTGTTTCAGCGGGCAGCGGAAGTAGTAGATCCTCCTCGGAATCCCGGTAGCACGACGGCGTGGTGACGGTGGTGGTGGAGAACTCCGGCAGGGCTTCGCCTATGCGCTGCGGGAGTATTATGTGGAGGAGGAGAGGCTAGGGTTTGGGGAGAGGGGGTGGCTAGGGCGCCGGCCATGGGCAGCCCTAGGTGGTGCGGCCAATAGTGGCTGCCCCCTCCCTCTCCTCCTCATTATATAGGTGGAAATCCCCAAGAGTTGTAGTCCAAGTCTTCGAATAAGACCCCAACAACAAAACCTCCCATAGGTGGGAAACCTACTCAAGGGGGGAGTCCTACCCAAGGTGGGACACCCACCTTTCCCTTAGGTGGGGTGGCCGGCCACCTATGGTGGAGTCCACCTGGGACTCCACCCCTTAGGGTTTGGCTGGCCATGCAAGGTGGAGTCCCTCCGGGACTCCACTTTCCATGGTGATTTCTTCTGGACTTTTCTAGAACCTTCTAGAACCTGCCATAAATGCACCTGATGAGGACATCCCTACTACACCATTACCTCCATCATTGATAAATGAAGATGAACCTGCTCTGAAGCTCAAATCCAATGAAGTTCGGATTGGACCAATTACAAGGGCTCGTGCGAAGCTACTTAAACAACAGGTGAACTTGTTTCTAAATGGTACTTTGATTGATGAGAACTTTATACTGCCTAAGTCCTATTACTTATGTATCATCAGGTATCAAGAGGAGACGAGCATCGCACGAGGAGGAGAGGAGAAGCTGGACATGAAGATGGACGTCAAGATGGACGTGAAGCTGGACATGGAACTGGACATGAAGATATCTCATGGACGCGCGAGGGAGGAGCGGGAGGCATGCGCGAGAGGAGAAGAAGACGTCCAGGCCGGTCCAGCACCCGGTTAGACCGGCCTCCAGACCGGCCAGCCCGGTCCCTGGCCCGGATGCGTTGCCTCGTACCGGATCAAAATCGGAAAACCTCGCAACTTTCGGATTGCCGTCCGGTTGACCGGACGCCAGACCGGCCGACCTGGTCCCTAGCCCGGTTGACCGGATTCCAGACCGGATTCGTCCGAGTCTGTCTCGACCAGATCTATTCTGGGTCGGTTATTCTTGTATCTTTTCGACCAGGAGTCGTCCCGAACGCCTATATAAGTGCCCAGGACGCCCCCCTAGCTGCTTGAGACCACGTTTAAGATAAACCCTAGTTCTTAGTTGTTTGCTCTAGCAAAACTATTGAATCCCTACACCATATTGTTTGATATTGTGTAGATCCTGAAAAAGTCTTGTGTGATCTGCTGTTCCATTGGGAATTAGACGGTTGCAACTTACCGCTTCGTGGTCGGCGGCTACGTGCGCAAGTGTGTGGAGTTGCGAATATCTTGCAGGGTTGAGAGCTGTTGCATTGGCGATAGGGACCAATTGAGAGATCTCGTTGCGTCATACAAGTTATCATCCACTACATCGTCGTGTTCCTCCGCTGCCATCATCCCGTGATCATCATCACCACCGTTGCTTACTGAGAAGATCGGGCCACCCCTTATCATCTTGGTATTGGAATTGGTGGTGTGTTGATGCAAGAGGGTCGCCCAATTGCATATTTTTCTGAGAAACTTTCTGGTGCTAAGTTGAACTATCCAATATATGATAAAGAATTGTATGCTTTGATTAGAGTTCTTGAGGTTTGGCAACATTATTTGTGGCCAAAGGAATTTATCATACATTCTGATCATGAAGCTTTGAAATATCTGAAAGTCCAATCTACTTTGCATAGGCGTCTTGCTAAGTGGGTTGAGTTCATTGAGTCTTTTCCATACATTATTAAGCATAAGAAGGGAAAAGATAACATTGTTGCTGATGCTCTATCTAGGAAAAATATGCTATTAACTCAACTTGATGTTAAAATTCCTGGTTTAGAGGTGTTATGTGATTTGTATGCTACTGATCATGATTTTGCTGAACCATATCGCTTATGTGCTCTTGGTAAAGCATGGGAAAAATATCACATACATGATGAGTTCTTGTTTTGAGCTAACAAACTATGTGTTCCAGAATCGTCTGTGCGTTTGCTCTTATTGCAGGAATCACATGCTGGAGGTTTGATGGGTCACTTTGGGCGTGAGAAGACGCTACTTATGCTCGCTGATCATTTTTATTGGCCAAAGATGAGACGGGATGTGGACAGGTATGTGAAGAGGTGCATTACTTGCAACAAGTCCAAGTCCAAGCTGAAGCCTCACGGTTTGTATACTCCATTGCCGGCACCTACTACACCTTGGAAAGATATTAGTATGGATTTTGTGTTGGGTTTGCCGCGTACTAAACGAGGCCATGATTCTATATTTGTGGTAGTGGACAGATTTTCTAAAATGTCACACTTTATTGCCTGCCACAAAAGCGACGATGCGTCGCATATTGCTAACCTGTTTTTCAGGGAGATTGTTCGACTACATGGAGTCCCAAAGACTATTGTTTCTGATCGTGATGTGAAGTTCATGAGCTACTTCTGGAAGACACTTTGGGGAAAGCTAGGGACAAAGCTACTGTTCAGTACTACTTGTCATCCCCAAACTGATGGCTAAACTGAGGTGGTGAATCGAACCTTGTCACAACTGTTGAGATCCATGATCAAAAAGAACCTGAAGGAGTGGGAAGAGTGTTTACCGCATGTCGAGTTTGCTTACAACAGGGCGGTACATTCTACCACGGAGCTATATCCTTTTGAGGTGGTGTATGGTTTTAAACCCATTACCCCACTTGACTTGTTGCCTTTGCCCATACATGAGAGAGTTAATATGGAGGCATCCAAGAGGGCAGATTTTGTGCGAAAAATCCATGTGAAGACTAAAGAGCTGATAGAGAAGAAAGGCAAGAGCAATGCTGCAAGGATGAATAAGAATCGCAAAGAGATGTTGTTCAAGCCTGGTGATATGGTCTGGGTACATTTTCGCAAGGATAGGTTCCCGAAGCTGCGGAAGTCTAAGTTGAAGCCTCGTGGTGCTGGTCCTTCCAAAGTGCTTGCCAAGATCAATGATAATGCATACTCGATAGATCTTCCAGTTGATGAGTTTGGTGTCAGTAATTCTTTCAATGTTGCTGATTTGACACCATATGATGGAGAAGACCTTGGAGCGTCGGGGTCGACGCCTTTTGAAGGGGGGGAGATGATGAGGACATCCCTACTACACCATTACCTCCGTCATTGATAAATGAAGATGAACCTGCTGTGAAGCTCAAATCTAATGAAATTCGGATTGGACCAATTACAAGGGCTCGTGCGAAGCTACTTAAACAACAGGTGAACTTGTTTCTAAATGGTACTTTGATTGATGAGAACTTTATACTGCCTAAGTCCTATTACTTATGTATCATCAGGTATCAAGAGGAGACGAGCATCGCACGAGGAGGAGAGGAGCAACTGGACATGAAGACGGACGTCAAGATGGACGTGAAACTGGACATGGAACTGGACATGAAGATATCTCATGGACGCGCGAGGGAGGAGCGGGAGGCATGCGCGAGAGGAGAAGAAGACGTCCAGGCCGGTCCAACACCCGGTTAGACCGGCCCCCAGACCGGCCAGCCCGGTCCCTGGCCCGGTTGACCGGGCGCCAACCGGATGCGTTGCCTCGTACCGGATCAAAACCGGAAAACCTCGCAACTTTCCGGTTGCCGTCCGGTTGACCGGACGCCAGATCGACCGGCCGACCCGGTCCCTGGCCCGGTTGACCGGATTCCAGACCGGATTCGTCCGAGTCTGTCTCGACCAGATCTATTCTGGGTCGGTTATTCTTGTATCTTTTCGACCAGGAGTCGTCCCGGACGCCTATATAAGTGCCCAGGACGCCCCCCTAGCTGCTTGAGACCACGTTTAAGATAAACCCTAGTTCTTAGTTGTTTGCTCTAGCAAAACTATTGAATCCCTACACCATATTGCTTGATATTGTGTAGATCCTGAAAAAGTCTTGTGTGATCTGCTGTTCCATTGGGAATTAGATGGTTGCAACTTACCGCTTCGTGGTCGGCGGCTACGTGCGCAAGTGTGTGGAGTTGCAAATATCTTGCAGGGTTGAGAGCTGTTGCATTGGCGACAGGGACCAATCGAGAGATCTCGTTGCGTCATACAATTTATCATCCACTACATCGCTGTGTTCCTCCGCTGCCATCATCCCGTGATCATCGTCACCACCGTTGCTTACTGAGAAGATCGGGCCACCCCTTATCAGCACCGGATCATTTCCAAACTTGGAATATGACTTCCTATATATGAATCTTATTCTCCGGACCATTCCGGACCTCCTCGTGGTGTCCTGGATCTCATCCGAGACTCCGAACAAAACTTCGAACTCCATTCCATATTCCATATCTACTTAAACGACATTAAACCTTAAGTGTGTCACCCTACGGTTCGCGAACTATGCAGACATGGTTGAGACCTCTCTCTGACCAATAACCAATAGCGGGATCTGGAGATCCATAATGGCTCCCACATATTCAACGATGACTTTAGTGATCGACTGAACCATTTACATACGATACCGATTCCCTTTGTCACGCGATATTTTACTTGTCCGAGGTTTGATCATCGGTATCTCTATACCTTGTTCAACCTCGTCTCCTGACAAGTACTCTTTACTCGTACCGTGGTATGTGGTCTCTTTATGAACCATTCATATGCTTGCAAGCTAATTAGACGATATTCCACCGAGAGGGCCCAGAGTATATCTATCCGTCATCGGGATGGACAAATCCCACTGTTGATCCATATGCCTCAATTCATACTTTCCGGATACTTAATCCCACCTTTATAACCACCCATTTACGCAGTGGCGTTTGATGTAATCAAAGTACCTTTCCGGTATAAGTGATTTACATGATCTCATGGTTGAAAGGACTAGGTAACTATGTATCGAAAGCTTATAGCAAATAACTTAATGACGTGATCTTATGCTACGCTTAATTGGGTGTGTCCATTACATCATTCATATAATGACATAACCTTGTTATTAATAACATCCAATGTTCATGATCACGAAATCATGATCATCTATTAATCAACAAGCTAGTTATACAAGAGGCTTACTTGGGACTCCTTGTTGTTCACATAACACACATGTATCAATGTTTCGGTTAATAAAATTATAGCATGGTATGTAAACATTATCATAAACACAAAGATATATTATAATAACTATTTTATTATTGCCTCTTGGTCATATCTCCAACAGCAGCCGCCCGCCAGTACGCGTGCAGAACAGGCAGCCGCAACATTGAAGGCGAAGGCTACGACGCAGACGCGGAAGCGCTGACCGCGGAAGCACTGGCCGCGAAAGCGATGGCCTTGATACAGGGTCGCTCCAGGCGGGCCCATGGGGGAAGCGAGCGGACGCTCGGCGGGATCGCGCAGTGTCCGCGGAGACGCAAACATGCCGCATATTTGCGCCGTGTTTGCGTCGCGGCGGACGCCCCGGACACGATGTGTCGCCCCGCTGGAGCTGGGTGCAGACGCATTTACGGTCCGCGTGGACGCAAACGGTTGCACAACGTCCGTTTGCGTCGCCCCGCTGGAGATGCCCTTATGACATGAGATGTTGCTGATATAACGTGATATAGGATAATTTGTTTTGTTGCTGTTGTCTTGTCTAGCCCATTAACTTGCCGCAGTGCATGCATTTTTTTTTATCTATGAGATGTAACGATGACTTGTTAGTGGTTTATTGCGAACTCTAACTTCCTGCTAGTGTGTTATACATGTGTATTGTGGCTAAGTATTTATATTTTTGTCTCATATTACGCACAATTCTACAAGAATGGGCTAATTTGACACATAGGTTTGTTTATAAGTTATTTCCCGTGTATACACATGGCATATAGTAGTTTCTTATCCAGACTTGAACCCTATCTCTCTTTAAATAAGGAGACAATGAAATAACAGTAGACATTTCACATGGATCACGTATTACAAACGGATATTTTTTTCTTTCTTACTGAAGTCATTGATAACTTCACGACAAACATTTTTCTAAATGTGGCAATGTGAGTAAACTGTTATAGTACGTCCAAAATCCGTTCATGATGACATCTTTTCCAGTATGTAGGGATCTCTGGACTGTTACTGATTTATGGTGGCTGTAGGAAAATTGTAGGTGACTTTGCTGATTAAGAACATCGAAAACATAGATGGAATTTTGAAGAACTAAGAGTCTAAGACTGGTCGACTAGAAGGTGGAGGAGAAGGAATGTAGGCGGTAGAAGGTGTATAAAGAAGGGCGGCGATCTGGCCCATGAGAGTACAAGCTCCCCGGGTGAGATATAAATTTTCCACACAAATAATGTTTAGAAAAATATAAAAACATATTTGTTGTGTCCATGTCAGATGTGCATGCAAAATTTTATTAACAAAAAACAAGTTTTGTGCCCAGCAAAAAAACCAGTACTCTATAGTGAAAATTCTCTAAATTGAAACACTTATTGAACACACAACCTCAACCACCTTGTCTTATTATTTCAAGAATCCAGAAAAGAAAATTGGCATGGACGTATGTAATTTTTCATTGAAAACAAAAAAAAAACAGCTATCCACGCCAATCAGAAACGTAGCTAGGCTGGGTTCCTTTTCTTATATAGATATGGCCATGAAATGTTGGCATTTCGAAAATCGTTCCTTTTTTTTTTGAATGTATCGTTCCTTTTCATAGATTCTGGCATTGGTGCAACTTTGAATTTCCCACGTGTATACATGCATATAGCCATACGATGGAGAAAAGAGTGTGCATCAATGGCCCACTCCCAACTTTGTTTCTATTATCGTCCGCTCAGCTATAAATCAGCTCCCTCGCTCACTGCTGAAGAGCACACGTACAGGCACCCATCCACCGGAGTATACTAGCTAGGAAATTCCTGTGCAACTCGACCTCGAGTTTGGAATTCCGGCAATGGAGTCCCGGGACTTTCCCAGCGCGGCGTACGCGCCACTTCTGCCATCTGCCGCAGACGACGTCGCCCTGGCCAAGCAGGACCGCCCCGGCGTGGGGTGGCGCGGCTTCTTAACCGTGCTGGCCGCCTGCGGCGTGGTGGTGCTCCTCGTCGCTGCCTCTTTGCTCGCGGGGTCCAGGATGGGTCAGGCAGGCGACACCGACGAGGACGGGGCCGGAGGGTTCCCGTGGAGCAACGAGATGCTGCAGTGGCAGCGCGCCGGGTTCCATTACCAGCCGGAGGGGCACTTCATGAGCGGTACGTAAATCGCTGCCCGACTTATGTTCTCCGGCGTGTGTGGGTTGGTCCAGCCAGAGACACATTAACTGACGTGGCTGCCTTGTTTGTTCGTTTGCGGGCGGCGGCGGCGGCGGCATATTCCGGCGGCATGCATGCAGATCCAGACGGTGAGTTTTTTATTCTATCTCTATGTGACAACAGGTTTCGTAGCAAATAAATGTTGGCCCGAACGGATGGCAATGAACGAATTTAGGACGAAAGCGACAAATAAAAGATGTGAAACAACATATGAAATTTGCTAAGTTTTCTCTCAGTTTTTTTTCGATAAAGAAGCATAGCCCCAGCCATATTATGTCCCAAGTCATGCATATATATGTAAGCTACTTTCTTAAGCCCGACTTTGTAAAGTTGGACTAAGAGCAAATCTATCCCAGATGGAACCATCATGCCTGGGGTCCATGGTGATGGGCATTTTTTTTTTGAAGGATTATACATTTAAGAGATTTCAGAAAGTCCAATATTATTGGCACATATATTTACACATGGATGAGTTCTACACATGTGTCAATACATACAAAAAAATATTCAGAAATTCTTTAAATATAAATAATATTTTTAAATGCAGTGAACAAAATGAAACAAGTACCATATACTATATACTACCTCCATTTCAAGGAATAAGGCGCACGCGTATTCCAAGACGAACTTTGACCATAAAAATTGAGCAAAAAAATCTTAATTATATTATATGTATATAGTATTGTTAAATTCGTATTGAAAAGCACTTTTTAATGATACTAATTTCATACAAACAATTTTTATCTATTTGAAGTAATTCTTGGTCAAACAAAAAGCTCGTAAAACGAGGACGCCTTATTCCTTGAAATGGAGGTAGTATGTAGCAACTCCATTTTAATGAAAGAAAGAACAAGAAAGTAAGCACCTAAATTTTCACCGAAAAGTATGCGTTAAAGCTAGATGGTTTTACACAGGAGTAGACAACGAGGTAACCACTATAGGATGCCACATTTGCATCGGCAAACCATTTTTTACAACCTAACCAATCCAAAGAAACATGGATACAAACACGAAGAGGAAATTGAGCCGGTGCTCTCTAAACACGAGCCAATGAAAATAGGGGCAGAGGGTTCTCTATTTAATCAATCTGCTGATTAGCCCGACATGCACTGCAGGTCCGGTATACTACCGTGGATATTACCACCTCTTCTTTCAGTACAACCGAAGAGGGGTCGCGTGGGATGACTACATAGAGTGGGGCCACGTGGTGTCCCAGGACCTGGTACACTGGCGCCCTCTCCCACTGGCCATGCGGCCTGACCATTGGTACGACAAGAAGGGCGTCTTGTCGGGTACCATCACGGTGCTCCACAATGGCACGCTCGTCCTCCTCTACACGGGGGTCACAGAAGACCCTATGGCCGAGTCCCAGTGCATCGCCGTCCCGACCGACCCCAACGACCCCCTCCTTCGCCATTGGACCAAGCACCCCGCCAACCCCGTTCTCGCTCACCCACAGGGGGTCCAGGGCATGGACTTCCGAGACCCCACCAGCGCGTGGTGGGACAAGTCCGACTCCACGTGGCGCATTCTCATCGGTTCCAAGGACGACGACAACGGCAGCCACGCTGGCATCGCCTTCATCTTCAAGACCAAGGACTTCCTTAGCTTCGAGCGTGTCCCAGGTATCGTGCATCGTGTCGAGGGTACCGGCATGTGGGAGTGCATCGACTTTTACCCCGTTGGAGGTGGCCACAACTCTTCGTCGGAGGAGTTGTACGTGATAAAGGCGAGCATGGACGACGAACGACACGACTACTACTCATTGGGGAGGTATGACGCGGCAGCGAACACATGGACGCCATTGGACGCCGAGCTAGACTTGGGGATTGGGCTGAGGTACGACTGGGGCAAGCTCTACGCTTCCACGTCGTTCTACGATCCACTGAAGCAGCGGCGAATTATGTTGGGGTATGTAGGCGAGGTCGACTCTGCGCGAGCCGACGTTGCCAAGGGATGGGCCTCACTTCAGGTATATATCTATCTATATACTATTACAGTAGAGTTATCTTTTTTTTCGAAATGAGGAAGACCCAGGCCTCTGCATCAATTGATGCAACAGAGTTATCTATCATCACAAGTTCACTACTATATGCATCGATCCATCGCCACTTGAGGGATTGAAATGCTGCCGTCCTTTTGTTATAGCAGTGCATGCATGCATCATGAATTTGAAATCGATTGCACAGTCGTTGGAGTATGTTCCATTTATTCTGTAGCTACCTAATTAATTCTGTATGACATGCACAGTCGATTCCGAGGACAGTGGCACTAGACGAGAAGACCCGGACGAACCTCCTCCTATGGCCGGTGGAGGAGGTGGAGGCCCTCCGCTACAACTCCACCGACCTCAGCGGCATCACTGTTGAGAACGGCTCCATCTTCCACCTCCCTCTCCACCAAGCCACTCAGCTGGACATCGAGGCTTCCTTCCGCCTCGATGCTTCTGATGTTGCTGCCATCAACGAGGCCGACGTCGGCTACAACTGCAGCAGCAGCGGTGGCGCGGCCGCTCGTGGCGCTCTCGGGCCCTTCGGCCTCCTCGTCCATGCCGCCGGAGACCTCCGTGGCGAGCAGACGGCGGTGTACTTCTACGTGTCCAGGGCCCTCGACGGTAGCCTCCGGACCAGCTTCTGCAACGACGAGACGCGGTCGTCACGGGCCCGGGACGTGACGAAGCGGGTGGTGGGCAGCACGGTGCCGGTGCTCGACGGCGAGGCGTTGTCGATGAGGGTGCTCGTGGACCACTCGATCGTGCAGAGCTTCGCGATGGGTGGGAGGGTCACGGCGACCTCGCGGGTGTACCCAACGGAGGCCATCTACGCTAGGGCAGGGGTATACCTGTTCAACAATGCCACCGGTGCCAGCGTGACTGCGGAGAGGCTCATCGTGCACGAGATGGCCTCGGCGGTATACGACGAGACCGTCATGGTTGAGGACTCATAGCTGCTCACACATGAGCTATCAGACCGGTAACGTTGGGTCACATGCATTTCCAAGCGTTGAAATAATTTACTTGGCGTAGCAAGCCCCGCGTCCGAGGTTCCAAAAGTAAGGTGGGATATTCTTCCAAACTCCGCGAGTCCCGCAAGGTTGTCTAGGTGTGAGTGTGATGTCGTTTGCGCACCTGCGCGTGTGCTTGTAATTTGCTGGATTTGTTGTTTCTTTACAGAAAAAAAGATACTATACTATGTAAGTATCTACATTGTTGTATCTCTGGTGTATCTTAAGAAGAAAAAAATGCAAGCATGCACGTTGTCGTATTCGGGTCTCCTGATAAAGGTATCCAATCTCACGGAGCTAGCGTTAGTGCATTGTCCATTATGGAGAGGAGATTTTTGTTCATTTGTGTGGATCTGGGCCCATTGGGCTGGCAGGCTGAACTTAGTGGGTCTATAACTTTTTGTGCCTTTTACCATAGCTAGCTCTCATGTGTATCTAGGCATTAGGGGTGGAATAGAGCCAAGCCGAGCTGGGTCGTGGCTCTCCTTGTCAGGCTGGCGAGCCACCCGCCCCAGCCGAACGGCTGAACCAATCCGGAGCACACCCTCATGGGTATCTGGGCATTAATGTGATTTTATTCTGTTTCTGACTCCGTCTCTTGTGTGGTCTCTCGCCATGGCTAGCGCCGGCGCGGCCAGTCCTCGCCGACACCATAGCTCAGGTGGGTATCTAGGCAGGTAGGCATCGGTCGCAAAGTCTCAACGCTCAAGCTGTCCTGTTTATTTACAGCTAATAATAATGTACACGACTTATCGCGGAGTCGCTAGGCTAGCTCTACCACACGCTCTATTCGAAAATAAGCGAATTAATTTTATTTACCTACAAACATATATACTGAATATTTCTTGATATATATTCGTATATAGGGACAGCTAAGTCACTTATGTCCAAACGGAGTGAGTACAAATCAAACCTCTGTCGGTCCTATAGCTATCATCCGTGCGTTCATGTAGGCTCCTCTTCCTCACCAACCTGCAAACCTCGGTCGTTCACGTACCTATCATCCGTCCACGTCCATGTGAGCCTCCAGCAGCGACACAATCATGGAGATGCACTGTCTTCGTCGTCCGCACTCCTGGCAAGAACACTACTCCTCGGGCGCCGTGCTGAGCAACAGATCAATTGGCGTTAGAGTGACACCGATGCAATGAGCATGTGCGGTGCAAATGTGCAGTGCATCATGGCCTGGCATCCGAGAGACGAGAGCCGTCAATTGTTCCACGGAGGGCCTACTCCTACGGCTAGCTCTGATTAACTAGGTTGGTGGTGCAATAAGAAAGTGAAGACTGGAGCCAGCCAGCCAGCAGGTCGATCACGTACGTACGTGCTGCATCCGGATTCGTTTTCTCTCCTGGTGTCATCACGGGATATTCCAGGTGCAGCAGTATCAAAGTCCCCGTTGTGTTCATCGTGAGATCTGACTGCAACCGCTGGCCGACCAGCTCTTGTTGTCAATCGAATATACAAGAGTACGGCGTATTGTTTATTTCATGATTGTCCAACGGCACCTACCATAACAAGAGCGTCCTTGGCAATGGTTATTATTTCTTAACTCTACCCCTATATTGTATATGTCCTAGAAAGTTGCATTGACATCAACAATTGTCCTCATTTTCAGGTAAAAAAAAACAGTTATCATTTCTTAGCCCCTAATTTGTGTACTCAATGACATCCATTAGGCATTAGCCCAATGCATTTTCTTTCCTTTTCCCTTGCTATTCCCGGTGCCATTATACTAGAAAGGGGTGTGGAGGAGTGCGCTATGGAGCGTTCGTGGAGCCCACATCAGGGCAACGACACTAAAGAGGTAGCGGAGCTCAATGAGAGGGGGTGACATTGTAGCAGAAAATCATGAAGAGGCGGCGTTGTGGAGGTGACGGTGGATTCGGGAAGTTGCGGTGAAGTAGAACACCAAGGTCAAAAGAGATCGGCGGCGTGTTTCCTAGGAACTGTGGCGATTATTGCGGGCTGGAAAATTTTCGTACTATCCGCAATTTAAAGTAGTGGTTACAGTAGAGGATCCCTTCTTCAAGAGGCGCTTTCGAAGTTTATGGGCCTAGCTATAATAAGGGGCTGACCTAGGGGGTGTTGATATTTTTTTTGCCTCGGACCATGGGTTAGAGTAGGATCCTTACTAGAGATGATCTAGAGCCACACACTCACTCCTCCCGACTAATTGAGGATATAATTTTTTTTATTGATTGCATATTACAAGTGGGCACCACATTCCGATATTCTTCATGCCAAATTGCGCCCCTCTCTTTCACGCCTTCTTTTTTTGCAGCACAAGTTAGAGCCCACATCATGGTGTGCGAGGTGAAGTTGCGTCTATGGAGGGTTACGATAGTTAGTTAGAATAATGCACGGTCAGGATTCGTGAGAAGTGCATTTCTCCTCTTTCTTCCTTTTACATGAAAAGTGCATTCTTCACGATGTCGCCTTCAAGGGTAATATATATGCAGGAGTACGTCATTAAAAAGCTAACGTCGCCGCCTTCAAGCCAAGTCAGCAACTCCGAGTAACATCATGAACCACCATAAACATGGACGTTCTTGCCAAAGCCGAGTCAGCATCTCCCACTTTGTAGCAACCCCATTAGATGCACACGTGGAAGGTGGGCCATCAGCATGCTGATTCACCCCCAGCAAAGCAATGATCCCGCTACCTATAGAAGAAATTGAGTGGAAAGCCCAGCTGACGTGGACTGCACCCGGCAGCGACTGCTGAGCTCATTCTCATTCGTGTTTTCCTCTTCGACTTACTCTAGCTGTAATTTTCTCTACTCCAGTGTAGCTAGCTAGATGCAGTAATTTTACCACCAGCTAGGATTAGTGTGCTTTGAATCTTGGCAGTTTCGATTCCGTCCCGTGTCAGTCGGCATGTAGTAGAGGTCGGGATCGATGATCCCAAAAGCAACCGATCGATGGCCAAATCTCTTATTTTAGCCCTCTAGTTTGCCATATATATATGAGTCCAAATGATGGAGAACCGCTCACATTTAAAAACGCATGTCATTTGTCATGTCTAACTTTGTGTTGCAACAACATGACCTTTGTTAATTAGGTGGACAAGATCGATCAGCCGTACTGCAAACTCGGTGGCACGTGCGAAAAGGTGTACTTACCACGACATGTTGAATGTGCTGTCTATTAAAATATGTATGTTAAAGCCATCTTTTTAGAAGTTTGGATTTTTAGATGACTTAGCTAGCTCGTCAATTTAATATGTTACGCACTATATATATTAAGAAAAAGATAATTGTGGCCTATAATTAATCCCTGTAAAAGTTCTTTTTAACTACGTTGTTAACATAAATATTACTTTTCATTTGTTTTAACATATATATAAGACCATTTATTGTTGAGCATGTTTTGTAGAGTAAATTGTAAAAGATTCACCTTACAGCTCACTTGCTTATTGTTATTCTTTAAGAAATTGAACCTTGCGAACTTCCTACGATAATGGAAAGAAGCAAAGCAACAAACTCCAAATTTCGTGTTAGTTTTATCATATTTATGCTCGAGGACGAGCATATGTTAAACTTAAGGATGTTGATGCATGTAAAATGCATACATGAACTTTGTAGTTTATTGTGTCAAAATCATTATAATTATGTAACTTTATTATATTTATTAGTACTAACCTATTAATAGTTGCAAAAGTGGACAAGTTTTTATTTTACACTTTGTTGGGTAGGAAATATGTAAATATGGAAGGAAACCGGTCATTATGGTGAAATCAGAGTTTCCCGTTATATGTCCCTGCAGAACTTTTTTCGAAGATCGAGACGGTTAGACCCTGAAGGCAGCGTCCAGTGAAAAGGTGCCAACTGGTATCCTCGATGATGAAGATCTCCCTCTCCTCCTTGTCCCCCATCTTTACGTCCATGTACGGGGCAGTACCATAATGGTACTAATCGTCACCGAGGAACCCAACAGCGCGGTGCCACAGATCCCCGTGGAGTAGGTATCCCACATCGCCGAGTTGAGGGCATAGGTGGCATCCCCAAGTTGAGCACACTACTCGACAAAAGGGTTACCATCGGCCCCCGCACGAGCACCCGCGGTAACATGCTAGCGGTAATGCGCTACTGCAGGCGCACCAGCCTGGTACGGCGGCAATAACTGCATATATCGTCGACGTGCCACTATGGTGCACCGACGGATCTAGATCAGATCGGGTCGTCGCTCTGGAAGCGTTGCCGTGGGCATCGTGCGGGAGGGGCGAGGGAGGGGAGGTTGTCGCCAGAGTGAGGGAGGTGGTCATCGGAGAGTAGCTCGAGGACACCAGAAGATTTGCTCGAGCTCGAGGTCGCCGTAATAGGTAGAGGAAGGGCGCAAGAGGGAGGGAGAATATGGGTCGCTAGAGGGGAAGAGGGAGATAAGAGTAGGTGTAGATGTGAAAGACGAGAAATGGGGAGGTGGAGAAGAGGAAGTGGAGGAAGATGAGTGGAAAGTGATGAAGGAGAAGAAGGCCGCCGGTTGGTTTTCAAATAGTACTCAGTTTTCCCCAGCTCGTTAGTTTTTCCTCAGTTTTCCCCTCCCTCTAGTTTGAAACCCCTCGCAGACGCTCGGATGGGAGGGTTGCCGTCAGGTCAGAGGCCTTACCGTTACCGTTAATCTGACGGGTGGGGCTACACAGAGGGCAGTTCCTCTCTGACCCGTCTCGTGCTGACAAATGGGGCCGCTCTATAGGGCTGCCGCAGCCATTGACCAGTGGGGTCATCTATTTTTCAGGAAAAGACATATATTTGCCGCTACGTGGGCTGCCGCAGCCAATGACCAGTGGGGTCGTCTATTTATTTATAGAAAATCATATATTGCCGCTCTGTGGGGCCTCCGCAGCCAATGACCGCTGGGGTTGTCTATTTATTTAGAGAATATAATATAGAGCCGCTCTATGGGGCCGCCTCAGCCCATGGCAGGTGACTATTTTCGTAGCTTAATCTAAAGTGACTCTTATGCTAAACATTGTGCATAATATATAGAAAATAGCTAGATATCTAAATATATAGAAAATAGCTAGTAGATCTCTAAATCGATGCATATGAAGCTACATATATATTCTTCGTCATAATCCCCTTATATAAAGGGGATGGATGCATGGCTTCACGTCGTCGTCACTTTCATCGTCAGTATCTTCATCGTCTGAGTAGTAGTACTTCCTACACATTGTTCCGTCGAACACCTTCACTGTGAGCACATCATCGCCTTCATATTTGAAGTGTACGTAGCAGCCGAAATCCACACCGTGCGCGATGGCGAAATTCTCCCAGCCCTTGTCGAGATACATCCGGCCTTGTACGTCAAATAGGACCTCCACGGTCCAGAGACGAGGACCGCAGTCAGCTGCTCGCAGATACACCTTAGCTGGCTCCTGGCCGTCAAGATAGTCCGCAAACTTTTTTGGGAGTGCCTGCAAAGAGATCGAGCGCCGATCGTTTGAAATTAAAGGTTTTTTAGAACATGCCCATAATTAATCACATGCATCATATATGTGTGAACGCGTACGTACCTTCTTGACCAAAGGGTCTTCGTAGATGACGATGAAGAACTCCTCTATGATCAATGACAGTGTTGACGACGGTGGTGGTGGCAATGATGATGATCCACCACCCCGGCCGCCCCTTCCCCTTCCCCTTCCCCTTCCCCTTCCCCTTCCCCTTCCGGTCCGCGTCCGAGACGTGGAAGCCATGGCAATGGATGATCAAGTGTATGTGAACGAAGAAGAGAGAGGCAGAACCTATTGACACAAGGGATGGCCGTTGTGGGTGTTTATAAGGGAGAGATGACCGTTGTAGGGGTTTACACAATAAATTAAGGAGGAGGTGACCGTTGTGGGGGTTTACACAATAATTTAAGGAGGAGATGACCATTGTGGGGGTATATATCTCAACAAAAAAGTAATGCGGACTATTTTGACGGAAATGGAACTTCGTGATTTAGTTTATCATTTTACCGTGAAAAGTAATGCTTAAAAGAAATGGTAATTCGTGATAGTTTATCATTTTACCGTAATGGCTACAAGAAATCGGTGATTGTTCATCATTTTTTGCGTGAAAAGTAATGGCTACAACAAATCGGTGATGGTTTATCATTTTTTGCGTGGAAAGTAATGGCTACAAGAAATGGGTGATGGTGTATCATTTTTTGCGTGAAAAATAATGGCTACAAGAAATGGGTGATGGTGTATCATTTTTTGCGTGAAAAATAATGGCTACAAGAAATGGGTGATGGTGTATCATTTTTTGCGTGAAAAATAATAGCTACAAGAAATGGGTGATGGTGTATCATTTTTTTGCGTGAAAAGTAATGGCTAAAAGAAATGGTGATGGTGTATCATTTTTTGCGTGAAAAGTAATGGCTAAACAAATTGGTGATGGTGTATCATTTTTTGCGTGAAAAGTAATGGCTACAACAAATTGGTGATGGTGTATCATTTTTTTGCGTGAAAAATACTGGCTAAACAAATTGGTGCTGGTGTATCATTTTTTTGCGTGAAAAGTAATGGCTACAACAAATTGGTGATGGTGTATCATCTTTTGCGTGAAAAATAATGCCTAAAAGAGTTTATAATTTAGCTCGTGAAAAATAATGCAGAAAACCAAACTTTAACGCACTGGGTAACCGCCCTTAAGCATACATAGAGGGTGGAAGCTAACCGCCGACAGAGAGAGAGAGGGTGGTGGCCCCGACCAGAGAGAGAGAGATAGGGGTTATCCTGCCCGTTAAATCCTACGATCAACGGTCGGCGGGCACGATCCGCGTGACATCGGCTAGACCAATCAGGGCAATGTTGGGCGTCTGTGAGAATTTGTGAAGGGAGAGGGCAAAACTGAGTAGTATCAAGAAACTAAGGGCAAGTGAGTAGTAAACAGACTAAGGGATTCAAATATGAGATTTAAAAAATGGAAAATGCGTGTTTGGTACAATGAAACCCATCTTGGCCTACCTCAAACTATTTGCAATACAAATATACATGAGTGTGAAAATTATGGCCTCATTCAGACAAAGTATGTTTTGGGGAAAGCTGTTTTGGTTAGGGCTTATTGTGGAAAACCATGCACCTTCATAGCTACTAGGTGATTTGAGAAGTGGCAATTTGTGGTAAAACATGATTTATCTACGATTTATCTATGATTTGAGAAGTGGCAATTTGTGCTAAAGACTCCATGAGTAAGTGCCACTCTTTTTCGGAATTTTTTGCACATTAAATAACTCATTTAACTAGTTAATCCCATTTGTTGACTCTCTGTTGACCAGCCACTTGAGGGTAAAACTGAGTATATTGCACTAGCCAGTATTAGCACTCAAGGCGAAAACTGAGCACACAAAAAATGCTAGTATATGACTCGAGGGTATACCTGAGTATATCTAAATTTCCAGGGTTAGACTCGAGGACGCGTGTTGCGGTGCAGAAGTGGAAGACGTGCCATTGTTGACGCGTGTCGCGGTGCAGACGTGCAATAGTGGACGCGTAGGACGCGGGTCGCATTTAGAACGCGTAAGCCCCTCTCTCCCTCCCTCTGCACACAGTATGTCTCATTCTCGCTCACGCACGAAACCACCCCTCTCACGTCCCATCAACTTCTCCAAAAAACCCCAACCGCCGTACGAGCGCTCCCCTGCCGGTGATGGAGAAGAAGAATGCGCCGGCGGCCATCGCCCCCGAGCCCGTCGCCTCCGAGCCCGTCGCCTCCGAGCCCGTCGCCTCCGAGCCCATCGCCGCCGAGCCCGTCGCCGCCGAGCCCGGCGCATCCAAGCGCGGCGCCTCCGTGAACTGGGCCTGTCTCACGGCTGACGGACCACTTCACAAGATCGGCGAATGCTTATTGGCGAATGAGGAGTACGTGGACACCTACTCTGCTATGAGGCAAGTCTGTAGAAATTGGCGCTCAGGTTTACCTGATCCCGACGTGCACCTGCACGAATGGATCATGCTAGACCACGCCCTTGCACGCGCCGCTGAGTTCACCTTCCTCCATCTCGGCACATCCCGCTACGTCACCATAGATCTATCTGCAGTTCGTGCAAGGTTCAAATTCCTCCATATCTATAGGGTTAATCTATTCTTATTTTCAATCTTAGTGCTGAATGTTATCTTCATCAATATATTTTAGATTCTACTTCGTCGGCTTTTCCCGTGGCGTCATCGTGCTTGCCCAGAAGAACCCGCCGCACAAGATACGGCTTCTGAACCCACTCACAAAGACATCGAACACTATGTTTGAGGCGCAGATGCATGCCAACTATTTTTCTGGATTCAGTCGCTGCAATCAACTCTCCGACTATGGTCTTCGCTTGCGGACATTACCCGGAGGAACTTGGTTGGGTCGATGAGAGCACTCCAACTAAGGATATATATGAAGATGGTTGGGGAGAAGGAAGATTTTCGATCAAGAACCATAGTATGCGTTGCATTACCCCGTTCAATGGTGAACTGTATGCAATAGCTTCGGACAATTTTGAGTCCGGAAGAATAGTGTGCACCAATGTACAGAAGCAGCGGCATGAGCAGTGTCAAGATGGAGACACTAATTTGATTTCCAGAACTTGGACGTGACAAGTTCTACCTTGTGAAGTCGGATGGTGATCTGCTGCTTGTGTTGATGAAAAACACGCCTGTGGTGTACCGTGTGGACACTCAGAGCCGCTCTCTCCATCCGGTCAGTAACATTGGCATTCATGCCTTGTTCGTGCATTATATCCGGTGTATCTCCGTCGACACCGGAATGCACCCGACTCTTCGACCTGGCTGCATCTACTACGCGGATTTGGGTTAACTAGAGAGTACTTTCATGATACAAATTCCTAGGATGAGCCGCCACAATATGTGCATAGATTAGGAAGCTACGGTCTGAGAAATGAACACAGACCATACCGTTTGGAGGATGTATTGGCCGCACATTGCAGACGGCGGGAGTTCAATGAATATTTCCTTGGGATAATGCACGGCTGGAGCGACGGAGAAATATATAAGGAATGAATAACAAATTCATTCATCCTGGGGTATCCTAATCTTCTTGTTGGCCATACATTGCGTGCGTCTTGTATTTTTTTCAGCTTAGTTTGTCATGAACATTAACAATGTTATTGGCTGCTTTTGGCTGATGTATGCAGTTTACCTATGTATTATACTTAGTTTTCTGATTATGCGGCTGTGAATTTATCATATAATAGCTTCTAGATTTGCTACTAGATTTGCTGCCATATTGGGGAAAAAACGAGGGCCAAAAGGCATAAATAATTGAAGAAAGACAGAAATAGAAGCTTCTCTAGATTTGATACTAATTTGGTGAAAAAGACAGAGAGAGAAAGAGGGGAAAAGGTGCTGTTAAAAATGCCAATTTGGGCCGAGAGAGACAAAACCCAGCTCTCACGTACAACCAAACACGGTCTCGTGCTGTCCCACACGGTCCCTTCCTACCAACCCCACACGACGCGGCCCCATAGACGACGCGGCCCCACACCTCAGCACGGAACGTTCAAATAAACGGATTCCTTCCGTCTGAGCTCTTTCTGCGGGTTTCAGACAAAGGCTTGGGGAAAACTGAGGAAAAACTAAGGGTATGGGGAAAACTTAGCACAACTAAGGAACCGAGGGCACGCAAATAGAAATCCCTTTCAAATAATACCCGAGGTTACCGCTGGCGCATCAATATGGTGTGTGCGCCAGCAGTAAATTTGGCCTATCTCTATTTTTTCAGCCGAATGATCTCCATGCTCCGCGCCAACCCTGCCGCGACACCATCGACATTGACACCCTCCACTTGTTTAGGTGATAGTCGCTAGGAAGGTGGACATCGTCCCGCCCGACAGACGTGTTGTGCTGTTATAGCGCCCACGCCACATCGTTGGTGATGTTGACGCGGGTGTAGGGATTCGTAGCATAGAAAGCAAAAAAATTCCTACCGCCAGAACGAATAACGAACCAAGATGTAATCTAGTAGATGGTAGCAACGAGGTGAAGATCATCATACCCATGAAGACCGCTAAGTGTTAACGAGATAGATCTCATGGTTGATGTAGTCGATCACTTGCCGCTGGCAAAAGCGCGTAGAAGATCTTGACGGTGCTACAGTCGGGCAGCATCTCCGCACTCGGTCACACGTACGATGTTGATGACGACGTCCTTCTCCCTGTTCCATTGGGTAGCGGATGTAGTAGATTATCCTCGGAATCCCGCCAGCACGACGGCGTGGTGACGGTGGTGGTGGAGATCTCCGGCAGCGCTTCGCCGTAAGCATAGCGGGAGAATTAGGAGGAGGGAGTAGCTAGGGTTTGAGAGAGGGGGCTCTTGGGCGCTGGCCTTGGGAGCCCTGGGTGGTGCGGCTGGCTTGGATGGTCGGCCCCCTCCCCTCTCCCTCTCTTTATATAGGTGGAATCCCATAGGGTTGCCCAAAACCAATCCGAAGCACAACTCCAAAAACAGCCACAATGGGGAAACCTAGGTGGAGTGGGATTGCTCCCTTTCCCGTCCCTTGGCCGACCAAGGTGGTGGAGTCCACCATGGACTCCACCTTCCCACTTGGTTGGCCGGCTAGGGTTGGTGGAGTCCATCCGGGACTCCACGTTCCATAGTGATTGATGACCCACAAGTATAGGGGGTGTATCGTAGTATTTTCGATAAGTAAGAATGTCGATCCCAACGAGGAGCAGAAGGTGTTGACAAGCAGTTTCGATGAAGGATTCCCTATAAATGCTCACAGACAAGTATTTAGGGGGTTTTGATGTAACAGTTGAATAAAGTACGAGTAAGTAAAGTGCGAGAGTAACAATTGCAGCGAGTGGCCCAATCCTTTTTAGCACAAAGTACAAGCCGGGTTGTTTACTTATAATTACCAAACGTTCTCGAGAACACACGGGATTTTAGTCTAGTGCTTTCGCTACATACGGCTAAATAATCTTCATTGTTATGATAAGTGCTGTGTGGGTGAACCTATGCTAATGTACCGCCCTTCCTAGGACTAATACATACTTGTGATTATACCCCTTGCAAGCATCCGCAACTACAAGAAAGTAATTAAGAATAAATCTAACCACAGCCTTAAACTCTGAGATCCTGCTATCCCTCCTGCATCGATATACCAACGGGGGTTTAGGTTTCTGTCACTCCGGCAACCCCGCAATCGGCAAACGAGTACAAGATGCATTCCCCTAGGCCCATAAAGGTGAAGTGTCATGTAGTCGACGTTCACATGACACCACTAGAAGAATAACACCACAACTTAAATATCATAGCATTGAATATTACTCAACCATAGTTCACTACTAACATTTAGACTTCACCCATGTCCTCAAGAACTAAACGAACTACTCACGAGACAGCATATGGAACATGATCAGAGGTGATATGATGATGAATAACAATCTGAACATAAACCTTGGTTCAATGGTTTCACTCAATAGCATCAACAACAAGTAGAAATCGATACCGGGAGAGTTTCCCCTATCAAACAATCAAGATCAAACCTAAATTGCTACGGCGGTGACGATGTCCAGCGGTGGAGACGGCGGTGATGATGGTGGAGATGATGATGATGATGAATGAGATGATGTCCAGCTCGATGACGGTGACGATGGCGTCGATTTCCCCCTCCGGGAGGGAATTTCCCCGGCGGATTCCTGCCCGCCGGAGAGCTCTTTTCTCTCTGGTGTTCTCCGCCCCGCAGAGGCGGCTGTAACTCTTCGTGAGGTACCCTCTGTGGCTTCGGTTTTCGGGATGAAGGGTTTCGCGAAGAAAAGGAGGCGAAAGGGGCTGTGGGGCCCCCACACCACAAGGTGGCGCGGCCAGGCCATGGGCCGCGCCGGCCTGTGGTCTGGCCCCACCTTGGGCCTTCTCAGCTCCTCCTTCTGGCTTCCTCGACGGTAGCCTCCGGACCAGCTTCTGCAACGACGAGACGTGGTCGTCACGGGCCAGGGACGTGACGAAGCGGGTGGTGGGCAGCACGGTGCCGGTGCTCGACGGTGAGGCGTTGTCGATGAGGGTGCTCGTGGACCACTCGATCGTGCAGAGCTTCGCGATGGGTGGGAGGGTCACGGCGACATCGCGGGTGTACCCGACAGAGGCCATCTATGCCAGGGCTGGGGTGTACCTGTTCAACAACGCTACCGGCGCCAGCGTGACTGCGGAGAGGCTCATCGTGCACGAGATGGCCTCGGCGGTATACGACGAGTCGACCCTCATGGTTGAGGACTCGTAGCTGCTCACATGAGCTATATATCAGACCGGTAACGTTGGGTCACTTGCATTTTCAAGCGTTGAATAATTTACTTAGCTTAGCAAGCAACAGGTCCGAGGTTCCAAGTAAGGTGGGATATTCTTCCAAAATTCAAACTACGCGAGTTACCGCCAGGTTGTGATGTCGTTGGCGCACCCTCGCGTGTGCATGTAAGTTGTTGGATTTGTTGTTTCTTTACAAAAAAAAAAGATACTATACTATGTAAGTATCTACATTGTTGTATCTCTGATATGTCTTAAGAAAATATATATGCAAGCATGCTCGTTGTCGTATTCAGTGTCTCGTGATAAACGTATCAAATCTCACGGATCGAGCTAGCGTTAGATCATCTTCACCGGCAGCCCCCAAATCGGCGCCGGCACGGGCGCCGGTACTGCCGTATGGGGGGCGCCGGCACAACATCCTCTATTTGGGGATGTTGCTCCCACACCGGCGCCCCTATACACCAGCCCCGATAGATTTTGAAATTTCAAATGACATTTAAAAACCAAAATTCATACGAAATTCATAGGAAATTTATACAAAAGTAACTCAAATTTAAATATAACTAAAACTTAAACTTAATCCTGATCTACTGGCCGTCGGTTGGGACGCTTGACGACCCTGCCTCGTCGTTGTTCTTCGCCTTTGCCGCCTGCGTCCGTGCCCGCTTCGCATCCCTTGCTTCGCGCATCTGGCGGCGGAGCATGGCGGCCGGCGTCGCAGAAGCTTGTCGGCGGCGCTGTCCCCGCGTTTCCAGCCTATCCCGAGAAGCTTCGATCTCGGCGCGCCTCGCCTGCTCGCGGGCGAACGCCTCGTAGTGGCGATGAGCGTTGAGCTCTGCGAGCTTCTGTCGCTCCGCCTCCATGAGGAGGCGTCCCACCTCCTCCGTGGCCGCTCGCTGGCGCGAGATCTCGAGGACGTGCTCGAGGTTCGCGTCGTTGACGAACTCGCGCTCCTCCTCCTTCAACCGCTGGTAGCGCTACGCGTTCAGCGACGCGAGGATCGCCACCTGCTCCGGGTGGGTGGGGGCCTACGGCGGCTCGCCCCACTGCGCCGCCTCCTCCGCCGCCTCTGCTTCCACGTCTACGACGTAGGCCTCGTGCCACGCCGTGAACCGTGGGTCCTCGTCCTCGTCGGAGTTGTACTCTGCGGCAGGCTGCGACTCCGGCTCCGGCTGCGGCTGCGGTGGTGGTGGAGGCAGCGCGCGGCCGTTGAGGCCGAGCATCGAGTAGGTGGTCTTCAGACGGCGCGGCATTTTGAGGTGTAGAGGAGAGAATGGAGCGGCGGCGGCGGTGGAGATGACAGGATAGCACCGCGGTGGTGGGCGGCGTACGTACTATATAGTGGTGGCAACTACCCGCATTTACGGCGGCGCAGGCGACTGGACGCCGCGTGCCCAGTCGCTGCCCTCGTGGCCGCCTCGGTTTCCGCGCGGGAGACCATTAAACGCCGACGGCCAACCTTCCCGCGTCGCGGCCGATGCGAACCGTCGCGTCCTCTCGCTGACAAGGTGCCCCCACCCGCGAAAACCGTCGTTCCGCGAGGCGCCGGCGCGCCCGATTCGCGCCCTTGGCGAAGGGCCGGCACGGGGATGCTGGCGATTCTATTGGGCTCGAAAACTAGCCGGCGCCGTTTGGGGTGCACCGGTGCGAGCCCAAAAACGACGCCAGCCCCCAAATCGCTATCGGGGCCGCTATCGAGGGCGTCGGTGGAGATGCTCTTAGTACCTTGTCCATTATGGAGAGAAGATTTTTGTTCATTTGTGTGGATCTAGGCCCATTGGGCCCAGTGGGTCTATAACTTTTAGTGCGTTTTACCATAGCTAGCTCTCCTAGGTATCTGGCTAGGGGTGGAATCGAGCGGAGTTGAGCTGGGTCGTGGCTCTCCTTGTTAGGCTCGTGAGGCACCCGCCACAGCCGAACAGCTGATACAATCCCGAGCGCACACTCATAGGTATATAGGCATTAATGTGATTTTCATTCTGTTTCTGATCCCGTCTCTCGTGCGATCTCTCGTCATGGCTAGCGCCGGCGCGACCAGTTCTCGCCGACACCATAGCTTTGGTGGGTATCTAGGCAAGTAGGCATCTGTCGCAAAGTCTCAACGCTCAACCTGTTCTGTTTTACTGCTAATAATGTACACGACATGTCGCGGAGTCCCTAGGCTAGCTCTACCACACCCTCTATTCGAAAATAAGCGATTTCATTTTATTTAGCTTTTTTTTAAAGAGAAAAACCCGGCTTCTGCATCGTGGTGATGCACACAACGCTTTATTGAGAACCAGTATTCTTTGTTCAGTATTTATTACATCTCAAGGATCGCCTAAATTCGATACAAAAATCAACCAACGAAAAAAGAAAAACAACATGAATCGACTAAGCATCTTCTAGTCGACTAATATGCTGCCAGCCAGCCCGGCACAAGATATCATGAGCGACTATCTGGAGCCGTGTGCATCCAGAAGCCATGACACCCCATTGCTCTGGTGGTGAGAGGAGAGCCCAGAGTTGGATCCAATGCACCATGGAGAAGATAACCTGTAAAAAATTGAAAATTTTCTTGTTGTTAAAGATTATATCATTGCGGCATCTCCATATTGACCAACATAAGGCTGATACACCAATGCGAATTAAAACCTTCGATTATTTATCAACTCCATTTAACCAATTTTCAAACATATTTATAATATTGGTTGACGGAGGGAGATTATGAGTAAAATTAACAGTTCGCCATATCAATATAGCAAAAGGGCATGTTAGGAATAAGTGTTCTACCGTCTCTTGTTCTCCACAAAAAACACATTTAGTACACCCAGTCCATTGTCTCTTTGCTAAATTATCTTTTGTCAAAAGCACCTTATTACTCAGGAACCACATAATTTTTTTTTAATTTTTAGGGGGATTTTCATTTAGCTACAAACATACTGAAATATTTCTACTGGAGTAGATATATTCATATGTAGGGAAAGCTAAGCCACTTATGTCCAAACCGAGTGAGTACAAATCAAACCTCTGTCGGTCCTATAGCTATCATCCGTATGTTCATGTAGGCTCCTCCCCTCACCAACCCACACACCTCGGTCGTTCACGTAGCTATCATCCCCGTCCACGTACATGTGAGCCAGCAACACAATCATGCAGATGCACTGTCTTCGTCCGCACTCCGATCCTGGCAAAAACATTAATCCTTGGACGCCGTGCTGAGCAACAGATCAATTGGCGTTACAGTGACACCATGTGGGGGGACAAATGTGCAATGCATCGTGGCCTGGCCTCCGAGAGACGAGAGCCGTCAATTGTTCCACGGAGGGCCTGCTCCTATGGCTAGCTCTTATTAACTTGGTTGGTGAGCCAGCCAGGTGCAGCATCAGGATTCGTTTTCTCTCCTGATGTCAGGACGGGATGTTCCCGGTGCAGCAGTATCAAAGTCTCATCGTGCGCCAGATCTGACTGCAACCGCTGGCCGACCAGCTCGCTCTGTTCGTCAATCGAATATACTGCTGTACGGAATACCATATTCTGGGTCGCAAACAATCTACTACCTTCCTCTGTTCACTAATAGAAAAGAGGGTTTTGATTTTTTTTTGCTTCAAAAAGCATTAGCACCGGATTTGGCACGAACCGGTGCTAAAGGGGTCATTAGCACCGGTTCGTCCGATCTGAACGTCTAGGGGACCAGCCGTGGCATTAGCACCGGTTCGTGCGGTATTTTTAGCACCGGGTTTGTCGCCAGGCACGTAGCAGCCGCGAAACCTTTAGCACCGGTTCGTGTCACGAACCGGTGCTGTGCTAAAGCTCCCTTTTGCTCTATATATTCAACTCACCCTCCAACCAGCCCCCTCACTTCATTTTTTCTTGGTGGAAGGTGTGAGGGTTGTGTGCTTGCTTGCTTTTCTTTGCCATGCACATGAGGTGCTCGATGAAATGTCTGAGAGAATGATGTCGCTTGATTTCACGCAAAACAAAAATAATTTGAGGTGCCGGAGCGACACTTAAGCTTTCTCCTCTTTCTTCCCTCCTCGATCAAGGTTAAACAACTTTACCCTTTTATTTGTACAGTGGTAATTTCCACTATTTATATATATTATAATGTTTTGTAATGGTTTTTTGATAAACTTAATTATTTGATATAGATGAACCGGCGGCAATGGATGTACGTTGACCGACGCCTACCCGAGTTCACTTCGGGCCTGGAAGATTTTCTCCGTGTGGCTGCGGAAAACCCACAGGCGGATGGTTTTATATGTTGTCCATGTGTTGGCTGCCGGAACTTAAAGCAATACCGTGAATGGCAAGTCATTCACTCCCACCTGCTTTGGAAAGGTTTTATGCCCAGCTATAATTGTTGGACCAAACATGGAGAAAGATGGGTTATAATGGAAGACAATGAAGAAGAAGAAGAGGATGACGATATGTACCCTAACTACGGTGATACTGCAACGGGGCATGATGAAGATGAAGAGGCAGGGGGAGCTGAAGATGAAGAGGCATCAGATGAGCCCGTTGATGATGATCTTCGTCGGGCCATCGCTGATGCATACAGAGAAGCAGAAACTGAAAACGAGAAGCGAATGTTAAAGGGCATGTTAGAGGATCACAAAAAAAAGTTATACCCAAATTGCGAAGATGGCAACACAAAGCTCGGTGCCACACTGGAGTTGCTGCAATGGAAGGCAGAGGCTGGTATATGTGACAAGCTATTTGAGAAGTTACTGAAAATAATGAAGAAGAGGTTTCCAAAGGATAACGAATTGCCTGACAGTACGTACGAAGCAAAGAATGTTCTCTGCCCTCTAGGATTAGAGGTGCTGAAGATACATGCATGCATTAATGACTGCATCCTCTACCGCGCTGAGTACGAAAATTTGGAAAAATGCCCGGTATGCACTGCACTGCGGTATAAGATCAGGCGAGATAACCCTGGTGATGTTGAGGGCGAGTCCCCCAGGAAGAGGGTTCCTGCCAAGGTTATGTGGTATGCTTCTATAATACCACGGTTGAAACGTCTGTTCAGAAATAAAGAGCATGCCAGGTTGTTGCGATGGCACAAAGAAGACCGTAAGAAAGACGAGATGGTGAGACACCCCGCTGATGGGTCGCAGTGGAGGAAAATCGATAGAGAGTTCCCGAACTTTGCAGGTGATGCGAGGAACTTAAGGTTTGGTCTAAGTACAGATGGCATGAATCCTTTTGGGGAGCAGAGCTGCAGTCATAGCACCTGGCCTGTAACTCTATGTATCTATAACCTTTCGCCTTGGTTGTGCATGAAGCGGAAGTTCATTATGATGCCAGTGCTCATCCAAGGCCCAAAGCAACCCGGCAACGGCATTGATGTGTACCTAAGGCCATTATTTGAAGAACTCTTACAGTTGTGTGCCAAACCAGGTGTACATGTGTGGGATGAGCACAAACAGGAGTCATTTGACCTACGAGCGTTGCTTTTCGTGACTATCAATGATTGGCCTGCTCTTAGTAACCTTTCTGGATAGACAAACAAGGGATACAATGCATGCACGCACTGTTTAGATGAGACCGAAGGTGCATATTTGGATAAATGTAAGAAGGTTGTGTACCCGAGGCATCGTCGATTTCTTCCAAAGAGGCACCCCATCAGAAAGAAAGGCAATCATTTCGGAGGTGAGGCAGATCACCGGGAGAAGCCTGAACTCCGTACCGGTGATGCTTTACTTGATATGGTCAAGGACATAAAAGTAATCTTTGGAAAGGGTCCTGGCGGTCAATCTGTTCCGAATGACGTCGCTACCGGACACGCACCCATGTGGAAGAAAAAATATATATTTTGGGAGCTACCCTATTGGAAAGTCCTAGAGGTTCGCTCTTCAATCGACGTGATGCACGTGACGAAGAATCTTTGCATGAACCTGCTAGGCTTCTTAGGCGTGTATTGGAAGACAAAAGATACACCAGAAGCACGGGAGGACAAGTATCGTATGAAAGTCCCAAAAAACAAGCAAGAAGAGAATTACAAGACGGATACAGGGCGTCGCTTAAGTCCTGCCAGCTACGCTCTTACCAAAGCAGAGAAGGAAATCTTTTTTGAAGTCCTTTACAGTATCAAGGTGCCGTCTGGCTTCTCATCAAATATAAACGGGATTATAAATATGGCAGAGAAAAAATTCCAAAACCTGAAGTCGCATGACTACCACATTATTATGACGCAGTTGCTTCCAATTGCACTGAGGGGGCTTCTGCCGAAAAATGTTCGAATACCCATTGTGAAGCTATGTGCATTCCTCAATGCAATATCTCAGAAGGTAATCGATCCAGCTAGTCGGCCAAGGTTAGAGAAGGATGTGGTAGAATGTCTTGTTAGTTTTGAGTTGGTGTTTCCGCCATCTTTCTTCAATATTATGACGCATCTCCTGGTTCACCTTGTCGAAGAGATTGCCATCCTCGGTCCTGTATTTCTACACAATATGTTCCCCTTTGAGAGGTTCATGGGAGTATTAAAGAAATATGTTCATAACCGTGCTAGGCCAGAAGGAAGCATCTCCAAGGGCTATGGAACAGAGGAGGTCATTGAGTTCCGTGTTGACTTTATTCCTGACCTTAAGTCGATTGGTGTTCCTGAATCGCGGCATGAGGGGAGACTAAGTGGAAAAGGCACGCTAGGAAGGAAATCAATAATCTGTAGGGACGGGATTTCTTTCACTCAAGCACACTACACAGTTCTACAAAGTTCCGCCTTGGTGGCCCCGTATATCACTGAACACAAGAATATTGTACGCTCCCAACACCCGGGGCAGTCAGAAGACTGGATTACACATAAACATATGCAGACTTTCGGCGGTTGGCTGCGAACACATCTCATTAATAACAACGATGTTGGAGATCAGTTATACTTGCTGGCCGGGTCACCATCTTCGACTGTAGTGACTTTCCAAGGGTACGAGATAAATGGAAATACCTTCTACACGATCGCCCATGATAAAAAGAGCACCAACCAAAATAGTGGTATCCACATTGATGCAACAAACACTAACAATGGGGAAAAGGACACATATTATGGTTACATAGAGGAGATATGAGAATTTGACTATGGACCTTCTTTTAAGATCCCTTTGTTTCGGTGCAAATGGATCAAGCTGGATAGAAAAGGGGTAAAGGTAGACCAGCTGTACAGAATGACAACAGTGGATCTCAACAATCTTGGTTACAGAGACGAACCATTCGTCCTAGCCAATGATGTGGCTCAGGTTTTCTATGTGAAGGACATGTCCTCCAGACCGAAGAAAAGAAAACATAAGGAAACGAGCTCATCCGATGAGCCAAAGCGTCACATAGTTCTTTCAGGGAAAAGAATAATCGTGGGAGTCGAGGACAAGACAGACATGTCAGAAGATTATAATAAGTTTGGTGAAATTCCGCCCTTCAGAGTGAACATTGACCCAACCATCGCGTTAAATGCTGAAGATGCTCCATGGTTAAGGTCGAAGCGATCATAATGTATTATTATCCTGTACCTTGAGCTCATATTGTGAAGGATTTTTTGTGATGTATGAGTAACATTGGTCGTTTGACCTAAATGCCATGAAACCTCGAACACGATAGCTCATATTGTGAAGGATTTTTTGTGATGTATGCAATTCTCCAAGTTTATTATTTTTCCCTGCAACTATGACACATCATTGGCGGGCATGAAGATCCTTCGCTCGGGGCGGAGTTTCGCGTTGTTTGGATCGTGTTTGAATTTTTTATGCTCGTTTCAAACTATATTCAAAACGGCGGGCATGAAGATCCTTCGCTCGGGGCGGAGTTTCGCTAAACTTGCACTGGATCTCTGATGAAATAGCATGTTGTGAACCCAATAAATATTTTTACAAAAAATCTTGAGCATTATATCATGTGCATGTAGTTCAAATCTGGCTGGCCTCCTGCCGATTCGGCATGAATTTGTCTTTTTCACGAGGGGTGGACGGAAAGGTTCCAGATACACCGGTTGGGAAATTATCCATCTTAGGTGGTCTAGTATTTTTGAAAAATGTGTTGGTACCAATGTGAAACTTTAATTTGGTGGTTGCTTCACAAAACACTCCCTTTTCGGCAACTCGAAAATGGAAAATGGATTTTTCGTGCGATGAAAAGGAAAACTTCCTGGCTGCCGCCTCCTGCCACAGCTGCTGCTGCAGCTCCTCCTCACGACGATGCTTATGCATCTTCTCACTATCCAGATCTGCCACACGCGGCCGCTTATGCAGCTCCTGGAGACTCTGCCTCTCAAATGCTTCTATGGTAGCCGCTAGTGCCGCATCCTCCCACTCCTCTATCTCTGCGAGCTACGGGTCCACCTCATCCACTGCTGCCCTCCTGGTTGCCGCCTCCTGCCGCAGCAGCTGCTGCAGCTCCTCCCACCCCTCTATCTCCGCGAGCTGCGGGACCACCTCCACCGGCGGCGGGTGCGGCTTTGGGGGCATTGTGAAATGGGCTAGGGTTCGGTGAGTGAAGTGGGAGACGGGGACATACTATTTATAGAGGGTGTGTAGGCGGGAAATCTCCGCACTGCGCGTCGTGGCGGGAAAATATACCGCGCGGCGTCGTGTGGCGGGAACCTATCCCGCGCAGCATCGTGGCAGGAACCTATCTCGCGTGGTGGGAACCAATGAAAGAAAAAAAAGTCGGGAAGCAAGGAAAGAACAAAAATAATATGAAAATTTGACCTTTAGCTCCAGCTCGTGGCTGGAACCGGTGCTAAAGGGTGCCCTTGGCACCACCCAAAAGGCAGCCAAAATTCAGACCTTTAGGCGTAGTATTTATTCCGCGCCCTCCTCCTTTCTTCCCCAGATCAACCAGAACAGAAACGCCTAAGGACCGCGCGCGAGGAGTTGCAGGGACGCCGGTAGGCTGCCAAAATTTCTAGCCGTTGCCGCCGCCGTCCGTCCGCCTCCCGCGCCGACCGTCCGCGCGCGCCGCGCAGCCGCCTCCTCTCTCCGTGTGTCGGCCTCCTCCTCCGCCCGCCCGCGCGCCGCCCGTCCGCTCCTCCATCGACGTGCGCCGCCGGCGCTCCTCTTCCGCGACGCCGCGCCGCCACGCCGCGCCGCCGTCTCCTTCCTTTCCCGCTCGCCAGCCGTCCTTTCCTCCGGGCCCGCTGCAAAGGTGAGCCCCGGCCACCACTTTTTTTTTTTAAATTTTGTTATAAATTTGTTAGTTTATTAGTTAGGTTTATTTTGTTAGTTTATTAGTATAATTTTTGTTATAAATTTGTTAGTTTTCTTAGTTTATTAGTTACTTTTATTAGTATAGTTAGGTTTATTTTGTTAAAGTATATATAATTGTTAGATAAAAAGTAGTAGTATTTAGTTAGAAAAATTAGTTAGAAATTTTTTGTTAGATAAAAAGTAGTTGTATTTATATAAAAGTAGTAGTATTAGTTAGAAAAACTAGTTAGAAATAATAGTTAGAAATTTTTTGTTAGATAAAAAGTAGTGAAATTTATATAGAATTAATGGTATTAGTTAGAAAAATTAGTTAGAAATATTTGTTAGATAAAAATGTATGTATTCATAAGTTATTCAAATTCAATATTATCTTTTTTTAATTATGTTAGTACATATATTATTTAGTTTGCATAGCTACGATGCCGCGTCCGCCGCGTCGTGGAGCTGGGACCGTTCTGGACCAGATGCTGCTGATGGGGGATGTCCGGGACTGGGCTCCGCCGGGGTGGCACTGGGAGGTGTTATCTTCCGGGGTGCGCACCTTGGTGCGGAATCCGGGTCCCGTCGTCGACCCGGATATTCTCTGGTGGAGGTCGCGTGGGCCACGGTCGTTTCAGAGGGAGCCGGCCCCGTAGGAGGTGTTAGCTCGGCGCATTAGAGAGGAGGACGAGTGACATTGGCATCCCCAATGGGCCTACCGAAGAAGGTATCCGGGGTTTACTGAAGGCCCACGACCCGAAGATTATGATTTGGAATAGACTTGTAATTATACGGGACGAACTCAAAGAGTCTCCCGCTGTTTGTAACTTGTATGTCAAGAAACCCTCGGCTCCGCCTCCTATATAAGGGGGAGTCGTGGGAGAAAGAAAGGACCGATTCATTGTCAACTCAACCCTAGCTTTTTAGCAGTCGAGCACCTTTTCGGCTGAAACCTTCGAGATCTACTTGCCCTCTACTTTCCGCTAAACCCTAGTCTACAATCCGTAGGCATTGACAAGTCGATACCTTGTCAATTGGCGCCGTCTGTGGGAATTGGAGGCGACAAGGAGCTGATCTCGATGGCACGTTCAACATCGTCAACATCATCAGTGGCAAGCAACGCGATGGACGGAGGTAAACAGATCGAAACTGGTCTCGTTGATTTTGTTCCTCACCCTCCCGCCCGTTTGGATGCATATGCCGATCTGGAGGAGCCAATGGAGATGACGTTCGGGAGCTTCCACTTCCGTGTCGAAAAAGAAGGGTCACATCGTCTTGTGGCACCAATTCTTTCGGGACCGTTGGTGCCCGATCCCGATTCTTCGGGGTCATCGTCATCATTCGAGTCAGGCGACGAGGAAATTTCGTCGCCAAGCTTCACCAAGCCCGCCATCGGCGGGAAACTCGCCGATCTGCTCGGCAACATGTCTTTCGGGTCGTTCACGGACTCTGATCTAGACAGCGACTCGGAGAGCATCGACAGCTTCAGCTTCATCGACAGATCTACGTCTATTCGGGAGGTCTTCGCCGATCGTTACGACGGTGTCACCGACCCCGAAGATAAAAATACAATGACAAAATATCACCAAGTCTACGCAATTGGCGAGACAAGTCACCGAGAGGATGAGGCGTCAGAGGCTGTCGATGATTTGGGAAATCCATACATCGATCCCGCAGATCTTACGCGTGGATTAGGAAACAAGTACGTCGGGCCTACACCCTGCCAGAAGTTACAACTTCCGCAAGCAGCTTGGGACAGGGCAACAAGAGCCATGAACGGCACAGAGCCGATGACTACCACGGCCACGGTGGAAGAGCTGCAAGCATATCAATATAAACTCGCACGTGCTAACCGAGAATTGGAAAAACAAAGGGTGATACTCGAGCAAAGAAAAGTTGTGGCCTCCGCGTCAAGCAGGCGAAGAGCTGAGCAGAGTCGATAGTCAGGAACTTCGGGAGACAACCATAGAGTAGCTCGCGATAGAGGAAGGTCTCGATTGGCTCATATACCCGAAGGCGAACGGGAGCATCTGATAAAAAACCTCGATATGTCCTTCATGTCGATAGATACAAGAGGAAATATCATCCCCAAAACACCGGAAGCCAGATACATGGCGACTCAGGCTTACATATTGGCATCCAGGCCACCTCCTGGAGATCCAAGAGAAGCGTTATACAACATGGCTATGGCAGGAGTTGGAGCCATGGGAACAGCGTTCGCAAGTACAAGTGCACCACCTGAAGGTGCCCCAAGGCGAAATAGTCCTCGACCCGCTGTAGTAACGCAAGATCCTCGAAGGAAAAGCGACGCAAGAGATACAACGATGCAAGCACGAGTCGATAGAGCACGACAAGAAAGGAGAGAACGTCGGCATTCACCAGAAGTAGACGAAGAAGATATGTGTGGACTCCCATGCTTTACCCGACGAGTTCGCAAAACTCGGGTTCCGTCTGGGTTTAAATTACCCGACAACTACAAAAAATTCGATGGCCTGCAAGATCCTGAGGACTGGTTAGTCGACTACCTAGAGACAGTAAAACTGACAGGTGGAACCAAAGCAACTACCATGCAGAGTATCCAGGTCCACCTAAGCGGAGCCGCAAGATCATGGATAAAAAAGTTACCAGCAGGATCCATCGACAGCTGGGAAACTTTTGAGGACATGTTTGTGAAAAAATTTCTATCTACATGCAAGAAACCCGCATCAATAGAGCAGCTGAGGGCCTGCAGGCAGAAGTTCGATGAGCCAATGAGGATGTAGATCCAGAGGTGGGATATTATCAAAAATTTGGTAGAGAACATATCTGACGAAAGAGCAATAGATGTGTTTGTTGCGGGGATCCGAAGAAAGGACCTAATTGAGGACTTAGGAAGATCTAACCCAAAAACAATAGCAGCACTCATGGAAATAGCGAATCGCTGGGCAGATGGAGAAGATGCTGTTCAAAATAAACGACACAGGTCACCTGACGACGACCGCAACAGAAACAATCAAAATAGACGATGTTTTTCTCGACAGTTCTCAGACTACGATGGCCCCGGCCAAGTAGCGGCTGGTTTCCGAGGAAATAGTGGAGAAAATCATCGAGATGACTATCATAGGAGTAATGAGCAGCGTAATGACTACATGGATGCTCCCCGCTCTAACAGGCAAAATAGTGGACCAAGGTTCCAAAGGCCATATGTATCACCCGAGGATCTTTTGAATGGACCATGCCAGATGCACTTCTTTCTCGATAACACTGGGAAAAGACAGTCGGGTCATCTTCAGAAGGACTGCCGAACTTTCTTAGCATTGCATAGATACACGGGGAATACCAATGCACAGGCAGCAAGTAGGAACCCCCAGGGGCCAAGAAGCGAGATCTACCTTCCACCTCCACCCGCAATTACCGATAAAAATCGACATCAGTTGCAATTGGCGGCAACCCCAGCCAACAATGGTCCTTATATTGATACAACCGGAGCGGTGTCGATGATTCAGAAGGGTAGACCCTCGAATAGGGTCCAGAAGGTGATTTCGTGACAAGTTTACATGGCAGAGAAGATGCCTCCACCAACGATTGAGTACTTGAATTGGTCAGCACAGGACATCGAGTTCACCCGTGCGGATCACCCACCTCAAGTTCCTCGACCAGGGCAATCAGCTTTGATTCTACCAGCGGTAATCGCAGGATTCGACGTATCACACGTGTTCATAGATGGAGGGAGCAGCTTAAACCTTATGTACGCAGATACATTGAGGAAGATGAACATATCTCTAGCAAATTTAACACCAACCGACACGCTCTTCCACGGCATCACACCTGAAAAACCAAGTTATCCATTGGAAAAAATCAATCTCAACGTCCAGTTTGGAACCCGAGAGAATTACAGAAGAGAGAAGTTGGAGTTCGAAGTCGTGGATTTTCCATCACAATATCATGCTCTACTAGGACGACCCGCCTATGCGAGATTTATGGCGGTACCACACTACACATACTTGTTGTGGAGGCTCCCTGGACCCAAGGGCCCAATCACGGTAAAGGGGAGTTTTGCCTTGGTGGATAAGTGCGACAAAGATTTCCACAAGTTGTCAGAAACCTTCGGGATGCAGGCAGAATACATGGCGTCAAGGTTAACAACTGATTATGATGTGTTGCCTGACGGAGGGAGGCCGTTGAAGGAGCAAACTTTCGACACCTCCAAGAATTCCAAGGAAGTGCAGATTCACCCGACGGATCCTAAGAAGACGACAGCTATCGCAACAAACATGGATAGCGCATAGGAAAGCGCGCTCATCGAGTTCCTCCGTGAGCACTGGGAAATCTTCGCATGGTGTCCAGCTGACATGCCAGGAGTACCCAGGGAACTTGCCGAGCACCCCCTTAATCTGGACCCAAGGGCTAGGCCAATACGACAACCTTTGCGGCGTTTTTCGGAGCCAAACTGCAAAGCTATGCTATCAGAGATAAATCGTCTTCGAGAAGCAAATTTCATCAAAGAATTACACACAGAGCACACATGGGTCGCTAATCCAGTTTTGGTCCCGAAGAAAAACACTGATGTCCTTCGCATGTGCGTCGACTTCACGTGTCTCAATAAACATTGTCCAAAGGATCACTTTCCCCTCCCGAGGATCGATCAAATTATCGACTCCACAGCGGGATGCGAACATCTTTCCTTCCTGGACGCGTATTCTAGTTATAACTAGATCCACCTAAAAGAAGAGGATGAAGTCAAGACAGCTTTTATAACTCCTTATGGCGTGTTCTGCTACAGAACAATGCCCTTCAGGTTGAAAAACGCGAGAGCTACTTATCAAATGATGATGCAGAAATGTCTCGCCACACAGATTGGCAAGAACGTCCAAGTATACATCGATGACGTCGTTATCACAACAAAGCAGGGGCTATCTTTGATTGACGATCTTAGAGAATCCTTCGACAACCTCGACAAGTTTCGCCTCAAGCTAAATTCGACGAAATGCTCCTTCGGTGTTCCTGCGGGAGAACTCCTAGGGTACTTGGTATCAGCCAGAGGAATTGAAGCAAATCCCAAAAAAATACAGGCCATCGTAACGATGAAGAAGCTAACAGGACGTGTCGCAGCTTTGAGCAGGTTTGTCGCCAGGCTAGGAGAAAAAGCGCTGCCTTTCTACGCGCTCATCAAGCAAGGAGAAAAGTTCGAGTGGAACGAAGAAGCAGATAGGACTTTCGAGCACCTCAAGCGCACAATCTCGACACCCCCAATATTGGTGGCTCCAAAGGAAAAAGAACCTCTCTTGTTATATATTGCGGCTACACCTGACAAGGGATTAACTTATCAATGCCTACGGATTGTAGACTAGGGCTTTAGCGGAAGTAGAGGGCAAGTAGATCTCGAAGGTTTCAGCCGAAAAGTACTCGACGATGTAAAAACTAGGGTTGCGTGAGACAATGAATCGATCCTTTCTTTGTCCCTCGACTCCCCCTTATATAGGAGGTGGAGTCGAGGGATTCGTAGTACACACATTACAGAGTCCGGGAAGGTTTCTAACTCATCCCGTAAGATTACAAGTATGTTTTTCGTAATACAACTCTAGCTTTCCTTAATACTAACTTGGGCTTCCGAATCTTCATATTCATCGAGTCGTGGGCCTTCAGTAAACCCCGGGTACCATCTTCGGCAGGCCCATTGGGGATGCCTATGTCAGTAGCCCCCGAGATTTTGCTTGAATCGAAGAATCAGGGAAAAACTCCAACTTTATAGCCATTCAATAACTGTCAAATTTATCACATATCTTTGGATACGCAATTATATATTGTACAGGGATAATGGTAGTTGGGGCTAGTTCATCTGATGGATCAGGTACTAGTTAACTGCTCTAGTGGCAATCCGCAAAAACCTACTTCAAGATCACGTCCCTGGACATGATCTCGGGATACTGGTGTAAACTTCGACAGGTGCCGCTTAAGGTCTTACCATTCTATCGAGTCCCAGTCATGTTTTATCGGGTACCTAACGCGTCCGTTAGGATTTTTCTTCGTATATGTTGATACGGAAAAAAGTAGCAAACCGACGTCAGAGACGGTGCCACGCCGCTCAGAACGGATCTGGGGTCTTACCTTCGCAGAGTTTTGCGGCATTCAGAGATTATTCGCAACTTTGGCGCTCTGAGAATATATTGTCGAGTGCTTTTTCGGCTGTTGGAATAGCACATTTTATTGAGTCAACGGATGACTTATCTTGTCTTCCCGATGGGAGTATATGCAGAGTTATTTGTATAACTCGAAATATGCTCTATTTTTTTTTAATTTCATCGGGCACGCGAACAGCGTTCCCGATGGGAGTAGCCCCCGAGGCTACAGCCAAGGACTAGTGCTTGGTTGTAGGCTCAACGCCTTATGTCGCTATATTGTCATTCTTTCTCGAACTTTTCATATCTATCGGGTGCACGACCAGCGCTCCCGATGGGAGTAGCCCCCGAGGCTATGAACAAATGCTTGTATTTGGTCATAGGCTCTCGCCATTTCTATTTTGTCATACTCGAATTTTTCTTTTTTCCAAAGTAGCCCCCGAGCATTTGGACAAAAACTTGTATTTGATCAAAGGCTCTCGAAATAATTGATAATTTTTCTCTGCCGCCAATTTCTTTAATCTTCACAGCCGAGATTTTCCCTTTAGTCAGGGTGACATCATTACTGACGATAGCCACGACCACTGTATCGGGAAGACGCGAGTACTGCTCTCTCTGTCTTGCGGGCCCAGAACCCTCATCAATTTGACACGTCATGCAAGTGGGGGACACACGTCCTCCGCTTTTTCTGGCGTATACACTGTGGCGCCTGTTCCGTTCTTTCAAAGTCAAAATACTTTTTTACCCCTTAACCACATGTGCAGCATCCACCGCAAAATTACTCCATCCAACGGTGCATCGCTTCACCAATTCTCTATATAAGGTCTTCTTCTTCCTCCGTTCATACTTTCGCCTGCGCCGCACCTCTGCTCTCTTCTGCAAAAAATCCCCATTGCGCCCAACACTTCCTGAGCTCAGCCACACTCGCACTTCGCGCTTTCGCCACTGTTAATGCCACCACGCGCGCGGCTCTTTCGCCACAGCACTCCTGAATCGAAGATGGCGGCGGAAGATCTGGAATGGGAGAGATCCAAGATCTCCAACCAAGACCTGAACTTGATGAAGAAACTCGGGCTTATGAAGAAGAAGAACGCACTGTGCTTCCCCAGCGAGGAAAGCTATCCATCGCCTCCTATCGAGTATCGGGTCAGTTTCGTTGACCACCTTATTCGCGGCCTCTCTACCCCCATTCACGATTTCCTCCGCGGTCTTCTTTTTGTTTATGGGGTGCAGCTGCATCAGCTGACCCCCAACTCCATCCTCCACGTCGCAATTTTCATTACCCTCTGTGAATGCTTCCTCGGAGTCCAGCCAAACTGGGCTCTGTGGAAGCGCATCTTCTGCCTCCGCCGCAATGGCTCCCACAATATCGCCTACAACAAAGGCGGTGTTGTTATTTGCGTTCGCCCTGACGTCGAGTACTTTGACATCAAATTCCCCGACTCCGTCCAAGGGTGGCGCAAAAGATGGCTCTATGTGCACGAAGAAAGCTCCAACTCGGTGGAGTACAACATAGCTCCCTTCAATGGAAGCGCCAAGATTCTTCGCCGCCGATCCTGGGACGCGGAAGCCACCGAAGAGGAAAAAACGGCGACAGAGGCGTTGATGTCTCGTATCCACGAGCTTCAGAATACCCGCGGCAAGGAACTGTCGGGTATCCAAATCACAGCTTATTTCCTTAGAATTAGGGTGCAGCCTCTGCAGGCTCGCAAAAATCCCCTTTGGATGTATGCTGGCGAAAAAGATGCCGACAGGCTCTCCACGGACCTTTCTGTAAAGGACTTGGAGAAGCTTATCCGAAGAATTTCGTCGCTCAGCAAGAAAGATCCTATTCCATCTTCTTGCCGCGTGGAGCCATATAGTGGCACCAACCCTCTTCCCAAGGTATTTTCTTCTAGTATTTTGTCCTCTCGACTTTTTTTTGTGTCTTCTCGAATGTTTTACTATTTGTCGACTACTATTTTGATGACATCCCCTGCGTAACTTCTTGTCGATATTCCTTGTATTTGTAGAATCATCCAGTTCTAGCTTCTCTTCCTCCTCTTCCTGAAGATGGAGAAGTCGAAGAACAAGCTGTTGTCACTGACGACAAGCAGGGTACTTCTCGCCCTGAGAGTGAAGTCGGGGGTTCTCAAAAATCCGCGGGTTCCTCTGAAAAAGAATTTGAATCCGAGGCTACCGCATCGACACACTCCCTCCCCTCCGCTGTTTCTCCAAGGAACAAGAGAAAGAGGGACGAAGTTGCCGATTCTGGCACCTCCAAAGCCGACGCATCTCCTGTCGAAGAAGTTGTTCCTACTGAGGAAAAGACAACTTTCAACCCTTACAAAGATGCCCTTGTCAGCTCGTAAGTTCTTGCTGCTCTTTGTTGTTTGCTCTCGATATTTTGTCTATGTTGTTTCTTATATTGTCGCCTTTTTATTGTAGTGGTGATGAGGATGAAGATCCACCTATTGACGCGACTGCTCGAACGAGTACGTCGCGTACTTTAGTTGTTTCTGAAGCTCAGCCTGATGGAGATGAAACCTCGCCTCCTCAGCAAGACATCGAGCATCCAACTCCAATTGCAAGCCCCCGTGCCCCTTCACCAAAGAGGGCTAGGGTTGAACTAGCCAAGGAGCCTACCTTGCCAATTGGTAGTTCCACGATTCCTTCAATGGATGATGTAAGTTCACTTCTTCTTTTATGTTCCGAATTTTTCAATGCTGTTGACTCCCCTCTATTTTTGCTTCTCTTTTGCTTGTTGCTGTCGAACTTTTCAATTCCCATATTGATTTTTCTTTCTCTACTTTTCTTTTGCAGCCTTTGATGAAGGAGTTTATTCGTCTCGGTACCCAATTCGTCGGGTATCGTGACCATGCTAAAAAGCTTGAAGGTACTATTTTTACTGCTTCTCCTGCTAAATAAACTCTCCTTCATTTTTTGCCATGACACTTGTTTATTGTCAATTGTTTTGCCAACCAATCTTGCGGAAGCTAACAAACGTGCTGATGCTCTTGCTCTTAAATTGGAGCAAAGCGAAAAAGCTCGCAAGAAAGCTGAATCAGATGCTGCCGCTGTCAAAGATCTTCGAAAAAGACTTCATGACGCGGAAACTTCTTTGAGTGACAACATTGCTCAGCAGTCTGCCCGTGAAGATGAAATCCTTACCCGCTTGGAATCGCAAAGTCGACGTTTTGTTAGTAAGTACTCAAATCCTTGCTATTTTTTCGGGTCATCACATTCTTCCTGGCCCGCTTTTTCTTTAACAAGCTTCCTTTTGCTCACTTAGGGAGGACGCAACAAAATTATGATCTAGAAAATCCTGAAGGTGATCGTCTCCTCGACGCGCTCTCCCTTCTTGAGATTCATGGAGATGAAGCACGCCAAGGCCTTACTGACGCTAGAATAGTTCTGTCACGGCTTTTTCCCTACTTCTTCGTGAAGAAAGAAGAACCCGAGACTTTTACTGCTCTCGCCAAGTGCTTCAAATCCAAAGAAGATCTTGGACCTAGTCTACGACAAGAAGGCCTAAAGATTGGTGTTGAAGGCACCATAGCTTTGGTTGCTGACAGCCAACAGGATGTCGACTGGGCTAAAGTTGGCGATGTAAAGGATATGGAGACGAAGAAATGGCAGTCTTTGATTAAGGCTGCCAAGCCAAACTCGAAGAAAATCCTTGCTTTCCTTGGATTCAAGCCAACTCCAGCTCCTAGTTCATCGAAGCCGGAGGTCAAGTAGACCACCTTGTCTCTCTTTTGTTTTGCTTCTCTTTTGATGCTATCACCAAAGTAGCTTTGGCGACAACTACCCCAGTAGTTCAATAAGAACCTTTTGTAATAGCCATGTAAATATCTGACCTTATTAATGAAAAAGCTATGTTGCCGAGGTATTGATATCGAAGTATTTTCTCTCCAGTTGATTTTTGACAACTATACCACTGGGCCTCATTCCTCGGCTGCCTTGCCTGCTGCGTCTTGCTCTAAAAGGTCCTCCGCTGTCGAGTATATTGGAGGTTCTTCGAGTGCTGCACAAAATGAAGACTTGGACGAACTCCGTCAACAACTGTAGTCGATGAAAAAACAAACTCTCGTGATCATGGAACAGTCTCGAAGATCATCTGAGAATGAAAAACGAGCTGTTCAACAAGCTCAAGAAGCCATAGCGTTGAAGGAAACTGCAGTTGCTGAGGCTGCCGAAGCTACGCGCCGAGAGAATCATATGCTTGAACTGATGAATGACTCTAGCTTGGATATGACGGGTATGCTCCGCAAAATTTGGTCATATGTTAGTTTAACCTTACTATCTTTTATTCCTTGCTGATGTTTCCGGTGAAACAGGTTCTTTTTTGGATACTGCTGCCGAAGATCAGCGTGTTGAAGCCCGAACCAATGTGCTTGTCAGGCTTGCTCGTCAGCATGGTTCCAATTTCTGGGTCACTCCTGAAGCGTACTCGCCAAATAGTCAGATTTCAAGATCGCGCGAATCAGGTCCGCGACTTTCTCGACTTCTGCACGAAAACTTTGTCTTTAGTCTACAGTACCATGTTTCCTCGCAACAAAATCCCAGACACCCTTCCTGCTTTGATGGAGAAATTTCGAGATGCTCCTCGTATTCATCAATTTGTGCGGGCTTAGCTATCAGCTGGGGCAAGATTCGCCATGATTATGATACAGATCTGCTACCCGAAGTTAGATCTGACTCAAATTGTCACCAAGTGTCTGGCCAAGCAGGCGAAGCGGAAGAGGAACATTGACAAAATCGACGACATTGTGCGCCCTGTAGCAGAAGAGATGATGGACGAACTGCTTCGGATGGATGCAGAATTCTTTGTGAAGGGTAGTTATGCTGAACATAGAACTGGTGCTGCAAATAACGGGGGAATCAATATAGACGCTATACTAAATGCTGATTGAAGAATTTCTTTGTTGTTTTTTCTCTGTCGAAGAACGCCTGTATATTGTAAATAACATATATGTTGTCAAATATCTCGAACTATTTTTGTTTCAACAAGCCCCCGAGCTTCTTATTGGTTCTTCTTGTGTGTCTATATTGTTCTGCGAGGTGTGTTGCACCAAAGGGAAATTTATTGTTTTGCAAGTTCTATTTTGTCGGCAGTTCATATGTATGTTATAGCTGCTGGGTGCAAGCCCCCGAGCGCGTCGATAAAGAAGATGTATATCACCAATATCTTTTCTATATTGCAGCACCGTGAGCCCGCCTCATTAAAAACCTTTCCAGCCCCACTCGGTACCCTGAAAAGGAAAAGAGTGCGTCTGAAAGCTCGCGGGCGTTTCAGTACATTGTATTTTTACAAAGGAGGACTATATTTCGACTCTAAGCGTAGAACCGCCTGAGTTGCGCCACGTTCCAGGGATTTGGCTCTGCAACCCCTGTCTTCTTGTCCTTTATCCTGTATGCTCCTCCTTCGATTACTTCTGTGATGATATAAGGGCCAAGCCACGGCGACTCGAGTTTCTCATGACTTTTTTGCGTGAGCCGAAGGACTAAGTCGCCGACCTGAAAGGATCTCGGGCGCAAACGTCGACTATGGTAGTTTTTCAGGTCTTGCTGGTACTTAGTAACTCGTGATAACACTTCGTCTCGAGCTTCATCTAGTGCATCGACATCATCCTCCAATGCTTTTCTTGAAGCCTCTTCGTCATATTCTGTGACTCTTGGAGAATCATGCTCTATTTCTATCGGCAGTACTGCTTTAGCTCCATGAACCAGAAAAAATGGAGTTTCCTGTGTTGCCGTATTTGGTGTTGTTCGAATACTCCATAACACACTGGGCAACTCTTCAGGCCAGGTATGTCGAGCTTTTTCTAACGGTGCTAACAAGCGCTTCTTGATACCATTGCAGATAATGCCATTGGCTTTCTCGACTTGACCATTGGTTTGCGGGTGCGCAACTGATGCAAAGTGTAGTTTGATGCCTACCTCTGCACAATATGCCTTGAATTCCTTGGATGTGAAGTTACTACCATTGTCTGTGACGATGGTATGAGGTACTCCAAATCGAAAGACGATACTTTTCACGAACTTGATTGCAGACGCTCCGTCTGGTGAATTTATCGGCTTTGCTTCTATCCACTTGGTGAATTTGTCGACGGCGACGAGCATATACTCGTATCCTCCTGGCGAAGCCTTGTGTAATTTTCCCACCATATCGAGACCCCACTGAGCAAAGGGCCAAGACAGCGGTATTGGCATCAACTCTGCTGCCGGAGAATGAGGTTTTACGGCAAATCTCTGACACACGTCGCAAGTACGAACTATTTCTTTCGCATCCTCCATTGCTGTCAACCAATAAAATCCTGCTCTGAAAACCTTGGCTGCTATAGCTCGACTGCTTGCATGATGACCGCATATTCCTTCGTGTACATCCTTCAGAATTATCCTTCCTTCTTCGGGTGTGACGCACCTTTGTAACACTCCCGAAATACTTCGCTTGTATAACTCCCCTTTGACCACAGTAAAGGCTTTAGAACGCCTAATAACTCGCCTTGCTTCAACTGGATCGTCGGGTATTTGTTTCCCTAGGATGTATGATATGTATGCTTGCATCCATGGAATTTGTACCATCATTACTAGGTCCTGTTCCTCCTCTTCTTCCAGTGCCGCTTTTATAGCCCCCGAGGGTTTCTCATCCTTCTCCTTCTTCTTTGGTTTCTTCGACTTTGTAGATCTCTCGGCTATCTCTTCCCAGAATACGCCTGGTGGAATCGCGAGACACTGCGACCCAATATTTGCAAGAACGTCGGCTTCATCATTGCTTAGCCTGCTGATGTGATTTACCTCGCACCCATCAAACAGCTTCTCCAGCTCATTGTAAACTTCCTTGTATGCTATCATGCTATCGTTGACTGCATCACATTGATTCATGACTTGCTGAGCCACCAACTGTGAGTCGCCAAAGATTTTTAATCGAGTTGCACCACAAGCCTTCGCCATCTTCATCCCGTGTATGAGGGCTTCGTACTCTGCCTCATTATTAGATGCGTTTAGAAACGTCATTCGTAAGACATACTTTAATTTGTCGCCTTCAGGTGATATTAGTATCACGCCTGCTCCAGCTCCCTCTAATCTCTTGGACCCGTCGAAATTCATAGTCCAGGTTCTCGATAAATCCGGGGGTTCCCTCTAATCTCTTGGACCCGTCGAAATTCATAGTCTGGTAGAATTTGCGACTTTATTGCTTTTCTTTTTTCGTACGTGATGTCCCGAGGGGAAAGCTCTATTCCCCAAAGGGAGACACGACCCGTAGCTTCTAGATTGTTTAGTATATTGGATAAAGGCGCCTCATTGACCACTATTATCGGGTGTGCCAAAAAATAGTGCCGCAATTTTCTTGCGGTTGTAAACACTCCATATGCTAGCTTTTGGTACTGCGGATACCGCTGTTTTGAGGGAGATAAAACTTCGCTGATGAAGTATACTGGCCTCTGTACTCCATGGAGTTTTCCTTCTTCCTCTCTTTCGACTACAAGTGCTGTGCTGACCACCTGAGGCGTGGCTGCAATGTATAACAAGAGGGGTTCCTTCTCCTTGGGTGCCACCAAGATTGGTGGTGTCGAAATTGTGCGTTTGAGATCCTCGAAAGCTCTGTCGGCCTCTTCGTTCCACTGGAATTTCTCTCCTTGCTTGATTAGAGCATAGAACGGTAACGCTTTTTCTCCTAGTCTGACGACGAATCTGCTTAAAGCTGCGACTACTTGATCCAGCTGTTGTATTTCTTTTAACTTTGTTGGCTTCCTCATTGTTACGATAGCTTGAATTTTCTCTGGATTGGCTTCAATCCCTCTTGCTGAGACTAGGAACCCGAGAAGTTCTCCCGCAGGGACGCCGAAAGAACACTTCGTCGGGTTTAGCTTGAGGCAAAACTTATCAAGATTGTCGAAGGTTTCTTTTAAATCCTCGATCAATGTTGACCCCTTTTTTGATGTTATAACGACATCGTCAATGTATACTTGTACGTTTTTTCCAATCTGTGTTGCCAAGCACTTTTGCATCATCCGCTGATATGTTGCTCCCGCGTTTTTCAGACCAAAAGGCATTGTTTTGTAGCAAAACACGCCATAAGGTGTAATGAACGCTGTCTTGACCTCATCTTCTTCTTTTAATCTAATCTGGTTATAACCAGAATATGCGTCCAGGAAGGAAAGACGTTCACATCCTGCCGTGGAGTCGATGATTTGATCGATCCTTGGGAGGGGAAAGTGATCCTTTGGACAATGTTTATTGAGACACATAAAGTCGACACACATGCGAAGGACTTTCGTGTTTTTCTTCGGGACCAGCACTGGGTTAGCTACCCACGTGGCCTCTGTATGTAGTTCTTTGATAAAACCAGCTTCTCTGAGTCGATCAATCTCTGACAGCATAGCTTTACGGTTTGGTTCCGAAAAACACCGCAAAGGTTGTTTAATTGGTCTCGCTATTGGATCCAAGTTTAGGTGGTGCTCGACAAGTTCCCTGGGTACTCCTGGCATGTCAGCTGGACACCATGCGAAGATTTTCCAGTGCTCCCGGAGGAACTCGACGAGCGCACTTTCCTATGCGAGGTCCATGTTTGTTGCAATGGACGTCGTTTTCTTTGGATCTGTCGGGTGAATCTGGACCTCCTTGGAATCTTTCGTGGTATTAAAGGTTGGCTCCCTGAGAGGCCTTCCTACATCTGGCAACACATCATAATCAGTTGTGAGCCTTGACGCCATATATTCTGCTTGCATCCCGAAAGTTTCTGACAGTCGATGAAAATCCTTGTCGCATTTATCAGCTAACGCAGAACTTCCTTTGACTGTAATTGGTCCCTTAGGTCCAGGTAGCCTCCACAACAGGTATGTGTAGTGTGGTACCGCCATAAACCTGGCATATGCTGGTCGTCCCAACAGGGCGTGATATTGCGACGGGAAATCCACGACTTCAAACTCCAGCCTTTCTATCATGTAGTTTTCTCGGGTCCTAAACTGAACGTCGAGATTGATCTTCCCCAACGGATAACTTGGCTTCTCTGGCGTGATACCATGAAAAGGTGTATCAGTTGGTTTCAGATTTGCTAGGGATATGTTCATCTTCCTTAGTGTATCTGCGTACATAAGGTTTAGACTGCTGTCTCCATCTATGAATACTCGAGATACGTCGAATCCTGCGATCACTGCTGGTAAGATAAGTGCTGACTTCCCTGGTCGAGGAACTTGCTGCGGGTGATCCGCTATTGTGAAGCCAATGTCCTGTCCCGACCAATTTAGGTACTCAATCGTTGGTGGAGGCATCTTCTCTGCCATGAACACTTGTCGCGAGATTACTTTCTGAGCCCTGTTAGACGGCCTAGCTTTCTGAATCATCGAGACCACGCCGTTGGAATTGGGGTCGACATATGGAGGTGGGTGTGGTGCTGCCGCTATTCTGAGCTGGTGTCGATTTTCGTCCGTAATTGCGGGAGGAGGTGGCAGGTGGATCTCACTCCTGGGCCCCTGGGGGTTTCTATTTGTTGCTTGAGCTTTGGCTTGCCCTGCAAACCTCAACATTGCTTGAAAATTTCGACAGTCCTTCTGTAGATGTCCTGACTGCCTCTTCCCATTATTGTCGACATAGAAATGCATCTGACATGGCCCGTTCATCATATCCTCGGGAGATACAAAAGGTCTCTGAAACCTTGGTCCACTATTTTGTCTGTTATTCCGAGAGTCATCTCTATTGTCGCATCGCTGCTCGTTAGTCCTTTGATATTCATCTCTATTGTTTCCTCCAGTGCTTCCCCGAAAACCAGCCGATATTTGGTCAGGAGCATCATAACTCGAGAAGTGCCGAGGGAATCGTCGTCTATTTTGAAAATTTCGACTACGGTCCTCCGGTGACCTGTGTCGCTTATTGTGGACAGCATCTTCTCCATCTGCCTATCTGTTTGCTATCTCCATCAATGCTGACACTGTCCTTGGGTTAGTTCTCCCCAAGTCTTCGACAAAATCTCCTCGTGGAATTCCTGCTACGAACGCATCTATTGCTCTCTCGTCAGATATGTTCTCTGCCGAGTTTTTAATGATGTTCCACCTCTGGATGTACTTTCTCATTGATTCATCATGCTTTTGTCGACATGATCTCAACTCTTCTAGTGATGCGGGTTTTTTGCAGGTGGATCGGAAATTCTTGACGAATACATCCTCAAAACTGTCCCAGCTGTCGATGGAACCTGGAGGAAGCTTCTTTATCCAAGATCTTGCGGCTCCACTCAGGTGTACTTGAATACTCTGCATGGCTGTTGCTCTGGTTCCACCTATCAGCTTCACCGTCTCGAGGTAATCGACTAGCCAATCCTCGGGATTTTGCAGGCCATCAAATTTTTTGAAATTATCGGGTAACTTATACCCTGAAGGAACCCGAGTTTTCCGGACCCTCCTTGTAAAGCACGGTAGCCCACACATATCCTCGTCATCTATCTCTGGGGAATGCCGATGTTCCCTTCTATTTTGTCGTGCTCTGTCTACCCGTGCTTGAGTTGCTGTATCTCTTGCCCCACTTGTTCTCTCGGGACCTGGCGCTGCTGCAGTAGGTCGTGGACTGTTTTGCCTTGCTGATCCTTCGGGAGGCGAATTTATAAACGCCGTTCCCATGGCTCCAACTCCTGCCATGGCCATATTGTACAATGCTTCTCTTGGATCTCCGGGAGGTGGCTTGGATGCGAGGATGAAAGCCTGCGTCGCCATGTACCCAGCTTCTGGTGTCTTAGGGATAATGTTCCCCCTCGTGTCTATCGACATAAAGGACATGTCGAGGTTTTGAACCAGATTCTCCCTATCTGCCTCAGGTATATCCTGCAGCCGTGATCTTGCTCTATTTCGAGCTGCTCTGTGACTATCTCCCGAAGTGCCAGATTGTCGACTCAAATCCGCCCTTCGCCTGCTTGACGCGGAAGCCGCTTCCTGCCTCCTGTCCAACTCGTTTTTTTGTTTCTCGAGCTCCCGCCTGATACGTGCAAGCCTATATTGATATGCTTGTAACTCCTCAGGTGTCGCCGTTACAGTCATTGGTTCTGTGCCATCAATGGCTCTCGCAACTCTATCCCATACTACCTGCGGAAATTGTATCATCTGCCACGCTCCAGGCCCAACATATTTTGTTCCTAAACCTCGAGTGAGATCTGCAGGGTCGACATACGGATTTCCCGCATCGTCGAAATTCTCTGACATCTCCTCCTGTGGGCGACTTGGTTCTCCAATGGCATAGATCTGATGATATTTTGGATTCTGAACTTTGTCAGGTTTGGTGACACCATCATAGAGAGTGGTGAAGACCTTCCCCACAACATTGGATCTGTCGATGAAGTTGAAGCTGTCTATGTTGCTCGGGTCATCGCTTATATCGGAGTCCGCAGATGACTCGAAAGACATATCGCTGAAGATCTTGGCGAGTTTTTCGCTTGCCACAGTACTGATGAAGCGTGGCGACGAAGTCTCCTCGTCGCCTGACTCGATTGACGATGCAGAACTCAAAAAATCGGGATCGACCGCTGATAATCCCGACGAGATCGGAATTTCGAGACGATATGCTCCTTCTTTCTCGACGCGGAAGTGGAACTTTCCGAACATCATCTCCATGGGCTCCTCCAGATACGCATATGCATCCAAACGGGAGGGTGGGTGAGGAACAAAATCAATTAGACCAGTTTCGATCTATTTACCTCTGTCCATCGCGTTGCATGCAGTTGACGAAGTCGACGATCTTGAACGTGCCATCGAGATCAGATCCTTGACACCTCCAATTCCCACAGACGGCGCCAATTGACAAGGGATTAACTTATCAATACCTACGGATTGTAGACTAGGGTTTTAGCAGAAGTAGAGGGCAAGTAGATCTCGAAGGTTTCAGCCGAAAAGTACTCGACGATGTAAAAACTAGGGTTGCGTGAGACAATGAATCGATCCTTTCTTTGTCCCTCGACTCCCCCTTATATAGGAGGTGGAGTCGAGGGATTCGTAGTACACACATTACAGAGTCCGGGAAGGTTTCTAACTCATCCCGTAAGATTACAAGTATGTTTTTCGTAATACAACTCTAGCTTTCCTTAATACTAACTTGGGCTTCCGAATCTTCATATTCATCGAGTCGTGGGCCTTCAGTAAACCCCGGGTACCATCTTCGGCAGGCCCATTGGGGATGCCTATGTCAACACCCCAGGTGGTCAGCACAGTACTTGTGGTGGAAAGGGAAGAAGAAGGAAAAATCCATGGAATACAAAGGTCGGTGTACTTCATCAGTGAAGTTTTATAGCCTTCAAAACAGCGTTACCCGAATTATCAAAAGCTAGCATATGGAGTGTTCACAACAGCAAGAAAGTTGCGACACTATTTTTCGGCACATCCGATAATAGTGGTCAACGAGGCGCCTTTATCAAATATCCTAAACAATCCAGAAGCTACGGGTCGTGTCTCCCTTTGGGGAATAGAGCTTTCCCCTCGGGACATCACGTATGAAAAACGAAAAGCAATAAAATCACAAATCTTACCAGAATTCATCGAGGAGTGGATGGAGCTACAAACTACGGGACCCCCTGATTTGTCGAGTACTTGGACCATGAACTTCGATGGATCCAAGAGGGCAGAAGGAGCTAGAGCTGGCGTGATATTAGTGTCACCCCAAGGAGACAAAATGAAGTATGTGTTGCGGATGACTTTCCCCAATGCATCTAATAATGAGGCAGAATATGAAGCACTCATACACGGGATGAAGATGGCCAAGGCATGTGGCGCAACTCGACTAAAAAACTTTGGTGACTCCCCCAATTGGTGGCTCAACAGGTGATGAACCAGTGCGATGCAGTCAACGACAGCATGATAGCATACAAGGAGGCATACAACGAACTCGAGAAACTCTTTGATGGATACAAAGTGAACCATATCAGCAGACTCAGCAACGATGAAGCCGATGTTTTGGCAAATATCGGGTCACAGTGTTTACCAATACCACCTGGTGTATTTTGGGAAGAGATAAGCGAAAGATCGACTAAGGCAAAGAAAACACCGAAGCAGAAAAAAGAGAAGCTTGAGAAAGACTCGGGGGCTCCAGCAAACACAGAAGCAAACGCATCGGAAGATGAGGACGAATCACATGAGGTTATGTGTAGGGATTCGTAGCATAGAAAACAAAAAATTTCCTACCGCAAGAACGAATAACAAGCCAAGATCTAATCTAGTAGATGGTAGCAACGAGGTGAAGATCAACATACCCTCGAAGATCGCTAAGCATTAATGAGATAAATCTCGTGGTGGATGTAGTCGATCACTTGCCGCTTTCAAAAGTGCGTAGAAGATCTTGACGGTTCCACAATCGGGCAGCACCTCCGCACTCGGTCACACGTACGGTGTTGATGATGACGTCCTTCTCCCTGTTCTAGCGGGCAACGGATGTAGTAGATCTCCGTGGAATCCAGCAGCACGACGGCGTGGTGGTTGTGGAGGAGAAATTTCTGCAGGGCTTCGCCAAGCCGGCGCAGATTGAGGAGGGAGGAGAGGGGCGGCTAGGGCTTGGGCGTAGGGTGGTGCTGCGACTTGGGGAGCTAGGGCCGCGACTTGAGGTGCCCTTGGGGTGCCCCTTGGTCCCTTTAAATAGGTGGCCAAGCCCCTTGGGTCGTCCATAAACCTGCCCCCAAGTTTGACTGAGTTCCGATAGGTTTCCGGTTCCGAAAACCTAGTCCTACTCGGACTCTTTTGCCAATTCCGAAATTGCATTAAGGAAAGACTCCTTTTCCCTTAAGGCAACATGGTTGCACCTATTATGGAACCCTCCGGACTTCCTTAGACATCCCGGGTCGTCCCGGACACTTCCGGAACCTTCCATAATATTCCGGACTATTCCGGTCCTTCCAAAACCTTCTAGAAGCTCCGGTCAAAACACCGGACTTTTTCCGAATCCCGGAAAATGACTTCCCATATATGAATCTTATTCTCCGGACCATTCTGAACCTCCTCGTGATGTCTCGGATCCCATTCGAGACACCGAACAATATTCGAGCTCCATTCCATATTCCATATCTACTTAAAACGACATCAAACCTTAAGTGTGTCACCCTACGGTTCGTGAACTATGCGGACATGATCGAGACCCCTCTCCGATCAATAACTAATAGCGGGACCTGGAGATCCATAATAGCTCCCACATATTCAACGATGACTTCGTGATCGAAAGAACCATTCACATAAAAATAACAATTCCATTTGTCTCGCGATATTTTACTTATCCGAAGTTTGATCGTCGGTATCTCCATACCTAGTTCAACCTCGTTACTGATAAGTACTCTTTACTCGTACCGTGATATGATATCCCTTGTGAACCAGTCACATGCTTGCAAGCTAATTAGATATCATTCCACCGAGAGGGCCCAGAGTATATCTATCCGTCATCGGGATGGACAAATCCCACTCTTGATCCATATGCCTCAACTCATATTTTCCGAATACTTAATCCCATCTTTATAACCACGCATTTACGCAGTGGCGTTTGATGTAATCAAAGTACCCTTCCGGTATAAGTGATTTACATGATCTCATGGTCAAAGGACTAGGTTACTATGTATCTGAAAGCTTATAGCAAGTTGAACTTGATGACTTGATCTCATGCTATGCTTACTATGGGTGTGTGTCCATCACATCATTCACCTAATGATATGATCTTGTTATTAATAACATCCAATATTCATGATCAGGAAACCATGATCATCTATTAATCAACAAGCTAGTTAAACGAGAGGCTTACTAGGGACTCTGGTTGTTTACACAACACACATGTATCAATGTTTCCGGTTAATACAATTATAGCATGGGGTGTAAACATTTATCATGAACACTAAGATATAACAATAACTACTTTATTATTGCCTCTCGGGCATATCTCCAACGTTATGATGGTACAAGTTCCTTGGATGCAAGTCTATGTGGCATATATACTAAGGAAAGAGATACCCAAAGATCCGGTGGAGGCAAGGCGAGTCACCCAACGATCTAAAGCTTTTACCATAGTCAAAGGAGAGCTATACAAGCGAAGTATATCGGGAGTACTGCAAAGGTGTGTAACACCCGAGGAAGGAAGAGTCATACTAAAAGATGTACACGAAGGAATATGTGGCCACCATGCAAGCAGTCGAGCGATAGCAGCGAAAGTCTTCAGAGCGGGTTTTTATTGGTTAACAGCAATAGAAGACGCAAAAAACATAGTGCGCACTTGTTATGCGTGTCAAAGGTTTGCGGCAAAGCCTCATTCTCCAGCAGCAGAGCTGATGCCAATACCTTTGGCTTGGCCCTTCGCACAATGGGGCTTGACATGGTGGGGAAACTACACAAGGCTTGGCCACGAGGATACGTTTATATGCTCGTGGCTATCGACAAGTTCACCAAGTGGATTGAAGCAGTACCAGTAACTTCGGCAGATGCAGCATCGGTGGTGAGCTTCATAAAGGGCATAGTTTTTTGGTTTGGTGTCCCTCATAGTATAGTTACGGACAATGGCAGCAACTTTATTTCCAAAGAATTCAAGGCATACTGTGCAGAGGTAGGCATCAAACTACACTTTGCATCAGTGGCGCATCCGCAAACCAATGGCCAAGTCGAAAAAGCAAACGGCATCATCTGCAATGGTATCAAGAAACGGCTGTTAATACCATTGGAAAAAGCTCGACACACTTGGCCAGATGAGTTGCCTAGCGTGCTATGGAGCATACGAACAACACCGAACACAGCGACGCAAGAAACTCTGTTCTTCTTGGTCCATGGAGCCGAGGCGGTGCTCCCGATAGAAATAGAACATAACGCTCCGAGAGTGGAAGAATATGATGAAGAAACCTCGAGACAGGCGCTGGAGGATGATGTCGACGCACTCGATGAAGCCAGAGATGAGGTGTTGTCAAGAGTCACCAAGTATCAGCAGGACTTGAAAAATTACCATAGTCGACGTTTGCGACCGAGGTCCTTCCAAGTTGGTGACTTGGTTCTTCGACTCACACAGGACAGCCATGAAAAATTTGAGTCTCCTTGGGTAGGACCATACATTGTCACAGAGGTGATCGCAGGAGGAGCATACAGATTGAAGGACAAGAAGACAGGGGTCGCAGAACCAAACCCCTGGAACGTAGCACAGCTCCGGCGTTTTTACGCATAGAAGCCAAAATAGAGTTACATATGTAAGCACACAATGTACTGAAAAGCTCGCGAGTTTTCAGACGCACTCTTTTCCTTTCAGGGCACCGAGTGGGGCTGAAAGGTTTTTAATGAGGCAGGCTCGCGATGCTACAATATAGTAAAAATATTGGTGATATATCTTTTTTCGTCAGGCTCGGGGGCTCAGACCCGCAAAATTAACAATATATACTTGATCCTTACAATATATCTCAGGAACTATTCACCTTGGTTCAAACACCTCGCGAATAATAAACATACATACACCCACCGAAACACTCGGGGGCTAGAGAAAAAGAAAAAACAAATTTGCTGACTATACATGGTTCTCGCAATATACAAGATCTCTCCTTTGTTTCAGATAAAACTCGACAGCAGAAAAAAGAAGACAAGGTTCATATTATGTCGTCTATATTTATTCTTTCACCCTCCGCAGAGGCACCCATGGTATCAGCATAATGGTATTCCTCGAAGAAAGCAGCGTCCATCCGAAGAAGATCCTCAATCATTTTCTCAGCCACGGGTGTCACCGCGTCATTGATCTTGTCGATGTTCCTTCTTCTTTTTCTCAGTTTGGCGTGGCAGAGGTCAACAACGTTGGACATATCCAACTTTGGGTAGCAGATTTGCAACATGATCATAGAAAATCTAGCACCAGCCATTAATTGGGCCTTCACAAATCCATGGATTCGACGAACACTTTTGAATTTGTCCATCAAATCAGGAAGAGTTTTAGGTTGAAGATTCCGAGGAAACATGGCATTGTAAACCATGGACAGTGTTTTCGCGCAGAATTCAAGATACTCCCGGACCTGAATGGCACGATCCTGGAATCGAACAATTCGTTGGGTGCGATCCTCGCTAGCCCAAAAATCACTGCCATTCTGTCTCGCGAGCCGCAGAAGGACTTCAACTCGCGAGTCAACGCGTTGATCTTCAGCAGCAGCATCAATAAAGGAACCTAGAACCCAAAAAAGAAAAGCAACATGATAAAAACATACGAGCACTGTCGAGGAAACAGCAAGATGGAACGTAACGTACCCGCCATATCTAGACTTGCGTCGGTCATCAGGTCAAGCATATAATTTCCTCGGGAGGTAGCTTGTAAAGCCTCAGCAACGGCAGCTTTCTTCAGTTCTAAAGCTTCCTGAGCCTGTCGGAGAGCAGTTTTTTCACGCTCGGAAGATTTGCGGGATTGATCCATGACAGTGATGGTTTGTTTTTCCACGGCTTGGAGTTGCTGCCGAAGTTTAGTCAGTTCTTGCTGAAGCGAGTCCGCGCACGAAGAATCATCCAAGGAAACATCGCCAGGCATTCGTTTAGCGGGAGATGCGGCAGGAGCAGAGGACGGCCCAGCGGTCTCAGAATAGTTATCAAATACAAACTGAAAGAAAGAAATGTCGACATTAATCATTCAGCAAGGATCAACTTTTTTCATTAATAGTCAAGATATTTACATAGTCGAGGCCCCTTACAAAAGCTGACTCCTAATGAGTCGACAAAGATAGTCGTCAATCAGAAGGACAGCGACAACTACAAAATAAAAAAGAAAAGACAAAAGGGACAGGTTGGTCTACTTGACCTCCGGCTTGGCAGTGCTAGCAGATGCACCAGGTTTGTGCCCCAAGAAGGCAAGGATTTTCTTCGAATGAGGCTTCGCAGCCTTCACCAAAGTCTTCCATTTTTCCTTGTTCATCCCCTTGGGGTCGCCAACCTTTGCCCAGTCGACATCTTGGCGGCTGTCGGAAACCAGAGCAATGGTTCCTTCGACTTCGACCTTCAAATTTTCCTGTCGATAAGCCAACGCAAGGTCTTCCTGAGGAAGGAAGCGTCTGACAAGCTCGGAGAAAGTTTGCGGCTGCGTCTTCTTGGGGAAGAAATGGGGGAAGAGGCGCGTAAAAGCAGCCCGCGCATCGGAAATATTGGTGCGCGCCAAATCCCCGTGCAGCTCGAGGATTGAGAGGGTGTCAAGAAGACGATCCTCCTCAGCCTCATGCAAGGTGAAATCTTCACCCATTTTTCCTGCTGGAACAAAATTCTAGTTCATCAAAATATGCAGAGAACCAATCACAAAGGAATCTTGGAAGATAAGAGTAAACACTTACTAACAAACCGTCAGTTTTGAGTTTTCAAACGAGCTATGATGGCCTCCTCGCGCGCTATCTGTTGAGAAACCTTGTCACTCAGAGCATTTTCAGCTTTATGAAGCCTCTGGCGAAGATCTTCAACTGTAGTGGCTTCCTTTTTAGCTTTCTCGCGAGCCTTTTCGCTTCGCTCAAGCTTTACAGCGAGCTCTTCAGCGCGGTTCTCGGCTCGGTCGAGGCTTTCTAATAAGAAGGTTCAAAGGTGAAAATTTGTCGTCAAAAACAAAAGAAGTTTTGCCGAGGAAATTGGGCTATACAGGATAAAGGTGTTACCTCTCATATCTTCGGCCGCGTCGCGGTACCCAATAAATTGGGTCCCAAGATTGATGAGATGCTTCATCACAGGCTACGAAGAGCATCAAAAAACAAATTTAGAAGGGCGACAACTCGACACATGATCAAGAATAGACCAGCAAAGCAAAATAGTAATTCAAGACAAAGAAGACTTACATCGTCCATAGCAGAAGTCGAGGAACCCCCCGCGACAATCGCATGACTATCGCCAGCCCCAATCCTTGCTCTCTTTGGCGAGGGGGCTCGGGGGATAGCCGTAGGAGTCGATGTTTCCACATTTTGTTGGGGAGGAGGCGAAGATTCCTCGATAGCTCGGCGTTCTTCAGACAGAACCAAGGTGTGGGAGGTACTCGTTAGAGCCGTCCCATGAACCTCGGGTTCCTCTTTTCCCTCTTCTTCACCACTATTAATACAGAGAATAAGCGACAATGAAACAACAAAGTTGGAAAAAAAATAACAGTAAAGAAGCTTATGAGCTAACGGAGCCTGCGTCATCGTAAGGGTTAAAGGCACCCTCTTCTTCAGCAGACGTTTCTTTGGCAGCAGGGTCCGTGCGCTTGGAGGTGCCATAATCCTCGACTTCACCCCTCTTCCTCTTGTTCTTGGGAGAAACAGCGGAAGGAGGGGAGCGCACTGATTCGGAAGCATCCGATTCAGATTTTTCAGATGAAGCCGCGGATTTGTGAGATCATGCGACTTCGCTCTCAGGATGAGAGGGGTCTTGCGAGTCGTCAGTGACAACAGCTCGCTCGTATACTTCTCCACCTTCAGGAAGGGGAGGAAGAGAAGATAGTATTTGGTGGTTTTGCGCGATGAACAAATAACATCATGGTCAACATACAAATCAAAGGAGGAAGCAGTCGACAAATAAAAATACAACTCGAAGGAATAAGTTACTTACTTCGGGAAGGGCGTGGTTGCCGCTATACGGCACCACGCGGCAAGAGGTCGGAACATCATTTTTCTTGCTTAACGAGGAGAAACGTCGAATGAGCTTCTCCAAGTCCTTCACAGAAAGATCCTTGGATAGGCGGTCAACATCCTTCTCGCCAGCATACATCCAGAGTGGGTTTTTGCGAGCCTATAGTGGCTGCACCCTGATCTTAAGAAAGTAGGCAGTAATTTGGACACCCGACAGTTCTTGACCGCGGGTGTTCTGCAGCTCGTGGATGCGTTTCTGTCGCTATTTTCTCTTCATCAGTAGCCTCGGCGTCCCATGATCGGCGCCTGAGGATTTTTGCGGCACCATCAAAAGGAGCAATGTTGTACTCTTGGGAGTTGTTGTACTCCTCTTGAACGTACAACCATCTCCTGCGCCACCCTTGAACGGAGTCGGGGAATTTGATGTCGAAGTAGTCAACGTCGGGACGGACGCAGATGACAACGCCACCTACATTGTAGGCGACATTGCGGGAGCTGTTGCGCCGAAGATAGAAAATGCGTTTCCACAGGCCCCAATGAGGATGGGTCCCGAGGAAGCACTCACACAAGGTGATAAAAATCGAGATGTGGAGGATGGAGTTAGGGGTCAGCTGATGTAGCTGAATCCCATAGACGAAAAGAAGTCCACGAAGGAACTCGTGGATGGGGGTGGAAAGGCCGCGAATGAGGTCGTCGATGAAAGTTACCCGGTATCCAATCCGAGGCGTTGGGAAACTTTCGTCGCCAGGAAAGATCAGCCCGTCTTCCTTCTTCATCAGCCCGAGCTTCTTGAGGTTCTTCAGATCTTGGTTTGAGATCTTAGATCTATCCCATCCAGAGATCTCCATCTCTTCCACCAGCGTCTTGGTCCCTGGAGCGGTGTGTTTGGTGAGCTTTATGCGCGGTGGCATTAGGGCAAACGTTGGGGGAGAATGGAGATGAGCGGAAGCGTAAGGAGCTTGGGGACGGCAATGGCGATTTTGAACAGAGAAAGTTGAGCGGCGCAGCGAAGGGGGAGATTGAGGACGAAGGGGCAGCTTTATAGCAAGCCACTGATCCGTCGCACCGTCGGATGAAAGGAAAATGGATCTTATGCCTTACGCGTGTCAATAAGGGTACAATCGTCTTTTCGGCAAGAAGTTACTGGACAGAAGTTACTGCGCGCGTGCCGGTAATTGCGGAGGACGTGTGTCCCCCACTTGTGCAATGTGTCGATCGTGCAGAATTTTGGACCCACATTTCAGCGGCGTGACAGGGGCCGTGGTTTTCAAGGAGGTGGTCGTGGCTATCGTCAGCAATGATGTCATCGTGAAGAAAAATATCGGGTGGTTCTATCAAATATAGCGACAGCTAAAACAACGAGTAAGCTAACTGGAAAAACATCGGGAGCTTGTGATCAAATACAAGGCATTTGGTCACACGCTCGGGGGCTACTCTTATCAGAAATATGGTTCATATTTCTGATAAGAGGGAGAGGTGACAAAAGAAAATATCGAGTTGATACAACATAAAAACAAAACTGAGCCTACAACCAATTACAAGTACTTGCCTGTAGCCTCGGGGGCTACTCCCATCGGGAGCGCTGGTCACGCACCCGATAAAATGAAAAGGATGAGAAGCTGACAATATAGCGACAAAAAAGTAAAAAGGTGAGCCTAGAACCAAGTACAAGCACTTGATTGTAGCCTCGGGGGCTACTCCCATCGGGAGCGCTGCTCGCGCACCCGATGAAATATAAACGAGTCATATTGAGCATATTCGAGTTAAAGCATAACTCTTCATATACTCCCATCGGGAGGTCAAGATAGCAAGTCATCATATGACTCGAATAAATATGCCATTCCAGCAGCCGAAAAAAGCACTCGACAATATATTCTCAGAGCGCGTCCGTCGCGAAAAAATCTCTGAATGCCGTAAAATTTTACGAAGGTAAGTCCCCGGGATCTGTCCTATGTGGCATGGTATCGCACATGAATGCGCTCTGCTACTTTTTTCCGTAAAACAGATGCGAAGAAAAATCCTAACGGACGCGTTAGGTACCCGATAAAACATGACTGGAATTCGGATCATGGTAAGACCTTAAGCGGCATATGTCGAATTACGCCAGTATACCGGGGTCGAGTCCAGGGACTTGACCTTGAAGTAGGTTCTTGTGGGATTGCCACAAGAGCAGTTAACTAGTACCTGATCCGTCAGATGAACCAGCCCCATTTACCATTATCCCCGTACAATATATAATTATTTTATAAAGATTGTCTAGCAACTTGGAGAAATGTTGTGTTAATCATAATGATGGAGATTTTACTCGATTCTGCGATTCAAGCAAAATCTCGGGGGCTACTGACATAGGCATCCCCAATGGGCCTGCCGAAGAAGGTACCCGGGGTTTACTGAAGGCCCACGACCTGAAGATTATGAAGCCTGGAAGCCCAATAAAGTATCGATATGGAAGTTAGAGATATATTCGGAATAGACTTGTAATTATACGGGACGAACTCAAAGAGTCTCCCGCTGTTTGTAACTTGTATGTCAAGAAACCCTCGGCTCCGCCTCCTATATAAGGGGGAGTGGAGGGAGAAAGAAAGGACCGATTCATTGTCAACTCAACCCTAGCTTTTTAGCAGTCGAGCACCTTTTTGGCTGAAACCTTCGAGATCTACTTGCCTTCTACTTTCCGCGAAACCCTAGTCTACAATCCGTAGGCATTGACAAGTCGATACCTTGTCAATGAGCACGTTCGCCGTTACCTGTATGCGTTAGACACCAGGTATACGAGCGGATGGTCAGTTATGCAGGGATCTCACATTAGCTATGATCCTGTTATTATTCTGTGGCTTTGGGTGTTCAGCCGGCGCGGCTCAGGACCCGGTCAGCGCCGTTGAGAGTTTCTAGTGATGTATTAGGGTTAAATAAAAATGGACCCGATCGAGCTATATGTGTAACTCCGGTCTTTGATTATGTATTGAGCATTATCCTTAATTAGTACCTATATATATGTGTAACTCTAATATTTGATCATGTATTGAGCATTATCCTTAATTACTGCTTCATTGTGTTTATAGCATTAGAATAATTTGTAAGTCATTGCAGAAACTATGGAACGGGACCTAGAAAAGGAATACATCGTCGAGGACATTATCCGTGATGATGAAGATATCACCTCTCTTCATCTGAACCAATCCGGCGAGGGAGACGAGCAAAACCGTGGAGACGGCTCCGGTGAGGGAGATGAGCAAGACCACCGTGGAGATGGCTCCGGTGAGGGACAAGGTGACGACTCCGATGAGGGAGAAGCTGACGGCGCCGAGGTGTATATATATTAATTAACCAAGCCTCCAGATTTGTGCATATACATATATTAACGTTGTTTCTTCTTTTAGACCTCCCGATCAACAAAATCTACTGGAACTAAACGAGGCGCGGCCAGAAAGATGGAAGACCATGAAAGGTGCACCATCACGGAAATTGCTGAAGATGGCGAACCGATTTCTCCCAAGGCTTACGCAAAAAAGTTTGTAAGTCAATGCAGAGTTATTGTTAGGGACACCATCCCGATCACCACTCAAGAATGGAAGAAACCTGCAAATGCGGAAGGAGTTACTTATGTCGACATGAGATCCAAAAATCTGATGTTTAGGAAGCTCCTGGTAAATTTCATCTTACCGGAGCTAACTGACTCTGAATGTGAGAATGACAGGCCAAACCCTGAGGATCCCGAGCTGAATATCGTACAGCGAAGAGTCAAGAATTGGGCTCTTAAGAAGATGGCAATACAGTTCAACGGCTACAAGAAGAAATTGGACAACTTGTTTGCCAAGGAAAAAAAGACTCCGGATTTCAATGGCCCCTATGAGAAGATAAAAGACCACTGGGAGGAATTTGTGAAGTACAAGACATCGGAGAGGGCAAAGAAAAGGTCAGCCACCAATAAGAAAAATGCTGCTAATAAGATGTACTTCCATACCATGGGGCAAGGAGGCTACAAGGCTAGCAGGCCTAAGTGGGAGAAATGGGAGAACGACCTAATTGGTAATGGGATCCAGCCAGAGGTAGCGAAATGGAACCAGTGGTCAAGGGATTGGTTTTACGCGCATGGGGGCACGTTGAACTCACAAGGGAAATATATATATACACCAAGACATAAGAAAAACCCACTTCCCATCGAAGCCTTTAGAAATATTGCAAAGGAAGTTGAAGAGGGGAAGTTCCGTCCCAAAAGAGAGAAGGACGAGCTCGCACGCGCCCTTGGGAATCCTGAACACCCAGGACGAACACAAACCATACCAGGTGGCAAGCCGTGGTGTATTGGGTTTCCTGCAGAAACGAAGAAATATCCCGATCGAAGCCGTCAGAGGAAAAAGGATGTGGTTCAAGAACGCGTTTCTAAGCTAGAGGAGCAAGTGAGGCACATAATGTCAGGCTCCCAAATGGTCACCCAACCTCAAGCTAATCCGCAGATAGAAGAAGCTGCATTCGATGCTAGCGGCCAGGGATCTCAGCGGAAAAGCAGCGTGGCTTCCACGGAGCTGCCGGGTGATGATGCAGATGTGGATCCGCAGATGGCTCCTCGCTACCCTGTGGATCCGCATATGGCTCCTCGCTACCCTGTGGATCATATCACAGAGTCGACACCTTGTGAGCTACATGTCAAAGTGATGGGCTACTTATCGCTCAAGGCAGCGATCGGCTATGTCTTACCGCCAGTACTTGATCAAAGATACCACTGCGGACCGGTTCCACATGGCTACGCTGTTGCCGGGGTGGATCAAGTTATGGATGGGTATGGGCTGCTGAAGCTTGACCACCCGGCCGGTGAAAGGGATTTGCTAGAGCTGGGAGAAGCCAAGAACACTACAGTTCTATGGCGAAAGGAATTCATTGTGATTCCGGGTTGGACGGCGCCAACAAGGTCTCCACCGAGCCAGCATTCTCCACCGAAGTAGCCGTCTCCATTGCATCAGTCGTCTCCATCGCGCCAGCCTTCTCCGCCGCCGCGTGAGCCTTCTCCGCCGCCGCATCCCACCACTAAGTCTAAGAGCAAAAAGCGGAGCGCTCCGGCAATGAGTCGTAACCGATCACCGAAACGTCGACAAGAGTCCCTCCCAAGAGTACCTAAGGTTCCTCCCAAGAGACCTTACGACTATACAGAAGAGGAAAATGACAAGATCGCAAAGGAACAGTACATGAAATCGATGTTTGGCAAGAAAAAGCCCCAGCCTGAGCCTGAGCCGCCTATATCTAAGGAAAAAAAAGTTGAAAATGCTGAATTACCTTCATCAACCTGAGCCAAAGCTTTCATCGAACTATGACCGCTCTATTCGCAAGTCAACTGTAGTAGCAAAAGGGTGGTGGGAAAAAAGTAAGGTAGAAGGGAAACCAGTTCCCCAGCTTGGAAACCAGAAAAACTCGTGCCCCCCGCTCCAAGTGTATCCCGATGTCCTACAGTGCCTTGATCCGATGCTGGTAGCACTATTCAAAGATGAGGCAGATGCGGCCGATATGAGTATTCCAGAGTACTTAAGCTGTATCGAATTCATGAACATGGATGATGTCCAAATAGCATACCAGTACAAGTACGGGCAACCTCTTGTCAGAGCTGAGGAGTTGCCTTATCTATCAACAGAACTGCGAAGACTGCATAAGTGGTACTTGGATGCATGTGAGGACGGTCAGAACTGGATCATGATGGCAATCAAAGATGAGCACTACGGGCGAAATGATGTGATAAACATCGAATTTTCTGAATTATTTCAGTTATTCAATCAAGACGCCCTCGACAAATCTCTGCTGAGTGCCTATTGTCTGTAAGTATTATTTATGTAATTAAGTCTCTACCGCGGCTCGTCCATTGCATGCATATAACTATACTCACTATATTATGCAGAATGAAGATCCGTGAATGCCGACTTGGGCAAATCTATGACATTGGGTTCGTTGACCCATATACCGTGAATGAGTATTCTATCAACCGCTTTCCCAAGGACACGGAGAATAACTTGTTATATGCCTTAAGGAAACACTCATACAAAAGGGAAATATTATTTCCTTACAACTTCGCGTGAGTGTTACTGTCTTCACACATTAAATCTTTTTTCGCTTACTCCATGTGTTAAGTGTAATTGATGAGTTATGCATATGTCCGCATGTTTCACTATATCCTGCTAGTCATTGAACCTAACGCCGGAGTAGTAGAAGTCATGGACTCGAAAAGTAAACCCCTTACGGCGTGGGGGGACATGGCTGATATGCTCCAGAGGGCTTGGAAACGGTTCACCAACAAGGCTCCGGGTTTGTGGAAAAAAGAGCTTGAACTTAAACCTGTACTGGTAAGTACTACTAGCTAGGCCGCGCATCTCTTTGATTCTAGTTTCAATACCATTATTACCATCCTTGATTATTACTTTAATTGAACTTTGTTCTCGTAAAGTGCTTGAAGCAAGAGGACGGGAATAATTTATGCGGATTCTACGTTTGCGAGTTCAGTCGCCAGACTTGCCACCAGGGGGCCAAAATTTTAGATCAACTTGAAGTACGTAAACAACATTCATAACTTTATTTTATCACCTTTTGCTTCATTCACATACATATATATATATATATATATATATATATATATATATATATATATATATACTGACCACCTTTTTGAAATTATTAGATCCAACGGTTGCGGAACGGTCTTCTAGCAACAGAGCGTGTACGAGCAATTCAAGAAGAACTGGCGGGATTCTTACTTGAGCAAGTCATAGCTCCAGACGGAGCATACTATCCCCCCCCCCCCTCCCGCCCAATATTGAATAGAACTTATTTTGAAAGTTGATGTAGACATATATATATGCATGAACGTGTGTCACTTCGATCGATATATTCATAACGTTTTTTATGTAATATAATGGTTTCCTATATATATGTGTCTGCATTATAACGTGTTTCAAATGGAGGCAGACTCTGCCGCGGCAGCGTTTTAGTGTAATTTCCTGCCGCGGCAGCGTTTTAGTGCAATTCCCTGCCGCGGCAGGGAAGGGCACCAAAACGCTGCCGCGGCAGAACCCTTTACGAACCGGTGCTAAAGGTCCTCCGCCCGGGCGCTCCTCTGCGGGCCACGTGGTGCCCAACTGAACCGGTGCTAAAGGGGGAGGGGGGGGGGGAGGGGCCTTTAGCACCGGATGCGTTGCACCGGTTGCCAATCCGGTATATATGGCCCTTACAAACCGGTGCTAAAGCCCCGATTTCTACTAGTGGTTCACAAAAGAATCTCGATAATTTGTCTAAATTTTGATGTATCTATACATTAAAGAGTGTTTAGATAAATCTAAATTTAGATAAAATGTGATCTCTTTTTATAGATAGGATAGTAGTATTGTTTATTTCATGGCAGGTCCCGGTCGTCCAACAGGTCCTACCATGACAAAGACTGTCTTCCACGATGGTTCCCATTTCTTAACTCCAAGTCGTTACATGGGAGCTGCCCCTATATTTTATGTCCTAGAAAGTTACATTGGCATCAACAATATAGTCATCATTTTCAGTTAAACAAAACGGTTATTATTTCTTGGCTCCTTTGTGTACTCAATGACATAGCCATTAGGCATTAGCTCAATGCCTTTTCTTTCCTTTTCCTTTCCTATTTCCTGTGCCATGATACCAGAAGGAGGAGTGGGCTATGAAGCGTTTGTGGAGCCCACGTTAGGGCACCGACACTAAAGAGTTAGCGGATCTCTACGAGAAGGGGTGACACTGTAGCAGGAGATCGGGAAGAGGTGGCGGAGTAGATGTGCCATGGTATGGGTGGCCGTGGATACGTGAAGTTGCAGTCGAGGCGAACACCTAGGTCAAAAGAGATCGGCGGCGTGTTTCCTATGAACTGTGGCGATTATTGCGGACTGGAGAATTTTCGTAGTCTCCGCAATTTGAAGTAGTTGTTACAGTAGAGGATCCCTTCTTCAAGAGGCTCTTTGGAAGTTTATGGGCCTAGCTATAATAAGGGGCTGAAGTAGGGGGTGTTGAATTTATTTTTTTTGGCTCAGGCCATGGGTTAGACCGTTAGAGTAGGATCTTTACTAGAGATGATCTATAGCCACACACTCACTCCTCCCGGCTAATCGAGGATATCACTTTTTTTATTGACTAGGAAATTTGTCCGTGCGTTGCTACGGCGCACTATAGCATGAGTGATCAGAAAAAACCTAAATATAAAATATATGAATGCTGAAGTAAAAATAATTTTCCCATGTGTACGTGCTAGATTTGAGAAATAGGTCGCCAAATATAAACTCGAAAACAATAGCTCACATATCCGCAAAATAGAATTGATTGCATGCACGCTGCCCTTACTTTTCTTATTTTTAGCAGTATAAACATGAAAAGTGGAAGAACCAAGTAATAACGCCAAAATATGGTTTGCCAATTCAAAACTTCTAGATGCTGATGGAAGATATGAATTCTATCATATTTAAATTTTTCGACATTGTAGATGAGATCTCGAATGGTGAAGGATCTTCTGGCTGAATCTTACTACTATGTGGTTATGACTTATGGACCTGGCACCATGTCTGAACTTTAATGCTAGTCTGGATAGAAACTGAACATGTAAGCTTGTTTGGCATCGTGTAAGAAACAGCTGGGTGAACCATGATGTGTTCATTAATCTTTGATATCTATTTTTTTTTAAATGTAAGAGCTGATTCAGGAAGAACGGCCGGTGCGAGCACAGGAGTTTTTCAGTCGGCGCGCGCTGCAGCCTTGCAGGAGCTCCTTCAGCACCCAATTCGGAAGTTGTGACTGGTCGAACCCTGAACCAGCCGATGATGCTCACGAGCAGCATCGCATCCGCTCGCCATGTCTCCTCTTTCATTGTCTTGTGGAACTGGGCCAATAAATTATGCGAGCAGTTCTGCTGAAGATCATACCAACATGTTGATTTAAATGGGGCAACTGAAATCTTCAGAGCACATACCAGTAGATAGATCTCCATCCATGAGCTGGTCATTGTCTAATTTTACACCGGACGTGTTGTAGCCGCACTGAACGACACACGCACGTGCCTAGTAGCTAGGAGCGGCCTGCAGGCCTCCTGCCGGAGCTGCTCGGCCTTGGTGGCAGCCGTGGATACCTCTCCGGGCGCGAGGTCCGACGAGCACTTCCGCGCATGTGGGCGAGTTTCTAACAGCGCAGTTGGATGGGAGACGCCGCCCTGGTTGTCGGCTGCAGCAACGAGCGATTCTGGGTCAGCCACTCTTCCATATCGATCTATGGAAAATCCGCAAGGCAAAGTCTGTTTCTCCCTCTCCCCTCTGCCAGCCCATGGTGGCTCTCTGCCCCGGACTTGGAGGGAAATCAATGAATTGATCTTGCTGCTGTTTGAAGGAGGATGACTGGCGGGCTGGCGGCGGACATAGAGGACGGTCAGACTGTGGCCAGCGATAACGCGGGGAAGCCTAATCCTCTCTCAGCGATCAGTCTTTTCCCGGCTTGTTCCTCTGCAAGGCGCACTCTCGGAACTGGTCCTCCACCTATCCTCCGTCCGGCCCGCCGTGCCCTGTCGTCGCGCGTAGGCCGTTCGTTGTCGGGCGAGACAGGGGCGGGAGCGTGAGAGGGAACTGTTGATGGTGGCGCGAGCGTCACGGAGGGTGGCCACTGCGGCGGCTGTCTCGGACAGCCTCTGCATAATCTCGAAGGAACAGAACCAAGACCTTGTCGTCAACTTTGCCCATGACCTTGTCGCCCAAGACCTTGTCGTCAACTTTGCTTCTGTCGACCGTGGTTTTCGCCTGATAACTCGTCGAATCGCTTGCTCGTGTCTCGTAGAGTCGTAGCTTTGAAACCTCGATTTGGATCGTAACTTGGATCCATTGGATGCACATAGATGTATCGCTGTCACACATATATACCCAGAGTGGGCAGGAACAGAACGATCCAGCCTGGTCACGACACTTCGTTTGAATCGGCCGACCCTGTCATGATTTGTGAGAGCGTGGTTCGGTACAGACTCTGCTGGGTGTACTCGATGGAGGCGCTACGTGCGGCATGAGGACTCTGTATCGGGAAGACGGACGAAATTTTTGTGACGCTGATAACGGACGAACGGACCAAACCAGGGAAACGCTATTCCCTTTATTATTAGGTATAGATTGCATATTACAAGTGGACACTACATTCCGACATCCTTCATGCCAAATTGTGCCCCTCTCTTTCATGCCTTCTCGTTTTGGCAGGACAAGTTGGAGCCCACATCAGGCGAAGCTGCGTCAATGGAGGGTTACAATAGTTAGAATAATGCACGGTCAGGATTCGTGAGAAGTGCATTATTCCTCATTCTTCCTTTTACATGAAAAGTGCATTCTTCTCGATGTCGCCTTCAAGGCTAATATACGGGAGTACGTCATGAAACAGCTAACTTCGCCGCCTGCAAGCCAAGTCAGCAACTCCGAGATGGTAACATCATGAACCACCAAAAACATGGACGTTCTTGCCAAAGCCGAGTCAGTATCTCCCACTTTGTAGCAACCCCATTAGATGCACACGTGGAAGGTGAGCCAGCAGCATGCTGATTCACCCCCAGGAAAGCAATGATCCCGCTACCTATCGAAGAAGTTAAGTGGAAAGCCCAGCTGACGTGGACTGCACATGGCAGCGACTGCTGACCTAGTGTAATTTCCTCTTCGACTTACTCTAGCTGTAATTTTCTCTACTCTATTGTAGCTAGCTAGATGCAGTATATTTTTTGTTTGAATCTGTTTACCACCAGCTAGGATTAATGTGCTTTGAATCTTGGCAGTTCTTCGATTCCGTCCGGTGTCAGT